>NC_140580.1:972821099-974133099 GCF_964204655.1 Triturus cristatus
AAGCTTGTAGAAGATTCTTGGCTGTGCGTCTTTGCATGTGGTGAGCTTTCTGTCACAGCCAACCTTTCACTGGTGCGTTGTCCTGCGCTGCACTGCTTATAAAGGGTTTGTGAAGCTTTTGTATACATTCTTGTCAAAGAGCAGAGCTGCAGTGATTAAACCAGAATCTAAAGATTGAAGAAACAAAGCTACTTATACCCCTTATAGAGGTAAGGTAAATGTTGAAGATCTCTAGAGATAATGGCGAAGATTTCCAAAGAAAAGAAAACTGGCTTAAAACGTCCTATTGCAGAAAAGGAAGCCAAACCTGTTCTTAAAGGAAATCCCTCATGCTGTGCTATCCGTACACAAAAAGGTCATACTAGGGAATCTGAGCATTATTGTGACATTAGATTATCTGTCTGACCAGGTGTTTTTGAAGGTGCTTATCCCTAAATGAACAAGAAGCTTGACATAGTAGGAGTGGTAACACTTAAACAAAATCAAGTCCGTGTAGTCGGAGAATGAGTAGAAAAGGAGAAACTGCAATTCGATTAAGCAAGGACCCTCGTTTTTGGAGGCTGTGATTAGTGTTTGGATAGGATTTCAGATTTGGTTTCACAAATCTTTCATTATGTGGCAAGATATTCTATTACTCCATCGTACTGTTAAAGATGTGGCAGCCATTTGTTGACGCATGGTCTAGCCCTAGTTAGGAGTTACATTTTTTCTGAACATACGGATGTGCTAGGGGTGTTAGTATAGGCCTTAATCTTATATAGAGAACAATATAATTCATCTGATGCTGTATTGGGACATCTACCTAGATCTTTGCTGCTTTGATACACGTTGGTTTAATTTCAATATACATACAAGCCTTATTGCTTCTATTTGACAAATGTTGTTATGTAAAAGGACATTTGTGTTAATTATATAGGGCTGAAGGTAGGTGAAGGAATGTTGACTAACCTGAGTTGGCTCTAGGGTATTATTTGTGTAGAGAGTGGAATATTGACTGAAACGCATTAAAATGAGCTACCTCAACTGATGTCATATCTTGGAGAAAGAGTAATATTTGAGAGTCAGATTGAATCAACAATTTTCACTTTGTCTTTACAGAAATTAGTGGGATTAGTTGGGGCTAACTAGAGAACAGCAACACAGCATCTGCCTATTTTAGAATAGGGTTTAGCCTTATTGGTAATTATGCACCACCAGCTGGTTTTAATTCAAGAATGTGCATGCATGAATAGCCGCCTTCTTTTAGAACCATGAAAAGCCAGCTCTTGGAAACTTTAAAACCTTTATAAAGTTTGTGTGATCTTTCTGTCTTTGCCATGCAAACCTCAGAATGCACCTGAAGGAAGTGACACAATTAGGGCCACCCGGGTCACTCGCGACCACCTCTCAGCCTTGCATACAAATGAAGAGTAGGTCAGACAGTAGAGAATACAAACCAAGTATATTTATTCAGGTACACTCGAGCGGAGTCCAGTCTGACCAGCCTCCTGGGATTGCTGCAGAGGGACTGACTTCAGCAAGCATGGTGATACATTATGTACAACTCAGAACCAATAAAGACACACCCTGACTAGAAATTTCCAGTTGGAAGCAGTTGAACAAAGAAGGTACAGAAGGATGAGTTTCGATCCAGAGACCGATCACACATTATCTTAATGCCAAGGTCGATCTACCTGTGCCCGCCACTCTAAACGTGGGAGCAGGCCTATCTAGTGGGAAAGGTATGCACTAATAAGAAAAGTGTATTCATTAGTACAGCATGGCTCAACCTTGGAGAAACGGAAACTAATGCAGCTACTTTCAGAAGGGGCAGGGAGAGAAATTGGTTCCGATCATGACTCAAAATGGCAGCCAAACATAAAATGGTACCGCAAATGCTAATTTAAGGCACACGATACATAAACAGCACAGCTAAAACATTTTATTCCAACACACCCTAATCTGTAATCTTCTTGGCCAGTGTGCATTTGGATGATGACTATGGAACTTTCACCCTTTTGAGTAGACTTTTCAAAGTTTGACCAAAAATAATGATAGGCAGGGTAGATGCAGGTTCAAACGATAAATGACATGGGTTGTTCCAGGATTATATTTTTAATGCAAGAGTGTAGATCCCTTCTACTAGCAGATCCTGCAAAGGATGGATACTAGAATTATTTGGAAGGGACTGCGGGTCATTTGGAAATTGTTCTTTACCTTCAGAAGCGTAGCACTTACATGACCTGTTGTTGAGACCGAGAACTCGGGAGTAAAGCAGTTGATTTCTGAATTTCATTTTGTAAATTGAGAATTTAAAATAGTGTTCTTTTTGGTACCCTGGAGTCATCTTCTGCTCTTCCGTGATTTCCCACGTTTGTTAGATTTCTAGATCAAGAAACCTCTCTCTGACTGTCACCTCTAATCTGAAGTTTCCAGTAAACATTGAATGTAAATCTAGTACTTTGGAATCAAGCCTATTTTTGCTCGAAAAGTAGTCTTTTACATATCTCTTGGTGGTGTTGGAGGTAAGAAAAGGTTATTCTTCACACAAGGCCACTATTAAACCTTCATAATTATAGACTTGAGGTTGTGTAAATGGATTAGATTACTGCTGTAGTAACCCTGCAAGTGGGAGAGGCAACAGCCTTCCTCAGTGTTAGGGACACAGGTCACAAGAATAGAATGCAGAAGGTGATCGAATGTTTGGATGACCAGTGAGTGGATGTAGAAAAAATATTTATTGTTTAGGACAGACCATCTCCTGCAAACTCCTAAGAGCTTCAGTATATATAACTGCCCTGGTACTGCTACCATTTACAGTAGTCACAATCCTTTTTGGTTCACTGTCCGATTATGGAACTCATTGCATAAAATGTATGTCATCTGGCCGATGGGTTTGAAACACAGGAAACTCTCGTCCTTTCAGAGGCACAGAAGTTCTATAAAAGGCCTTTTCAGTTGAGCTGTAGTATGGTCTTTCCGATGTAAGCAAGGTTGAGACACATGTGCCCGTTTGTTATCAACAAAACATAGATCCCTCCAGTCGCTTACTCCTCCCTCAGTCCCAGCATTCTGGTGGTAAGCATGGTGCCAAAATCATCAGATCAGTGGATCTTGGTGACTGTGGATCAGTCAAAAAAAGGGTAATTCTGAAAAAATATGCATGTCTAACCTCTGAAGGGGAGCATACATCAGAGGGCTCACTCACTCCGGTACAAAAAGTAATGCGTGTTTTGCTTATAAAATGCATTTCCCAGGTAGTATAATTATGAAAGCAAAGTGACAGAATTTGCCATTCTACACATGTGTATGATAAAAGTTAAGATATTTGCTTTTACTGAAAATATCTCTTACCTTACACCAATGAGGCCACATGGTGACTTCACCATTTCTTTTTTAACATCCATTTGAGAGCAGCATATAGGCGATTCCTGCTTATTGCAGTGGGCGCCCAATGTGGTGTTTCTGTTCCTATCAAGATAGGCGCCCAGAATGTTCCTTTAACACTGTGCTTTGGGAGCTGTTCAGATAAAGTGTCTAGAGTACCACATTTGCCTGAATGATTGGCTAGTCCTGTACCTTTGTAGAGCAGAGATTATGGTACCACTTCAAATTTCTCGCCAACTTTCCTTCTTACAAGTGTATACCGTTCGCTGAGAACACGATACAGACACATCCGTGGAACTCGCACTCTGTCCCCAACATCCAGCCCAACTCCAGCCCATACTCCTGAACACTGAAGTTATGGGCCTCCAGATATTCTGTGAATATGCCAGTGATTTCTTGACAATATTTTGTTTGCTTTGGATGTATCTTCTCCATAATGCTGCCACACAAAACCAACAATATGTCCGGTGTACATCTCCAGTAACCAGCTGAATAACATCTTCTCTAAACAAAGGTAACACGAACCCTTACATACATGCACCTTCATGTCTCCCTGTGCCAGGCGACTCTCCTCAGTGTCACACTGGTGGCAGCAATGCACTAGATATTTGACAAAGACAAAAAGTCTGTACAGAGTAACCAATTCAAAGTAAAATGCTCCACATTTGTAAGTGCTTGTAAGTAACCAGCACAAGTCAAACTGAATCCTTTCTAGGCCATTCAGATGTAACCAACTGCTTACAGGTTGTCTCTGTTAATTGGTTCCAAGCAGCTTTCCCAGTTGTGAGGCCAGAAAGTGATGCCACTGGTTGTACAATAAGATGAGCTGAAGCTTCAGAGTATTTACAGTAGTCCATAGGAGACTGACTTAAGTGTAGAGTTCCTAGTCCTTAATATCCACCAGGCTATGTCCAGACAAATCTTGGTCCCATTATTTGCAGATGGTTTGACAGGTGCATGACTAGGATATGGCTCAGTGAGAGATGCGGCTTTAGCATGTTTGTTAGCTTTTTATTGAGTATGAAAACTTGGAGCTGACATGTAACAGACCAACAGTCCCTAATTTGTTTAATGTCATTTCTGCAGAGTGGAGAGAATGATGGGTTTGATGAACCTCACACAAGGTTGGGGCGTCTCTACATCTATCACTTCACACAAGACCAGATGTTCATGCCACTGAAGGAGCTACAGAGGATCGAAACAGCAGCGATTTTAGACATCAAATGGTAAGGCATGGACTAGTGATTGTTTTGCAGTGTGCACTCAAGCTGGTCAGTGGTGTCAGTTATTTTAACTAGCCAAACCTAGTCCAAAAGTCCTTTAAAACTAGCCTTAATTAGCCCAACCAATGTTATGGTTTGAATGGAGGAAAAAGGAAATGTTATAAAGTGTTGTACATTTTAAATGCAAATGTAGAAATGAAACGTCAAACCTTCACTCTGTCCCCCTGTTACAGGACTAGTTTTGATTTTGAGCGCATAATCTTTTTGTGTATTTTTACATATGTCCTGAATTAAATTAAAGGCTTTCAACCCTTCTCAAATGGACATGTGATGGCACAAGTAAAGAAGGAAGACTGGCATTCCAACTAAAGGTGCAGGAATATCAATAACTGCATAGAGTGATGTCACTTCATACAGTAATCTGACATGTCCAATGGTTCATGTTGCTCAGTGCTTGCTCTGCAAGTCAGTGGAAGGAGCAGGTGACAGTGTGTGACACCACCTCACATCCTCCCCTTCGTGCAGCCCTGCCTCATTGGTCTCTGTAGTGTTTCTTCTCCTCCCTCACCTCCAGCAAGCCCTCCTGGTTGTGCATACTTTCCGATCTCTCATTTATACTCTATCCTCTCTTGCCCTTCTAGGCCGTCCTCGCCCTTTCCTGCTTCTGAGGATCTATCTCCTCTCCATGAGCACCTCTTGTCTTTCCCAGCTCCATCCAAGACCAGTGGGGAGATTAAAAGCTATGTCACTGATTAGAAAACCTCTAGTTCGATTTGTTTTGTTGTTTTTTTTTCTCTCCTTGCCTGACAATGTAGGTACCAAAGTAAAAGTACACATTTGTAAAATTAACACTGCTTGCTCCTTTACCAACAATCAAATCATATTAAAAATAGTTTATGGAATTTGATCCCTACTCAGAGATGTACATCCAAATACTTTCTGTTTGCCTGTTAAAACAATAGGTTTATCTTCAAGATAGGCGTGCAATAGGATTACATGATGGAAGAGAAACCCTGCCAATGATTGTTTGTCTCTTGAATTTCTGGACTACACATTTGAGTTTAACATAGTCTCTGTGGTTGCAAACCCCTCCCTGAAACAACAAAACTCTGATTTGAAAATGGGCACACTACTCTGACCTTCTACACTATAAATCTGCCTTTCAAACGCAAGTATCTCTTCAAAAGAAAGGGGGTTTACCCAATTAACCCTCTGGGTAAATAAACAGAATTATATAAAAAATATTAATGCTTTGGGATAGATCCAATATACAATTATATGAAGAGATAGTTTAATTATCTCTTCCTAAGCGTCTTATTCTTTTTGAAAAATCTATATTTATATTTCCATCAAAAGTAATCCAGCAAAAAATGTGTACCGACTTGTGTGAATCAAAGTTTTTTCTATTTATTATACATTTTACATAACATGTATGTCTTTTTTTATAATATACATATATACACACATTTATGCCACAAACACTTTATGTATACTATTTACATTTTACACTTTTCTCCTTGCCCTACTAATCAATAAGGATGCTCTCAATACTTTTTCACACCAGCATTCCTTTACAACGAAGACCACTCTTTTCAAGAAACTCAAAGGTCTATTTCTTCCACCTTACACTTATTGAGTATTCTTTATCTATTTGATCATATTTAAATTCTTATGGGTGTCTTCAATTTAACTGTCAACACGTTTCAGCCTCAATATTTTCAGGCCTCTTCAGGACTAGGGCAGTTGAATGTGTAATTTCATAATTCAACTTAGTGGAGGGCGGTGTAACCAATACCAACACAGTATCTATGGAACTTGTTTTTCGAAATTCTTTGGGGCCACTTCTCATTCTCTTCACTTTCCACTTTATCTCTTATGTTTGTTTGTATCTTTAAATCGATCTCAATACCGTTTACTCCACTTCTATAACCGGCCAATTCCTTTTGGCATCGTCACTACTGTGTCTCTATAATCGGGACTCGTCTTCTTCCGTCCTTTAACCGCGTACTCCACTCGTACCTCCAAACGCAAGTAGGCAAGATCTGGTAAGTTTATTTCAGGTCTGCCTTTTCCGGCATTTTGGCTTGGGAATAGACATGCGGGATGGAATAAACATGCAGGACCATTAGTTATGATTTTGCGCGGAATGGTGGGAGATTTTAAGAAGAATCGTGCAAACAAATTGGCCTGATATTGGAAATGCAAAAATTTAGGTTGAATTGAAAATTTGCTGTATTGAGGGCAGCACAATAGTGATGTAATGAGCTGCATACAAAGGAAAGTCTTGAAATAGCCATTGTATGGATGCAAACACATTTAAAATATTCGGTCGTTGAGAAGAAATATCTGGTTGTGCGGATTGAGTTTTCTATGAGGTTTCAATTTTAAAACCATCCCGCCCAGAAGCCTTTGTAGGAATCCTGTGCGAGCCATAGGTTTGATAGAATATATAGATGGTTTATTCAAAAGTAGGCACAATTCCTTCTGGGTAGAATTTGTGTTGGGTGTTCAGAATTATGCCATAAACTGTTTGTTGTTTTGGTGTTCAGAATTATGCCATAAACTGTTTGTATTGTAAAGAAAGCCTAAGTATTTAATAAATTGAAAAAATTCACATTCGAAATGTTTGCAATTTCAGCTGCAAAAATAAATCTGTTGTAATTCAGCAGAACAACATTTTCCATAACGCATTGGAGGAGAACTGATGTAACGTATTAGTGCGTGAATCATACCCTGTGATATATTAGTAAAGGTCTTTCTGAGCAGGAAGGAAGTCAAATTTTGTTGTACGAACATGTGAGATGCATCATACTTTATTTGGTACTTAAAAGCAATAGTTCATAATCAGCATGAAACCACCATTGATAGAAATGCAATTGCAAATCGTTGAAGACCTGAAACTGTTGATGGGAGATTTGGGGTATTTGTTGTGCAAGAACTTAACTTCCTAAAGTAATTTGAAAATGTGGTTTTAGCTATTTGAAAGTGAATACGGGCAAGGAGTTTGTGGATATCAAACAGTGGTGGCTGTGAAAGTGGCAATACTGAAAAATTCACCATGGTGTCTGGCGAAGGTGTAGGAGTAAATGTGCACATTGGAACAAATAGGAATTGGTAGATTGGAGGGTTCTGATTCTGTAGCAAAGTAAATAATTTCTGCTTGGAGTAGCATTGTTTAAGTGAGCGGAGAGTCATCCAGTGGCAAATGCCTGTGAGGCAGTTCAAGAGTTTGTTTTAGAGAAGAAAATGTGTGTTGTATTGACATGTACATGATTTGAGAAGCCAAATGACAGGATAATATCTCCTTGAATTCTTTTGTAAAGAGTGCAGACTAGAGTACACAGACTGAACTTTGAGAAACCCCAACTGGCAGAGGAATGCAAATTTAGGTTAATGGACACCAAGAGAGATGGCTTAAAGGAGAAAACCAGTTGATTGCTTGGTTAATTATCCTTAGTGTGGTTAGTGTAGCAATAGTAGTTTGATTGATAGTATAAAAAGTGGCCAAGAGGTCAAGAAGCTTTAGTATGCATGGCAGTTTCTTATGTTGTGGAGATTTGGTGACGTTGGACACTTGATAAAGTGCAGTTTCATTGGAAGGTAGCTTATAAAGCCAGATTAGAATGAGTTAATTAAGATATAGGAAGTAAGACATGCGGGGAGGTGATTAAAAGCAAGGCAATCCTTGGCTGGGTCAGCGGTGGGTTTCTTCAATTAGGGCAGAGCAATAGCTGATGTAAAGAATTGATGGCAAGAATGTAAGTCAGCTAATAGTTGAAGAGTGCTATCATACAGGATAGGGTGCGTGATAAGGGCTAGAAATTTGGTTTATGGACTGTAAAGGTTGTATGTTGCGGAAGAGTGATGGGCATTATTTCTTAAGGTATGTCAGGCGGGGGCAGTTATTTTGGAGACTTGAGTGGGTGGTAAGTTTGACTGCAGAGGAGGGTTGTTTTGTGACTTGAGTGTAGGATGTATCTAATGTACATAATTGAGGGAGCTCATGAACATATGGGCAAACTTACACGTGCTTTGCTTGATGTTGAACTGTTGCCTGAGCTCATATAATGTGTTATAACCCTGTAGATTGAATTGTCACTAATCTTTCGTTTTCTAGTTGTGTTTATTGAACTACAAATAAAGCTTTAAAATATGTATTTTCTTTATAAGGGAATTATTTTGGGCAGTTTATAGAGCTGCAAAGAATAAATTGGAGCTGAAATATAGTAGGCGAGATGGACTTGGACATTTCAGTGATTTTGACAAAATGACTCTTCTCCAAAGTCCTAGGCCATCAGAATTACTTAATGATCTTCTTGGCAAACGTTGAGAGCTCCCAGTTATAGTGGGGGTACTCTTATTTATCTTGGTGGGGTGTACAGTTCCTATATGAGTTTGTGTGAGTATAGGTGGTTTCGACATTAGTCTGCTTAAGGGCTGTGAGTGAAATTATTCTGTATGTCCCGGGGACAGTTTGTTACTGCATGTGGTCTAAGTGTGAGATCTCTACTTAGACCAGTGTGGGGACACAGGTTAAAAGATGGCCTACACGCACTTCAGAAGTATGTCCCGAGACCTAGGCTTACAGCAACTGCTATCTCTGTTAATACCAATGCTGCCCATACTATGTTATTGGGGGTGCATAACTAAGAAAAATCAAAGAAGAAATGCACAACTCTTCATATAAATCACCAGTACAGAAGTCTGCCATGACTTATGATTTCCTATAACTTATAGCCTGTAAAAGCGCATAGGGGAGGTTGTTGAAGTTAAAAAGCAAACCATATTTGCAAATGGTGAATAAATTACACCTTTCTTGATCCAGAAACATGCCTTAAAGTTCCCTTACACAGTATTTCTTTTATCACTTATTCACTGGTTGGAAGCACAGCTATTTATATTGATTGTAAACTGGGCTTGCTTGAACAGTAATACATCACTGCCCTTTAAGAAAATCTTTTTGTAGGCTACTTGAAGGATGCTTTTTAGACATCCTACTTAATAATGGTGTAATATTCCAAGTTGCAGATGCCTCTGTTTTTGCGACCAACTTTTTGAATGAACATTGCCTCATTCCTGACCACTTTAAGACCAGAGGGTTTTTTTTTTCCCGTGAAATTTATAGTGTAACACAGCTGTTTGCCCACAACCCGGAGGCCAGAAGCATTTAACCAATATCGGCATTACCCTCAGGACACAGCTTGTATGCCTGCAACCCAGCGGGCCGGCAGCGATGTATCGATCACATATTACATGTTCCGCTATGTTCACTTGTTATCCCATTACAACTTGTGACGTAGGGTTGTGCTTACTAATATTAGACAGAACAAAAACTCCCTCCTCTCTCCCCGCCCCATCTGCCTTACCCAAATTATCTGTAATGTCACCCCGCATGTCGTGTGGTGTATGTGGTTGTCGTGGTCGGACAGGCCCGCATCCCTCTCTATGGCTCTGGCCTCAAACTGCTCTCCCCTTGCGTCCCCTCACATGATACTGCAACCCTAGGAATTTATCAATGACCTCATTTTATAGCAATACCACCAATGCTTTGCCGCTTAGCCCCTTTGAAGGTCTGAGCCCCCCGCGTCCAACCAGGCCACAAATGGTTTCCAAATATCCGCCTGTCTGGATCTGCTAGGCATTAATTCCCAATAGTGTGACAGTTGGTCTTTACAATAAACCACAGTGTTCACCCATGCAGCTATTGTAGGGGGCTGCTGCTTCTTCCAGTGGATTGCCACCTGCCTCTTAGCCAGTAGCAACAGCACAGCCGTGAGCTTTCGAGAGCTCTTTGGGACCTCAAAAACAAAGCCCAGAAGCGCCGTCAGTGGAGTGGCCTGTACCTGATGCTTCGGGATTTGTCGAATGTACCCCACTACTGCCTCCCAAAACTTCCCTATCGGTCCGCACTCCCACGCCAAGTGTGAGAATGTGGGGCCAGGAGCCCCACATCTCCAACATCTCGTGTCCGGATGTATGCCCATGCGATGCAGCTGGGAGGGCGTTCGATATAGTCTGTATAAAAAGTTAAAGTGGATTAGCCGCAGTCTGTAATTGGGTGAGAGATGTTGCAATTGTGAGCAGCAGTACTGCCATTGTTTGTCCGTGATGACAATGTTAGAATCTTTCTCCCACTCCGCCCTGGCCGTGCATTCTATTACCGGCGATTCTTTTTGCGTTATACTGTAGATGCGCCTGATCAATTTGCGAGGAGAGGGATTAGCCAGCACATTTTCTAGCGCAGGTAATGCAGGAGGCGCCTGCGGGAAGGACACATATCTAGCACGGCATGCAGCCCTAATCTGATAGTACAGAAGCGTGTCTGATGCCGTGGGTGTTTGAAAATTGCACATCTTTTGTAATGTCAGGAATGTATCGTCTGGAAATAGATCCCCACCCTTCACCAATGCATGCGCCGTGGCTCTTAGTGTGACTGCTTTATCCATTAGTGGAGTTAGCAGCGGGTTACCCCCCAGTAGCATAGATGGTGCGTATAGTTCCTCAAGATGGGCCCTCTTAGCAATCCCTCTCTATGCCCATCTCATGGTTTCTACCGTGTCAATTTCTAAATGAGGCCTTTTATAAGGCTGATAGATCGCTGTGTTCAGCGGAATGGGAGCCACTCTGTCCATTTCTACCGCTACATGGGGTTGAAAGGGCGTAGGGTGCTGCCAGAAATGCAAATATTGTGCCTGAGCGCTATAGGCATAAAGTTCGAAATCAGGAGCCCCCACACCTCCCTGGGCGAAGGGCAGTGTCAGCAGCTTCCAGGATACTCTGGGCTGCTTACCCGCCCATACCAAGTCTAGGATGTGAGATCTCAGTTTCCTGAAAAAATGTGTATTTAGCGGCATCGGGATGTTTACGAACAGGTACAGGAGCTTGGGTAGTATCACCATTTTAATGATGGCTATTCGACCCATCAAGGACAGCGGTGGGTGTCTCTTTAAGACCAGAGGTTGATTAAAAAGGATAACACAGTGTAGCCCCTAACCATATAAATACTAACTATTAATGTTTTTCCTTTTAGGTGCCATGTTCCAATATTGGAATGTCCAACATTGGGTTTTGCAAATGCCAAGGGAGCTGTTGAACTATGCCGCCTCAGTGGAAGTGAGGTAAACCTTAACATTACCTTAATATATAGGTAACCATTGTTGCTTTATTGAAAATGCATTTGGCAGCATTCAATTGTGCACTTACCAGTAGCAGTTTGTGGGAATGGAAAACGTGTTTATTCTGTTAAGAAAAAAGAAAGAAAAAAACAGCCTGACGCCTGTATATAAAACCTAGGTTCATGAAAGAGAAAGTGGATTTCTGTACCTGTGTTGTGTATTCTTTCGTAAAGGGAAGTTCCATCTAACATTTGCTTTTGGGACATTGGATGATTCTTTTCCAGTGAAGCTTGTGTTCTTTTTTTTCATACTTTACCAGATAAAAAGTAACACCTGCCAACCACCTTCTTTCTCATTCCTTGCTAGTCTCCGACATGTTACTTTGTCACAGAAGATGCTAAGGAGCTTGATCCAAGTAGTTGTTCTCTCAAGAATTCCCTTCCTGCCCCATGCTAGGTTCGGTGCCTTTGTATGTACATGTTTTGATGGTCTTGTTGACATTTCTAGTTCTCAACATATTGCCCTCAGAGGCCTGGTTTGTGGGGTCACCTCTTCCACTGGGGTTGTTTTCATCAAATTATTGTGATACATTTTACAAGTCAACTGACCAACATGAGCAGAAAAGACACACATGCTGTGACTCACATATTTGCCACGCTTTACCCGGAAATTATGTGTATTGAGCAATGTCCATTCCTGTCACAAATTGCAAGATTATGTTTATTAGTAAGTTCCCAAAAGGTGAGCTTACATAAGAAATCCACACTACGTATATTTAAAAGGCTTTATTAAATGTTAAATCTCACTTCTAGTGCAGATTGCATGAATGCATGTTTTTGTAGGAATAAAGGTAATGATGAAATGCATTAATGAGATACATGGGAGTACGAGGACAAATGTAACCCACCAGATAGTGATTAAGTCAGATCATTGATGGAACCAATTTGTAGCTCCTCCCTTCCTATCCTCGAGCCAATGTCTAGATTAGTGCACAAATGCTATATAAAGAGTTTCCTAGATGGCCTATTAACAAACCCACACCTTTCGCTCAAACCTTTTGATGTTTCTTCTTCTGGAGTGAGTGAGGTCAGTTTCTGTCTTTGTTTTTTGCTGTACTAACTTGGAGAATGCATTAAATGGCACCAAACCGTGCCTGTATGTGACCTTCAAGCATATTGTTTGCAGCTTTTATTCTCCCTCTTTATCGTACAACTTGTAAACTGTTTCGCAGCATTGTTATGAGAAAAACAGCTCTTGTGATTTGTGATATAACTTGAGAAAAAGAAACGTGGATTTCCCCTGCACATTTGTCTAAATGTACTGTGCTTTAAAATTCACTCAGTTGACACACAACATTAGCTATTGATGCACTCCCGACCAATATCAAAGCATCACACTATGTAATGAATACTAGTAGTGAAATAAAGAGCAAAACGTGTTTATAAATAAATGCAAGAAGGGCTCAAAAGCAGGAAAAATGTGAATTGCATGGAAATCTGTTCTCCAGGATCTCATCTTTATTAACTACTTTGGCTGTATCTAGGGTAATGTCCTTCCCTTAAGAGTTCCGGACACCATGCTGAAATAATATATAAAGTCCACAGGCATTCAGGCAGAGGACTCCCATTTCTCTGTGACTTTGAGTAAGTCATCCATAAATGAGATTAGAACTCATTGAATGCTACGTATAGATCAGAATCCTGGGCGTAAACCACTGAGGATGTTGTGAATTGTTAGGGGATACAGACCTGTGCTGCTGCTGTTTTTATGAGTTTTGCAGAGAATGTGAGATTGATACCGGTCAGTAGATTGCTTGTATCGTTTGCAACAATATAGGCTATTTTAAGACCAGGATGATATCAGTGATGATTGAAGAGGGTATGTGATGGGAATTAATGCTAGGCAGACACATTTTAATGTTTTCCTCATGGTTGTTAATAGAGAGGGTTTGTGTGGTCATCGGTAACATTTGATTCCTTTGACTATTAGACCTGTGTGTGTTGAGAGAGCCTCTGGTTACATTTCGGTTTGGGGAATTCTTCAGCAATGCAGATTTGTTTTGCTTCACTGGGTCTGGTGCTTCTCTTTTTAGTAACAGAATAGGTGGTTCATGATGGAGTGTCAAGTGAGACAATACGTGGTATTTCGTTTTTAATTTGGTACGGGTTTGCTGAACAAGGAAGTAGTGTGCTTCTGTTGGAGTGTATATTTGTCCACTTTCCTGTAATGGTGTTACATCTCCCTTCTTTCCACAGAACTTTGCAACTGCTAGTGCTTAATCAGGTTTCTTAAGTGCTTGCTCAATCCACTATAATCTAGCTTTTGCACACTGCATTCCACAGAAACGTGCCTCATGCAGGTCTCAAAATGTCCCACCTGTACCTACTGTAACAGACTGCTATTCCTCCTCAACTTTTAGTAGCTATTGACAATGACGGCCCTACTAGGCATCACAATTGAAGCCTTGTAAAGCTTCTCCTACTTTCACTCTAACTGCCTCTTTGCTGGTTCTTGGGGCTTCACTGCTGACTCTTCTCTTGGACAGCATCCCACAAGCCTGTCTTTTGATCTCATCTTTACATCACTACATATTCACTTTCTTTGCCTTCAATTTTTTTCAATAATACTCCGATGATGTGCAAATGTTCTTTCCCTCTCTGGCTCTCACTCCCATACTGTTTAGCGTGTCAGATTATTTTTCAGCCGTCAGACACTATGGCCCTTTCCTCACTCCTATTTAACTCCTCAAAAACAGAAAAAGTCTACTTCCTACACCATTTTCACAAATACTTTTTGTTCCCACACCCTTTCCCACCTGATATAGACTACTGCTTTAGCCTCCTAACAGTTGACACATCAGCCCTGAACGGAATTATCAGTTTTGATACCAAAATAATATTCAACCTGTCCTGCTACCATTTAGAATCTCTTTTTTCCAAATATCATGCCCACTTTGCATTATTCAGCCATGTGCTCAAACGCATACATGACATGGCTCATTATTATCTATCCGTTTTAGCGCCCATAGCCGTAAATTCTCCAGGAGCAGGCTGGCGTAGAATTTAGCTTCATTGTCAAGAAGTGCAATTATTCTGTAATTGCTCGGGATTTGATCTGGTGCCCCCTTTGCAAATGAGTTTTATAATGTCCCCACGTCATTATTCTGGTATTGTTGAGCTTCTCAGGCAGTGGTCAAAGAGTGAAGAGAGACTACCTGCCCAAAACATGATGTCCTGTTTAAAGAGGGCCTGGGGGAGGCCATTGGACCCGGGAGCCCCATCCGCCCTTTCCTTGGAAATTACGTGGTCCAGACATATCCACGGCAGAACAGAGCAAACAATCCTGATTTTGAGACTGGGTGGGGTGACTATTGCCCCTGAGCTTTGGTCGCACCCGTCCGAAGTACTGTCTGGACCCTCATTTGGCAAAAATGTTGGGAATCTAAAAGTCCCATTTAGCCTCATGTTCACCAAGACCCAAAAGTTCCTCTAATTGGGTTTTGTATTCTTGCATAGGATAGTCACCCAGAAGTGGTGTAAATGTCTGTTTACTGCAAAAATTGCCAGTCTGAAGGTTTTCTGCACTAGCTTGAATGTGTCGATTAGCTACTGTGATCCGGGGTTATTTTGAACGCCCGTCAAGGCCTTATTAGAGGCTTCCTTTATTCGCTGAATCGTTGTTGAGACAATAGCTAGCTTGGCGTGGACCATGCAGTCGGACTGATCATAGAAATTCTGCCAGGAGCGGGTGATAAGACTTGTCCATTCAATGATCGGTGAAACTGCACCTAGGCCCACCTCAGTGGGTTTTGTAGATTCAGCCTTGATGTTGCCACTAATGATGCTGCTCCATTTGAGGCACTAAAGGTTCTCGGTCTTTATACCTTTAGACTAAATACTGGCTGCAGTATAAGACAAGTTGGATTTTTTTATGGTGACCTGGAAACAGTGATGTCTCACGGTACGCGGAACAATGCAGTAGTTTTCTACTAAGGGTAGCATTTCCGTGTTACATTTGGTATAATTGAGAGGGGATTTTTCCATTGGTTCTTGACCAGTTAGGTGGGGTATCTTTTGAAAACTGACCATTCAGTACTTTGAAGCCCAGACAGTTGAGTTGTGAAACCCGGAGGTCTCCTAGTGTGCTACATAAGCAGCCCCTCGGCCTGGATTGTTCCGCGATGTTCTGGGAGCTCCCTAGTGGGATCCTTATGATGATCTTGAAAGATTTATATTGAAATCCCTCGTTGTCATACAGTCTGCTTGGGGATGATCCCTGATAAAGTCACACAGAATCAGTATAAGGTGATTGAATTTTAACCTCTTATCCCTTGCATTAGGGTTGATGTAGACATTATTCAACAGGAGGGGTGCTGTTTTCTCCTGTTGCTGATTTTGATTCCATGCCGCCAACTCTCTTGGAATGATAATAGATCAATGTTCCCTTGCAGTTTTACTGAGGCCTGTTATCGGACAACTCTACTCGGACCATGTTTCCTACAGGGCTATGATGTCATACCTGTTTAAGAAAGCTGTTGGGTCGGGGGACTGTAATTTCTGTGAGACCAAAGATGTTCCAGGAGCAAACAGATAACTGGAGCGTCTTGGGGCGCAGAAGCGCCAGGCGATTGATTCAGTCAGGGCGTCTAGAGGACAGGACAGGGCTGAAGGCAGCCACTTAAATTGTTTCTTGTGGGATCGGTAGTTGCAACTCTTACCTCGCTGCTGGTTAGAATGGTGGGACCCAGCGCATTTTTTAGAATTGAGAAGGGCTCCTTTCTGGACCGCTCCGTAGATGCCTGGGATTTTGCCAGAGTAGATGGGTAGTCGGTCGCTTTAAGGGGACTGATCTGGCTTCCCCATGCATTAAATGCCTCCAATCTAGATAAAATTGACTGGCAAGCGTGGGTGAAGCAAGGTTGCAAGGGTGACTTCTGAGGTTTTGGAACGCTTGGGGGGGGGGGGGGGGGGGGGTTGGGATTCTTTTGGCACAATGTCACGCGACTCTAGGTCACTCAGCTCGGGGATGGCCTTCAGTAACCTTAGGATATTTACTCTGTTTAAAATGTCATAAGGGCCTCACGACTCGTACTCCGGAATAATCGGCAATTTTGTACTATTTCACAGATGCGAGGGAATTTGCTGTTGATCCTGAGCCGCCTGGGTTGGTATCAGAGGAATCTCCTGGAGTTTCACCTTCGAGTGTCCTGGGGGGGAGGGGGTGCTCAGTGGTATGTGCTGACTCTGACTGATGGATTGAGAGTTGATGGGTCCTTGTAAGGGGGCCCTCTCTGACCTGGATGTGGTCGCTATTAGCCGGGCCTGAGAGCCTGGATTGGTCAATGGGAAAGACTTGGTTTGTCAACGGCCCATGTGCACTTGACCCACGTGCGAGGCCCTTGATGTTGCAGCTTCTGGGCATGCGCCAGGTTCTCTTGACAATTGACTATGTCTATTGATGGAAGGGACTAATGGTGTGTTTTAGTCCGCAGGCGCTTGGCCTTCAGAGCAGGTCGAGAATGGATCGTCATACAGTGACTTATGGGGGCCGCCTTCTGAGCGGTTACGAGGAACGGACCCTGTTCTTTTACTTGCGATCAATGGGAACAGATTACGAGTGACCGATAAGTCTTTAACTGTTTCCGCAGTCTTTTCCTTTCCATCAGTCATCGTGCTGTGGGGGCACGATGACTGGGATCAGTCTGGAGCAGAATTACCAGAAAGTATCTGAATATCAAAGGTGGAGGCCACTGCCTGGAGCGGCAGGGACAAGACCCCTACCTGCTCAACTCTCGAGCATGTTGGTTGAGAGTATGTGTTATTTGGGTGACTGTCAGGACATTCATGGGCCCAGGTGAACTCAGGGGGACTGGTCGCCGGCGGAGCATCTTCAAGTTCCAGATTGGAGCTGATGCACACATTATGAGCATCTGGTTTGGGTGTTGCAGGCTGTGGGGGCTTGTTTGGGGGGAGGTTGCACATGCTGCTTGTTGGCGTTGTCCAGATCCACCAATTAGTTCTTTAATTTCAGACAGGATAGTGTTTTGGAAAAGCGGAAGTGAAAACAGACTTTCTAGAACGGTAGAGCAGCAGCTAATGGACTGCGAGAAGTTTGCAATGGAAATAAGTAAATTCAAAATGTCTTTATTCTTTGTTGTGCTTCACAAGATATGAACCAGCCAACGCGTTTCACCCAAACATGGGCTTCTTCAGGGCTGAAAATGGCATACAGACAAAAGAACACTTTAAGAATGTGCAATCAAGAGAACAATAATTTTATAATGCAAAAAAATAAATTGCCCAATAAAGAAAATTTACATCGTAAAAGGAGAAATTTAATGAAAGTCAAAATCCTGTATTATGTTTTGCTTTCTGTTGTACTGTTAAAAACAGCAATATGGATGAGAATAGAAAATACAGTATGTTTGTTGGTGTTTATTTGATTATGATGTAACTTTTTGGGACTTTTGTTACAATCAAATAGCCTTCTGTATCTGGGATATTCTTTTGATGTTACCTGGCTTGTTTGGAACACATGAGAACAACTATAGTTGTTATAGTGGGATTATTTCTATGTTTGATGTATGGCTAATCCTGTACTATGTTTATGTAAATCGTTGCATTGTGGCGCTGTAACCCAATCGCCACTATATATCGTGAATAGTTGTGATGCTAGTCTTAATATGGCTAAATGTAGTTGTAAAATTGTCCTTGATTCAGGTATTATGTTATAGTACCCTCTTTTGTCACATCTAATGATATACTCTTCACCATACTAAATGCTGTCTGATTTTTATAGTATTTTTATTACCGAATATTATATTAGTATTACTTTCTTACACTTTTGTTCTGTTGCAAAGCACCTATTTGAAAAGTCTTGATGCGCTGGACAAATTCTTGTTTACCAGATCTGGCCCAATTCCTTAGGGCCACTATTCCTGTCTTTTTGGAATATAGGTCTTAGTACTCTTTACACAGTTAGTTTCATGTATTTTTAGATGTTCATTGTTGTAGCCTGTTTTTACCAATACTAATCAAACTCTATGGCTATAACTGTTTTCCTTTTTGCTTTCCTTCTGCTATTTATCGTTATAGATATGCTCCAGTTCATCCGCACTGTTGTGTGGTTCTTTACGAAAGTGAGCATGTGATTTTACTATTTATAAAACGTGCTCTTGGTTTATTCTTCACAGTTCTCGGCTCAGTTATGCATTTCTAATGCCGGGCCATTTTTATATAATACGAGTCAATTAAATATTGAAGTATGGCTTTAATTGCCAGGTTATAATCGCGCATTGCACGCTCTAGCATAAACACGGAAGTGAGGATCGGTCCAATTTACTTCTTACGGTCTATTTCTTTTTCTTTTACGTATTCGGTGCTGAGGAGGACCTCCGGAAGTGTTTCCGGGTTACATTGTGACCGCGCGGTCCAACCACAAACTCTTGTTAATTATTGGTGGCTGTATTTAAACAAACGGCGTGAACATCTCTTTCTCGCTTTTACCACGTGGGTTTAGGGACGCCGACAACGCAAAACGGATCTCTATTTCTACACGTGGCTAATGCCGTGTTTTAAGTAAGTTCTGACGCTTTCATGCTGTGTTGCTGATTTGCTATTTATCGACGTGCCGTGATTTATGGGCACATTTTAGAATGTCCGGTACATGTTGCCTGACTTTTTGTTACTTTTGACACTATTTTACCTAAATCAATCCTTTTTTACATACGCTAGGTTTTGGTATGTCGTTACGTGAACCTGTCTACGAAACTTTCGAAATTCAGCGTTATTGAGCTTTTTTTCTTCACATTGCACGCACTTTTCTACATAAGGTTTATTGAACTGCCGTCTTGTCTTTTCTATTAAATTCCTCACTTCTTTTTGGTTTTCTATTGTGATTGAGGCTGGATCATAACGCACTTATCTATGGAATGATCCAATACCTTTTGTTACTTATTTGATCCCTATTTAAATATCTTTTGGGTTTTTCCGTACACTTATACTTTTTTTTTTCTTGGTTTAACTCCAGTTTCTTTAGTTAGCAACAAAATTCTTGCTGCCTGTGTTTAAATTTTGGCTTTCACTAACTAAACTTGTTATTAAATACTTAATCAGTTTTTGGTTTTTATTTTTTCTTATAGGTTCTAAGAAATTCCTATCCTGTTAGTGGCAATTACCCTGCCAGCAAAACTAAACTCAGTTTGGATAGAACTTTGGAGCAATATCAATTTTCCCCGTTTTTTTGTCTTTTTTTTTTTTTTTTGGTTTTTTGATTTTCAAAAACCTTTATTCAGCATATGATAGGAGTACACAGCCTTATGCCTACAACCACAAGTGGCCGGCAGCGCGTTAGAAGAGGTGAAAGGCATTGGTGTACACAGCGATTTGCCAACAACCCGATACGGGCCGGCCGCGTCACAATGAGCGAACACATTCAATATAATAGCCCGTCCGGGATCGCAGCATTAACAACCGAACAGAACACCCAAACAACCCCCACCCGCCAACCTCACCATGAGAGCAATCTACCTCAAAGTCAACAGTCTGCATCGCCTCCCTAAGTGTCTAAAGTGCAAGAGCTCATGTCTGACCGGGGGGAGAAGTGGGGGCAGGCACATCCGGCAGCAGCGGGTTAGACAGCAAGTATGTCTTCAAGGGACCCCATATGTCCTGGGGCCAGGAGTTCGAGGGCAGGAGGTCAGAGTACAGAGCAAGCTGGTCCTGCCAGAGAATCATTGTCCGTAACCAATCCTTGAATTTCTGCGCCCTCCCCCTGCCCCACCGGCAAGCCACCCTCCATTTGGCGAGAAGGAAACAGACCGAGGCAAACCACCTATAGGCCACGGGAAGCTTCTCAGTGTAACCCAACACGCCCATCAGCGGCGACGGCGGCAGCGGGATCCCCAGCATCTTGCCCACGGCCTCCAAGACCTGCGACCAATACTCGTACAGAGCCGGACAGCTCCAGGCCAAATGCAGTATATCTGCCCCGTCAGCTCGGCACCTGTCACACCTGGCATCCGCCCGCAGCCCAAACCGCTTCAGACGGGTAGGCGTGTAATAGTATCTCTGCACGTATTTGAAGTGCGTTATGCGCAGCCGAGCACTCGCGGACACCCTCTCCGTCTGCGCACAGCAATAGTGCCATTCCTGGTCCGAAATTTCCTGTCCCATATCCTGGGACCAACGATCTCGGGCAGCACCCTGTGGCGCACTGATCTCAGCGTATAGCGATTTATAAAGAATGGAGACCAAGTGGGACGCAGTCTGTGCTCCCAAGAGGAGATGGACCGGAGGGAGCACCGGCGGCTCCTGAGGGTACTCCGGGGTGCAAGCACACATTCACTCCCGCAAGCGTGCATATATATATATATCTCCATAGTATCAGGGGGGGGTTCGTGACATAGCTGCTGGAGGGTGATGAACGTCCCGTTAGGGTAGATGTCACCCCACGTGCTGATCCCTCGCCGTTTTTGAAGTTTATGGAAGATGCCCTCCCGGAGGAGGGACAGCTGGGGGTGGTATACCAGCGGCATCCGGGGGCAGTAGATCACTAGGGCCTGCAGTTTATTCGCGATCCAGCCCCAAGCCCGCACCGTACAGTCTATGGTTGTGGGTTCCCGCGCCCGCGCCGAGACGCGCTGCAGGAGCGCTCCCTCTAACGGGACCGAGTCAGCCAGCCAGTGCTCCACAGCCATGTGGGCCGTGTACTTCGGCCCCTTGAACCAGTAGTGGGCATAGTGCGCCTGAGCACACATATAATACAATTCAAAGTTAGGCAGTTCGAGGCCCCCGTCCGAGTACGGACTGGCCAGGGTGTCCCACCGTATCCGTGGCTGTTTGCCACCCCACACAAGGCGCAATAGAGCCGTGTGTAGCGTCGAAAAGAAAGGGCGGCCCGGGAAGTAAGGTATGTTCAGGAAGAAGTAAAGGAATTTGGGTAATACCACCATCTTGACTAACAAAATTCGGTCCGCAATTGAGAGAGGCAAGGCTATCCATCGAGTGATCGTGTCGGAGAGCGAGTCCATGGCACGCCCATAGTTGGCACGGAGCACCTCCTCTCGGTCCAGGGCGACGTGCACCCCAAGGTATCGGACAGTGTCAGTGCACCACTCCAGCGGAAAGTCCAGCTCAAAGGGGACAACCGCCGGAGTGAGCGGGAGTATTTGAGACTTCGCCCAGTTGATCCGTACGCCAGACAGCCCACCAAAGCGGACGAACTCCCGCAGCAGCGGGTTCAGATGATGTTTCGGGTCCTTGACATAGAGAGAGACATCATCGGCATAAAGTGAGATTAAGATGGGGCGCAGCAGGCACCGCAGCGCCTTGTCCTGATGGTATTGGCGCACCCTCGCAGCCAGCGGCTCCATCGCTAGGGCGAACAGCAGCGGCGAGAGCGGGCAGCCCTGTCTAGTGCCACGCGACAGCAGGAAGGGTCGAGAGATAAGACCGTTGATTTGCACCCTGGCCGCCGGGGCAGCGTAGAGGAGCTGTATCCAAGCCGAGAAGCCCACCGGGAAACCCATGTTGCGCAGGACGGCGTGCAGATATGCCCATTCTATAGAGTCAAACGCCTTAGTGGCGTCCAGAAACACAGCCGCCAGGGGCAGCTGCGGGTCCACCTGCTGCATGATCGAGAAAAGGGTGCGCAGGCTGTGAGACGTAGACCTCCCAGGAATAAATCCCGTTTGGTCTGGCAGGATCAACCCATCCATCAGGAGGTTCAACCGATTGGCTAGCAGCTTGGTAAGTATTTTGCTGTCTACGTTAATAAGGGACAGGGGCCGATACGAGTCACATCTGTCGGGCGGCCTGCCCGGTTTCAGGATTGATATAATTAGGGCTTCTCTCATTGTGGGCGGTAGCCCCTGCGTCTCCAGGGCCTCCGCATAAACCGCCTGCAGGATGGGGCCAAGCAAATCAAAATACTGCTTGTAAAAGTCGCTCGGGAGGCCGTCGGGCCCGGGCGCCGTCCCGGATCGCAAGTGGAAAACAGCCTCTCGCAGCTCGTCAGTGGTGAATGGCTCGCAAAGGAATTTCTCTGCCGATCAGAGAGGTGCCCTAGAGTAATATCACTAAAAAAGGGGGGGAGGTCCACTTCGCTGACGCCTCTGGAGCGGTATAGGTCAGTATAGAAATCAGTGAAGGTCCGCAGAATCGAGTCCCCATCTTTATGAGTGTTGTCCTCCCCATCCCCTACCTCCAGGACGTGGTTGGCATGTCTCGGTATTCGGATGTCCTGTGCCAGGGCCCTGCCAGGCCTGCCGCCCTCTCCGTATCGCCTAGCCTGGGCATATTTCCCCCGGAACCGAATCTCCCTGTCAGCTTCAGCAGTGTATTCCGTCATCAGATCTCAGTTCCCTCCCCGTCGTCCTGCCGCCAGATGTCTGCCTCCAACCTCTTAAGGTCGTCCTCCAGACGGCGGAGCCGGCGACGGATGTCCCGCAGAACCCCGAAGCTCTTGGCTATGCAGACACCCCGTATGGTGACCTTGAATGCTTCCCAAAGGGTACCCACTTGCTGCACTGTCAAAGAAATCAGTTATGTCTTCTCCCAGTTCCGTCTTAAAGACCTCATCTAAGACAGCTTCCGGCGCTAGTCGCCAGTTTCTGGAGCCCGCCAAGGAACCCGGGATAGTCAGGGTAAGGCAGACCGGAGAGTGGTCAGATAAGGTGCGGGCCAGGTGATCGACCGCTCGCACCCAAGTGCAGACCCCCCTAGACCCCAGCCAGTAGTCTAGCCTGGACCATGAGGCATGTATAGTTGAGTGAAAGGTCCCCTCCCTTGTCGCTGCATGCCTATGTCTCCACAAATCCACCAGCCCCTCGCCCTCAAGCAGACCCCGCAGCGCCCCCTGGCTACGCGTATAGTGGTGAGGCAAGTGGGTAGATCGGTCGTTGGCAGGATCGCTGACCGTGTTGAAATCCCCCGCCCAAAGCACATGAGTGGCGCCCACCTCCAAGATCTTCCCCCACACAGCGTTCAGGACATCAGGACTGTCCGTGTTGGGGCCATAATAGCTAACAATGATCACAGAGTGCGACCCCAGAATACCCCACATCATGCAGTATCTGCCTGCGCCATCGCTCCTCATCCCTCCACATCTGAAGGGCGTCCCTCGCTTGACCAGGATGGCCGTACCTCTAGCGTATGTGGAATATGCCGAGAACACCCGGTGAGCAGCCCACTTGTTACCAAAGGCCCGGGGGGCAGCGGGGGATCAGTGTGCGTTTCCTGGAGGGCAGCAATGCTAATGTCATGCCTATCAAGGTAAGAAAGGATCTGTCTCCTCTTTCTGGGATCGCGCAGCCCCCGCACATTCCACGACAGGAGCTTGATCACAGCACTGCGAGGCTCTCCCATAAGGCATAAGGCACTTCAGAGGTGAATGTCGTCCCAGACAGCGGCCATGGCAGGCCAGCCATCCGGGCCCAGTAATGAGTACCGGGCGTAATGTCAGCAAGGTGGCATATCGTATCCCCCCAGACAAGTCGGGGCACTGTACACAGCAGCTAACTCTCAATTCCCGGTGAGGTCGACCCAGCAGTAACCCCTCCACCCACCCCTCCCACAACAGCGCCCCAATCGTGCCGGAATCACAGAACCCTCCCTACTCCCTGATACTCTGAAACATATGCGACCTTCAAACAGGTCAAATCCCGAACTTTTGTAACCTTACAAAACGTGGGAACAGGGGACCGCCCTTAGGGGGGCGCTGGCGTTCCTCTCAAACCCTCGCGTTCCGCCGAGCCGCGGAACCACCTAGGCTTCTCCTGTGGATCGAGGGTGGAGGAGACCCAGGGTGGAGGGTGCCCAACCCAACAAGGAAAGACCCCTGCAAGCTCGCTCCAAGGGTACCCTCAAGTCTGAGCAACCACATCACGAACAATTAAAGGCTGCACACTAGCGCAGCCGCAACCAGTCCAACACAAGTCACACAGTTCGACACCAGGCATAGTCACTTATCTGTCGGAGGCCGCACCGGGACAGGAAACTGCTCCCCTCCGCCACAGGCGCGACGTGCAGCCAGAGCAGCGCCCTCCTCGGACACGAGCAGGCCATCAAAGCATGTCCAAGGGGCCATCCATCCCAGCAGTGCAGCAGTGTGCCAACAACGCTCCTCAGCAAGGGTCGCCGCCACCCGCAGTAGCGAGCCGCATTGGTCAACCGTCCCCCGGGGGAGATCGTGGGCCGGAGCGGGATCCCCCGCTGGGCCGGCCGGGGGAGGCGCGGCGGAGAGAGCCCAGGAACCCCTCCGCCTGCTGTGGATTGGTGCAGAGTATCGTGCGGTCGCGGTGTTTAATCCGTAGCTTAGCTGGGTAGAGCAGGGCGTATTCAATGTTTTCTTTGCGCAACTTTTGCTTCACCTGAATGTATTTCCGCCGCGCCTCCTGCACCACCATGGTGAAGTCGGGATAGATGGAGAATGAGTTGCCCTCGTATTGCAAATCCGGGATGTCGCGGGCCTTCTGCAAGGCGGCATCGTGGTCGCGGTAATTCAGCAGTCTTGCCACGATGGGCCGGGGCGGAGCACCCACCGGGGGCCGAGGACCCAGCGACCTATGCGCGCGTTCCACGATTAGATGCGCCGAGAAGGAGGACGCCCCCAGAGTGGAGGCCAGCAGCCGCTCAACGTAGTCCTCCATGCGCCCCGTGGCCGTGGTCTCCGGGATACCAATCAGGCGAATGTTATTCCTGCGGCTAAGTCTTCATTTTTGGCGGCAATCACTTTTAGCAGCTTGTCCATTTGCGACACCTGAGAGGCCATCACGGCAGAGGCGTCCTCAGTGGCCGAGATCCGTTTCTCCGCCTCCTTGAGCTGTTCCTTGTGTTTGTCCACCTTCAGCACCAAGAAGTCTAGCTGGGAGTTCATAGTGTCTATTTTCCCGGAGAGGGCATTGAGGCTCTGTTGCATCGCCATGAGCATAGTTTTTAGATCGTCGCTGGGGCTGGGCGCAGTCGGGGTCGTCTGCGACGGGCCAGGCTCGCCCGTCTCGTCCGTGGAGGAGCGAGTGGCCGCCTTCTGCTCGAAGAGCAGTTTAGACTGCCGGGCGTCTGTCTTCCCCATGCGCCGCTCAGCCGTGGGTCCTCAAAGTGTCGGTCCCCCACAGTCGCCACCCAGCAGCCAGCCGCCTCCGAAGCACCAGCAGACCGCCAGCAGCAGCACTCGTGGACTCCAGAGTCAGCAGCCTCCGCCACACCTCACGATAAGGGCAGATCAACAGGCCACGGAGTCGATGGCCCGGCGAAGCGGCCACCAGGGCCGGAGCAGACAGGCAGCGCCCCCTATGAAAGCGCCGCAGACAGGCCCTCCTCGCCTGCTCGCCCCACGCACAGGGGAACCAACTGGCAGCCAAGCGCTCACCGCTCCGCAGGTCACCGCGTCGTCCCCCGCCTCACAGCACTCTCGAGCCGCATCCACCGGCCGACATCTCGGGGGTCCCCCGTCCAGCCCCTCAGTTGCGGGCTATCGCACAGCGGGCGCAGCGGGCGGAGCCTCCAGGCTCACGGGCGATCCCTCCGCAGCTCACGCCTGCGATGGGGCCCGCTAGGGACAGCAGATGCGTGCGGGGCTCCGCACCCGCCAGACGGCCAGGAGCGCCGATCAGCTTCCTCTGCTCCCGCCCCAGCAAGAGCAGTCCGCCGCACGTCCAGCAGGATCTCGGGTCCAGTACCTCGTGGGCGACACCGGGCTAGCGTATTCTGCCGCAGCCGCCGCCGGCCTCCATCACGAAGGGCCGTCCCGCCCCCCGGCCACCTCCACCGCAATATCTTCAGCGGTAGTGCAGGGATCGGCGCGAAACTCGCGTCGAGTGTTCAGCCTGGTATCCGCAAGGCATGCGTGGGCTCTCAAGCAGCGAGCGAGGGGTCCATGGGCAAATAATTAAAGTAGAAGCGGGTCGGGCAGCCGGAGCCTCACAGTAGCGCGCCCATCTTGGTCCGGCGCCACCTAGCGCGCCCCCCCCCCCCCCCCCGTTTTTTTGTCTTTATTTGATGAAACTCTGCAAACCTTACTCTTTTATGAGTTTTGATTATATATACTAGCTATGGGGAGCATTATCATCTGCCTAGTCTTGGGTCTTTTTACTTAAGTCTATTTAGATTGCAGCCTTGTTTTAAGCACACAATTTTTCCTTTCCTCATGTGGTATTCAGGATTTACCTCAGATGCATCTACTGGATTAACACGCTACCGATTACGCTTCTTTATAATATCACATTGGTAAGCAAGCTCATCCAACTATAGCAGATCTTGATGCACATTCTGACTGGGTTATAAGGTTACCTCACTTCTAGTGGTGTTTTTGAACCACTGCAGATGTTTTTCCTCCTTTTTTACCTAATTTTTTAGGGGACATTTATGCATCATAAAGATGCCTTGTTCGAGTGTTCAAGAGCGTTGAAATATTAGCCCTTTTTTTCCCACACAGCTTTTTTTCATCCTAACTAAACCTCTCTGGCCTTTTGCCTTTCATTAAATTTCTCTTCTTTTACGATGTAAATTTTCTTTATTGGGCAATTTTTTTTTTTTTTGCATTATAAAATTATTGTTCTCTTGATTGCACATTCTTAAAGTGTTCTTTTGTCTGTATGCCATTTTCAGCCCTGAAGAAGCCCATTTTTGGGCGAAACGCGTTGGCTGGTTCATATCTTGTGAAGCACAACAAAGAATAAAGACATTTTGAATTTACTTATTTGTAACTGCTTGTTTCTACATATTTGTATGTACTTAAGTGCTTGTTTTTTATATATTGCCTCTCATCCTACCTAAATTTAACTTTACTATTTTTGTGATCTACAAGCAGCAGATAACTTGAGGTGGGCAGTATACTATACTTTGGTGACTGTTCTGGTGGTGCAGTCATTTATGTCCCGGCTGCTTTAAATCCTTTCTTAAGTTTGCAATGGATTGTGCTCTAGAAATCAATTTATTTAGATTGTTGTCAATCCCTGATGTAAAGACCGCTAGCGAGTTCAGTAAGGTTGACTTGAATGTCTAATTTGTCAGAGTGATAGTTTAGGGCAGAAACAGTAGATTGGAGTGTCTGCAGAAGCTGTGCCCAGATTGTACTGGAGAGGGCCGTGGTCAATTCTGGGGTGGCTTTTCCTTGCAGGCCTGGACTGCAGGTGGGCTCTGCAAGAAAGAGGGACGGTTCCAGAAAAGATTGATTATTTAATCCATACCACTGCGACTTTGATCCATATTTCCTGGACTTTCTGAATGGGATGATTTCATTGGGGAGAGTAGTATTCGGTTCCTGTTTGGGTCCGGGATCCATTGGGGGACTCTGATTTAGGGGTATTGTATGTCCTAGTGGGGTGATATTGTGGTTATTTCGAGCGATGGGCTCTTGAGGGAAGGGACAGCTTCTGGGAGTTTGTGGGGGGAGTCACTTGATGCAAAAATTGGGTGCGAGGTTGTGCAGGGATTTTGCCATTCGAGGGGGGGAGACTGGTTGCCGGGCAGCTGGATTAGAGCCGTTGGAACTGCTGGAGCCAACTTCTTGGACTTCGCTGTCTCCACCTCGGCCCCGTCAGCCACTGTGCCGCTTGTGGCTCCGTTACAGTCTGGAGTGGGCTGTGTGGTCGGGGCTGGGTACACTATGGCCTGAATCTTGAATTGTGGGTGCCCTTTTCTCATTTGCGCTGGATGATGCGTTTGGTGGGGGCACCCCTGCTTCTTGTGGGGCACCTACACTCTCTGCTGTGGACTACTTTTTAGAAAACCTCAGAAGAGTTGTCCGACAACAGCCTGAAGGGCCAGCCATTCTCCTGGTGCCCAGAGAGGCAGCGAAGATATGATCGAGGGCACTGTTTGATTTAAGACCCTGAATGTTCTCAAAAACAGGGTTCCATGCATAAACCATGGTGGAGGAGGATGCTAAGCGTTGCTGACAGGGCTGTGAGACTGAAGGGGGGGTCCCACCCCACACAGCCTGACTTGTTCTTCCTGCGCAGTAGGGTGCTCCTTCCTCATCCAACCCAAAATCATAGCTATCCCAAGGGTAACCTCCTTCAGATGCTTCTCCAGAGGCCAATGAGACCTCTACAGTGTCGCCTCACCTCTCCTGAGTGATGACCTTTGGCTGGAAATGAGGGAGGGTCATGAGCACGCTGTCTTGGGGGCGGTGTTGAAATGTTTTGTCAAATATGGATGGATATGGTACTATGATGTCTGGGCTCAAACAAGGGAGCTCTGTACTTCCTCCCAACAGCTACTTGATTGTGACTGTTGTTCGAGTGGTCTTCGGGAAATAGCAGTCCTGGATCTGGTTGCCAGCTGCTGCTGTGGCCTTGGAATAGACTTGTGTTGTAGTCTAGCTGCTACAGCATGCTTGAATATGTGCCCAAGCAGTAGCAGGTCGGTACAATGTGCAAGCCGCGCCTGCCAAACGCTGGTCGCATCTGCACTGCGAGGAGTAGTGCCTGTGTCTTGGCACGTCAAGTGCCTACCTCGGCTTACCGCAGCTTGAGGCAGGCTACTGTTGGCACCTGCCACACTGCATGGGGGAGCAGTGAAGGACGTTGTCACTCACCCCCTGTACCAAGTACTGTCCTGGGTCATTGGCTGTTTCACGATGCAACAATGGGGGGTTGGTGAGCAGATAGTGAGCAGGATGATAAAGCAGGCTGGCAGTAGGAGCAGTGTAAGCAAGGGGCCAGTTTTATAAATGTTCTTTAAAAGTGGGCTTCCCAGGTTGGAAAAACAAGACCAGCGGCTTGAGCTCCTTTGCACATCCCAACATGACGACACACAGAGGCGGGGCTCCGCTCTACTGAGCTGCCCGCTGCCACCTTGTCGCTCCACTCAGCTCCTCTGCAGCCCGCTGGCCCCATCGGCTACCAGGCAGCCAACTCCTGAAAGCTGGTTGGGAGCCTGAGCTTGGGGGTGGTCGCAGAGAAGGGGCCCGGAGCCGCAAGCGTGTGACATAAAAACATAACTTCCTCACATGACTTTCACGAAACTCCAAGCAGTCGATCAAAGCATGAATCTCCGAATCCTAGACTTCTATAGACTATACGTTCATTGTTTTGAGAAATTTGCCTACTTATTCTGTTATCACAGCAGCAGTGGATCAAGGGAGAAGACCAACTGCTCTTCCTTCTAGTCTAGAAAAGTAGGAAAAATTATGAGGAATCCAAGGTAATACTGTCTAAGTAGAAACTCTGTCTTTCCTTAAGCTAGATAAAGTTTATAGCATTGTACAATTTAAAAAAAGTCAAACATGAGGCTGAAAGGGACTTTTACCACAGATTCCATTAAACAGACATGCCAGACACTACAGATTCTGCTGTGAACAAGTGTGTGTGTGCGTGTGTGTGTGTGTAACTATTTTTCACCCTGTCACATATGGGGAAAAAGTCACAGACTTGGCTGGTTCTACAGCAGTAACCTCTTTTACGTATTATTTCTTTAGTGCCACAGAAACCAGGATCTTACCAGCCTTCCCAGAGCTTTAATGGTTTCAAAGTGATACAGCTCTCCAATGGGAAACAATATGCAACAAATAAAATGATGCAGATTTCATTATAAATGTAAATCTGTACATTATCTGCTCCTGCAACTCCAGACATCAAAAAAGTCAGTCTGACTTCACTTGAGGAAGCAAGCAGCACATCTATGCATCAGGAAGCATGCATCTCTAATTGGAGGGAGAGTGTTGGCTTACAATATAATCTCCATATTGAGGACTAATCGGTGTGGAACATAATAAAAATGAATGTTATGATTTTATTATTCCTTTACTTCTTCCTTCATATCTGTATTTCACATTTCTTCACAAAAGCCACTGATGGAAATTAAAATTGATCTTCTTAAGCTATTGAACGAAAAAAACAGTCAAAATCTGATTTTATTCCAAGTAGTTTATTGTACCCAAGAAGACTGAAGGTAGCAGTCCAATTCCAGATCTTTCGGACTTAAACCAGGCTTACCTAACGGTTGCTTCACAGTTACATTGATTCAAATCTTCACCATTCATACAAGAAGCAGGGTGGGTGGCACCTGGTAACCTCCAAGATGCTGTTATACATATACCAGTCAAAAAAAGTCTATACTGGAGGTTTTCCATTGGAGGTAAGTATTATGCTTTGGCCTAAACTCTGCTCCCATAATGGAACATAAAGGTTTCGTAGCCGTGGCAATCCATCACTGCTTTCAAGGGTTCAGCACTTCCCTTACTTATTCATTGAAAGCTTATTGTTCAGAGACCAGCCTGGCAAATCTTATCTAATTTATAACACTACACAATCTCTGAATTTCAGTTAATGAAGCCAAAGTCCAGTGGGTATTATCATAGACACATCAATTTATAGAAGTAGCTGTAGACTCCTCTGGCGCCCAACATGTCCACCTCTGGGAAGAGTTATATTACCTAGTTCAGCACTTTTCCATTTGTCTCAACATCTGTACTGTGGTCCACAGAATCCTATGCCTGATGATCCTGTGATTCCAAGTTGTTCATTTTGTAAAAGTAGTGAAAGAGTACTCTTTAGCAGTTTGCTAAACTGGGATCAAACCAAGAGTTAGAGTCAAAGAGGGTTGTGATCCCCAGTCGTGCTAATGTTAATAATTTAGTGGAACATGAATGCAACCTTCTTTAAAGGATCTCCTTTTCAACATCCTCATCTGGAGTGTCTGAGGTGTCTGAGGTAGAGGATTTGTACTGCTCAAGGTGAAGCTCTACAGATCAGTCACAGAACTATGGTTGCGGGAAATTGTCAGCAGCAGGTATCTGCAGTGACAATGCTACAGGGAGTGCAAACATCCAAAATCGCAATGGCTAGGTGGATAGCTCAGGATCAAATATGAATAATGTGATTCATTGCATGCCCTATGAGATAAAAAGGCACTTATATCACACAGGGTATCTATCTTCATTTCAGATGAGCAAAGCCAGCATCCTTAGGATATAAGAAACCTATTTAGTCCCAAAAATCTGTAGCATTCATATGGACACCCACATATTGCTTTTGTAAGATTTATCCCATTTTGAGCTTCATCCAGGAATAAGGAACAGTTTTATTTAAAAAGTCTTTTTCAACATGTTAGCTTCTGGTTGAGCTTTTTCTTGAGCAGTGAACTCCAGATGTTCATTGCATGTAATCTGTTCCTGAAAGTTGAGAATAGAAAGCAGTTGGATGTAAGATTTAATAATAAAAAAGTGAGGCCTTTGTTGTGAAGTAATGCCCTACACATATGTACTGGCTACCGTTGCCTGAATGCTGTATACCAACACAATTTTAGATGCACTGTTTCACCCTACATTTATTTTTAATTTGGATATGTTAAAAGATAGATATTGATTTAGAAATATAAGCCAGTGGTGATTACCACTGGGTAGTTATAGTTAGGATTGTGTTTCCATGGAAAAAGCATTTTTGGTTTGCTTATAACTTTAGGTCTGTTTGACTAATTTTCACAAAACGTTCCAAATAAAATGTTCTTCCACCTCAGTTCCTTCCTGGAAAGTTTTGGGGTTATCAGTCAAGCGATGGCTAAGAAAAATGGCCGTTCCCAGAACACGTGTTGCCCATTCCCCATTCATTTTGAAGAGATGTACACCAAATTTGTCAGGAAGCTATATCTTGTTCCATAAAGCAATTAAAACACTGGTTGGAGGTTCCAGGCCCAAGGCTCCTCTAATTTAAGGAGGGGAGGGGGGGGGGCAAAAACATGTATATATCTTTTGGTTTTTTTTACATTTGAATGCAAATATGCGGTGGATTTTTTTTTTTATATATGCGTTTTTAAACTCTCTTCCCCCCCCCCCCCCCCCCTTGCCCCCCTCCTTCCCGGAGCCTGCAGAAGCCACCGCAAGCCTTCTACATGGCCCAGGGGACCCCATACCCTGGTGCTAAATCTTTTAGTTATTTATTTTGATAGTTTTATAAGGTCAAACATGACCCTTGCAGGTATCGGAGCACTTTACAGGAATCCAGATAGCAGAGCAATAATAGCAATAATATCTTATTCAGAAAAATATACAGGATAAAGTAGTGACCAGAGAGGAAGGGTAAGCTTTACATTGCTCAGAGAGCAGAGGAGATAAACCAATAAGAGCATAATTAACCTATTTAAGAAAACTGCAGGATCATGTAGTGTCGAGAAAAGTGGGGGTTGTGTCAGGAATGAATAATTGAAAACACTAGGTCGTTGGTATGCCGTAGTCATGAGGAAAATTGAGGAATCGACATGGATATTGTAGGCTCAAGGAAAACATCTATTCAGAAGGAGAGCTTTGACTTCTTTCTTGTAGGATACCATTGACAGAGTCAATTCGATTTCAGGGGACAAGCAGTTCCAAATTCTTGGAGCAATCCCAGAGAAAGATTGGTTGTAAGGATTTGGAGCTTCTGGATGATCTGGAGTTCTAGTTTCTGGTCAAATTATCTAGGGGTATTGAAGTGGAGGGCGTTGTGTGTAATGCAGACAATTCTTAGCTAGATATTTGCTTCGTAAGAGAACCATTTGCAAGATTTCAGATTGGAGGTGATGTGGTTATTTCTTTTTGAACCGGTGATGAGCCTAGCAGCAGAGTTGAGCAAAGCTCTCAGAGGAGCCAGTATGGATGTGGGCTGTCCAGAGAGGCTTATACTTCCATAATCTAGCCTGGGAATCACTAGAGCTTGTACTGAATCCTTGAAGTAGTCAGTGGGGAGGGGTTAATTTTCTGAGAATATTCATTTGGTGATTTGCTCCTTTGGTGGTGGCACTAATGTGTTTCTGCATGTTGAGGTTCTTGTTGAGAGTTAATCCCAAATATCTTGCAGAGTCAATGACTTGTGGGATGCAGTTGAGGAAAGTTAGATGTTAGAGCCAGCCTTCAGTGGGAGATGACTGGTTGGGAGTGTAGATTAGTAGGAATTCAGTGTTTTGAGTATTTAGTTTAGGGCGATTGGATGTTAACCAATTTTGAGTTTTCTGACGAGTTGTGTTGAGGGATCTGATGTCTTCTAGGGCGGAGACTTTTAGGTATAGTTGGGTATCGTCCTTGTACATGTGATAGAGGATGTTGGATAAACGCAAAATTTCCCTAAGCGGGTCCATGAACGGGTTGAAGAGAGTGGGAGAAAGTGAGGAGCCCTTTGGGACTCCGAATGTGACTGGCGTGGTCTGCGATAGTGAGTCATTAACCTTGACTCTTGGAGACCTGTTATTGAGATAGTAGTCGAACCAGTCAAGGACTGATCCTGGAAGCCCCATATGGTGTTCTAAAAGATCGAAAAGGTTTTCATGTTTAACGGTATCAAATGCCAATGATGGGTCAAGGAGGGTTAAAAGACAGAATTGGTTCTGATCCAGTATTTTTGGGGCATCATCCACTATGTGTGTCATAGCCGATTTGGTGCTTTGCCATGGACCGAAACCAGATTGAAATTGGTCCTGTAGTTGGAATTGATCGATGTGGTTACAAAGTTGGATGTGAACACATTTTTCCAGGAGCTTTGCCAAGGTAGGTGTATTAGAGATATGACGGAGGTTGTTTAAGTCAGTTTGATTTGCTTTAGGTTTTGGAGGATGGGGGAAACCTGACCGGACTTTAGGCATTCGTGTATGGTGCCTTGAAGGAGGGTGGTATTAACAACCTTGGTCCAAAGTGTGAGTAATGCGTGTATGATCTCCTTGAAGAAGTTGGGAGGTAGAGGGTCATTGAAGTGGTTTGAGCCCTGTTAGAATATCATGAATAGTACTTTCCTCAAAGGTTTAAAAAGAGTTCCATGACGCTTTAGACCTAGAGGTAGAGAGGATGGTTTGAGGTGGGCGAAGATATTGTTCCACAGTAGTCTGCAGATCGTTTATCAAGCTCGGTCTTCTGGAGAAAGAATGAAACAAAATCCTCTCACTTTGGAAGCAGAAGGGGTGCATAGTGCGATAGGGCTTTTGTGAGGTCAAAATGTTCTTGGTGCCGGTTGTTAGCTTGGTCCAACTGATTTCTGAAATTATTTGCTTTTGAGAATCTGATGCTTTTGTAGTAACTATTCCTCAGTAATCTCAGGTGCTTGAGGTGTTCAAGGGATGGAGTTGATCTCCACTGACGTTCAGCTAGCCTCAAGTTGCGTCTTTCTGTATTGAGGCTACCGTTATACCATGGTTTGGAATCTTTTGCGGACACTCTTTAGTTGTAGTGGAGCGACCGCATCAAGGACAGTTACCATGAAGTGAGTGTAATAATTTGTAAGATCAAGGGCATCTGGCATCTCTCCAGGAGGAGGCAGGATGTTGTGGCTATGAGAGGTCAGTTCTTTATGATTGATATTGTGCATTCTCCTTTTCCAGAGTCTGGGTTTTCTTGGTTGGGCTGTGTTAGTGGTCACTGCTTCCCTGATGAAGAATGAGATGCGATGATGATCGGACCAGTCACAGGGGAGGATGGATTCAAGATTAATTGCGTTGGGCTTTACGATAAGATCTAAGGTTGATCCTGTGTTGTATGTGGGTCCGTCGCAAAATTGGGTCAGGTTAAAGTCCGCAAGGAAGGTTTTAAAACTATTAACCCCTTCGACGCGCATGACGGAGCGGTTCCGTCATGCACGACGGATGCGCTGTGCGCATGACGGGACCGCTCCGTCATGGCCCCGCCCGCGCACAGAACCTTCAGCGTGGCGCGGAAATCCGCGCCGCGCTGAAGGGGTTAATTGTGGGATCGTTCAGATCGTTCCAGTGGAACTTGAAGTATCTGAGGAAGATTTGCGTGCAATGTTGACCAGCGTTTGTTACAATGGTTTCCATAATTTGTTCTATGACCCCTAGATTGTCTCCTGTGGGGTGGTAGATCATGTGTAGTTTGCATAAGGGTCTGTTATTGCAAGAAATAGCGAGGCAAAGGTATTCACAGGTGGATAGAAGGGGGGGTTTGTGCGTGTTTAACTGATAGGTTGATATTGTGTATCCAGATGATGCCTCCACCTGGTCTTCTGGGTCTATCTAATCTAGTAATGCCATTGTTATGATGGACTAGTATGTCAAGGATAGGAGAAGAGAAGTCATTTAGCCAAGTTTCAGTCAGGATTAGCAGATCAAGATCATGTGTGAGAATACGGTCGTCAGTATCTCCCGCATGTCTTGAAGCAGATCTGCAGTTGATTAACATGCATTTCAGTTCAGGTTGTGGTGTGCTAGAATGGAGTGTGTGAGGGTAATTTGCCTGAGGTTGTGCATGTTGACCTCTCTATGGTTGAGCCCAGGAGCTCAATGTGGGTTTGTCAGGATGGGATAGATTCTACCCTGATTGTCCATTATATCCGTGAGTGCATAGTTATGACAAGAATTGGGTTTGGATAGGATTGTGGGACAAAGTGACTTTCTGTCTAATCGGTCGCATGAGCGCATTGGGATAGGGTTTAGTTCTCCAACTCAATTGCATAGAAGTCTTGGTAGGAAAAGTCAGTTTGGAAAGGATGAGTGTTGGGCATATGGCCATCTCTGTGGTGAAGTGAATGAGTCCATATAAATCTGCTTTGAGCTCTAGCTGGTTTTTAGTAATCTCATCTCATCTGGAATCTAATAAGGTATGGGGGCAGGTTGTCTGGTCTTGAGGCAGAGGACAGGGGCAAGGGGGTGATGATTTAGTTGGAGATAGGGTCCTGATGTATTGGGGGTGAGAGTATAGGATTGTTGGGGATCGGGTGCTGAAGTATAGGGGAGAGAGCATAGGGGAGGGTGGGCTGGGGGTAAAAGTAAGAATGACGTTAGAGGGAAAACTCAGTATATGGGTGAGCGGGAGTGCTAATGGTGTGCTATTAAATGTTTTTGGAGATCAGCATTCTGGGGAGACCTTGCTAGAGGCAGGTGGGAGGTTAGCTGTGTAGTCAGGGCGAGGGAGTTGGTAACTTGGCTATGTAAATCTGAAGTAATAACACCGGCTGTGGGGTCAGGCTGCATTCTAGTGTGGTTGGCAGTGGTTTCTATCCCCCCGGGTGAAGTAGGTAAATTAGTAATGTCTACAGCGTTAGGTGGAACGGAGGAGGAATCGGACCTCAATACCGTTTTCTTGGTAAAAGAGAAAAATTCCTCAAATAGTTTCAGGTGGTGATCTGATGACTGGATGAGGAGAATACCTTGTTGTAGATGGGGACCACTTCTCTGCATGACGCAGAAGGGGATACCGACAGTTTGAGACCATGGGACATTTTTCTGTTTGTGAAGATCACTAGTAGAGAGAGGAGAGCTTTCCTCCATTGTGCCCATCTTTTTGTGTAAAAAATGGGGTCGCTAATTATTGCTCATTTATTTGTACAAAAATCGGGGTCAGAGACTAGAGTTTCCGGATGAGATTTGAGTCTGTGTTTTAGGGATTTGGCTGTTTTTTTTAATTATAAGTTCAGGGGGCAGGTAATTTTATAAGAGTAACGTCCAGCTGGCTCCAGAGTGGAGTTGGTGGTTGTTTGTGGATCCATGACACAGGCTAGCAGAGCATGGATGGCAGAGGAGTGTGGAGGAAGTGTGCAGCGGGCACAGGGGATGTACAAATAAGGACTAGAAGGTGTTGCTATAGAGGAGCGCAAGTTACATGCAAAGGTAGAGCATAATGATGGCAATTACCAAATTATATGTTTGTCGCAGGAATAAGTGCAGTTGTGTTGGGTGAGGATGGGTGTGCTTTGCCTTAAAATGTGGATGAGGGAGTAGCTTGATAGATCCTTACTTAAAGCACATGCATCTGGAAGGTAGCGTTACTTGATGAAAGGTAGCAAGCAAAAATAATTGTGAAATTGAATCCAAATGGCGGAGTGGTAGGATAGTTACTTGAAGAAATGAGGATGATCGACCCTGATGAAGCTTGGTTATATATTGTGTGTGTCTAAATTAATCATTCATATTTTAGTGGTGGCTGCAGGACTTTTCCAAATATCTGTTAACACAGGAGGTTTCCAAAGTTTATATAGTGGGCGACATTAAATAATCTAGCCACTAGGTGGCCCTGCAGGCTCTGAATAGGTCAAAGATTGACTTTTGTTTCCCTGCAAGAGATCAATGCTGGTCTAGGGATTGAAATCCTTTTTTCGTTTTTAGGTCTCGCCTGGCGTAGACTGCGCAGACATGCGCAGTCTCGCTAGCGAGATTTAATGAGTTGGGGTAGATTTCTCTTGTGGGCTTTAAGCCCCGCCCCTCTTTTCCATTGGCTGGCGTCACCGTTTATGCTAAACGGTGGCCAGCCATTGGAAAAGAGCATCTAGTGACGTACACTTTTTCTCTTTTAGAGCCGTCCCAGTTAGACTGGCTAGGTTGCTTTACGTTTGTAGTAAAGGCTTTTCTTATCTTTATTGGGCCATGTGTTTCAAACATATGGCCCCATAAAGACAAGAGATCAGCTGCAGCGAGGTCCTCTTTCACTTTCGGGACCGCGTTGCTCTGCCTTGTTAATTATGAGCACCATCTCTTCCAGTTAGGTATCTCGGCACAAGAGACTGAACATACTGCTCAGCAAAAGCACCTCACTCCTGACAGGAAGCAGCCCTGCCAGTTTTTTTTGTCATTAATATTTTTTTCAATAAATAATTACACATTTGTAGGCACAGAAAACTGACTTGCAGCGCCTTTCGTCTTCATTGTATCAGGAGCCATAGAACTCTGCTACAGCACCTCAGTTCAAACAGCGACACCTCCCCAGTGGAACTCCCCCGCCTGCTCTCTCCTGAATTATCCCATCATTGCCTGCAGTTCCTAGGGCAATACCATCTCCAGGAACCAAGAACCGGACTCAATTAATGCATCTCGCTCGTGACCTACAGCTCTCTGTCATGCTTCTGCGAAGAGTGCCCATTTAAACACTCCCTGCTCGTGGTGGGAGCGTAGAAACTGCGGGGGACGGGGTATGGATCACCCTTCCACCAGATTTTGGAGTGGGGGGTTCAGAGGCAATTCCCACCATTAGATTTTTAAGTGGCAATTGAAGAATATACACCTCTTAAGTTCTGTGGGACCAATTGTTTCTAGTCAGTATTGCGTTGAAAGTTGTTACGCTTGATCAGTTAGCGCCGGAGTGCACAGATACATGGTAATATTAATAGACTAGCGAGTGCCTCCGACAGCTCGGCAGGGCAAAAGAAAGGTGCAGGAACATTTTAGAACTGGGAAAGGCAAGGGTGACTCATGACGCATGCGCCGTGTTTTCAACTCAAACGTAAGTAGAGGTTAGACTCGGTCCGGTGTGCCAGAATGTGGATGACCAATGGGTTTGACAATCATACTATCCCGCAGGGACAGTAAACTGCCAGCAAAACATAGCAGCGAAATCATCTCACTTCATAAAACTGACCTTCATCCAGTCCTCTGTGTTCTGCTGCCAGCACTAAGCATCCTGGGACTTGTAGTTTCACTTTACTTCTCATAAGTAAGCCTACAGGCGCCAACATGTAAAGTATTGCTGGTTGGAAACCGCGACAACTGGCTGCGCGCTCATGTCATCAGGTTGGTTGGCAGCTATAACAAAAGCCCTGATTCTCCCAGTGGCCTTTGAGAGATCACAGGCGCCCAACCCCTAACGGGTTGGAGAAGGAGCGGCCTTTATACTGCACTCAGGCAAACAAACGCAAGTCCCAGACAATAACAAAAGAGGAAAGTAGGAGCAGTTTAAAAGAGTACATTTTTGGAGTTTTGAAACAGTGTGACATACTGAAGTTACTTTACGTGCCGCGTGCTGTAAGTACAGTAGAATGCTTAGCCCCCTCCCCCTCAGCAGCAACAAGCATATGTCACACACTCAGCAAGCGCACTGCCCCCCCACATGACCCGACGCAACCTCTACATAAAGCACCCCTCGTGCCCTGCACACTCACCGCGGCACCCATCAGTATCATCCCTGCGCCTGGTGATCGATAAGGCCTCTTTGTGTTTACTCCTCTGTCCCCTCGCGCGAACCCGGCGCTGTCGTGATATAAACGCAACACCGGAGTCAGATGCGTTTCTTTGTCACACTACACCGTGCTTGTCTTTCTCTCAGGGCCACACCTTGTACCGCCCTCCTCCCCCGCTACACCTTCCGTGAAATCACCTCTCCATTCCGAGCCAAGGCCTCTAATGTGTTCAGATGCTTGGACAGCTCGTCCAGAGATGCACTCTGGGAATTGTAGGCAACTACAGGTACGAGCACGATCAAGGAAAAAACTAGACTAAACGAGCCACAGATAGATACAAACAGCGGTAGAAGTGCATTAAAAGAAATATAGTAACTGTGATGATGCATGCAATGGGCGGGGTCAGTGAGCATGGGGGCGGGGTCAAAGATGTGGCAAAAAAAGCAAAATATTCTATAAGTTTTTTTGCTCTTTCACCGTCAGGTAGCAACATATAAAATAACGCGCATCTTTAAAAGAATACATTTAGAAAGTTGTTACTCAATGTAATAGCGATGGAGTGGGGTTGACAGAGGACGACGAGGGAAAATAAAATTTAACAAGCAATGAAACGGCAATAGGTGTCGTCTTTGATTAAGTTAAAGCCATTTGCTTTGCTAATGCTATTGTATAGCAAAGAAAATGGCTTTAACTTAATAAAAGGCGAGACCGATTGCATTGTGTGTGTGTCTGTGTGTGTGTGTCTGTGTGTGTGTGTGTCTGTCTGTGTGTCTGTGTGCGTGTGTGTGTGTGTGTGTCTGTGTGTGTGTGTCTGTGTGTGTGTCTGTGTGTGTGTGTGTCTGTGTGTGTGTCTGTGTGTGTGTGTGTCTGTGTGTGTGTGTGTGTGTGTGTGTGTGTGTGTGTGTGTGTGTGTCTGTGTGTGTCTGTGTGTGTGTGTGTCTGTGTCTGTGTGTGTGTCTGTGTGTGTGTGTCTGTGTGTGTGTCTGTGTGTGTGTCTGTGTGAGTGTCTGTGTCTGATAAATATCTATTGCACGGGTGGCAAAAGCACCAATGTGGTTAGAGCAGAGTTGCCCTAGGAGGGGCAGTTTTTGTTCTCTTAATAACCCTTGCACCATTCAAGAAAAATGTTCTTTATGGGAACTTTTGTGCAGATTCGTCAAGCGGGGGCAAATAGAAGGTTTGGAGGGGGGGGGGGGGGGGTGTAGTGTCCGTTCCCATCTTAATAGGTTTGTTTGTTCCTAAATAAGGGAAAAAATGGCTAAATTAAATTATACCAAGTTTAGCACGAAGGACTGTAAATCGGGGCAAGCTGGAAGACCACTGTTGGTTTGTTGTTGGGTTTGCAGCTCTGGTTCAGTATCTGCGGTTATTGCACGGGTCTGTGAAGTGTGCCCTTGGCTTGCTGTACCGCACTGAGAAGCTTGTGTTTTGGTACTGCGGATCCAATTTTGTTATGTTATGTATATTTGTAAAGCACACGTTCACCCACGAGGCTCCGCAAATCCATTAAGCAATTTAAGAAAAAAACAAAAGAGGGGGTTTGCTGCCCACTTAAAACAATCTGTACATTTGCATGCATACCATTATAGATATGCATATGTGTGTGTGTGTGTGTGTGTGTGTGTGTGTGGGTGTGTATGGGTGTGTATGTGTGTATACACACACACTCACACATTAATACAGCTATAGGAAAAAACTCCATTTCAGAAAGTATTGGGCTGGTGAATTATGACCCTAATGCTGCTGAGAATTCAGTTTTAAGTTGGATGCTACAGCCAACCACGTGATATTAATATGAAGGCTAGTTACCTTGTGACACAAAAATGGAGGCCAAGGTGGAATACAAATTATCAGCTCTATACTAGACCATCAACCATTCTGGAATATGCCAATTAAAACTGCTAAATTTGCCAGTAGCAATACATTTACAGAATAAGGTAGACCACACACCCAGAATGCACTGTATTGGTGACACAGAAAACGAGGTTCAGCGTGCTGTCTGAGAATACATGTTTTAAATCTGGGTGAATATCCACTTAGGGATTTCAAAAATGAACTATCCTCATGATTGTTTATTGTACGTGTTCCAACAACACGGAGAGGTAAACTACAAATCCCAGCAAGAAGTAGAGTGACCGTCACTGCTGAAAAGTATAACATCATTTGGCACCGTGGGAGGATGCTTGATGTAGAATGGTGTTCAAAAGAAGACATATTGGGCAAGGGAGAACAAGGAAAATATTAACAGTGAGTACTGCGTATGCGCGAGCAAAGAGCCATTGTTTGTATCCGCTGGGTATTACATGAATGAGAGAATATTAGTTATCAAATGACATTAAAAAATAATTAGCTGTCAGCAAGAGCCATTTGAGATTAACAGTACGACAAAGTGAAACATCTTTGTTCGAGGCATATGAGCTGCAGATTGTACACTTAGCATAGGTCGCCATCTGGTGTTGGGCCCGGATGTTTGCAGTTTGTTTTTCTTCTTGGACAGTCTTTGGAAGTCACGAGTTTGGTGACTCCTCCTTCGGTCCGTACTGCGCATGGGCTTCGGCTCCATCCTCAGATTGTTTTTTTCCGCCATCGGGCTCGGATGTGATACTTCGTGCTCCGGCTTCGAACTTCTACGGTTCCAGCCTCGACGGAAAATCCTCGATTCTTCGAGTTCCTTCATCATCTTCATCTCTCGAAGCGGCACTTTTCTCCATCCCGTACATCGACACCGGCCTTCGGGCCCTCCGCGACTCCGGTCCCGGCCGATGGAAAGGACTCCGTTCAAAAAGTGCCCAAAATGTGGGTCTAAATTTCCCCACACCGACCTCCATCAGGTGTGTAACCTTTGCCTCTCTCCGGAACACGAGGCTAGAGACTGCCCCGCCTGCAAGTCTTTTCGATCGAAGAAGACCATCCGAGATCGAAGAGCTCGACGCACCATGGCGCACTCATCCTCGGCAGCTCCACCGGACATCTTCGGAGACGACGCCGAAGCTTCGGGGCAAACACACACCGAGCAGGAGGAAGACGTCGTCAGCGCTTCCGAGGCCGACGACTCCGACGTGGAGGACGTTACACCAGCGCAGCGGGCCGTGAGTACTATGCCCCCTCCCACCCCCGCGCCGAAAACCAAAGAGACTCCGGTTACTCCCTCGCCTGCCGGCCTGGGCAAAACCAAAACCAAAACTTCGATCACCCCACCTTCGGGCCCGGTGTCGAAGCACCCAAAGTCTCATGGCAGCTCGGGATCGAGCCAGCCGACACCCGGTGCCGAAAAACAGCATCCGGCACCGAAGACTGCAAAATCCAGCTCGACTCCGAAACCACCGGTGCCGAAGCCTGGACACTCGGTGCCGACCCAACACAAACACAAATCTGACGGCACCGACGCTCCGGCGCCGAAACATCCTTCGACGCCGAAACACCCGGAGACCTCAAAAAAGCATGGCGCACACAGACTATCGAAACCCCCGGTTCCGAAATCACCGGTGCCGACAGACGACTCGACACCGTTGGCTCTGTTTACACCAGACCCTTTACAAAAGACTTTGTCCAAAGATCCAAAGACTGGGCTTTTGACTTTAACTACCAAGAAAAGACGCCTTGATGCTCCGGCTCCTCCTCCTCCACCCAAAAGGAAGGACTCTGCTACTTCTCCCCTCAGAGTACCCTCCCCACCACCGCCTCCCCTACCCACTCCACCTCCTCCACCGCCTCCACCTCACAGGTCTCTGCCACCTTTACCTCACTACGATCCGGCCCCATCCCCAGATCCGGATGATGGGGATCCGGACAATTACCCGGCGGACGCCCCAATAGATCCCACTCCACCAGGGACCCCAGATCCATGGGAGGATTACAATAACCCTGATATACCCAATGTACCTCAGGACGACCTATACCCATCAAGGCCGTCTCCTCCAGAGGACTCCTTAGGGTTTCACCATTTAGTGCAGAGAGCAGCACACTACCATGGGGTGGACATGCACAGTGAACCAGTAGAAGAAGACTTCCTACTGGATACATTTGATATACAAGACAAATCTACTTCCATTTTACCCATGCTTAAGGGTGTCACCAAGCACGCTACAGAGGTGTTCAAAGACCCTGTCAGAGCCAGAGTACTGAACCCTAGAATAGAGAAGAAGTACAAGGCGGCACCCACAGACCCTGCTTACATCAAGGGCCCTGCTCCCCTAGATTCCCTAGTTGTCTCCACAGCTAGAAAGCGGGCTAACTCCCAATCCTCAGGAGATGCCCCACCGCCAGACAAAGAATCTAAACTTCTGGACGCGTCTGGTAAACGCACCGCCTCCCAAGCTGCAAACATGTGGCGCATTGCAAACACACAAGCACTGCTTGCGCGATATGATAGAGCACACTATGACGAACTAGAGGCTCTTATGCAGCACCTTCCAGAAAAATACAAGCACAAGGCTCATGACCTTATACAGGAGGGTAAACTAATCACAAACACCTCCATTAAGTGTGCCCTCGATGCAGCCGACACTGCTTCTAGGGCCATAAATACCAGTGTCCTGCTTCGCCGCCACGCCTGGCTCAGGATCTCAGGGTTCAAACCTGAAGTCCAGGCATCCATACTCAATCACCCCTTTGACCAGGAAACACTCTTTGGGCCAAAGGTAGACGAAGCGCTCGAAAAGATGAAGAAAGACACAGACACAGCAAAGTCTATGGGGGCACTCCAAACACAAGCCTCCAAACGTTCCTTTCGACACTCGTCCTTTCGTGGCACAGGTAGAGGCTCCTCCACCGATAACGCCTCTACCTCCTACAAGTCCCCTCCTCAAAATACCTTTTCAAAGGGCAATCAGAGAGGTGGTTACAGGGGTAACAACAATAAGGGCAGGGGCAAAACCAACAACACCCGTTCTGCCACCCCCCCCCGCACAATGACTCCCCTCCGCTCCCCCCAGACCATTCCACTCCGGTCGGGGGCAGACTACAAAACTTTATCCACGTATGGGAGTCCATAACATCGGACAAATGGGTGACCCAAATCATTCGGTCAGGGTACTGTCTAGAGCTAACCTCTACCCCACCCAATATCCCACCAAGGCACCGTCCAATGTCTCAAGAACATTCCACACTGCTCAAACAAGAGGTACTTTCACTCCTGCAAAAACATGCTATAGAGCAGGTCCCCGTCAACCAACGAAATCTAGGGGTCTACTCTCTATATTTCTTAATACCAAAGAGAGACGAGACCCTCAGACCCATTCTGGACCTCCGGCCTCTAAATGCCTACATACACTCAGACCATTTTCACATGGTCACTCTACAACAAGTCCTCCCACTCCTCTGCCAGGGAGACTTTCTCACAACCTTGGATCTGAAAGACGCATACTTTCACATTCCAATACACCCCTCTCACAGGAAATACCTCAGGTTCGTGGTGGACGGGCAACATTACCAATTCATGGTTCTCCCCTTCGGGGTCACCACCGCACCACGGGTGTTTACCAAATGCCTAGCAGTAGTAGCAGCACACCTCAGACGTCAACATATTCACGTCTTCCCTTACCTAGACGACTGGCTGATAAAAGCCGCGTCCTACAACCAATGTGTGCAGCATACAAACAGCACCATCCAACTGCTCCACCAGCTAGGCTTCACGGTGAACTACCAAAAGTCCCACCTCATACCATCTCACACAAAGCAATACCTCGGGGCCACTATAGACACCTCCAAGGGTATTGCCTATCCAAACTCAGCCAGAATCACAAGCATTCAAGCCTTACGCAAAACATTCCTTCCTCAGCACTCTCTTCCAGCAAGAGTGTTTATGAAGCTCATAGGAATGATGGCGTCTTGCATTTTCATAGTGCCCCATGCAAGACTCCACATGCGTCCACTTCAAGAGTGCCTAGCACAACAGTGGAACCAGGCCCAGGGTCAGCTGACGGATCTGGTGTTGGTGGACGGCCGCACACATCACTCTCTGCAGTGGTGGAACACCACAAACCTTTCCAAAGGGCGGCCGTTCCTGGACCCGGTTCCTCAACTGACTCTAACAGCGGACGCATCGCTCTCCGGCTGGGGAGCGCACCTTCTACACCTCACCATGCAAGGTCTATGGACGCCACAGCAAAAATCGCTCCACATCAACCATCTGGAGCTCTTGGCGATCTTTCTAGCCCTAAAATCTTTCCAAAAACAGATTTCGGGCAAAGCAGTCCTCATTCGCACAGACAATATGACTGCAATGTATTATATCCAAAAACAGGGGGGGACACACTCTCCCCAGCTCTCCCGCTTAGCCCAGAGCATATGGAGATGGGCAATTCCTCAAAACATCTTTCTCCTGGCACAGCACGTTCCAGGCGTACAAAACACCATGGCAGATCTGCTCAGCAGACAAACGCAACAAATACACGAATGGGAACTGCATCCACAAGTCCTTCACCCATTCTTCCAACAGTGGGGGCATCCTCAGATAGACCTCTTCGCCACCCACGAAAACAAAAAATGCCCAAGCTTCGCCGCCAGATACCCACACCCATTGTCCAAGGGCAATGCGATATGGATGAACTGGTCAGGCAGATTTGCATACGCCTTTCCACCTCTCCCACTAATTCCATTAGTGGTCAGGAAGCTACAACAGCACTCCCTCACACTCATTCTGGTAGCTCCGACGTGGGCCAGGCAGCCGTGGTACACCACGCTACTACAACTGTCAGTGGTACCACATCAAAAACTGCATCTATCCCCATGCCTCCTAACCCAGAACCATGGAGAAATCAGGCATCCGGACCCAGCTCAGCTCAACCTGGCGATCTGGCTCCTGAAATCCTAGAATTCGGATACCTTAACCTTCCCCCTGATTGTATGAACATCATCATGGAAGCCAGACGTCCTACCACTAGAGCATGCTATGCCGCAAAGTGGAAAAGATTTGTAATTTACTGCCGCAACAATACAATCAACCCTCTAGATGCATCCATACAGCACATCATATGCTATCTGCTCCATCTTCACAGGTGTAACCTGGCATATTCATCCATACGCCTACACCTAGCAGCGATCGCTGCTTATCTACAAAACAGGCAGCATTTATCACTCTTCAGAGTGCCCGCTATTAAAGCCTTCATGGAAGGCCTTAAACGAGTAATTCCTCCCAGGGCACCACCTTCCCCTGTATGGAATCTAAATTTAGTTCTTACACGACTAATGGGTCCGCCCTTCGAACCAATGCACAAATGTGAGCTACAGTTTCTCACCTGGAAAACAGCTTTCCTTGTAGCTATCACTTCCCTTAGAAGGGTTGGTGAAATACAAGCGTTCACCATACAGGAACCCTACATACAAATGCATCACAGCAAGGTCATACTTCGCACAAATCCGAAGTTTCTGCCCAAAGTCATTTCCCCCTTCCACCTCAATCAATCAGTGGAATTACCTGTCTTCTTCTCGCAACCCCAATCTGTTGCAGAAAGGGCCTTACACACACTTGATGTAAAAAGGGCGTTACTATACTACATACAAAGAACGCAACCCTTCAGGAAGACTAAACAATTGTTCGTTTCCTTCTCTCCACCACATAAAGGCAACCCCATTTCAAAATCAGGGATAGCTAGGTGGATTGTAAAATGCATACAAATTTGCTATCAAAAGGCAAAGAGAACATTATCTGTTCCCCCTAAAGCCCACTCTACAAGAAAGTTAGGGGCTTCTATGGCTTTTCTAGGGAATATACCCTTAGATGACATCTGCAAGGCAGCCACATGGTCTACACCGCACACCTTCACAAAACACTACTGTGTAGATGTGCATTCCAAGCAGCAAGCTAGGGTGGGCCAGGCTGTACTAAAGACACTTTTTCAAACAGCTGCAACGGATACCGGTGGTCGCCGCTAAGGTTGGGTACTGCTATATAATCTATGCTAAGTGTACAATCTGCAGCTCATATGCCTCGAACGGAATATGCTACTTACCAGTATGCATCTGTTCTTGGCATGTAGAGCTGCAGAGTTGTACACGCCCACCCGCCTCCCCGGCTACCTGTATCCGTTCCAGTACATCTTATTTAGATACAACACATGGGTTTCTCACTGTTATTACTACGCTCCATCATTTCCCTGTTGGCGAAAAACAATCTGAGGATGGAGCCGAAGCCCATGCGCAGTACGGACCGAAGGAGGAGTCACCAAACTCGTGACTTCCAAAGACTGTCCAAGAAGAAAAACAAACTGCAAACATCCGGGCCCAACACCAGATGGCGACCTATGCTAAGTGTACAACTCTGCAGCTCTACATGCCAAGAACAGATGCATACTGGTAAGTAGCATATTCCTTTCAAGCAGTACTTAGTAGGCTTTCTCTTAATTCACTGTGTTTGGACTTATGGAACACGCATATTCTTAGAACTCCATGAGCTTTAGATTTGAACTCACTTGCCGAATAGAGAGCATAGCAGAAATATAACTTTAAGGAATCACTGTTTGTCTTGGGTTTTGAATATATGTAAATAGAACTCTGTGCTTGTGGGTTTATAGGATTATGCAACATGGTATGACGTGCACAAAGATATTACATGACAAATCAATGGATCGTTTTTACGAAGATGTTTTTACACATATTGGTTTCCTTTGAAAAATGCCCTTTGTATGTTTTATTTTTGAGTCTTGGGCCCAAAGGAAAAGAACAAGAAAATGCAAATCCATACACCAGTCACTGGTATTTTTCACCAGTGTAACAAATGGAGTGGGAGAATTAACAACCTAGCAATTTAGGTGATCGGAGAAGGGATTTCTATGACATTCGTATTGTTTGCATTGCAGGCTAATTACTGTTTTTCTGATAAAATACTCTTTTCCTCAGTAGGAGAGCTGTCGGCTGGATGCGATGTGCAGCGTGGAACTGGGCCCCGATTGTCTGGCTTTATCTCTTGATTGGTCAACCGGCTTGGGGCAAAGGTAAGTTGAGGAGACGGGGAATACATGTAACCATCACTTTTTCTGGCTTTGAACTCAGAATTGCAGGTTAAGAATAGATGTGCATTGGGAAAAAGCACAATTTCACTAACTTTATGTCAACAGGTTATTTAGCAGAAGTCTGGTTATTTTGCTGAAGACAGCTCTTTTTGGAAAGCTGTCATCCTTTGGTGAGAGTTCACAGTACAAGCATTCTCATTGGTAAATGGAGTGACTGTAGATCATCCTTGACCAATACCCTTTTATGAAATAGTTTTGTTCTCTGCTTGAAGTACATGCATGTACTACTATTATATGCACAGCTTCACTACTTATATTTGAGTCCTGCGTCTTTACCAGCAAGGGATAGAATCGGCACAAGGCCTCCACCTCCCCAGGCTGATTTCGGTCCCAGGGACCCCATCCTCCGGGGCTCGGCTGATTGTAAGAAGGGGAAGGGGGCGCTCAGCCCCACCTCCCCGGGCCTCTTTTTGCTCTGGGGACGCCAGAGCACAGCCTTTTAAAAACAAGTGGGAAGAGGGGGGCATGCAGCTCTCCTCCCGTGCTGATTCCGGCCCCGACATCCCATCCCCCGGGCCTGGCCGTAATCAAAAAGGGTGATACAGGCAGGCAGCCCCACTCTATGGGCAGACTTAGGCCCCAGAGACCCCATCCCCCAGGGTCCGGCCATATATAGAATGGGGAGATAGGCTGCGACTATACCCCCCCACCTCCGTCGCGATTATGCCCCCGGAACCCCATTCCTGGGGCCCAGCCTCTACAACAAAGGGAAGGGCGGCTACGTGACCGCCCTTCCCTTTGCAAGGTTTTTTAAATGCTAATTCCTAACTATAACGTGTGTGAAACCTATGGTTTTTTCTGTGAATTTGTACGTTTTTTTTAAATGCTAAGTTATGTTTTTTTTTTTAAATTTATTTATTTTTTTAAAGGTTTTTTACCGTACGCGCACGGTGCGCAGTTCGCGGAATTTTTCCGTTTCTACCGTACGCTACGCGTACTCCGCGATTTTTCGCAAAAAAAATTAAGGAAATTTTGGCCCTTGGGGGTCCTTCTGGGACCCCCTGACAAAGGCTAGGGGGTCAGGAACTGTCCACCCTGCCCCCTTTTCACGTTCTCCACCTTTGTTTTTCACCCCCTCAGACTGCGAGAGACAAAATGGCGGCCAACACTTCCTGGTTTCGACCGATTCAAATGTTTACTAAGATCTAACAACCAATCAGAATCGCGCTCGCGCACGACAGCGTGCACGTACGGTAAGTTTTACCGTACGCGCACGGTGCGCGCTTACAGATATATATATGCTTTTAAATGCTATTTTCTCAGGAAATACTGAACAGATTTACACCAGACCTGCAAAAGGCACATCCCTGACCTGAGGTCTACCTCTCTGCCAAATTTCAAGTAATTCTGTTCAGCCGTTCGGGCTGTACCTTGGACTAAAGGTCCCTATGGAAAATTGCATGGGGAAAACGCGTTTTGGGACCCCCCTTTTTTCTCAGCCCCCGCTTGACGAATCCCCCCCGAGACTTTCAGGGTAGGAGCGGAGCGCCCCACCTATTTTGAAAATTTTGCGAGGATTCGTCAAACGGCGCCAAAGTTATTCCAAATAGAATGTTGCGGATTTCCTAATCTGAAAATTCTATTTTGAATAACTTTGGCGCCGGTTGACGAATCCTCGCGAAATTTTCAAAACTAATGGGGCGCTCCACTCAGCTCCTACCCTGAAAGTCTTGGGGTGATTCGTCAAGCGGGGGCTGAGAAAAAAGGGGGGTCCAAAAACGCGTTTTCCCCATGCATTTTCCCATAGGACCTTTAGTCGAAGGTACAGCCCGAACGGCTGAACAGAATTACTTGAAATTTGGCAAAGAGGTAGTCCTCAGGTCAGGCATGTGCCTTTTGCATATATGGTGTCAATCTGTTCAGTACTTCCTGAGAAAATTGCATTTAAAAGCACATAAATATCTATAAGCGCGCACCGTGCACGCACGGTGCGCGCACCATAACGTGCGCGAGCGTAATTCTGATTGGTGGTTACATGTCAGTCAACATTCGAATCGGTCGAAATCAGGAAGTGTCGGCCGCCATTTTGTGTGTTTTGTGTGTGACAGTGAAAAAGAAAGGTGGAGAACGTGAAAAGGGGGCAGGGTAGAGAGTTCCTGACCCCCTAGCCTTTGTCAGGGGGTCCCTGAAGGACCCCGAAGGGTGAAAAACATTTTATTTTTTTTCAAAAAAACGCGGGGTGCGCACGGTAAACTGTACAAAAAAAAAAAAACATTTTAAACGAGCCATTCCATATTACAGGATACAGTCAATCTATAACTATATACATAGGTAGCTTATTGTAAAATAAATATATAAAAAATATTTTAAAAAACATACATAACTTAGCATTTAAAAAACCTTACAAATTCACGTAAAAAACTATAGGTTTCACACCCGTTATAGTTAGGAATTAGCATTTAAAAAACCTTGCAAATTCACTTAAAAAAACCATAGGTTTCACACATGTTATAGTTAGCTGGACATTTCACTCGTAAAAAACCATTGAAATTCCCCCGTTATAGTTAGTTCAGATGACAATAACTCGCGCGACCGCCACTCTATCACAAGGATGATGTCATCAGTGATGTCATGAGTGATGCCACTGACCATGTCATCAGTGATGCAATATGTGACGTCATCAGCAGTGGATTGCGGGCGCGCGAGTTATAGTTATCTGAAATAACTATAACGGGGGAATTTCAATGTTTTTTTACGAGTGAAATGTCCAGCTAACTATAACATGTGTGAAACATATGGTTTTTTTTAAGTGAATATATATATATATATATATATATATATATATATATATATATATATATGTGTGTGTGTATGGAATTATGTGCGTGTGTGTGTGTGTGTGTTTGCCAGCCACTGTCTAGTTATAGTTGGGAACGAGTTACCATAGGAAAAGCATTTTTTTACTTTAGTAATAATTTTGGTGCCATTTGCAGAATCTCCACAAATGTTTATGAAAAAACAAAAGGCTCACCCACCTGCGCTCCTTTCTTGAAAATTTCAGGCTAATCCGTCAAGCAGGGGCGAGCAAAAAAGTAATGTTCCAAAACACAATTTCCCCATGCAGTTTTTATAGGGATTTTTGCACAGAACTATACCCCAACAGCTGAGCGGAATTATACCGTATTTGGCAGAAAACTAGATCTTTACCCCGAAAGTGTGTTTTGTGATTTGGTGGAAGTCCTTTTAGTAGTTATAGAGAAATTAAGGTTCAAAATGTATATATATCTGGATGGTTGTGTTTGTGGTACTCTAAGGTGAGTCCCACGAGCACACAACTTTAAATATTAGAGCTGTCGGATTGGCCAAAAGGGCCTCTTTTCCTGTTGGTCATCTTGCGCCCATAAGTCCTTCAAGAAATTGGTTGACTACAGCATTTGTGAAGGCAGGGGGAACTACATTTAAATTATTTTTTTTTGTTAGTATGGTTTGGGTGCAGCGGAACTGCTCTGCTCCCACAAGAAATTCACAGGAGGGCCCCTGCTGGCCCACAAGAATCCCTAGGAATTGGAAAACCATCAAAAAAAGTAGAGGGGGGGGCGTATCTGTACTGTGTTGGTCCTGCAACTAACCTATGCCACACACAGCCAAAGGCTGCACGCATCAGAAGATGCCTGCCGGGGTTGGGTGCAGGGCCCTGTAACTAACCCTATGCTGTGCACGGGCAAAGGCTGTCAGTGTGTTGGGCACAGGGCCTGGCTGCAAGCAGGGGTTGGAATTGTTGCGTATGGTAGTAAAATATTATTTTGCGGTACAAAAACCCTAGAACTTCACTAAAAAAATAAGGTTAAAGTAATGTTATAGTTCAGTATGGTAATAATATCTTAGTTTGTATTTTAAAAAAAAGAAAAAACTCAGAAATTCCCTTACAAAAAACAAAGGTTAAAGTGAGGTTATAGTCATGTGAAAATGTCAGTTGAAATGTAACATTTTTAAACAAAAAAAAACCGACTGAAATTCAACAATTATATTTTTTTCAAATTACTATAACTTGTATCCACTCGATAAGTGGTGTTGTCATCAATGGTGTCATTTCAGATGTCGTCAATGATGTTATCAAATATGTCATAGGACATGTCATGAGTGATGCAGTATGTGAAGTCATAACCATTGCATGGCAAGAGTGCAAGTTATAGTTAACTCATCGGAAGAACCCAGACCATCAACATGCTACCCTACTCATCAGAAGCACGGGAGCTCATCTGCGGAGTCCCCCAGGTCTCCTTGCTTGGCCCAACACTCTTCAACATAAACTTCACCCCTCTGGCAGATGTTATCCAGGCTCACAGCATCAACACCCTTACGGACGCAGACTACATGCAACTGATACTGTCCTATTTGGACAAAACGCTCAACAACTTCACCGCATGCATGACCGAAGTGGCCACCTGGGTGAAGTCCAGCAGCCCTAAGCTGAATTGGTGAATTTCTGGATAGATGCCTCACTATGGGACTCGACCTGGTGGCCTACCGACCTCGGACCAACCCCCTCAACCAGCCCACAAGCAGGATACCTCAAAATCATTATAGACAAAAAACTGGAAATGTCTGCCCAAGTCAACACAGTTGCATTGGCCTGTTTCAACACCCTGAGGATGCTGAAGATCTTCGTGTGTCTCCCGTACAACACCAGGAAAATTGTGTCACCCAAATTCTCATCACCAGCAAACTGGGCTACGGGAACACTATGTACGCAAGAATAACCAACTAGTCACAAGCAGCCTTCAAACCATTCAGAGCACAGCAGCCAGATTAGTCTTCAATCTTCCACTCCAGGCCCACATCACACCATACCTTAGGGAACTCCATGGGCTCCTTACACTCAGTGTGCACACTTCAAGCTCCTCACCCACATCTACAAAGTACTCCACAACACAGGCCCAGCCTACTTGAACAGCAGCAGTCAATTCCTCCAACCTTCCAGACACCTCTGCCCTGCCAGACTCTCACTAGCACAAACCCACGCAAACACAAAAGCAGATCCGGAGGTCGCATCTTCTCATACATGACTCCTAAAGCTAGGTACAACCTCCCACAGAACATTAGTCTCCCCTCCTCCCTTCTTGAATTCCACAAGAAGCTGAATTGGGTTTTCTGATGGATACATTTACCTGTGGATTCCTCACCTTTTGAATATACCATGGTTAGACGGGGTGTGTAACTTCTGCCTTTCGCAGAAACGCAACTATACTTCTTGTGACAGATGCCGGACATTCTGCTGTAACAAACCGCTCCCTGTCTCGAAGAGAGAGGCATTGGGCACATCACACAATGCAGCTTCTCGCCTCCCCTGAGACTAGCACCATCTTCGTGCCAGAAGGATCTGTTCAGTGCAGAGGAGGAAGAAGCAGGCCCATCTGGCCTTCCTGCCACTCAGGGGGTGCAAGGCCGGAGGTGGTGGCCTCTGAAGCCTTCAAGGTCCAGTAAGAAGGGGCCAAGTGTCCAGCCCGGAAGCAGTCAGGAATGAAGACCGGGTCTAAGCCTAAATCTACAGTCCTACCACAATTGAAACAAGGTCAGCCTTTCGCGACCTCTCAAGGGTCCCCAGGCATAGCACTACTCCAGACGAAGTCTGGCATTGAGGCACTGACCTTCTGGACCAGCTCCGCCAGCAGGAACCTCTCTACCCCAAAATGCTTTTTTGACATTGAGCAAGCCTCCACCTACGGGTGTTGAACCACACCACACCATACTCTCAGCACCCACCCACACCCAGCCTCAAAGCCAACGTTGACAGCAAAAGACCCACCTAGACTGGCCTTGAGATAGTCACTGATGGAACCTAATACACTGAGATCCAACACCACAGAGTGTTCGATCCAGCTACATCTGCCCGAGTCCTCAACAGGAGACGGAAGATAATACACTTTTATGGGGAAGATCCTTGCCAATCCTCCTGCTCCTTAGACAACACACATGCCCTTCCTTAGCCCTAAAAAGCAGAATTGACCTTTTGAGGAGGTGTTGCCCTTGGAACCTCTTACACCTTCTGTGCCCAAGAGGGTTTGTGACTGGGCCACGCGTTCAGCAACACTTCCCCATGACCCTAGGCATTCCTTCACCGCTGTCACCCCCATGGCATGGTCTTGCACTCTTCTATAGCCTTTACAATCACCTCCTGAATCTCTTCACTCAGGCTCACGACCCAGTGATCCATTTCATTCTCAGGACCTGTACTTAAGGGCTATAATGTCGATTCTACTGATAAACTAAATCCTTACCACACCAAGCCCAATATCACTGCTTATTATGCTGTAATCCAAAGGGCCACCAACCATTCTAAAGTAAAAATGCACTTGGTGATAGACAAGGATGATTTCCTAGTAGACCCTCACAAAGACCTAAATATCAGTACAGCCCCCTCCCTCGATTAAGTGTGTGATTAAATCTGCTACCGAAAATGTTCAGGAACAAGTGAGGGTATAGTCCTTGCAACAAAGGTGGAGAAGACATCCACACCAATTCTAGACGACCCAGTTTTTATCAGAGGTCGAGTTCCAACCGACTCACTGATTGTACATATTGCACTCAAATATGCTTCGGTGCATGCAATGGGTGCTGTACCTCCACCCAACAAAGAAGTGAACGGATTGACACTTCTGGAAATCATGTGGCAGCGGGAGCCGCCACATGGCGTATTGTGTACTCCAGAGGACTGCTCTCATGCAGTGATAGACACCACTGGGAGGAAATAGAAGACCTGACCAAACACCTCTCTGAGGCTCACAGCAAACGTGGAGAAGGGCTAGTGGAGGAAGGCAAGGTCATAATTAATGCTAATATTAGATGCACATTGGATCCTCAGATATCACCTCCATAAGCATAAATAGTAGCATTCTCCTACAGCACCACACTTGGCTCTGAATCTTTGGTTTCCAGCCAGAAGTGCAGGAGTAACTTCTTCTAATGCCTTTCGATGGGGAGCATCTCTTCAGCCCTCAGGTTGGTGAGATGCTGGAATAGATCATAAAGGACTTAGGATCAGTGAATGCCCTCCAGCTTTCCATTGCAAGGTCTACTATTAGGCAAATATAAATCCAGAGTGCCAGCATCCACCCAAAGGCAGGGCTACAAGCACCAGCAGCAGTCCCTTTTAGGACACGCAGCCCTTCTGAAGCCTTCACACAAGGTGGTTACAGATGCAACAGCCGAGGCATTGGGCTTGGTGGCTTCATCCGTATCTCCTCAGCCTCAGAGCAGTGACTCTCAATCCATTCCTCTTAATAATACAACACCTCTTTAGGGACAACTGAGGTTGTTCTCCCCCAGTGGAAACAAATTCTCTCTGACACATGAGTGCTGTCAGTAATACAGATGGGGTACTTCTGAGAGTTATACATCACACCATAAAACATCCTGCCTCAACACCGTGTCCTCAGCCCAGTCCATCTTCGACTGTTGAAAGAGGCAGTGCAAGCACTCCCAGCTTGAAGATGCCATCAAGCTGGTGCCCTCACACTGGCATGATGGAGTGTCCTCCCTCTCCTTCTTAATACCCAATAAGGATGGGTCCCTCCAATTGATCCAAGGCCTGAAGCTGCTGAACCAATTTATTGACCTGTTTGTCACTACACAAAACGCAAAATGCCAAAACGTCCCATCCAGGGCACCCAGAGTCCATGGGCAGTGCACTCCTCTTGTTCCCATTGCATACGTGGTGAGGAAAATAAAGCAAGTGTCCATGAGCCCTCATCCAAGCGGCATCAACCAGGGCCAGGCTCTTCTAGCGCTCCATGCTCGTGGAGATGTCTGCCAGCCCATGAGAGAAACTGCTGAAGAGGCTGGACCTTCTCACTCGGCAACTGGGTTAGCTCAGAAACCCAGACCCCAAGCAGTTCAACCAAGCAATTTGGCATCTGAGATCCTAAAGTTCAGATACCTCAAAATCCCATGGGAATGTATGCTCATTCTGCGAGAGGCTTGCAAGTCCACCACATGCTCCTTTGCAGCAAAGTGAAGAAGGTTACTCCATTACTAAACATATAGACCTCTGAACATGTCTGCAAGACATCATCTTCTACCTGTTCTATCTCCAAAAGGCAGGTTCAGCATACATTTCCATCCGTCTACGTCTCACTGCAGTTGTGGCATACATGCACAAAAGGGAACATAGGTCCCTTTTCAAAATTTGTATTGTTAATGCCTTCCTCGAGTGTCTCAAGAGAGTTAAACCTCTCAAAACGCTTTCAGCTTCCATGTGGAACTCAAATGTAGTTTCCAGGCAGTGCATGGTTCCAACCTTCTCCACTCCTGTGACCTATTGTTCTTGTCATAGAAGGAGGCGTTCTTGATAATAATCCAGTGAGTTTCAGGTTTTAACAATAGAAGAACCTTTGATTCATGTCCATGGGGACCGAGTGGTCCTTTCAATCCCAAATTTCTGCCAATGTAGTTTCACGTTTTCACATTAATCTAACCATTGCACTGCCTGTGTTCTTCTTGCACCCACAATTCATAACGAAAAGAGCTTTACACACACTAGATGTCAAAAGGGCACTTATATACTACATCGATAGGACTAAGTCCTTTCATAAGAAAAATGTTTTATAGCCTTTGCTTGACCACACATTGGACAGCCCATTTTCAAGCCAGGCATTGCCAAATGGATTGTTAGGTGCACAAAAACCTGTTTTGCTAAGGCCTGGCGCACTGCACTCTCTCTCTCTGCCTCCTAGAGCACATCACACACACAAGGATGGGCCACTATGGCATTCTAGAGTAGCATCCCTTTAGCAGACATCTGTAAAGCTGCCACCTGATCAAGATGACACTTGTTCACTAAACACTACTGGGTGCAAAGTTAAGCCTATCAAAGGTCTTTAGTTGGACCACTGTGTTGAAAATCTTGTTCAATACATTTCCATCATCTGTTCGCTACCCATCATTTTGGGAAGAAACTGCTTTACAGTCTGTGCACTGCATGTGTTATCTATAGCCACACATGCTGCGAATGCAAAATGTTACTATCATTTGTTTGTAGCGTGTGGTGCTGTAGATTCACATGTGTACTCCCCAGAAGCCAGAGATGATCACAGTTGTTTTTTGCTCTTTCTGTTCAGATTATAATACATAATTCACTTGTTTTTCATACTTACACTACACTTATCACTCACTCATCTAAAAATAATCTGAGGTGCTGCATTGTGGACTAAAGGCCTTGCAGACTTCCCAGACCGAAAATGAGGAAGCTGATCTAATATTTTTCTCAATTCTGAAAGTTTAACATGCAATGCTTGTATCCAACTTTTATTTGTCAGCAGAGATTTATCAAGTGACCACCTTGATCTTTCTTGTCGCTGTAAATTGATAGTAAGTTCAATGAACAGAGTGATCAGTAAAGGGATTAGACCATATACCAGAATTCGTCCTCGTTCATTGAAACAAGATTTCCTATCCTGGAGGCAGTATTATATCTCTTCGAGAAACAGGTAGACTCCTGAGAGTGAGGGTTCTCCTTGGATCAACTAAAGCTAGCTCCTTAGTCATTTTAGCTAAAAACCTCGATGCCCTGGGTTTTGTTAGGAGCCTTATTCAAACGGGATGTGTCCAAGCCAACATCCTGGAGGATATTGAAGTCTCCCCCTATCAGAACCAAACCAGAGGAAGCCCGGAGTGCTTCATACAACATGTTCAATGCTGTTATATCATCTTGTATTGGGCTATAAAAGCTAGCTAAACAGAACCGCTGCGTTCCTACTACCATCTTGAGGATAATCCATCTAGCGTTCGGATCTCTTAAAAACTCAAGAACTTCGCCTTTAAGAGTCAAAGCTAATAAGAATGCCACACCTTTGATAGCTGCTCCCGCTGAGGCATAAAAAGCTTGTGATATCCCTTTCGGCAATCTAGGTAGCTTGCATTGGGTCTTGAGATGCGTCTCTTCTAAGAGAATAATTTGGACTTGGGCTGCTAGTAACCAATCTATGGTAGATATAAATTTAACCTGGTTGCTGGCGCCATTGATATTGCATAATGCTATCTTAATGGTGTTCAATCCCATCGATTATATGAATTACATGGGCCTTGATTATTGTGCGAAGGCATATACGTGGTGGCTTGATAGGCTGAAGGACAGTTCCTACAATATATATTCTACCTGCTGTTTCACCCCTACCCCCCTCATGCCCTCCTTCCCACTCTCCTCCCATACCCACCCTCCAACTCCTGGGGCCCTACCCATCCTTGGCCTCCCCTATGGAGCTGAGCACCCTCCCTACCTAATCCCCTGTGCCCTCCAAAACCTAGCCGATTGCTTTGTCATGGCACTCTGAGCCCTCCACCGAGCCTTCCACCAAGAAGAACATGCCCTGGATATATTGTGATAGCTATTGAAGGCAAGGCAACTTTGCTTCGAGTTACTATTTTTGGGTAGGGACCTTGTCCATCTCCAAGCCCTACCCCCTAATGATCATCAATACAAAGTTAATTTATAATTGGCGCTTACTTTACTTAATGGCTGTTGTTTCTTGGCACTGTGGCTGGCGGATTTTGTTTGATCAAATATCAGAACTTTCTATCTTAATCGACAGAATGGAAAATCTGAAAGCGCCTCTGATAAAGTATCTTGGGTTTTGACTGTTGCGCAATACCCGCTGGGGGCCACACGACGTTTAATATCATCAATAAGAGCAATAAACACTTTGCTGCGACGAGCCGCTACAACGGACATGTGCAAAAATATTCTAAACATGAAGTGATCGGACGTAGTGAATGATTTCTGCCTTATAGCGCATGATAGAATTCGCTCTTTGACACGAAAGGCCCAAAGGTTCGCTAGAATTGTTCTAGGATATTTGGCATTTGCCGAGCGACTTGCCCGGTGTGCACGTGTGATGGTTAAGTCCTCCCCTTCTGATTCTTTCTCTGTAAGGACATGTTTGAATATCAAATCGGAGACTAGTGATGTGACTGTTTGACATGCCTCCTGAGCCTCCGGGATTCCAACAAATATTAAGTTTGTTCGTCTGGACTTGTTCTCTGCATCATCCAGCTTAAGTTGTAGTTCTTCTAATTCCGATTGGACTTTTGTGTTGATTTCCAGTTGATTTTATTTGAATCCTCGAGGGCAGCAACCTTCTGCTTCACATGAGTCATCCAGGAGGTAAGTTGCAGCAAGGAATCTGAGATGTGGCTCAAACGTTCGTTGATTATTTTGCTGGCATCTTCCTGAGCTAGTTTCTCCTTCCGTAATTCGATCAAAATAAGATTGTGTTTTTCGAGAGAGGGCAGCTGAGGGGTCGCTGATGTCGATTGCCCTTCTTGAGAGCACACAGAGAGATTTGATTCTTCATCTGATTGTAAAGGACTTTCATCAGCTGAGGGTACAAGCTTAATCTTGACTTGGGTATCTTCCCTCTGTACTCCTCCTTGCAGATTGCGATTATAAACGAGCTGCGTTGTTTTAAGTCCAACCTTAGAGAAGAGACGGTACGGGTTTTTTACCCCATTCGATGTATTTCAATTAGCGTCAACTTTGGCAGCTTCATTTGCCTCTGTAGTTGCTGCTTTCTCTTGGTTACTGCTAGAGGTACTGGACTTATCGGCCATATTGATGACAGGCTTATGTTACATATACCCTTTGATGCTTGTGAGTGATCCTACCTGTCGGGGCTTGGAATTGATTCACTAGAGAAGTTTAGAGGCATAAGAGTAGATTGCAAGAGTTCCTCAGTGATCAGAACTATGCAGGGGGAGTTGCACCTCTCTAAGCCCTGAGCCAGTGATCTCCATTTCTTAATGGCGTTAGTGCTCTTTGCTGCAGAGGTTTTCATTGACGTATCCAGTGCATCTCTTGAAATACATTTCATTGATGCTCTCCGTAGTGATTATTGTTCGAAGGTTTTGCCCCTACGGTATATTATTGTGCTATAGTGCGGGAATTTTTCAAGTGGAGGCTGCAAGCCGCATCTGTGCTACACAGACTGCTTCTGCGACCTCCCCCTGTTACTATTCGGCCCAGAAAGACACAGAGTGTCTCCCTAGGGGGCACAAGAAAGCACTTTTTGAGTGTTCTTGGGGGTTGTCTTGTAAGGGTCTTCGCTGGTTTTGTTGTCGTTTGAAATAAAGCTGGATGCTAAAGCTGTTGATACTAATGAAATGTCTGTTGCCTGTTTTGCGTTCTTGCCACTGACTCCAGTCAACCTCCCCCCACACCCCACATTCGAGGAAGAACACCTCAACCCTAGAGGCCCAGAGATCTTGCTAGCACAGGACAACATAAAAAGGTCACTAACCGGCTAGCTCCTTCCCAGGCCAAGCATCCGTACTCTGTAATCTAATGGGGTGATCTGATCACCGAGCATCTGCTGAGGTATTTTTTTCTCTCTCAGGTGCACCACCTCGTAATCCTATAAATTTTCCCCTACAGCTGCTGGCTGCCTACTACAGGCCGTTGCCACAGTTGCTCGCAGACTTCGCTGTCTCTCATTGCCATAGCGAGTAAGCCGCTCTTCGGTGCAGCTGAAAATTGTTTTTACTGCCCTTAATGTGTGCAGGGAACGGAGCACACGATCTGCGGAGCACGTGGCACAGCGGAACACAGCTACCAGCTCCTCGTTGGTATAGACTGGCTGCTGTTTGGAGAGCTCTGGTTCAGGCACTCCTTACTGCAGCCGGAAAATGTGCTTAGGCTGCCCCTAGTGAGAACGGGAGGAAGGGAGAGCACGCGGAGTACAGAGTATTGCCCTGGAATTTCTGCTGTCTGCTGGCTGTTAGTTGCTGGCTGTCATTGCAGTCTCTCCAGCTCTAAGGCTGTGGCTCAAACTCAGCTGAGGAGCACGGCTGTTGGCTCCTCATTTCTATGGTTGGAAGCTGCTCTCCGGTCAGCCGCTGTTCAGTGCAGCAGTAAGTGTTTTTTAGCCCCCTTGAGGCAAACAGGGAACGGAGCACACAGTATGAGTGGGGCTGGATGCCACTACCCGCCGCGCGACAATCCAGTGCGTCCTTCACCTGGAAGTGGACTCGGCCATGGAGCATGACGGGAGCTCCAACACAGCTTCTTCTTCCGCAAACCTCAACAGATATTACACTATATTCTGCCCGTAACAAGGTCAGGACTGAGTTACGCTTCCGTCAGAGTTCATCTGGCAGCCATTTCATGTTTCAAAAGAACATGGAGACAACCGGTCAGCCCTAACATTAGCTTGAAGAGTCAGCAAGCGTTGGGCATTTACAATCTAAGAACCATTCATCCAGTTCAGAGATGATAGTCATGTGTAGGACAAATCTGCATTTTATACCAACAGTGCAATCTGACTTTCATTGAACCGAAGCAGTGATTTTGAAAACCTATTCATCAAACCTGAATACTGCAGCAGAAAGAGCACTTCATAGTTTAGATGTTAAAAGATGGTTGAAGTTTTACATTGACACAGCTGATAATTTAGGAAGCCTAAGCAATTGCTTGGGGCATATGGTCACCCATGAAAAGGACAATTGTTGTCTAAACAAAGTATAGGTTGCTGATGTCTTCAGCCATAGTGTTTTGCCATAGAGAAGTAGGTTATCCTCTCCAAATGAAAGTGATCGCTCATTCCATTCGAGGTCTACATCTTCAACTCACTTTGCTGACGTGTCCATATGCAGGGCAGCAAAATGAAAAAAAAGACACACTTGTGTAGCTTCAAGGTCTAGATTTGACCATACAAAGGGATGCAGCAGTAGGACACGCGGTTCTACAGTATATATTTCAGTACGGTAAGCTTGTTTAGCCTCCAACTGCTAATTGATACTCCGTTTGTAATTACTTTTTGGTATTCTGATTCAAGCATGTGAATTCATGAAAGATCCAGTATTGGATAAGAAAAAAGTTACTTACCTGTAACAGAAGTTCTCCAGATTTTGAATCTTCTATAGATTCATTTACAACTCACCTTCCTCTCCAACTCGGCCACACCTGTATACAAGAAATTACTTTAGTACTTGTGCTTCGAAATCTGAACTATGGTGGTGTGGGTGAGGAGTGATGTAGGCTGTGCATTTCTCTGGTTGAGTTTTGGATCTTTTATAATGACTTGAATAGGCTACTGTTGTGATTACGTTAAAGTCTTTATCTCTATGTCTACCATGGGACTCTTAGCTTGACGACAGGGATGATTCAAGCATCTGAATCTATAAAAGATATAATACTTGAGAACTTCAGTAACGGGTAAGTAATAGTTTTCTTCTAGTCCCTTTTGTCAGTTGTTTGAGCTTTTTGGCTACAGCAAAAGGATATTTTCTGGGACCAACGGTGCATATCATTAGCCAAGTCACAGTGTGACAGTAGTCAGGCAGTAACTCAAAAATGCACACTCTGCAGCTTCAAACTGTATTAGTGTTTATTGTCTGAACTCAATGTCTATATCCCATACCCTACAAAACATAATGCATTTAAATTTTAAAAGCTATTCAAATGTGTAATGAATGGTCTTCACATTTTATTTTATTTTTAACTCGCTCCTTTCAAGTCTGAAGAGGTTATTTCTGTCCACTGTAGCTGTCATCCCCTGAAGCTAATCTGCAGTGATTCCAAGGGTCAGCTGAGCTTGCTGTCTGTCGATGAGGGAGCCCCAACCATGGACATCCTCTCACAATGGAAAGGGCATGAGTATGAAGCATGGATTGCAGCTTTTGACTACTGGAACACAGAAATCGTATATTCTGGTCTGCAACCTATAACGTTTTCTAACATAATGTCTGAGGAGGTGGAAGAGCAGGCTGTTTGTGTGATTGCCGATCTTGAAATGTTTGCAGCTTATGCTGGCCATTTGATGTTAATGCTTTTTTCCATGCTGAGGCTTTCCATGGTCAGCCCAAAGCAAATGAGCAAATGGAGAAGTGTAGTGATAATTTATTGCCATTGTATTGCATACCTGTTTCACACATTGAACCAGTTCTGTGCACTATACCTATTCCAGCACCAAAAATACTGGTAAATGTTGCAGTTTTTTTTTTATGGGTGATGCTGGTGGCCAAAGTCCCCTTTCATTGAAGCAGCACAAGATACACTGTGTGACAAAGCATTAAAATTAACATAAGCCAACATATTTCCTCCCCACTACTAAACAGCTGTCATTGAAAACTCAAATAATTTCTGAGGTATCTGCCAGGTTAGCGAGTGTGGCCCAGTTCCACGAAGAATGTTATGGTACCATGTAAGGATGCATGCACTCCTAAAATTTTTCCAGCCTTTAATTTAAATGTCTTTAGAATGCAGCAGCTCGAATACATTTTAGATCTCTGTAAACACAATTGCATCTTTCCAGGTATTTTTCATCTTCTTTAAATTTCTGCCCTGCAAAGAGCTAGGTTTTAAAATCTCAGCACTAGTTTTGAGCTGTGTTCTCAGGAGATGCTCCAAATTAATTAACCCCTTCCATGCCCATGACGGAACGGTTCCGTCATGAGCATCGGTTGCGCTGTGCTCATGACGGAACCGTTCCGTCATGGCCCCGCCCGCGCTCGAACCCTTCAGCACCGCGGGGGAATTCCCGCCGCGCTGAAGGGGTTAAAAAGAAAATTTCTTCACAGTTTTCATGACCTCAAATCTTTAGTATGCTGAATTTCTGTAGAAGGTGCTAAAAAGTTTATTGGACTATTTTCAGCTCACCCGCTGGTTTTATTTTTTACATCATTTTTTCTCCTGAGCCCACACTTCCTAATGGTTGGTTGCATTATTTTGTAATCTTGTGTTCGAGGCATATGAGCGGCAGATTACACACTGTGCATAGATCGCCATCTGGTGTTGGGCCCGGATGTTTGCAGTTGTTTTTCCTCTTGGAAAGTCTTTGGAAGTCACGAGGTCTGTGATTCCTCCTTTAGATCGTATTGCGCATGGGCTTCGGCTCCATCCTCAGATTGTTTTTTCCACCATCGGGCTCGGATGTGATCTTCGCGCTCCGGATCCGAACAGTTTCCAGTTCTTCAATCGACGTGCAATCCTCCCCCCATTTTCGTGGTATTGTTTGCGATCGCGATCTCCACACTCATCGATCCAGATCTTCGATTCCGGTCGTCGACGACAGCCTTGGGGCCTACCCAAGCTCCGGGCCTGGCTAATGGAAAGGACTCCATTCAAAAAGTGCCCTCGATGTGGGTCCAAATTCCCCCACACCAATCTCCACGATTTATGCAACCTTTGCCTCTCCCCTGAACACGAGGCTCGAGACTGTCCGGCGTGTAAATCCTTCCGGTCCAAGAAAACCATTCGAGACCGAAGGGCAAGAAGAACCATGGCACCCTCATCGACAGCGATCCCAGACGACATCTACGGAGAAGGCGTCGACGCTCCAGAAGGACAGCATACCGAAGAAGGCCTCGTCAGCGCCTCCGAGGCCGATCACTCAGATGTCGAGGACATCACTCCAGCACAGAGGGTCGTGAGTACCAACATCCCCCCCCCCCCCCCCCCCCCCCCCCCCCCCCAACCCTCGACAGCATCGAAAAAGGCTTCGGTCACGCCTTCGGCCTCGGGCCTAGGCACGATCAAGGACACTGCTTCCCACACCACGACTTCGGACCAGTAAAGAAGCCTATCAAGCCTTCAGGCGGCTCGGGCGCGAGCCAGCCCACCGTCGGTGCCGAGAAACACTCCTCCACACCGACGCCGAAAAAGAAGATGGCCTCCTCCTCGGCACTGAGCTCCACACCGAAGCACTCGGCGCCGAAAACCAGCACCGGCTCCTCGGTGCCGACACAGTCTTCGGAGCCGAGCAAAAAAAATAAAACCACCGACACCCACACCTCGAAGCCGAAAAGCATCTCGGAACCGAGTGACTAACCAGTCCTTCCAAAGCCGCATAGTTCAAAACACCGAACTGGTGCAGACGACAAAACAAAAAACCTACGGCCCGATGCCTTCGGCACCGACGGAGCAGGCACTCTGAAGAACTATTTAGGCCTGATCCATTCCAAAAAACACTGGTCAAGGACCCTAAGACTGGACATTTGATGTTCAGCATCAAAAAGAGACAGCTGGACAAGCCTGCCCCAGCTCCACCTCCAAAGAGGAAAGACTTTGCTACCTCCCCTTTGAGAATACCTTCACCACCTTCTCCACCCCCTCAACCTCCTCCTCCCCCACCACCCCATCATTCCCCCACACCCTCTCCGCATGATGATGAGGATGATGTATATGATGACACAGGGGACGAGCCCCATGACCACCCTACAGGGGACCCCACTCCTACAGGCTCCCCAGACCCATGGGACGACTATAACATTCCAGACATCCCTAACGTCCCACAGGATGATCTCTACCCTTCGAGACCATCCCCACCAGAAGACTCAGTGGGGTTCAACCAACTACTCCAAAGGGCTGCACATTACCACGGTGTGGATCTCCATACTGACCCCATGGAGGAAGACTTCCTCCTTGATACCTTCCATACAACACACAGGGCCACTTCCATTCTGCCTATGCTCAAAGGCGGTTCGAGGCATGTGGGCTGCTGAATTCATATCTGTGCATAGATCGCCACCTAGTGTTGGGTCCGGATGTTTGCACGTTGTTGTCCTGGGAGAGTCTTCGAAGTATCCTGAGATAGGTGACTCCTCCCCTGGACCACAGTGCGCATGGGCATCCTCTCCATCCTCAGATTGTTTTTTTCCGCCATTGGGTTCGGATGTCCTTATCTTAGCTCAAGTTAGGAAAAATTAGTTTAAGGCCAAAAGGCCTTTAGTTTTTGTCGGTACTGTTCCCGCTCGGTATCGACCGCTTTCTTGCTTAGTTTAGCAAACTTCTTCAAGTTTTTCGGATCCGTTTAATCCGATCATCGACCTCACATCGACGAAGGAATCGAGGACCCCATTCAAACGGTGTCCTGTTTGCCACGCCAAATATCCACATATCGACGTCCACCCGGTGTGCAACAAATGCCTCTCGCCGGATCACGACGAATCGAAATGTATGGCCTGTGCCCGATTCCGATCCAAGAAGACTCTCCGGAATCGACGGGCAGCGAGATTAGAAGCGCAGCAATCGGCACCGGCCCCGGCAAACATCTTCAGCACCGAGGATGAAGATGTTGAAAGCGTGGAAGACACGAACTACAGCCCCGCTTCCGATCACGATTCCCGATCGGAAGACGCCGATGAAGCGCTTTTTTACAGGGAAGAAGCCGACGATGAGGTAGGAGACTACGATGAGGCCTTTGGGGCCGAAGAAGATAGCTCTGGTGAAGAGCAGGGCCTACCCGTCGAAACGGAGGCTATCAAAGTGCGTCATTCTACGGCTCCGGTCGAGGGATCGCCTCCGGGCCTTACCCGAGATCAATCCCGCAGTTCTTCGGCCCCGCCTTCGGGCCCGGCCTCGAACATCCAGCAAGAGCCAATATTGCCGAAAAAGACTGGTTTCCCTTCAACGAAACCGAAACCAATCGTCGCACCGGTTCCACAGAAACCGAAAGTGAAACTAGCAGTGGTCGGCTCGAAGCCCTCGACGACCTCCACTCCTTCGACGCCAGCCCAAACCATCGGCTCCGAACGCACTAAAAGGGATTTCGGCGCCGAACTCGCTGCTGCGGATATCGGTACCGACCCGAAAAAGAAGGCCATCGGTACCTCAAAAGCGCCTCGGCCGCCGGCACCGAAGCAATCGGCCCCGACCACAAAAGTTAAAATGGCCGCTCCATCGGAGTCCACTTCGAAGGCAGCGACTAAGGTCAAGTCATCGACTCCGTCGACCGCTACTGCCTCTCCTCGAATCGATGACCCTGTGGCTCCGAAGCAGTCCTCTGCAGAACCACTCCGCACCAAAGAACCTTCGGCGTTTTAGGTGCGACAAGTTGCGGCGTCCTTGCAACGCATCAGAGAACAGGCAGCCCTCCAGTCCACATCGGGCCCTGACCCAAAAAAGGCTCCAACGGCACCTTCGGCACCAACCACCATTACTTTTGGTTTACCGCCGTCCACGGCGCCAAAGATGTTCGAGATCCGAACACGTGTCCGCCAGACAAGGTCCCCATCTGCTGGACACTCTCCTACTGGGCCTTCACCGTCCCAATTCATCGACGCCGACACCGGCAGACTCATGCTCCGAAAACGGAAGGGCACACCAGAGCAGGCCTTGGACTCTTACAGAATCCCTCTAAAACAGAAACTGCCAGCAGAATCGGAACCGGTTCTATACGAACGCCTGCATACCTCCTATCTGGATCCCCAGTCCTTTTCTCCAACGCCCTCCGACACGGACGCAATGGAGGACTACATGGGTGATGAGACCACCTACCCTAGGGATATAGATCCTGAGGAGCAGCAGGACCCAGATCAAGCTTGGGATGACCCTGCAGACCCGAGTGCCACAACAGATACCCAGGACATGCAGCTTTATGGTGCAAAAACATCTCCCACAGAGGACACTGCTGCCTTCAATGCCCTCATAGAACGTGCTGCAGCCAATCATGGTGTGCAACTCCACTCTGACACAGTTGAGGAAGACTTCTTGGTGGACACTTTCACCTCCTCTGAGAGGACGGTCAAGACTCTGCCCATGTTGAAAGGTGTTCTCAAGCCAGCAAAGGAAATTTTCAAGGAAACAACCAGGGCACGGGTGCTGAACCCCAGGATTGAGAAGAAATACAAACCTGCGCCCGGGGACCCTATGTACATTAGAGAGCAGTTACCTCTAGACTCCATGGTGGTGGCTAACGCTCGCAAACGAGCGCACTCACAAACGACGGGTGACGCTCCTCCCCCAGACAAAGAATCCAAGGTGCTGGAGACCTCGGGCAAGAGGATTGCAGCTCAAGCAGCAAACATTTGGCGCATTGCCAATACACAGGCCCTCCTAGCTCGCTACGATCGTTCACACTACGACACACTAGAGTCACTACTCCAACATCTGCCAGACGAGTACAAAGAGGCAGCGGAGCTCCTCATCAGAGAGGGACAACTCCTTACAAACGCGTTCATTAAGTGCGCACTAGATGCTGCCGACACAGCTGCGAGGGCAATAAACACCAGCGTCATGTTACGCCGACACGCTTGGCTAAGAATCTCCGGATTCAAACCTGAGATCCAAAACAACATCCTAAACCAGCCTGTCAACCCTGACTACTTATTCGGACCGGAAGTTGACACCACTTTAGAAAAGATAAAAAAGGACACTGACACTGCGAAGTCAATGGGGGCTCTACAAACTCAGACATTTCCTAGTGGCTCCTTTCGTCGCCCCGGAAATAGGGGAGCAGCTAGAGGACAGGGGTCACAGCAGACGTACAATAAAGGGGGCACACAGAGTACCTACGATAAAAACAACAGGGGTGGATATCGTGGCTCCAGCACCAAGGGCAGAGGACGCGGTTACGGCAACACCAGGTCCTCACCCAAGACCAAACAGTGACGCCCTCTCCCTTCCCCCCCCGACCACAACACCTGTCGGGGGAGACTCCAGCGGTTCCTGTCCACGTGGAATACCATCACCATGGACAGGTGGGTCAGGGATATTATCCAGCACGGTTACTGTCTCGAATTAACCTCCACTCCACCCACAATACCGCCAAAGCACCGTCCTATGTCCGCAGAGCACTTAGCATTATTGCAGCAGGAAGTGCTCAGTATGCTGCAAAAAGGTGCAATAGAGGTCGTGCCCGTCAACCAGCAGGGGACAGGAGTGTACTCTCTGTACTTCCTAATCCCAAAAAAGGACGGGTCGCTCAGACCTATACTAGACCTGAGACCCCTCAACCACTACATTCTCTCAGAGCATTTCCATATGCTCACCCTACAACAGGTTCTCCCGCTGCTCAGCCAGGGAGACTTCCTAGCCACACTAGACCTCAAAGATGCGTACTTCCACATACCCATACACCCGTCACACAGAAAATATCTCAGGTTCACTATTCAGGGACAGCACTACCAATTCAAAGTCCTCCCCTTCGGTGTGACAACAGCACCCAGAGTTTTCACCAAGTGCCTCGCTACAGTGGCTGCACATCTACGGAGACAACACATTCACGTCTACCCTTACCTGGACGACTGGCTTGTTCAGGCAAAGTCAGCCCAGCAATGTGCCAGCCACATGTCAATCACCATCCACCTCCTTCACAGTCTGGGATTCTCACTAAATTACCTAAGATCACATCTCCAACCCGCACACGTACAGCAGTACCTGGGTGCGACCATAGACACTCTGGCAGCCACAGCTCAGCCAAATTTAGTGAGGATCAACAGCATGCAAATGCTGATCTCAAAGTTCAAACCTCAACACTCCCTTCCTGCGCGAGTGTTCATGCAGTTGATAGGCATGATGGCCTCCTACATTTTCATAGTCCCACACGCGAGACTACATATGCGCCCGCTTCAGGAGTGCTTGGCACGTCAATGGAATCAGGCTCACGGGCAATTAAAAGACCTAGTGTTGGTGAGCGGTCGGGCATACAACTCTCTGCATTGGTGGAACCCACAAAACCTTTGCAAGGGCCGACCATTCCAAGAGCCTGTTCCACAAATAATACTAACGGCGGACGCGTCTCTCCAGGGATGGGGAGCTCATGTACTCAATTACACAGTGCAGGGGCTATGGACAATACAACAAAAGAAGATGCACATCAACCTTCTGGAACTGATGGCAATCTTCCTGGCAATGAAGGCATTCAAAGTACACTTGTGCAACAAAGTCGTGTTGATCCGGACGGACAACATGACTGCCATGTACTACATACAGAAGCAGGGAGGAACACACTCTCCACAGTTGTCTCATCTGGCTCAGAGCATGTGGAAGTGGGCCATTCAGAGGAACATATTCCTCATGGTGGAACACCCCCCCGGCAAGGACAACCAGATGGCGGATCTGCTCAGCAGACACAGCCACCAGATGCACGAGTGGGAGCTACATCCGTCAGTACTCCAACCGTACTTCCAACAGTGGGGTCATCCAGAGATAGACCTATTCGCCACAAACGAAAACGCAAAATGCCAAAGCTTTGCCGCCAGGTTCCCACATCCACAGTCGCAGGGCACTGCGATATGGATGAACTGGTCCGGCAGATTTGCGTACGCTTTTCCCCCAGCACCGCTAATACAGCTGGTGGCACGCAAACTGCGACAGCACTCACTGACACTCATCCTAGTTGCTCCCACATGGGCGCGCCAGCCATGGTACACCACCTTTCTAGAACTTTCCGTGGTGCCGCATCAAAGGCTGTGGATCAAACCTGCACTCTTAACGCAGAACCATGGCGAAATTCAGCACCCAGATCCGCAACAGCTGAACCTGGCAATCTGGCTCCTGAAGTCTTAGAGTTTGGCTACCTAAACCTCCCACCTGACTGTATGGAGATCATTAAGGAGGCCAGGAGACCCACTACCAGAGCCTGCTATGCAGCTAAATGGAAGAGGTTTGTCATTTATTGCAACAACAATAACATTAACCCGCTAGACGCATCCACTCAAAACATAATCTGTTACCTCTTACACCTATACCGATGCAATCTGGCATACACCTCAATACGTATCCATTTGACCGCAATAGCAGCCTATCTCCAGAACAGGCAGCACCTCTCTTTATTCCGAGTGCCTGCCATCAAAGCTTTCTTGGAGGGACTTAAACGAGTAATTCCCCCAAGACACCCACCAGCACCGGTGTGGAACCTCAACTTGGTCCTCACCCGACTGATGGGTCCACCCTTCGAACCTCTCCACTCATGTGAGATTCAATTCCTCACCTGGAAAGTAGCTTTCCTAGTGGCAATCACTTTGTTACGAAGAGTTAGTGAACTCCAGGCACTAACCATTCAAGAGCCATTCATACAAGTTCATACCAACAGGGTCGTACTACGTACTAACCCCAAATTCATGCCTAAAGTAATATCGCAGTTCCACATGAATCAAACTATTGAACTGCCCGTTTTCTTTCAGAACCCACAAAATGTCGCTGAAAGAATGCTCCATACACTAGATGTCAAAAGAGCCCTCATGTACTATATAGACCGAACTAAAGACTTTAGGAAGACAAAACAACTTTTCGTTGCCTTTTCTCCACAACACAAAGGCAACGCCATCTCCAAAGCAGGTATAGCCAGATGGATCGTTAAATGTATTCAAATTTGCTATCAAAAGGCTAAACGCACATTAACGATTCCCCCACGAGCCCACTCAACACGTAAGTTAGGGGCGTCCATGGCTTTCCTGGGAAACATTCCTATACAGGATATATGTAGAGCAGCCATATGGTCCACTATACATACATTTACCAAACACTATTGTGTAGATGTACACTCAAAATAGCAGGCAGCTGTAGGACAGGCTGTTCTCAAAACTCTTTTTCAGACCGCTGCAGCTGGCACTGGTGGCCGCCGCTAATAGGAGGTACTGCTATGTATTCTATGCACAGATATGAATTCAGCAGCCCACATGCCTCGAACTGAATATGCTACTTACCAGTATGCATCTGTTCTTGGCATGTAGGGCTGCTGACATTCATATCGCCCACCCTCCTCCCCGGCGCCTGTAGCAGCTGCAGCTCTCAGAATTACTGTATAGCATGGTCATCACTTTCTGTATATACTCCATCACTGCCACAATGGCGAAAAACAATCTAAGGATGGAGAGGATGCCCATGCGCACTGTGGTCCAGGGAAGGAGTCACCTATCTCAGGATACTTCGAAGACTCTTCCAGGACAACAACGTGCAAACATCCGGACCCAACACTAGGCGGCGATCTATGCACAGATATGAATGTCAGCAGCCCTACATGCCAAGAACAGATGCATACTGGTAAGTAGCATATTCATTATCAAACATGCGCCGGAGGTCTTTAAGGACCCGGTCAGAGCCAGGGTCATCAACCCTCGCACCGACAAAAAATATAAGGCCGCCCCTACAGATCCCACCTACATTAGAGGACCAGCACCACTAGATTCCCTAGTAGTGTCTACTGCAAGAAAGCGGGCAAACTCCCAGGCATCAGGCGAGGCACCACCACCTGACAAGAGTCCAAACTCTTGGACGCATCGGGCAAGCACACTGCCTCCCAGGCGGCCAACATATGGCGCATCGCCAACACACAAATGCTTCTGGCAAGATATGACAGGGCACATTATGATGAACTAGAAGCCATAATGCAACACCTCCCTGACAAATACAAAAATAGAGCCAATGAGCTAATCCAGGAGGGCAAAACCGTCACCTACACCTCCATCCGCTGTGCCCTAGATGTAGCTGACACCGCCTATAGGGCAATTAATACCAGCATCCTCCTCCGTCGCCATGCCTAGCTAAAGATTTCAGGTTTCAAACCAGAGGTGCAAGCTTCCATTCTGAACCACCCCTTTGACCAGGAACACTTGTTCGGCCCAAAAGTGAATGAGGCCCTAGAAAAAAATGAAAAAAGACACATACGGCTAAGTCTATGGGAGCCTTGCAATCACATCCTCCCAGGCGCTCCTTTCGCTGCTCTTCCTTTCGAAGCACATCCAGAGGCTACTCCTCCGACACCGCTTCCACTTCCTATAAAGCCCCTACCCAATCCACCTTTACAAGGGGTTACCAAAGAGGCGGCGACAGGGGCAACAATAACATAGGCAAGACAAACCCCTCCCGCTCTGCCTCCACCCCTACCCAATGACTTCCCTCCACTCCCTCCAGACCATCCCACTCTGGTCGGGGGCAGACTCCACAATTTCCTTCCGGTCTGGACTACCATCACCTCAGACAAATGGGTAATCCAAATAATTCGGTCAGGATACTGCCTCAAACTAACATCTACCCCCCCAAACATTCCACCCAAACAACGCCCAATGTCACGGGAACATTTAACACTACTAAAGCAGGAGGTAATCTCCCTCCTACAAAAGGGTGCAATAGAACTAGTGTCTACCAATCAACAAAATATGGGAGTTTACTCCCTATATTTTCTCATACCAAAAAGGGACGACACTCTAAGGCCCATCCTAGACCTCAGACCCCTAAATCAATTTATACACTCAGACCATTTCCACATGGTCACAGTCCAGCAGGTACTTCCACTGCTCTCCCAAAACGACTTCCTGGACACTTTAGACCTCAAAGACGCCTACTTCCACATTCCTATTCACAACGCTCACAGGAAGTTTCTCAGATTTGTAGTGGACGGCCAACACTATCAATTCAAAGTGCTCGCCTTCGGAGTCACCACAGCACCACGGGTGTTTACCAAGTGCCTAGCGGTAGTGGCAGCACACTTGCGACGACAACACATTCATGTCTTTCCATACCTAGACGACTGGCTCATAGAAGCCAGCTCACACAACCAATGTGTACAACACACCCACACCACTATCCAATTGCTTCACGACCTGGGCTTCACAATAAATCACATGAAGTCCCATCTGCAACCATCCCACGTAAAACTATACCTCGGTGCCACCATAGACACCGCAAAAGCGCTATCCTACCCCAGCCCGGCCAGGATAGCAAGCATTCATGCTCTCCGTGCCAAATTTCAGCCAGAACACTCTCTTCCAGCTCGAGTGTTCATGCAACTAATAGGAATGATGGCCTCTTGCATATTCATAGTACCCCACGCAAGACTCCAGATGTGTCCTCTCCAAGAGTGCTTAGCGCGCCAATGAAACCAGGCCCAGGGTCAATTGACAGATCTGGTGTTGGTACACGGTCGGGCCCATCGCTCTCTGCAGTGGTGGACCACCACAAACCTTTACAAAGGGCGACCGTTCCTGGACCCGGTTCCTCAGATAGTACTGACAGCAGACGCATCGCTCTAAGGCTGGGGAGCTCATCTACTACATCACACCATGCAGGGCAGGTGGACACCTCAACAACAGTTACTCCACATCAACTATCTGGAGTTACTAGCCATATTCTTAGCGCTAAAATCCTTTCAAACTCATGTCTCAGGCAAGGCCATCTTAGTCCGCACCGACAACATGACAGCCATGTACTATATACAGAAACAAGGAGGCACACACTCTCCGCAGCTCTCTCAGCTAGCACAGAGCATATGGAGATGGGCCATACCCCAAAAAAATCTTTCTCCTAGCCCAACATGTCCCAGGAGTCCAAAATACTATAGCAGATCTGCTGAGCAGACAAACTCAACAAATCCACGAGTGGGAACTCCATCCACAAGTTCTTCACCCGTACTTTCAAATGTGGGGGCATCAACAGATAGACCTCTTCTCCACCCACGAAAACACCAAATGCCCAAGCTTCGCCGCCAGATATCCACACCCATTGTCCAAAGGCAATGCGATATGGTTAAACTGGTCAGGCAGATTTGCGTACGCTTTTCCGCCTCTCCCACTCATTCCATGAGTGGTGCGCAAACTACAACAGCACTCCCTCACTCTCATACTAGTAGCTCCAACTTGGGCCAGACAACCGTGGTGCACCACACTGCTGGAACTATCTGTAGTACCGCACCAAAAGCTACACCTCTCTCCACGCCTCTTAACCCAGAACCATGGAGAGATCAGACACCCGGACCCAGCTCAGCTCAACCTTGCGATCTGGCTCCTGAAATCCTAGAATTCGGTTATCTAAATCTGCCCCCTGACTGCATGAACGTCATTAGAGAAGCTAGGCGACCCACCACTAGAGCTTGCTACGCAGCCAAGTGTAAACGTTTTGTGGTCTATTGTCACAACAATAACTTCAATCCCCTAGATGTGTCCATTCAACGCATCATAGGCTATTTACTACACCTACAAAGATGCAATCTAGCCTACACGTCTATTAGACTGCACCTTGCAGCCATAGCAGCTTATCTACAAAACAGGCAACATCTATCACTCTTTAGAGTACCTGCCATAAAAGCCTTCATGGAAGGCCTCAAAATAATAATTCCGCCCAGAGTGCCACCCTCACCTGTGTGGAACCTAAACATCGTTCTCACCAGACTAATAGGGCCTCCCTTTGAACCTCTACACAAATGTGAACTTCAGTTCCTAACATGAAAAAACCGCCTTTCTTGTAGTCACCACTTCCCTCAGAAGGGTCAGTGAGATACAAGCACTTACCATTCAAGAACCTTTTCTCTAAATGCACCATAACAACGTTGTTCTCCGTACTAACCCAAAATTCCTTCCTAAAGTCATTTCTCCTTTTCGCCTAAACCAATCTGTGAAACTACCAGTATTCTTCTCGCAACCACAGACCGTTGCAGAAAGAGCTCTCCACACATTAGATGTCAAACGAGCCTTACGTAAGAACAAACAACTGTTTGTCTCTTTCTCACCACCACACAAAGGCAACCCCATCTCCAAGTCGGGGATAGCTAGGTGGATTGTCAAATGCATTCAGATTTGCTACCACAAAGCAAAACGAACGCTATCTGTTCCCCCTAAAGCCCACTCTACACGTAAAATAGGGGCTTCCATGGCATTTTTAGGGAACATCCCGTTAGATGATATCTGCAGAGCAGTTACATGGTCAACACCGCACACTTTCACTAAACACTATTGTGTAGATGTGCAAACTAAGCAACAGGCTAATGTGGGCCAGGCTGTACTCAAGACATTGTTTCAAACCACTGCAACAGATACTGGTGGTCGCCGCTAAGGATGGGTACTGCTATATAATCTATGCACAGTGTGTAATCTGCAGCTCATATGCCTCGAACGGCAAATGCTACTTACCAGTATGCATCTGATCTTGGCATGTAGAGCTGCAGATCTACACACGCCCACGCGCCTCCCCGGCTACCTTTATCTGTTCCAGTTCATCTTATTTAGATACAACACACATGGGCATCTTCACTGTTATTACTACGCTCCATCTTTCCCTGCTGGCGAAAAACAATCTGAGGATGGAGCCGAAGCCCATGCGCAATACGATCCAAAGGAGGAGTCACAGACCTTGTGACTTCCAAAGACTTTCCAAGAGGAAAAACAACTGCAAACATCCGGGCCCAACACCAGATGGCGGTCTATGCACAGTGTGTAGATCTCCAGCTCTACATGTCAAGAACAGATGCATACTGGTAAGTAGCATTTGCCTTATATTGCACTTACTACACCTGACAAGTTGTTGAAGGCCTTTATGGCCAATTGCACATTGCAAAACCTAAGGGGATGATGGTCGGAGTGTTGGACATTGCAAGCACTCACCCCCAGTCACCTGTCCTGGTTTTTATCCATCATCATTCTTTAGCTCACTCCGCCACCCCAGTTCAGACATGGCCATGTGCAAATCAGTCTGACCCTGTGCCTCATGGGAACAGTCCAGCCCGAACTGCCAAGCCATGTCTTCCATGGACCGGAAACAAGCATCCTGGGACCGGTTTCTGGCTAATCAGCTAGGCTAGCTTGAATCAAGTGGCAAAGTGAGCAAGGGACCCACGTCTGGGCATACCCTGCCAACTTAGGGCGAACAAAGCAAAACCAAAGGGAGGCACAGGGTCAGACTGATTTGCATATGGCCATGTCTGAACTGGGGTGGCGGAGTGAGCTAAAGAATGGTGATGGATTAAACCCAGATCAGTTGACTGGGGGTGAGTGCTTGCAATGTTCAACACTCCGTCCATCATCCCCTTTGGGTTTGCTTTGTTCGCCCTAAGTTGGCAGGGTATGCCCAGACGTGGGTCCCTTGCTCACTTTGCCACTGGATTCAAGCTAGCCTGGCTGATGATGGCGATTAGCCAGAAACTGGTCCCAGGATGCTTGTTTCCGGTCCAGGGAAGACATGGCTTGGCAGTTCGGGCTAGACTGTTCCCATGAGGCACATGGTCAGACTAATTTGCATATGGCCATGTCTGAACTGGGGTGGCGGAATGAGCTAAAGAATGGTGATGGGTTCAACCCAGATCAGTTGACTGGGGGTGAGTGCTTGCAATGTTCAACACTCCGTCCATCATCCCCTTTGGTTTTGCTCAGTTGCACATTGCTCCATATAACCTAAGGTTAGTAAATCCAGCTGTTATTGTTTGTTGTTAGTTTTTGGGGTTCGTCTTGTGTTCTCAAACAACTCATTGTATACATTTACTCCATTTTGTTTTTGGTAAATTACATTATTAGGAGTCAGTGTTATCATTATTGCTGGCTATGTGAGTTAATGCAAGTGGTTGATGGGATGAACAGAGGTTAGAGGAGTTAGTTATTGTTAGGTTGGAGGGATAGAGTTTCAAGGAAGGAGAGGTTGTGATCTATGAAATGAGGTGTGACCAGTTTGCAGAAGTACAATAATAGATTAAGGCAGACAGGCACGTATTTTACAGACTATAATCGGAGTGATGAGTCATGCAGAGGATGCAAGTTAAGTTGAGGTTCATTTCAAAGTTAGAAAGGACAGTGAACAATCAAAACTTTTAAGTCAGTCGTTTTTTCTTGCTTTAGTTGGGCTGTAACGCCAATACAAAGGATTTTTGGTTAGTCATCTAAATCGTAAAGAAAAGTGAACACAAAATGTGCCTGTGCTGCAGACGTCTGCTATCCTGCAAGTTTGATCCCTTAAGCAGATCCGCAAATATATTGCCTCCTGGCCCAAGTAGAACCTGTTCAGAAGTATCCAACACTTGTTAATGATTTATTGCAAGCCTGAGCTAGTTAGTCATTTGAATTTCTGCATTAGCAGCATCTGTTTTTTAATATAACCTTATAGCCCGCTTCCGAGGGCTATACGCTACAGAGGGGTATACCAGTTGTTAATGGCCCTGAACCAGAGTTATAGGCCCACAGCCGCAGGCGAGGACCTATAATGAGGGTGAGGGCCTTTAAAAATTGGTATAGCCGAAGGGCCATAATGCTATTAGACCATTCCAACCACTAAGTGTAGAATTGACTAAATTAAAAAGAGCGAAACCGAAATACAAACATTGGAAAGTTGAAGCAGAAGGCTTATACCAGCCATTATAAACCCAGAGCCACTCCATTGTCTTCAAAGGAGCTTTCAACATTCCGATGTCCTTATATGCCTATAGGTTCGTTTGTTCACTGAGATTTTGTGTTGGTGGTCAGATTTAACAATGTATTTTCTATTCAGCAGCATTATATATGGCATTAATATGAAGGTAGAATATTTGCTGAAATTAGAACCCAGGGTATTGTCACTAGGGTAATGTGCACTACTACCCTGAGGTCACAGGCTCATGCAGCAGCCTCTGATGCGAATGACCTATTTTCTGACTCATTAAGAATTACTGGTGACCCTACGGTTGAATGCGCTATACCCCTACCTGTTACTGTAAGTCAGATGCTTTGGCTAGAACACATGTTGGAAAGCAATTAAGAGGGTTGACTTTGAAATGGAAGAACTTGTATATTGGTAAATCCTGTGTTGATTCAAGATAGATTTCACCTCCATTTGTGTAGGTGGTGATGACTGCTTGCTCCGAGGCTGGGATTTCAGAGCCGGGACAGACTCTCCTGTGTTTACCAACAAAAGGTAAGGAGTCATGCCAAGCAACACAACAGTTTAAGGTCAGAGGCTCCTTTTGATTCTAAGGATTTCCTCGTCCAGAAGGCAAGACATTCATAACGTACACATGCCAGGTCACATATACCTCTCATCCACATTACCTTTGTAAAATGTTGTTATAAACATATAATTGTGAAATGTTTTAGTCTATTATCACCCTCACTAAATTTAATTTTGGGGCAGCTATAGAGGAAGCTGCAGAACACACACAATTTGAGATGCACATTCTGCAGTAACAAAGGGACAGATGTCTAATGATGATAGAATAACAGGGAGTACTCTGGTCTATATGCACTGCTATACTGTATAAAGGTTCATACTATATATTCACACCATACAAGTATCACATGTATATGACTGAATACTCTTCTTTTAAAAAAAATCTTTTTATTCACTTTTCTGTACAATACAAAACAAATTAGTGCAGCGTTATGTTATCAAGTACCATCGCATTATTGATGTGGAAGGTGTGAAAACCGCAGCTTCCCTGGCAAGGGCCAAGAAACAAGAGGGACAGATCAACATCAGGCATCCTCATACATTTAGGCATTACATGGGGGAACATTGTGTACGGTTGAGTTGTTTGCGATTCGTAAGTGGACCCACTAGTGGTAGAGGGAGCAGGAGAGTGTGAGCGTGGGTTTATCGGGTCGTCTAGCTCAGTCTCACTACTGATCGCAGTGGGGGCTGCGTCGTCCCCATCTGGTGTGGTAGAGTCAGACTAGTCTCCCAGGAATGTTTTGTGATCACCCAACTTGTCCAACATGGCACCCCAACTCTCAGGGTCTCGTTCTGCGAGATCAGTGCGTACCCTCTGAGCCGGCACTTCTCAGCTGCCGCCTATTCCAGGAAGTCAGCCCACCATTTAAACCTAGTCCGAGAGGTTGGGCTAGTCCAGTGTATGGCTATGCGTCGTCGTACCAGATCTAAGCCCAGTTGAGTGAATCTAAACTGCATATTTTCCTCCTTCGTGGGAAGAGGCAACCGTCCCAATAGACGATGTCAGGTTGTAAGTTCTGCATTCACCTTTGCACTCCACGCCACTCCTGCAGGACCTCACTCCAAAACATCTGTAACTGCGCACAGTCGCACGCAACATGCCCCAAATCTACCGGGATTGGACAGTGAATAATGTTTGCTTATAAAGAGAAACCTTCCACTCTGACAGCAAAAACTTTCCAGAAGCACTCTCCCAATATCAAACAGTAGGGTTTCAGTCTCTCAGATGCCGTTTCCCCTTCCCTTCCTCTCCTTGCATGATTCTGGCCTACGAGCAGGAAGTTTTACTGCACTAATCCAAATGATTTTAGCATGCACTAATTTTGTGGTCGATTTTAGAGCGTGCATTCCGCATATACAGCGATTTTCCCTCAGGTGGGATCAGCTATTTGCAAAAATTGGCAGGTTAACCCACTGTGGAGGCATTCAGTATAGTTGGGCCATTAAAAGGATTTTGAAGACGTTTTTCAATTGCATTTATTATCTTTAATTCTTGGTGCACATAGCATTATACATTCATTCATCCATCTCCCATACCGAGGGAGACATTACTTGACAATGCTTCTTTTGCAGATCAGGAACTTTTAGCTTTCAGTTTTAATTCTACAGTTTCACAGAGCATGTGGGGGTGTTGCGTTCCCCTAGAAAAAAAAGGTGCATAGCCTACGCTTTAATGAGAAAGCTAGAGGTCTCTTCCTTATTCTTGTATAAGAAGTATCCATACTTATGCAGGATCCGAGAGCACATTTTGTTTAGTAAAGTATGCATACATTTTGTAATTTTTATAAACAATTTAACTACAAAATCAGACTGAAGAGGCAACATTTCTTTTGATCAACTAGTGCTGCCAACTCTGTCAGCTGGGCATTTTAAATATCTAGGTATTCACGTTACCGTGGACCCCATCCTATTCTACCGCTTGAATTTAGCCACCCTCCTGGAACGCTTTGCGGCAGACGTACAACACTGAAAAACTTTGCCGCTCTCATCGCTGGGGTGGGTGGCGATGTTCAAAATGATGACATTACCCCGAATGCTTTACATTCTGCAAAATACCCCTCATCAGGTGCTAGATAAATTCTTCCAGACCATTGATTCCCTTCTCCACCCGTTGTTGTAGAACGCAGCCCTACCAGAGATTGCCCTCTCCAAGCTGATGCGTGGAGTATACGACCGAGGCATCGGCCTCCCAGGCGTAAAGAATTACTACTGCACAGTGCACCTCACCTAGCGATTGTAAACGATTGGGTGTTTGCTCCCTAGAACGACCGACCTATAGGCTACAGTGGCTCTCCATGGGGCCTGGGGGATATCAAGCTATACTCTACAGTTCACCTAAGGGTAAAAACGTATTTCCCCAAACATACACAGTAGCTCAAATATGGAAAACGGCTACTTCCTTCTTGTTACTTCCTTCTTGGGGTGGAGGGGGAAGCTTAGTAATATGACCCCCATTATGGCATAGTGACGCACTCTTGCAGAGCTTCAAAGCATGGAACCTAATCGAGATTTTTGCGATGGGGATGTATGGAGGGAGGGTAATATGCTCACTTGGGACACATATTTCCGTGGAGACCCCCCTTTCAGATTCCTCTCCCCTAGAGGACAGAATCCTAACTAAGCCATTAACTCAAAAGACAGTCTCCCTGATCTATAAAAAAACTAAGGAAAAACTCTCCAAATATTCTCACCGTGCTGAGGTCCAAATGGGAGAAAGATATTGGGGACGGTGATGATGGCGAATGAGTGGAGGCATTGGGGACCTTCCAAGAAGTTGCTATGCACACTAGGATCAGATAGATTTTTCTGCGCATACTACATCGATCTTACTACTCACGCACAACACTCAGACACATGGGATGCACACCAACAGACCTCTGTCTAAGGGGTTGCGTGAGTGAGGGAACTTTCTTCCACTTGATATGGGCGTGCCCAGTGAGCCAAATTTTGTTGGATTGAACTACAGAGAACCATGGGGGAAGTGAGTATGGACCCCCCTCAAAAAAATAGAGAAGTACATTCTGCATATCTGGGGAGAGAAGCCTCTGCCAAAATACACCAGGATCTGGATTTCAATGGGCCTTATAGTAGCCAAGCGGAATATTGTACAACTGTGGGGAGCGGCTGCGGCTCTGCCTGTGGGAGACTGGGAGCGGGACTTGGACTGTTGTATGACAAATGAATAGCCAATATATCAAGAAAGGGGCTGCCCGCACAAGTGGGAGAAGATTTAGACGGCATGGTGCTCCTATAGGGGTCTAGATATAGGACCCACCCCAGGGCGAGAAGATCGAGAACACGATGCACTCCATACCTAGACACAAGGAGGCAGCAAAATGTACCAGCTGCTTTCACCTAGTTTTATTTCTCCATATGTGATTTCTTAAAGATTTTTCCAGTCACCTGATGAGACATGTCACTGCCTTGAGCTCTCTATATGCTGCTTCTTATGCATACCTATATGCATTTCTTTGCTTGAAATTCAATAAACAGATTTTTGAAAAAAAAACAATGCTACCAAATATGTCGATGAGAACATTTGACTGAAAACTCCTGTTTGTAAATCCATTTTAAACTAAACAAGCACCAAATTGTGCTTTTCTGATTGACTGTAAACAAAGACAAAACTACCACTTTGAGATGCAGGAGCTACTTTGTCTCTTCATGCAAATCAGGGCAAAGCAAACAGTACATTTTCTGCCAATAGAGCATTTACTTTGTGTTTTTCAGTTTTTTAATTGTGCACCAGTAGAGCTTCCTCTTGTTTTCTATAAAAGATTATCTCTTCTCTCCTGTTTCTTCAACCACACCACCTCTCTCAGAAACCCCTCCTATATGTTCTGTAAAGATCTTGAAAAAGAACTGCGACCAGGTATGCTTGGTCTGCCTTCCAGACTCACTACCTCGCTCACTGACTGAAGGATTTCTAGATCATTTAGGAAATGTCATTTATGAGGCTGTTGGACAGGGAATGTGTTTGACTCGGAGCTAGGTATGGCGTTCATGGCAAGAATAGAGACATCCATCCGCCTTGGTATTTTTGTTGTTGCTACGAATGGTGAGGGAAACCTCTTTCTTCCTGTGCCCCGTAAAGGGTATTTGCACTAGTCATAAAAAGCTCAGCGTTACCGCCGGTGGAGTCTTCTGATGTCCCCTCATTCTCCTCATTCAACATTGAGAGGCTGTATAATCCAGAACTTCACTGTCTTTTAGGAATCATCTTCTTTGGCCTGAATGTAAAGGGTCCTCTCTTCTAGGGCTTTGAGGCAAAGGGCATGGAAGAGAATCAGGACCTTGTCATCCTCTCTTTCCCTGTTGAATTGCCAGAGCCTTATTGGAGGAGCTTGTGGCCCAGTATGCTGTAGTTAAGACATCTATTATCCCACGTTGTAATCTAACAATATTAATCTGTCAATTTTATATATATATTCCTCAAATTGTACATGCTTTGCATTGTCTGTATGTCCTTACTGTTCTTTCTGTCACTCAACAACCTAATTAACGGGTACAATTTACAACCACACGGGTTCTGGTTATACCACCCATTCGGTTTACTGTCTCATGTTCTAAATATGAACTTGTCCTGCTGTATGACACTTATACTTGGAAAGTCATATGCTGCTGCATCCTAATAGAAATACATTCCTTCTTGAAAGGGTAAGCCATCCCATCAATGGACACCACTCCATCACAAGGGAGATTGTTATGTTAAAAAGATTTATAGAGCGCCGGTATACCCTGAGGTGTCTTTACGCTAACTTCACTTGAACACAATTGAAAAGGACCCTAACTTTTAAATAGCCATGTTTTAATCTCCTTTCTAAAGGATACCAGGGCGGGCAAGGCTCTGATATTGGTGGGGGGGGGGGGGAGGTTCCAGAGCGTGGTCGTTCCTGTGATGAAGCTTCTTCCTTCCCAGTTCATCTTTCGAAATCTAGGGACCACCAATCTCTTGGCTCGTAAGGAATGCAGAAGTCTTCTAGGTTTGTACCACTCAAAGATGTGCCTCAGGAACTCCGGGCCAGTATTGTGCAAAGCCTTGTGGGTGGTGCAACGGGCTTTGACCTTGATACAACTTCTTACTGGAAGCCAGTGTAACTTATGGATTTCCTGAGAAAGAGATTGGAATTTGGGAATTCCTAGGAGAAGCCTGGCAGTCATGTTTTGCACCGTGTGAAGCCTGTTGAGATGCTTTTCGTGGATGTTCATATATAAGCCATTACAGTAATCTATGTTTGATATGACTAAGGCGGTGATGACGTTTTTGGGGGGGGATTGTTGGCTGGAATAAAAGAGATAATTTTTTGATCATCCAAAGTGCATAGGAGGAGGAGACATTGACCTGGCTTTGAAAGTTCAGCTTGTTGTCAATTTCAACTCCTAGGTTCTTGGCCTTGGACACGGGGGTGGGAAGAGGGCCTAGTTCTTCTAACCACCAGCAAGGGACCCATGCTGGAAAGAGGTTACCAAACAGTACCACCTCCGTTTTTCCTGAGTTGAACTTCAGGCAGTGTTTGTTCATCCATTTTTTTTTTTTTTTTTTAAATAAACTTTATTGCAGTTTTATTTCGACATGACAGTAAGCACAACAATAACTAATGCGAGATAGGCCGTGGCTGAATACGTCACATTCGCTAGAGTTCCTGTCAAGGCCTCCCGAACAACTACTGTTGCATCGATGACCCTCTACCCTTCACAACATAAGACAGGGTCGTTCCTTAAGCCCCCAATGCTGAGATCTCATCCTGCACATACAGTATTTAAGGCACCTGGAAGGAGCATCGCTCCTCTTACCCCTATTCCCCCCCCCCCTTGGTCCTTCAAACCCGCACATCGTCAGCAGCGTCTGGTTAGGCACGGCCTATAGCCCCCTCCGGAGGATCCAGTTCAAAAGTGTTCTACAAGGCCTCGCTGTACGCCTCCGCAATAGATAACAAGTGAACAAAACACCCTCTGCCCACCCCCAATCCCTCCAACCCCCCCCCCCCCCCCCCGCCCCACTGTCAGACATGCCGCTCCATTCGCTATCTTTCAGTATTGACGATGAGCCCCGCTGATCGGACCACTGGTAGCGCGCTAAGTGTTTGTTCATCCATTAACTGATTGTGCGCATACAATCATGGAAGCAGGTGGCGACTTAGGCATCGTTATTAAAAACCGACACTACTATCTCCGTTTCGTCAGCATAGGAAGTTGGGGAGAAGTCAGATGTTTTAATCAAGGTAGCCAGTTCAGAAATGTATACATTAAATAGGTTGGGCTGAGCGCTGATCCCTGAGGGACCCTGCGTGGGAGGGAGAAAGGGGAGGATTCATACTGGTCTAGAACAAATGTTTGTAGTCTGCCTCACAAAAAGGAAGTCAGCAAGGCCAGGGCCTTATCCTTGACTCCTAGTTCACCCACTCAATTGATCAGCAGCTTGTAATCGACCACATCAAAGGCTGCTGACAAATAGAGGAGAATAAGAGCTGCAGCACATCCGCTGTCCAGCGCAGCCCTCATATCTTCCGTGTCTTTCGGTGCAGTTTCTGTACTGTGCCCAGGTCTCAATCCGAATTGCTTAGGGTCCATCAAATGGTTATCTAGAATGAACTGGGCAGGTTGTGTATTTATTACTTTCTCCACTATCTTTGCAGGGAGTGGGAGGCGGGAAATGGTGTGTTGGTTGCTGGGCTCGGCATAGTTCAGACTGAGTTTTTGATTAGAATGATAAGGAGGAGGATGGAAGCTCTTTTCCATTGAGAGAGGAGTTAAAAACGGACAAGAGATTTTTTTCCTATCACATCAGGTGCCAGCTTTAGAGACTTCACAAATATTATCTCTTATGTCTGCCACTGTAGCTACTGGGCCTGTGCAAATACCCATCTCCCTCCACAGAAAGACCCATCATCACGAAACAGGCAAAAAAATGAAACCGTGCAGATAACTCATCCGAACTGTGGCATGAACGACCCTGAGTCCAGGAGATGATGTAGCCTTCCATCGAATCGCCAACAGAGCTATTGGAAAGTTAAACATAGAGACTGTCACTTTTGTATTATACGCATCGTATTGTCTATGATGCTTCAACCAAGCTGCTCTCAAAACCAATCGTTCCCCTGGTTGGCCTTCTGACACTTACAGCAGGAACTTTTTTCTTGCTCCTGTCTCTGTCTATCCAGTTAGTAGGAGGTAGGAGTAAAGTACTATGTTGCCAAGTTTGACGCAAAATTTCTCAGAGAACGTAGTTCTGGACTTTCTAGGGCTTACTGTTATGAAGAAAAGTGCAGTGCTCTAGGATCAGATGATAGGAGCTTGATATATACATACACATTGTGTAACTGTTAGCCAGCGTTGTGAAAAAGCCTTTGTGCCGAAATGCATAGACGCTCTTTTATTGATTTTTTGTTTCATGCTGGAATAAAAAACCCTCATTGAACATTTAGCTCTAAGGAGTGCCATGCCTTCCTCTTTTGGATTTTTGGGTCGGAGGTATTGAAGTTTCTACACGCCCAGGCACGTGTGTTTTTCGGCACCCCCGGTGGTTTGGATGCATGTTGAGGAAATGCGGATCTGCTAACATATATATATTATTTTATTTTACAATGTGTATTAACCCCATGGTCCCCGGTGGTTTTACTATGTGCAAATTAACTCCCGCTAAAACCAGGTCTGGTGTTCCCACACCTGGTAATCCCAGATGAACACCAGGCAACTTGTAGTCTGGCTGAAAGCTATTCCACAAGGATATTGCTCTTCCTTACTCATAAAAAGGCCTTTTTCTGTGTTTAGGTAAAGAGCTCTTAAGCTTTGCCAGCAAATGTACTGTGTGCTCTACACATAACAGCCTATTCCTCTTATGGATCAGCAGTTCTATTGACCACAAGGGCTTGAAGAGGAGCACCCCAATCATGGCTAGAACAATAAAGGAAAGATGTCTGACACCTCAGGTCTCTCTTAAATAGATGTAACCAGACTGGGCATAATAATCCATGCTCATATCCATCCTGGGAAAAGAAAACCTCAAACAATTATGTTTTGAGAATTCTAAGATTTAATTGGGCCATCTGTTTATGGGTAGAACACCCATCCTGACCTTGGGCATTTAAACAAATACAATGATTTCTGATGGAGCTATAAGTCGGAAATAAAACCACTGAAAATATCAAGAGGCAGAGTAATATTCCATGAATAAAAGCTGGATACATCGGCAATCCAAAACATTTTTCAAATACAAGGAACTCCTGTGATAGAAAATGCCCTGCCTTTGCTAGGTACCACAAAATAGGGTTATTGTTTTCTTGTCCTTTGCCCACTCTCTCGGATTGCACCCAATATTGGAAAATCCAATCCATGACTGTATTGAAATTCTAAGATGAACAGTCCTCCTCATAACTTCAAAGTTTAAGAAACATTTTGATTTTCAGCTGGCACTGAAATAGCACCTGCTCCCTAACTAGCCATCATATAACTTCTTGTTCACAGATCTCACTTCTGTGTTTTGAATCAGGAGATACCACGTTTGGACTATTATGCTTTACAAATAAACTGAATGTGAAAAAATTGTTTATTTGTGGCACCACTCAACGTACCACGGATAGCTCCTTTGTGCGCCAAGAAGGTATGTGCTTTTATGGAAAAACTAGTGCTGGAGATTAAATGAATTTATCTCTAGATGTAGAGCTCCAGCATTGATATCTTTCATAGATTCACATGTGACCCTCCCCAATTTCCCGAAAGGCGTATTCTTGTATCTAATAACCAGTGCCATACTTCAACTATATTTTAAGGTATCAGGTCACTTGTGGAATTTTTTTGTTGTTATCTTGCCTGAACCTACACTCAATAATACTATTATAGATCTGTCATCTTGGTAAAAGATCAGGCCGTGGCATTGTCTAGTGACCGTCTTGGTTTGCTGTCAAGGTTCCCTTTTCTTTGGTAATATGCAGGCTGGCCGGATGCTACTTAATCCCATCAGCACTGTGTCCCCGCATCATATAGGCCACTGGCAAGCTTGTCCGTGCTGACACACCACCAGCTGTGCTGACCAGATTACCTCAGCCCCTTCCTCAAACTCTGGTGAGTTTATTAAGAAAATGTATTCTCTCAAACTGCTGCTTCCCTTATTCTCATCTCACACTATTCACGCTCTCAGCAACTAAAATCTTTATCACACTATTCCTTCGTAGAGAGTCCTTTTCTCTGCATACAGGAATGGCTAAAATAAATCCTATCTCAAAGCCATTGTGTGCACGTTATGTCTGCAATAAAACATAGATTTAAAATGGCAGGCCTGTTCTCCCTCTGTGATATCTACTGTTTGACAGACGATAGTGCTTCCTGACTTGTTGCCCTAGTACCTGATGTCTTTAAAACTGAGAAGGATAGGACTGACAGAGGGAGGGGCTGAGAAGCTGTCATCACTCATCAGCCTGTACCTGTTGAAATGATTCAGACACAGTTTAATAATGAAATCAAGACACTTTTTGTCTCACTGAAGGCCCATTGACTTGGTTTTATTCTTACCTATAGACCACCTAATGTAGCCCTTGCAAAACTGTTCTCTTTTATAGAAGAGATCGCAACTCTGGCAATTGCCAAGCATAACTGTCCTTTTTGTTGAACTTAACCTTTGGTTCAACACACCCATGTTTCCTTAGCTGAAGTTTGTAAGCTATTGCCAACTCTGTCTGTCCGAGTTTACCAGAAACCTTTTCAGTCCTGTTCACCTTCGGTCATTCAACGTGTTCGGATCGCATTGTTATTGGCCCTGCCAAAAGGGCATATATTACACCAAACGTTTGCATTGCATTGTGATTGGCACCACAATAATAGCAAATATATGCCTGTACCCAAATCCTTACATTGGTTACCTATCCTCTCCAGACTGCCTTATAAGGCACTGTTGTCCATGAATTCTTATATGAGAAAGTACCCACTATTATAATAGGTACGTCTGTTCTGCCCTTCTCCCTTTCATATTTTCCTGTTCAGTGTTTCTTTAGCATCAAGAAGCTCTGTGTTTATTTGCTGTATAACTGAACATATAAAAAATACTGATTCCCTCGAGAAACCCACAATAGCCTTCCCTAGGTAAAAGTCATCAAGAATATGGAGGTCATTTTCCATTACATGACTCAATGCAATTACACATATACACGTAACACAATAATGTAAATGAACCTAATCATCTAGGTGTTCAGTGAACAGCACAGTGAATCGTAACAAAAGTGAGATCAGGTGCACAATAAGTGTTAACAAAAAAGATAATAAGCATGGAGAAAAGTCAGCACTGTGTTTTATACAAAACTGGAGTACAGTTCAAAGCAGATGCCAATACATGTACATGCTTCAGGGTCGACATTTCCACCCTTTTATGTATCGTATTTTATCGGGGTCTTCAAAAGGACAAACCTGTAATGAGACAAAGACCCAATCTGTGTTGAAAGGGCCGCTCCACTACTTTATGGTTTTCTAATAATCATCTGTAAACCTGTCCGATCTACCCAGAATGATAAATGTTCTAGGTCAGAGACATTGATCACCACCTCCTTATATTGTCACAATGCAACTGATATTCTTGGAAACAAACATAGCAATAACAACACAACGGTTTAAATCATCCCCATTATATGGAAGGATATACCTCTCAAAAATTTCAAGGAGGTTCAAAATCCAAGTTAATAATCCTGACGCCAGTTATCGGAATGTAGAGTGCAGAACCTGATCACAAAATAATGTTAAAGATAGTAGTGTTTTCTAGACCAACGTCTAGCCAGTATAGTTATTCATAAGGCGGGAAAGCCAGCAAGTGACTGTAGCTCATACAGGCCAATTTCGTTGATAAATGTAGAGGCAAAGATCTTGGCAAAAGTCCTTGCCACGCGGCTTGGGACGGTGATCTCCTCTCTGGTACACCCAGATCAGTCTGGCTTCATGCCTGGTAGAAACACAGCCCTTAACATCCGCCGGCTGCATAATGTGATGGCGCACGGGGACTTTCTGAGGGAGGATGCAGTTATACTGTCACTGGATGCATCCATGGCATTCGATTCAATCGAATGGCCATATCTTTTTGAGGTTCTTGTGAGAGCTGGGTTGGGCTCTAAATTTATACGGTGGGTGAGGCTGCTGTATACTGACATCCAGGGGCAGGTGAGAGTTAACAATTAAACGTCCCGAAAGTTCACGCTATGACGAGGCAGGGGTGCCCGCTGTCCCCGATGCTGTTTTTCCTTATGCTGGAGCCCCTGGTGGCCTGGATCCATCGCGACGTGATGGTGCGGGGGTTTAGATGGTCGCTGAAGGGTGAGGATAGAATATCTATTTATGCCGATGACATATTGTTATATCTTGCCTCTCCATATAAGTCGATTCCCACAGTTGTTAATATTTTTACGAACTTCGGGAAGTACTCGGGGTACGCAATTAACTGGGATAAATCGGTGCTGTATGTGTTGCATGGGCAGACCCCCAGTCTCCCTAGAGACTGCACGCTGGTGGTTGCAGCGGATGGATTTAAATACCTGGGAGTCTTTATTACGTCAGATCCGGCTCTCTTCTATAGTCGAAATTTGGCATCCCCGTTGGCGAGACTGCGTACGGATGTTAAGCATTGGAGGTCGCTGCCTCTGTCATTGGTGGGGCACGCTGCTCTTTTAAAATGTTGGCACTCCCGCGCTTTCTGTACATTCTCCAGAACTGCCCGCACCGAATTCCGGATGCATACTTTGTAGCGGTGGAAGGGGAGATGAGTACACTGCTTTGGGATGGCAAGGCCCCGAGGATTGCGCTTCAGAAACTAACGAAAGGGTGGTATGATGGGGGTATAGCGCTGCCTGACATAAGGTTGTATTATTGAGCCTCTCAATTGGTGGCTGTAAATCAATGGAGGTACGCCCTGCCAGATGACCTCGCATATGCTCTAGATAGATACCAGATGGATCGCTCTGGGTATCTAGGAGCCCTGTATTTCCGTACCAAGAAACTAAGGTATATTGGCCCCACACTGCATACGGTGCAGATCTGGCAGATGGCTAACTCACGTCTGGGATGGGCTGGCGTGCTCACCAAGGCAACGCCATTGTGGTACACGCAGAAACTAGGCATGTTGTGCTATCAACCGGGTTTCGATAGGTGAGATGTCATCGGTATCTCGACAGTTAATGACTTGGTTAAAAAAGGAGCATTTCTCAAATTTGAGGACCTGCAGAAGAGCTACCAATTGGCACCAGGAGAGGTTTTCAGGTATCTGCAAATTAGACATGCCTTGCGGACGGCTTTCCCTAGTTGTGAGGACATACCGGAATCGTCGCCTCTTGAGGATCGCTTGTTGGATGGACCGCTGCAGCCCAAGGCGATCTCCTTGACCTATAAAAAAACTTAGGAATAATTTGCCTGATGCCTTTGGGAAGCTTAAGGAACAATGGGCGAGAGACCTTGGGCTGATCGAGGATTGGCGACAGGCGCTTGCTATTACACTTAGATTCAGATTAATACAGCTTCGTATTCTACATCGCTCCTATCTGACGGGGATAACACTGGCAAAAATAGGGTCTAGGCAGGATGACCTACGTCTAAAGGATTGCCGGCAGCCAGACACTTTTTATCATATTCTGTGGGAATGCCCGCTTGTGCGCGATCTATGGGATAGGGCCACAACTCGTATGCAGTTCGCATTGGGGAAGACGGTAAGCCCGATTATCTCCCAGTAGACAAAGCGAACTATAGAGCAGCTATCAAAAACTACAAAGCAAATATCAAACTAGCTCAGGCCAAATACTACGAACAAAAGATCGACAAGGCAGCTTCTAAACCCAAGGAGATCTACCGGATAGCTAAATCCCTCCTGCAACTTCCCGAGACCCCAAAGGATCACAACAATACCCAAACCCATTGTGAGGAGATAGCGGAGTTCTTTCACCATAAAATAGAAGTCATCAACTCCTCTTTATCTCACTCCGCCACCTCGCCCAGCGATACCGCCAACATAGGCCCCACGACAGTCCCACTCAATGCTCTCAATAGCATTCCGTCACTAGACCTAATCAACCTAGAAAAGATTATGTGACAGGTCAAATCCGGATCACCCACCGATCCAGCCCCCCCCTAGGGTTCTCATCCCAATAACCAGTCAGATTTCACCTACCATCCAAGACCTGCTCAACTCCTCCCTCCATACTGGCATTGTCCTGCCTCTATGGAAAAGAGCTATGGTCAAAGCTCTATTAAAGAAACCCAGCCTCGATCAAACCAATCCTTCTAACTACCGACCTATCTCCCTTCTACCCTGGCTCAGCAAACTTCTTGAGAAGCACGTCAATTCTGTTTTGACCGACTTCCTGGAATCTAACAACATACTGGACCCCACCCAGACTGGTTTTAGGCCTCGTCATGGAACGGAGACTGCCCTGATAGCAGTGACGGAGGAGGCAAGAAGGATCCTGGACGGTGGCGGGTCTGCAGCCATCGTCCTACTCGACCTAAGTGCCGCCTTCGACACTGTAAATCACGACATTCTACTCCACCGCCTTGGCATGATAGGAATCTCAGGAACAGCACTCACCTGGATGAGATCCTATCTGACAGACAGATCCTTCCAAGTATTTGAGAAGGATTTCACCTCCTCCAGTAAACCTCTTAATTGCGGAGTGCCTCAGGGCTCCTCCCCTGAGTCCCACCCTTTTTAATGTTTATCTTAGCCCTCCAGCTGATGTCGTCCGCCCCTTCGGTGTGAAAATTGTCACCTATGCGGACGACACACAGCTAGTGGTTGCGCTGGACCCACCTCTCAACTCCCACCACAGCCTACACAATTGCTTGGAAGCAGTTGCCGCCTGGATGTCAGGCTCCTGTTTAAAACTAAACGGGGATAAAATAGAGGTAATGCTCCTTGGAAATAACATCATGAAATCCATTGATTCCATCTGGCCCCTCTGTTTAGGCAGCCCCCCACAACCCAAGGAACAAATCAAGAGTCTAGGCATCTGGCTGGACCAAACTCTTACATTCAACCACCAAGCAACCAAGCTTGCAGCCACCTGCTTCGGGCTAATGAGACTACTTCGAAAAATCCTCCCTCTCCTCCCGTTTCACTCAAGACGGATCATGGTCCAAGGACTAATTCTATCCCGTCTCGACTGCGGTAACGCCCTATACCTTGGGGCCCCACAGTCCACACTCAACGAACTTCAAATCATTCAAAACTGCGCGGCAAGAATCCTTCTCGACATCCCTCGCCGAGTCTCAGTCAAAGCCAGATTGAAGGATCTCCACTGGCTCCCTGTGAGAGCTAGAATCGAATTCAAGAGCATGTGCATTGCACATCGCTCCTATTGGGGAACAGGCCCTTCCATCAATCACCCCTTGGTAAAAGCCTATCATCCCAATCGCCCCCTCAGATCCGCGACCTCCCACCTCACCTCAGTACCACGCATCAGACGAGCCAGATGTGGAGGCCGGTCGCTCTCCTACAATCTGGCCAAGACCTGGCACTCTCTCCCCCTCCCAATCAGATCAGAATCCAATCTACTTACTTTCCGAAAACTTCTTAAGACCTGGCTCTTTAATAAAACTTCTACCTAAATCTTCCCTCAGCTCCACTAAATCCAGCGCTTCCGGCTCAACCTACTCTCCTCTGCAGCGCTGGGACGCCCCTGGGTAGCCATCGCGCTATAAAAATTCTCTTTCCATTCCATTCCATTCCGACGCCCCGCCTGGGTTTGCTTAATATATGGGACGATACAGACCTGACTGAAATGGAACAACAATTGGTGACGCTGGGATACACACTAGTCAAGAGGGAAATAGCGAGGGGGTGGGGCGGAGTGGCACCGCCTGCAGTGTCAGTGTGGCTGAAAGAACTCGACAGGTGTATGGTAGCGGAGAAAGACGTTTTTATAGCCAGAGGGTGCCCGAAGAAATGGGACAGGAAATGGTTGAAGTGGAACACTCACAGGGGGGAGATATGCGTATCACCCGTGGTGGAATTGGAAATGCGAAGGAATAGAGGCAGAGAAGTAATTGTTTAATGTATATATTTTCTCAGCCTTTGTCCCAGATAAGGTGTTGAATGTAACTTGCGAATATTGTATGCAAATGCTGTATAACTGTCTGTCATACGCTTTATTAATAAAAACAATAAAATAAAAAAAAGAGATAGTAGTGTTTTGTCTAGGATGCGAAGGCTAGTTTTTCTTCCTCGGAGGACACCACTGTTTATTGATAAAGTATATAGCCAGGTTCCTAGGAATATAGGGTTGCCCCTTATTGATTGTCCTAATGGAACTAAGCATAACATTCTTGTTGTTCATGTTCAAAGAATAAAACTAAAACGGCCTCAAGGGCGTGGCCTGGACCAACATAGCTCTAATTGACTGACTGGAAGAGGAAGATAAATGAATTGATAGGGAAAGGCTGTATACATGTGAAATCATGTGCACTATTGTGTGTTAATTGATAAACCGAAAGAAAGATTGGGATTCTTAGTCTGATAGTGGGGAATATATATAAAAAGGCATGTGAATCCTTAAAAGATCGCACTTATCACTAATTATTTCTTCCGTCTTTACATCCTTCTGTGGCCTGCTGGTCTTCAAATATTGTTGCTTTGTGTTGTGTTTCCTGTTTAGACACACAATGGGAGTGTGCAGCATCCAGAGCAACCCGCACATGGAGAATATACTAGCAACTGGGAGGTAAACATTCCTAATGTATAATTAAATTATATTGTAATGGGTCATCTGTCATGGAGAAGGCCAGTAGAGGCAGTGTGCATCCATTCACACTTGTGTGCAGACCTTCTGCTTCCATTTTATCGTGGTCACACGCCTTGTCTGTTTTGCAGTTTTTCAAATTTAAAAAAAATCTCGGCCAGAAAGGGAATGGAGCAGCTGTATCTTACCAGTGCTTCTTCATAGCACCTGTATTTATAGCCTGGATAGGACCTTCATGGCTCCTGGAGCCATGTAGTATTCTGCAAGGGTGTTGTGTGGTTGAAGTCAGAGCGCTAACTGTTTTAGTGATTTTCTGGCAGATCTTGTTGCTGCTCTGTGCTATAGGCCACCTGCACGTAAAGTGACACTCGCCATCTGCTGGCTACTGGGAATGTTTCAGTTTTAATAGAAAAGGCTTCAACATGCTCTGCCTAAAGTATTTAGCTGTATTGAATATGATGCACAAATCAAGGAGTGGTATCTGTTTCTTAACCAACAGTTGGTTGTTGAAAAACAACGTATTTATTCTTATATATAGATGGTTTTCACACCACTTTTAAATGTATTTTAATTTTTATTACCTGATTCCTGGATATGATGGAAGAGGTGGAAGTCCTATTGGCTAATGTCTGTCAGCATGGTATTTGAAAGGTAGTGACGAGTGAAGATGACCACTCACTGACCTGGAAGTTCAAGAAGGAGGTATTGTCCTTATGAACCTTTGCACACTGACCCATCAGTAAGAGAAGTGGACAGGTGCATAAAAAACCATGCTGGCGAATGATAAGGGGATGTGGATTAGGAAACCTCTTTAAATCAAGAAAGAGACCTGATCCGAACATGGCATCAGATTTACAGCTAAGCAATCTGTGACATAGGAAACTGAGTCACTTTATTGCAGTTTGATTACATGATTAGTTACAATTTCATGTTCATAGCCTCTGCAGGATAATTAGGTAATTGATACATAGTAACACTGCAGTGCTACTGATTTTAGCAAAACAAACTATCCTTTCTCCGCTTAAATGTGTTCACAATATTATCTGTGTGCTATAAATTGGTCCTTAAATTATTGCAGTACACTGTTATTGTCTAATTAGGGCTGTGTAACAGAAGCTTGTGTTCAAGTGTACAATACATTTCCTGGCTTATGTTTTAGCTATGATGAACATGTTCTCCTGTGGGATACAAGGCAAATGAAATGTCCCTTGGGTGACACCCATGTCGAGGGTGGAGTCTGGAGGCTTAAGTGGCACCCCACACATGCTAACTTACTGCTGGCTGCTTGTATGCATAATGGTTTCCATATCTTGGATTGCAAGCCAAGCATGGGTGAGTACAACCTGATTTATTATTTGTGTTTTTGGTTTGGAGGCCCCACAGATGCTTTAGCTTTTGAGGGCCCACCAATGCTTTAGCTCTTGAGGGCCAAGCAATACTTTAGCTCTAGAGAACAACGTGATAATTTAGCTCTACAGAATTGTAATGCAGCGTTTGGTTGACCGCTTCTATCACCTACCCTGTGAGATAATCCGTAGTTCTTTATTGACATGCGACTAGCTCAAGAACATATTCATCTCTACAGTGTAAAGTCACTGTAGCCCCTCTTTCACACCCAGGAATTCAGGTTTTCTGGATTGTTTGCTCTAGATAGTTAAACTTTTTCTTATTAAACTTTTACGACACTATATTCTCACAATAAGCAGTGTAGTGTTGACATCCTATACAACGTTGTTGGGGTACTTAGAGAAAAGGCTTTAGACTGTTTGAATTGTTCTTATTTACTTATCAGGGAAATTTCAGTGCAAAAATGTGCTCCTGATCAACAATTCTTGATTCTTCAGCAAGGGTTCCTCAGATATTATCTTACTCACCCTTGGGTACCAAGGGTGTTACATTACACAGGACCTCGACCAATTATAATGTGTGGCATTTAGCTGAACCTTTTGAACACATTGGCAATCCAATACCAACCTAAACTGGATTGGATCGTGGGACTACAATTGATTATATCTTTCTCACCAGTACACTCTCATCCTATGTTGAGTCTGTGGGTGCAATGGGCAGTGGATTTAGTGGCCTTTAATCCAAATGTCATAAGGCTCAATTTGCAAATTGATTCTAAGAGAAGTATCAAGTCTGGGCCTAGTAGCTTAGCACTGAGCCACCAGAGGCTCAGGCTATGCTCCAAGACGGTAGATATGGCAACCTTTCAACAACATTATCGGGGGCCAACATTCTTTTAGTAAATAAATGCTTAGCATATGACATTAAATACGACCACTCAGTCATCAACGCTTTTATCTACATTTGCATTATCTTTAAGAAAGCCTTGGTTCGAGGCATATGAGCTGCAGATTACACACTGTGCATAGATCGCCATCTGGTGTTGGGCCCGGATGTTTTCAGTTGTTTTTCCTCTTGGAAAGTCTTTGGAAGTCACGAGGTCTGTGACTCCTCCTTTGGATCGTATTGCGCATGGGCTTTGGCTCCATCCTCAGATTGTTTTTTTCCGCCATTGGGCTCGGATGTGATCTTCGTGCTCCAGTTCTGAACAGTTTCCAGTTCTTCAATCTACGCGAAATCCTCCCCCCATTTTCGCGGTATTGTTTGCGATCGCAATCTCCACACTCCTCGATCCAGATCTTTGATTCCGGCCTTCGGGCTTACCCAAGCTCCGGTCCTGGCTAATGGAAAGGACTCCATTCAAAAAGTGCCCTCGATGTGGGTCCAAATTCCCCCACACCGATCTCCACGAGGTATGCAACCTTTGCCTCTCCCCTGAACACGAGGCTCGAGACTGTCCGGCGTGCAAATCCTTCCGGTCCAAGATAACCATTCGAGACCGAAGAGCAAGAAGAACCATTGCACACTCGTCAACAGCGATCCCAGACTACATCTTCGGAGAAGGCGTCAACGCTCCAGAAGGACAGCATACCGAAGAAGGCCTCGTCAGCGCCTCCGAGGCCGACGACTCAGATGTCGAGGATATCACTCCGGCACAGAGGGTCGTGAGTACCAACATCCCCCTCACCCCACACCCTCGACGGCATTGAAAAAGGCTTCGGTCACGCCTTCGCTTCGGGCCTAGGCACGATCAAGGACACTACTTCCCACACCACGACTTTGGGACCGGTAAAGAAGCCTATCAAGCCTTCAGGCGGCTCTGGCTTGAGCCAGCCCACCGTCGGCGCCGAGAAACACTCCTCCGCACCGACACCGAAAAAGAAAATGGTCTCCTCCTCAGCACCGAGCTCCACACCGAAGCACTCGGTGCTGAAAACCAGCACTGGCTCCTCGGTGCCGACACCGTCTTCGGAGCCAAGCAAAAAACATAAAACCATCGACACCCACACCTCGAAGCCGAAAAGCATCTCGGAACCGAGACCAGCCAGTCCTTCCAAAGCCACACAGTTCAAAACACCGAACTGGTGCAGACTCCAAAACAAAAAAAACCTACGGCCCGATGCCTTCGGCACCGACGGAACACGCACTCTCTGAAGAACTATTTAGGCCTGATTCATTCCAAAAAACACTGGTCAAGGACCCTAATACTGGATATTTGATGCTCAGCATCAAAAAGAGACAGCTGGACAAGCCTGCCCCAGCTCCACCTCCAAAGAGGAAAGACTTTGCTACCTCCCCTTTTGAGAATACCTTCACCCCCTCCTCCACCCCCCTCCACCTCCTCCCCCACCCCATCATTCCCCCACACCCTCTCCGGATGATGATGAGGATGCTGTATATGATGACACGGGACCAGCCCCATGACCACCCTACAGGGGACCCCACTCGTACAGGCTCCCCAGACCCATGGGACGACTATAACATTCCAGACATCCCTAACGTCCCACAGGATGATCTCTACCCTTTGAGACCATCCCCACCAGAAGACTCAATGGGGTTCAACCAACTACTCCAAAGGGCTGCACATTACCATGGTGTGGATCTCCATACTGACCCCGTGGAGGAGAACTTCCTCCTTCATACCTTCCATACAACACACAGGGCCACTTCCATTATGCCAATGCTCAAAGGCGTTATCAAACATGCCCCGGAGGTCTTTAAAGGAATATATGACGTTACTTTGCATGCGTTTAGTACGCATGCCATTACTACGCGGTCGTTAGTACGACCGCGTTTTTAGTTCGCATTCCTTTCCTACGCAATTCGGAACAACGAATTACAGTAGGGGGTGCTGGATGTTGGAATAGTATAATTTACTATTTACTATTCCACCTCCAGTCTATGCGGACACTAGGGAAGGTGTTGGATTCTAAATCCAACACCTTCCCCCCCCCCCTAACGCAAGTCGCTGTTCCGACTTGCGTAGTAAAGGTTTTCTAAGTAACAACGCGTGCGTACTAACGTCCGCGAAGTAATGGCATACGAAGATACGCCTGCTAAGTAAACGCCATTTACCCTTTAAAGACCCGGTCAGAGTCAGGGTCATCAACCCTCGCATCGACAAAAAATATAAAGCCGCCCCTACAGATCCCACCTACATTAGAGGGCCAGCACCACTAGATTCCCTAGTAGTGTCTACTGCAAGAAAGCGGGTAAACTCCCAGGCATCAGGCGAGGCACCACCACCTGACTAAGAGTCCAAACTCTTGGAAGCATCGGGCAATCGCGCACTGCATCCCAGGCGGCCATCATATGGCACATCGCCAATACACAAGCGCTTCTGGCAAGATATGACAGGGCACATTATGATGAACTGGAAGCCATAATGCAACACCTCCCTGACAAATACAAAAATAGAGCCAATGAGCTAATCCAGGAGGGCAAAACCGTCACCTACACCTCCATCCGCTGTGCCCTAGATGCAGCTGACTTCGCCTCTAGGGCAATTAATACCAGCATCCTCCTCCATCGCCATGCCTGGCTACGGATTTCAGGTTTCAAACCATAGGTGCAAGCTTCCATTCTGAACCACCCCTTTGACCAGGAACATCTTTTCGGCCCAAAAGTGGATGAGGCCCTAGAAAAAATGAAAAAAGACACAGATACGGTTAAGTCTATGGAAGCCTTGCAATCACATCCTCCCAGGCGCTCCTTTCGCCGCTCTTCATTTCGAAGCACATCCAGAGGCTACTCCTCCAACACCGCTTCCACTTCCTATAAAGCCCCTACCCAATCCACCTTTACAAGGGGTTACCAAAGGGGCGGCTACAGGGGCAACAGTAACAAAGGCAGAGGCAAGACAAACACCTCCCGCTCTGCCTCCACCCCTACCCAATGACTTCCCTCCACTCCCCCCAGACCATCCCACTCCGGTCGGGGTCAGACTCCACAATTTCCTTCCGGTCTGGACTACCATCACCTCAGACAAATGGGTAATCCAAATAATTCGGTCAGGATACTGCCTCGAACTAACATCTACCCCCCAAACATTCCACCCAAACAACGCCCAATGTCACGGGAACATTTAACACCACTAAAGCAGGAGGTAATCTCCCTCCTACAAAAGGGTGCGATAGAACTAGTGCCTACCAATCAACAAAATATGGGAGTTTACTCCCTATATTTTCTCATACCAAAAATGGACGACACTCTAAGGCCCATCCTAGACCTCAGACCCCTAAATCAATTTATACACTCAGACCATTTCCACATGGTCACACTCCAGCAGGTACTTCCACTGCTCTCCCAAAATGACTTCCTGGCCACTTTAGACCTAAAAGACGCCTACTTCCACATTCCTATTCACAACGCTCACAGGAAGTTTCTCAGATTTGTTGCGGACGGCCAACACTATCAATTCAAAGTGCTCCCCTTCGGAGTCACCACAGCACCACGGGTGTTTACCAAGTGCCTAGCGGTAGTGACAGCATACCTGCGACAACAACACATTCATGTCTTCCCATACATAGACGACTGGCTCATAAAAGCCAGCTCACACAACCAATGTGTACAACACACCCACACCACTATCCAATTGCTTCACGACCTGGGCTTCACAATAAATCACATGAAGTCCCATCTGCAACCATCCCACGTAAAACTATACCTCGGTGCCACCATAGATGCCGCAAAAGCGCTAGCCTACCCCAGCCCGGCCAGGATAGCAAGCATTCAGGCTCTCCGTGCCAAATTTCAGCCAGAATACTCTTCCAGCTCGAGTGTTCACGCAACTAGGAATGATGGCCTCTTGCATATTCATAGTACCCCACGCAAGACTTCAGATGCGTCCTCTCCAAGAGTGCTTAGCGCGCCAATGGAACCAGGCCCAGGGTCAATTGACAGATCTGGTGTTGGTAGACGGTCGGGCCCATCGCTCTCTGCAGTGGTGGACCGCCACAAACCTTTCCAAAGGGCAACCGTTCCTGGACCCGGTTCCTCAGATAGTACTGACAGCAGACGCATCGCTCTCCGGCTGGGGAGCTCACCTACTACATCACACCATGCAGGGCAGGTGGACTCCTCAACAACAGTTACTCCACATCAACTATCTGCAGTTACTAGCCATATTCTTAGCACTAAATGCCTCTCAAACTCATGTCTCAGGCAAGGCCGTCTTAGTCCGCACCGACAACATGACAGCCATGTACTAATAATACAATAATAATACAGCATTTTGTAGAGCGCGAACAGCTACCTCACAAGGAGGTGTCCCGGCGCTGAAGACCGCTGGGGAACCCGTCCTGGCTTTCCCTGTGAGATGGTCCCTTTCTGGGTGTCTCCAAGGTGAAACCAGGCATCCCCGGCGTCTGTGGGGGGCCGTTGTAGAGATGAGGCAAGCTTAATGCCCAGAGTTGCCGAGTGTGTTCCTGGTTAGAGTAGGTACCGAGGCGAGAATTAACGAGTCCGTTTTTGACCACGGTCCACGACCCTGCCGCGTCGGGAATTGAACCCTGGTCCCTGGCCGAATCTCTGCTTACGGGTCTGCCGCCTCTAACCAGTGAGCCACACCTCTCTACTATACTATACTATATACAGAAACAAGAAGGCACACACTCTCCGCAGCTTTCTCAGCTAGCACAGAGCATATGGAGATGGGCCATACCCCCAAAAATCTTTCTCCTAGCCCAACATGTCCCAGGAGTCCAAAATACTATAGCAGATCTGCTGAGCAGACAAACACAACAAATCCACGAGTGGGTACTCCATCCACAAGTTCTTCACCCGTACTTTCAAATGTGGGGGCATCCACAGATAGACCTCTTCGCCACCCACGATAATACCAAATGCCCAAGCTTTGCCGCCAGATATCCACACCCATTGTCCAAAGGCAATACGATATGGATAAAATGGTCAGGCAGATTTAAGTACGCTTTTCCGCCTCTCCCACTCATTCCATTAGTGGTGCGCAAACTACAACAGCACTCCCTCACACTCATACTAGTAGCTCCAACTTGGGCCAGACAACCGTGGTACACCACACTGCTAGAACTATCTGTAGTAACGCAGCAAAAGCTACACTTCTCTCCACGCCTCTTAACCCAGAACCATGGAGAGACCAGACACCTGTACCCAGCTCATCTCAACCTTGCGATCTGGCTCCTGAAATCCTAGAATTTGGTTATCTAAATCTCCCCCCTGACTGCATGAACATCATTAGAGAAGCTAGGCGACCCACCACTAGAGCTTGCTACGCAGCCAAGTGTAAACGTTTTGTGGTCTATTGTCACAACAATAACTTCAATCCCCTAGATGTGTCCATTCAACACATCATAGGCTATTTACTACACCTACAAAGATGCAATCTAGCCTACACGTCTATTAGACTGCACCTTGCAGCCATAGCAGCTTATCTACAAAACAGGCAACATCTATCACTCTTTAGAGTACCTGCCATAAAAGCCTTCATGGAAGGCCTCAAAAGAATAATTCCCCCCAGAGTGCCACCCTCACCTGTGTGGAACCCAAACATCGTTCTCACCAGACCAATAGGGCCTCCCTTTGAACCTCTACACAAATGTGAACTTCAATTCCTAACATGGAAAACCACCTTTCTTGAAGCCATCACTTCCCTCAGAAGGGTCAGTAAGATACAAGAACCTTTTCTCCAAATGCACCATAACAAGGTTGTTCTCCGTACTGACCCAAAATTCCTCCATAAAGTCATTTCTCCTTTTCACCTAAACCAATCTGTGGAACTACCAGTATTCTTCTCGCAACCACAGACCGTTGAAGAAAGAGCTCTCCACACATTAGATGTCAAACGAGCCTTACTCTACTACATCGAGAGAACACAACCCTTTCGTAAGACCAAACAACTGTTTCTCTTTCTCACCACCACACAAAGGCAACCCCATCTCCAAGTCGGGGATAGCTAGGTGGATTGTCAAATGCATTCAGATTTGCTACCACAAAGCAAAACAAACGCTATCTGTTCCCCCTAAAGCCCACTCTACACGTAAAATAGGGGCTTCCATGGCATTTTTAGGGAACATCCCCTTAGATGATATCTGCCGAGCAGCTACATGGTCAACACCGCACACATTCACTAAACACTATTGTGTAGATGTGCAAACTAAGCAACAGGCTATTGTGGGCCAGGCTGTACTCAAGACATTGTTTCAAACCACTGCAACAGATACTGGTGGTCGCCGCTAAGGATGGGTATTGCTATATAATCTATGCACAGTGTGTAATCTGCAGCTCATATGTCTCGAACGGCAAATGCTACTTACCAGTATGCATCTGTTCTTGGCATGTGGAGCTGCAGATCTACACACGCCCACCCCCCTCCCCGGCTACCTTTATCTGTTCCAGTTTATCTTATTTAGATACAACATACATGGGCATCTTCACTGTTATTACTACGCTCCATCTTTCCCTGCTGGCGAAAAACAATCTGAGGATGGAGCCGAAGCCCATGCGCAATACGATCCAAAGGAGGAGTCACAGACCTTGTGACTTCCAAAGACTTTCCAAGAGGAAAAACAACTGCTAACATCCAGGCCCAACACCATATGGCGATCTATGCTTAGTGTGTAGATTTGCAGCTCTACATGACAAATTATAACCCTGATCAGCCCAGCTGGTTCAATAAGGACTGCAGGATGGCCAATAGATGCCTGAGGTCAGCTTTAAATAGCAACCCCAGGGAACAAGAGAGTATCTGGTGTGGCAGAGATACTTCTAAAATTGCCACAAGGAACAGGAGGCTAAGGCTCAAAGGGGAAGCCTAGGAGAAGTAGATTAGTTTGTGTTTTCATAGAGACACAAGCTTATTTTGGAAAATTGTTAACTCCGTCACTAAACACAGGGGTGAATGTTGTCCCTGTCATTCACATTCAAGCAGCTGACCGGGTTCGTCGTTTCAAGTCAATCTACTATATAGATGGTCACTTAGTACTGGATAGCAACATACCAACACATATTTATCCCCTTTCCATTGAGTTTGAGCTACAAAAGGTGACTACTACGATCTTAGAGAGCCCCTTGGGCAACTCCCCTGGCCTAGATGAGGCCCGTGTGGACCATTGCAAAATAATCAGGAATTCTGTGTCCTTGTTATTACCCATGCCATAGACTCAGCGTTTAACTCCATAATTACACCATCGTGGCTTACAGCTTTAATCGTACTGGTGTTTAAATAGGGTAATAAGCAGGAACCACGCTGGTATAGATCTATCTCCCTGTTGGGTTCCGTGGTTAAAGTAGTTGGCTGGCTTATCTTACAAAGGATTCAGAGTTTGGTAGAGAACAATATTCTGAGGGAACCGATCAAAGCTCTGGAGTATTTTGTCCGGCATAGAGATGGACAAGGCCTTAATCAATTTTCTGCATATTTTATGCAAAGAAATATCACAGCTTCAGTGAGATATGGCCCAGGGGGCGAATGTTCTGACTCATTTGCACCAGGGAGGGGGAGTTTGTCAGGGTTGTGGTCTTGGCCCAGTACTATTTTTATTGTATATTAACAAGCTCAATGCTTTTTGATTGCATATTGCAGGGACATGCCGATGGTGAAATCTAGATCTTTCCCTGATTTGATGTATGCGGACGAAGCTGTTTTAATGTCTAGAACACCCAACAGCCTTAAAGTGTTGAGCGACTCTCTTGTGGTGTTCCTGGATCATTTAGATCTGGAAACTAACTTCAGTAAAACTTACTTTGGTAGAACCAACAGTAAAGTTAGAGCTATTTCCATCAAGGGCAAGAATGTGGGTATGGTGGCGCATTTCCCATATTTGGGTATTAACTTGGACGCCTCCAACTCATGGGCACAGTGCCTTTCAACCAGGTGCATGCAGTTTAATCAGGCTGTATATGATTTATTTTGCTTTGTTTGGAAGATCAGAAACAAACTGATCCTCCCTCTTCTGGAAGTAGATACTAGCAAACGTATTTCAGTTCTGATTTACAGGGCGGCCATTTGGAGCTATCAACCCACCCAGGATTTGGAGGTAGAAGAAAGTAGTTTTTAAAGGCGGCTCTTGGTGTTTCCACCCAACAGCCCGCTTTTCTTCCTGCCTGAAAAATTAGGTATGGGTTGAGGGGAGAATAGTGTTCAATAAGAACCCTTACTATTAGGATTGTCTGTAAGTAGTAATCCCCAGGCTCCATTGAACCACTCTATCATTGAAAACTGCCAAGCATGCGACTATGGTCTTTTGGTACCTTGGCTACAGTACATTAAAAAAGTAGCCATCTTGCTCAGAATGCCAGACAAATGAATAACCCATGCTACATTATCTAGAGAGGGGGTGGAATAGAAGAAGACATCTATACAAGAAAATGCAATAATTCAAACACCACCAGGCCCGGAGCCCTATTTAAATCTTGTTATTAATCCATAGGAAAGATCTATGCTCATCATATTTCTCTATGGTTCTGTTTGAAGCAGCTTATGCTTTCCTTTGAGCCAATATGACCCTGCAGCGATTCTAATTTGTCTGTGATAAATCCTCCCCTCAAACACTCCTGCATTTTCTTTCTTTTGCACATTTTACAAGGATTTAAGTAAAGTTATTGATTTAAAAAAAAAAAAAAAATTTAAATATCTTTATTGACATTTTTTTTTTCCCATTTGTCAATAAACAGCATATTCAATAACGGGCAAATGAATAAGTACATGGTATGGTATAACAGCATGGTTAGCCAGTATGGCAGACCGTACAGGGCTTACATCAAATATTGCCAGAAGTAAGTTCAACAGGTATACCCAACGATTGACCAAGTGTCCATTTCCAAATATGCCCGCAATTTACCATGCAATGGTGATGTGAAGGAATTGATGACAGATCACCTCTTATGACATAGTCCACCATGCTCAGCATGGCCACATGGGATGCCAATGCCGACGCAGCAAAGTAAACCGTTATTGATATCTGTGCTTAAAGGCAAGGGCTTTGTTAAATGTTAACCAGCTTTGTTCTTATTAAGGTATTTTGGCTCCCTAGTTGTATGTAAAGCTGTGAGCTTCTTCAAATAATTTGTAAGATCCTAAATCTTTTTTTTTTTTTACTTGGCTCTCTCGTTTTTTATTTGTCTTTGAAATGTGGTACGTTGACAAATTATTGTATATTTGTGGGCCAGATGTATGAACACATGTTTCCATAGACACAGAATGGGTAAATCTGTTTGATACATCTGGCCCTTTATCTTTTATATGCCTTTTAAATATCTGAGCTCCATTGTTATTGTTGTACTTTTATGATTGTTTTACTAGTTGAATAAAGATTGTCTGTCTGACATAGTCAGTTTTTGCTTATTAGCATGATACTGGATTGAGAACAGTTTTGTACCAATTGTAAAATATAGCTTGGCTTCATTTGAGCACCAAATGTATGTCTGACTCTTGGGCCACTCCAACAGAACATTTGATCATTTTTCCCTTCTTCGTTTATTCTTTAATGCAGCTAAAGTGGCAGATGAATGTCCTATTTTGTCATCTTATGTCCTACACAACTCCTTGGCATATGGAGCAGATTGGTCTAAAATCTCTCTGGCAGATTCCACTGCCTCTAACCCAGAGACTTCATTACTGGACTGCTGTAGCTCAGAGAGTCATGCCGTTGCAAAGAGTGATCGGAAACTAGAGGTGCAAGTTCAGAACCTGAAGATCTCCTACGAATCCCCCACCGGCAGCTTTGACTTGATTGTCGAGGATGAGGAAGGTGTCTATGTCCCAGAGGCTGACTTTGGAGCAAAGAAGATTGTGAATTTGGAGGATGACTCCCAGTGTGACTCGGCTGGATGCCTGACACGTCAAAAAGAGCATAACATACTTGCAACCTGCTCATTCTATGACCACGTTTTACATGTCTGGAAATGGGAATCCAGTACAACCGAGTCGTCGGGTGCAAATATTTCTTAAAATTCTTAGTAAATGTTATTGTTTGTTTTTTAACAGAAGAACTTTTTCATAGACGTCGAAGTTTGGTAAAAACAGGGTTACTGTCTGTTTGTTAAATGTGCACTGTAGAGAAGCTCAGTTAAATCCTAGAGTATAGGTCTTCATCCAGGCTGTTAATGGATTTTTCTCTTGTACCATTGTGGTCTGTTCATCACCATCCTGCTACGTGGGCTTCCTTTGGAAGTATGAGTCAAGGTTACAATTAACAGCCAACGTCTTTGCAAACAAGACCTTCATATTGGGTTATGTTGCCACTCTTGCCATTTACAGGAACATGTAGGATTGAATTAACTTCTAATGCCAAGTGAAAGCCCAGCTTCAAGTGCACTATTGTGCAGCCAACAGAGCAAAAGCTGCTGGCCTCTGCATGTCTATTTGAAATTATGTGCGATGGGTTTTACCAGTCTTCATCTTTCATAAAAAGATTGTGCACAGATACATTTTTATTATAGCATTAATCTTTTCTTCCCACAGTGACAGGTAAAAGTACCTGAGGTCCTTTGGCTAATGTTTTTTAAATCAGAGAATCTGGTGGGTAAATCTCCATTTATTTGAAACATAGCGGTGTATAATACTGACTGTTACGTGGAAAACTAATTGTTTCAAGAGCTATTAACATGCATAACGAATCAGGCAGTCGATTGCAAAGCTATCAGATTATAAAACAAGTAGAAGGTCAAAGTCATTCTTCATTAATTTGTGCCAAAATAACAAGACTTTTTGGTGCATCAGCTCTGAATTCCATGCCAAATTGTATTACTTTTGCACCCTTACCCAACTTCCTAATGAAAAAGAAATCTACTCAATTTAAGTTGGTATGTAGCAGGTTTAAAGTGCTGATTTAAAAGCAACATAGTGTTTTTACTTTTAGATATAAATTGTTTTCGAGTCTGATGCAAAATATAACCCAGTGATCTTGCTGGATTATCACAGTAGGTTTTTAAAATGCCACAATTTTACCTTAAACCAACAAAGGACACCAAGCTAATATCTGAGCAAATGGTAAATGCTATTGATGATGGATGAAAGGTTGAGTGATAGCAGAGATGTTCCAGAAAAAGTCTCAAGTCTCAGGTGACACTCTCCACCAAAACCTCGGTGCCGATATTAAAGCTATGAATTAATATAACAAAACGGTTTAACATGAATTTGATGTGTTTTGTTGTTTTACAAACGTACCAACGAATAGGATGCAAAGCAGTGCTGGTTTTACATTTCCAAATTACTTAGGGAAAATGTGAGCAATAACTATATTTCTGTAGTGGAAAATGTTGGAAATGTACATTGTTAACAAAAATATTTAGCTTGAAAGGCTTACTGGTTTAGAGGAAATGCACAAAAATGATATTTTACTAGCAATAAATCTATTTGATCATGAAACGGTCTTTGCCACTTTGTATTGTTTGTGATTGCATTGCATTGCATTGCATTTATATAGTGCTTACTCTACCCCTGACAAGGTGTTGAAGAACCTAATGGTGGGCAACACACTATTCGGGAACCAAGGTTAGTGGTTAATCCAGTTGTTATTAGTATTAATATTCTGCTCTCAAGGAAAACATTCTATGAATTTACTCTGTCGATGCAGTAGATTAAATTAATACAGTGTGTTTTTAACAGTGAGATTTCTTAGTCGTGAAAGGATATATATTTAATTAGTACACTGAATCAGAGACCTGTGATTTATTTGTAATCTCTTCATTTTAAAATAAAGACAATGTAATGTTTTGGTACTGATTGACGAAAAGGTGTATTTAAATGCTTTGTTCGAGGTATGTATGGCTGTAGCTATACATGCTACGCATACTCCTCCAATCTGGTTTTGGGCCCGGATGTGTGCAAGCTGTTTTTTCCTGAAGTAGTGTTCTCGAGTCATGAGGTATTGTGATTCTTCCTACTACTGGTGGTGCTAATGGGCATCAGCTCCATTGGTAGCTTGTCGTCTTTCAGCTGTCTGGTTCAGATGTGTGTTACTGAGGTCCGGATCAACGCTGCTGCAGTAATCTCTTCAAGCCTTCTAGGTTCCTCTCCCTTCCCTCGGTATTGTTCTGCATCAAATTACCCTTTCCCATACTGACTTGATGAGCGTCTGTCCGTCCGTCCGTCCAGGTTGGGGATTGGCACAACTTTGACGCCCCTTTAGGGGTCTTGACCTTCTGGATCTACACCAGGACTGTAACCTCTGCCTCACCCCCAAGCGCAACAAGGCCTACTGCAACGTCTTCCGCTCATCGTCTTGAAATGTCGCAGTGGCGTGGTGATGACACCTCGGACATCTTTGGTGCCGAGGACCTAGAGGGCGAGTCCCAGGTGAAACAGATGGCCCCGTGCAATAGGCCTTCTCGCAAGAACCCAGATTGGGTTCCAGCTTGGTAATGGAGGACTTGCCTTCCACTGAGTTAGCCATGAGTATATCACATCACCTCAACGGCACCACTTTCACACCAAGCACACCCCCCCCCCCCCCTCCAAGAGGGCAGTTGTCCAGCCTCCAAGCCCTGCAACAGGCTTCCAGGTCCACCACTGCCTCTCTGCCATGGTTAGCACACTTCGCACACCAAGTTCTGCCTCGGCAACAAAGAGCATATTGAAGCCAGTACACTTGGCGCCGGCCACTCCCTTGGCACCGACAGCTGCTTCAGAGCACCCTTTGGAGCAGAACCCATTGACATCGAAGCTCTGCTGGGCATCACCGACTCTCCCACCGGAACCCCTCAGCATCGAGACCTGCTTCTTCTGCCAGCTCCACCGAACCTGTTCTCTAGTGGCTGCAGGAAGAATTCAATGCCCGCCAGCATCATATCATCATTCATCCTCACACTGGACAAATCCTGGTGAAGCCACTCCAACCGACCAAGGATGGCTTCAAGCTCAGCTTTGAGGAGGGACTCACCTGTCACAACTGCCTAAGAGAAAAGGATACATTCCAAGGCAAACAGCCCTTTGCCATTGCCTTGCCACCTACCCCCTTTTTTCCTACTACGACACCTTCCCTTCCCACAGCTTACTGACCTCCCTGCCTCCTTCTTCACTCCTCTGGGGTCACCACATTCAGGTTTTGAGGGGCATAGTCCAGGGGACCCTTATGAACAGCATCCACAGGATGATCCTTGGGATCTGTATGATGTGAATCCTCAAGGGGACACGGCCCCTGACTTTTATCTAGCCGGTCCCTCCCAATGCTGCCACCCCCTATTAAGAGGTCCCAGGCAGGACGGCCTCTTTCTATAAATTAGAAAAGCATAAGGAGGTCATTGTGGTGAATTTTCTGTTGGCAACAATTTCTTCCTCCCAGTGCTCCATGCAATACTTGCCAATGTTAAAGGGGGTGATCAAACTGTTTCCTAATACTTTCAAGGAACCAGTTAAAGTCCAGGTGGTTACCCCTAGGGTGGACAAAAAAATATAAGGCCTTCCCGTCCGACCCAGTCTACATTAAGCGCCAACTCCCCCCAACTCTTTGGTAGTCCACCGTGCCCGCAAACTGGCCAATGCAGAGGGCACTGGCGACTCACGCTGTCGAATAAAGAAAGTAAAAAGACTGATACTGCTGCAAACCTGTTGCTGCACAATCCGCCAATCAAAGGAGCTTTGCTGTTTCAGTTGGATTACTTTCCAGGTATGACAGGGCTCATTGAGATGAAGTGGACGAGTTCCTCCGGCATCTCCCAAATAAGTACCGTAAAAGGAGCCAAGAGTTAGTCTCCGAAGGCAACTCATCTTGAATATCACCATACGTTGTGCCCTAAATGCTGTCAGCACTGTGGCTTGCTGCCTTAATTCCAGCGTACTCATCTGTAAGCATGTCTAGCTGAGGGTCTCTGACTTCAAGCCAGACTTTCAACAGCAGTTTCGATGGAGAGCACCTTTCTGGGCTGCAGGTTGATCAGATGTTGTGGAATATCTAAAAGGGCACAGAGACCGACAAGGCCATGGACACCCTCCCAATGCTCTCTGTCCGTTTGGCGGTCTGCCTACAGAGGCAGCTTCAAAGCTACTTCCCCATGCTCTTTCCAACGTCAGCAGCCTCAACAACCCTCTGAAAGGGGTTACATTTGTGGTTCCTACAGAGGCAACAACTCTAAGGGAAGAGGTAAGGGTGGTTCCCCCAAGGGAGCTGCCCCTGCCAAGTAGCCACTTGCACTCCTTTCTCCCGACCACATGACACCTGCCATTGTCGACTCCAAGGGTTCTTCCCCACATGGCAGCAGATCACCTCAGACCTCGTATTCCATTGTTACTATTGTGAGCTCACTTCCACTCCTTCTAACATCCCACCTCGCAGACACATCGTCTCCCCACAATACCAAAGCCTGCTTTGGGAAGAGGTGATGGCTCTCATCCTCAAAGGCGCCATAGAGCCAGTGCCATCACACCTACAAGGCACAGGGGTAATCTCCCTCCACTTTCTCATTCCCAAGAAGAAAGGACCTCTCTGGCCTATACCAGACTTCAGGCCCCTCAATGAGCACATCCTGTCAAAACATTTCCACATGGTCACTCTACAGGATATTATACCTCTACTACAGCAAGGCAACTTTATGACTACCCTCGATCTCAAAGATGCCTACTTCCACATCCCAATTCACCCAGCATAATGATGCTACCTACGGTTTGTGTAAGTGCAACCATTATCAGTTCAAGGTGTTGCCATTCAAGCATGTATGGAGTGGATGGGGCTGGGGAAAAGTGGGTACACTGTTAAAATACTATATAGCTGCCCAACTGCTAGGGTTCGAACGGGGGGAACACACTTTGCCCAATATGGGATCTTCCGCGTCATAAGACAAGGTTGCCCCTTGTCCCCTGTGCTGTTTGCGCTGGCAATGGAGCCACTGGCGGCTCTCTTCCGCCAGGGCGGGGCTGGGATTGATCCTAGATGAGAGACAGCATATGGTCTCCTTATATGCGGGCGACCTGTTGATATATCTGGGGGAGGCAGTGGCCGGATCGGGTACAGTCTTGCATATATTAGACAGATTCGCTTTCCTGACAGGACTGAGAGTAAATAAGGCAAAGACTTGCCTTTTCCCGGGTGCCGGACCGTTTCCGAGACCCCAAACGCTCTCAACAGATCTTAATTGGGCTCCAATCACGTTTAAATATCTGGGTATACATGTCTACCACTCCATGACTGACTTTCGCGAAGTCAATCTTGACAGAGCACTTAGCTCGCTCAGATCTTGTGTAGCGTTTTGGAGTTCGCTGAAGCTCCTGATAATGGCACGCATATCACTGACCAAGAAGGTTATGTTGACCAGGTTACTCTTATTTCGTGAACCTCCTTCTGGTGTTACCCAGGGTCTGGTTTGTTCCCCTGGACTCACTGGTACAGGACTTCATATGGGGGGAAGGGGGAAAGGACATAGGAGAGTGTCGCTGATGACAATGCACTGCCCAGTATGTAATGGGGGGGCTAGGGGCGTCCAATTTTGAATTATACTACCTGGCTTCTAAGCTGCAGTGTTTGGCCCAGTGGCTAGAAGGAACCAATGCGGAGGAAATCTTCATGTGAGATCTAAGAGCTCGCCCCACCCTGGTGTTGGCTTAGTTATTGGACCACAGAGTCATAACCCCTTATCAGCGACTCTACAAATTACAGCACTACAATGCTGGAGAAAAAGCCTTGAAAGGCTCCCTGTAGCCCCCAAATACTCTCCACAGCTCCCCTTAGTAGGTCTACCACATGAAATCCCACACCGCATCTTCACCTCAGAGCAATTGACAGAATGGGAGGGAGTGGGTGACCTTTAACGTGAAGGGACGTTGACCCCCTTTGTGGAACTGGTAAAACAATATGGGCTGCCGGTGGGCCAGTTCCTGCAGTACGAGGGCCTAGTTTGCACTATTAGAGAGCTGTGGGGAGGAGGAGGAGCGGAACCAGAGACGCACCCCCTGCTCCATGTGCTTTTTACCTTAGGAGGGGTCACCCACCAAGTGAAATGGTTCTACACGACATTAGTAGAGGTATCACTGACGACACTGTCTAAAGTTAGGGAACGCTGGGAACAAGCGTTAAACAATTGAAAGATCAAGAATGGAACAAAGTCCTGGCTTCCCCCAAGACCATAACGCGTAATACAGGACTGAAATACATCCAGTGTCCACATGACTTACCTGACCCCACATAGAATTAGAATGATAGACGGGGGAGACACGCCCGTGCCCACGATGTGATCGGCGCGATGTAGACTTCATTTATATGGTCTGGAGTTGTCCAACATTGACCCCCTTCTGGGCGGAAGTAGTCTGGCAAACTGGAGCGACACTAGGGAGAGACCTTGGCAATACTGGGGAGGCGTGTCTATTAGGCTTCTTTACACGCCCACCGAAAAGGGAGGTAGGAAACAAATTTGTGGATCTAGCCATGGCCCTTGTGAAGAGGCGAATAGCAATGACATGGAAGGCAGATACGGTACCACAGATGGAGAGTTGGAAAAGGGACTTCACGAGCTTGGCTGAGGCAGAGACGAGGGCACTTATTAGGAAGGAGGCGAGAGGGGTACATAATTGGCCAATAGCAGACCAATGTAAGGAATTGGTGAGAACTTGGGAGACCCTAGACCTTGAAAACGATGAGACAGACCATGAAGAGACAATACCACTTCCAAATGAACCACCTGCCCAGGCACAGAGACAAGAGGGGTAACTGAACGAGACAAGGAAAACTTAAACAGGGGTTGGTAGACACTAGTGTACGAACTATACTTATGACCCAGGGGGGCGGTAGCTGTGAGTAGAGCTGCAGACTAGACACTCAGAGTGCAGACCCCATGCATACACCCAGACCCCCCTGCTGCACTGATTAGCAATAAGGAGATCGCATGCGGAAACGTGATAGGATCGAGTTGTTAGGCACAAAGTTTTTACTTAAGGATATAGCAGGCATCGATTAAACTTAGTGTTGTATATACGGGAATGCCATTAATCCGAAATGGGAGAAACACGATGTTGATCAAAAATAGATGTGATAACCTCCCCGGGAAACCGAGCTAATATGTTACAGAGACACAAATGTGTAAAATGTTGGAAGCTGTTATAATATGAAGTACAAGTGCGAATTCCAGAAACTAATATCAGACTGATAATGGAAACATAAGTCGTAAACAAGAATGGATGTAATTGATATGCATATATCCTGTAGTATGTGTAAAACAATTGTGGAAAGGGCAATAAATAAAGTAAAAAGGTGTTGCCATTCGAGGACACCACTATCCCTGAAAGTGTTTACAAAATGTTTAGCAATGAAGTCCATGCACCTGCTGCACAAAGGCATCCTCGAGTTCCCTTATGTGGATGACTGGCTGATCTGAAAGAAACACGTTAGTTAGATTCCTCACCTTAGAATATCCCCAGGCGTCCGGCTGGATCCGGAAAGATTTTTGTAGCAATACCCCTTGCGCGTCGCTAGGCGTCTTCTGCGGCTCCGCGTCCGTCGTTGGCGTTGTGCGCTGGAATGACGTCGTCTGAGTACTTAGATGCCGCCCTCTCGCGCTGACGTCAGTTCTTCTTTTTTCCGCGCCAGTAAGCGCCGATCCGGGAAGAGCTTACCCCTAGTCACTTTTTGACTAACTTTTTGACCTCTTTTGGTTACTCGACTCGACATCTGGTACCGGTAGGATGCCTGGATTCAAGCATTGTGACGCCTGTCACCGACTGATGTCGGTAACGGATCGCCGGTGCCTGTACTGCCTGGGGGCCGACCATGACGCGGACTCGTGCTCCGACTGTCAGGCCTTGACGTCGAAGGCTAGGCAGGAGCGGTCCCGTAAGCTACTAGAGCTTCGACACTCGGCTCCGCGTCGCTCTCGGTCCCGGTCCAGGAGGAGGTCAAAGGACCGTTCGCGGAGCCGCAGCCATCGACATCGCTCGTCGGGATCTTCGGGTAAGTCCCGTCACTCCAAACATTCTAAGAAGTCCAAGCGGCGTCCTCGCTCTTCGGACTCCCCTCGCCAGTCGCGCGACCCGGCCGAGGGTCCGGGTGGATCCACCCCCCCGCGGCTCTGCCAGAGCCGCAGGAGCCGCACTTGTCTCCATACCCTCCGGTCCCTGGGACTGACGCGACTCCGGCGGAGGTCAGTGCCTTCCTCTCGGCCATGAGGAATCTGGCTCCGCCGTCGACGCCTTCCGGCGCGCCTTCGAGGCCCGCGGGGTTGACTGGGCGACCTCGCGTGCCGGCGGCTCCGGCCCCGTCGAGGGTTCCGGCCCCGACGCCACAGGTTCCCGAGGAATCCAGGCCTGGATATCTGCCGGCGCCGGTCAACCTCACGACGCCGCCGACTCTGGTTCCGCCCCCGACGCCGTCCCCGCACGGCATCGAGTCTCAGTTTAGCCCTATTCCGGACCCGGCGCCGTCCGACGCCATTACCGGCGCCGATGGGTGACCGCTTTATCCACCGTCCGGCTCCGATGGGTGACCGCTTCATCCACCGTCCGGCTCCGATCATTCCTCCTGTCTACCAGGAATCGGATGATGAGGGCGACTGGGAGGGGTCTCAGGACCCTCTGGCCAAACAGGCCCAATTGTCTCAGGACTGGGCAGAGGAATTGGGGGACGCCAGCGGTTTGGATACCCCTCCAGACGCTGGATTCATCTCTCCTCCGGCTGTGGCCTCGGAGGAAGGTGCAGCCTTTTCTGTGGTGCTGCGCAAGGCGGCCGAAGCTCTAGGGCTCGAGTTGCCTGCTGTGGCTGTGAGGACTAACGTCCTCACCGAGGTCCTTCAAACGACAGCAAGCTCCACTGAGCCTCTGCTGCAGTTTAATGAGGCCCTCATTGACGTTCTCCAGGGCACTTGGTCCAAGCCCTCCACAGTCCCTCCTGTGGACAGGAACGTAGCCCGGCGCCACCGCCCTGCTCCGGGCGACCCCACATTCCTCTCCCACCACCCCACCCCCGAGAGCCTGGTTATCCAGGCCTGTACCTCCCAATCCTCCTTCCTGTCCGCTCCTCCGGATAGGGAATCCAAGAGGTTGGAGCAGTTTGGCAAGAAACTGTTCTCGTCCGTGAGTTTGGGACTGCGGTCTTTAAATACCGCTTGCCTTTTGGACCGTTACTCCCACTCGCTGTGGGATGCGGTGGAGGACGTGCTGCCCATGTGCCTGGAGGAGGCCCGGGAGCGACTCACCCAAGCACTTGCTAACGGGCGAGATGCAGCGCGGCACGCCATTAGATGTGGACTAGACACCACGGACTCGCTGGGTCTGGCAATTTCCAACACGGTGGCGCTTCGGCGTCACGCCTGGCTGAGGTCCACGTCGTTTTCAGGGGATGTCCAAAGCTCCCTCATGGACATGCCCTTCGATGGCACTCGCCTTTTTGGCGAGAAGGCGGACAGTGCGCTGGCCCGGTTCAAGGACTCCTGGGCCACGGCCAAGCCCTTGGGTCTTTCGGCCCCGCGGCCGCAAACTTCCGCCTTTCGTGGCCAAGGAAGGGGCGCCTCCTCACGTCCGCCCAGCCACCGGCCGCAGAACCAACCTGCACACGGTCGCGGACGTGGTTTCCGCTGAGGCGGTTCTGGAGGACAACGTGCCGGTCAGTCCACATCCACCCCGGCAGCATCCACCTCAAAGCCCTCCTAGTCCGAGCTTTCTGGCCCATTCAACGCCAGTGGGGGGCAGAGTTCGCCATCACCTGCTCCACTGGCGCTCCATCACTTCGGACAGGTGGGTGCTGCAAATCGTCCGAAGGGGCTACTCCCCCCCCGTCGAGACTACCCCTCCAGCCATGCCACCGCAGAACCACCGTATGTCGGGGGATCATTTGCATCTTCTCTGGGAGGAGGTTTCGGCCCTCTTGGCCAAAGAGGCCTTCGAGCGCGTTCCTGGTCCAGAAGTAGGTCATGGTTGCTATTCCCACTACTTTCTGGTTCCCAAGAAGGGCAAAGGGGGCCTACGCCCGATCTTGGATCTCAGAAGCGTGAACGCCTTCCTCCGGAAGGAACGGTTCAAGATGCTCACTTTGGCTCAGGTTCTTGCTGCCCTAGACCCTGGAGACTGGATGGTAGCGTTGGACTTGCAGGACGCTTATTTCCACATCCCCGTCCTGCCGGCCCACCGGCGTTACCTGCGGTTCACGGTGGGTCAGGAGCACTTTCAGTTCACCGTGCTCCCCTTCGGCCTCACCAGTGCCCCTCGGGTGTTCACGAAAGTGATGGCGGTGGTCGCAGCTCATCTGCGCAGATCAGGGGTCCCAGTCTTCCCCTATCTCGACGACTGGCTGTTGAAGGCGGGCTCACCCCAGCAAGTCGTCTCCCACCTCCAGACTACGGCAGACCTCCTGCATTCCTGCGTTCTTCATCAATGTGCCGAAGTCGCACCCGAGTCCCTCCCAAAAGCTCCTTTTCATAGGGGCGGTTCTCGATTCGGCGCAGGTCCTGGTCTATCCGCCGGAACAGCGGGTCCTGGACATTCGAGCCCTGATTCCCATCTTCCGGCCTCTGTCCTGGATTTCGGTCAGGTTGGTGCTGCGGCTTCTGGGGCTGATGGCCTCCTGCATCCTGTTAGTACCTCACGCCAGATGGCGGATGCGGGCTCTGCAGTGGGACCTGAAGTTTCAGTGGGCCCAGCATCGAGGCAACCTGTCCGACCACGTCTTGATCTCGGAGGGCACTGCGGAACAGCTGCAGTGGTGGCTCAAGAATCGCGATTGGGTCAGCGGCAGATCCCTCTCTCTTCCTCAACCGGAGCACGTGGTAGTGACGGATGCGTCCCTCCTGGGATGGGGGGGCCATATGGGAGAGGCGGAGATCAGAGGACTCTGGTCTCCGGCGGAGACTCTGCTCCATATCAATCTTTTGGAGCTGAGGGCGATCCGACTTGCACTGAAAGCCTTCCTTCCCTCTGTCAGGGGAAGTGTCGTGCAGGTGTTCACGGACAACACCACCGCCATGTGGTATTGCAACAAACAGGGTGGTGTGGGGTCGTGGACCCTTTGTCAGAAAGCCCTGCGCCTCTGGACATGGCTGGAACACCAGGGCATCACCCTAGTGGTTCAACATCTGGCGGGCTCTCTGAACGCCAGAGCGGACGAACTCAGCCACCGGTGCATGATGGATCACGAATGGCGTCAGAACTCGGACGTGGCGCAAGGTCTCTTTCTGCAGTGGGGAGAGCCTTGGTTAGATCTATTCGCCACCGAAGAGAACGTGCAATGTCAGCAGTTCTGCGCGTTGGAATTTCCAAGGTGGCACTCGCTCGGAGACGCTTTTCGTCGCGAGTGGAGTTGCGGTCTGTTGTACGCCTTTCCCACTTCTGCCCAGAGTGCCGAAGAAGATCAGGCGCGACCGGGCCCAAGTCATCTTGGTGGCTCCGGATTGGGTACTGGTATCCCGAGCTACTCAGTATGTCCATCGATACCCCGATATGACTGCCTCTTCAGGAGGATCTTCTGTCGCAGCAGCAGGGGACGGTCCTCCACCCGAACCTGTCCAGCCTCCACCTCCATGCGTGGAGATTGAGCGGCGGCAGTTGATGCCATTTGACTTGACTCCTGAAGTCTGTGATATCATTCTGGCAGCCAGGCGTCCCTCCACAAAGACGGTATACGCCTGCCGGTGGAACAAATTTGTGGCATGGTGCACAGCAAAGGCTGTGGATCCCCTTTCTGCCCCTCTTTCTGAGGTTCTCCTCTTTCTTCTTTCTTTGGCCCAGCAGGGCTCTGCTCTGGGCACCTTGAAAGGTTATCTTGCTGCTATCTCTGCCTTCCTTCGGCTTCCTGATCAGCCTTCTCTTTTCAAGTCCCCTGTTGTTTCACGCTTTCTCAAGGGCATTACTCATATGTACCCTCCTGTTCCTTTCGTAATGCCTCAGTGGGACTTGAACTTTGTTCTCACTTTTCTGATGTGCGCTCCCTTTGAGCCCCTTCATAACTGTCCCATCCGTCTTTTGACTTTGAAAACTGCTTTCTTGGTAGCAATCACCTCCGCTAGGCGGGTGGGTGAGCTCCAGGCTTTGTCCTCCAAGCCTCCCTTCCTTTCAGTTCATCCGGACAAAGTTGTCCTCCGGACACGTCCTTTCTTGCCTAAAGTCGTGACTCCCTTTCACATCGGGCAATCTGTCACGTTGCCCACCTTCTTTCCGCCTCCGCATCCTTCAAAAGATGAAGAGAGGCTCCACCGTCTGGATCCAAAACGTGCGCTATCCTTTTATTTGGACCGCACAAGACCGTTCCGGGTGGACGACCAACTTTTTGTTGGATACGTAGGGGCTAAGAAGGGTAAAGCTGTACACAAGCGGACCATCTCTCGGTGGGTCGTGTTGTGTATTAAGACCTGCTATTCTTTGGCGAAAAAGGTTCCTCCTGTTGGGCTACGGGCCCATTCTACTCGGGCCACAGCGGCCACGACTGCACTGGGACGGGGAGTCCCCTTGCAAGACATCTGTCAGGCGGAGAAGTGGGCTGCGCTGCACACGTTTGCGAGACATTACTGCCTGGACAGCCAAGTCCGGAGGGATGGCCACTTTGGCCGTTCTGTTCTCCAGGACTTTCTGGTGTGATCTTGGTTCGCAGACCCACCACCGGGGTTGGTATCGCTGAGGTATCTATTCTAAGGTGAGGAATCTAACTAACGTGTTTCTTTCAGATGAAGAAGTTACTTACCTTCGATAACGATGTATCTGTAAGAAACATTAGTTAGTTAGATTCCTCACCGACCCACCCAGCCTCCCCGTTCTGCGAACCGACATCTAGGGTTTAGGTTCTCCCTTTCAGGGCCCTAGATTTTTTGTCACCAGTGTCGGGTCTCTTGCATGGCTCAGCGTTCCTGTTGCGGAAAGCTATGTACAAGAACTGACGTCAGCGCGCGAGGGCGGAGTCTAAGTACTCCGACGTCATTCCGGCGCACGACTCCAACGACGGACGCGGAGCCGCAGACGACGCCTAGCGACGCGCAAGGGGTATTGCTACAAAAATCTTTCCGGATCCAGCCTAACGCCTGGGGATATTCTAAGGTGAGGAATCTAACTAACTAATGTTTCTTACAGATACATCGTTACCGAAGGTAAGTAACTTGTTCATCAAGAGCATAACTCAACAGAAATACCTTGCACACGCCCAAGCTATCATAAACTTCTCACACGAGCTGGAGTTCACCATCAACGCCACCAAGTCTGAACATCAACTGCTCCAATTTCAGCCCTATCTAGGGGTGGTCTTCAACTCTGTGGTGGGTATGGCCTATCCCAGTCCTGCATGGGTGCAGGCCTTGCAGGCGTTGCTCCCTCTTTCTCAGCCATATCTCCTGTCAAAACAGTCATGCTCCACTTGAAATTATGGCCTCCTGCATTGCCATAGTTTCCCACGCCAAGTTTCACATGCACCCTTTGGAAGTGCTTAGCGCAACAATGATCTCAAGGGGAGGGTCACTGGGGAGACTTAGTGTGAATTGAGAGTTGCACTGATCACTTTTTGCAGTGGTGGAACACCAACAACCTGTTGCACGGTCGCCCTTTTCTCAGCCCAATTCTGCACATCGTCAACACAACGGACGCTTCCCTTACGGGGTGGAGGGCACATGTAAGTGACCTCACTGTTCAAGGTCAGTGGGCACCAGAGCACCAAGGTTGCCACATCAATTACCTAGAGCGGTTGGCTGTTCAACTAGCACTGAAAGTATTCCATTGTCACGTTGTGAACAAGGTGGTCCTCATTCACATAGACAACATGACTACCATGTACTATTTACAGAAGCAGGGTGTGTCTTGCTTCGCCTTTCAGATAATACAGAATCTCCCACACAATGGATCAAAACACAGCGAAGCAGGAGACATAAACACAACACCTTTAGAAAAAGGTTTTATTTTACAAAATGCAACTCAGCTGTCAACAAACCTCAGCTTTATATTCTCATAACACTCACTAGAAGGTTCGAGAGTCTTCCTCCCCGCGCCAAAGGAATCTTACTAGGACTGGCCAGCTTCCAAGCAAGCATTCCATGGCAGAAAGGAGTTCACACGTCCCCTCTACATTCTCGCATGTTCCAGCCTTTATCTTAACGAAGTTCACAAAAGCCTTCCAGGCCAAAAGCCTGGCCATAGCTACCTATGGTAATGAAATTTGGGGACATGTTGTCGCAGAATCACTCCAGATAGCGGAGAATGACTTTTTGAAACGCTTACTATGCGTTCCCCGTGGAACCTCTAATTTAGCGGTCCACGAGGAACTCGGGGTCTCTTATTTAGGTGATGCTCTTCCTTTGCAACCCCCTGATTTTTTTGGTTAAGTGTTGGTTGAATAAAGATTTAACTCTCAACCATCTGATCCTAAGAGAATGCATGTCCCTTGAAAACTCAGCTCGTATCCCGTGGCTTAGATGTATCAAAAAAAGTTTTGAACGGATAGGGCGGGGCGATCTATTTTCCAAACCTGATCTCATCACTAAGAAGGATGTGGAATCAACCAAGATAGCCTATCTGACCCTAAGGAAAATGGAAAGGGAAGCTAAGGAAGTGTTGAAACCTAGTGTTCGGATGTATTTAATGCTTAAGACAACCCCGATGATGGAACTTTATCTTATGGGGTCTCTGTCAACACATGAGAAGTTTCTGTTAACCAGGTTTCGGATGAACCTCTTCCACTTTTTGCTCGCTAGACCCAAGGGTTTTAACAGAGTTCAAGTGCTAGCTCCCTGCGGCTGCAACGGACAGTCTCCGCAGGACATGCTGCACTTCCTGTTTTTATGTAGACTATATGAAATTCCTCGTAAGCACTTTCTGGTTCCTATTTTAAAAAGAATGAATTTTAGACAGGTTCGTCTGACACTTGTGTTTTTGCAACTGCTGAAAAGAGGACTGTATATTTTGTATAGAAGGGTTTTTAAAAGCTTCTGTGAAATCCAGGATTTGTATGGATGTGTAAAGTTTGTTCCCTCTGGTATGTTTATTTATTTACTTGATTCTTCTTGCGGTACTGGTCATCAGTGTATGTATTAGCACTTAGATTGTTTTTATGTATTTGTTTCTATGTAACTTTTATGGTTTTAGAACAAAAACCGAATAAAGTTTTCTGACTGACTGGCCTTCCAGGGTACATTAAACAATCTCTCACAAAAAACAATCTTTGAACGTGATTAACCCAAACAACTTGCAAGCGTGGATGTGCACGCAGATAAAGCTCAAGCCAGGCAGAGTCTTCAGGAATTCAGGATGACATGGGGCCATGTTAAAGCCAATAGTGAGAACCTAATAATACTACCAATGTACAACACAATGCACATTTGTGCACCACTGCTTATAGCATCACATACTTCATCTCTTGATGTACAACACAGTGCACATTTGTGCACCACTGCTCATAACACTGCACTTTGAGACCAAACAGTACATTCCACACCTCTCTCTCTCTCCCATACTCTCCCATACTTTCAAATGCACATCCCACACGTTCTGTTCTTGGCAAGGCTATCCTACTCCGTAGCAGCTCCCACTGAAAGACTGCAAGATTACAAGAAAGAAACCCTTAAGAGTACCAAGGCATATGCAGGACGTCGTACGTTCAGGCTAGGATAAAATAACACACCAAAGTCAACTAAAATAATGGTAGTCAAAGGTCATCACGGTGTTGGGCCACAAGAGTGCCTCTAGCACTACAGGGTGCACTCACTCTCTTCACCTGTCTGCTTTAGCTCAGAACATTTGGAGTTGGGCTCTCCAACACAGAGTCAATCTGCTAGTGGAGTACCTATCCGGTTTAGACAACAACTTTGCAGACCTCCTTATCAGTATGAAGTAGCAAGTCCATGAGTGGAAACTCCATCTGCAAGTCTTCCTTCAGTACTTCGGTGGTAGGGATTTCCTGACCTAGACCTTTTCACCACTGCCGAAAGCATAAAATTCACAAGTTTCGCCTCCAGGTACCCAAACCCACAGATCATGGGCAGTGCACTATGGATGAACTGGCCAGGGATATTTGCCTACGCTTTTCCATCTCTCCCACTTCTTCCATTTGTGATTTGGAGGCTTTGCCAGACATCCCTCACCCTGATCCTGGTGGCTCCCACTTGGGTCAGACAACCATGGTACACCACCCTCCAAGAACTCTTGGTGGTGCCGTACGAGAGGCTCCCCAGCAGGCTGTGCCTTTTTGAGCAGAGCCATGGAAAATCGGACACCCCAACCCCAAGATGCTTAACCTTACGATTTGGCTCATGAGGTCTTAAAGTTTGGTTATTGAACTTTCCACAGATATTCTTAAGGAAGCATGCAGGCCCACTACCCGAGTCTGCTATGCAGCTAAGTTGAAACGATTTGTTCACTACTGCCACTCATGCCACGTTGACATTTTGGCAGAAGTTGCCCAAGACATTGTCTGCCACCTTTTACACTTTTAGACATGTGGCCTTGCCTACAATTCCATCCAGCTCCACTCAGCTACAGTGGCTACCTACCTTCAAAATAGAGATCTTGTTTATCTTTTTAGGATCCCCTTTATCAAAACTTTTATGGAAGGTCTGAAAAGAGTCATTACTCCACAGGTCCCTCGGCCCATGTATGGAATCTAAACATTGTTCCCACTAGACTCATGTATCCTCCCTTTGAGCCTCTCCAGTCTTGCCCCTTCCGTTGCTCTCCTTGAAGGTGGCCTTTCTGGTCACAATCACCTCTTTCAAAAATGTCCGTAAGCTCCATGCTTGGACGAACCTTTCTTTCAGGTTCATAGAGATCGGGTTGTCCTCAATGCTCGCCATAAGTTACTTCCTAAGGTCGTTTCTCTTTTCCACCTTAACCAATCCATAGAGCTACCAGCTTCCTTTCCGGTTGCAGAACAGGCTATCCATATTCTAGATGTTAAGTGAGCCCTCATGTATTATGTGGATGGAATGAAAACCTTTTGCAAGACTCAACAGCTCTTTCTTGTCTTTTCCAAGCCGCACAAGGGGCTGGCTCTTTCCAAATCGGGCATAGCCAGGTGGATAGCTAAATGCTGTGAAACATGATATGCAAAATCAAAGAGACCTTTGCCTATCCCTCCTAGAACCCATTCTACCCATAGAAAAGGGCTTCTATGACCTTCCTAGGGAACATTCCCAGAGCTGATCTCTGCAAAGCAGCTACCTGGTCCACACCACTCACTTTCACTAAACACTATTGTGTGGATGTTCTGGCACGCAAACAGCTAATGTTGGCCAGGCTGTACTTCATACTTTTTTTCAATCCTCTGCATCATCTTCACGCTAGCCACCGCCTAGGGAAGGACTGCTTTTCAGTCTATACACATGCTTTGAGCCGAAAATGTTACCGCTGTTCATGCCATGTAGTGCTGCAGATTTAAATGTGCCCACCCTCCTCCCTGAAAGCCTTTTGTTGTGGCAGATGTATTTTATCCTTTACTTTTTTCTGCATGGTCATCTTTTTTCTGTATCGTTATGCTCCATTTTCATCCTCAACAGTTGTGCTGAAAACAATCTAAACATGGAGCGATGCCAATGCGCTTTATCAGCAATAGGAGTCGCCGCTATATCTTGTGACTTTAGAACACTTCTTCATAGAAAAAAACGTGCGCACATGCAGGCTCAATAATAGATGGCAGGAGTTTGCATACCATGTGAATCTATAACACTACGTGCCACAAACAGAGCTCACTCACAAACACACACACACAGTGAAAATGGTGACACGTTGTATGAGACAGCCTCGTGTTTGTGAGGCAAGCTTGATCAATATTTTATGTTTGGGCGCCAGGATTAAAGCCCACACCCGAGGGTTACACCGCTAGTGAGCCGTAGCTCTGGCCTTTTACAACCACTGTAGTTTGAGGAACATGGGCTATAAGACTGTTAAAACATTTTCCCCTCGAAGGTATAATGTTCTAAATTGAAATGGGAGAAACAGAAAGACAGTGTAATGTTGGAGCAGAGGGCCATTATTGACCCTGAGCCACATCATTGTTTTCATTGAAGCTCCCAGTGTTCTAATAATGGACAACAAATGTTCACGTTGTTTACCCTGGATTAACATGCCAAGGAGAAAAAAAGGCTCCAAATTAAGGTCTGCTAATGTGCCCAATAGCTACTCTCTAGTAGATATGTTCTCACTGTGTGGTATGTTGTTAGAACGTGATGATGCAACTGTTGCTCGCTTCACATTTCGTTTAACTTGTTCTCACAGCAATTTTCTTTAATGTTACATTTTCTTCCCAGAATTCTGGGCATTCTAGGCTGCTACCAAGGGCAATAACGTCTATTAAAGGCTCAAAATGTGAGCCCTATAATCAGGGTGAGGGCTTTTACCAACTGGTAGTACCCAGGCAATAGGGCTACAAAGCGATTAAAGTGTCCCATGCACTGGGGTAGAATGTTCTTTATTTAAAAGGAAGACAAACATCGAAATGTTGGAGCGGAAGGTCCTGTATCAGACATTATTTTCAATGGAGATTTCAACATTGCATTATTCTTATGGACATTACTTTGGTCATCATAGAGTTTTCTGCTATTTAAACAAATGAAATACTTCAGGGCCCAGGTTAAAAATCAACTATAAAAAATGTTCATCTAACATTAGAAAGAAGAGCTTACTAAGAAGGAAAAAAGTACTTCTGTAAGATGAACTTTTGTTGCTTAGAAATATTATGTTATACCAGCCACACAGTTTGAGAAGAATAAGGATAATAACTTTGATTAACTCCAATCAAGAAACAGTTTTTCATTGTGAATTGCAAGGCTGTTGCACAGAAAATTGTTGCATGCTTCATCATTGGCCATTCCCACACTCACACTCATGATAGTGGTAATACAACCATAATTAATGGGAGCAAGGGTTTTTTTTTGTGAAGGAAAAGAAATCTCTCTGTGCCAGAGGAAAGCAGTGAATATAAAACAGTCTTCGATAATCCAATGTAATAGTTTATTCTTGACTGGATTAAAAACATAAAGTAATGGAACATAGCTATTAATACCCTTCCATCCACATTGATCTGCGTGTTTCCGTCTTGTTCACAGAGCCTTGTGGGTGTACAGCTTTCTTCAGAACCTATGTAAATGTATATGGCTACACTGATTTGGGTAGTTCTCTTTCAGGGGATACTCGTCAATAGTCATGAGCACTGAATAGACCAACCAATGTGTGGGGATCCCGGAGCACATATCAAATGCAATATATATGTATGTTTAAACCCTTAAAAAATATGAACTATTTTATGACATACATATATATGTATATAAACCACATATATACATGCAGCCATCTAAAATTAGGCTAACAAATGGCAAAATTGCATGGTTTTTTTTATTTTTTATAACCATACACATATACCATAGAACATGAACACCTTAAATTTCAGAACATGGCCTATATTTGAAAGGAAAAAGGCAAGGGAATAAAAGGCATTGTTAGCCAATAGGCTGCATTGAAAACTTAACACAGCAAACTGGTGCCGTGCCTTTTAGACCGCCAAGACCTCCCCAATCGTATCTTGCTCCACAGGTGACAGTTAGGTCAGGTCTTTTTTCCAGCTCCTCTTGTGAGCATCCTGGAGTACCCAGCTCTTCAATGTTGAAAATCCTGTCAAAACTTTCTATCCAGAACCCATTCTTTTTTTATAACTCAACGGTGTTTAGTGCCTGCTGTACTCTTAACTACTTTTCTGGCTAAATTCAAAACATTTTCAGTCAGAAAATGCCATCTTTATTCTACAAATGCCCTTCGTGTGGCAAAAAGATGGCAACATTTGATTCACACTCTGTATTGTGTTTATCATCTTCATATCATCTGAAGACTTGCTACTACTGTCAACAGTTTTCCAATAGTGAGACCGAGAGAAGATTCGACTGCATGCTCTGCAAGAGTGAGGTAAGGTGCGACCTTAAAGTTGCCTTGGACGGTCCCCTTTCAAAAAGCCCTTCTCTCGTGGAAAACCTGAACACACTGAGAGAACGGAGAAAAGACATTAAAAACATTGGTTCGAGGCATATGAGCTGCAGATTGTACACTTAGCATAGATCGCCATCTGGTGTTGGGCCCGGATGTTTGCAGTTTGTTTTTCTTCTTGGACAGTCTTTGGAAGTCACGAGTTTGGTGACTCCTCCTTCGGTCCGTACTGCGCATGGGCTTCGGCTCCATCCTCAGATTGTTTTTTTCCGCCATCGGGCTCGGATGTGATACTTCGTGCTCCGGCTTCGAACTTCTACGGTTCCAGCCTCGACGGAAAATCCTCGTTTCTTCGAGTTTCTTTATCATCATCTTCATCTCTCGAAGCGGCACTTTTCTCCATCCCGTACATCGGCACCGGCCTTCGGGCCCTCCTCGACTCCGGTCCCGGCCGATGGAAAGGACTCCGTTCTAAAAGTGCCCAAAATGTGGGTCTAAATTTCCCCACACCGACCTCCATCAGGTGTGTAATCTTTGCCTCTCTCCGGAACACGAGGCCAGAGACTGCCCCGCCTGTAAGTCTTTTCGATCGAAGAAAACCATCCGGGATCGAAAAGCTCGACGCACCATGGCGCACTCATCGTCTGCAGCTCCACCGGACATCTTCGGAGACGGCGCCGAAGCTTCGGGGCAAACACACACCGAGCAGGAAGAAGACGTCGTCAGCGCTTCCGAGGCCGACGACTCCGACGTGGAGGACATCACACCGGCGCAGCGGGCCGTGAGTACTGTGCCCCCTCCCACCCCCGCGCCCAAAACCAAAGAGACTCAGGTTACTCCCTCGCCTGCCGGCCTGGGCAAAACCAAGACCAAAGCTTCGATCACCCCACCTTCGGGCCCGGTGTCGAAGCCTCCAAAGTCTCACGGCAGCTCGGGATCGAGCCAGCCGACGCCCGGTGCCGAAAAACAGCATCCGGCACCGAAGAAAGCAATATCCAGCTCGACTCCGAAACCACCGGTGCCGAAGCCTGGACTCTCGGTGCCGACCAAACACAAATCTGTCGGCACCGACGCTCCGGCGCCGAAAACTCCTTCGACGCCGAAAAAACCGGAGGCCCCAAAAAAGCATGGCGCACACAAACCATCGAAGTCCTCTGTTCCGAAATCACCGGTGCCGACGGACGATTCGACGCCATTGGCTCTGTTTACACCAGACCCTTTACAAAAGACTCTGTCCAAAGATCCAAAGACTGGACTATTGACTTTAATTATCAAGAAAAGACGCCTTGATACTCCGGCTCCTCCTCCACCACCCAAACGGAAGGACTCTGCTACTTCTCCCCTCAGAGTGCCCTCCCCACTACCACCTCCCCTACCTCCTCCACCACCCCCTCCCCCTCCCAGGTCTCCGCCACCTTTACCTCACTACTCTCCGGCCCCGTCCCCAGATCCGGACGACGGGGACCCGGACAATTATCCGGCGGACGCCCCAATGGATCCCACTCCACCAGGAACCCCAGACCCGTGGGAGGATTACAATAACCCTGATGTACCCGATATTCCTCAGGACGACCTATACCCATCCAGGCCGTCTCCTCCAGAGGACTCCTTAGGGTTCCATCATTTAGTGCAGAGAGCAGCACACTACCATGGGGTGGACATGCACACTGAACCAGTGGAAGACGACTTCTTACTGGATACATTCGACATACAGGACAAATCCACCTCTATCTTACCCATGCTTAAGGGTGTCACCAAGCATGCCGCAGAGGTGTTCAAAGACCCTGTCAGGGCCAGGGTACTAAACCCTAGAATAGAGAAAAAGTATAAAGCGGCACCCACAGACCCTGCATACATTAAGGGCCCTGCTCCCTTAGATTCCCTAGTTGTCTCTACAGCTAGAAAACGGGCTAACTCCCAGTCCTCAGGTGAAGCCCCACCGCCAGACAAGGAATCCAAACTCCTAGACGCGTCTGGCAAGCGCACCGCCTCTCAAGCTGCAAACATGTGGCGCATTGCAAACACACAAGCGCTACTTGCGCGCTATGACAGAGCACACTACGACGAACTTGAGGCTCTTATGCAGCACCTCCCCGAGAAACACAAGCGTAGGGCTCATGAACTAATACAGGAGGGTAAACTCATTACAAACACCTCCATTAAGTGTGCCCTCGATGCAGCCGACACTGCTTCTAGAGCCATAAATACCAGTGTCCTGCTTCGTCGCCATGCCTGGCTCAGGATCTCAGGGTTTAAGCCTGAAGTCCAGGCGTCCATACTCAATCACCCCTTTGACCAACAAACTCTCTTTGGGCCCAAGGTAGACGAAGCGTTGGAAAAGATGAAAAAGGACACAGACACAGTCTATGGGGGCACTCCAAACACAAGCGTCTAAACGTTCCTTTCGACGCTCCTCCTTTCGTGGCACAGGCAGAGGCTTCTCCACCGATAGCACCTCTACCTCCTACAAATCCCCTCCTCAAAATACCTTTTCAAAGGGCAACCAAAGGGGTGGTTACAGAGGCAACAACAATAAGGGCAGGGGCAAAACTAACAACACCCGTTCTGCCACCCCGCCCACACAATGACTTCCCTCCGCTCCCCCCAGACCATTCCACTCCGGTCGGGGGCAGACTACAAAACTTTATCCACGCATGGGAGTCCATAACATCGGACAAATGGGTGACCCAAATCATTCGGTCAGGGTACTGTCTCGAGCTAACATCTACCCCACCCAATATCCCACCAAGGCACCGCCCAATGTCTCAAGAACATTCCACACTGCTCAAACAGGAGGTACTCTCCCTCCTCCAAAAACACGCTATAGAGCAGGTCCCCATCAATCAGCAAAATCTAGGGGTTTACTCCCTATATTTCCTAATACCAAAGAAAGACGGGACCCTCAGGCCCATTCTGGACCTCCGGCCTCTAAATGCCTACATACATTCAGACCATTTCCATATGGTCACCCTACAACAGGTCCTCCCGCTCCTCTGTCAGGGAGATTTTCTCACAACCTTGGATCTGAAAGACGCATACTTTCACATTCCAATACACCCCTCTCACAGAAAATACCTCAGGTTCGTGGTGGACGGGCAACATTACCAATTCACGGTTCTCCCCTTCGGGGTCACCACCGCACCACGGGTGTTTACCAAATGCCTAGCGGTAGTAGCAGCACACCTCAGACGTCAACACATTCACGTCTTCCCTTACTTAGACGACTGGCTGATAAAAGCCGCGTCTTACCACCAATGCGTGCAGCATACAAACAGCACCATCCAACTGCTCCACCAGCTAGGCTTCACGGTGAACTACCAAAAGTCCCACCTCATACCATCTCACACAAAGCAATATCTCGGGGCCACTATAGACACCTCCAAAGGTATTGCCTATCCAAACACAGCCAGAATCACAAGCATTCAAGCCTTACGCAAAACATTCCTTCCCCAACACTCTCTTCCAGCAAGAGTGTTCATGAAGCTCATAGGAATGATGGCGTCTTGCATCTTTATAGTGCCCCATGCAAGACTACACATGCGTCCACTTCAAGAGTGCCTAGCACAACAGTGGAACCAGGCCCAGGGTCAGCTGACGGATCTGGTGTTGGTGGACGGCCGCACACATCACTCTCTGCAGTGGTGGAACACCACAAACCTTTCCAAAGGGCGGCCGTTCCTGGACCCGGTTCCTCAGGTGATTCTAACAGCGGACGCATCGCTCTCCGGCTGGGGAGCGTACCTCCTACACCTCACAATGCAAGGTCTATGGACGCCACAGCAAAAATTGCTCCACATCAACCATCTGGAGCTCTTGGCGATCTTTCTAGCCCTAAAATCTTTCCAAAAACAGATTTCGGGCAAAGCAGTCCTCATTCGCACAGACAACATGACTGCAATGTATTATATCCAAAAACAGGGGGGGACACACTCTCCCCAGCTCTCCCGCTTAGCCCAGAGCATATGGAGATGGGCAATTCCCCAAAACATCTTTCTCCTGGCACAACACGTTCCAGGCGTACAAAACACCATGGCAGATCTGCTCAGCAGACAAACGCAACAACTACACGAATGGGAACTGCATCCGCAAGTTCTTCAGCCATTCTTCCAACAGTGGGGGCATCCTCAGATAGACCTCTTCGCCACCCACGAAAACAAAAAATGCCCAAGCTTCGCCGCCAGATACCCACACCCATTGTCCAAGGGCAATGCGATATGGATGAACTGGTCAGGCAGATTTGCATACGCCTTTCCACCTCTCCCACTAATTCCATTAGTGGTCAGGAAGCTACAACAGCACTCCCTCACACTCATTCTAGTAGCTCCGACGTGGGCCAGGCAGCCGTGGTACACCACGCTACTACAACTATCAGTGGTACCACATCAAAAACTGCACCTATCCCCATGCCTCCTAACCCAGAACCATGGAGAAATCAGGCACCCGGACCCAGCTCAGCTCAACCTGGCGATCTGGCTCCTGAAATCCTAGAATTCGGATACCTTAACCTTCCCCCTGATTGCATGAACATCATCATGGAAGCCAGACGTCCTACCACTAGAGCATGTTATGCCGCAAAGTGGAAAAGATTTGTTATTTACTGCCGTAACAATACAATCAACCCTTTAGATGCATCTATACAGCACATCATATGCTATCTGCTCCATCTTCACAGGTGTAACCTGGCATATTCATCCATACGCCTACACCTAGCAGCGATTGCTGCTTATCTACAAAACAGACAGCATTTATCTCTCTTCAGAGTGCCCGCTATTAAAGCCTTCATGGAAGGCCTTAAACGAGTAATTCCTCCCAGGGCACCACCTTCCCCTGTATGGAACCTAAATTTAGTTCTTACACGACTAATGGGTCCGCCCTTCGAACCAATGCATATATGCGAGCTACAGTTTCTCACCTGGAAAACAGCTTTTCTCGTAGCTATCACTTCCCTTAGAAGGGTTGGTGAAATACAAGCGTTCACTATACAGGAACCCTTCATACAAATACATCACAGCAAGGTCATACTTCGCACAAATCCGAAGTTCCTGCCCAAGGTCATTTCCCCCTTTCATCTCAATCAATCGGTGGAATTACCGGTCTTCTTCTCGCAACCTCAATCTGTTGCAGAAAGAGCCTTACACACACTCGATGTAAAAAGGGCCTTGCTATACTACATACAAAGAACGCAACCCTTCAGGAAGACTAAACAATTGTTCGTCTCCTTCTCTCCACCACATAAAGGCAACCCCATTTCTAAATCAGGGATAGCTAGGTGGATTGTAAAATGCATACAGATTTGCTACCAAAAGGCTAAAAGAACATTATCTGTTCCGCCTAAAGCCCATTCTACAAGAAAGTTAGGGGCTTCTATGGCCTTTCTAGGGAATATACCCTTAGATGACATCTGCAAAGCAGCCACATGGTCTACACCGCACACCTTCACAAAACATTACTGTGTAGATGTGCATTCCAAGCAGCAAGCTAGAGTGGGCCAGGCTGTACTAAAGACACTATTTCAAACCACTGCAACGGATACCGGTGGTCGCCGCTAAGGTTGGGTACTGCTATATAATCTATGCTAAGTGTACAATCTGCAGCTCATATGCCTCGAACGGAATATGCTACTTACCAGTATGCATCTGTTCTTGGCATGTAGAGCTGCAGAGTTGTACACGCCCACCCGCCTCCCCGGCTACCTGTATCCGTTCCAGTACATCTTATTTAGATACTACACACATGGGTTTCTCACTATGATTACCAAGCTCCATCATTTCCCTGTTGGCGAAAAACAATCTGAGGATGGAGCCGAAGCCCATGCACAGTACGGACCGAAGGAGGAGTCACCAAACTCGTGACTTCCAAAGACTGTCCAAGAAGAAAAACAAACTGCAAACATCCGGGCCCAACACCAGATGGCGATCTATGCTAAGTGTACAACTCTGCAGCTCTACATGCCAAGAACAGATGCATACTGGTAAGTAGCATATTCCTTCTCCATCGCTGTCAACAGGTAGGAGGTTGACATCGCAGGAAATACCTATGTGCTCCCTATCAGTGTCACTGTTGACGTCGGAGCAACCATCCAATCATGCAGCGATGTTGAAACACTGGACGGTGGAGAGATTGACGTCGAGTCATTCAGCATCAGCCCCGTCGACCAGGAGAAAGTTGATGTCGAGGCCGCATACCACAGCGTCCAGGATCAAGACGAACATCTCGCCCATCACTCCACTTGACGTCCTGAAAGAAATCGACGTCAAAGCAACCCTTGGCTCATGGCTCGACATTGAGATCCTTGCTGTCGCACCACTGGATTATGTCCACACCGGTACAGCAGAACTCTGGCTCGTCAGTAAAGGGCAGACGGCACCAATCAACGTTGAGACCCTTGTCGACGTCAAGAAATGTACAATCTAATCCGGCAGAGTCGCAGAGGCATAGATCAGCAACGAGACCTAGACGGACGACATCAAGGAGCAGATCGTTTTTTTCCTGGGATCCGAATTTCTCTGGTTTCTCCTGGAGAAGGACACACCTGTCGAACTTTCACCACGTTGACCAGAGCGTGAAAGAATGGATAGTGCCTCATCAGAGTCCAGGTTCAGATTACTCGCAAACCTATTCTCCATCTAGGGTCTCAGCTGGTACTCATCCTCCAAAGACTACTACAAGGTCTCCACGAACATTGCCACGGAAACCACAATCAACTTCTACACTAGGATTGCGATATAGAACACCTCAGGTGTACAACATCTAGATCTTGCCGCTCTCACTCATTGAGATCTCGCAACGCAGGCATAGATCTCCCTCATGGTCCACTGACACCTCTCGTTCGTCTGTACGCGAGTATTCTCCAACTCTGTCAGCTACTCCTCTGTAAAGGATCTCACCAGTGGACAACCTCATCACCTTTAATGAGGTCCTAATCAGAGGGGCGATGAAACTAAATATTGAGATGCCCGCTCCAGTCACATTGGCTTCTGTGATATTTGAAACATTGCATCACAGGGCATCATCCAGACTGATGTTTCCACTAGTGCCTGGTCTTTTAGAACCAGTTCTGCAAACTTTCCTCACACCAGCATCGATAGGTGCTGTACCTTCACAAATTGTGAAGAAATTTCAAGGCACCTGATAAGGACCCTTTCTCTCTCAGATCCATTCCACTGCCTGATTTAGTTACAATACCAGCGGCTAGGATGACGCATCCAGTGACATCTTCATCTGCATGCCCCCGATAAGGATAGTAAACACATGGACTCGCTCGGAAAGAAAATGTGCAACACCGCCGTATCCTACAAGAAGGTCGCCAGTGCCTCAGCACTGTTAGGGAGGTAAGACGGAGAGCTATGGGACTCCCTGTCCAGGTTTACTGAAAAACTGCCAAAGGAGGATAGGCAAGATTTTCGAAAGATCTTCCAGGAGGGTGGCCGAGTGCCAAACCACGTCATCAGCGCAGTCACTGATGCTTCAGATCTAGCAGCCCACGGCTACTCACATGGATGCTTCACTTAAATAAGTGAGCCACATATATTAAGTCAGTCTTCTTAAGAGTGTTAGTGGCTTCCATTTTCCTACCTACTCTACATTGCTTACATTTAGTGGAGTGACGTAATGGGTCTTCAACACTCTGACTTTGTCCTCAATTTTTGGGAGAATCTCTGATACTTTAGAGTGGCACTTGTTCTTACAAAACATCTGTCACCTTACTGCCTCCCCATGGTGTTCCAGACTTATTTTGCTTATACTATTGAAGAGTATTCCTATGCTTAACGCTTCCTGTAACAAAGTCCCTTGCTGCTTGCGAACAGTGATGCAGTCATGCATTGTTGTATGACTTTAAAAAAAAATGCAATTTACATTGTTTTCAAACAAAAATTAACACAATATGTCCTTCGTTCAGTTAAGCACCAGAGCGAGAGCCAAGGGCTCGCCTGTACTGGTTCAAATTAGAGTGCTTTGAAGGCACATTTGGTGCCCTCCTTGCACAGTCTGGTGGTGCTGGAAAGTGCCCCCACCCTAGCCCACTACACTAAGTTCTGTCTGGGAGGTGGTCACACCTCCCTGTGACAGGAAACCTATTGTATTGCCTTCCCCTGCTCGAGCTTGGCTCAGCAGCAGAAGGGCAGAATTGTGCACTAGCTTGCTGTCAGACCCTGAAAGGCTGTAAATGGGTGTTAGACTTGGCATCTTTTGGCATGTTTTCCCTGAGTTTTTGCTTTCTGATCTCCCGATTTTGACTCTGTGCTAGCTTAGTGTTTCTGCGCACTTTTCTCACTGCTGAGTGGTAAAGTGCAAGTGCTCCTGTGGAACAATGTGTTATGGATTGGTGTTTCCATGATTGACCTATTTGATTTATGTGTCAGTCCCTAGTAAAGTGCACTGCGTGTGCCAGGGCCTGTAGATCAAATGCTGTTGGTGGGGTGCAGCACTGAATTGTGCCACCCACCCAAACAACCCGTAAATGTGACTCTGGCCTGCCATTGCAGAGCCTGTGCGCAGTCTGGTACTGCCATGTCGACTAGACAAGTGCACCCACTTGCCAGTCCCTAACCTTCCCTTTTCTTACATGTCAGCCACCCCTAAGGTAGGCCCAAGGTACCCTTGTGGGCAGGTGCAGTGTATGTGAAAGGTAGGATATGCCCTGGTGTGTGTGGCATGTCCTGATAGTGATTTACTGCCAATTTTGTTTTTCACTATTGCAAGGCTACCTGTTCACCATAGTACAGAATGGGAAGTTTGGTTATAACATCTTATAAACATAACTGGCCCTGGGAACTAGGTAGGAAAATAAAGTTTAGTATGCCTGAACTCAGACTCTAAAGATGCATCTTTTAGTGAAGGTGATTTTTACATTCTGTGTTTGAAAATACCACTTTTAGAAAGTAGGTATTTTCTTTCCCTTTCATTCCGTGTGCCTCTGCTGGAATGTGGATTGCCTGTCTGGGTTTTGGATGACAGAAGGCTGGGGAGCAGGAGTGGCTCCAGATAGTCAAGGTGGTCAGGAAAGGGCTGAATAGACCTGGGCTGCAACTGGGGAAGGCGGAGGAAATGTCCTTGCACCTCAAAGGGCCTGGTCTGCCTCTGACAATGCAGTCTACACCTCCTGCCAGGAAGTCACACCAGAGAAGGCAGAACTGGTTCTGGCTGGGCACAGACTCCCTGTGCCTAGAGAATCAAAGGATTTTTGGATACAAATACTGGGGCCCAGACCCCTGAATTTTAGAACTCATCTGGATCAAGAAGACTGCCAAGAAGAAGAGCCAGAGAAGCTGTGAGGAGGAACTACCACTTTGCTGTGTGCTTTGCCATGTTGGCCTGCAGTGGCTGATTCTGTCTTGGGCAGTGAAAGGACTGGACTGAACTTACTGCAATCTACTTTTGGGAGTTTCTCCTAGGGCTTGAGGTAGAGCTTGCCCCCTTTTCAAGAAGTCTCAGGAACAGCAAAGACTTCAAGCTCTTCTGCCCTCAGCACTGGGTACTGTGTGTTTTGTTCTGCAACAGAGGAAAAAAAGCAACCTGACGCCGTCTATGACGCCGCTGCTGACTCCATGTCCTGAAGGCACCGCAGAGGGCACTGCTGCAACGCCGCAACCCTGGTCTCACCGACGATGCCTGCTGACGCCGCCACCGAGCCACTGCCGCACACACCACGACCTATGGGCACCGCACTCCGCACCACCTCACTTCACGACGACGCCTTGGTATCCCCGATGACGCTCCACGCCGAAATCTATGCCGCTCCTTGCATCGTGGTTCGAGGGCATTGGTTGTAAAGTTGCACAATGCACAGCCCTCATCCCGCACCGCAGCCTTGTCCTGCCGGCACCATCGACTCCAGTTCGTCAGCTGACGACAGCGCTTCAGCAACTATGACGTCGCTGCCTGCACCACGACCTGACAGCACCACGACCCTGGTCTCACTGACGACGCCATCGGATGCCGCCACCGAGCCGCTGCTGGCACTACACCGCTGCACTTCGCACCGCAGCACCCGACGCCTGCCGACACCAGCGCTCCTGACTCCAACAAAGAGATCGCTCGATCTGCAACGCGTGTGACTTTGAGGGTCACGACGACTCCGGCACCGACCTCCGGAACCGACGCCTGTGGACAACGTGCTTCCGGAAGCTCCACGAGAGGTTGCCAATGCCCTGCATTTCTAAAAGGTACTGTTTGTGGGTCTTCCCGACACTGTGGCTTGCCCGCGATGCTGCGGTCAGCCAGAACTGTTTGGATTTGTTTTCTCACGACGCTGTGATGGCCCCGGACGGAGCTATCGACCTCAAGGAACTGTTTTTCAAGCTTATTTTGATACCTAAATATTTTTAAGTACTGTATTGTGGATTCTTATGGTTTTTGATCTTGTCTTAAGTATATAAAAATATTGGATATTTTTCTAAACTGGTATGGTGTCCTTTTGTTGTGCTTACACTGTATTACTGTTGGTTATGTGCAAATGCTTTACACACTGCCGCTAAGATAAGCCTGACTGCTCGTGCCAAGCTACCAAGGGGGCGAGCAGGGGTTATTTTAGGAGTGTAACTAGCTTATCGTGACTAGAGTGGTGGTTTCTGCCAGACTTTGGCACATGCCCAGCCGACCAAAAATCCCATTTCTAATAATGGAAGTCCAGGGGGTACCCCAAGGGAGCCCCCCAGTACATGGGCTCAAACTTCCAGCACTGTAATCAGTGATGGGGTATGATTGCAAACATGACCGGGTTTGGTGAAGCTACTGTGTAATTAGACATCTCGCAATGATGGATGTCCACTGTATATATTAAAATAGCTGACTGCACTTACAAAGCCTGGAGAATCCACTCAGGGGCTTGTAGGGGTGTCCTGCTCAAGCAGGGACAGCTTCACACTTGTAACCAAGCAGCCTTCCTTCAGGACTGAAAGACCTGCCATAGGGGTGACTTATAGGTTTTAAATGTAGTGACCTCGGATATAAGGAAACGTATATCTGTCTTGAGAGGTGCAAGCACCAACTCACACAGGCTGCAATGGCAGGCCTGTAGTCACAGTTTGGGTGGTCTCTCATGGGTAGCACAATACATGCTGCAGCCCATGGGAGAGCCCTGGTGTACCTATGCCCTGGGTACCTTAGTAACATATACTAGGGACTTACACGGGTACACCAGTAGCCAATTGTGGAGGTACAGAAGTATTTACCATGGTCACATTTAGGGAAGAAGCACAGTGACTGGGATTATCAAGATCCCAGTCAGACTAGTCAAAAACACACTGATACCAGGCAAACCTTGGGGGTAACCATGCTAGAAGGATCCCACCTTCCTACACACTCATTTCACTGGATCTTACCCTAGCACAATCTAGGTACGTCACACAGCAATTTTATTCACAACAACTTTTAAGCAGGTAGAACACTGGCATGAACATCCAGTGAGAGAAATTATTGCCACAAGCCTGCAAGCTGCTTCTTGCCACTACGAAGAAGCTGAGGAGATCAAAGGATAGGAGTACACCCTTCTTATACCCAGTTGAGATCTGGGTTATGAATGTATGTAACAAAACAATGACTCCACAGGTAATATTTGGTAGGCTATTGAATAAAGCATGCACATATAGTTGCAGAAAGGAATAGCAGGGAGACTCCAAGGTTAAGGGATATGCTAAGGGCAGAATATATTTATAACATGTATAGGAAAACAACAGTATCAGCACTGAATTGAATGTGGGTGTAACCTGAAAACACTTTGTGCACATAAGTGCTCGTATACACATGGAGATGATGGACGGAGTGCTTAAACTTTTCAAACACTCACCCCCAGTCAGAGATCTGGGTTGAATCTATCATCATTCTTTAGCTCACTTTGCCACCCCTATTCAGACACAGCTATATGCAAATCAGTCTTGACCCTGTGCCTCATGGGAACAGTGCTCACACCATCGGTTTCTAACATTGACTCTTGGGCAATTTTTTACCCCAGTTCATTTCTCTTTCCCACAGCTTACACCCCTGGTGCACTCCGGCTGGCAGTACATCCTTTCCTCCGGGCTTCCCGCCCACTCCTTGTGATCCATTTATGAATTTTTTAATGAAGATTTATAAAGCGCGCAGCGACCCAACAGGGTTTCCCAGGACTAAGCGGACAAAGCTCAAGTCAAGGTTGCAGATAAAGTACAGGGAGGGATTTAACTTTGTTGTAAAGGAAGGTCTTTTATTTCTTACAAAAAGCTAAAAGCAACTGACACATCCTAAGTTCCAGAGGGAGAGAATTCCAGTTTGGGGCCAAGGTAGGAGAAGAAGCGACCTCTCATACGAGAGAGCCTGACTCTGGGAAGAGAAAATAAGGAGAGGCTGACTGATCTCAGCTGCCGAGTTGGTACGTAAGGTTTGATCAGGCTTTGTATGTAGGGGGGTGCCAGACTGTGTTTAGCTCGAAACCGATAGCATAAAGCCTTGAACCCGACGCGTTTGTTCACCTTGAGCCAGTGGACTTGATAGAGCAAAGGTGAAACTGAGGCATGTCAAGGCAGCCTAAAAAGTTGGGCAGCCCCATTTTGAATGGGCTGTAAACAATAAATGGAGGCTTTATCAGCGCCCAGGTACAATACTTTGCCATAGCCAAGTCTGGAAATCACCAGTGCCTGCATTACGGTTCTCTGGGCAGCATGAGGAATTAGCTAGAGGACTTTTTTTTAGCCACTTGAGAACCGCAAAGCAGGTTGCAGTGACTCCAGATACCTGAGCTCTGAGGGAAACCCAAGTTCTTAATCTTAGGGACCGGAGAAGGTAAAGGTACCGAAATGTCAGGCCAAAGTGAACTTTCCCAAAATTCAGTAGTTTCCCAGAATAAGGACATCTGTTTTAGAACCATTTAGCTTCAGGGCGTTTCTGGACATCCATAAGGAGATATAACGCAGTCCAATCTGGGTATCATCAGTGTAGGAAAAAAATGTCAGTCTTGACCTTTCCGCAATGTTCACTAGAGGGCGAACGTACAGATTGAAAAGCAGGGGACTTAACATCGAGCCCTGCGGTACTCCTACCGTTAAAGCTTGTGGGTTAGATTTAGTGGTTTGTGAGAAGACTTGGAACGAGCGATCTTTTAGGGAGGAGATCAGCCACCTTAGGGCAACACTACAACGCCAGAGGCCAAGATGGAATGAGAGACCGTGTCAAAAGCCGCACTCGGGTCCAGCAAAGAGAGAGCTGCTGTACCACCACAATCAAGCTGCTGCCTAAGATATTCAGTGACACAGAACAGAGCTGATTCAGTGCTGTGCCCAGATTGCAAGCCCGACTGTGACGGATGAAATCAATTGTGAGACGCCACATGAGAGGAGAGTTGGGAATTGATGTGTTTTTCCAAAACCTTAGATAAGGCAGAGAGGAGGGATATAGGGTGGTAATTTGACCCGCAGAGAGGATCGAGAGCCGTCTTTTTCAGTAGAGGGAGCACAAGAGCGTGTTTCCAATTCAGAGGCACGTGACCTGAGCTTAAAGAGGTATTGAGCAGATTAAGAATCACACTAAGGGCCAACTCGTCCTAAAGTCTGAGCTTGGAAGGGGGAAGAGGGTCGAGTGGGGAGCCTGACTTACTAGTTCCCAACAAAGATTGCAGAGTGATCAAGTCCAGAGGGAGCCAGGCTATGATTTGACGAGACTCGTCAGATGTGGAGGCCAGAGAAAGTGGGTCAGCCTGATCAGAAGAAAGAGTGGTAGGGAAGATAAAGCTGTCATGAAGGGAAGGGTCATAATCAAGCTGACTGTAAATAGACTCTATTTTATTAAGGAACAGCAAAGCAAGCTTGTTGCACTGATGTAATGAAAGGGAAGGAGAAGGCAGGAAGGTGCTAGCTGCAGAAAGTTCTTTCACAACTTTGAACAGAGTTTTCTGGCAATGTTGGGCGTTTGTAATCTTATCCGAATAGAAAGAGGCACAAGCTGATCTACACAGTACATGGTATTTTTTCAGTGCAGTCAGGTAGACTATCTTGGGCTCTGGAGCATAGTGCTTCCTCCATTGTCTCTCTAAGAATTTGCAATGTTTTATATCGAGTTTGAGGGAGTTGGTGAACCACGGGGCAGGAGGATGCACTCTCAGCTGAGGCTTGTCTACCAGAGGACAGTTGATAGCCAAAGATGCACAGAAATTTGGTCTGGGTCAGGTAGGGATGTAATAATAGGGATTGTATTTAAGAGCCGCTCGTTAAGCATCATCATATCAAGTTTGGACCAGTTCCTAGATTTTAGCATTAAGGACGGTCGAGAAAAAGTGGGCAGGTAAGATTTGATAGTGAAAGGAACGGCAAAGTGGCCAGACCAGCTGAGTTGAATACGAGGTGCAGCAGACAAGGTTGATAAGTTGGAAAAGATGGGGTTCAAAAGATGCCCTGCTGATTAAGTAGGTAAGGAGTTAGTAAGCAGGTGGTTAAGAGTCTTCAAGTCGTCAACGAGAGCTAATGCATTCACCCCGATCTACTCAAACATCAGGTACCTTTATTTTTCCGGTTCCCTCCTGCACTTCTTGCCTGACCCCCTACCTTATTCTTTCCTTCTTACGCCCTTTCTTGTACAGCTCGAAAAAACGGTAACCTGGTCCTGAAGCTGACCTTAACCTACCAGGGGTCGAAATGCTGTTGACCTGCGAGTGCAACTTTCAGAGCTATGCCCTGGTTCATAAAATGTTAATCCTTTGTAATTTTTCTAAATAACTAATCATGAATCTTAAGTACCTTGTAAATATTGTCACCATTGCTCACCTTGCGTCGCTCTTCGCTGTGTCACTTGCGCCATCCACCTTGTGTGTCACAAGCACTTATGTGCACAAAGTTTTTTCGGGTTACACCCACATTCAGTGTAAACAGTGCTGATACTGTTGTTTTCCTATACATGTTCTAAATATATAGTGCCCTTGGCACATCCCTTAACTTTGGAGTCTCCCTGCTCTTCCTTTCTGCAACTATACGTGCATGCTTTATTTAATAGTCTACCAAATATCACCTGTTGAGACATTGTTTTTGTTAAATACCTACGAAGAAGCTGACATCTGAAAAATAGAAGTCTATTGCTGTTTTGCATCACCCTGTTCTTCCCAGTAGTCAATTTCAGTACCGATGATTGGTCTCTTGCAGAGTAAATAACACAATGCCTTGGGAAATATTAGTGTCCTGTTTGCTCCTGTAGGGCAGGTGTGTTGCTTTCTTCACTGTTACGGACTATAGAAAGTCACCCGGAGACCCTTTCTCTTTCAGAATCTTTATTTCCAGATCACCCCATCCCTGCAGTCTTCTACACCTACGATAGATGATATTGTACACTGGTGAAACTTAACAAAGGCATCATTCGATTTGCTTGTTGAGTCTGGAAGGATTCAAGAGTTCCAGTCCTCTCCTGAAATGTGGATGCCTCCACCCCTCCCATTTTAGATGCCAAGGCATCCAGCCTGCCCTCCTCCGCCGTCACTTTAGTATCAATATTGTCAACCTTTTTATAAAGGCTTTCCATTAATTTCATAAAGACACTCTCATGGACCGTCAATCTGGCTCTTGCACCTCCAGGAGCATTCTCCCTTTCCAGTCCTGAGAAACGGACCAATAGTGGAGGTAGGAAGGGCAGTAACCAATAATTCTTCCACCAATACAGATGTTTCCTTGGAAGTACCTCCTTAATGAATTTACACATAGCCTGTAGCTCCAGTCATGTGAACTAACTGAAAGAAAACACCCTTTGACTCCCAGATAAGTCGCCTGTGGCAAACTGGGTTCCACCAACTCTAGGCCATTCACACTAATGGGAGGCAATCAGCATTATAGCCTTATAGCCCGCCGTAGCGGGCTATACCGGCTGTTAAAGGCCCACTGCAGCGTTAAAGGCCCGAGGCGAGGGCCTTTAACAAAGCAGAGGGACTTTAAATGCCAGTATAGCCCTGCTACGAAGGGCTATAAGGCTATTAGAACATTCTGCCACTAGAGGGCAGAATGTTCTAACAAAACAAAGCCTTCAGGGAGCGCAAGGGGATTGAAATCCCCTCAGGCTCCCTGAAGTCTTTGTTCACAGCCAGAGCTGTGAACAAAGACACATTGGAATGTTGGTGCTCCGGGCTTATACCAGCCATTATAAGCCCAGAGCACTCCATTGTTTTCAATGGAGCTCCCAACATTCCAATGTTCTAATATGTGTTAACAGATACTAGGAACAAACCAGCTAGTTCTAATGCAAATTGATGGCTCCCACCTCTGTCTCACATCAACAGTACACCTTCAACCGGTTATACAAACTCTCTTCATGTATTCCCAGAATGTTTAATCCACCATCTTGGCTCACCTGCGCTGTGGAGTTGTAACTCTTGTTTTCTCCTCCTCAGTATAGCTACAGGATACCACAAGCAAAGCAGTGCTAGTTTCAGCATCCAAGAAATTTCTCTGTTGCCAAGAAGATCTGCCACTCGAAGCTTGCGGGACCACAGCCTTCCATACTGACTTCAAATCTAAGATTCTGGATATGCCTTTTGATGGCCTCACTCTTTTTGGCAAACCATGTAGATGAGACTTTGCAAGGTCTTAAAACTGACACTGCAAAGGTATTGGGACTTTTGCAGTATCTCAGATTTGGAACGTCTACTTTTCATGGCTCAAGAGGATCATACATTTCGGAGGAGAATTCAATTAATATGGAGGTCAGGAACATACTTATTATCCTCAAAGACAGTCTGCATATGATCAAGGTTACTAAGAATCAAAAACAGTCTCAGGGAGAAAGTGAGGTTCCACACAAGGATGTTATTGTGACAATCAGGAGGAAGCTTGATGCCCTGCTTGTAACCTCCTTTTCCAACTGGTTCTCAAAAGTTGGAGGGGGGAAATTTACCTTTTTGGTCTAATATAGTATACCATAAAAATCAAATGGGTGAAGCAAAGTGTACAATTAGGTCATGCGTTGAATGTTGGCCGGAGACCCCCCAGTTTGTCACCATAAAAGGAACATTCTCTTCATTTAAAGAAGCTTCTTACGCTTCTCAAAAGGGCTGCAGAAATTGTCAAAGAAATAAAGGATTTTATCCCAGGTTCTTCCTTAGCAACTAAAAGATGGGTCAATGGAGACCGATCCTGGATCGGAGGCAGCTGAATACGTTTCTAAGAAACAGTCATTTTGGATGATTACTTTACAAGATGTCCTCCTGATGATGTAGGAAGGGGATTTTATAACATCCCTGGACCGTTGGGATTTATACTTCCACATACCCTTTCACCGAAAACAAAGAAAGTACCTTTGGTTCTCAGTAGCGGGCAGAAATGGCAGTTCAAGGCGCTCGCTTTTGGACTCAAATCAGTGCTTTGCATATTTACCAAATGTCTTGCTCCAGTTGCTGCTTTTCTCAGAGGAGAGGTTTACCAGGTGTTTCCTTACCTGGACGACTGGCTCATCAAAGCACCATCTAGGAAAGGAGCAAAGGCTTCTACGAAGGCCTGCATCAGTCTGTTCCAGAGATTGAGTCTCACTTTCAGCAGAGACAAATCATCGTTACAACCCCAGAGGAAAACCCAATTCCTGGGAGCATTACTATTGAGAAAAGCTTTTCCATCAGCTGAAAGGGTGAGCAAGTTGCAGACGGTGGCAACGACTACTGCTGCAAAACAATCAGTCACAGTAAGGCAATACAAGTCTCTGTTGGACCTGATGGCATTATGTATAGGCCTCATTCTGTTTCCCTCTGTATGAGACCTGTCCAGCAAGAACTGGATTTGCAATGGAAGCAGATAGAAGGCTCTTGGGAAAATATAGTCCGTGTCACAAAGTGCCTGAAGCAAGCATTGATGTGGTGGAGAATCCCACATAACCTAAAAGCAGGGCTTTTGTTACTGCCTTTAACAGAAAGAATAATACTCACTACAGATGCGTCCATGGACGGATAGGGAGCTCACCTGCAAGAACTTTCAACCAGAGACCTCTGGACAGATGCAGAGAAGAGGCTCCACATCAATGTGTTGGACCTCTGTGCCTAGGGTTACAAACATTCCTCCCCAGATTAGCATGTCAACCAGTCCTAGACAGAATGGACTACACAACATTTATGTTCTACATAGCCAAGCATGGAGGAACCCGGTCCAAACCCCTTTCAGAAGAGGCTCATCTGCTGTGGTCCTGGGACATTTCTCACAAGATACATTTCGCTGGGGAACATCTGTCAGTCTGCCAGAACGATCAGGTGGATGCATTCAGTAAGCAAATGCCGGATTTTCATGAGTGAGAACTAGAATAGAAGAAGATTGATCACATTTTTGATCAATGGGGTCACCCCACAATTTATCTGTTTAACCCTCCGAACAACAGGAAGTGCCTGTGCTTCACAAGCACATTTTGGCATCCAGGGACGATGGGCAATACTCTTTCGATCAGTTGGTCCAAAATATTTGCCTATGCCTTTCCTCCTGATCCCCACAGTGTCTAGGAAGGCGAAAATAGACCATTGAACTCTGATCCTCATTGCTTTGGCGTGGCCACGCCAATAATTGTATAGCGATCTACTGTAGTTATCAGCATGTCCAGCCATCCCTCCCTCAGAGAAATCTTCCACCACGATCTCAATTCACTGAACCTGACAGCATGGTACTTGGCCACTTTGAATTTACTGCAAGAATGTAAAGCTATTCTTACGTAGGCTCCAGCTCCAGCGACCAATTAGCGTTACAGCGCTAAATCGACGTGTTTCTGTGTCTGGTGCAGAAATCATAGTCATTATTCACTTCAGATAAAACCTATTCAAGTCCTTCCACATGTGAATATTTAGAGAAGTGTGGGCTCTAATATTCTTCAGTCAGGGTCCATATTGCTGCAATCTTGAGATTTAGGAAAATATCAACATCTACTCTATTTTCCCAAAGAATCATTAAACAGTTTATGAAAGGGCACTTTACAGCATTTTCACCTCTTAAACATCCTCCGGTTCCATGGGAGCTTAATACAGTCCTCAGTTGATGTGGAGAGGTGTGGCTCACTGGTTAGAGGCGGCAGACCCGTAAGCAGAGAATCGGCCAGGGACCAGGGTTCAATTCCCGACGCGGCAGGGTCGTGGACCAGGGTCAAAACGGACTTGATAATTCTCGCCTCGGTACCTACTCTAACCAGGAACACACTCGGCAACTCTGGGCATTAAGCTTGCCTCATCTCTACAACGGCCCCCCACAGACGCCGGGGATGCCTGGTTTCACCTTGGAGATACCCAGAAAGGGACTATCTCACAGGGATAGCCAGGACGGGTTCCCCAGCGGTCTACAGCGCCGGGACGCCCCGTTGCTGGGGCAGCTGTGCGCTTTACAAGTCTACAACATTTACATTTATGTTACCTCCCTTTGAGCCTATACATAAAGCAGACTTAAAAACCGTCCCATGGAAAACAGAGTTTATTGATGCCACTCAGAGCAATTTCCCTTACTCAGGATGTTTTGGAGTTGTGCTCTGGCTTCTAAAGACTCACTTTCATTTTGAATTTCTATTGACTTGTTTTTTTTCTTTTCAATTGCACCAGCCTCCCTTTTGTGGCAGCAGCCATTTGTGAAAGTTGATTTATTTTTAACCGCACTTTCTTCAGTGTTGTGCACCCTTCTTTGCCCTCATCATTTCTATAAAGCACAAGTGATTATTTTCATGAGTGTATCCTATACTTTGTTCTTGATGATTTCTAAGGGCAGTACTTCAACCGTATGCAGGGGACTGGTGAATTCTTCTTCACCCTATCTTCTCTGTGATACACAAGCATTTGTTTTCTATAGTGCATTTGACTTAAGTTGTCCATGTGTATATGCCATTTCAGCTTCTGCGAAACGCACACTATGGTTACTTATGTTCATTTTCATTAATGTACACTTTCATGGTATCATTAGAACTCCTAAATACCATTACAGGACATTTATTTTATGCCAAGCGCACATAAATTAAACTTATTGAGAATTGACTGGCTATTCTGAAACATATGGGGTGCTTCATCCACTCCTCTGCGATGAACATGAATGTTGATATGTTTTCTGAATCTTCCAGACCATGGCCAGGGACGAGGCTTTCTAGACCACCTGGCACTAAGGACTGTGTCAGTGTGCCAACAAGAGACAGAGAGCTAGTGGGAATGCAACCACCATCCAAGCCACTGAACAGCACTTGAGTGAGAAGGCTTTCAAGTAATGATCAGCTATATAAGGTATCACAGTGATAGGAAATAATGGATATATTTTACAGATTTATTTTAAATTCCTATCCTAGTGCACACAGTATGCCTAGTAACTATTATAAAGACAAGCAGAATAGCAGCTGCAATGTTTAAGAGTAATATGAACATCAGAAAATATTGCAACATATTTGCTGTAAACTTTATTTCAATCCTGCCCTCATATATTTGTCTTGCTAAGCTAAATTCAGCACAGAAAGAAAAAGCCTAATTTGTGTTTCAAATATGGTTCACACTTGCATACCAGCTATGATCAATGAAGTTACTGTTCAATATAATACCATAGTCTGCTATTCTCACCAGCACTGGAAGGTAGTCTGATAAGCTCAAGTGAAAGCTAAATGTGCCTTTGTTACCGTGCAGCAGAAGTAGGTGATGTGATTCTGCATGACCAGTTTTGTCTCAGTCTCCGGCACAAAGTTCCTCTCTAGCTCTTTTCACTCCATTCCTAACTTATAAAAGGACATTTGGTAATTGTTGAATCTTTCAGATTGAACAGTGGAAAAAGGTCTGATGCCCTTTTATTTATTTTCATTCTGTGATGCCGTGCCTTTTGGATATTGATAAATGTAGTTATCAGTTTCCATAAAGTTTTGATCACAACACAAAAAAAAAATCTGTTATATCAAAGAATTCAATGCAGATTAAATACAATGAATATATTCAAGCCTATTTGAGTATCACGTTGCAGTGAGAAGTGATATTAAATAAACGTGCATTCTATATTTCCCACTCATGCCTAAATAATTATAAGTGACCTAAAAAGGGTATTAATTAGAGAAAAAACATGATTATACCAATTGGCCTGAGAGTGTACTTTAAATAAATGTATTCTAACTTTGTTGAGCATTGATTTATATTGCCGATTCCTTACTATTTATCATGGAAGGAGTGCATTATTTTAATATCACCAGTGACTAAGTAATCCAGGTGAAACCAGGAAAAAGAATGAAGAAGTTGGTTCAGGACTTTTAGTAAATATTTTATTGTTAGATATGGTGAAAAAAATCTCACCCTAAAGAAAACATCTTATATTTCTTAGGTAATGAAGCTCATAATAGGTTTGATTATTTACCCAAGTATGATCCCAAGGATGATTCCTTGATGTGTATGAAAAAGCGATTTTATGCTTAGACCAACAATTTGTGCCTAAATTTAGTATAGTGGTTGAGTGAAGAAAAATGTTAATGCGATACCACCTAGCATGTGTTGGAGCTCTATAGTTTCACGACATCTTGTGAAAACGAAGGGTTTGTTGACCAGGTGATAAGAGACCAAGTAGGGGGAGTCATTGGTATACTGAAACAAGTTCAGGAAAGATTATTAGCTGGCACTAATACCTCATTGGAAGAGCAATATAATAAATCCTATTGAGTGGAGAATCAACCCTGTAATGATAACATATGTGTCCATAAATACTGTTGAGAGAGAAAAGTAAAATAATAAGGGTGTTCGAAATAAGAACTGTAACTCATTCATGCCAAAAAGAACTCAAGTAAAACATAACTAATTGTGTACCATGTGGCTATCTGCATCACTATGTCATCAAATCATTAGAGTTGCTCTGCATTTGGAAAAGAATGCAACAGAAGTAGGCATAAGAATAATTTCTCAAAAGTGTGTAAATGTAAACAATAGTCAAAGTGTTACTGGTAGAGGAATCAGAAGATAAAGCAGAAAATCTTGACAAACTTGTACTGATTGTAAACTGTAGCTCCACTCATAAATGTTTTTGCAAAATTATATATAAAATCAAGTATTTGATTGCATGGTGGACTCTAAATCCCCAACCATTTTGATGGTTTGTAGTTTGTTCCAATAGGAATGGTCTCATATTAAGGAATATGTTACAGAGTATGGAATAAATATTATGGTCCAAAATAATTTAAATGATATTAAAAAAGACGTTTGATCGATGTTCTGAGCCCCAAGTATATACTGTTGATACTTTGGATTCAACAGAGATTATAATTCATAAATATGAAGACATTTTCTCAGAAACTTGGGCTAATTTGAAAGTATTCTATTATAACATCAGTCTGAAGCTTAATTGCGGTTCAGTTAAACATTAAGGTGCCGATTCCGATCCTGTAAAACCCGGGTATGAATGGTCGTACGGAGCAGGAATTCCACCTTACAAACCAGCAAGTACGATTCGTACAGAAATACCATTTCCGTACGAATCGTAAAAAAAACACCGTACGGCTAAAAAATACATACAATTCTGATCCTGGACAGCGCGTCCGCGACGTCCGCACGGAGTCAGGCAGCGTTTTACGGACCAGCAAGTACGATTCGTACCTACAGCACTCCGCACGGCTATATTTTTACGGGAGCCAAAAAGTGCCGGAAAAGCTAAGTACGCTGCGATGCACGACGAAAAGGGGGCCCGCTACGCGATGTACACGCCATCACCCACATCGTACGTGTCATCATGTACGGTGCGTACCCCAACATTGCATATGTACGGACCGTACACCCCACCCCCCCGTTTGTATGGACCGTACCCCCCACCCGCGTATGTCCACACCGTACCCCAGGCGTACCCCCCCACCCGCGTATGTCCGCACCGTACCCCAGGCGTACCCCCCCACCCGCGTATGTCTGCACCGTACCCCAATCCTCGCGTATGTACGGGTACATACACGAGGATTAGGGTACGGTGCAGACATACGCGGGTGAGGGGGTATGCCTGGTGTACAGTGCGGGCATACGCGGACAGGGGGTACGCCTGGGGTACAGTGTGGACATACGCGGGTGGGGGTACGCCTGGGGTACGGTGCGGACATACGCGGGTGGGGGGGTATGCCTGGGGTACGGTGCAGACATACGCGGGTGGGGGGGTACGCCTGGGGTACGGTGCGGACATACGCGGGTGGGGGGTACGCCTGGGGTATGGTGCGGACATACGCGGGTGGGGGTACGGTCCGTACATACAGGGGGTGGTGGGTATGGTGCGGACGTACGCGGGAGGGGGGGTGGAGGCTGGGGGGCTGTACAACTCGTACCCCCCGCACAAGTGTACTCGGAGTAGGGGTCGTACAAAGTTTGTTCCATACGGGGCCTTTTCCATGCGCTTGTGTTTTCGGACTGGCGGTACGGATTGTACTTGCACGCTCGGACTTCAGTTTTACGATTTGTATGTAAAACTGTCCGGGGACGTCTCGTAGACTTTTCCCGAAGCGATTCGTATGTATTTTTCACGTACGAATCGTACTTCGCCGTTTGTACGGGACTTGTACGATTCATACGTAAAAGAATACGGATACGAGTCGTACGGTAATTTTTTTTAACGGTTCGGAATCGGCACCAAAGTGTCTCATTTACCCTGTCAGTTTGCCATGAAATGTCTGTTTTACTTAATTTTAAAAAACGTGTGACGGTAATATAATCAAACCAATTGAGTCCTCATTATGGTTATATGTTGTAGAGAAATTTTAAATATCTTGATCGCAACATTATTTCAGTCTGCCATTCACTTCCTAAAATTGATGATCTTATAACTTCCTTGCAGGGTGCTAAATTACTCAGTACCTTCGATCTCAATCATGCATGCCAGCAGATTGAAATTGATGAAAACTGATACAATCTCACTAAATTAATTACCACCGAGAACAATCGAAGTCCCAGATATATTTTTGTGGTTCTAAAGGAACTGGAGTGGAACTGATGGTGTTGGAAGGTCAGACTGGCAAGCTCATTATTTGAAACAATTAATGCAAACACCACACAACCAATGCATTTTTTCTTTATTAAAATGGCAACAAGAAACTAGGACACACCATCCTTAATTCTCACATGCAATCAATATTTCATTTTCATCTAAGCTTATTTAAAGACATTCACATATATGATAGAGGATGTTTTTGGAAATATCTTCACTGTGCATAATTCTTTGGATAGAGCTGAAAGAGTTTGCCTTCTTGGGTGGGTTCAAAGCCATACTTCTCCAAGTTTTTCATATCAAATGTCCCATCTTTGACATCCTTTTCGATTTGTGGAGTGACGGTATCCATAAAAAGTTTGTGGGCAGTTAGAGGTTCCTCTGTACCACGGGGAGCCTTGTATGAAACATAGGGTTTAAGTTTGAATCCAGTGAGATCAGGAACCACAAGTTCTGGGACCATTTCCTTGATTTTCAAAAATTTCTTGCTGGCAGTGAGGACTCCTGTAATCCTGGCTCCTCTCCCTGGGTTTAATGTTCTAGGCCCCCGCTTACTCGTCATTTCCGACATTCTGTCTGCACCACGTACCAGACCTCGCACCAGATTAGTTAGCAACCCCATCGCAACACCTGAAAGATGAAAGGACAACTGTAAAATGGAACAACCAGCACCTCCAGTAAGCTGAGCGTTAGTTGAAGAAATATACAGAATAATATTCTTGGCCACCAAGTGGTCCAACACAATTTAAATCAAGAAACACATTTTACTGAGTGCACGGATACCTAAAAAACACAGAATAAGAGAGCAGGCAGCAAACTAGAAAACAACATCGGTGCTAAAGTTAAATTAATGCAAGCCAGCTATCACAACACATCCCACAGCGGATTGCAGCATATTGAAAACATTTGCAATATGCAGATAAAAATAGGCAAAAATGTAATAAAACAAGGAGTGGCCCAACTACCCAGGAACGATGACCCTGGTTCCAAAGTGCACTCTTATCAGGCGACTGCACGTGATGACATCAAACAATGCCACTCACAATACAAGAGAGCCGATGGATGAAGTGGGTTGGCCCACTGTCCCATGCTGCAGTGGGAGGGAGCAAAATGTGAATGCCACTTAAAGAGATCAATGGATGAATAAGAGCCTGCCAGAAAGCCGGGCATGTATTTTTAATTTTCTTGAAAAGAGGAGACTGGCACAGAAGCTCAGAAGAACCTGAAGCAATTGCAGCACCAGTCCAATTAATGCACAAAAAGTAGTGTATTGGAAGTCCCGGCGGTAGCAGAGGTGGAGCAGGGGGCGGTGGGTGGGGGGGTGGGGGGGGGTCAGGGAGGTGAATAGCAGCACCAGTCGGGTACTTGGGGGGGGCGGGGGGGGGGAGCCCTTACGCTGCAAGAAACAATGGGGGCAATATAAGGGGTGCGCTCAGTCCTAGAAAATAAAAATCACTACAGTTACCTCTGAAGTAACATTTATGCATGCGGATCTTTGCAACCTAGGTGCCCGAGTCAAAGGCGCTGAGGACTCATCACTGAACTCCAATCTACCACGTAGACACAGGAAACAAAAGGTAAAGGAGCTCTGTGATAATACGGCTACGTTAGAAGAGAAACTTGAAGATTTTGAGGGGTACGACGTAGGAACAATGTCAGAATCCTAGGGGTACCGGAGAAGGCAGAAGGCCTCTTTGTGAAGGATCTTATTGTGAACCAACTGCAGCCCTGAAAGAAGACTATCAAATGCACATTGTCAGAAGAACAATAAAGAGAGACGCCGACAGGCACTACAACTACGCCAAAAGACAGGAGATGATGAGCAGATACCTTCTGACAGAATTCCACCATAGAGACACGTTGTCCAGATCTGGGGTGATCCAGGGGAGACTTGAGAACCCACACAGGTCCCGTTAAAATTGCAGAAACTTGAATAGGCATAATGACTCTGGCCCCAAGCCGGTCCAACTGGCCACAAGTACCGGATCTGTTACTCAAAATAGTGGGGAGTGGACCAAAAGAAATACATGCAGCACCCACAACGTCAATCACCTATGTCAATTATGACCAGATCGAATATACCGGTGTGCAAATCTCCACATGCACACTCTGCCCAGTGGTGCCTTCCTTCAACAGGGAGTATAGAACAATACACAATTGGAGCAGCACCACATATCGACTGAAAAGTTTAACTAAGATGATGTTAACACAAAACAATCTAGTATGACACTTACTTGCAAAAAACAGTGTCTGTGAGATCCATAGGTTATTCTTTCTTCCTTTATTAAATTGTGCTCAATTCTTAAAAAACCATCAGCCAACGCATTTCGTCCACTTAAACATTGGACTTCTTCAGGGCAGCTCAAACGTCTACATCAATCCGAAATATATGCACCAAAATTCAAGACGAAATTCCAAATCTGATGCCGAAATATGGCTACTTCACAGGACTGTTTCAAATGGCAGTCCTAGTCGTCATGTATAAATATAAATAGATTTCCAAATAACAATGAAGTAGAAGAAGACATATAGGCGTTGTTTTTCAGGTTGAAACAAATCGGTCTACTCAACCTGATGAAAGATGGACCACGTAGTGGAGATTATCCACCCATCCGTAAGCACCGCAATTCCAACGCATCAACATCTCTCCGGTGAAAAATGTGGAAACATTTACATTTTTAAAAACTACACACCCAGGGGAATCCAGGATGGGGTGACTTGTGTGGCTCTCACCAGGTTCTGGTACCCAGAATCCCATGCAAACCTTAAACTTCGACGAAAAACACACATTTTCCTCACATTTCTGATGTAAATATTCTGCAATCTGCGTGGATCCACAAAATTCCACCCACCCCGCATTCCCCAAAGTCTTCAGATAAAAATGGTTCCTCACTTGTGTACCGGATCGGTTGAGGAATCTAGAGACTGGAAGAAAGACTTTTTCCCTAGTCACTAAACCAGAGTTGCTGGCCTGGTAAACTCATGTCCGGAAATCCTGGGACCCTGTAGTGACCTGTTTAGACAGCTACAACATGGTAAAAAGGTTACATATTCTTCTTCGGGGAATAAGGTGGGCGAACGTACTGGTTGGGACACGACCTCCTGTGGTTAATCATGGGTGCTCTGTAATGTTGGGGGGCGGGGCAGTTTTGAGTCCACGCTGCAGGGAGACAGGAAGGGGGGAGGTGAGGGATTGTTTTTTAAGCGGTTTTGAGATGTTTTGTAGGTTATGCATATCAACAACAGCAATATTAGCCAATGACAAGTGTGTTGGATTATCGGGTGATGGGAGCTGGAGTATCTCTCTGGAAAGCCTAGGGCCAGGTGACATGGGCCTCCGCTGTTCTACAAAATTCCAGGTTTACATCGGGTGACTTACTGGAGGCACACACCATGAGAGAGAAGCTATGTCAGTGCAGTTGCAAGATACAAGAAATGACACACGAGTCTCATGTAGTTTTAAAATCCTTTCTTGGAATGTAAATGGGTTGGGTGACAAAATTAAAAGAGGGCTAGTGTTAAAACACCTGAAAGGCCACACACCGATATAGCCCTTCTGCAAGAAACCCACTTACAGGGCACTACCTATTGTGCACTTATTAGATGGGGTTATAAGTTAGTAGCACATGCTGGTTATACTAGAGGCTGGAGAGGGGTAGGCATCCTGCTGTGCAAATCCTTCCCATTCACTATACATAACATAGTGCATGATAACCACGGGCGATTTGTAGTGCTATCAGGACACAGGCAGGGTAGATAGTTTCCCATACTCTGGTTGTATATCCCCAGAGGCTTCATGCAGCAACACGCAAAGACTTGGGCTCACTCACTGTTTCCTTGCCACAGGGAGAGTTACTCATGGGTGGTGCCTGCAATGCAGCTCTCTGCGGAGAGGTAGACCATCTGCCAGCATGACAAGGAGAACATTCTAGTAAGGTCTTGTCAGAATTTTTATCAGCAATCGGCCTGGTGAATGTATGGAGGGTGCGAGTCCTCTAACTTGTCAATGTACTTTTCACTCTGGTGCGCTAGACATTTTGTCACATATTGATTACATCTTTTGTCTCACATAACTCCCGGTATTCAGTGAGGTATACCACCTCCCGAGGGGAATTTTGGATCATTCCCCACTCTGCGCAGTTTATGATAGATGAGCCAAGTTTGGGGGGGAATGTGATGCCGCTTATTCCATGGTATCTTAAGGCCCCGTCGATCTGAGTTGGCCTGTAAGAGGCCACTGCCCACTATTTTGAAGAGAACGAGGGATTGGTGAAATCAGCCCAGGTCCGTTGGGAGGCCTTTAAAGTACTAATAAGACGTATAATCAAAAGGGGGACAGAAGAGCTAATTATTTAAAGAGGTCCTGTTCCTATGCTCCTATATGTGTACATCTGATTCACGGAAGGGAGTCAGTTCCTCTATTGTGGCAGAAGTACTGAAGGTCACGGTCTGTCTACTGTTTTTAGTTGCTGGAGGATCGATTTTTCAGATCGTAATGCCCTCACAGACCTGTTAGGGTGTCATGCTTCATCATAGGGCGCTCCTCGTTAGACCAGCACTGCAATGTCCAACGGGCCTGGTGGCATCCCAGAGGTTGTGACCAAGCTGGCACTTTCCTGCATATGTAGTGGGGATTCCCAGTGATTCATGACTACTGGGGAGCAGTCTTGACTTGTAGGATGTCGCTAAGTTGAAAAAACATCAGTGCTTCTCTTGAGTGGTGCTTATTGAATATCTGGGAGACAACTGACCTAACATCAGGGTAGAGACTATGGGGTGCACTTGGCCTTATGGTGGATAAAAGCGACATAGCAAAATAATGGAGGGCAACTTCAGGACCTACCCTGTATAAATGGGAAAATGATATGGATTGGTGTATGCAGGCAGAGAGGACGGTGTATGAGAGTAGGGGTTATCCAATCAAATGGACTAAGATTTGGGGGCGCTGAAACAAGAGTAGGGCTATGCTCTGTCTGCCTGTTAGTAGAACTTCCTGGGCGGTAGAAGAATAAAGATGGAATGATCTATGTATGCCACTGGACTTGGAAGATAGCAAGATACAATGGTAAACATAAAATGTGACTTGAAGGTCCTGACACTTGTAATTTTAAATACTTTACGATGTGATGTGGATTACGCTGAATACCGCTGTAATATGTTTTTGAATGAAATAAAAAGATTTATAACAAAAAAAGACTGCATGGTGATTTTACCACCACAAACCTTTGTTAATACCTTTTGCAGGGAAAACACTTATACACGGGAGTCGCTTTCCTCTGCAGCACTTTTTCCCAATTTTTACTAAAAAAAAAGAAATTGCTGTATTTTGGCCAATTTCTAGGTCTACTCCAGGGGAATTCACAAACCCTGGGTACCTTTAGAATCTTCATCATGTTGGAAGACGATGCAAATTTGGTGTGGATATCTATTGTGGACAAAACGTTACAGAGGCCTATACGCAAACTACCACAAATAGACAAAAAACGGCTTGGCACAGGGGCAATAGGTAGGGGGGGCCTAACAGCGAGGTGGTTAAAGCGCAAGTTGTGCGGAACGATAAATACAGAATTTAAAGGTGTCTTTAACACCTGGGCTTTGTCGTCCCACCAAAAATAGGCTTGCAACCCAAGCACTGTTTTAGAGGCACTGGTCTATTTCAGACTGTCAGTCTGCAAGAATTTGGTTCCCATTATTTGCTGCTGAACCATCAGAATTGTTTCCATTGCCACAAATGTTACAGTCCTTAGGCATTTCCTAACTATATACTTGGTTTGCTGATGCCTATGTAATTTAGGGTTTGCAACTGAAGGATTTAGCGTCACTGATATGCTCAAACAAAACATCTCCATGTTTTTTTTGTATGTGTTTATTGACTATTTGCAGGGCAGGTACCTCTTTACACATATCAAATTGTAACCATGTCCTGTAAATAGCCATTGCATGCTGTGTGTCCTGGTTACATGGGTGCTAACATGAAGTTAAGAGGCATGACAACCGAACAACTAAAAAGTTGATATATAAAGGAGAGAATACTAGCATTTAACATGGTGCAAAAATATATCGGCAAAGTATAACAAAAGCATGAGCATCAGAGAAGACAGATCTGATGCTCATGTCACATGGCAGTAATCCATGTTTACGATGTGATAATTTTCATTGTATGGTCACTGCGTTTGTCATCAGATTTCTGCTAGTTTGGGAAAATAGCACCCCCAAGTAGTCACAGATCGGGCTTTTAGTAGTCTATTCCCGTATCTTCTGCCTGAGCCCATATATAGGACTTGGATCACCTTCTCTGTATGCCAGGTGCTCAAGGAGATTTCCATTGCATTGCAACTGCCCTCTTGGCTAGGACCATAGCTAGATCAATGAACCAACACTATTTGCCAGTCCAGTCCCCCCAGCAATCTTAATGCCTCAGCCCAGAAGGCACTAATTACCGGGCATACCCATACATATGTCATACAGTAAAAGGCAAACTCAGGTCTACCACATCTGGGATATATTGCCAGGAGCATTTTGTATAGTTTGGATGAGGGGAGGTAAGTGTGGTGCAAGTCATTAAATTTTGTAAATTTAAGAGGGCATTTCTGAAAACTTTCTAGATATGCTTGAGTGCAGTCGTCCATTCCACATCTTTGCTTTCCAAGCTCAGGTCTTCCTCCCAGCTCTCTTTAAGGGTAAGGAGATCTTTGGAAAATGTTAACCGAAGGGATTTATAACGTTTAGTAATCGTGTACGTGTGCTTAGCACCACCCCATGGCAGCAGCAAGATTTTAAGTTTGTGGTTCCTTCAGGGTAGAGTCCTAGGTTGTCATGGCATCCTTGCTTAGCGCTAAATAAGCTAGTAAGTGGCCAGGTGGCATGTAGTGTTCCTGCCATAGTTCTGTGAAAGACAGAGTGCCAGAATCATGGAACTGCCCACATGCGTTACTGAAGCATATTCGCTGCCCCTTTAGCTCGACTGAACAGTGGAGGGGACCACAATGGGATCACCAGTGCATACACATTCAGTTGTTTAGGTTTTTTACAAATATCTCTGCTAGAAGTGTCTAGCTGTAAACAACAGAGGGGTGCCTCGTCAGAAATTTACCTCGCCCATAGAAGAAATTCGGGCACTTGCATGACATTAAGTGTTACTATAACGTAGCCCACCTCCAGTGTGCCACCCTCCATTAGCCTTGGAATCACTCATTTAGAGCTGTGCCACATTACATTTTTCAAAGTAGAGGATACTTAAACCACCATCATCTATGGGAAGGAATAACTTAGAGCTTTTCTACACCGACCATCTCCCCACATCAGATCCATTAGAACTGTTCTTAGGCCTCTGAAAAAGTGTCCAGTACTGGGATAGTACAGAAGTACTATTCCAGGATAATAATCTTAGTTGGTGCTATTCTTTCCTTGCGTTGAGAAGGAGAGCCTCTTCCAAATGGCCACCAAAGCCTTCACGGAGGGCAAGGCCTTGTTCAGATTGCCTGCTCGGACATCCTCCAGCTTCCTAAACACAGTTACTTCTAGGTATCTGAACGTATGTATGTTCGGTTAAGTTAGGACCTTGAATGTCCAGGAAGATCAGGTTATGCGAACTCAGATCTGTTAAGAGGAGAGATGTGGGAGTTTCTTCTTAGCAGCTTAGGCCTAGAGACGCCCTGACTTTCTCAGGTTAAATAAGGGCCTTAAAAAAGCCCTTGCAAACGTCATGTAGATACAGTAACACGTTGTTCCCATTTAACGAAACTGTATGCTTGTGCCCTAGGATCGACGTCTTCTAGTGTTCCCCCCCTTTTGAACATGTAGTTTGCAAAAGGCTTCATCACTAGGGAAAATAACAAGCACTGGCATAGCCAATAGGTCTCGCCTTTGGGACCTTATAAGTGTTTAGCCATACAACAGTTGCATAACTAAATACTTTTAAGGTCCCAAAAGCGAGACCTATTGGCTATGCCAAGCGGCCGTGAAAGTGATCGCGATCAAACATCAAAGCGGCCGTGAAATTAATCGCGGTCAAGCGCGGCGCGCGCGCCCGCGCACATGCACTGTAGCTCTAGGCTGGCCTGGTAGTACTTTTTGGAGCCCTCTCAATAAGTCTCGCCAGACCAGCGCATGCGCTGGGTCAGGCGAGACCTAAAAAGGAAGCCTTTTCTTGCACCCAGTTATATATAGATTTGCCCTGATATGATCTTCTCTGACTTAATTCTTGAGGTGCAGAGTTCAGATTAGAGCTGAATCCAGAACCCTTCCATGACTTATACCCACAAACTTATTTACTTCAGGTTTATAAATCAGATGTATTAAATGCAGTCTTGTGCCCAAGTGCAGACGTTGCTCACACCCACACATGAATTTACTTCACTTGGCATGGCAGTGTCCTGAGTTTTCAGGGATCAGATAGATGGTTGCAGATGTGATATTACGAATCATTCCCGGGAAAAAGATTTCGGGGGGGGGGGAGGAGGGGGGGGGGGGGGCTAAGTCTTCCAGCCATAGGCAGAGTGGCTGTAAGAAGGAGTGAAAACACAACAAAAGCTTCATTAACGAGTAAATGGTCTTTTAAAGACCTCTGAAGTACTCGGGTCCCGCTGCAATTAGACGGACGCCAGCCCGCGAGGCTGTCTCAGTTGGGCTGACACACATGACGGGGGGGGGGGGGGGTCTGAAGCCCGGTGAGCCCAATGGGTGTTGCGCGCCTGTATGAAGCACGATGGCCATGGAGCATGTAATATCTACTTTGTTGAAATGTCAACTGATCTAATTCTGATGCATGTTAATTGTTAAACTGGAAAATTAGAAATAAAAGGTCTAAGAAAAGCTGATGAGTCATAATTAATGGAAAGAACACACCAAACACTGAAATCACAAACCGCAAGAGAGGACAAGGTCAAGAAGCAAAGCAGATACCAAACTGGAGAGCCGATCCATAAATTAGGTACTGCCGCTGGGTAAAGGCAGCAGTCCTGAGTGCTAATAAAGGTGTGTGTATTGAAGCCTACTATCAGTGAAAGGAATAAGCCATGTTGAAAGGTAATAAAGTTGGGGAGGCTGACCTATACAAATCTTGAAGAAGACCTGCACATTACAGCTAAACCCTCATCTCTCGTAGATTTTGATTGTATAAACTTGAGGGACCACATGGTGAATTATTGGTGTGCCGTCATCAGTCAAGTAAGTTTCAGTGCTAAAAAGACAGTTAAGTTATAGGGTGTGAATTAGTTTTAAATAGCACAAGGGTAAATAAAAGCACAATATAAATGTAATGTATAACAAAGAGCAGGTGTAATTAAAAGGAGCCAAGATCTTCAGTGGCAATGTTTGGTGCTAGAACAAGTAAGAGTACTAGCTAGCTAGATCAGACTGGCTCTCATGTCACACAATGCCCAACAGGGTCTCCGCTTCCCACAGCACAAGATAAGATACCGATCACCTGAAGTCTTCCTTTTCCTCAGAATCAGGAAATCATTCAATCCAGGAAAGGTATTCATGGAAAGATATTCAGTCCAGAAACAACCAACAGATTTCATTCACACCAATTCAATTTGGTGAACATTAATGCTTCACCACATACTGAGCAGTAGATAATCAAGCTTTTTCTCTCCCAATAGAAAGGAAGTCCTAATCTTCAATCAAATAAACAAAAACAAAACATGTCCTCCACCAACTACCACCCCGTTTCGCTTAGACAACAGAAACATGGGAAATCTCTTGGGTAGTTAGCAACTGATAAAACCGAAATGGTGGGCTGGGAACTGCATGGTTCTGGACTTAGATTCAGTTCAGTTCAGTTCAGTAGTTCTTTATTCGGTTGTTAAAAACACCATAAAAGGATATTTATATACAATACATTCTTTAAAAAGACAATTAAATCAGCATCATAAGAACTCTGATAAAAAAACAAGCATTTACAATGCAACGGTCTCGGCATTGTTAAAGTTAGAGCTATTGGCATTGCTCATGACAATGCCGTTTCTTTAAATGTTTTAAAAGCAAAAACATAAACAAAAATAATGTCATGAGCAATGCCAATAGCTTTAACTTTACCAATGCCGAGACCATTGCATTTTAAATGCTTGTTTATGTTCGCCAGTTTCCTGCAAAAGAGCTCCTCTTTGGATAAAAGAACTGTAGCATGAAATGCGGAGCTGCGGCAAAGGCATGTTTGTTAAGAGTTGTTGTTAGTTTTGTTCCCACAGGTCCCGTGGGTGGGGGGAGGCTCCCCTAGCCTCCGTGTTCCTCCTCCCCAAATGGGGGCTGCGGTGAGAGCCACCCGGGACCCCCGAGAGCCTTCAATTTTTAATATGACAACACTCTCCACTTTGGCTTCGAAGGCAATTACCGCAGCCAGTGCCTAGGCAATTAGCAGGTCTTTGCTGATGCGGGGACAGCCCCTCATTAGGACACGGAAAGCCTCTTTGTGCGCTGAGCCAGGAGCCTTCAGCGCCAGGGCGGGCTGCTCCAGAGAACCGGGCGCCCGCCGTCGGGCGGGGGCGCAGGAAACTTCGCCAGATTCTGTTCTCAACTTTTACACCTTTTGACAAAGCGTAAGCACACTTGAGGGGCGCCTCCGGTTCTCTCAAACACACACCTGCGCAAGGCTTGTTGATGTTTAGGGTTCTGGTACGGTGCGTCGTGCGGGTCTCAGTGGCTTCAAGGAGCACTGTAGCCTAAAACGAAAGGGGCGGGGCATCTTGAGAGAAGTGAAAGGATGAGGAACAGTGGGTGTGTGGAGGTAGAGGCTGTGATTCAGTAGCTAAATAAAAATACTAAAGAAGCAGGAAAATATGTTCTCCTCGTCCCTCGGATCTATTATCTGACAATAAAAACGCGGCGCTTAGAAACAGGCTGGGCGCTATAAATGTCATGCCCATTCTCATTGGCCTGGAAGTTCCTATACAGGTTGATTTTAATTCAGCGTGTCCCTTTTCTATATGTAAAGAGGTGTCTTCGTTGCATTATGAAACACGCGGTTTTACCATGGCCAACTTATGCTGAGAGGTGATGCATGCTCGAGGCCTAGTGCAGGGACTCAGGGGTCAGAAGGCGGAGTGTGCCCCGGGGGTGCCAGCGAGATCCTCATCCATATGGAAGCGGTTCATGGAGTGCTAAGAGGAACACATGGGGAACTTAGATTTCTGTAACCGGACACTATGGGGCTGCTGCTCTGGGCCGACTCAGCGTTTAATAGGAGCCCGTCCCGCGTGACCTCGCAGCCCCCCTCCCACTCACCGTCCAAACACAGACGGCCCTCGGCAATGTATTACCCACCATGGCGCCGCCACAAGGGTCCGGATACCACCACAGTCCTGCGGGCTGGGACAGCAGCCTCTCTTGCTGGTTGCAGGAGGCCTGTCCCTGGTTCCGCATAAACATGGCAGCTGCTGGAGTGACGCATAAGTGAGACCTCTGCTTCCACTCAAATGTTCCTCGGATGTTTATGTGAAAAAGCTATATTTAAATTTCCCTTGATAGTACGATGTCGGTACAACATTGTCACAAACACAGTGCGAATACCACACATACATAAACATACTTGTGCAGCAGATAAATTTGAACCGCACCAGAGGTGAGCAGGGTTGCACGCAGGGTCCGACGTGTGGCAGCACATGGATTGCCCGAGAGCAGGGGGAGAGGACGAGCACACCACTGCCTTTCTCCGAGGCGAAGCAGAAATGCCTCGGAGAAAGGCAGTGGCGTTTCCGGATTCTGGGGCGTGTTTTGCTTTTCTCTCCTCCTGCCATTGGCTGGAGGAGATAATGAGAAAAGTTGAAAAAAACATGCCCCCGAATCCGAAAAGGATGGGGCCTGTTCGGAGTGACGGACCTCTTCTCCAATGGCTGGCCAGCATTCAATAGGCCAGCCAATGGAGAACAGGGGAGAAGAGGGGCGGGTTCAAGCCCCTCTACTCCAAGTCATTATCTCTCGCGAGTGAGACTGCGCATGCGCAGCCTTCACTAGCCGAGACCTAAAAAAAAGGAATACATATTCACATGAGTGGTACATAAATTCATAGCAATCACAGTTTACACCCGTCCTCTAGTTGCTCTTAATCTCTGTGCAACTTTGATAAAATTCAGTATACAACACAGAGTCAGTGGATCAGCCGCCCTTTGTAAAAAAAGTAGTGCAGGTTTAGTTTGAGTCAGTTTGGCCCTTTACATGATATCAATTAAGAATCTCCGCCTCGGCATTGAATAAAAAGAACAAAAAAATAGAAAATGAAGGGTGTCCTGCGGAGACATATTGTCGCAGCCGCAGGCACACTTCTGCTCAATCGAAGCAGTATAACCTAATGGGTCAGCTAATAAATGTGGTAAAAGATTGAGCCTAAAACGAGATATTAAGAATCTGTCCGGTGCATTATGCATGAGGTAGAGATAGGGTTCCATTCCCTCTTAACAGAACAATGCGCATTCACTGTTCCCTTGGTCCCTTCTTCTATCATTCTCCTTGTATTTCTTTGGGCCAGGAACAGTCTTTTTAGCTTGGGTTTATCCTGAACTCTAATTACTGATGGGTTAACAAAAAATCTGTGTGGCCCAGATTCTCCAGATTGGTCTTAACATACTTAAGCCAAGGTATGTTCATGCATCTTTCTTAGATTCAAAAAGGGTCAAATGGCTACAGACAACTAGTAAAAGATGAAACTATACATGTCCAATTATGTACCCCCACCTTAAGGTCCTATTATTCACCTACTACTTAAATTATCTTAATGGTTATGCTGAAAACTCATTAATACCAATGAATGGACCCAGTTCCAGCAGTGATGCTGCTACAACCACGAGCAGAAGACCCTAGTAGCGAAGTATATAAATGTGTTTTCGAGGCAGTCACAGGGCTTTAAACTATGTTCAACCTATACACTGCAAAAGTAGCATGAAGCATTTCATATAACCAGTCCCCTCATTCCTCCTCCATTCGGAGCCCCCACAAAAGGATTATGAATCCAGTTCACTCCTTCGGAAGCAGATCAGGCAAGAGAGGCAGTTGGATGAGACCCATCCCATGTTCAGTTCAAATAGTTGAAAACCAAACTGTAGAGCACCAAGGCCATGGCCTTTGACTCCAATATTAATAAACATACCTTGCCCACAGTGAAGTAGTTGCCGTACCCATGTATATTATTCACAACTATTATTGGGTGAGTGCATAATTAGAGTAACCACATACCTTGCGCCACATTGCAGATATATATGCATACTAATTTTAGATTTGGTTTTCCACAGAAAACCCTGACAGAGCCATTAAGTACCCAACCTCCAGTGTTGTACCGGAGATGCCTGTGTGGCACCAGGATTAGGTCAGTACTATATTGTCACTTAATTCTTTCTCGAGTCAGTTAGTAGGCGCCAATTAACGCCCAGTTGATCTTTCACCTCTAGGTTGCCCCCTGCCTCCCTTTGTCCTGAAGAAGACTCGCAGCGGAGGTTTAAGTCACCCTCTATGCATAAGCCGAGTGGAAACGTCGACGCACCCCACCCACTAACGGCCTGTATCACAGCCCATTCCCTTCGCTTGATGTTGCATTTATGCATTTACAAAAAGTATATTAAAAATGTTATAAATGATTTGTTTGAGACAGGCCTTTCTGTACTGGTCTCTTTACCAGTCGCTTGCCAAAGCCGTAAAAATGTATAAACTCTGACTATTTGTGACTATTCACTTTTCCCTACCCATCACAAGCACACCCATTCTTCTCCCCTCTTTTGAGCACCTTTTGTACCTTCCTTTTGTCAAACTAATTTTGATTTGTTTCAAGTATATGAAAATAAATATACTGAACTTTAACAATTCTTTGGCGCTTTTGTGTTTTTACATTGACTGTACGTTTAGAACAATGCTATCTTAGACAGCAGGGTATGTTATTGCATTTATTTTCGGTATTTTTACCAGTGTTTGACTTATTTAAGCTACACACATGATAAATTATATAATTTATTCTTCTCTAAAGCAGTCACGGACCACTTGTTTCATTTCTACTGGCATGTTAAAAAATGTTGCACACTACCAGTGCAGTATCAAATGACTTATCTGCCGTTGTAATGGGTTTCACCCACAATTTCACAATATGTGTTACACTTGCCCACATTATGCCACTTTCAGGTAATGCACAGCATATGTTGTATACAATAAAAAAATACTCAGTGCAACACGTAGCAGCTGTACCCATTAATTAAAATTGTTTGGAGGGACAACTGTTTCAGCTCAGAAGCTACGCTCATCCAACACAGAGGATAACCACTTTCAGCCCCTGCTTTTCCTTAAGAGTTATGGAAGTTGTAGCATTTGCCAATTCAATGGCAGCAATTGGACCAACACACCTGAAAACCACGATTTGTAAAAAGAAAGACTAGGAGTGGAACATGTCCCTGTTGCCACGGAGTCCTTTTATAACCCTATAAATATCTGATCTGAACATGTTCACATTAAATTCTTATAAGAATCTTATTAAATATCACAATTAAATCTTATGCATTCAAGGGGCTGGTAGAGCTTTACTGAGGGGCTACTATAACAAGCATTTGCAATGCAATAGGTCCCGCATTTACGCAAGTTTGAGCTATTGGCAGTGTAAAGGACTATGCCTTTTTTATGACTTGGTTTTTAAAACATAAATAAAAGGCATTGCCATTTACAATGCCAATAGCTTAAACTCGCATAAATGCGAGACCTATTGCATTGCAAATGCTTGTTTTGGTAGGCACAGGGAGATGAAGTGATTTGTCGAGAATCACAGGATGTGAAGTCAAGCCCGCGGCTCGTACCTACTCAACGTCATGTAGTTGAGACCAGATGCTGTTCGTATCACATGCGATAGTGTGCTATTTTTATTTTCTAAGCGCTCTCTTCGGCCAAAATGGGCAAGAATGCATTTTGCTCGAGAAAGTAACTAACAATGCCACACTGGCATTTTGCATAATGTGCATTTGCCCCCGTAATTTTGTGTTTATTCACTGGGTAGATATTTATCCCCGTTGAGAAAAATCTTTTACACTCCAGGGAATTCCGGGGGGGTGGGCGGGATTCTGTCTCTGTCCCGTCCGGCCCCCCTTACAGCTTTTGCAGTAATTTACCGACAGGAATTCTCTGAACTTGGCATGCCGCCTTTTCGAGCAGGTAAGCTGAAGAGTTAGGAAAAAACTCAGGGAATTAAATGCATCCATTAAATATAATTAAAACTGAGTAACCTTGAAAATGATAACATTAAAAACAAGCGCTCGCCACGCATCCGCTGTTTATTTTTGCATCGCGCTTTCACCTTAAAGTGAAAGCGAGATGCAAAAATAAACACACGGCGCCCTGTCCGCTTTTTTGTCCGGCCCAATCAGAGAGCTGGACTGGCACGTGCAAGGCAGCGTGATGAAGCTACTGATAAGAAATTTCGTCACGACAGCAGTTATGCAGGCGAGCCAGTCAGGGTGGGCCGGCCAAAAAAGCCAAAGGAGGCACCCCGGAATCCTTACTTCCAATGGCAGCACACTGTTTAACATAAATGGTGAAGCCAGCCAATGGGAATGAGGGGCGGGGCTTAAAGCCCTCTTCTGAAAATCCTCTCCTACAAAATTTCTCGCAGAGGCGGAGCAGGGCTCTGCCCTGCAACGCACGCGAGACCTAATAAAGTGAACATGCACTCCACTCAAATTTAGAATGTTAGAACTAACAGAAGTGATGTCACAGGGCCTTTGATGCCAATGGAAATACAGTAAGTCACATCAGTGAATATATATATATATATATATATCAACACGAACGCTGTACTCCGACAACTCCTTTGACAAACAGCGGCCACGGACACCAGTAAGCTTCAATACAATCCTTTATTTGTGCAATGTAGCAACGACAACTCAACGCGTTTCGAGATGACCCTTGCTCACGAGTGAAATGCAAGCCATCAAGGAAGTGTTTTTTAAACATATCATGTGACCACACTATCAATAAACATAGAAGACATACTTAGCGGTTTTCGTTCCCTCACGATACCGCTGTTTTTTTCTTTTAAATAACTTTAACCAAACTGTCAACATTGCTGTAAATACATATCTGAGTCACAGACCTCTTAATCAAATGGTTTAAGAAACGTTACTGAAAGCAATTTTCAATTATTAACATTTCCGGTTTAGCCCCAGTGGGCAATTAACAAATGATCTACAAATTGTAGTCAAAATTTCGTACTGATTAATCAGCAACAAACTTAAAGAAAATTGATTCCTGCCCCAGTGGGCATAACGACCCAATCATATTCATCACAAATTGAAACAGTGACAATGGTTCATCAAATTGAACGTAATCTGAAGCCTTTGGTTCTTCTGCACTTCTTTAGTTCATCATGCCCTTGAATATCTAGCAAGTGAAAAAAACATGTCTGTAAAATCTTATTCTGTAGTGTTGTTTCATAATTACACTTCCTGGTTTCTTGGCATTTGAATAAATCAATTTAAAAACAACTGTTATATAAAACATACAAAAGGTTGCCTATAAAAACAGTTTGACAACGTCAAAACAGCTCGACGACAATAAGATATTATGCACACATCTTATTAACCCAAATGGGCGGCCAATTCCTCCCGCACCCAACCTAACGGCCGTTAATACTGGTAAAGTGACTGAGAATCTAGAAGAACAAGTAGAAATTGAAACCACAACAGTTGGAAGTGTTAGTAGTAGCGAAGTTTCAAACATTTCTAACTTTGATGGGGTAAAAACCAGCATTTTAACAGAATTCAATCTTATGGCGAAAGGAAGACAAGTCAACAACAAACAAGGATTCACACGAGGTCGTGGAAGAGGAAGCAGAGGCGCAAGAAGAGGGAAAAAAACTACACAAGGAAAATCGGTGAGCCCAGTGGGAAGTCGTACAAGGGGCCAAAGCAAAACGAAATAATGGATAAAAAAAACTGTCATTAATCTATTAATCTATCGGATAGAGTGCTCAGCGATTCTGAGTTGGAACTGTTGTCTCTAGGACTGACTTTCTGCCCATCCAATGATTTTAATTACACCCAAAGTCGAATAGATCTTTTTTATTTCACGAGAAAACTTCGAATAAAAAAATGGTATGCAACCAAAGTGGGCATTGAAAGAGAAACCGACGGTGACACACCTAGCACTGTAAGTATTAATGATATTGAGCTGCTCCACACCGCCAGAGTATTGGCAGGTGAGGTAAACGATGACGACAACCCATTTTCTGATGTTTTAAATGACAATACCATCCTTAACCTCAGTGTTAAAAATAATTTCAAACCGAAATACCGCAAATTAAGAACGATGCAATTGAGGTGTTTGAAAAAGGAGTCACGCAAGAACTAATTAAGCTCACGAAGAAAAAATGGTATGGGTGGAATAATATCACTGCAGCACAAAGAGAAGGAATTAACAACTTGAAAAATGATAACTCCATTGTGATAAAAAAGCCTGACAAGGGAGGGAATGTAGTGGTACAATCAAGGCAGAATTATACTAGAGAGGGCATACAACAACTATCTGATACAGAGAAGTATCAAAGAAGCAATAGGATGGAATACGAGCATTCTATCAGAATATTTCAGGCGAGTCTTTTGAAATGGAAAACCGAAGGCATTTTAGATAAAAATGAGTATGACTTTCTAAACTGTAAATATCCAAAATTGCCTGCCCTGTACTTACTCCCCAAAATCCACAAAAATCCAGCTGCTCCCCCGGGAAGACCCATTGTGTCTTCAAGAGGGAGCTGCATGGAAAATACTTCAAAATATGTGGATTTTTTTCTACAAACATATGTTGCAAATCTTCCATCCTACATTAAGGACACGAGTCATTTTCTGAGAGAGCTAGAAAATACTGAATGGAAGGATGGATATTCCCTCCTTTCATTGGATGTCACAAGTCTCTACACATGCATACCGCATGAAATGGGACTTTTAGCATGCAGACACTACCTTAACGAAAGATCTATCTCTTACTTTCATCACACCGAAATGTTAGTGGATATGATGTCTTCCTGTCTGAAACAGAACTTTTTCACATTTGATGGCAAAATTTTTAAACAGTCCCTCGGTACTTCAATGGGGACCTGCTTTGCTCCTTGCTTTGCGGGTCTCTATTTGGGGTACTGGGAGGAGAAAGTGGTCAGAGAACATGAGATGTTTAAAGACAAGGTGATAAAGTGGAGAAGATATATTGACGATATTTTTTGCATCTGGAATGGTAATGAGATTGAAGCTAATGAGTTCGTGAAAAGCCTTAATGTTAACACTTTCAATCTCCATTTCACTAGTCAATGGTCAAAGACGAACATTGAATTTCTTGACCTTGCCCTTACCATCCACAATGAGGGCTTAAAAAGTTCCCTCTATAGGAAAAAAACTGCAGGAAATAGTCTTCTCCATGCCCGTAGCTGCCACCCAAAATCGTTACTTGGCAGTATTTCCCTAGGTGAACTATTGCGAGCAAAACGCAATTGCAGCTCAGTTGAGAGTTTCAAAATAGAAGAAGAGGTAATGACAAAAAGATTTTTGGAAAGAGGATACACTGAGACGGTGATCAATAAAGCTAAAATAGAAGTAGCTAAGAGATCAAGAGAGTCACTGTTATTTGATAAAGCCAATGATAAAGCTAAGGAGATTGACAAAATTAGGTTCATTACCACCTACCATAATCAAGCTCAAGAGGTCCGAAAAAGCCTAACTAAATTCTGGCCAGTACTACACACAGATAAAGACCTAACAAACAGTGTAGAAGCTATTCCACAGATAACTTTTAGAAAGGCCAAATCATTGAAGGACACACTCTGTAGAGCGATTGAACCCAGCAAAGTTAACACCCTAGGAGTACAAGGCTTTTACACATGTAGAAGATGCAAAGCATGTAAACACAGCAAAAATCACAAAGATTGTATACTCTCTCCAGAAGCTAAACCTTACAAAATTTTGAAGCACACTACATGCAACACTGAGTTTGCAGTTTATGCTTTATTTTGTCCATGCAAAAAGGCATACATAGGGAGTACTATCCACAAGGCCAAGATCAGGATCCTTGAGCATTTACGGGCAATAAAACATGGCGACAAACAGTATCCCATAGCACGCCATTTCACAAGTCATCACAGTCAAAACAGCGATCTACTCAGCTTCTGTGTCCTGGACTCAGTCAGATTGAATGAAAGAGGAGGTAATAGAGTTCAGGATCTTAGGCGTCTAGAATCCAAACTCATAATTCAATACAGAACTCTGACCCCTTTGGGCCACAACTGTGACGAAGAATTGGCCGCCCATTTGGGTTAATAAGATGTGTGCATAATATCTTATTGTCGTCGAGCTGTTTTGACGTTGTCAAACTGTTTTTATAGGCAACCTTTTGTATGTTTTATATAACAGTTGTTTTTAAATTGATTTATTCAAATGCCAAGAAACCAGGAAGTGTAATTGTGAAACAACACTACAGAATAAGATTTTACAGACATGTTTTTTTCACTTGCTAGATATTCAAGGGCATGATGAACTAAAGAAGTGCAGAAGAACCAAAGGCTTCAGATTACGTTCAATTTGATGAACCATTGTCACTGTTTCAATTTGTGATGAATATGATTGGGTCGTTATGCCCACTGGGGCAGGAATCAATTTTCTTTAAGTTTGTTGCTGATTAATCAGTACGAAATTTTGACTACAATTTGTAGATCATTTGTTAATTGCTCACTGGGGCTAAACCGGAAATGTTAATAATTGAAAATTGCTTTCAGTAACGTTTCTTAAACCATTTGATTAAGAGGTCTGTGACTCAGATATGTATTTACAGCAATGTTGACAGTTTGGTTAAAGTTATTTAAAAGAAAAAAACAGCGGTATCGTGAGGGAACGAAAACCGCTAAGTATGTCTTCTATGTTTATTGATAGTGTGGTCACATGATAGGTTTAAAAAACACTTCCTTGATGGCTTGCATTTCACTCGTGAGCAAGGGTCATCCCGAAACGCGTTGAGTTGTCGTTGCTACATTGCACAAATAAAGGATTGTATTGAAGCTTACTGGTGTCCGTGGCCGCTGTTTGTCAAAGGAGTTGTCGGAGTACAGCGTTCGTGTTGATTTAAGGAGGATAGCCACCTCGCTGCGGACCACCATCGCAAGTGAGTAGGGGGAAGGCTATTTACGGCGTTCGCGCTGTGTTTCGGTTTCATATATATATATATATATATATATATATATATATATATATATATATATATATATATATATATATATATATATATATTCACTGAAAAAACCATAGGTTTCACACACTTTATAGTTACGAATTAGCATTTAAAAAACCTTGCAAATTCACTTAAAAAACCATAGGTTTCACACATGTTATAGTTAGCTGGACATTTCACTCGTAAAAAACCAATGAAATTCCCCCGTTATAGTTACTGCAGGCAACTATAACTCACGCGACGCAATCCTCTGCTGATGACGTCAGATATTACATCACTGTATTTAGACACTTATTTACCCATGTTTTCTTCCATTAATCTTTAGCTATACATATATTACAAATATTTATTTTTCATAAAGATACATATGTCATCAGTGATGTAATATCTGACGTCATCAGCAGAGGATTGCGGTCGCGTGAGTTATAGTTACCTGCAGTAACTATAACGGGGGAATTTCATTGGTTTTTTACGAGTGAAATGTCCAGCTAACTATAACATGTGTGAAACCTATGGTTTTTTAAGTGAATTTGAAAGGTTTTTTTAAATACTAATTCGTAACTATAAAGTGTGTGAAACCTATGGTTTTTTCAGTGAATTTGTACGGTTTTTTAAATGCCAAGTAATTTTTTTATTTGTATTTTTGTTTCAGGTTTTTCACTGTGCGCGCACCGTGAAATATATATATTTTTTTTAAATCGTGAGGTGCGCGCACCCTGCGCACACGGTGCGCTTCACGCACTGTGCGCGCGCTGTGGGCGCTCGGTGCGCTTTGCGCACCGAGCAACCATGGTTCGCGGTGCGTGCCGTGCACGCAGGGTGCGCGCACCTCGCGATTTTTAAAAAAAATTACAATTGTTTTTTTCTCCCTTGGGGGTCCTTCTGTGACCCCCTGACCAAGGCTAGGGGGTTAGGAACTGTCCACTCAGCCCCCTTTTCACGTTCTCCACCTTTTTTTTTCACCCCCTCAGACTGCGAGAGACAAAATGGCGGCCGACACTTCCTGGTTTCGACCGATTCGAATGTTTACCGACATCTAACAACCACTCAATTGCGCTCGCGCACGGCAGGGTGCGCGCACAGTGCGCGCGTATAGATATTGATATGCTTTTAAATGCTATTTTCTCAGGAAATACTGAACAGATTTACACCAGACCTGCAAAAGGCACTTCCTTGACCTTATGGCTACCTCTCTGCCAAATTTCAAGTAATTCTGTTCAGCCTTTTGGGCTGTAGCTGCGTCTAAAGGTCCTATGGAAAAATGCATGGGGAAAACGTGTTTTGGGACCCCCCTTTTTCTCGGCCCCCGCTTGACGAATCACCCCGAGACTTTCAGGGTAGGAGCTGAGCACCCCTTTAGTTTTGACAATTTCGCGAGGATTCGTCAACCGGCGCGGGAGGGAGGGAGGGAGACAGACAGACAGACAGACAGACAGACAGACAGACAGACAGACAGACACACACCTATGAAACGGGCATTCCGGAGCATGAAACAGTCCAACAGGTTTAAGCAATTTTAATCCAGTGCATAATTGCCCAAAAAGAAACAACGCATTTCGGCATCTCACGCACCTTGATTACGGGTGGGTGAGTTTTGTAACTTGTGCCATTTAAAGCAACCAATAACATAAACCTAGAAAAAGGTTAGACAGTCCTTCGTTTGAATCAAAACAAGGTTGGCCATCTTAGAACATGCAAAAATCCCATACAGTAGTATTTCAATACAGCAAATAAAGGCAGATTAATGTTAAATCCAAGGTAGATAAACACATACAACAACCTAATAGTGAGAAAAACATATTGGTATTCTATCTCATATAATGCTAATGTCATGGAACTGGCAAATAGTGAAAACAAAGGAGAATTTTGAGAAAAAGATTGAGGAAATTTTGAAAAGGATGACCCAACATGAAAAACAAATACTACTTAAAAAACAGAAGAAATTTGCAAGAGATAAAAAAGGATTACCAAGAAGGTTAACCTTCAGCCGCAAATATGACAACCTGAAAAGGAACATTAAGACTTCAGAAAACTTGGCATCATTAGAGGCAGATTGCTAAGAAATTGTGGAGTCAATAAGTGATCGAAGAAAGTGACATTTCTGAAGATGTCCTTAGTGGCATAGGAGAAAAGGCAGAGGATCAAAGTAAACAAGGAGAGGGGGCTGGAACAAAAGCAGCTACAACCCCTGTGGGAATTATGATAAGAGGCCAAAAGTCCGGACAAAGATAAATCATCTAAAATATACACCCCCAGAACCACCAAAAAAGGAAAGAGAAGGAAAACTTCACTGTTAAGTGGGAGTAAGGGGCAAAAGAGAAGCAAAGTGCGCCGGCAGCAGCAATCCCTTGACGAGGACACAGGTCGGTGTGGGCCTTCTTTGCAGTGCCTGGATTTTGAGCCTTGGCGCGTCGCACAATCACTGGCCGTGGCCGGACAGCGGTGGGGGCCTGGAGAGGAGCGCGTGTGCCATCACGATTGTGCCTTCAAAAACTGGACATTAGGAGGAGGAGCCTAGCGCGCAACCAAGATGGCCGCGTAGGTGCGAGGCTCCCGAGGACCTCCGCAACCTCCTACGATTATCCTGAAATTATCCTGCCCTGGATGAGGGGACTATGTTGGTGAACCTGAGCTGAGGTGGCACCCGTTTCCCCACTTCCGAATCGGACCTCGGACACCGGAGTGAGCACCGATTGAGGTTTGCGGCCTTCCCCTCGCCGGACCCCGGATTTGCGCTGTGGGGTGATCCAGTGACAAAGTGAACAACAGCGGCAGGCAGGGCCTGGCGACTCGCGTACCCCGCACTTTCGCTTTCGCACCCCCTTGCCGTCTCTGCGAGGTTGGGTCACGGAGCTCTTGGTGTTGGTGTGGCCTTGCTGGGAGACCCTGCCTGCCTGCAGGCTGTGATCCACCCCGCTGCTCTGAGGTGGCCGCCCCCGGAGCTCGTGGCCCTGCTTTCCTGCCCTACACGACGTGGCTGGTGCGACTGGGAGACTGGTGACCATGGCCACGAAACAAGATGGAGACCGGGCAAAGATCAAATCAACCCGGCGTGGCGCCGCCCATCAGGCCAACAGTATGGACCGCTATACCCTCCAGAAGGGATCTCCCGATGGACCGCGCAAGTCCCCTGATAGCCCTCCTGATGCCCCAGACCTGCCCGCAGATCTGACACTGCGAGATGTCATGGGCGCCATTGCCGAGATGAAGGCCTCGGTGGGCCAGCGGTTCGACACACTGGCGCAGAAGATCGACTCGGTCCTTGTGGATGTTGGCCTGGTGAGGGCCGATCTTTCCAAAACCAACGACCGAGTGGATTCTTTGGCCCACACCGCATCGGGCCTTACGACAGATGTGGCGGCCTTACAAACAGAGGTGCGCCGGCTTAGTCAGGCGAGTGCGCTTATGGATCGACGCCTGGAGGACTCCGAGAGTCGGGCACGGAGGAACAACATCCGCATCATCGGGGTGCCCGAGGGACGCGAGGAGGCGGCGGCGGATCTCTTTGTGGAGGACCTGGTTGCTACCCATCTCCAGCCACGGGGGCTGAGTAAACTCTTCGCTGTGGAGAGGGCCCACAGGGTTCCCGGGGGAAGGCCGAAGGTCGGAGCCCCTCCGAGACCTCTCATTGCCCGGATTTTCAATTTTCGGGACAGAGACGCTATCCTGCAATCCTCCAGACTGCATGGACCGGTCAAGTTTGACAATATGGAGGTAAATTTTTACCCTGATTTCACCCCAGCGGTCCAGAAGCAGAGACTGAGCTTCCTAGGCGTCAAACGCCGTCTTCGGGACCTAAACCTCAAATACGCCATGCTCTTCCCAGCCAAGCTGCGAGTGGAGGTGGATGGTCGCACGCACTTCTTTGATCGTCCCGAAGCGGCCGGGGACTGGCTGGATACTCTGTCCGGGGATCGTGATCGGGGGGGTGAGGGGGGGGGGCGGCGGGGGGAGACGGCACGCTGGATCGGGACTGAGGGTTTAATATTGGGCCTCACTCTGGACGAAAATGATGCCACTTTCGATTCTGCGTCAGTCTTTGTAAGTTCCCCTCCTATGGAGGTTGTGTTGGGTCTATCGGGGGTTCTCCCTCCTCCTCTAGGGGGTCTAGTTAGTTTAACTATATATGGGGCGACAGGCACACTGCATGTTGGGGGGGCTGTTCGGGCTCATGCAGGGGTGCAGGGAGGGGGGAGTTCTGTTGGGGTGGGTGGGTAGGGATGGGGTGTTGTTCGTTTTTATCACAAGGCAAACGTATTTTTGTGTTAGTTCTAAAGTGCTCTCCGGGGGACGAATGATGGCCTCTGTATATGATGGGGGGTAGGGAATTAACTTTGTTGTCTTGGAATGTGAATGGACTGGGGGACAGGATCAAACGAGGTGTGGTCCTGCAGTTTTTGAAGCGAATCTCGCCCGATGTAGTCTTTCTGCAGGAGACACACCTCATTGGCAACTCCTTCTGCGCCATGAATCGGCGCGGCTATCGCCTAGTGGCCCACTCGGGCTTCACGTCTGGCTCAAGGGGTGTGGGCATCATGGTGAAGAACTCGCTCCCGTTGGAGATTGATGAGGTGCTCCACGATGACACGGGACGTTACACGGTCTTGGTGGGAAGACTCTAGGGCAAAGTGGTTGTCTTTGTGTCAGTATACATCCCACCGGGGCTGCAGTCGACCACCTTTGCAGACCTGGGGCGCCTTCTCCTTGGCCTTCCGGGGGGGCTTTTAGTTGTGGGGGGGGATTTCAATGCGGTGGTATCTGGGACTATGGATCGTCACCCCCCTAGGGACGTCCCCCGGGCACAGGCGTGGCTATCCGGCCTCTTGGATACATTTGGATTAGTGGACTGCTGGCGTTTAAAACACCCCACGCAGCTGCAGTACACTTTCCACTCGGGAGCCCATGGTAGTCTCTCACGACTAGACTATGTCCTTGTCCCGGCGGCCTATGTAGGGAGGGTGGGAGAGGTGCGCCATTTGCCACGGGGTATTTCGGACCACTCCCCGCTCCTACTACACTTGGATGTCTTTCCGAGGGGTGAGGGTAGGGTGGTCCCAATCAATCCTTGGTACCTGCGCGACCCCACCATTCGCGCTGAATTGATTAAATCCCTTCAGCAATATTTTGATGAGAATGTGGGGTCCGTGCCTTCGGCTGTACCACTGTGGGAGGCCTTCAAGACAGTACTCCGAGGGGAGGCCCTATCCCTTATTTCCCACGCCCGGAGGCGCGAGCGGGAGGAGGTGACCCGGATGGAGGCTGAAATAGCCGAGTTGGAGGGTAATCTAGAAGGTGGGGTGACGGATGCCGCATTACATGTCCTCCAACTCAAGCAAGCGGCCTATAGGGCCCTCGTCACGGAGGCGGCCAGGGGCCTCAGTAGAGAGCAACAGGGGCGACTGTATGATGTGGGTGATAAGGCTGGTAAACTGATAGCGTGGTTGGACAAAAAAGAGAGAGCGAATCGTGTGGTCCCGCTGATTGAGAAAACGGATGGTGTGTGTGTAACTGAGCCAGAAGAAATCGTCTCCTGTTTCGCGGATTATTTCCGTGGGGTGTATTCCCCGGTGTCTCCCTGCTCGGAAGAGGATTCCCGTGCCCTGCTCAGGGATATCGCGCTGCCGTCCCTTTCGGGGGATGACAGGGTGTCGCTGGACGCCGCTCCCACCTCCGACGAAATCGCCCTCGCCATACGCTCGGTCGCTTCCGGCAAGGCCATGGGTCCGAATGGTCTCCCTATCGAGTTGTACAAGTTGCGACCGGATACGCTGGCACCCCACCTCCGGGCTATGTTCCTGGCGGCACACTCGATGGGCTCCCTCCCGCTGGACCAGCGTCTGGCTACAATCGTGGTCATCCACAAGGAGGGGAGACCTCGGGACCGGGTTACATCCTATCGGCCCATTTCGCTACTGAATGCGGAGCCCAAGATTCTCGCCAAGGTACTGGCCAATCGGCTGGTCGGCGTGGTGGGCGATTTGGTTCATCAGGACCAGTCCGGCTTTATTCCCCATCGCAACACAGCCCTTAATCTGCGGCGTTTGCACGGTGTGCTCGCACGTGTCCCGTTCATACGGGAGCCGGCCATTTTGGCGTCCTTAGACGCCACCATGGCGTTTGACACGCTTGAATGGCCATACATCTGGGCTATGCTTGCGAAGTTTGGATTCGGCCCAGGGTTCATCAGTTGGGTCAAATTGCTGTATTCGGGCCCATTGGCGCAGGTGGTGGTGAACGGAAGAGTATCGGCTCCGTTCGAGCTGGGCCGGGGCACACGGCAGGGCTGCCCCTTATCGCCGCTCCTCTTTGCACTTGCCTTGGAGCCCCTGGCGGAGTGGCTGCGGTGGGAGCCTTCCATCCGTGGTCTCCGCTGGACCCCCGAGTATGAGGACCGCGTATCCCTATACGCTGATGACATCCTCCTGTACCTAGCTTCCCCACGTAAATCACTCATAGTACTGGTTGATGTTTTGCATTCATTCGGTCGTAACTCCGGTCTTGTCATCAACTGGGCTAAATCGTGTGTGTATGTTCTCTCCGGGGAGGCTCCTATCCTCCCGCGGGGCTGTCCGATCCAGGTCGCCCCGCAGGGATTCAGGTACCTGGGTGTCTTCATTACTCTGGACCCGGAGGCCCGGTATGATCGGAACTTGCTTCCCCCCCTCCAGCGTCTGAAAGAGGATGTCGCGCGCTGGCGGCGCTTGCCGCTTTCGCCGCTCGGCCGGGCGGCATTGTTTAAAATGATGTCGCTGCCGCGTTTCCTGTACGCGTTGCAGAACACTATGGACCTCGTCCCAGCGCGCTACTTCCGCGAGGTGGAGAGTTTGCAGCGCCGCCTGTTCTGGGACGGGAGGCCACGTATTGCCCTGGCGAAGCTGACGCTCCCATGGTATGACGGGGGGATTGCCCTCCCGGATATTAAACGGTACTATTGGGCCTCCCAGCTAGCTGCGATTAATCAGGGCCTATATGGGCCCGCCTTAAACACGGCATTTGAAATGGATAGGATGCTACTTCCAGGTGGTGACCATAATCGAGCGCTCTACTCTAGCGCGCCCGACGCTCGCCTAACGGGCCCCACGCGTGTCATGGTGCGAGTGTGGCACGCGGCCAATGCAGCTATGGGGTGGAAGGACCGTTTGACCCGGGCGTCACCACTATACGCGTCTGAGCGGTTGGGCTCCTTGTGGACCTCGAAGGGCTTTGAGAAGTGGGACATAATAGGCATTAGCAAAGTGGGGGATCTCTGGACGAGGGGAGGATTTAAAACGTTCGAGATGCTGCAGACGGAATTTCAGTTACAGGGCAGCGAGTACTTTCGGTATTTGCAGGTCCGTCATGCACTGGGCTCAGTCTTTCCGGACGTTGCCTCCATCCCGGAGTCTTCCCCCCTGGAGGATAGAGTGCTGGATGGACACGTCCCTGACAGCACGATCTCCCTGATCTACAAAAAACTGATCAACGACCGCTCAGGCTTGTTGACGGCCCTTCGTGAGGCTTGGGTAGCCGATGGGCTGGAGCTGGACGACGAGGACTGGATCTCCGCGGTGGCCTCCCCGAAAGAGGTGGCCATACCGGCTCGCCTTCGTTTCGTCCAGCTCAAGATACTCCACAGGGTCTACATGACGGGGCCAAAGCTCCTGCGTATGGGCTATGCTGAGGACGGTTTGTGTAAGCGTGGGTGTGGTGCGTTGGGGACTTTTCTGCATATCTTGTGGGAGTGCCCGGAGGTGGAGGGGTTCTGGCGTGGTGTGCATGAGGTGCTGCGAGTGGTTACGCATGTGGCGCTGTTGCCCGAAGCGAGGAGATGCCTGTTGAATGTGTGGGAACCTACCGATTACTCGGTGCCGCAGACGTGGTGAGTGACTCTGGGGTATATGGTTGCTAAGCGTGATATTGCTCAACTGTGGGGATCCCAGAGACCCCCGACTGTCTCGGCCTGGAAGGAACATATGGATTGGTGCATGTTTCGGGAAAAGGTGGTGTATGTGGCGAGAGGTAAGCCTGGGACATGGGTGAAAGTATGGGGCCCCTGGAACGCCTACCGCGGGGGAATCTGTGCTCCACCGTCATTGCCCGATCCGTCGCCGGCCCCGTCCCCTTAGCCAACTCATCCCCCCGGTACCGGGCATTGGGTTTCCCCAGCCCTAGTTTTGATCTCTCCCCCTCTTGAGATTCCTATGGATGGCTAGGATCCCCCCTCTAGGGGAGCACGTGTTGCTATTTCCGATTAAGGATTGCCTTGTGGGTTTGTTTGTACTTGTTGTTCATTAAGTTTAAAATGGAACCGTATAGTGGGGTCTGGATGGTGTGGCTCTCAACGATGTTAACTCCTGTGCATGCTCATCCGCAGCACCATGTGTTTTATAAATGTATATCGTATGCTCCTTTCATTGCTAGCGGCCGGCCGGAAGGTTGTAGGCCCATATTTGTATATTTTTGAGTCTTGTAATAAACGGTTTAAAAAAAAAAAAAAAAAAAAAAAACAACAAAAAAAACTGGACATTAGGAGACAGGAGCTCAGTGGATGCCGGGACGAGGGCGGCTAGTGCTAACACAGGCGTCCTAGCCCAGTGTGCACCTGAGGGCATGGAAAAGACACAGCTTGGCTCCCTCGGAGGAGAGACAATAGATATCTGGGGCCAACACAAGATGAGCACTGCGTGAGATAAAGCTGGCTGTATAGAATTTGGACGCTGCAATAGAATGGAGACTTCCTGCCACGGCGAGCATACAAGCATGGGAAAGTCAGATACTAAGCAGCCAAAGCTGGTTTCCGAGCTGGGCAGGACCCTGTGGCCCCCTCACCTCGGATGACTCCCAGCGAGCGCCCGAAACATCGGAGGCTCCTCTCCCTGAGGACGACATACGGGAAATGGTCCGAGACCTAAAGCAGTCCCACACCGCAATAGACTGTTCGGGTCGCTTTGACAGGCTTAAAGAAAAAAGTTGCAAATCATGATGAGCGGCTGGGTCAGATAGAGCAGCGCACCTCCACGCTAGAAGACGAAGGTGCTAAAACACGTGAAAAACTCCTAAAGATGGAAAAGGTGCTGGAGGTGATCTGACAAACGAACAATGATTTGGAGGCAAAATCGCGCCGCAATAATCTAAGAATAGTGGGAGTGCCCAAATCTACAGCCATGGTGAGAGTGGAGGATTATGTAGAGGAGATGCTGCGCGCTTTGTCTGGTGAGTCTCTATCCTCCGTGTGCATTGTAGAGCGCACACACCGTTCCCTTGGCCCGCGCCTGCCTCCGGGGGCAGCCGTCAGACCCATTATCACGCGCTTACTCAAATATCTGGACAGGGACACGGTGCTTCGACTTGCCAGGGATATGCAAAGTATGTCGTACCAGGGGAACTCGATCTCCTTCTATCCGGACTTCACTATGGCAGTCTAGTCAGCCTGCAGAAACTTCATACTGATCAAGAGATCCCTTCAACAACTGCAAGTCAAGCACTCACTCCTTTACCCCGCCAAGCTCTGTATCTTTCATGCAGGAAGACAACCTTCTTCACTGACCCCACAAAGGCTGCACGACATGAGAAAGATCTGCGCCTTGCGTTAAAATCTGATCGACGCAATGCCAACTCGGAGGAGGGAAGCCGGACCAGCTACAATGACTAGCGTTACGGCGTGCATCACACACTAACTAGAGGGCTCGCATTGGCTGAACTCTGTCCTAAGGCAACTTGATTGTAGTACTGCATCTTGGCTCTTAACCTGTATCCTTTTTGTGCATACTGTTGTGATATAAAACCTTTAACTCAATTTCTATACTGATTGAATGTGACTGTGATTTAAGTTGCATATAGCCCTGCTGTCTGACCACTGCGGGCGGTCGTGTTGTGCTCCTATCTCTACCCCCATGGGATGATTCCCTGCCACGGTATGGTTATGCTTTCCCTTTGTTGGGGGTAAGGTTCACCAGCAAATATGCTCAGCCTAGTTGGGGGCCTGGAGTGGGTGGGTTGGTTTTGAGGGTTTCATGTATCTTGATGGCCAAATGTTTTCTTCCCATGTTTTTCCATGCTCATCCCTTTGCATCCCCTCCTGTATGGCGCGTCACTAACGGTAACACCGAACAATTGTTCTCCTGATGTCTCATGACCAGTTATCAAATGTATTTCCTGGAACATCCGTGGCTTGAATGATGTGCGCAAAGCTAGGATTGTGGCAGCGCAACTTGACAGGCATAAAGTGGGCATTGGGTTCCTGCAGGAGCTACACATGACCCAGCACAAACAGGGGCGCTTGCGAGCGTGGTGGTTTGGTGAGAAGCATGTGGCGCACTATTCAAATTTTGCACAGGGGTCGCCATTATCAGAAAGAGGCTTCACTGGCACACTCGCACCTCACTCCTTGATTAACAGGGCAGATATGTTATGTTAGCTGGCACACTAGGGGGGTCACCCAGTGAGGCTCATCTCCCTGTATAGTCCGAACCTGGACAATCCAGGTTTCTTTGCGGAAGTTTGGAGAGTGGTGGACTCACTGGGCCTGGGGGCCATTATATGGGCGGGGACTTCAACGTTCTACTAGGGGACCCCATAGATAGGTCTGGGGACTCCTGGCGCCCTCATCCCCACGCTGGTGCGCAGCTCCGGATGATAATACAGGATGGTCAGCTGACTGACATTTGGCGTCTGAGACACCCAGATGAGGCGAGTGGCACATGCATGACTTCAGCGAGCTCAGCATGGTCGCGCATAGACTTTTGGCTGATATCCTGGGATGCGGCTGGTTGGGCGACGGAGGCCCAGCATCTGCCCCGTACCCTCTCTGATCACGCTCCAATTTTGCACACTCTTGACATACAAGACTATCCCACCAGAGCCTTCCCCTGGAAGCTCCCAGCAGGAGCACCGAGTGATCAGGTATTCCGTGAATCCATCAGGCAGGCGATCACCGACTACTTTTGCAGGGATGAGGGCTCAGTCGAGTCTCCTTTGACTCTGTGAGAGGCCTTCAAGACTGTTATAAGAGGGGAGTGCATAGCGAAGCAGGCGGGGGTTCTCAGGTCTCTCAGAGGGGATCTGCAACGGCTGGAGCAAGATATAGGAGCCCTTGAAAGAGTTCTGTTCCAGCAAAAGCACAAACATACTCATTGACATACACACTAAAATGACAGTTTCAGGAGGCTGCTCAGATAGAGGTTCTATTCCTGGAAAGGGTGACCAAGGCATGGCGATAGGACGAGGGGGACAGAGCAGGCAAAACCCTTGCGGGACTGCTTAGGAAACCATGGGCCGATGATTAAATTTCTGAACTGCGCTCTGCGAACGGCAAGGTGTTGACGGGTCAAAAAGCGGTAAGGGGGAGGCTCTTCCCCTGGCCTGCCGCACAATTATCCAGATCTGGAGGCGTGTTTCCCGGTATATGGGCTGGTGGAGTTTGCTGATGGGCACGACTCCCCTTTGGTGTGCAACGCACCTCCGGCCCGTCTCAGCTCTCACCAGATTCTGTAGATGGGATAATATCGGAATATCTACACTAGGTGATGTGATGCGCAGGCCCACGCTTAAATCCTTTCAGAGGCTGCAGGAGGAGTTGGACCTACACAAGTCCCAGTTCCATAAATATCTTCAGCTCCGCCACGCCCTGTCCCCCCTGACAAAGCACCTTACGTCACTACCCAAATTCCACCCACTAGAGGGTAGACTGTTGAAGGGGGATCTGGGAGGACATAAAATCTGCCAATTATATCAGACCCCGACTACGCACTCCAAGACAACCATACACCGGACTCGGGCAGCGTGGGAGGCGGATTTACCGCCCTCACTGACGATGACTGGACTGAGGCCCTTGCCAGCCCTAGGTATGCCGCCGTGTCCTCTAGATACAGGTTGATTCAGTTTAAGTATCTTCACAGAGTATATTACACCCGCCTTCGCCTCTGGAAGATGGGGGCTATCCAATCCCCTACCTGCCTTCGTTGCAATTCTGACGATGGGTCCTTTCTTCACACGGTCTGGGGCTGCACTGCACTACAACACTTTTGGTCGGGGTATTGTCTTGTCTGGGGTGGGTGTTGGGCTGGGACCACCCGGTGGATCCTCGACTAATCCTTCTTCATGGCATAGAAGACATTGGGGGAAACAGATATAAGAGGCACCTTTTATTCCTGGGTCTGACATTGGCCAAGCGTGACATTGCACAGCATTGGAAGTCTTCCTCTCCCCCCGGGGTGGCGGCTTGGAAATCGGCCCTAGATAAATGTATATCGGCTGAAGTGGCGGTCTTTCAGGCACGGGGTTGCCCGCAGAAGCATGGGAAGATCTGGGCCAAGTGGGCTACATACCGGGGTATTGACCTGTCCATCCTTTCACAATCAGCGAATCCAGACCCTATTGAGAGACTAATCATTAATGACTCCCCAATCTAATATGCTTATTGGCTATGGCGGTGGACATACCTCTATGTTCTTGTGTGTGTTTATTGCTCCATGTGGGAAGCGTGGTGCAGGGTTGGGGGGGAGGCGGGAGGGGTGGGATGTTAGCTCAAATGTTTTACAGATCCTCAGGTGTGGTTCTCTTCGGTATCTGTTGTATCTACACTACGTCATGTGTCTGTATACCGTTTAATGGGGGTTCGCCCACTGGGTGTTATAAACTCAATAAAATTTGTTGTCAAAAAAAGCGGTAAGGGAGGAAATGGTTTCTTTTTATACCTCCCTTTATCAGCACAGCTACAGACGGATGCCTCAGAGGTGGAGGAATATCTCTACACTCTACAGTCGATATGGCTAGAGGCGAGTCCCAGAGCATATATGGACGAGCCGGGAAAACGCCAGGCCAGGACGGCCTATCAGCCGCCTTCTACAAGGAGTACACTGATCTACTTGTTCTCCGGGCTGATAGACAGGTACCAAGAGTCGCTGGAGTAAGGGTCTCTCCCCCCCCACCCCCCCCCATCGCTTCAGGAGGCTCTTATTATCACAATACTTAAGCCTAGTAAGTATTGCGATTCGTACCGCCCACTTTCCATGATAAACATGGACTTCTCCCCCTGATGCCAATGATACTTCGTCCTGACCAGTGTGGGTTCGTCCCAGGCTAGTCCACTGCCCACAACCTAGGCACTCTCTTTGCAACAATGCAGGAGATAGACCCGCAGATACAAGCAGCCCGGATACTCCTGGATGCCACTAAGTCGTTCGACTCCCTCAAGTAGCCCTATCTTTTTGCCCTATTTAAACGCATCGGCCTCAGTCTGACATTCTTTCATCTAATATCACTGCTTTACTCTCTCCCTACGGGGCGCATCAGGGTAAATTGGGTGATCACTGCCCCCCTCCGATTTCCAGGGGCACGCATCAGGGGTGCCCCCTGTAGCCCCTGCTATTTGCCGTAGCCATGGAGCCGCTTGCAGCAAGGCTGCAGCAGCACCATGCCCAAAGGGGACTGGCGTTTACCCCGTGTGGTGTTGGTGTCCCTATATGCGGACAATGTGACACTTTACGTCAAGAACCCCAAAGACAATTTGGACCAGCTGTTTCGGAAATTCCTGCGCTTTGGAGGCCTAGCTCGAATTGTAATTAACTGGTCCAAATCACTAGTCTTTCCACTCACGGAGGTCACAACGCAGACACAGGCGGACCCCTTGCAGTGGATGCGAGACCTGGTGAAATATCTGGGAACATGGATTAGTCGAGATCCTGACGAACTCTGGCGCCCCAACTAAAGGGAAATTCATAGACTGGCTAGAACAGCACATTAAGTGATGGGTTGCGCTTCCTCTTTCCCTAGCTGGAAGAGTGGCTGTCGCTAAGATGGTAGTACTGCTCAAACTCCTGTATCTCTTCACTAACATTCAGATTCCACTTACAGCTTGCTTTAGCTCCCTCCCTTCCCTTTCATCTTTCCCTTGGACCTCCACTCCTCGCTCCCCTATTATTAGGCCAACACTATGTTATTTGTATTAGCATAATTGCGATTCATTTAGACGACGGCTGCAATCCAACATGGTGACCCTGGCATGGGCAGGCAGGCAGGCAGCCCCGGGTCTCATGAGTGGTGTTCACTCTCCCTTTTGAGCAGGGAGGTCTCGGAGCTCCGGACCTCGAGTTGTACTATTGGTGTGCTCAGGTGCAATTTGCATATTACTGGGTCTACCCAACAAAGTTCCTGGCACATACAGTGACCAAGTAGACCTGGTTCCACTCCTGATGACCTTATACCAGCCACGGCCCAGGCAAGAAATAGATGCTGTGGGATGCACGGTAAGGGCTTGGCAGAACTTCAAGGGGAGGGCTAAAATCGATATTATGCACGCCCCCCTGGTACCTCTGATAAAGCACCCAAGCCTTCCCTCCCTGGCGGAGGCTGGCCACTGTGTCCGACTCAGAGCGATGAAACTAACCAAAATGGGAGACCTGTACCCGTGAGACACCCTCATTGCTTTACACCAGATTCGAGGGGCAGGAGCTTACAATACTAGAGAAAATGACATACTTTCAGCTATGTGCAGCACTGCGTGCCTATTACCCTACCTTCCCCGAGGCGCTGGACACGTTTCAGACTTTGGAGCCCTTTTAAAAAAAAAAACATCCCCACACAAGCTGATCACGCGTCTTTATCCATACATGCAGAGCAGAGCCCCGGTTTGTGAGACCCAGGCATGTCAAGGGTAGGAAAACATGCTGGGTACACCTATTACACAGGAACAATGGACGTATTGCTGTGCGCAAGCGTGTGCCCTCTCCAAGAACTATCGGCTGCGGTTCATACATTGAAACTTTTTGCACTGCATGTACAGAACTCCTGAATAGCTAATGAAACTCAGACTGGCAGCGGAGGCGCGTTGCCTAAGATCCAGGGCCCCTGATGCAACCTTTCTGCATTTAGCGTGGGAATGCCCCAAGATTCACACATATTGGGGTGCTGTTCTGGACGCCATAGATGGGATGATTGACACACCAATAGACCGGTCTCCCATGACGGCGTTACTGGGGTACGTGAAATATATCCCAACAAGGGATAGACGGCTTTGCGCGATGCTCCTGCTACTTGCCAAAAGATGCGTCGCCATGACATGGGGTAGGAAGCAAGCCCCTAAAAAACGCGACGTGACTAAGAGACGCAGCATTTTGCCAGGAGCAACTTGCGGCCTTCTGCGACATGATGCCCACCCAATCCAGACCTAGGGACTTCTGGGGCCCATTGCAACAATACATAAGCGCACACTCGACAGACACGACTGCCCCCTCCGCACCCCAATAAATGACAAATACTGCTCTGCCTCCCTGCTATCCCAGCCATGTAGGGATAACATGACTCTTCATGGGACCGATAGAGCTGACTGCGCGCCCGGGGACCCCCTCCCTCCCTTCCATCTTTCCCTCGGACCTCCCCTCCTCGCGCCCCTATTATTAGGCCAACACTATTATTTGGATTAACACAATTGTGATTCATTAGAATGTCAAATGGATCATGTTAGAGCCCTCAAGTTGCACTGAGTAATTAATGGAAAATGCCAAATGTAACATGCCACGTGTGGACTTTGAATTATGATAAATCAGAAGGATGGACAATATATAGTGCATTGTAACTGCTAGATCGCAACACATGTATGAATGTACAGGAGTTTCAAAATGTTTGTATACCAAAATGTTGAATCAAAAGAATGCTAAAAAAAAAGAAGAAAAAAAAACCCAGTAGCAAGTATATACTGAGGTCGCGGAGGGTTTTCGCATTGGTTATTTCGGTGCACCCACGTTATTTTGAAGCATTTGAGCCGTTTCCAACCAAACCGAGTACTCATACTTAATTGCACAATAAGTTACTTTGGGACCATAGTTATATCTTGTATGGTTATATTCCATGACATTACTACTATATGAGATAGAGTACCAGTATTTTTAGCTCACTAATAGGATGTTGTATGTGTTTCTCTACCCTGGCTTTAACGTAAATCTGCCATTATGTGCTGTATTGAAATACTCCTGTATGTACTTTCTGCATCTTCTAAGAGGCCCAACATTGTTTTGATACAACAGAAGAACTGCCTAACCTTTTTATACAGGCGCAAGTTACAAAAACTAGCCCGTGATCAAGCTGCGTGAGATGCCGAAACACGTTGTGTTTCTTTTTGGGCATGTACGCACAGGATTAAAATTGCCTACAACTTAAGATCGCGTCGGACTGATTCATGCATCGGAGTGCACATTTCCTAGTTGCTGCTGTGGCTGGAAGTCTCTTCTACGTAACAGGTTCCTCATCCTGACGTGCACCGCCGTGGCATGGGTTCCAACTTCAAGGGTCCAAAAAAATATAATATATATCAAAAGAATACCCTTCAGGCATAGAATGACGTATAAATTATGCAAAAAAGAAGCAGAGAACTCTGGGTAGTTCTCAAGTTTAGGTGGAAAGCAGCTCCTGTATAGAGCACTTTCAACACCAGCGACACTTTAGATCTGCTCACCTCAAATGTCTGCTTTTCTATCCAAGTTTTTAAGCATAGCATTAGCACAGTCCTATCCACGCTGAGATAGAAATGGACAAAGTCTTTTGCCATTTCTACAGCAAAGTCTATAAGCATAGGACTAGCACAGTGCTGTCCTTGCCGTGCTGTAAAATGACAAAAGCCATTTACCACTCCAGGCACAGTATTAGAGCTTTGAATTGATAAAATACCAATCAAGCCAACCTGAAATGAGTAAAAGCAACCCCTGAAACAGTGTTTCGCTCTAATTAGAGCTCTTCAGAGAGGTATAGCTTTGTCCAGACACAAGGGAGCACCCAGTACAAGTCAAAAGAATACCCTTTCAGGCATAGTGATGAATAAATTATGCAAAAAAGAAGCAGAGAACTCTGGGTAGTTCTCAAGTTTAGGTGGAAAGCGGCTCCTGTGTGTGTGTATGTCCAACTAACTATAACGTCCCTGACACCTGTGTTTTTTTCAGTGAGTTTCTAAGGTTTTTTAAATGCTAATTTCTAACTATAACGTCCCTGAAACCTTTGGTTTTTTTCAGTAAATTTCTGAGGTTTTTTAAATGCCAATTTCCAACTATGCCTACTGAGGTAGGACATATGAGTATCATTGAGTTGGGTAACAATAAACATCTGTTATTCAGCGCCTTGAGACTCTTGGGTGAAAGGTGCGCTTTACAAATACACGTGTTATGTTAGGTTATATACAGAAAGAGGAAGAAAGGCGCAGAAAGAAGCAAGAGAAATGCAGAAAGAGGCAACAGAAGTCCAAAAAAACAATGAAAGGTGCAGAAAGAAGAAAGAGATATGCAGAAAGAACCAACAGAGGTGCAGAAAGAAACCTTGTTGCAAAGTCATCCCGTGCCCCCAAATTTTTGCTGACGGGTACTGGTGGTAACTGACTGACTAACCAGGCCTAGAGCCAGTGCTATGCTAAAAGACACTTAGAATACAGTGAAAACACCTACATACACTAGGGAACACCATGCGTTGGGGAACCCCTGTGATTGGCATGACCTCTCCTGTAAGGTCCTAGTACATAATAGGGCAGGGGGATTAAAACTACATCTAAGTCAGAGGTGTAGAAATATGCTTCTACAACTAGTAGTAGTGTTTGCAGAGTAGTAGAGAAAGGGTGCTGGGCCTCCGAGCAGCGCTCAGGAATTCCGCTGGGTAGGACTTACAGGAGGTACCAGGAGGGCTTCTTGGCCCCCAATGTCCCTCAGGAGTAAAGTGGACTTCATCCCCTAGTCTGCCATGAGGCGCGTTTGCAGAGTGGTGGAAAAAGGGGGCATGGCCTCCGAAGACGTCTTAGCAATCCTAGTGTTTTGGACTTACTGGAGGTAACAAAAGGGGTGGGTTGGCCACCAAGGACGTACTTGGGGGCCAACTACCTCCCCTATTACCTCCAGTAAGTACTACACAGCAGGAATGCTAAGTTCTCATAACAGGCCGTCCCCCTTTACCCACCACTCTGCAAACGCGCTCCCTGGCGCGCACTTGGATGGGGATTGAACTCTCCATCACTGCTGGGGGGTCCTCAAGGACCAACTAGCTTACCTCTTACCTCCAGTAAGCCCCACAAAGTGGGATTGCTGAGAGGTGGACAGAGGCCACGCTCCCTTTCTCCACCACTCTGCAAACGCATCTCCTGGCGCACTCTCGGTTGGGGGATGAAGTCCCCTTTCCTCATGAGGGTCCCTGGGGGCCAACTAGCTCACCAGGTACCTCCAGTAAGCCCCACACAGCTGGATTGCTGAGAGTGGTCAGAGGCCACGCCCCCTTTTTACAGCACTCTGCAAAAGCGCCTCCTGGCGCACTGCTTCTTGGGGGATGAAGTCCATGAAGTTCACTTATGTCCTGAGTTCCTGAGGGCACAAGAGGATCTCATCGCCCCATCAGCAGTGCACTAAGAGGCGCATTTGCAGAGTGGTTTAAAAAAAAAGGGCCTGGCCTTGGACCACCTCTCTGCAACCCAGCTGTGTGGCACTTACTGGACGTACCTGGTGGGCTAGTTGCCCCCCCCAGGGACCCTCAGTATTCAAGGGGACTTAATTCCCCAACTTAGAACGTGCCAGGGGGCGTGTTTGCCGAGTGATAAAGGGATGGGGCGGGGTCTCCGGCGAGATGCCGGCTTTTTTTTTTGTTTTTGTTAGAAGAGGGGCTGTGTGGCTACCTTCTTTCAATCTTTTTTGGGCCCTGGGGACCCCAGCCCTCAGGAAGAGCCACATTTAATTTTTTTTATTTTTGTAAAGACAGGAAGGGGGCCGCGTCACCCCCCCACCTCCTAAGGCCAATTATGGCTCCAGGGACCCCATCCCCCGGGGCCTGGCGGCCTTGTTGTTTTTTTGTTTTTTTAGAGGGGGCCACGTGGCCCCCCCTCTAGAGGCCAATGATAACCCCAGGGGCCGGCCTCCCATATATTTTTTTTTTTTTAAATATGTAAATTAAAGGAGAAGGGGCCGAGTGGCCCCCCTTCCCTGAGCCACTTTTGGCCCCGGGGACCCCATCCCCCGAGGCATGCCCAATTCATTATTTATTTCTTAAAAGGGAGGGGGCCGCGTGGCCCACCTAACCGGGCCATTTTTTGCCCCGGGGATCCCATCCCTAGGGCATGCCCAATGCTTTCATTATTTTTTTTAAGGGAGGTTTTTTACCTGGGGACCGCGGGGGGAGCCTCAATGCCCCCGCGGTCCTGCTTGAGCCGGCATTGCTTTTAGGCAAGGGGGGCTGCTAACATGCCGCTCCCCTTGCCCAGCAGGTTTCCTGCTCTCGCTTCCATGAAGCGAAGTCATGTTTGCTATAGCAGGGCAGGAGTGGTGCTTCCGCCCTGCCATAGCAAACAGCAATGTCCCGTGGGTGGGTACCCCGGGACATTGCAGGAGCCGGCCGCGGGGGGGTGGCGGTTTCCAGGGCCATCGAGCACTCCAGGAGGGGGACTGTGCAGCCCCCCTCCCAGCATTTTAAAAGCACCGGGGAGGTGGTGGTCCCCAAGGCCAGGGGTCCGCCACAGATCCCCGCCCTTTATTTAAAATTGCCCCGAGAAGGTGATGGTCCCCGGGGCAGTGTGGTGAGGGGCAGGAGCCCCCCCACACTTATTTTAATAGAAGCCCTGGGGATGTGGCGGTCCCCGTGGTTTGGGGGGGGCTGCGAGCCCCCCCCTAATTAAGAATCCCCCTGGGAGGTGGCGGCCCCCAGGCAACGTAGGGGGGCAGGAGTCGACCCGAGTGAACCTTTTTGGGGGGAACTTTGCAAAGATTCGTCAAACGGTGCCAAAGATATTGGCAAACGAAAAAAAGCTTTTCCTATGGAAACTAGGTCCTAACTATAACGACAGACAGACAGACAGACAGACAGACAGACACACACACGTATCTAAAGCTTCTATATCAATTGAAAGGTTCTGTAGGATAGCTTCCTCCTTACTGAAAAGGCTTTGAAGCCTCAAGAGTTCTCAGGAGCCGGTCTGCACCTGGCAGAGCTAAAAAAACAGTTGTATTTAGATTCTATCCAGCCCTGCCTAGCCACACATCGCAGGTTAGCCTAATGCATGTTAATGCCTTTCCCTGCAACCTCACACTTCACAGACAGTTTAGCTTTTCTTTGCAATCATTACTCAAGGCACTCTGCTTTAAATGCAGTGGCACAGTCAGACAAGAGTTCATTTTGGAGATATTTTCTTCAGCCACTTAAGGATACCAAAGCATGTGGCTGCTACTTTATTTATCTGGAGACTCATTTATAGTTTATCATCTATCCATATGTTCAGACTTCTGACCACCTTCATTGGTGAAGAGGGAGTTGGGGTCGAGCCAAACGTAGATGGCCAAAAATGGGGACCTCGTAGATGTGGATGGTTACCTACTAACAGGACCTCTATTTTGTCCCGTTAAGTTTCAGCAAAATAATGATCAATCAGGCCGAAACTTGGGCCAAACAGGTGCTCAGGGATTCCACTTTTCAGTTATCCTTAGAAGATAAGGACAACACAATTTGTGTGTCATTGGCATATGTAAAAAGTCAGTCCAGGGGACTCCACAATGTCAGCAAGGGGCCTGACGTATAGATTGAACAGGTGTGGACTCAGGGTGGAGCACTGAGACACCCCGGAGGTAACCGATTGGATTTTGGCCTGTACAGATGTGAATGCACCTGAAAGGTGCGATTATACAAGAAAGATCTAAGCCATGCCAAGGCTTTACCCTGCACGCCCATTCCTTCCTGATGACACAGCAGAGAAGAGTGATTCACTGTGTCAATACTGCACTGAGATGTAACAGAATCAGTGCCCCTGAACTGCTTGAATCTAATTGTCCACGAGGTATTCCATGGCATCCAGGAGAGCGGATTTAGTAAATCCTGATTGCGATGGATGCAAATCCCATTCTGCTTCACCTAAGATGTAAGTTGCCGATTTACATGCCTTTCCAGCACCTTAGCTCAGATAAGCAGAAGAGAAATTGGCCTGTAATTTGACCATAAGAGAGGGGCAAGATTGAACTTTTTAAGTATTAGCGTAATTAGAGCCCTTTTCCATGCAAAAGGCACCCTGCTTTCAGCTAAGGAAACATTCAGAAGCTGGGTAAATTGCACCATAGTACACATGGCCAACTTACTCAATATAGATGGGGGAAGGGGTCAAGCAGAGAGCCAGACAACAAGGAGATGAATGAAGACACCTCTAGTGAGGCAAAAGCACTAAATCTACCGGACGCATGTAAAATACTGATCTGCACAAGCACTGGATGCATCAGAAAAAGTGGCCTGAATATCTTCTAGCTTCTTTAAGAAAAAGTTAGCAATGTTGTCACATTGAACTTGTTATTAGAGATATACACCAGTGTGCATACTTCTTCATTGGCTCTCACTCTGGTCCTTACAAACCAGGACAAGCTCAATCATATTCCAGGGAGCACTTTGAATATTTTTCTGCCAGGGTCTTAAAGAAATAAAAATACCTTTAGGTTACCAAGATATCCCTTTATTAATAAGTACCCAAAGCCGTGCCTAATTTGAGCTGGTTGTGTCTGGCACCTTTTGTCTAATCTAGAAATTTGCAAAACAACAGTTTATTAATACCTGCCACCCAAGCAGTACACATACATTTGGAGGCCTGGAAAGGTCTTAAATGTGGTATTTGTAGATGTGCGATGATTAGTCATTGTGTTGGTACTGTCATTGGCAGTGCTGATAGGGGCAATTGATGGTGCAAGCTGCAGTGGCCTCCTGATGAGGGCCCCGACACTTATTTGTATACAAATAAAGCACTGGCCCAAGGTATGACAAAATCAGACCTGGGTGTCTATGGGATATAGTATCCCAATACACTGAACTGAGTCAACATTTTTCGGCCTTTAGGTGGTCTCCAATGATCCAAGGCTTTCTTTATGATTTTTAATGCCTTGTACATGTATTAGGTGATTATAGTGTCAGACTATACACTGACTATTAGTCAAGACTAGTGTTCAAAGTGGGCGGGATCTGAGGGGCACGACCTGCGCATACTTTTTTATCTTTCAGAAAACAGTTTAAGTTAAGGAAAACTTATTTTTGTGAAAAGAAAACTCTCCAGGGGCGGGCCTACCGCCAAGCCGAGGAGAGTCGCCCCCCTGCTTATCAGCAGTGCAAAAAAGGAAAAAGAAAATGATAACACAATATTATCTTTTTATTTTTCCGTGCTGAAGCCAGTTTTGGGATGGGCTTGGCTGTCATCACAGCCAGCAGGGAGAGGAGTTGTTGGTGCACTTAAGTGTGCATGAAGGATTGGCTGGCTGACTTGAGCCAGGCCAAACAGCCATGTGCACTTAGCACGTTTTCCACCCAGCTGTATTGCATAGCTTGGGTGGAAAACATGCACAGGCTCCACTCCCTGTCTAAGCATTGAACCAGGCCACTCAGACCAATCACGACGATGCTGTCATGCTGGTGACAGTAGCATCATAATTGGCTTAGGGTAGCCAGTGTGCTTCCGGGAAGAGAAGAGGAGGAGAGACGAAGGAGGAGAGACAGTGGCCATGCAGAGGTAAGTAAAGATTTCTCCGCCTGCCGACCCAGTTCCGTACCAGCCACCACTGCAACTGTCCTGGGACAGATAATTCTGATAGCTGAAATGTTTCAGCAGAGTTGTAAGGCAAGAGGTTTCCTACGCTGTGAAATCAAGGGAGGGACAGCTAAATAAGCCTGCTTGCCTGAGAGAAATGTAAATGTGCTCAACTGGCAAACCTGCAAATATAAAGGGTGCTTGGAAGCCGGTATTGGCTTTAATTGATGGAATCACTTGAAGCGTCATGATGACACAGATTTATTCTTTTTGAGTGGTATTGTAAGGGAGTTACCTGCTGAGATGTGAAATGTGTGCTTTTAAAGAATAGTTATAAAAAAATTGTCTGGGTATTACTAAAATTTAGGTTTTGGAAGCACTTTTTATCTTAAACATTTTTGCACATTTTGTAGCAGCCTATCTTATACTAGGAATAAAGCAAGTTTAAAATTATCGCTTGCGTGTTTGCAGTACTATCTGTCACAGACTGGGACCTAGTAGCACTAAACATACGTGTCACTATTCTCCACTGCATCAACTAGGATTCAATTATGTGGCTCTTCGATTACACACAAAGACCTCTGCAATGCATTAACTAATAGATGTTTCATAATGTACAATAGTGCATTTCCTACTGATTAATTTACCATGCATTTATTTTTAGGTCGAGCCTGGACAGCGCATTCGCTGCTCTGCGAAGCATGCTGTATTGATGTACTTAAAGCCCAGCCCACTGTCTGCCCAGATTTGTCATGGCTTGGCTTCTGCCATAGTCCTTCGTAAATGCTGGCTTCTGATTCGTTATTAGGCTTGTTAGTCCCTCCTTAGTACCGCCTTGTCTTCATTTGTAACCTCGCATGAGAACTGGCCCTTTTAATTTGGTTGTTACATGGTACATCTTCTTTAGTCTGTAAGCACTATTTTATTTAATGAGTTTCTCTTTCTGCAGGCGGGTAGGAGGGTCACTCCTGCACAGTTGCGACCACCGGCTTGTTTATTTAACTCGTAGCATACTGGGAGCTCTTCAGGGGCCATGGGAGACAGAAGGGGGCAACTCAGCGATGCCTTCGAGAATCTGGAATGCAGTAGGTCTGACGATTTGAGAGAGTTTAAGCGATTGGCATTGTAAGTGACAAGGCCTTTTACTTATGTTTTAAAAACCAAAACATAAATAAAAGGCAGTCATTTACAATGCCAATAGCTCAAACTTGCGTAAATACGAGACCTACTGCATTGCAGATGCTTGTTCATTTAAGCTGTGCATTATTTTATATGTAGTTACCTAAAAGTGAAATTTAAAAAAAAAAACTATAGATAATTTTTTTGCCACGCCTTTGACTCCACCCCCACACTCCCTCACCCCGTACCCATCGCATGCAGCATCACAGTTACCATACTTTTAAAAACAAGCATCTGCAATGTAATAGGTCTCGCAGGTACGCGACTTTGAGCTAATGGCATTGTAAATGACAATGCCTTTTATTTATGTTTTGGTTTTTAAAACAATAAAAGGCATTATCATTTACAATGGCAATAGCTTAAACTCTCGCAAAATGTGAGACCCATTGCATTCTCAATGCTTGAAGGCATCACTGAGTTGCCCCCTTCTGTCTCCCATGGCCCCAGAAGAGCTTGTTTGCTAACAGTAAAATAAACAAGCATTTAAAGTGCAATAGATCTCACCTTTGATTAAGTTAAAGCCATTTGCTTTGCTAATGGTATTGTATAGCAAAGCAAATGGCTTTAACTTAATGAAAGGCGAGACCTATTGCATTTGTAATGCTTTTTTTTTTTTTTTCCGAGTTGTTCCGTCTGCATGCATGGTACCTGCCAAACCCAGCCGTATTCCTCAGAGAGTTGATGAAACGGCTGCCGTCATTCCTTCTCATGAGGACGAAAGTGGCTTGCTGGTGACTACAGTGCACCAACAGGAGTATGGTAGAAAGAAGGGGAAAATAATCTGTCAAATGATGTGCCCTGTTGTGAAAGATATTTACCCCCAGAGATGATTTTTTTTTTTTACAAGAACGCCATACAGTGCAGCGCCAAGCACTGATGGACGCACACAGGTACAGCGCCAAGCACTCATGGTAACAACACACCTTCGTGTTAATTGCAAAGTGATGCAAAGTTTTATATTTACCAGTTTTCAGTCAATCCTTATCTTGGATACTTTTCAATAATGAAACGCCAAACTTAGCAGTTCCATGGCCTGTATCTGTGTTACTCAAGATAAAACGAATAGATCGCAGGCTTTGGAAACAGTTTCTCTTTCCGTATGTACTCTCGAGAAGAGCCACAATCTCTCCAACTCACAGAAAGGGACGTCACTGGATTTCGGATCATCCATCGTACAGGAAGTGGCATAACTGGTTTCAGTTTTCCAGCCCACAGCACCCTGCACTCCTCCTCTTTCCCACGAACTGCTGAATGGCAGCTGCAAAACGGATAATGAAAGGATGCATGCAGCAGGCACAGCTGCGCCTATCTGCACCTGCACCGTGTCCAGCATCAGGGACCCTGGTTCTGTCCCAAGCCGCGCTACCGTGCTACACTCCTCTGTGCTTTGAGGCCTGGCTGCCGCTCACCGCACTGCTGCCACACTGCACCACACAACGTTGAACGAGAGTTCACATGTGTCTCCTGCAAGTTCTTATGATCAACCACTCATACGCCAAGAGCATCCAGCAGCCCACTTGCCAATAGCTCAAACTCACGAAATGTGAGACCTTATTGCATTGCAAATGCTTGTTTTTTCAACTATGGGAATTACAGGAAATAAAAGAGAAGAACTTTTTAATTAAAAAGTTGTCAAGAAAAATACAATTTACTCTTCATCACCAAATTTGTTTGTAGAGCCCCAAGAGATACATGGAGCAGATCTGCCACAAAGTTCAATAACACAAGCATTTGCAATGCAATTGGTCTCCCATTAGTGAAAGTTGGAGTTAATGGTGTTGTAAATGACAAAGTCTTTTGTTTATGGAGTGGATGTATGTAGTGTGGAGTTTAATTATATGGATTGGACTTGTTAGTTGTGGAATCGTGTGGGGTGGAATAGTGTGTGTATTTGTGTAGTGGAATTATGTGGATAGTAATTATGTGGTATTAAATTAGCTGGAATTATGTAGAATGGGATTGAGTGTAAATATGTGTATTGGTATGTTGTCCTGTGGCGTGGTATGTAGTGGAATTTAATTATGTAGTGAGCTGTTGAATTGTGTGACATGATGTTGAATTTTGAGGTATGGGTTGGATGCATTTGTTGTGTAAGTGCGTTGATTTGAATTATGTGGTTTGTTGTTGAATTATGTGGTGCAGAATGGAAATGTGTGGAACTGAATTGAGTGACGTAGAACTGTGTGGTATTTTGAGTAAAATTATGCTGATGGGAATTATATGGCATGGTGTGGAGTGTATTTGTATGGATGGTTGCTATGTGGCATAGTGGTTTTATGTGGGATGTATTTATCTGGTATTTAGTAGAGTGTAATTAGGTGGCAATGGTTAATGTGCACGTATGTGCAAAGGCTATATTGAATGTACTTTATTATCCTTTATGAATAACAGTAAAAAAAGCACAGGAGGACTGTCAAAATTATATGTGTTTGCAGGGCCTGTTTTAGCCTTAGTAAGTTGTTGGATGCAAAGTTACCAGAAAGAAACTGCCACAACATTTCTAAAAAATAAATAAACGTAGATCCAGGAGATGCTGCCAGAAAGAGTACTTAAATGAAGGGTTTCGGGTGATATTACAATTTGGATGCAGCACTTTAAACCATCCCTTGCCCATGACTTGGAAAATAAATAACTTTTTAAACATAATTTAGGTGGTGAATGCAGATTTAATGAATAAAGCTTCAGCAGCATTTCAAATGTTTAGAAATACAAACTCTAAACATGTTCCTTGAAATAGGATTAGAACTCAGACATACAAAGTGGACAGTAATCTAAATACAAAGTCTTGATCTGCTAGTGTGCTGGGTTTATGACACTGCCCTGGTGACATTACATGTGAAGTCTAATAGCTCACTGTAGGAGGGTGGAGTAGCAGACGCAGTCATAAATCGCGGCAGAGAGCTCATTTATGGAAAAGAGCAACCTAGCGAAGCAAAGAAGCCCAGCTCGGCAGGCGCTCACGTGGGAAAATAAATAGCTGTTGTGTGTGAAAAGTGTGGCAGAGCAGTAAGAATACAGAGGAGCAGGACAGCATGCCAGGTCCGTCATGTGGGGGAAGTGCACGGAGCAGAGAGGCACACTGGCGAGAGAGCCATAAAAGCACAGATGTGTGGGGGGGGGAGCAACAGAAGAGAGACCTCTGAAACAGCCCTGCCGCTGCGCATCGGGGTTAAATTAATGCCAATTAAGTCATTTTCCCCTCATTACAGCACAAAAATGAGAAACATTGAGCAATAAATATAACAGGCAATAAATAAATGAATAGTGCGTTAAACACTAAACATGTACAACAAAAAGCACCCGTAAATGGCGCCTGAAAATAAAGTGACCGTTGTGTTTCAAAATCGGAATGTTTTTATTTATTTATGTAGCTAAAAGAAAGCACTGCTTTGTTAATTTGCACAAGCACAGTGGCACACAATAATGGGTAAAGACTGCAAATAAACAGCGTGGTGAAATTTTGAAGAGTGCTTCATATTTGCAGTTAACCTCGAGGCAAATGCTTTCGAGGAATATGAACCGCAGCAGTGCTGGGTCCAAGGTGCCCTCTGTTAGCCTCGGTCGGGGGCACACACGAGTGCACCATTAAAGACCCCAGCAGTGGGGTAGCAGGGGGGGGCAGCCAGGATCTGCAGAATGCAGCTGAAGTGCTCCCTGGAGTCAAAGTGCAGCAGCAGTAACCTGAAAAGTGTGAGCAAGAGCGGCTACTTTCGCAGGCACACAAGAGGTTTTTCGTGCAGCTGGCACCAGGAGAGACGCCTGAGGAGCCAGCCCAAGTACTAGGAGATTGAAAAGAAGTGGCACAGCAGGCCGCCCATGCACAGCATATCGCTCGACTCCTCTAAGTAACAAAATGAAAACAAATGTAAAACCATGATGGAGTAGCGTTTATTGCAGTTTTATATAGCGCAAACTCCACACAAAGATATTGGATCACTGTGCATGAGCACCGGTTAAATTACACAAGATCACATTCATGTTTTGACGGGGGACGGGGGTGGGGGCAAAAGTGGACAGGGCGGCAACAAGGAGGGACTAAAAAGCCTCCTTAACAATAGAATGCCAGCATTTAGCCTAAGCTATGATGCGAGCCAATGGGAAGAGAGGGCTGGGCTTCAAGTCCCCTTCCTCAACCATATTGATTTCAAGAAGCTCTCGAATGCCGAGAGCAGCGCATGCGTGCTGCTATCGCCAGCCGAGACCTAACAAGTTGGTGGTCACAACTATGCATGAGAGAACCTCCTGCAGAAGGAGAAACTAATTAAAGAAAATAATGCTTACCCTACTGCAGTAAGAGAAACTCATTAAAGTAAATAGTGCTTACAGACTAAAGACGACTACCATGTAACAACCGAAGTAAAAGGGCCCGTCCTAATAGGAGGTTACAAATGAAGACGATGCAGTACTAAGGAGGGAATGACAAGTCTAATAGCGAATCAGAAGCCAGCATTTACAAAGGACAATAACACAAGCCAATGATAAATATGGGCGGGGCTTCAAGTACATACTCCAATGCAGCATGGCTCGCAGAGCAGTGCATGTGCTGCCCAGACTCGAGCCTAAAATTATGCTTGGACCTCTGGTTAGGACAAGCAACGTGTACACGTATAAGCCATGCACTGGGGTTTAGTTGTGATCTGTTGAGTCCTATTGTAGGATTCATTTTTACATCATGAGAAGGGTGTGGGGGCATATATCTATAGTCACACTGCCCTAAAGTGTACCTTAACATGGATACACCTACTTGGCACCCTAATCTCTTCTCGTTTACTCGCAAGAAGCCTCTTACTTAAATTGAGGTTCAAACGTGTCAATTACCCCCCGCCCCAACGTGGCTAGGCAGTGAAGGGGCCGCAAGAGGGCAACTTGACTACCATTTAACCTGGCCGAGCTCATAAAGTACGGGTGAGTCATTACATCAAAAGATCACTGTCGCGGTCAAACACTGTAGGAACACATTATAAAATACTTCTGAATACGACGGGACGTCCGCGCTCGCACAACTTACCTTCTCGCTCTAGGCGGAGATTTTAAAATTCTGAGAACGCCCCTCAGCCTTTCGTGGGATTCTTAAGTGCTTTAAAAATGTGAAGGCAAGTCTACTGCGTGATCATTACAAGTCAGGCGGCAGTACCAGAGACAGTGTAACAACGGTAGCGTTCCAATATGCCTTCTAGCTAAGCGAAGACGTCTCGGTCGCCCCGGAAGTAATCACGAGATTCCGGAAAAAAGTGTGACTTGGAAGGGCGACGAGAGAACCGGTATGTCCCAGTCCCTTGGGGAAAAATGTCCACTTATGGGAAAACCACTAATCGGTGTGTGGTCCTGAATAGTACGCGTTGAACGTTCTTTAAAATGTGCCCTGTGTATTTTTGTAACCTATATTCTATTATGTGGGAATGTGCTTGTTTTAGGTTTGTTTTGCCAGGACTTGCGCTTGTTTCAACAGCCTTTTGAAGGGACTTTGTGCTTGTATTTTTTAGTACTCCAGAGCTCTCAATACTACTGGGACAGCCAAGCAGGGAGGGCACCAGGCAACCCGGTAGGTCAGAGGCTGTTCAGAGGAACTTAATCACGTGAGTTTAGCCTCTGCTACAGCGTCCAAGTGCCGCTCTTCTGCACATTTACAAGTGTGTACAAAGTCTCGTGGAAGGACGCTTAGCAGTAAGGAGATACTTGGTCCAACTGATCCAAAGGTACGGAGGCAATATCAACAGGTAAACGGGCATGTTCTTTTCTGGGTTTGAAATAAAAAAAAAAAAATCTAATTTGTGGATAAAAATACACCAGAAACACGAGGTGCTGTACACTTGCCTACCGGTAGATCACTTGTTGATTCTCGGTTTGCTGTAAGTTCAGAATTATTGTAAGAAGACCCCATTCACCTCAGTGTAGATTTAAAACGTTTTATTGTAGCTTGTCGCACGATTGATTTGAGGATCTTTTAGTTGTGGCCTTCACCCTTCCCTCCTCGGTTTGCACACGCTTGTCATTTGGTAGTAATTCAAGAGATTTTCTGTTTGGACAATATGACTAGAGTGGTTTGGCGGCCTTCGATTGTCGGTCTACTGGTCTTTGCGCCTTGTTTAGTGTTCTTCCTTTTCGGCAGGATGGAATATATAAGCGTATTTGCAGCAATTGCTTGCCGAGATTGCAGTTTCCACATTAACCTGAAAGACGCCTGGCCTTTGATCCTCACAACGTTAAGAAACTTGCAGCCTGACTGTTCTTTCAGGGTTTTCATTTTCTGTCTTCTAAGGGGATGAAAAAATAATATTCCAGAGCGCTTGACTGAGGAGCTTCTTGTTGTTTAAATGGCTCACATACATAGTAAGCAGATTACGCCATTAAAATGGAAAAATAATCTTATTCTATGACTATGGGCTTTGTTTATGGATGACTCAAGGAGTTGGCCCCCCTCCCAAGTTATTTGATTTGTTATGTGCACTCCCAACCAATGGGGCCACTCTGATTACGAGACATTACCTTGCACTTTGGCCCTCATCTTGTCTTACCCCGTGATATATATATATATATATATATATATCTCCCCCTCTCCCCTTTCAGGGCGTCCAGGCAAAGAACAACTTCTTGTGGTAATTTCCATGCTAGGGCCAGAACCCCTGCCTCACACCCTCTCCTATCCCTCTGTGTAGCTGAAGTCCCTAATTCCCTCCACCCAAACTCTTTCTTCTTCTCAGAACCTAATTCTCGCACAAGATCACCAATTGCTTCTGAGCTGCCTTAATTTCTGTGGTAACCACGCCTGTGTACTTGCTGTACCACATTCAGAGTGGTGACTGCAGATACTTGTAGGTATGGTAATTATGCAGCCTGCACATCAAGGACGTTAGGCCTTTGTTGCTCCTGGGAGGACTCAATATAGTGCTGCCTTGGTGGCTTAGCAGCGCCTCCAGTCAGCTGGTATTCAGTCACTCATGGGTGGATACCGTATAGCATTTAATTGAAGGTTTACCTATTCCTCAAATCCGTTGAACTTCATATAGTATTCCTTTGTTGGGTTTAGTAGTGCCTTCAATTGGTTGGGTTTTGATGCTACTGATGTTTGGTTCTTAATATAGTCTAGTAGATCCACTCAAAAAATTGATAAGTATCTGAATGCCAACAGTATTTATTTTCACACTTGCTGCTACACTCCATGCGTATCTGTTGTGGCATTAGGCAAACCATGTTTCACCACGGTGTTGGTACCACGCTCTTCACCCAGGATGTTCCACATAGGCCATTCAACAAGCATCCTTTCAACATGCTCTCGAAAGAGCGTCCAGGCAAACAATGCAAATCAGAGGGCTTCTCAACCTCCCGAGGGGGTGTGAGTCTCTATAAAAAAGTAATGCAGTTGGACCACCATGAAAGTTCTTTTAGCCTTGTTTGGAAATCAGTATATAAAAATAAATGTAATAGTTTTGAGCACTAACCTATTTTTCATATACTTTGAGATCCCTTCTTTGATTACTTGTGCACCTCTGCTTTAGGTAGAGGGTAGCCTGTTTGGCTAATTTCAACAGCCAATTTATTTGATAACTCATACATTTTATTCCCTTGTTGGGTCATGGTTTTGAGCGAACAGTTGTCGGTTTCATCTGCTCCAGTGTTATGAAATCTCCATGTTGTTGTATGTTGATCTTTGCTTTAAAGCACTCTTTGCTATGTTTCAAATAACCTTCGAACTTAACAGAGTGAGTCGTATTGAAGAAGGCTTTTGAATGAAATAGGCAGGTCCTTTCAAAGACTATGATGATTGAGAGGCTGGACTGTCCAGTCTTCTGTTTCTGGTTATATATTTGCCTATCCCTTTTGCTGCTCCTGGGTGTAGTCGTCGGAGCCTGTTGGCTGTATAGTGGCATTCCTACTGTTTGACTGTATGCGTCTCACTCCTTTGGGTTAGTTACTTCGTTTTTCCCTTGAGTGGGCTCCTCTACACAAATTCTGCAGGAGGAGCCCTCTGCTGCTCCATGATGCCCCCCTCGGAGAATTTACTATGGCTGGTTGTATGATGCACATTCTTTTAGGTTGCTTCTTGCTGCTTCTGGATATATTTCTCAGAACATATACCATGACTGGTGGTACAGTGGCACTTTTTATGTGATGCTTCTATGTCATTATTGGACAGACTGATGCATGCTTGCATCAGCAGCACAGTTTGGAGGGTCTCTGCCATTCATTCATAACATCAAAATACTTCCCTCAGATGCCGCACCACACTCATGTACTTCTGTTAGTCCTGTATTTAATGGATAACCATCCTATCTCTACTCCTTTTAACTTCCCATGGGATGAAGAACAAGCATTGGCATAGCCAATAGGTCTCGCTTTTGGGACCTTAGAAGTATTTAGTTATGCAGCACAATATCCTTGGTGCGACGACATTAACTGTTGCATGTTTAAACACTTATAAGGCCCCAAAGGCGAGACCTATTGGCTATGCCAATGCTTGTTATTTTAGGCACCGAGAGATAAGTTGCCCAGAATCACAGGATATTAAGAGGACGCTGGGACTCCAACCTAGTTCCTTTGTTTCAGAGTCGGCAGCTATGACCCTAAGGCCACATCCTCTCTGTTTTTTTTTTTTTGTAACAACAGGTGGCCTCACAGCGAGTCTTATAGATACACACCCCTCTACCAAGGCCTGAAAGGTACTGGGGCAGAGGAGACCACACCTGGCTCCCAGCTGGGCCTCTTTTCTTAACACCCCACTTCTCAGCCTAACAGCCTCAGTGCGCTTTCCAGGCAAAAATTTAAGGGGGGGGGGGGGTTGGTAGTTCTTCCAGCAATATGCAGAGTGGAGATGCAGGGGGGCTCTAAGAAGGGGTGAAAAAACAACAAAGCCTCGTTAACAATTAAATGGTCTCTTAAAGACCTGTGAAGTACTCAAAAACTGTCTGTGTGTGTGCCCGGGAAGCGGTCACAGCCCAGGCTGACACACACGAGAGTTGGGGGGGGGGGGGGTGTGGCAAAGCCCTTCGAGCCTAATGGGCGTTGCACCGGCCCATGATCGCCCTACTGCGAACCTTACTAGGCCGAGTTGAGCATTGCCCGCCCGTGATCTCACAGCGGCTTTAACTCTTTCCTGTAAGTAAGATCTCTCGCCATGGGCGACATCCTGCCAGATATGTCCAGTTTATATGTAGCGCTCCAAAAATCGACAGTTAACGAAAGGCAGCAAAAAGAGTCAAGTGTTTTGCCTAAGATTACCCTAATAAGGACGCTAAAGCAGGTTTGCACGTACTCTGCAACTGCGGTCCACCATGCGGCTCCATGATGCATTTAGCGGCCAGGGGGCATCTACCTCTGTCTGACCTGAAGACTGCACACAGATTTTTTCAGTGCCTGCCAACTATGCTACCCTGCCTTCTTCAAGGCTGCACCCCAAGTAAGATTACGCAATGCTTCAGCAATCTGCTGAGAAACTTCTTCAAATATTGTATTTTTGACATCTGCGAGATAACATTGTGTTGTGAATGTTGTGCAGCTTAAATATGTTCAGGAGAAAAGTGTGCAAGCGCCACCACGCGCCTAAAAGTGAAAGCGTTTCCCTTGCGGGAGCGAGCCACGGGCACCATGTGTTTGCAAGTTGATTACAAACATATGGTGTCAAGCTCGCTCCCGCAAGGGAATCGCCAAACGTGCACACGTTGCCATTGAAGGCAATGCAACACGTGCACGTTTTTGGGACAAAAACCGTAGCGATTGCAACCGGTCTTTTTCCTAAGCAGCGCATGCGTGCTGCGTAGGCGAGACCTAAAAAAGATCAGCGCATTTGCGCTGCGTAGGCGAGACCTAAAAAAGAGCACAGCAATGGTTCTTATGCAGAACATTGCACATAGAGGCCGCTTGAAGACACGCACTGTTCCAACCAAAGCACTCCCAGGCGGTAGAGCTCTTGCTTGTCTGCTAAACCTTGTCAATGGTATGAAGTGCTGTGTAAATGAAATTACAATACTGAATAAGTCTTCTCTGCATAATTGATGGTGATATGCAAAATATCACTCCACAGACCTGGTATTTGCTGTCTACAATGCTAAGTACGTTTTTACATAGCTTCAAAGAGTGTGGTCTCTGTTCTGCATCTAGGTTTGAACCGAGACTGGCTGACTAATAGGTAGGAAGTGTTTGCTTATTCCTGAAGTTGTTTGGTGTGTGCCTTCATGTATATTTTGCTGAATAATGACTAGTGGGAAATGGGACAACAGTGGTTGAGTTTGTTGGTGTCTATATTAGGTGTTTTCAGGAATTGGAGAATTTATCTAATTTTGAGAGCATTTGTAATGGGATTTACATGAATGAGCTGCTTGTTGTCGAATATGGGTGAGAGTTCTTCATTTGCAAGCAACTTACAAAGTTTGAGGGCAAAATGTTGTGTTCGTATTGGTGTGACTCAACAATGGTGAGGAGATCTATTGACTCTGTGATCGTGCTTAACATTAATTTGGACCATATAGGAATGTTGTGCGGAAGAGATATGATTGGTGGTAGCTTGTTGAGTGTTTTTAGTTTCAATTTATATGAATACTATGATGGTGATTACTTCTTATAAAATGGTATTCGGCCCGGAAAAATCATAAACCTTTTTACCAGACCTACAGGTCTAGTGACTTGAATATTCTATGCAACCTAACTATGTTGAGCATGACTCATAAACTGGTCTCAAATTGTGTTATCCAAGACAAATATTTTATTTCACAGAGTTCACTTTTTCTTAATCATCACATATAAGAGCACCTTCAAATATGTGAGTTCATCATGTCTGCTTCCCAAAAACACTTGGATTTAATGACTAAACGTTTGCTCAAAATATAATAATAATCCAGCCCACATCTAGGGTACACATGGCCCATGACTTGCCTCTTAGTTCACTTATAACATTTTAATCAGAGTTGGAGCAAGAATGTTCCTCAACTCATGTTTAAAAACTCTTACTTTGAATTAATATATTACTAAATCATGTTTTGTGTTAGCTCACTGTTATTTAGACAGCACATTTCCATTGAAACAGCTACAAACTCTTCCCACTGATATGCTGTTTTCTTGATAAGACTATATAGCATACAAACGAAAAAGTGTGGAAATCAGGTTTCAGCAAATATTTATCATTTGCACATCACCAAGTAAAGTGCTTTGATTATAATAAAATATGTTTCCATCACACTTCAGAATTACGAAAAGTGCTTTCATAACAACTGAAATACTTTTAAAAATATGTGTACAGTTCATTACAAGCTATTTAAATGTTTTGCGTTAGAAAAAAAACCTGACGTCCAAATAGGGTTCCCACTGCATGTACCCCAGCACGGCTGTCAGATTGTTCGCTTTACTTTTCTTTCTTTCTTTGACTGCTAAGTTAGAGGATTTTGTAAACACTAATCTCCATAATAAAATAAGCCTCAATTTGTAAGAAGACCTGAGCTGACATTGGACCGCTGTATTTGAACATACAGCAAATGTGCCCAGAAAAAACACAACAAGAATTTGCAATGCAATAGGTCGTGCATTTTAGAAACTTTGACCTATTGGTATTGTAAATGACAATGCCTTTTATTATTACAGGTTTTTTAAACCCCTAAATAAAAGGCATTGTCATTACAATTACAATGCCAATAGCTAAAAATCTAGCAATTGCAAGACCTATTGCATTGCAAATGTTTGTTCATAAATGTCTTCAGACAATTTGGCAGCACTTGGGTTTCGACAACACTTCAGATAATTCTAACTTTTAAAAACAAATTTCACTCTGGAAATATTATTTCCATTTCCGCCACTGATTCTCGGCACTCCTTGCATTCATCTAGCACACCGGTTACCAAGGCAGAGCACTGATGCTTCATGTGCAGTGTGCATGGGGTAGAAGGATGGAACTGTAAAAATTGCCCCCTTGGATATTGCATTGAAAGAACTGTGCTGGTTTGGCCTGTATTGTCTGAAAGCTGCCACTATGTGGTGCAGCCGTCTTCATTAATTGTGCGCTTGTAGAATGTGGTGAAGTGCCTTCGAACCCATCTCCGATACTCTTTTCGGGGATAGAAAACCATAAATAATTCTGACAAACTTGATTTGTGATTGTCTACCTGATCAGTCATTAGTGCTCAAGTAAAAGTGTTCTTGCTTTAGACTAGAGCTGAATAATCGCATCCATGTGTTTATAGTATCCCCATTAACCCCACCCTCTACAAACCACCCCAAAAGAATGCTGCTTGGTTCAGAGAACTAGAAGCCGACATTTCAAGACCATCCAAAAGGGCTTTTTGATCCAATATGCGATGAATATGCAAACACGGCCGCACTCCGCTTCTACAAGAATGCCAACATTGCACTGAGTACAATTCAGCGCAGCCGGCACGCTGGTGATCAGATGGGCAGATGTTTGCCAGTCCACCTGCTGATGATGTCGAGGAATGCAGGGTTCATCTCGCATTAAAACCCTGTGATGTGCTGATTCAACAACTCGGATCCCTTACCTCTGACGTTTAGAAGTGCATGCGAACTCTTTAAGTATGTACGCCTTTTTGGTACACGCGTAAGCAACTTTCACAAGAGAACTTCCTGTTGGTTCCTTTAAATCTGTACCATGCTTATTCTGGAACCTGCTGATTCAGTAGCATGAACACTTTGAAATGTAACCGACATGTGAAAGTGCATGCCACCTCTTCAGTTGCCGAAGGCTGTCGGGATACTCGCACTAAGCAGAGTTTTGCTAGATTATTCCTTGGTGCATTTAATTCTGAAACTAGAAATCTGGTAAACATGGGGGGGGGGGGGGGGGGGGGGGGGGGAGGGGGGACGTGCAGCTTTTAACACCAGAAATGCAGCGGTGTCAGAGACATCACACTCCTTATACAGAGCTTCAAACAGCCTCTGGGACAGCAGTCTAACGCATCATTTTTCGAAACCTCTCCCATAACTTCTGTATCAGTGAATGTTCTTACCAGATCCATTATCGATAACATGGCACCTCTTCCAAAGCAGACACTGGCTTAGCCAATAGATCTGGTTTATAACTGAAAGCTGGTCTCTCCCTGCATACAGTCACTAATGCCTTGTCCATTCGCCCATGCGCTCATGTGCATTCATCACCCATCAAATCAGATTCACCTACGTAGCCATCGCCAGTAGCACACACAGACTTGCTAGTCTAGAAGCTGCACTTTCTTTTACTCGGTATATATTCCGTGATGAGCAGTAATTGCCGACTTCCTAGCTTTTCCCACAGCATATTTCTACAGGCAATAACTCGTGAAATCTGCGGCAGAAAAGAAGCTCGAAAGTGGAAAAATGTTAGGAAATCTGATGTAGCAATACCGATAGGCCATATTTTGAAACAGACAGTTATAATCCCTCTCATTGTAATACTTTGGAATTTAAAATAAGGTAAACTAGTAAAATAATGCACCTAAAACAATCGACTCACTTGCTACGTCCTCCTGCTGCTAGGTTTGCCGCTGTATCTACAGGCCTGCAAACGTGATACTAAGACATGCCTGAAGCAAAAATACAAGTGCGGCCCCGTGCCCGTGAAAGTTAATTGCGAGAGGGGGAGTAGGCGGTGAGTCCGCGAGTGGTGTGCGCGCGCGCGCGCGCACCATAGCGATCCATGTGGTTTCAATTATCGCGCCCGTGTCTGGGCACAATAATTGAAACCACAGGGCAGCGGTGCGCGTAATAGACACCAATAGGCCATGGGCGGAGCAATGCGCCCGCCTTTGGCCAATTGCGTGCTGTCTTTTATAAAAAGACGCACGCAAAGGCCAATAGCGTGGCCAAAAGGAAAAGCACAAGCGTGTACGATTCCTAGGTCCGTTTTGAAACCCCTACAAGAGGTCTCTCGCTGCGCGAGCAGTGTTGTGCACTGCAACGCTAGGCATGAGACCTAAAACCGCCAAGGCATATTTATTGCTCGTTCAGTTTCTGAATGAGCAGAAAACCTGTTCGTTACCAATTGGAGCTCTTTCACCAAACTGGGCCAGCAGGCAAAATGGCTTTCCCAGGTAAAATGGCGCACGTGGGTGAGTACATTTCTCAAGGCATGGATCTTCTACTTTAACTGCATTTTTCTACATTATGTCTTACTTAAGCACATCTACAAGTTGGCTGCAGGATGTTTTGAGCACATCTCTGAAATTCCCACCCACATGATTCTAGCCGTGCACACCGAAAGGGCCTTCCAGTTAACCGATGACCACGGAGGCACCTCTTCCTCATCCGGTGTATGAAGCGCTGTATGTATTTTTCGGTACAGTACAAAGTACCTTGACTATGAGGTGATTCATAGCATTGCATTTATCAATAAGGTAGCAAAAGGCATGTCTGGGAAATTATTAATACAATTGCCTGATAGCTATGAGAAATACTTTACTTTTTTTGGTGGCTCAGAAGATTACTTTTGGCTTTGGCTGTGATAAGTTCGCTGTAGACAGTTTTGAGTTTTGTGAGAGATCTGACTTGATGACTTGTTGATGATTAGCTCTTTTGTTGACTATATGATCCCCAACTGTGCCACAGTAAACACAGGTTTATTTCTGTTCTCAACTTCAACAGGGCTTTAATTCATATTACGTGTGGAGTTGAATGCACAGAGGAAAAAATAGATGTTTATTGAGGGTTGGATATAATGTAACGGGAATATTAGATCTTGTTTTTGAATGTTGATGGCAGACGTCTTTGTAGGATTGCAGTTCTTGTAGTTTGGTTTTGTTTGATCAAGGAGGCCTAGTGGTGTGCAATAAGAAGAGACGGGAGCTGCACAATAGTATACTACTGCTTATATAATTGTGTTAGGAGGGCAACAAAGTGACTGGGTAGGTGTGATGACTAGGCTGTTGTCTATACAGTGGGTAAGTTGATGTTTAATGTCTTGAGTGTCAAAATGTTTTGAACTGCTTTGTGCAGTTTGAGGTCCGTTAACTTGTCAGCAAACTACATGTAATGTATAGACATACCAGGCCCAAAAAGCAAAGTGTCAGGCTTGGAGGTGGGAGAGCAGGAAGCGTCCTTTGAGAATTTAAATTGATTTGGTGATGGTATCTGGGATATTTTCCATGTGCTACATAGATGTCTTCTATATATGACACGGAGTATGAATTGATAAGTATGCAGTGTAATGTGTTTTGTGGTGGTAAGTTGGTTATGTATGAGGTTTTCAGTCTTGGAGCAGTTTCTTTTTGCTCAAAGTTGTGTACACGCTTTACGGTAGGGACAATGCAAGTGTAGGATTTTAGACACTTAGTGTTGGCTTATTTTAGTGGTAGATGCTTGCTTGTAGCCGTTCCCTAAAGAGAAGATGTGATTGTCTTCATCCAACATTTGCTACAGACACCTGGACGAGGACCCTCTGAGTGTCCAACTGAAGTATCCAGCCTCCTGATTGTTGTTCGCCTCACAAAGTGCTGGCAGGTTTTCATGATCCGACGCTGCCAGGCATCAAGCTGCTGTAACAGGTGTGCGTTGATGAAAGGAGAAAGAATAGAAAACTTGCAGGGCTTGTGTGTATGTAAGAGAATCACTGATGCTGACTTTAAAGTGTAGGTTCTGTGTGTAGCAGAAGGTTGCAGAGCCATTTTGTGTGTGTGGAGGTTGATTGCGGCCTTTTCTTCAAGAGTATTGATCTTGCAATGCTTCTGCCTGTTCTATCACTCCTGTGTGAGCAATTGATTTAACGTCAAGACCGGAGGTTAGCATCATTTTAATTGCCACTGGAAACCGCAGCACTTTAAAGCATTCCTTAACCACACCTAAAATTCCAGATTTAGAACTCCACTACAGTCCATACAAACCAGAACACAGCAGCCATCTCCCTCTTTTATTTGCTGCTCCTGTAAGTTGAGTATCTGGTAGTGATCCAGCGGGTTACCAGCTAGAGATACTCACAATCCACAAACTCACCTGGGCCCATAAACACACATTCACGTAAGCTCAGGTGACAAAGGTTTCAGGACAGGTTTCAGGGACAGGATAGATGACCTCTTCTAGATCCAATGCCTGCGTCGCACCCCTCTCTGACACTATCTTCCTCCTCCATTCTTCCGCAATCTTCTTCTAATTCTTTGCCTTATATTAGAAGCAAGTGCGCAGATGCAGAAAATTCCCTCCAAGTTTGTGTGTCATCTTGCGTAGATGCAGTTGACGCATGCGCAGTGCAAATTCCCGCGTTAGCAGCCATTTTAAGTTTCTCTCGGGTTACTTGTTAGTAAACACATATGCAAGCTTCCTCTAAGCTAATTATATGGAATGTGGTGCATATTAGTCTCTACAGACATGATTAATACAGTGTTACGAGTTATTTGAGAGCATTGCTTCCGAGCAAGTCTTTTATACGAGTCCTTGCTCCATCAGTCCCCTCTCTGATGATATTTGTGCCATCACCAATTTACCTATCATCAAATCAGATGCCAACTTTAGCACACTCAACTGCATTTTCTGTCTTTTCATCTCCTTCTTCATTATTGTATTGTAAATTCTTCATCTTTTTGAAAACTCTCCCTTCATTTCTTCCAACTGAATTTCATCATGCTTCCTTTTCTTTCCCCTTTCGTTCACTTCATATCTCTTTCTTTTCTTACAGCATTTGCGCCATATCATCATTGCTAAAAATAATATTGTTATTCCAAGTATCGGTAGTATTATTTGACCTATAATACTCTTACCTATATTAGTAAACCATCTCCCTATGGTAGTAATACTATCGGTTAATTTCTTTCATACACGGTAAACTTCCAGTGGTTTCAAATCTTCCTCCAATTTCGTAATATTTTTAGTGTAGCCTCCAATTTCAACACTTATCAGGAATATAAGTGCAACAATGTTGTGCTTTAAACATTTTACAAACGCCGCCCTCTTTTGCCAATAGTATATTAAGAGCAAGTCGATTTTGTAAAACCATTGACCTAATTGCAACCATTTCTGTATTGATCATCAAGAAACCCCCAGCAGTATCAGTCGATAGACGATCAACTACTGTAGATAATTGACAAATTTTCAGTAAATTCAGAATTACTCCCACTGAAGGTATCCATGTACTAAATATATCGCCTACTATTTCTGAAAAACTATCTCTCTTGGTACGTGTTAGTTCCTTTGTGTCTTCGTTGCTTCCAGTGATTCTTTTTACATGGTACACTTTTGCGAATGCTATTCCAAAATCGCAACTCCAGTACCAATGTGCAGGCAGCCTAAAATAGGATTTATTCCTACACAAACTCCAGGAAATACTGGGTCTGTTTCACCTTTTAGTCCCCATCCCCGATAACTAAGAAATTATGTTCACATTCACTGGAACCAATAAATGCGTTGTTATAGTCCGTTTATAACCTATGAATGCATATCTTCCCTTTCTTTTCAACATCCAGTTACATCACAGCATGAGTCTTGCCAGATGTATAAATCTCCTCTTTCTCAGCCCATTGAGGAATCTGACGTTTCTTTTCAGAAGCCTTTCTTTGTAAATCCTGTTTCCTTTGCTCCACTAAATTAAAAAATATATTCTCTTTTTCGTGTAATGTACATGTTCAGTTGCGCTTGTGCACTTCAGCTATATCTATTGTTTTCATTGTTAGGAAATATTCACCCATAAACTGTGCATCTTTAGTACTAAGAGCTGGGTTCATACTCTTTCGAATAGGAACCTCTGAAAAACTCACACCTACGTTATAATAATAATGCTGTAATTTTCCTGTTCTATAATATCAACTTGACAAAACACCACATGAAATACCATATGTTAATGGTAAATGGTGATATGTTACACCTTCTGCTACAGATGCTGGTAATTTCATACATACATAACAATCACCAACTTCCATAGTGTCTACATATTGCACTAATAACTTTGTAAATACATTTAAAGTAGTGTCATTGTTTGTCACAGTGTGGTGTAAGTCTAATTCATCTGGTGCTCCTAAGGCTACTCTATCTTCTTTAATATTTGACTCATCTGATGCTTCTAATGCTACTCTATCTCCTTTAAAGTTAGCTACCCTTTCATTAGTATTTGTGTTATTAGGTCTCGCCTGAGCCAGCGCATTCGCTACTCTGGCGAGACATTTAGTGGGTGGGCTTTAAAAACCTACCACAGCTTTTTGGATGGCATACTGCGTGTGGTTACACGCACAGGCACGAGCAGAGGCGCCATCTGGCTTTCCACTCGCTCTACCAAGTGCGCGCGCCTCGCTCCGCCTCTGTCTTGCTCGCCCCTCCCCCACCACAGAGTGTGTCTCGCGGCCGCGTGTCTTGTTTCATGTAAGTGGGCTTTTTTTTGCTCTGCTTGTTTAGTAACTATCCTGTTGTGATTCACTTTGCTGCTGCCGCCCTCCCATTGTCCTATTCCCTATGTTTCCTTTTATCACAGCCCATGGTCTGTCATTTCATCCCCCCCGTCGCCTCCTCCGCTCCTTTGTCTGACCAAGGCGCCGGGATTAATATCTTTCCCAGATTGAGGAGTCCGGGCAGCGGGGCGACTGCGGAATGATTCTCCCTTCTCTGCTAACACGCCTTTCTTCTTCACTTGCCTCAACTCCGTCCTCCCTTCGCGCTGGACCCTGTCCCAGAGATATATAAAGATACCTCAGCTCCGAGCGCCCGGCGGTTACTCACACCAGCCGAATGCTACCCCACCCCCCCAAACCAGATTGTTTTACTGCACGGCTGAGTAACACAGTCCAATCATCAGACACCAAACCCTCTTTCGAAGTCCAGTGGATGTGGTTAACTCGCTAATAACAAGCATTGGCAGCCATAAAACGTGCCTCTACCTCAAACCTTCAGCATGCCCCATGTCCTGACAATCCACCCGTCCTAACTCACGCCACACATCGTGACGGCAGAGCAGCTGAAGATGCCGTATAACCTTAGCTGCACCCAGCCTCAAAAAGAGCTCTCAAGGTTAGCACCAAGTGCTTTTTCCACCCACAGCTCCATTACTGCACTGAGCATGTTTTTCTCTCCCCCCCCCCCCCCCCCCCCACCCCCCGAAACAATCACCACAGCCAGTTTACAGCACAAAAATTTTGTAAAAGCGCTTGGCCCGGTGAAAGCTCAGATTGTGACAGAGTGGGCTGCCCTGGAGGGCTCTGTCTGCATCATATTGCTGAAAATGTCTCTTTCCTCTTCCCCCTCCGAGTGCCCCCTCCATTGCCCTAACCTCCATCCTGCCCCTCCCCCCGCTGCAATACTTTAATCTACTTCTTTCTGTTACAGTCGGGGCCACCGGAATTATGCGGATTTTTGGCTGCCGTGTTTCCTGCATAATTATGGATTTGTGGGAATTTTTCAACATAATTCGTCATCTGCTATACAATCTAAAGATTTTAACAACAACAAAAATGTTTCCAACTCACACGGAACAAACGTTAATAAAATCACGGTGATCCGTTTGCCCTGCTGTGGAAGGCCCTATGTTACGGCTGACTGGTCATCTTTCAGATGCTTATGACTGCATTTGGATGTTAAACTGGTAATGAGGTGAGACCTTTGCCCAGTGATAACATGGGGAACAAGCATTGGCATAGCCAATAGGTCTCGCCTTTGGGACCTTATAAGTGCTTAGCCATGCAACAGTTGATGTTGTTGCACAAGGGATATTGTGCTGCATAACAAAATACTTATACGGTCCCAAAAGCGAGACCTATTGGCTATGCCAATGCTTGTTTTTCTTTCTGTCACCATCAAATAAGGGATGGCTACTGTTAATATAATTAACCAAATTATGAGTACTAAAAATATACTACATATACATATTCTGCAACATTTCTTTATGCAATTTCGTTTTGGTCTTCTAGCAACGATATCATCAGCCATTTTGGACTAAGAAGATTTCTCTTCTTTATTTCTGATTTGCCCTTGGGATTTTTAATTCTGGGATTTTCAAGTAGGTCTCACTTCTTCTTCATCAATCTGTTCTGCAATTATTTCTTCATCACTTTCTTCATTTAAATCTAAATTCTCGAATTCTTCAAGAATCACGTAAGTCCATTCAGGACCTTTGAACTTATTATTTAATATCCACAGTCTTTGACTTTTTCGTTTAGGCTTACTAGTTGATTGCCCAGACTGGCTAGTGACTTCGTTTACTTGTTCAGGTTCTTCACTTACTGAAGTGATATTTTAACCTTTTAACACCACCTGGCCAGTTGTCACCTCTTCTGACCCTTTTTGCTTGCACTGCACTGTCACTTTCTTCGTGTGTTCTTTTATTTTTGTTAAGTTGTGGCACAATTTGATTATATTCGTTTTCGGAATCCCTCTGTCTGTCCTTGTCCAGGGCTCATAACTGTGGCCTTATCTGCCTGGACATGTTCTTCTTCCCTTATCTGACCCTGATCAGGTTTTATTTCTATTTGTTCCTTGTCTTCCACCTGAACTTGTTCTTCTTCTCCTAACTGGTCCTGCTCGGGTCTTACTGCACTTGGGTTTTCTGCAGCCTGAACGTGTTCTTTTAGACCTATCTGTCCCTCCTCAGATCCGTGAACGTTTTCGTTCACCTCTGTCTGAGTATATTGTTCTTTCCTTGTCTGATCCTACTCAGGATCTCCAACAGTTTGATTTTCCCTTCCCTGAGCTTGTTCTTCTACACCTATCTGGTCCTCTCTATTTTCCGGTCTCTCTAACCTGGTTCTGCTTCTTGTCTTTACAGTCACTTCGGGTATGTCAACCACTGGTATCCAGTCGTCCTGACTTGTGCTCGGTTGTTCTTGGTCAGCTACTTCAGGATCTGATATCCTAGATCCTTCAAATGCACAACCTTCAGCGGCCTGCATGAGTCAGTTGTGGTCCCTCTTCGTCAGGCGCTGGTACTCCTTTTAGTATGGCTTGCGTGAATCCAGTTAGGCAAACCTGCACATTTTACAATAACCAATATAACCTGATGTGGTTTTTCCCACCTGGGTGCTAGGCACGACTCTTGTGTGAGTCTTCACCACCACCCAGTCACCGGTATTCAGATCATATGCTTGAATCGGCTGCCTGGCAAGTGCGTCCTCTCCAACCTGGTGAGAGACAGAACGCACTAGGTCAGCCAATCCTTTGCATCATCAGATATATTCAACAGTTTGTGTCCTGATATACATGCTTGTCTCATTGCCCTTCCCATGAGAATTTCATGGGGACTCAATCCTGTATTTCTGTCAGGAATACTTCTGAGTCCCATCAGAACAAGAGGTAAAGCATCAGGCCAGTCCAGCGGAGTGGATGCACACACCTTTCCCAATCTTGCCTTTATTGTGCCATTCATTTGTTCAACCACGCCAGAAGCCCCTGGGCGATGTGCACAGTGCAGGTTTTGTTCAATTTTAAATGCTTCACAGATTAATCAAATTATTTCATTATTAAAATGAGACCCTCTATCTGATTCCAAAGTTACTGGAAAACCAAATTGTGGAATCAATTCCCTCAACAGTAGTTTGGTGACTGTTATGCTGTCATTTCTTCTAGTAGGGTAGGCCTCCACCCACCGTGAGAATAAGCAGACTATGACAAGGACATACTTCAATCCCCTGCAAGGTGGTAATTGTACGAAGTCTACCTTCAACCTCACAAATGGTCCTTCTGCCTTTCCAATTCTTCCCCATCTGACCACTGTTTCCCTGCCTGGATTCATTTGTTGACAGGTTAGACATCTCTGGCATAAACTCTCTGCGACATTCCTGAACCTTGGATTAAACCTATCCTGGCTAAAGAGTCTGATCATGGCAACGCTACCTATGTGTGTGTCTCCATGATGCATTCTGGCCATCTGTGAAAGAAGACAATCTGGCATTACTGGCCTGCCATCCAGATATATCCACACATCATCCTCTGTCCTTCTCTGGCATCCTATTTTTATCCATTCTTCTCTTTCACTCACTTCCACCTCATCCTGTAGTTGTCTTACTTCTTCCCATGTTTCTATTCCCGAGAGTAACAGAAATTGGCAGCTAATTCCACTTGTTTCAATTTTCTTGTTCACCGCCAATTTATTTCTGGCTCAATACTGGGCAACCTGGTCAGCATACTTCTTACCAGCTGTCACATAATCATCTCCTGACTGATGTGCAGCACATTTGACCCCTGCCACTTCTTTTGGAAATTGTATTGCTTCAAGCAGTTCTTTCACAAATTTTCCGTTTTTAATTGGGGATCCTGATAAAGTCATGAAATCCCTCTGCATCCAAAGCTGGCCAAAATCTTGCACAACCCCGTAACCATACTGGCTATTAGTAAAAATGGTTACTTTCCAATTTTTCCCAATTTTGCAGGCTTTAATCAAAGCTATCAATTCGGCTACTTGTGCAGGTTTGACTCCGGGTAAATAGGATGCTTCAACTACTCCAGCCAATGTGCACCCTGCGTAAGCAGCACTTAATCCTCCCTCCTCATGTCTTAAACACGAGCCATCTACAAATAGCTCATGTTCAGCATTTTTCAGTGGCTCTTCCTGAATGTCTGGACGGGGTTTAGTACACAGTTGAGTCACATCCAAAAAGTCATGCTCAACATCATCTTTCACCTCCTCTCCTCGTACATCTGGCAATAAGGTAGCAGGGTTTAATACAGTACACCTGACTATTGACACATTTTCCAGCTCCCAATATGATTCTTTCATACCTAGTCATCCGACTGGGAGTAAGGTACTGTGTTCGGGTTCTTGTTAAAAGAATCTCGACTGAATGTGGGACATACACTTTTACAGGATGTCCCATCATAATTGATTCACTTTGTTCCAGACTCCTACAAGTTGCAGCTACTGCTTTCAAGCAACCAGGTAACACTGATGCTACAGGATCCAAAGTAGCAGAGAAGTATGCTACTTAACGTCTCATCAAACCATGTCTTTGTGTTAAAACTGAGAGTAAACAGGTTTCTCTCTCACAACAGAATAGTGCAAACTCTTTTATGTAATCTGGCATACCTAAGGCAGGGGCTTCACACAAACAATTTCGTAACCTCACAAAGGCTTCCATGGTTTCATCATCCCATTCTATTTGATCCTTTGCTCGTTTCTTTGTCATTTGTATGAAGGGTTTGGCTAGTAGAGGAAACCCTACAATCTACTGTCTACAGTATCCTACCACTCCAAGGAACATTCTAATCTCTCTCTGGGTATGTGGTAACTGCATTTGTTTTATTATCTTTATTCTTTCAGGGGTCACTTACCTCACTCCTCGTTCCATTTGATGTCCTATATATCTGACTCCTGTCCGGCAAAATTGCAATTTCTATGGGGACACTTTATGTCCACCATCAGCCAAATGATTTAACAAAGCAATTGAATCAGTAACACGTCATATCTTGTTTTTGATGCGACTAACAAGTCATCAATGTATTGGACTAGAACTGACTTCCTGGGCAGTAGTAAGGTTTCTAGACCCTTTTTCAAAATCTGATTGAAGGACTTTCTGTATACCCTTGAGGAACTCGATTCCTTACTAAAATACGGTCCTCAAACTTAAATGAAAAGAGATTCCGGCTGTCTGGGTGTAATGGAATGGAGAAAAAGGCTTGGCATAAATCAATTACAGTAAACCATCCTGCCATCCATGGTATCTGATACAGAATTACTGCTGGTTTAGGCACTACAGGGCAACAAGGCTCGACAATCTTATTAATCTTTCTTAAATCTTGAACTATCCTGTATTTCCCACTAGGTTTCTTAATGCCAATTATAGGTGAATTACAGGGACTGCTCATTATTTCTTTCAGAATGCCTTGTTTAATCATTCGATCAATTTCTGCTGCAACACCAGCTTTGACTTCAGGACTCATTTTGTATTGTCGAGTGTTTGGATAAACTGCACCTTCCTTCACAGTCCCCTTCACTGGGTCTACATTTGCCATTAACCCTACTTCTTTTCCTATAAAATCCCACACATCAGGATTTACGGTTGCTTTTAATTATCTGGTAAATTGTTTTTTGTCATTAAGAAATACATCTCGTCTACCTCTGTGCCTTGTTTAGCTAACATGATTTTGTAGACTTCGTCTTCGTCTGGGGTCTGAATTGCAACACCATTCGGTGTGCAAAATATGGTGCAATTCATTTTGCACAATAGGTCTCTTTACTGGACTAGAGTCACATACCACAAACATGTGCATTTCCCTAAAATTGCCAATACCCACCTCCATTGGTTTTGTAATAGGTTTTCTAATCAGTTTATTTAAAACGCCCACTACTTGGATTGCTTCTCCCGAGAGGGGTAGGTTTGGAATGTCTGCTGTTCTCACTGTAGAATAGGTAGCACCAGTGTCCAACAAAAAGGTAATATCTTTTCCTTCCACTTTACCATCAATTTATGGACCTGACTGATCTACCGGTAAGGATGCGCCAAGTACGCACTCCTTATCCGCCCCCCTCAGGCAGCGTCATTGGTCATTGTCGTCAGGATAATTATTCAGTAAGAGAAATTGTGAAGTGACAGAATTTTTCTTACCACTACCTCCTTGAAATCCAGTGTCCGCACTGTACTTGGCTTTGTTCACAAAAGTTGGCATAGGGGCAGGTGGCAACTGACTCTGCTGATTTACAGCCTGCTGCGGTTGACTCATTAGCACCTCATTCTGCGTCTGTGGATTTAAATTTTGATGTGGACCATTATTATTCTGAATATTTTTACACTTGTTTTTCCAATGCCCCAATTTTCCGCACCCATGACAGGGAAACTTCTTCTTAGCCTCCTCTCTACTCATTCGTCATCTTTATTTCCCCCCATTATTGTCATTCTTGCCTTGTCCTTTCCCTTGATCCCCTGTCTGACTGTTTAATTTAAGTTCTTGGTGCTCTGCTAATTTCACTTAGGCCCACATAATCTTTTCTTCTAACTTTTTATGTCTATTATCAATGTCATCTCCGCAGTACTTGGCGTACTTGAGAATCAATTGGCTTTGCCTGCCAGCACAACATGTGTTGCTGAATCATCTGAGAGATTTCTGGCCTTAAACCTGACACAAAACGATATACAAACTGACCCATGCCCTTGTCTCCAATATTCTCATCTCTTGGGTACTCTTCACTAGGCCAATCAACTGTAATGTTACATTCTGTCCATAATTCAACAGGCACCACTATGTCAAATAGACTATCCAAGTCCTTCAACAAAACCTTCACAAACCTTTGAACCTGTCGGTACCATTCAACTGTTTTTTCTCTTAACCTCGGGAAATCATTGGTAAATGACCAATTATCTTGTCTGGTCCATGGAACATGTACATATCCTCCTCCAGGAACCTCTCTCATTGGGAATAATCTTTCTACCTTTCCTGTTTCTCTCAATAAAATTCTGAAGTTGTTCGATTTGCCTGTGCTTCCTCCTTTTTCCTCATCCACCTATCTTTCCAATTCTCTAAATCTTCCCATTTTTGCAAAATGTTCATGAATTCCTTGATCTGTAATTTTCTCCCTGACACATTCATGTTTTCCAAATCCTTATCACTAAATTCTGCTCTATATGGTTTCTGTAGTACCTCTGATTTCCCTATCTCAATTCCTATTTCGGAAGCTAGATCTGTCAATTTCTCATGTTTCTAGTAATACTTCTACAAATAAACAGCAATTCTTTTTCTCTGTAGGCATTTAATCGGTCCAATCCCACGTTTCCAGCTATCATCCCTTCCAATTCCTCTCTTAATTTGTAAATATCTAAAATCTTTAGCGATTCTTTCAGCTTATCTCTTTCCTGCTCCCATCTTTCTAATTCTTCTGGAGATACTATTGTGGCATTCTTAACTCCTGTTGAAGTTTCTAATCATATTTCTTTTGAACAACTAGGTGTAACTCTTTTCGGGGTTTCATTTATCTGTCCTCATATAGGTAAATCCATCAATGATATTTCCGAATCGCACTCACTGCCTTGATCATCCATTATTACATTTTCTTTTCTAGGCTCCATTATAGGTGTGGTCATGACTGGTGGTTTGGGACAGATCGTTTTATCCTCATACAATGGAACAACCGGACCTATGGTCACTGGTATAGTCAGTGCTTCAGGGTGTGTATTCATTTGGGTTATTTTTTTTATTAGTTCTTCTCTATTTTTATTTGTTGCTTCTCTTTCCTTCTCATGAAGTACCCTTCCATTCATTGGCTCATGTATGACCTGCAGAACCAAAGGAGTTCCAAAAACAGGGGCACTAGGAGTAGTTCTACTGGGTCCTTCCTGGTATGGTAGAAGGTTTTTCGTTAAAATGTCCTCCATTAACTCCTCTTCTGATTCTCCACAACCTGTCATTGTCAAATGTCTGGTTTTCTCTGTACATGTTCCTCCGCCATTAATACAGGATACAGTCCTTCTGTAACCATTGCTTGTCTCCATTGTTTCATCTGGCTATCTCGTGATTCACGCATCTGTCTAGGGAAAAATCCTCTGTAACTTCTACTACTTCTAGGTCTGTCACGCTCAAATGCCTGTTTCCAATTCTTCTAAAGCCTCATACTATGTTAATCTAGGTCTGGGCTCTAATTCATTCGCATTCTTAAAGTATGTAGTATCCTCCCATTGAATGTACCATTTTCTGGGAAAGCTAACACTCCATCACTTTTAGTATATTCTATCCAATTTACTAACCATACACAGGTATGATGACCTCTTTCCATCATCATGAATGATGCAGGCGTTTTCGGGGGAGGGATAAGAATCCCCTCTCTAGTCTTAATATGTTTATCCATCTTAAAATAATTTTTAATTTTCTGCATAAATGACCTCTTTCTCTTTTCTCCGTACATTTTAGGTGAAGATCGTTTTATATATTCGTCTCTGGCAAATCCTAAATATCTCCTGTCTGGGCGATTCCCTATTAGTGTTGAATCGTATTTCCACATACAAACTCCACTGTCCAATACTATTATGGCTTCTATTTCTGGCAACCAATTAGATTCTCTCTTACACTTAAGGTTTGACCAATCCCAGCGCAGCTTCTTATTCTTTCAACCAATCAAGTTCGGGCTCACACTATTCGTCTAGCCAATACTAGCGCGGCTTTTCTGTGACGTCAGTATCACTCCTTACTACTGACCCCTCTTTTACAATTTCGCGTTATTCACACGCCCGCTGCTTCAACCAATCCCAGCACGGCCCTCTGTCACGTCCGTGCAACTCCAGCAACTGACCCCTCCTTTACAAGGTAACACGGAAAACTTATTTTCTTACATTTTTCATACAAATTTAATTAAGGACGGCATAAAAACATTCACTACTCTGTCTGCTCCGCTAAAACCAAAGAATAGTTGATTTATTTTACTGCGAGTAAACCTTTCCGCTTACTCTTCACACACTACGAGTAAAACTATTCAGCTTACTCTTCACTCAAGCTCCGATGAACCTGCCACTCCTTCGGTATTACCCTTTCTAGGTGATGTAAGACCAAAGTTTCACCAGTGAACTCCTTTGATATCAAACACTCTCTATTTTACACGAAAAATAATCCCAAAGTCAGCACTGCTAGCCCTGCATAGCTTTTCAGTGCTATTCCAACAGACGAGTAACCTCACTGCAGTGTGGCTTCCATTCACCACCAGCTATTCAATATTCCCGAGAATTTCCAGACAACATAAAACAAAATACATAATCAATAACTCAAATGTCGATCTTTTCACCTAACTAGTTAATAACAAGCATTTGCAATGCAATAGGTCTCGCATTTACGAGAGTTTGAGCTATTTGGATTGTGAATGACAATGCCTTTTATTTATGTGCTGTTTTTAAAACCGATAAATAAAAGGCATTGTCATTTACAATGTTAAGAGCTTAAACTCTCGTAAATGCGAGACCTATTGCTTTGCGTCAGGAGAAAACATGCAAACCTATTTGAGAAAATAGTGCTCGGAGGCTGTAATTAAAGCCTACTGAGCAACAACACATGCAACAGAGGGTGTCGCCATGGGAGGTTACACAATGAGACAAGGCGGTACTAAGCAGGGACTACCACGCCCATTAACCAATGAACAGCCACTGTTTACAGTATGAAATTTCTGAATTTGAGGGGATTCCATTTAAATCTGTGACCTGGTAGCAGATAGAGGGAGGCTAATTGTCGCCAAATTATTTGGAACTCTGAGGGAATGTCTTCAGATTTCATTCGACCAAACAAGGTAAGATCTGCACACAAAAAAGAAAAAATCTGCAACTATTGTTGGCAAAGACAATAAACCTGGTGTTCGTTACAGTATATTTATTCCTTGTTGCATTGTGTGCATGTTCTTCAGTGGTATTGTTGGATTTACAAAAATAAAACCCACAGAGACAAGCCCCATGCACACAGGCAAAACCCAGCTGTTTATACACGCATGCCATCACACAACACATACGTGGGCACACGTAGACACCGCTGTACGTTGGGTGGATGATGTATTGAGAGCTGTGTATGTGTACACAATGAAAAGATGGGTGGATAAGGTGCTTAATATGAGCCGGTGGATACCAGCTGGGGTCACCAGCAGTCATGTTTGGGGACCGGCACTTAATTTTACGAGAGCAAAAGCACACAAAACAGAAAAGTGAAGACTGAGAAACCGTCAGAAAGGGTAAAAGCAGAAACCTACAAGAGTGAGATAAAGAACAGGAAGTGACTGGTGGTGGATTAAAGAGGCATTAGGTGGATTTAGGACTATGCAGCTTCGGTACTCAACACACCAACATTTGGTTGCACCGGACGCGGGCTCCTGAGCACCAGCACTTATTCTTTCATAAGTTAGGCACTGGGTGGATACAAAAGTGGATGGCTACAAGGATGGGTGCCATTCCATAGCAGGATGGATGCAAGGGTTGCTGGATCAATGAATATGTGCTACAGAGATCGATGCTTGGCTAGAGGTAGATGGAAATGTACCTGAATAGGGTGGAAGGATGTATACGTGCGGGTACTTGTGTGTGGAGGGGTGCACAAATGTTCAGATAGAAGAATAACTATGAGTGCCTCTGAGGGCAAGTGTGAGTACAAGGGTGGATGAACTGATGACTTGGTAGGTAAGTGGACTCAAAAAAGAATGCATAGGTGTTGTTGCATGTAATTAGTACAAGCTTTCCAAATACAGCAATCTGTTAATGAACAATTAGTATTTTATGAACACGGATTCTAAATGTGATCTGACACTCTGATTGACAAACACAAGCACAGGGTCACTCCCTGAATAGTATTCCAGGCCTTATAGCCTGTGGATTGATTGTTCCAACTGGAAGCGATGCACTTTATGCCTGCAGCCGGTAGTGACATATAAACAAAATCTAAAATCAGCTGGTGAGCTAAGAGCATGCCTTCTTATAAGTTTAGAAAGCATGATTGTTGCAGAATTATTTTGTTCAGCCATCTTGTTGCACATAATATTACATTCAAAGCAGCAATTTTGGGGACATTCGTAATAATTATAAATAAATTCCCATCATGTCTGAGTAAGCAGTGTATGGTTCCATTTGATTTTTTTATTGCCGATATATATTCTCATCAAGTTACACTCTGATTAGAATTAAATGTACAACATCGCTACCAGATATGAAGGATGAACGATCAGGATCAAATTAGTTCCTTGGGAAATTCTGTGACTTCCATACATACATCACCCAGGTTGTCTCGAGGAATATAGACTAGATCTGAGTGTTATCATGCAATAAGATGAAGAAACTAATCCGCCCTTTAAAGCAGGCAGAGAAGAAAGTGATAACATCGCTCCATTTAATACGGTAATGTGTGAAGCTAATTTAATAATGACAAAGTGACACTATAAGTACCACCAGAAGTAATGCTGCTGAAATTTTTAAAAAAAGGGACTGAAAGAAGGACACACGGATGACCTGGGTTCAAAGGACAGTGATGGCTCCAAAGTGAGCAGAACAGACGGCTCCGGTAGCCCTCGACTGTGAAGAGTGTCTCTGTGGTTATACATTTTAATCCGGGCCTATTTAAAGCTTGCTGCAGGCATGCTTGTTCACAATGGTGCAGATGGTCTTTGTTTTAGTAATACATGGCCATTTAGTCACACTGTATGCTGGGGTCCTCCTTTCGCTACCACCGTTCTGTTGTTTAGTGAGCCTGCCAGGCTGCTGGTACATACCACCTGCTATTACTTAACGACTGATGGTCCACATCAGGAGGCAGGTTGCAGCGACCTTAGGCCCTGAGTTCAAGAGGGCTGGAAAAGGGTGAGTTATTTACTGGGTGAAGTAAATACCTCAAATTCAGAAATCGCCTTTTGAAAATGAGGAATTGCATGCAAACATTTATAATATCTGCGCCATATTTCGCATACATCTGAATGAATTTCACAGTTCTCCCAAGGTAAATTTCACTAAGTTTGATCTGCCAAAATTTAGCAAGAGAAAGTTGCAGGGCGAGGTGTTAACCACGAAGCTTGACATTCCAATCACTGCACAAACAGGAATTTACCACCCACTCCGGGACCAGGCACTATGTGTTTTGCTCTCTTGTGCTCCAATTATTTCATGGTGAACTTATACAATTAGCAAACCAAACTCCACACCCAATCCTCCATGCTTCCCGATGCAATTGCCTAACCCGTTCGGCCACAAACTATGCACGGGGCTGGCAGTGCCCAAGAGAGGAGTAGATACCGCAATCCTAAATCATGCACATACATGAATAACAGCGAGTGGCGCCCTTTCCTTTAGCATGCCCTGTAATATTTCAAGAAATAATTTGGGACACACAAGATTATCTATCTGTAAAACTACAGCAGTCTGGTAAACATACTTTTATGTTCCTGTTCAGAATTTAATTTGAACTTCAAAACAGTGTAAGGGCGAAATAAGTGCATGAGCAATTTTAATTTTATATGTGAAGGAATGAGCCGTGTCACATACTTGCATAGTGCCACCCTATATTGTACAAAATTTGTCTTGATAGAAAAGGAAAGCATGTGACTGGTGAGTCGACACTCTGTGCAGGTGAGCTCCTACTGCCTCTTTTAGTACTGCAACCACCTCACCTGCCACCGGAAGATGACTGCGGGCTCGAAAGCTGTACACTGCCCATGCCCACTCTCAACTAAGACTAACCACAAAGACCATCAGAATAGGCGATCATGTCGCGCGGCCACAGTAAACAAGAACAGCACATCTAAAGTCCCCACCCACATGTACACAAGGGTGCCACTGAGATGACCTACATAGAACTAGCATCACTACAAAGAGCTGCATATGTGCAAGTAAACATGCCCCATTCCCTGGAAAGTAGCCTGTTGCGTGCACATGCAACACAGACCAAGTTGTAGAATCGTGAGCCAAAAGGATGGCTACGCCCAGTATCAAAGTTGGCAGCTGTGGCCTGTGGTGCCAAAAAGCGCTTCGAAGCCACGTCGGGGGTATGAAGCGCAATTTAAATGCAGTTATAATTACATCCTAACCTCCAAATTTAATCTTTTGGGCATGCCAAGGCTAAAGGATATTTCCTGCAAAAACCTTAACTCTGCAATCTATCACTGCTTTTGATGTAACTTCAAGGAGACTCATTTCTCAGTTTTCTACAATGCAAACTTGGAGCGGTTAACATGAGCACCAGTTACAGCACACATTTGTTGAATCACAGGATATTAAACAGACGTCCGGTTTGAACCTGCTTTCTCAGCTCGGAAGCGCGCAGCTCTAGCCTTGCCCCCGCAGCCTTGTGCGTATATGGTGCAAACTCAACGGGGATGGGTTCAAACTTAACGGAGATGGGTTGTGAAGGCACGTAATCATTTTGTTCTAAATAGGCAATGGGAGATTAAGGCTACATGATAAAGATACCACCATAGTCCCCGAACTGGAAAATATTAGACCAAAAGCTCAATTACCTAACGAAACTCAAAAATGAGACTAATCTTTTCAATCGAATGCTACTGCATTTTGGGACTCGCAGTTTTACATTCACGGTTACAACTATATGCATGTAATGTGCCGTTAGCAAAATAACCCAAACGAATTGAATAGAAATCACTTTTACCTGGCTGCACAATGGTAGCCCCCCACCCCCTATCTTCAGCTACCAAGCTCACCCATGTTGAATGAAGTCCCTTGCAGCATGTTAAACAAGCCCCAACACCTTTCAAAAGAGGCCTGAACAGAACTGGCGCCCATACAAAGATGATGATAGGTTAATGAAGTTACCTTCTCACATGGAGGACTAACAAGCTACCTGTACAAAGATGGCGTGGGCCAGTCACCATGGGCTGTCCCAAAAGGCGAAAGGGCAGTAACAACCAAGCCCGATATCCAATCACGTGCCACTGTTTACCATAAAGGATGACGCAAGCCAATCGGAAAGAGGGGCAGGAATTCAAGTCCCTTTCTAAATCTTGTTTACTATAGCTCTCACAGGCGAGAAGCGCATGCGCGCTCCAACGCCTGGCAAGACCTAAAAAACCATAGCTCTGCTACCAGAAAAACAGATCCAGCGGGTTACCAGCTAGAGATGCTCACAATCCATATACTCACCTGGGCTCAGAAACGCACATTTACATAAGCTGGTAAAGTGCCACTGGGGTCAATTTGTGTGATATGCTTTCAAAGTTTAATTTACCTTGACATTTTCTTTAATATCTTTCTAAATCAAGAGTACTTTCCTCTGGTCAATGGACCTTTTAGTTAAGCTAGTATAAGGTTAAATGACGTAAGTTGAATATTTTAAATAACCACAGACTCTGGAAGAGTTTAAATGTTAATCTGGTTAAATTCATATGAGCCAAAGCAAAAATACAATTCGTATACCTTTTCTCCAAGGAAGGAAATTCAATCTATCAAATATGTCAGTAAATAATCTAAACAATATTATTGCAATGACAGTACCTGGAGAGGAGAAAATGGAGAGAGCAGTACAATGACATACTACACAGAATTATATAGTTACCTAGGATGGTGTACCATCCTAGGTACCCCTTGGCCAAAGAGCTGGTCAGCTCAGGTGACAAAGGTTTCAGGACAGGTTTCAGGGACAGGATAGATGACCTCTTCTAAATCCGACGCCTGCGTCGCACCCCTCTGACACTATCTTCCTCCTCCATTCTTCGGCGATCTTCTTCTAATTAATTGGATTTGGCTCCAAGTTCTGCAATTCGATTCTTCTTCAGCTCTCGGACAGCATCCCGGTCTCTCAGCATGTGAGCATTCAAGCGGGCATATTAGAAGCAAGTGCGCAGAGGCAGAAAATACCATCCAAGCTTCAGTCCGTCATCCTGCGCATATTCAGTTGACGCAAGCGCAGTGCAAATTCCCACGTTAGCAGTCATTTTCAGTTTCTCTCAGGTTACTTGTTCGTAAGACACATATGAAAGCTTCCTCTAAGCTAATTATATGGAATGTGGTGCATATTAGTCTTTACAGACATGATTAATACAGTGTTACGAGTTCTTTGAGAGCATTGCTTCCGAGCAAGTCTCTTTTATACGAGTCCTTGTCTCTTGGAGTTTTTTCTGCTTCTTTTCTCACTGGTTCTGGGTCTTCATCATCACTGGAATCTGATTCTTCAAAGTACTCTTTACCAGTTCCCTCTTTTGGGTTTGGAACTCTCAGAGTATGACTCGCATGCACCCAGTTTTTCACACCAGCACACTTCACTGCAGTTGTCGTTGTTAGAATGACTTGTCTCGGCCTTCCCCACCTTGGAACTAAGCAATTTCTTCTTCTGTGCACCTTAATCCTCACCCAGTCTCCTGGACTCAGATCATGAGCTTGCTTCTTCTCAAGTGTGGTAGCTTCTTCTCCAACCTGGTGAAACACAGAATGAACTGCGTCAGCCAGGCCTTTACAGTAATCCAAAATCATGTCATCAGTTATTGTCATCAACTTATTGACCGGTACAAATGCATGGCGCATTGCACGTCCCATGATTATCTCGTGCGGACTTAAACCAGTAGTTCTATCTGGAGTAGATCTAATAGTCATTAGCACTAGAGGCAAGACGTCCGGCCATTTCATGCCAGTGGCTAAGCACATTTTACCAATCCTATTTTTGATTGTGCCATTTATCTGCTCAACCACACCAGAAGCCTCTGGTCTGTATGCACAATGTAGCTTCTGCTGTATGCTTAATGCTTCACAAATCAAACTCATGAGTTCATTATAGAAGTGTCCACCTCTATCAGACTCAATCGTCACTGGAAACCCGTACCTAGGAATCAACTCCCTTAACAGTAATTTTGCCACTGTCACTCCATCATTTCTCCTAGTCGGATAAGCTTCAACCCATCTTGAAAACAAACAGACTACCACTAGAACATACCTCAGTCTATTCACTTGGGGCATTTCAATGAAATCAATCTGCATTCTTGTAAAAGGACCTCCTTCTCTGCCTATTGTTCCCAGACTCACCACTGTCTTTTTCCCAGAGTTAAATTGCTGACAAATCAAACACCTTTGACAGATGCTCTCTGCAATTGTCCTGAACTTTGCATTGTACCAGGTCTGCTTGAACGACCTAATCATCGCATCCCTCCCCAAATGTCCCTGGCCATGATACATCCTTGCCATTGACGACGACAATGGAGTTGGGCATTACTGGTCTGCCATCCCTATAGACCCAAACATGGTCTTTTTCTCTTGGGGCACATCCTGCCTTAATCCAATCTTTTTTCTCTTCCTCTCCTGCCTCATCCTGCAACTGCTTCACTTCATCCCATGTCTCTAATGCATTAGTAAACATCACAGAGAAAAAAGACATTTCCCCCTCTCGTTCCCTATTAATTGACTGATTTGATTTTGCACAGTATTGAGCAATGTCATTTGCATACCGGTTTCCAACCGTGATAAAATCCTCCCCTTGTCCATGGGCAGCACACTTTACAACTGCTAACTCCTTAGGCAGCTGTATCGCCTCAAGTAATTTTAGGTGTGCTTAAGATCTGCTTTAAAGTGCTGCAGTTTGGAGTGGCAATAAAAGGTTGTGCATAATGCTAGCCTCCGTGTCTTTAATGAAATCCAGATTCTCTGATCATTTAAACTAGGAGAATCTACATTCTCCATCGGCGGAATCTATTGTCTCCGGGAAGCTTGTGCAGTGTTGCTGCCAATGCTGTACCTAGTCTGTGCAGCTGGCCCTGCTACAACCTCTGTTGTACTTAATCTGTGTGAGGAGCTTGAACAACGCTGCCTGAGCTCAGTCTCTGAAATTTCTTCTTCTGCTGCTGCACCGATTCTGAGAACATTGGGAAAAATAGTATGGCTGCTGTATGATGAAACTATCAAATACATGCTTACTTCGATCTTTGCTAATTCAAGTACCAAAATTGTTTCTTGGGCAGAGTATTCCAGTGCTATCTATTGAGCCATAGATTTGGGTATATGTTGTGTTGTGTGTTTAGAGCTTTCCTGCAATAGCTAGGTACCACCCATTTACTGTCCGTTCCTTAGTGTTTGAAATATGGTAAATTCAAAAAGGGATCTGTTGTGAAACTTGTTCAGGGTTGCAATTGATATAGAAATACAAACTTCATTTAAAAAATATCACCAAAGAGCATACCCCAAATTTATAAATATTTATATGCTATTGTAGGACACCGAAAATATGTTACATCAATTGAAAATATTTTTTTGAAAGAGGACACTCAAATCCTATAATGTTCATTTGTATTTATTTCAGTCATTTAAGTTTCCTTTAAGGGAAAACAAATTTTTATAATGATAATCACAACCATTTGAACCTCCTAGTATACAATTTAAATCACAGCAACACTGAACTGAGCCTCGTTTAGATAAGCTACAAAGATCAATATTTCCTTTATTGGATTGTCCTCTGATCACTGCCTAAAAGGCCATCTTTCTATTTGTTCTTCTTTGGGAGGGCTGAGATGTCAGTGATGGCAAGGATGAGCTTTATGGGAGCACCTGAGGCATTGCATTCTTGAGATATACTTTTTAGTGCTAGGCCCTCTTCATGTTGTTTGGGGTTGTGGGTTGTCTCCTGGTTTGAAACCCATTGACAGCTGAACTGGGATCCCCGGACCAGAGGCTTTAACAAGAGCGAACATTGGATAGTGTCTTCATTCTTTCCTCCCCGACTAATGTGTTTAGGTTACTTCTTTATTTGCTGTTGTTTATAGATGAGGTTGGTGGTTCCTCTACCTTTTTTATGATCAGAACTTTAAAAAAATGATTTCTTAAACAAATTACTACTAGGGAAATCCATAGGGAGTTTTATACTATTTTCTCTCTGCTTCCCGAAGCGAGTCAACCTATAGTATAGATCAGGAGGTAGGGTCTGTTTTTTTTTTTTTTTTTTTTGATTGAGGGACAGGAAAGAATGTACTCTTGTGCTGCTTGCCAGACCTGTCCTTTGCATATTTGTTGCATGATAAAGTGAATGGGGAAGGTGTAAGAGAAGATAGTAAAGAGATGGACAGTAACTTTTCCATATAAGACGATTGGATTGGCATTGGACTTCACACCTGACAGTATCGTAATGAAGAAAGGCAATTGCACTATGGTTGTATGAGAGGGGAGTTATTTTCAAATTTAAATTAACAGATCTGAGGACTTGTGACCTAACCGTTTGAGTCTATGAATACAACACAGCCTCTTCAGTAACAATTATACATGGGTGACCAGATATCTTAAAGTAAACATGCAGCTGTTTCAAAGGGTTAAATGCTACTTTGAAGAACACTTTTTAGGGGTATTTTAAGGGTTTTAATGAGGAAACCTAAATTCAAATTACAATTATGGATTTGGAGATGCCTTTTTGAAACTTAGTCTCAAAGAAAATCTGAATATTCATCCTTATTTCTCCATCTGTTCACCTCAATAAGACTGCGTTGAAAAATGATAATAAAAGTAGGTGGGGCGATGCTAGGGGCAGTCAAGAGTCCACTGTGCATATTATTCTGCAGAACACAACAGTTTATTACTTTACTGCATATTTTTTTGTTATTTGCAATTGGAATTTCTGCAAAGTTTCTACAGATGGTTTACATTCTGTCATTTTTCTGCAGATTTTCCAACTGTCTCAGTTTCAAGGCGTGGGAAAGAATATAAAGGCATCAGAATGAAAGGAGGAATGACTGGAGCCAAGAAGGCCGAGCCATAATGGCTGCCTTAATAGCAACCATGCAGGAACTAAATGTGAAATGTAATTTTAATAGCATGACCACCCAGTAGCAGGCTTGGTTAAGCACCTGCCTAATAAGTCTTTGCAGGGAAGCTGAAATGAGCAAGAAATGCAGTAGGTGTATTAGCATTCAGAATAGGGACTTGGGAAATGTTTCATTATTCAGTTAAGATGGTAGCACGACACAAAAGGGCTGGTATGAGGCATGTGCAAGGGTATGCACATGGAAGAAGGATTCCTTAACATCCAATATTTGTAACGCTTTACTAACTAGAAATGAGTGTGTTAGCATGTTATTGAAACTGTTAGGAATTTTGATATAAATACAGTGAGGTAGTTTTGTGTACTTTTTACATTATTCTGGAAATTACTTCAAGAAAATTCTTATAATTTTTGTTACTGTCAATCCCTCAGATTTATTAGGTTTCTCCCACAGGCATTTCCTTCTCTTTCAGAAGAAATATTGCCATGGTTTTTCTACATATTTTCTGCAGATTCACATTTAATACCTCACTTCTTGCATGTTGCGTATAATGTATTAGTCAATAATGTATTAGTCATAAACATTAATAGTTCAATAACAAACCCCTCTTGCTTTGGAGAGGAATTAAAAAGAAATAATTCACACTCACTAAAATTGTGGATGGTGTCTTAAATTTACCAAAATAATCAACAATCTAAATATAAACTCACACCTAAAAGTCCTCAAATTGCTACAATGAAATTGTGAGCGCTGGGCTATCCTATATTTTTGGAGTATTCACTACACAACCAACCAAGACCTTTCATATTATTGGATGCTTCTTTTCATGTACTCCCCATCTACTGAAAAATACTCAGTCTGGTGTGCTTGGATCCACTCTGTGACAGGGCAGCTACATAAAGGCCCATTCAAACCCCTTTATGTTGGTTCCTTTTTCCATGCACAACAGATGCTAAGATCAGATTATCCCATGTTCTTGTGATCTTTTCTTCCTCTGTTAGTGATATATTTATATTTCCAATTTTATTTGTTTTATGTCAATGGCTTATTGTTGGCTCATTCATGCATTGCTTTTGGTCATCATGAAATCCAGGACGCCTGTGTTGATGACCTGACCCCTATGATTCATATGATGTCTGGGGCCTGGTAACAACTCCAAGGCCTGTGCTGTATGCCACTGGGTGCACCTAAGCCGGTCTCAGGACGTGCATAGTGTCCTTAAAGTGAACGGAAGAGTGTGCGTGGTGCAATCCTTAGTACCAAGCCTAGCACCATACACAACCAATCTGATCTATTATGAGTGCTTTGGTGGCACGGGGAGTAGTTCAAGATTGCAACTTCCCCCTCCCAAGCTATCGCTGAAAGTGACTATGCACTGCCACCCTGTGACCTTGGGTCATGTTCATTTCAGGCATTCCTTCAAAATTGCGAATGAGCTGGATAACTACACTGAGGTAGAATTTCTGGTGGTCTCAGTTCTGTCTTGGGTCATCTTCTTGTTTGCTGCTTTAGTCATTGGGGTATCAGAACCCAGGACTATGTGTTTCATGTAGATCCCCTGCCTTCATGCCAGAAAGCAGAGCCGTTTGTTTCTTTTTAAGGAGGCATGTCTACATTTTGGGATATATGGCAAAAATGATGTTTTGCCTCAAACAGTGGACTAAACCGCCATTAATTTTAATACACTTGCACTTATAGTTTTTGAAAGGTCAGAGATCACTCTGCTTTGGGAAACCTAGCCCCAGGCACTTCAACCAGAATCAAGCCAAATACATTGCATTTGGTACCCTCAGACAAAAGTCAAGCTAGATTGATAGAGAAGAAAGGTTTTCCAGGCTAGATAATTGGGCCTGCCTCTGAAGTAGGTTTCCTTTGTGGTAATAAATAGCCACAACCCTATACCAAAGCATCCGTCTGCTGCATTTAAGCAGTTATTTTCTGCTGGTACTGAAGTGTCTGTGCATGAGCTATGTTACTGCATTCTCCACTCTTACCTGGAGGATGTGAATGCTCAAAATATGGAGAGCATTTTAATGAGAAGGCCTGCCCGGATGAGATCAGCTTGTTTCTCAGGAGACTTCCAGGCCCATCTGTTGAACAACCTATTTTATAGTTTAAAGCTGGGGTGTTCCCCACTAATGATCTAAGGATATGGCAGAAAAACATCTAGCCTCCACATATCTCACCAACTGCTGCAGCAGTATATTAGGCTTGTAAGTGACAGGAGAGCAGGTAGAGCACACCATAAGCCCTTTTCCAACCCCTCAATGCGATAACATTAACACCTCTGAGATGTATTCCTCTTACCCAACCTACGATTCCACAGTGCTCCCGTGGGGAGCTTGTGTCTCATTTTGTGAAGACCTGAAGGGCTTTGACTTCGGACCACTTGCTAGAAGGTTGGCCTGCCACTCATACTAATGCAACTTTTACACAGGACTATCTTATTAAAGAAATTCAAATGTTTCTTGTTCTGCCCAGACATATATACTGTTACTGCTCCAGGTGTTTTTTGGTCGATCAAGTATGAGAGGGAGGATGCATCTAACCTATCTTGAGTTTGAATTAAGTGAACAACTTCTTCCCAAGGACCATTTAAAAATAGTGATTCGGCTTTTGGAACCACAGTGCTATATAATCTTTCAGCATGTCTATGACACCTTTTCTCACATTTCGATTTAAATCTGTGCACTATATCCCCGATGTTCTCCATGACTGTAGAGCACTACAAGTTTATCAGCCTACCTTTTGGCCTGACCCCTGTTTAAGATCATAATTTGGGTGACTGAATTGGTTGCAGTCCATCTTCATTGGTTGATGTACTTTTTTTACTTTTCCTGGATAACTACTTGTTCAAAGCAAGTTCACCTCCCAGATCACTAACCGTCTAAGTTTATGCTGTACTTCCATGGTAACCTGTCAGCACCTTCAGTTCAGCGTAGCACTTTTGGACATGTTCCAGGAAACCGCCTCCCTTAACTCTAGATGATATTAGACATTCAGCACTAAGTCTGGCTTTAACATACTCATCTATCAGCCTTCTGTATTTTGGTGCTATTGGGCCTGGTGTATTTGTGCATCTTACTTCTCATTCAGCACCTGTATACTATTAATATCCCAGAGGAAAAGAAAATTCGCTACTAGACATCCTTCCCTCAGTGCATGTAGGACAGTGTTGTGCAGGTAACCGACAAAGCCATCCATGTACTACTGAAACAGGAGGGTAGGTGTGGGCTCTGTTGAGTTTTGAAACAGAAACCTGACTGTTGGATCTGACAATCTCTCCAGTGTCTTGCTGATCGCATCTCACTTAGTTGACTTGCCTGGACACCTGCAGCAGGTCTCTCATAAGGGGAAGCACAAGCAGTAGGTGATGGACAGTCAATGTAGGATGATGGGTATTGATTACTTAACAGAAAAAGCATTGGCATAGCCAATAGGTCTCACCTTTGGGACCTTATAAGTGTTTAGCAATGCAATACATTATCCCCCACTGGCATGCCCACACACTCTTAACATCTTTGAATAATCGTACAAGTTCTTTTTCCTTTTTTTAAAGTCGATATGACAAAGGAGAAGGAGTGGCATAACGGCCAAAGTAGCCAACTTTGGAGCGGAGGGGACCAGGTTCGAGCCTCCTCGTTGGCTCAACATCCTGTGATTCTGGGCAAATCCCTTTATCTCCCCATGCCCCCCTGCCAAAACAAGTAAAGCTATTAACATATAAATGTAAAGTAAAGGCGGGCTTTTAATAAGTAAATAAAGGCGCGCGGTCATGCTGTGTCGGGAGGTGGGAAGGGTCTGCTATAGAGGAAATCCAACAAACAACACTGCAAGCAGACAAATACAAAGTGAAAACACTGCTGTGCAAGCCCATGCTGTGTTGGAGGTGGGAGGGGTGTGCTTTGGAGGCAAGCCAAGAAAAAATTTCAACATGCAGGCATCATTAATAAAATAAAGGTGCACAAGAGCGCTGCTCGATGCTGTGTATTAGCTGGGAGGGTTCTGCTTTTGAGGCAAATAGCAGTTAAAAACAATTATACTGGAGCTCAGACAGAGCTTGGCCTGTGATTGTGGAGGCACTGGGAGTGCGTGCAGCCGCCCTCCTTTGAATAAACATCAGGATAGTGGCTTACAGTGGAGAGCACACCAAGCAAACTGGGAGGCATTTGTTGCAGGCACCCAGGACTGCAGTAAATAAATAAAGGCGCACAGCAAGCCGTGCTCGATGCTATGTATAAAAAAACACATACAGGCGCTGATAATAAATAAAGGTGTGCGGTGAGCGCTGCTCGACGCTGTGTTGGGGGTGGCTGGAGACTGCTTTTGAGGCAAGGCAAGACAAGCGCGTCCGAGAAAGTGACCGCACTGTGTTTAATGATCCGCGCCAAGGAATGCAGCTGGCACCCTGCGGGCCGCCGCTAGTTCCGACAGCTGGATGCCGGGGGAGTGAACATTTAGAGAAAAGGTGGGACATGCACCCGCCTTTGGCCAACCTCTGGGCTTTAATTTTTGAAAGCCACAAACGAAGGCCAATAGAATGTGTGGAAGTTGAAAAACCACACGGACAAGTTTGGAGAAAGTCTGTAGTGATTCCAAGAGGCCTCCCCATAGAGTAGCACATGCACGCTGCGCTAGGCTCGACCTAAAAATACATAGTATTTACACTCTAGGTCTTTCAGGCCACTTTTTTGTGGGATTGGAACTTCAGCCTTCCTTATGTGTACATACTCGTTCCCTTTCTCAAGAAGCTAAGAATTCAGTGAGAAGATGTGATCTTGATTGCAGTAGACTGAACTGGGACGATTTGGCACTTTTTAATGTATTTTTTTTTTTTTTATTAAATAGTAATGGAATGTGTTGCATCCTAAAGTGAGCTTCTTAGTCTTGAATGCCATTAGGCTCAGAGATACACCCTAGCCGAGTGGTCTCTCGTGATATGGCAAATGTAGTTCTAATGATTCAGCATCATCTTCCAAGTTTTTCTAGGCCAATTCAGCTTGTTTAGTGAGAGAACAGCAAGCAGGCAATCTGTCATTTAGGGCAAGGTGAAAAGAGCACACCCAGCAGTTTTGCAGATGCATCTTTGTTTTGTTTGCCTAAAAAGGTTGGTCCCATCATTTTATTCCAGCTCCTCGTCTTTCCAAGCCAGAGCAAGATGTATGCTTTTCAGAGCTTCCAGAGTCCCAGTTTCTGCACCGACTGCACTGAGGAGCACCATTCACATGTGCAAACAAGCATTGGCATAGCCAATAGGTCTCGCTTTTGGGACCTTTATAAGTATTTAGTTATGCAGCACAATATCCTTGATGCAACAACATCAACTTGTGCATGGCTAAACACTTACAAGGTCCCAAAGGCGAGACCTATTGGCTATGCCAATGCTTGTTTTCATAGTAAATTAATTTGCATTATATTGACATTAACATGTGAACATGCAATTGTTAGTAACTGTGCATCATTTATGTTCAGATCGACGATACCTAATGTAGATCTGTGTTTAAAATGGCTAACGGTTGCCAACTTGTTTCATGACATGAACTTTTTACTTCTAGGCAAGCTGAATTTCAATGCTGACATCACAGTGTTCTGTTTCTTACTTCGTCATGTTTTCCTTTGTTGTAATCATTGCAGAATACTTTGATTGGTATTGAATATAAAAAAGCATGTGCAGAGTACAGGCTGAGAAATTACAAACTAGCAAAGTTGAAAAATAGGAGCGAACGAGCTATTCACCTGTAGTACCGGTACTACTTCGGTGTCTGTGAGCATAATAGGGAGACAGCCTTACTGCTTTCTGGCTAAATTTAAACGTTATGACACAGTCAAAATAAACTGTATATTTCAGGCGTGCATTTGTAGTTGCATCGTTGACTTGCCAAAGTTCCCAGGCATTTTAGCGAGGCGTTAGGAGGTACAAGGAGGCACAGAATTTGTTTCATGAATGACAGCAATCGGGGGGTGAGGGGGCTGAGCCAAACGCTCCGCCTTCTCTTCTTTCAGGCTTGCTCTTTCAAGCCAGGAAGTGAACTGCTCCTTTTCACGGAGAGAGCTGGTAACTGCAAATGGGGGGGGGGGTGGGGGGCAGACAGCGAGAGAGGGAAGGGGAGAGGAGGAGAGACAGCCTCTTCTCTCAATAAAAGTAAGTGATCCTTAAAAAAACACCGATTACAGTCCACTTTCCCAAAGGTCTCCATTTCTGGAGGGGGAGGGTGCAAATCTTAGCTAACGTTTTTTCCAGAGGCAGGGTGCAGCCGTGTGCATAGCCAGAAAGTTGCTCTCCAACAAAACAAGGGTTTAAGCCTCAGACCCAATGTGGATTTAGGCAGACAGAGCTCTTAGTATTTTGTTTAATGCTCGCTGTCTTTGGGGCTGAAATAACAGCGTGCGCAAGCAACCAATGAAATGAAGTGCGTTTGCTTCCAGAACTAATTCACTAATGTCTTCTCGGGGAGAAAAGAAAAATAATGTAGCAGGAATATATACACACACTGATTCTTCTCGGGGAGAAAGACACTGACAATCTCTGATCGCGATCACTGTAAAAGCGAAAGTGATCGCGATCGCGATGACGCACGCTAGGGATGCGCGCGCAGCAGCGGGGGGAGGGGTATGGTGCTGAAGGCTGGCGCAGGAAAGGCAGATGGCTGGGCGAGGTGGGAGGGAGGAATGCGGGGAGCAGCTGTGCGCGTGCACGCCATCGAGCACTTTAGCTTGTCGCCAGCACAAAAATGTGGGTAGCACTTTCTAAACCCACCTACTGAATGTCTCGCCAGACCAGCGCATGCGCTGGGTCAGGCGAGACCTAAAAATGAGCAAGGCATTGTTCATGAAAAGCATGATAAGATGGATCCTACACTAAATAAGACTTTTTGTGAGATTGTCAAAAAGATTTGTCCGGAAGACATTCAGGTCCTGTCATAATCTGTGAAGTGCTGCCATTTCTGCCTTACCAGGAGGAGTAGCTATTTTTGCTACTCTGGCTTCCCATCTGTTTGTAATCTAAGCATTACTTGTTGAAGGTGGGTACTAGAAGTGAGAGCATGTTAGTTGACTACGTTCCAGTTATACAAAAGGAAACCACCGATCACCATTGCCGAGCAGGGAGAGAGATGCAATATCATCAACAAATAAACAGATTAAAATATCAACTTCTAAGAGAAGATATTCCCCTTCTACATTCATTGCCAACACTCTGCATTCAAATGTTTATTCATATGTTTGCATACTCGCCTAAGAATCGTTTAGCCAGGATTTCTGGGATCAATCCATTCTTTCCACTTTCCATTGTAGCTGTGATATCTTTGGAGGGATGACTCTCAAATTGCTGGGGCATGAAAGTTCTCTAAATTCAATGAATTTAGTGAGATGTTTCAAAAATGGTGCCCAGTCGGTGTGAAGTTATTCCCCTTTTTGTCCCATCTCCACGGCCAGTTTTTGCATACTCAGGAGTTCGCAGATCCACAAATACCTGTCTTCTGTCAGGAACTTCCTTTTAACCCATCTTGTGATCAGCACATAATGGCAGGGATATTTTTTTGCTCCCAGAGTGAGCGCATAAGGAATGTCTTGAGATTCATTAGGCCCAAGCTGGGAATTTGGATATATTCTTATGGAACATAGTGTTACAAGAGTTTATTTGGAACATCCAACCAGAATACCTACATTAGTAGACAGTCCCACAGGATATGTATTAAGGCATCTGTCTGACCACAGCCTCTTTAGAACCTTCCAGATCTCTGGCTATCCAGTCTGTGAATCATAGCTGGGGTATATTACCTAAAAATTGTAAGTTACGTCAGGACTCTTTTTCCTGTCAAACGTTTAACGGCGGAGCGTGACCTGATGAAAATCTCTTTCCATTTCCAATCCGTGAGTACCTGCTGCAATTCCTCCTCTAGCCAAGGAAATGAGCACCCTATTAATTGTATAACAACATTTTTTTTAACTCTGAGACTGCTATTGTGTTTTAAAAAAAACCAAAATCTATCTATTTTGTGAGTATATATCTTTCGAATGGTGTAACATGTCTTGAAGCTAAGGGTTTAACCAATGTGTGTAACATCCATTTACATATCTGGTGATATCTACCTTTTCCTCCCCAAGAGGCCACATTTTTTTCGGTGAATAAAAGAGATTACTCCACTATTCCTCACACAATTATACTCTGGTTCAACCTTTGAGACTCTACTTTGGGAATTGGTCTTTATACATCCCTTGTTGTGAACCCTGGATTTCAGGCGATTGAAGTGAATGGTTAGAGGAAGGTGGTCAGACTTCCCTCCCTTGTAACTTGTTCCATACCACTAAGGTGGCTCTATTTACTGGGTAAGAGTAAATGTTAGGACGGGAACATCACCTGCATGGTGCATTGTTTTGTTTCTCCTGCTCTGAGTGCCTGGCTGCATGTTTCTGTATCTGGTATTCCAGTTTTTAATTTAAGCCCTAGCATGGAGGCGTGGCCTAACCAGGCACCAAGATGTTTGCTTGATTTAGGAGCTCCTGGGCGGCGGCTCTGAAATGCTGCTCCGCAATGTTTTCGCTTTGAGATCCGGGCCCCTTAGTGCTGCTGCGCCCCCTGACACACTATAGCGGGGACGGAGTGAAAAGGAGCTTGAGGAGGTGCTCCCAACCCCCCGTAGCGGCGGTTGATGCGGTCCTCGAAGGCCCCGCGACGATAGGGGTCGCGGGCGGGCCTGAGTGCGGGGCCGCCGCTGCGGAGTGCGGCTACAGCAACAAGCGAGACCGCGGCTTGGAGGCCCACAGAGGAGGGTCGGTGGGCACAACTGAGCTATGGAGAGCCTGTTTTGAAGATGGGGTCGTGTCATGTTCATTATCCCAGGCTGCCCCAATGACTGGAATACCGCGTAATGCATCCATGAACATCTCAGCGTATTTTAAATAACCGGAGCGGCTGGGGGGTCCCCTGATGATAATAATTGGCACTTAATACTGGACAGCGGGCGGCAGGGAGGACATTGGTGCGTGGTGCTCCCCCTCGCTCTGTGCACTCTATCACCCTTGCCCAGGAGTGATTCGAGTGGGGAAACTCCTCGGGCTCAATTAATCGCCTGCAACTGGGCCTGACCATCTAAAATGTGACCATGTTGTTGAGGGCCCAAGATTACTACTACCCTCTCCTGGGCCTCATAGTGAACGTATCGTGCTGCTGCAACCTTCTGCAACTCAGAACAGGGGTGTGGAATTTAATAAAATATCTACTTGTCCATGGGGCAGGTTGCTTCATAAATCTACTTGTCCTGTAACAAAATCGACTTGTCCCTTTGGTGCCTTGTAGTGCGGCAACAAATTATGGCAGCACTCTTATTATATAAGAGCTCTTATAAAGCCTCTCTGATTATGCCAGGTCTCATACCATAGTAGTGTTTGAATACTTGCAATCCCCTTATGTTGCCACATTTCCACAGATCTACGTACTGGGGCTGAAGGTAGTGGTAAGCAATAGTTCCAGGGTTAGAATGCCCTTTTGAGTCTGTGCAAACCTACTAACTTCCATCTTTTAAGGGTTTTCAACAACTCTTCTCTAATCTTTTCCCATACTGAGAAATGTTGGAAATTTACTTCTAACAATGGCAGACGTAAACCTTCTTCCAGAGTTGGGAAAAAAGTGGTTGGAGGGAAAGTGAACTTGCAAACACTTAGATTTTCGCATCAGAAAATCTACATAGCGTATTTGCTCATGCTAAAATGCAGTTCACAAATATTTTCTAGGAGTACTATTTCTTGTCCTACTTTTGTAAATTCTTGGGAATTCACAAAAGCCGTATACTTGCACTTGATGGAAGAACATATACCATGGGTGCACTTTTGAGACTTTCTTCAATAATTGTGCCCCATTTTGGTCTGGAGTTGACCATAACCTTTTGCGTTTATTAAAATTCTGTCTCTCTCTGTATCGGCTGGCTTCACTGTGAGTGTCAGCATTCTGCTGTTTCACAAGGAGCATATCGCCACACTAAGTAGTTTTGTTCAGGGCCAGTAACTAATGTGGGAGTGTGTGCTTTTTGAGACCAAAAATTATTTTTGCTTTTGCCAGTGTTTGTTGAAATGGTGAAGATCCAGCAGCTCCCACACCAATAAGGTTTTACAAAAACCATGCCAAAACAAGTCACGCATTGACAAAACTAAAAAGCTGACCACCAATTTCAGACCTACTGGCTTTGCCAAGGCTTGTTTATTTTTGTTTCCGATAATCCTATTGAAACTGGTTACACTGATTTTCCATTATGAATATTTTTGGGAAATACTAGCATGCATCAACACATGTTACTAAATGATGCTGCAAAGAAATGGTACCTGAAACTTTATAGTAGTTTAGCGAAATGTTTTTTTTTCCTGCTTTCATTTTTTTTATCAACATTTTATTTTGAAAGCAAAGTATCATCAATTTTGCTTTAAAGCTTCTGCAAATATTTGCATCAATTCAAAGAACATTCTGGGAGCATTATACATAGCCTCATATTGCTAAACTTTAAAAACGTGTGTTCACATTTTTATTCTGAAACCAGTGTCTATAGTGCAGTCAGAACCCTAATAATAAAGGCTTTCAATTAATGAACTATAAATACAAGTTGGAACAGCATTTACATATGGACAAAAATGTTACCTTAACTGCAGAGAGTGCCCTTCTCTTATCCATAATGTGGTACTGCAAACTGGCAGCCAAAGGGTTTGTGCCGCAGGGGGTTGGGCCTACTTGTCGCAAGGACAAAATACACATGAAAACTTGTTGCTCTTGACCCCAAACAATACGTCCTGGGCATCTGGCTATAGAAATTCCACATCCCTGTCAGAAGTATTTTTCTGTTCTTGTTTTCACTACTTCATACGCGCTTGGCCGCCTGCCCATTCATTATTAGACATGGAGACCCCAAGCAGCGGCAGCTCTCTTTCGAGGCTGCTAAGACCCCTAGACGAGAGGGGGTAGATGATGCAGCACGGGGAGAATTGACAGAGCACACTGATCCTCCAGACACTGAGCAGGTGCACTGGAGGGCACTGCTGCCATAATGGCGGAGCTGCTGGCGGGCTTCGATGATCTGGGTGTGCGCATTGACACCATACATAACCGAGTGGAGCAGCATGAAGCCTGCCTAGACATTGCAGAAAAGCATATCTCGAATGTTGAGGACACACAAGCGGCAATGGCTATATGCCTTGATCGCACGGAGCGCCTCCTCAAAATGACTGCGGCGAAGGCAGAAGATTTAGAGGCGAGATCGTGCCGCAACAACCTCCGGATAGCAGGGGTGGCTGAGTCGACAACACAAGCCCTATGGCACAATATATTGAGAGTTTACTAACTGACGTGTTTGGAAGAGACTGCTTCTCCACTACATATACTGTGAAAAGGGCCCACAGATCTCTGGCTCCTAGATTGGCCCCCGGAGCTCCCCGCTCTTCATTATAGTGCGACTACTTAATTTCCGTGACCGCGATGCCGCCTTGTGCAGAGCCAGAGAGGTGTGAGACCTACAGTTCCAGGGAATGTCATTGTCCATTTACGCTGGCAGTGCAGGAAGCCAGGTGCGGGTTCCAAGACATTAAGCAAACCCTGAGAAATGCAAGTATCCGCTATGCAATGCTGTACCCTGCGCGCCTTTGTATTCAGATTGATGGCAAAACCTCCATTTTTGACACACCTGCAGAGGCGTCTGACTTCTGGAAATGCCTCGAATCAAACGGAAGCCCCTTCCCTGGAAAATGATTCACAGCTGTCCGTAATGGTCTGCTTTCCATAGAAAGGTGCTCTAGACGCGGGTGATGAACGCAATGTATGCAAGCTCTTTAAACTTTTCAAAGACGATGTAACAGGATATCCCTTTCGATTTTCTTGATGGATGATATAATTGCTTTGCTGATTCCTTATCAGAGCAGTTGCATGCAAATTTGCGACCTATAATTTTCATGTTTAGTGGGCCGCTCGGGGCGTTGCTGCCCCCCCAGGAGATCTCCTAATCTTTGTAATTTGTTGTTGTTCTTTTGTTGTGATGGGTTGGGATTCACCGGATCCAAATTGGAGGGTTATCCAATGTGGGAGGAGGGTGGTGGGGTGGGAAGTTAAGTTGTGTACTGTTCAATCTGTTTATATGCTGCAGGTCATATATCCACTGGGGAGCTATTCATACTCAATCGTAAGACTCATCGGTCCATATATTGCTAATTTGTCATGAGGGGCACTGTATAGGGAATGGAGGGACTGGAACTTAAATGCATAACATGGAATGCGAGGGGGCTATCGAATCCCTGCAAAGGACGACCGGTATTGGCCTATTTGACACAACACAAAATACACATCGCTCTCCTCAAGAGACCCATTATGCCCTGAGCTCGAACAATCAATTTGCCGCCTTCTGGGGTAATAATAGATTCTTCGCTAGTTACAGCACTTATTTCTGTGGTGTTTGTGTGCTCATACACAAATCACTCCCCTTTGTGTCCCAGTCGATTACTGTGGATCCTGAGGGGCGATATTTGCTGGTAGCTATAAGTGTTGGCACAAAACAAATACTTCTCATTAACGTATATGCCTCCAATATAGATGCCCGTAGCTTCTTTGCTAGTATCTCCATTCATGTTACTGCATTACCAATAGACTCAATCATATTTGGTGGGAATTTCAACCTCACATTGCAACCGAAGCTGGATACCATGGGCACTGGCCACATCACAAACCGTGCTCTACTGCGGAACTTGAGGCTTTACTACGCGTACATTTACTAGCTGACGCATGGCGACACTTGCATCCTGTAGACAAGGGATTTTTGTTTTATTCTGCACCACATGGCACCTGGTCCCGTATAGATAGATGGTATACGATGCTGGGCATCCTGGTCACATTACGAGAAGCCGATCACTTGTCTCAAACCCTGTCAGACCACTCTGCTTTATACCAGTCTGTAATTTTGCCCACTATTGCACGTCCCTACAGGCCTTGGCGCTTTCCAACTGATGCTGTATTGGACATGCTTTTCAAGAGCGAAGTGCAAGATGCGACTGTACAATATTTTCCTACTAATACAGGCTCGTTATCGCAGTACCCCACCCTATGGGAGGCCTTCAAAGTTCACATTAGGGGCGTTTGCATGGCTAAACAAGCTGGTGTATTGCGCACGCCCCACCGGGACCTTGACAACACCGAACAAGTGTTGCCGGATCTGAATGCCCAGACATTGGCTGGAGTGTCACCCCCGCCATTGTATTAGCGTGTGAGGCTCTTAGGTGATTGCCAGAATCTTCCATTACGCGAGATCGCCTATTTGGAGAAGTACGTGCGCGCTCAAGTGTATGGGGAGGGTGAGAGGCCGAGGCGTTCTTTGGCCTGTCTACTTACCCCACAACAGCATATTACATACATTACTCAACTTTAGACTGCAGACGGTGCCTGTGTCGCACGCAATGCAGACATTATCTCCACCTTTTTGTCCTATTATACTCTTCTATATACCTCCTACTTCTCACCGACCGGCACAGCCCTCTCCGATTATTTAAACAAAATAGCGATGGTTTGTTTGGAAAACGGTCAGTAGCACTTCTTATTGGTGCGGAGATCGAGGAGGCCATTGACAAGCTGGATGGCTTCACTGCCTCACTGGTATGTTTTTATAAAACTTATAAAGCATTATTGGTTCCACACCTTTTGGAGGTCTATGCAGAGGTGCTAGAGTTGGGAGACCTGCCTAATACAATGAGAGAGGCAATAGTGACACTGCTTCTTAAACGGGCAATCCGCCTGATGGGTGTGAGCCCTATTGACAGTTCTCTTTATTTAATCAAGATTACAAAATATTAGCAAAGGTCAGCTAGTCTTTCCACTGTAATCGGGCTATATGCCAGGCCGTTCCACGTCGGTAAATCTACATATGCTGTTCGCCGTCATAAACCAAATAAATCCCACTCTTCCCGCTGCTGCGATACTACTTGACGCTGGAAAAGTGTTCGATTCCCTGGAGTGGGACTTTTTCCTGGCAGCACTCACTAAACTTGGTTTTCCACAGAATTTTCGTTCCTTAGTCTGTTTATTATATACAAATCCTGCCGCACCATTTCAAGTTAATGGGAAATTTTCGGACTAATTTTCACTATCGCGTCGTACCAGTCGGGGATGCCAGATGTCGCCCCTATTGTTCATTATCACGAAGGACCATTTGGTGTGACATCTCCAGGAGCACCACCTCCATCGAGCGATTGGGTTCTACCATGAACCACTTCTGGCTTCTTTATATGCGGACGACATCCTTTTATTTGTTCGGGAACCCACCACAAATCTCTCCCCTATTATTCGTGAGGAGGTTCGTTTTGGTGTCTTTTCAGGACTGGTCATAAACTGGTACAAATCTGAAGTCTTTCATTTAACGGAGATCACCCTCCCCTTCGCATTGGGCATTCCTTTACTCTGGTGCAACGACCCTCCCAGATATCTAGGTGTAGTCTTACACCGCACAGTTTCGGAGGTCATCTGTCTGAATTACTTCCCGGTCATTGATCGTCTGGCTGGACAGATAGACCGTTGGATAGTGCTCCCATTATCTGTTGCTGGTCGTATTGCGATCATTAAAATGGTGGTATTGCGAGGGCGTGGCTTGGCGCTTCAAAAATGAAGGTCGCACTCTTAAGAGTGCCCTGGACCCATCTGTCATCCGCCCAAGCATCCTTCGACATCGGCTTGATTAAAATTGTCCAATGCAGGCTGACATCCCACTGAAGTAGCACAGACTACCCAAACGCAAGACTAAGTCACCGTGTGGCCGTGGACAGCCCATGGTGAAAGGGGCGAGGCCAAGCACCCAAGCAAGATGGCGGTCCGGCTGCCGATCTGGAGCCATAGACACCGAGGGCCGACGAGAGCTACATGCCTAAGGGCAATCCATACCTCCTGCCCTGTAAGTCCTGTGGGTGGAGACCTGTGGCAACGACTCCTGGACTGCCGGCAGACCCGGCAGCCGCTCCGCAGCCCTGGTTATCTGATGCTGCGGCCTGATGACAAACCGGACCCATCCCGGGAGAGACCTGGCAGCAGCGGAGCGAGAGAGCGAAAGACTCGACTGCGGCCGATCTGGTTGGGGTGGACCCCTGGGGCTGTGCTCTGACCGCACAGGTGGGACTCCAACGACCTGAGGCAGCCTGCCCCGGGCACCATTCAGCGCAGCATCCTCTGGGCCCCAGACTTGGTCCCTGGGCCTACAACCTGACTCCTGGCTATACGATTGAGGCCTGTAGAGCTGTGGCGGTCCTGCAGCCCTGAACCCCCACCCGCAGTACCAGACCAGAAATATGTTCTGTTATGTTAATGGGTTTTTGTAGCGCGCACAGCCACTCTTGGGAGTGTCCCGGCGCGAGCCTGTGAGGATCCAAAAGAGGAGAGGAGTTAAAATAGGAAGGTTTTAAGCTGCTTTTTAAACTGATTAATCTCTTTGGCCCGTAGAGAGACGGGAGTGAGTTCCAAGCCAACGCTGCCTTAACCGCAAAGGATCTGCCCCCCATTCTCTGAAGGCGCACCCGAGGAATCCTTGCAAGCAGCAGAGAAGATGATCTTAGAAGCCGGGTTGGCACATAAAAAGCAAAAAGTTTCCTGAGATATGGCGGACCACCAGCATATAAGGCGCGATGGGTTATCACCAAAGCCTTAAACTCCACGCGCTTCCTAACCGGGAGCCAATGAAGCGTGCGTAGATGATGAGCCATGCTTGACCTCAACGGGATGTTCAAAACCAAACAGGCTGCCGCATTCAGCACTACCTGCAGTTTTTTGAAAATATATTCAGGGAGGCCCAGATACAGCCCATTGGCATATTCCACCCGGGAGAGGATCAGCGCCCGCACCACTGATTCCTTAGCTGGTCTTGGCAGCAGAGGAAGAAACTTCCCTCAGAGGGAGACTTTATCTGCACAGCCTAGGCCCTGGCATATCTCTCAGTTCACAACGTTTATTGGCAAGATCAGGCAGTGTATGGGGTCTGGGAAGACCGGCGGAGCCATGAACCGCTGACCAGTTTGGGCTGTTACACCATCCTGAAAATCTGCCTCTTGGGGCTCGGTGAGCGGTGGGCCTGGCCCCTCCTTCCCTCCCCCCCCCCCCTCACCCCCCGCTCACAAGCCCTGACAAGCTGGAAGAGCCAGGACCCCCCTTCCCAGAGAGGCTGGGGAAGTGCTGTGACATCAAAGGAGATCCATTATTTCTGAACTGATCCCGGCATGGCTACCGCTGACCGCGGATATTCCTATACAACCTCCCGTACCGCCCCCTCCCCCAAGGATAACGATTGGGGGCACTGGGATAGTGACCCGCTGGGATCCCTTGACTAAACTTGATTAAACTGGGTACCGCCCCCCCCCCTCCCCCAAGGATAACGATTGGGGGCACTGGGATAGTGACCCGCTGGGATCCCTTGACTAAACTTGATTAAACTGGGTGATCTGCCATGCTAAAAGCCGCGCTGCAACGGTGCTGGACCCCTGGCTTCCACCAGGCCCACACAACACCCCGAGGTGCTTAAGGCTAAGAATATCCACACCGTTTTGTGCTCACGGGGAAGGACTAAGCCTCCTCCAACACAGACCAAAATGGACCAGTACACAACGAACTACCCCGGGTCATTGGCTGGGCCCGCCGGGAAATTTACAACAGCACCTGCTACCGAGCTCAACACCATCCTACAAGAAATTGGTGCATCGTAGGCTTCAGTTGAAAACGAGATCGGTGAGGTCCGAGTAGACATGGTTCTCCTTCGGCAGGATCTCCGAAAAACGACGACCCACATCACGGAAACTGAGTCCCGCATCTCAATCATTGAAAACGGTGTGTTCGAGGCATATGAGCTGCAGATCACACACTTAGGATAGTAGATCACCATGTGGTGTTGGGCTCGGATGCTTGCAGATTGTTGTTGTCTTTGGAAGAAGTCTTTGGTCATGAGATAGGTGACTCCTCCCTTGGACTACAGTGCGCATGGGCATCCACTCCATCCTCAGATTGTTTTTTTCCGCCATTAGGTTCGGATGTAACTTTTCCACTCCGGTTGAAAATCTCAAATACAAGCTTTTCGAAGCGAAAAAACTAACAACTACATCGAAGCACCTTCACTCGACATCGAATTCATCGGCTCGATTCCGGACGTCGACGCGGACGGTTGGGCCTATCCACGCCGTGAGGCCTACGGATCATGGAAAGGACGCAGTTTAAAAAATGCCCCCAGTGTGGAGCAAAATTTCCGCACAGTGACCATTACAAAGTCTGCAACCTGTGCCTATCACCGGAACACGACGAAGCCAGCTGTCCAGCCTGCGCAGCATTTCGATCCCAAAAGACCATTCTGGATCGAAGAGCTCGACGCAATATCATGGCACACAAACCAGCCCCGGAACCAGAAAACATCTTTGATGAGGGTTCCGATGTCCCGGAAGAAGATTCCGAGGAACTTCAAATCATCTCAGAAGCAGACGACTCAGACAACCCCATTACATTACTCCTGGGCAACGCGCGAGTACCACTGCCCCAACCCCTCCAAAACCAAAGGCATTGGTCAAGACTTCGCCAGCTGGCCTCAGTCGAGACCGAAAACACCCTTCAGAAGCCCCGCCTCCGCATGTAATTGTACCCCCGGCACCTTCAGCACCGAAGACAAAAGACCCCTCGGCACCGAAAACATCGAGGCCCTTAGATAAACCGGCACCGAAACTTCCCAAGCCGAAAGACTTAACATCGGCACCGAAACCACCGGCTAAGGACTATAATACACCTCCTAAAGCCAAAGACTCGACCAATCAACCAAAACCTCGATCGGAACCGAAAAAATTGGCACCAAAATCTGCTCCTGAAGAACAAGAACTTTTCCATCCAGATCCAACACAAAAAAGGATCTATATTAATTAGAAGACTGGACATGTCACTGCAGTGCCATGTAAGAAACGGAAACTGGACACAACACCTGCCCCAGTTCCTATAAGAAAGAAGGACTCTGCAACATCACCTATTCCTCCTTCCTCTCCCATGCAACCTTCTACCCCACCCCCACTGCCTACACCACCCTTACCTCTACCATCTCTATCACATACACCACCTCCACAGTATGATGATGGACCTAGGGGGAGGGGTGGATCCTGGTGACCCTAATGATCCGTTCACGGATCCAGACACCACACCATTGGATGATTGGGCATACCCTCTACCAGATATGCCTGACCCTACACCATATCCCTCCAAACCATCACCTCCAGATGACCACCTGGAGTTTGGACAACTAGTAAACAGGGCAGCACTTTACCATGGCGTCACCATGCACTCTGATGCACCCGAGGAAGATTTCCTCTTAGACACGTTTGAACAGTCTCAAAAAACAGTACAAATTCTACCTATGATTAAAGGTGTCACAAAACACGCCACAGAAGTATTTAAAGACCCCGTCCGTGCCAGGGTGCTTAACCCAAGAATTGAGAAAAAATATAGACCTGCCCCAGAAGATCCTTGTTACATCAAAGGACAGCTCCCCCTGGATTCTTTGGTCGTTTCCAACGCAAGGAAACGCGCCAACTCCCAAACCACGGGAGATACACCAACCCCTGACAAAGAATCTAAACTATTAGAAGCCTCGGGCAAACGAGTAGCAGCACAAGCTGCTAATCATTGGCGTATTGCCAACACCCAGGCCCTACTAGCACGCTATGATAGGCCTCACTACGATCAGTTGGAGAATCTGCTACAACACCTGCCAGACCAATACAAGACCCAGGCAAATGACCTTATACAAGAGGGAAAACTCATCTCAAATGCGTCAATTAAATGCGCACTTGATGCCGCAGACTCCGCCTCTAGAGCAATAAACACAAGTGTACTCCTCAGACGCCATGCCTGGCTACGCATTTCAAGCTTTAAACCAGAAGTACAAAGTACCATACTCAGCCAACCATTTAACCAAGAACAGCTATTTGGGCCAGCAGTAGACACTGCACTCGAAAAAATGAAAAAAGACACCGAGACTGCTAAGTCCATTGGAGCATTGCAGTCTCCACAACCACGCGGCTCCTTTTGGTGCTCCTTCTACAGAGGAGCCTCCAAGAATATGGGAGCAGACACCTCCTCTACCTTCAAAACCTCTCAACAAACATCCCCCAGTAGAGGACATTTTAGAGGAGGATATAGAGGAAACAACACTAAGGGATGAGGTCGAGGCAATACCAACACTCGTACCTCCCCCGCCACAAAACAGTGACTTTCCTCCACTCCCCCCAGACCATTCCACTCCAGTCGGGGGTAGACTCAAACAGTTCCTACCTGTCTGGAACTCCATCACAACAGACAAGTGGGTAAGACAAATTATCCAGTATGGTTACTGCCTGGAACTCACCACTACCCCCCCACACATACCACCCAAGCAGCGTTCCATGTCACCAGACCATCTTACGCTCCTCAAACAAGAGGTTCTCTCATTGCTTCAAAAACCCGCAATAGAACTAGTTCCCTTACAACATCAGGGTACAGGGGTATACTCACTGTACTTCCTAATCCCCGAAAAGGACGGGACTCTAAGACCAATACTCGACCTCAGACCCCTAAATCTGTATATAAACTCAGATCATTTCCATATGATCACTCTTCAACAAGTGCTCCCAATACTACAACAAGGCGATTTCCTTGCCACACTAGATCTCAAGGACTCTTATTTTCACATTCCCATACATCCTGCTCACAGGAAGTACCAAAGGTTTGTGGTGGACGGACTACACTATAAGTTTACAGTCCTCCCATTCGGGGTGACAACTGCGCCCAGAGTACTCACCAAATGTCTAGCAGTTGTAGCAGCGCATCTCAGAAGACAACAAATTCATGTCTTCCCGTATCTAGACGACTGGCTAATAAAAGCCAACTCATTCAACAAATGCGTTCTACACACCCACCAAACTATTCAACTCTTACACAGCTTGTGATTCACAATAAACTATCCCAAATCTCATCTCCAACCCTCCCACATACATCAATATCTGGGAGCCACCATAAATACCTCCAAAGCCCTAGCATATCCCAGCCCAGCCAGGATAGCCAACATACAAGCTCTGATCGCAAAATTTCAAACCCAACACTCTCTTCCAGCAAGTGTTCATGCAACTCATAGGCATGATGGTGTCCTGCATCTTCATTGTGCCTTATGCAAGACTACAAATGCGTCCCTTGCAAGAGTGTCTAGCACGTCAGTGGAATCAGGCTCACGGACAACTAACAGATCTAGTGTTGGTGGACAGCTGCTCACATCGCTCTCTAAAATGGTGGAACACAATAAACCTGTCCAAAGGGCGGCCGTTCCTCGAGCCTCTTCCACAAATAGTGCTAACAACGGACGCATCACTCACGGGATGGGGAGCCCATCTCCTAGGACACACCACTCAGGGCAAATGGACCACTCAACAGAAAGTGCTCCATATCAATTACCTGGAACTACTGGCAATATTCCTAGCACTAAAATCATTCCAAATACATCTCCAGAACAAAACTGTCCTCATCCGTACGGACAACATGACAGCCATGTATTATATACAAAAACAAGGAGGCACACATTCTCTCCAGCTGTCCCAGCTCGCACAGAACATTTGGAGATGGGCCGTTCCCCAGAACAAATACCTACTTGCAGAACACCTTCCAGGAGTTCACAATCAGATTGCCGACCTGTTAAGTCGACAGACTCAACAGATCCATGAATGGGATTTACATCCAAGTCCTACTCCCCTTTTCCCAACAATGGGGCCAACCAGACATAGATCTGTTCGCCACACACGAAAACGCAAAATGCCCAACCTTCGGCGCCAGGTTTCCCCACCCACAGTCGAAGGGCAATGCGATATGGATGAACGGGTCAGGCAGATTTGCGTACGCTTTTCCGCCTCTCCCACTCATTCCATTCGTGGTACGCAAGCTCCGGCAACAGTCTCTCAAACTGATCCTAGTAGCTCCCACATGGGCACGCCAGCCCTGGTTCACAACACTGCTGGAACTCTCTCTAGTTGCACACCAAAATCTGCGCCTCTCCCCGTCCTTATTAACCCAGAACAATGGAGAAATCGGACACCCAGATCCAGGTCAACTGAATCTAGCGATCTGGCTCCTGAAGTCCTAGAGTTCGGTTACTCAACCTACCACCATACTGCATGAATATTGTAAAAGAGTCCAGATGACCTACCACTAGAGCCTGCTACGCTGCAAAATGGAAAAGATTTGCCATTTACTGCACTAACAATGATATACGCCCACTGGATGCATCCATCCAGAACATCATTTGCTACTTACTACACTTGCAAAGATGTAATTTAGCGTACTCCTCCATACGTCTCCACCTAGCAGCATTAGCAGCCTACTTACAAAATCGACAACACGTGTTACTATTTAGAGTACCTGCGATTAAAGCCTTCATGGAAGGCCTTAAGAAGATTATTCCGCCCAGATTACCACCCTCTCCAGTGTGGAATCTAAACATTGTTCTTACAAGGCTCATGGGACCCCCATTTGAACCTATGCATAAATGCGAATTGCAGTTCCTCACATGGAAAGTGGCTTTCCTTATTGCTATTACATCCCTTAGAAGGGTAGTGAAATCCAGGCTTTAACCATACAAGAACCATTCCTACAATTACACCGCAGCAAAGTGGTTCTTGGAATAAATCCAAAATTCCTGCCAAAAGTCATATCTCCGTTCCATCTTAACCAATCAGTTGAGCTACCAGTGTTCTTCCCAAATCCGGACTCGGTAGCTGAAAGAGCTCTTCATACCTTAGACGTTAAAAGAGCCCTACATTGACAGAACCAAATCCTTCCGCAAAACCAAACAATTATTTGTTGCTTTCTCTCCACCACATAAAGGCAACCCCATTTCCAAATCCGGGATAGCCAGGTGGATAGTTAAATGTATCCAAATATGCTACCACAAGGCTAAACGCACACTATCAGTTCCCCCAAGAGCGCATTCCACACGCAAAATGGGGGCTTCCATGGCATTCTTAGGAAACATTCCCTTAGAAGACATTTGTAAGGCAGCCACATGGTCTACAACACATACCTTCACTAAACACTACTGTGTTGACATGCAAGCAAAACAACAAGCTTCTGTAGGTCAGGCTGTCCTTAAAACCTTATTCCAAACTGCTGCAACCGATACAGGTGACCACCGCTAGGGGAGACACTGCTATATAGTCTATGTGTGATCTGCAGCTCATATGCCTCGAACGGAATATGCTACTTACCAGTATGCATCTGTTCTTGGCATGTAGAGCTGCAGAGCCACACACGCCCACCCACCTCCCCGGGACCTGTATCTGTTCCAGCATTGTCTTACTTAGACATTACACATGGACATCTCGCTCTTTTTACAAACTCCATCATTTCGAAAAACAATCTGAGTGGATGCCCATGCGCACTGTAGTCCAAGGGAGGAGTGACCTAGCTCGTGACCAAAGACTTCTTCCGAAGACAACAACAACCTGCAAGCATCCGAGCCCAACACCAGACGGCGATCTACTATCCTAAGTGTGTGGCTCTGCAGCTCTACATGCCAAGAACAGATGCATACTGGTAAGTAGCATATTCCTACTCAACTAAAAGAGCAAGTGGCCCGCATACAGACCCACACAAATGAGCTACATAAAAGGGCAGAGGTTGCTGAAAACAGGTCGAGACGTAACAACCTCCGCTTCATGGGGTTCCTGGAGGGCAAGACTTGAGTGCCTACCGTTGGTGTGAAAAACGAAACGCTCATGCACCCTCACAGTACATAAGAGGTATGAATGTTGTTGGCGCCGGGGCAGCAAGACTGCAATACAATCTGGCCAATCACCATTCAGCTATAGGTGCAAGCTGAAGGGTGAATGCCCTTATTGTGTTATTCACTTCTGCCTGTCAACAGATGTCGCACTCGCACGGCAGTGCATGCGTTTCCTCTTCTGTTTGTAGCCAGGCCCAGGGCATTTTGCTACCATATGTCCCCATTTGCCCTGAAAGCAGCTGTGTGTCGAGATTGAAGAACATTGGAGGCTGGAGCAAGTCGAACGGGCAGGAGGGCTCTTCTCCGTCTGGAACTGCATGTAAGTGTTTAATTTGTTTGTACGCTTTTGCTAACGTACTGATGTTTTCAGGTTTAGTAATGGCAACTGCAAATTTTCAGTACTTTCCGCTTTGCTACTACGGTACCTTGTCTTTGCTTCTGCCCGTACTTAGTATGCAAGTCACTGAGATCGGCACGCTTTTAATGTTGATTTGATTAGAGGCAGAAATATTGAGTATCAGCCGGGCCATGAAACAGTAATAAACTTATGACCCTAACGGAACTGATCAATATGAGCTGGAGGGATCGCCTCTCCCAGACTTGCTAAAAGTAGAAACCAGCATTGGCATAGCCAATAGGTCTCGCCTTTGGGACCTTATAAGTATTTAGCCATGCAACAGTTGATGATGCTGCACCAAGGATATTGTGCTGCATAACTAAATACTTCTAAGGTCCCAAAGGTGAGACCTATTGGCTATGCCAATGCTTGTTTTGGTGGGGGTGGGGGGGGATAAGAAAGCTCAGTGGGTGTTTTTTTGTTTTCAACTAGAGGGGTTGTATTAACGGTAGAGATAGGAGAAGTGGGGGTGCCTGTAACCGCTGTGCGTGTATTTTCTTTGCGTTGGACCTTGATTTGTTGTAGTTGCTTTTTAATATTCTGGCAATAACGACAGAGCCGTACACGTACAAGCCTTCCTCCTCCTTCGGAAGCTTCGCTCGACTCTGGCCTCTGCGCTCGTTTTAAAGATGCGTTCGATAGCCGCCTTGTAGTTGCTAAGTCCTTGTAGCAAGGAGTGCCGGGCCGGCATCTGGTGTGTGTTTGATGTATGCTCCGAGCCCCCACGAAGATGCTTGGTGCCAGCGCATCTCGAGGCAGGTGGCAGGGGGGCTTTTACTTGAGTCGAGCGCTATGAGCTCACCGTGCTGTGCTCAAATACCCCGTCAGAGAAGCATTCTTGATTGCATTAGCCAACTGCATGTGTGCCAAAGAGCTCGGCAGCAGTGTGTGGCAGACAGAAGGCTTATCAAGACGTGAGTGATGAATGTAGCGCAGCAGAGTTCAGCTCTGAATCCCACAGTGACACCCTACAACCACCTGATAGTAGCTTTTATCCTGTGCTGCTGGAAGAAGTGGGACCTGTTTAAAACGGACGCCCATGCGCATCCCTTCCAGGGTTTTACTCCCTCCTGGGTTCTAATCTGGGGCCCGCCTGTGTTAGGAGATGGTGTTGAGAGCAGGGCATTGCTCACACCAGCTGCACCTCACAGCCGCACCACCGCCAGGCTGCTGCCAACACCCTGTGCGAATGTAAAGCCCCTGGTGGGAGTCAGACAAGCAGGAAGTGGGATAAGGGAGTGGGTGGCAAATGGTGAGCACTTTCGCGGCCGCTTTGATGTTCTCAGTGGCTGCGCGGCTCACTGAGAACATCAAAGCGGCCGCGAAAGTGATCAGGCAGGCTGACAAATGGTGCGCGCGCCCGGTGCACATGCACTGTAGTTTGAGGCCTGAAAAGCCCCTAGTTTGCCCTTCCAAATCCCGCTTACTAAAACTCTCGCCAGAGCACCGCTAAAGCGATGGCTCAGGCGAGACCTAAAAACGGAAGCGGGATTTTATTTCAGGCCTCAGCAGTTTCCATTAGCGCGCCTTCTGGACGGGCCGTGAGTATCCCGCGGGCCTTCACCTCCGTGCATCGGGATTGAAATTCCACCGGGAGGATGGATTTTTGTTCTAACATTAGCCAGCTCGGTTTTTGTTGTTGTTTTTCTCTTTGTTTGGTTGCAATCTGCATCATTAGAAGGCAGGGCATCCTCCCCAGCCTTGGCGATGGGGCTGCCTGGGGTACAATTCCGAGACTTTTCTGAATGACTGCTAATAGTATTTGGTAGAAAGATTTTTACTTCATGTTGCTGCATTGCAAAGGGCAGGCTCAGAAGACTGGTTTTCTCATTGTAAACTGCAGTAAAACTACGGTAAATGGATGAATAACAGTTCCCGATACACACCAAATGGCAAAGCAATTTGGATTTTTTAAGTAGCAGCTGAGGCTAAGACAGCAGCGCAGATTCTGAACAAGCAGCGTCGTCTAAACCCGCTTTGATTACAGAATGCAACACACTGTTTCGTAACTGCTTGTCCAGGTCTGGGTCCCACCTCCGAGAAGGCAGACGTCTGTCATAAGCTGCTCTTGGCAATCCCTGTCTCTCCATCACAGTTCGCAGCGAACCCCCCACCCAAGAAGGCAGACGTCTGTCGTAAGCTACTCTTAGCAGTCCCTGCCTCTCCATCACAGTTCACAGAGAACCCCCTCCCCCATCTGTGAAATGGTTTATTAGAAAAACAAACAAGTATAAACACTGTGAGGTCATAAGCATTGCGTTTTGTGTCACTTAATAGTTTGCATGGTTGATGCATCAGTAATGGATGCAGCGTTTACTATGATTGGTGAATTACAGTTTTTAGGCTTTGTATTGTCACCATAACTTCACTTGAACTGGGTTTTTATGTGAATTTCTGAGTTTAAAAAAAACCTATGTTGAGGTTTTATAACCAACCATAACTTCACTTCACTTTAAATGTAGCTCAGTGAATCAGAGTATTTTTGAGAGTTTAGTACAGCCAACTTCTGAAAGTGTTCCCTTCCCAATGTGCACAGCCTTTGGCCAGCCGGGCCCTGTGCCTAACCCACAATTAAGCCTGGGCGGAGTTTGCTTCTGACACTTCTTTATTATAACTTTTCAGCATGCTGCAGACTTCTGTATAGCACAGCTTAAAGACATAGGCAAAGTCAATGAAAGTGATTGAAATCTCTACAGATAGTGCACTTAAACTTCAATCCAAGGAAAAGTCTCTGAGTCTGACAAATTTTTGGCTGCATGTACTAACAGATTACCCTGAATTATCGTACAAGGCACTTAAGGCTTTACTTCCTTTCCCCACCACATATTTATGTGAGAAGGCTTTCTCAAATCTTATGTACCTTAAAAATAAGTGCAGAAATCGCTTGCAAAATGTTAGTCGCCGAGATGCAGCACCATCCTTCCCATTAAAATGTTTTGATTTTTGCATATTTTTCAATATAAAATAATAAAAGCTTTAGTAATGCACGTATTTGTTTGGTGTGTACATGTTTGTGTATTTTTTGCGAATTACTGTTTTAATTTTTTGAAATTGAAATTGTACAAATTGCTTGGGGGTCCCCGGCTTCCAATAGTGATTCAGTGGGGGTCCTCAGGAGTCAAAATCTTGGGAACCACTGCTCTAGCCTTCCAGGGTCACCCCATACTGAACTTCGCAGATTACACGCGGGTGATCCAGACCCAGAGACGCTATTTCACCGAGGTGAAACAAAAACTGCGATCCCTGAATCTCCAATACAGGTTGGTCTTCCCAGCGCGCCTCCGAGTGGTGTTCCAGAACAAAACCCACTTTTTTTAATCCTCCGAGATGGCCTGGACTTGGCTGAGCGAGGAGTGGCCTCTTAAGATGAATGCCTCGGCTCCACCCCCGAAAGGCCCAAGTTGGGAACGCCCGTAAGGGAGTGCCCAAGCCGCACGGAAGACCCACACAGTCTCGCAGAAGGCTTGGGGTCCACCGAGCCAGATCAGGCTCACCTGCTGATTACGAATTGCGCCCTAGAGACTGAACACTCTTGAGCAACTCTCGCTCCCCGCGGCGATCCAGTTGCACCAGCTGCATTGATCCTCGAAGTGCCTCACCTGCGAACCTCCACATTGACTCTGCTGAATCCGACCTCTCTCGCATTCCGGCGCTCCTGGAACGATGGGTCTAACAGCGCCATGCCTTCAACGCATCCTTACCAAATGCACCAAGGCATGTTTCCTGCTACAATCTATAGATCTCTCCGCCGAGACAATGAATGTCTTTATGTAAGGAGGGGTCCTCCACGCAATCCAACCCGAATGTTTTAGTTTGGTCAATTAACCTTACTTTATTGCGACCGATGCTTCTGTTCTCGAAGTTTAGGGTGGGGGTAGGAGGTAGGGAAGGGGAGTGGGACCGTTGTCCTGAGTTGTTGTTGTTGTTCCATCACGTTCGTCATACCAGCCTTCTTATCCTGCACTACGATAGTCCCACATACCACTTGCGAAGTACCGTCACAGTTGCTGTCTTGCAATCAGAACAGACCCCAGTCAATCCCTCAGTCAACCTGAGTTCTGTAGGCCTCTGAACCCATTTGCAACCACCATTTTGATATCCATTGGCCAGCAGCCAAACCCCTGTGACGTGCACCTAGGGACCACGGTGGAAGGGCCTTTTTGCTGCTATAAGTGTGGCTACAATTCCTACCCTTCACTGCCAACACCACCCCCTGCCCCATCAAAAGTCCCTTTAAAAATTCTACACTTGAATGTGCGCTCTCTGGTCAAACACTATATGGAGATCTATGATCTTATTGAGGATGAATCTCCCGATGTGTTTTTTATTACTGAAACTTGGCTTACTGATGCCACAGTGGCCGAACCAGGCCTTGCACTCCCCGCGGGGTTCAGTATTCAGACTCTTAACAGAGGGACTAGAGGCGGGGGATTAGCTTTTATTTGTAAATCCCACCTCCACTGCACATTTGTTAAGGAAGACGTCGTAAGGTGCGAATGTGCCCGTTTTGTCATCTCCTTTAGCGCACACTCCTCTTTCTCTGGCCTGTTAGTTTACCGCCCCCCCCTGGATCCAGCTCGGAATTCAAAATAGCCATTATTGAGGCTGTGCACTCCCTTGCACTGAGAGCCGTGAATTTTAGCCTCATTGGCGATCTAAACATCCACTTTGATCGTCCTTCCGATCCGGAAATTGGCAGCCTGCTTGCGGATTTCGCTGCTTGTCAACTTAGACAGCTGGTAGTGGGATCCACCCACACTGCTGGGCATTTACTGGACCCAGTTTTTTCCAACATCCCCTCTCATACAGTCAAGACCCCTAGCCCAGTGTACTGGTCCGATCACCACCTTATTTCCATCGCCCTCCCCTTTTTTGAGGGAGTGACCAGAGCTGACCTCAGGGCCACCTTCAGACGCTGCTGGCATAAACTCAAGCTGGAGGACCTTCTTGCCTGTTTGGTTTCTTGTCCCCCTATCCTTGACACTAACCCGGAGCAATTGTACAAAGCAATCTGTGAGTGGATACTTCAGGCATTATACACTCTTATTCCGGCCAAATGGTCCAAAGGCCGCTGCTCTAGCTCCAATCCTTGGTACAACGATTCTCTAGCCGCCCTGTGCACCACATGTAAACCGCTAGAAGGGGCCTGGAGAAAGGACTATGACCTCACAGATAAGAAGCGGTATCAGGACGCGATTAAACCCTACCATAAAGCCATACATTTGGCTCGAGCAGCCTACCTCGCCAACGAGATTAAATCTAGCAAAAACCCTATGAAAAGCATTTTTAACATACTTAATGATTTTAAAAGGAGGAAGGATCCCCTTACCTCGACGATTACGTCTGGACAACAATGCGAGGATCTGGCCACCTTCTTTGTCCAGAAGGTAGAAGCTATATATAAATCCTTCCCTATTTGCACCACAGACCTGGTGACCCCTTCAGCACCCAAGCCTATCGCCATTTTGGCAGTAATACCCTCCATCTCCCAGGACGAGCTTCTCACATTGAGCACTAAGGTCAAATCGGGCTCCCCTCAGGACCCCATGAGGCCGGCCCAATTTAGAGACTCGTCTACCTATACTTCTTACGCCCTTATGGCAGACGATTAACTGCTCTTTCAGCATGGCAGTGGTCCCTTCGGCATGGAAGCAGGCAAATGTGCTCCCCCTTCTGAATAAAACCTCACTAGACCCCACCAAGCCGGAAAATTTTCGACCTATTTCTCTTAAGCCTTGGGTTGCAAAAATCGGACTTTCTGAACAACATCAGGATCCTAGACCACTCCCAGAATGGTTTCCGCCCCGGTCATTTTGGATGAAGGTCAGACGGCGGCGCTGATATTGCTTGACCTGAGCGCCGCGTTTGACACGGTCTCCCATCGGATCCTCCTTGTCCCGTTTAGAGGAAGCAGGGGTAGTCGGCATGGCACTGGAATGGTTCCGGTCCTTTTTGTCCGACCTATCTTCTCAGGTCTCTGCCCCTCCCTTCCTCTCTTACGTCCATTCCATCAAGCAGGGGGTCCCCCAGGGCTCGGCGTTAAGCCCGGTTATATTTATTCTCTTTGTCCAACCCCTGGCAGAAGTCGCGCGGGACCATGGTCTCCTATCCTGATGACACCCAGCTGGTGGTGGCTCTTTCTGATGACCAGTCTCGGGATGCCGCTCAGTTCCGGAATGGTTTAGAGGCGGTCGCATGCTGGATGACCACGTACTGCCTCCAGCTTCACGCTAATAAGTCTGAAGTGTTGTTGGTGGGGAAGGACAAGGGGCTCTGGAGTACGCAGTGGTCCCCAGTATCCTTGGGCTGTGCCCCAACTCCTAAGTCGGCGGTGAAGAATCTAGGGATCTGGCTTAACTCCACGCTTGGATTTCAAGATCATACTAAAAAGATCGCGGCACCTGCTTTGGACTCCTACGGGGTCTGAGGCCTATATTAGGATTTTTTGATCCATCCACATGTCAGCTGATAGTCGAGGCGACTATTTTGTCGAGACTTGATTATGCCAACTCCTTACTATGAGGTGCCAATAAAGTTTCCCAGATAGTCCAGGCTTCCCATCTCCAAGAGGATCGAATTTAAGACATTGTGCTTAGCCTTTAAAATTTTAAACCTCTCCACCCCTAAGATCCTATCCAATTTACTGGTCCCCTATGTCCCCACCCGCCAGCTATGCACTGCTGAGCAAATCCTGGCTACCGTTCCCCGAGTGAAACGCACCAGGGCAGGGGGCAGGTCCTTCTGCTATCTGGCCGCTAAGTTATGGAACTCCCTCCCTGTGCAGATTCGTCACTTAGACTGCCTGTCATCCTTTCGCAAAACAATCAAAACCCACCTGTTTCCTACAGTTTAGCCCTGACTCTCTTCAGACTCTATCAGCGCCGGGACGCCCCTTCGCTGGGGCAGCTGCACGCTATACAAGAGGATATAACATAAAATGACATACATGAACAATAACAGAATCCCCCTCCGCATATTATCTTGGAAAGTCAATGGGCTCCTCGACAGGGTTAAACAAACCGCAGTCTTGCACTACGCCCAGCGCCAGACATCTGACATACGCCTACTTCAAGAGACCCATCTCATGGCTAACAACTGCCCCTTTTCAGCGAGATATAGCTATGATAGAGTGTGGCACTCAGGGTTTGCCCAGGCATCGCGAGGGGTGGCAATCCTTCTGCGGCGTAATCTCCCCTTCGTGCTTATGCAGGCTACTAACGACCCTCAGGGAGGTTTTGTGGCCCTGACTGGAATGTTAGGAGGGACCACTCTCAACCTAGTCTCCATATACTCACCTCCATCAATGCTCGCACTGACCTTGAAACATACCGCCGACCTCATTGCGTCCCTACCCCTGGGTGTGACAATAGCTGGGGGAGATTTCAACGCGGTTATGAATCCAGACCATGCAACTGCCAGCAAGCTTTCCGCTTCAAGAGCCATGCACGCTAAACACTTGGCGAACGGGGCGGATTCCCTGGGCTTCTGTGATGCTTGGAGGATTTGTTTTTTTTAACAACACTTTTATTAATCAAGAAGGCAAGGACTGCAGGCCCCTGTAGAACCAGGGGATCTGCCACATAGTAAATAGCAACAGCTCTTGATATTTTTACATAACCAGGAACATTGGAGAGATATTCATACATCTGTCAAGAAAACCCCCTCCCTTCCCAACACCCACCCCCGCGACCGCACCACCGCCAGAGTCCACCAGCACTATCGCTATACAATTAGTACTCAGCGCCACACCTGACACTCAAATAGGCCCCAAGTCTCCATCTGTAGGGACCGGTTCAAGGAAAATGCCCCTATAGTCAGCCCACCGCTTCCAGATCTTGAAGTGTTTCCTAGGACACCCACGCGCCTTAAAGATCGGCAACTCCAGGCCCATATTGAAATCTAAACCTTGTTTCCAAACATTAAGAGAGGGAGCCGCCGGGGCCTTCCATGCCCGGGCGAGATCCCGCTTGGCTGTCGTTAGGCCCAGCAGCAGCAAGTGACGCTTATAGATATTACCCCCAACATCGGCCATAATATGGAGCAACACCAATTTGGGGTCTACTGGAAGATCCCAGCCCAACACCTCCGATAGGCACCCTAACACTCCCCCCGCCCCCCCCAAAAAACCAGCGCACTGCAGGGCAGTGCCAGACCGTGTGCACCAAAGACCCCACCTCTCGCCCACATCACATCTAAGGCAGTCCGGGGAGGCTATAAGACCCGCCCGCCACAGCCGCTGCCGTGTGTAATATGTCGTGTGTAGATACCGAAATTGGGCGAGACGCAGTCGGATCGCTATACTAGCCTCACGGGGGAGGCCAGGGCCTCCCTCCAATCCGTCTCGTCCAACGGCCCCACATCCGTCTCCCACCGCTCACGCAGACCTTGTAGGGACGGAGCACTATGAATCGCCATAGACTGATAGACTTTAGAGACTTTCTTTTCTTGGAGATCCCCCATAAACACCTTAGCCTCAAGGGGACTGAATTCGGGGATGGATTGCATACCCTCCAGTCTAGGGGCGAGGGCGTGGCGCAGCTGGAGGTATTTAAAGAACTGCGTCTGTGGCATTTGATACTCATGCTGTAGGTCCCCAAAGGATTTTATCACACAGCCATTAACCACCGATCCCAACGTGGAGATACCAATCCTGTCCCAGCCCCTAAATCCAGAGAGGGTCGCCAACTGAGGGAGCAGCCCGTTCTGCCACAACGGGGTCTCTCGGGTAAGCCTACCCCACCAGCCAATATGACATAAAGCCCGACGCCAAACCCGAAACACCACCTGAGTGACCGGTGGCAGTGCCTCTCGCAATGCAGTCGCGTAAAGTAGGGTATGTACCGTATGTGGGTCCATAAGACGCCTCTCCACCGCATACGCCGGGTCCCCCCTATCGCCATACCACCATTCGTTTAGGACCAATAAATGGGAGGCGTAATAATAGGATAAGAGATCAGAGGTAGCCAGTCCCCCATCATATACTGGCAGAAAGCAAACCCGCAGCGATACCCTGGCCAGGCCCCCTTCCCACAGAAATTGGCTCAGCACCGCATTAACCTTCCGAAACCAACTGGGAGGAATCTCATATGGGTGGTTTTGGAGCTGGTAAAGAAGTTGAGGCAGTGCCACCATCTTCAGCCAGGCGTGGCAAAGTGAGCAAGGGACTCACGTCTGAGCATACCCTGCCAACTTATGGCAAACAAAGCGGTACAAATGCCAGAAACCGGTCCTAGGAAGCTTGTCTCCGGTCCAGGGAAGGCATGGCTTGGCAGTTCGGGCTGGACTGTTCCCATGAGGCACAGGGTCAGTCTGATTTGCATATGGCCATGTCTGAACTGGGGTGGCAGAGTGGGCTAAAGAACGGTGATGGATCAAACCCAGATCTGTTGACTGGGTGTGAGTGTTTGATTGGTTCTGATGCTCCGTCCATCACCACCCCCTTTTGTACCGCTTTGTTCGCCATAAGTTGGCAGGGTATGCTCAGACGTGAGTCCCTTGCACACTTTGCCACTGGTTTCAAGCAAGCCTGGCTGAAGACGGCTGAAGTGCCAGAAACCGGTCCTAGGAAGCTTGTTTCCGGTCCAGGGAAGGCATGGCTTGGCAGTTCGGACTGGACTGTTCCTATGAGGCACAGGGTCAGACTGATTTGCATATGGCCATGTCTGAACTGGGGTGGCAGAGTGGGCTAAAGAACGGTGATGGATCAAACCCAGATCTGTTGACTGGGTGCGAGTGTTTTTGATTGGTTCTGATGCTCCGTCCATCACCACCCCCTTTTGTACCACCATCTTAAAGATGGCAGAGCGGCCACAGATGGTGAGAGGCATACGCACCCAGAGCTTAACATCTCAACATACTTTCTCCCATACCGGCACCACGTTGCGCTCCAAGGCGATCGTCGGCACATCGGTCAGGAAGACCCCCAGATATTGCAGCCCCCCGGCCGCAAGACGTAATGACTCCGTCCACTCACCCTGTATGTCCCGACCGATGCTTGGAGGATTTGGCATCCCCAGAGTACATAATTTACTCACACATCAGCTGCATATTGCCCTCATGTACGAATAGATACCATATTTATTCCCCCTGTCGACTGCCAAAAGATCAGAGATATCACTATGCTTCCCAGGGGCATTTCGGATCACTCACCCATACTCTTGAGCATTGGAGAACCTCCTAACCTGACCCACCAGACTTGGAGGATGAACGCGTGGTTCCTCCAAGATACAGAGTTTAAAAAAGCAATTGGGGCAGAGTTTCAACAGTAGTTCCTCACCAATGGTGGCTCTGTTCCATCACCAGGTACCCTATGGGTAGCGGGCAAAGCCACCATCCGAATCTTCGCCAAGGGCCAACTTAAACTCAAGCGGCTGACCCAGACCAATCAGATTACTCTGCGAGAGACCCAAGCGATCCTCCTCGAGAAACGCCCACCTGAAGACCGAGATGAGACCCAGACAAGGCAACTCGCACACACCGGAGACTAAATCAGGCAATTCTCTTTGGACGCCGCCAAACTACTATGGAGATCCTCTATAGCTAGGGTGTATGGCTGGGGAGACCTAAATGGGAAGACCCTCCATAGATTAGCTACATATCCCATGGCCAACCGCATAATTCAATAGATTAAAGACCTTAAAGGCTTTGTCCTTCGCTCCCCCCCCCCCTCCCCCCAGCAATGGCCCAGACGTCTGCCCCCTATTTTCGCAAGCTGCACTCCGTGCAATGGCCGGAAGTCTCCCTCCCAGAGCTGCTCAAATCGGATCACCTCCATATCCCCCGCCTCAGTGCGGCTGAAATCACCACTATTGACCTCCCCATCACCCGTGAGGAGATCAATGACGCCATAACACACTCTGCATCGGGTAGAACCCCAGGCCCTGACTGTCTCCCACAGGAGTACTACGCAACATATTGGGGGATACTCGTCCCACACCTCTCTGACCTATTTGATGAGGCCCTCGAAAAGGGCTAATTTCCCCCAGAGACAGATGTTGTCACCATTGTTGTTATCCCCAAAACGCAACCGCTTTCCTCAAGTTGTGCTGACTACCGCTCAGTCTCTCTCATAAACACAGAGGTTAAAATATTTGCCGCAGTCCTAGCCCATCGGTTGAGGCCCTACCTTACCTAATTGATCCACCCTGGTCAATGTGGGTTCATGCCGTCACGAGGGACCAGAAACTGCCTCCGGCGTCTCCACCTGGCCCTGGCAAACCGCCAAATGCTAACCTCCTATTTGCACTACTCCTAATTGACTTTGAGAAGGCCTTCGACTCTGTGGACTGGCGGTTCTTGGATTATGTGCTGGCCGAGATGGGTCTAGGTTTACATTTTCATTACCTGGTTAAGGTCCTCTACTCCCGAGCGCGAGTGCTCGTCAATTTGGCTCTGTCTGAGGCGGTTCCCATTAGAAGAGGAACGAGGCAGGGATGCCCCCTCCCACCCCTCCTTTTCGCCTTATCGATGGAGCCCCTGGCGTCCTTCATTCGGTCTGACGACCAAATTCATGGTTGAAAATGGCCAGGCTCGGAAGAAGACAAAATCATTTTGTACATGGATGACGTCTTGCTCTTCCTTGCAGAACCAGCCCAATCTGGTCCCCACTGTCTCCGGGCACTACACTCCTTCGGACGGGTATCCGGTCTGCGACTGAACCCAAGCAAATCGGATCTGGTCCCTTTACACTTAACTAGAGACTGCTTCGACTGGCAATCTACAATACCCTCCAGGTGGCAATTGTTTAAATACTTGGGAATCTGGATCACAATGCTCCCCGACCTCGCCTGCTCACTTAACAAAACCCCATTAGTGAAGAGAGCTAGGGAAGACCTCCGCAAATGGCGGACGCTACCACTCAACCCCCTTGGGAGAGTTGCCCTTTTTAAAATGATGGTCCTCCCTAGATCCTTCTATGTAATCCAAAACACCCCCTTTGGTTTCCCACGGGCTTGGTTCAGGGAGCTAGATAGCGTAACCACTAAACTCCTCTGGGGCAGTTGGAGACCTCCTATAGCCTTAGCCCGGTGCCGAATCCCACCCTTTGACGGAGGTATGGGTATGACTAATTTATATTTATACTACCTGGCAACCCGCCTACTCACACTACATGACTTGTTTAATGGGTGCTGGTCTGACCTGGCATACAGACTGGAACTTAGTGAATTGGGCCTATCTAGGATCCAAACGATGAGGTGCGCTGATTCTAGCACGATATTGCTTTTCTGAACGTATGGTCTCTTTAAAATGCATTCCACCCATCTGCATCAGTTACTACCTGTTATTTTATTTATTCATTGCAGAATCTTAGTGTTCTTCTTATCATGGACTATGGGAATACGTGTTCCCAGCACTGCTTTTTGGCTTGGGAAGTGTATTTGTAGCATCTCAGAAACATCCTGTTTTGTTTTTTTTGTACCCATCACGTGGTTAACAGGTAACATAAGGCAGTATAACCCCTTTATGGTGTTACCTTTTCAGCTGGATTTGTGTCCCAGTAGAACATTCACCTATGATCTGATTTCCTTTGCTTCGTATAAGAAATGCTGTCACCATTGTAAATCTTTTCAAGTTGAAGACTGTTGTAGATAATGCTTTGATTGCTCTACTTGACTTTTCTCTTATAATGTTTGCACTCGGAACCTGTTTTTTGTATTTCTTACCTTTTTATCATTTTGTCCTCCACAGATATGGCTGAAGATGAAGGCAGCACCTGCCTGGAGGTACAGACCTATTTTCTTTGCACACGATGATGAATGCAGTGGGTTACGCAGTGACATACATACGTTTGATACCTGTGGTTCATCCCTTATTTTGTTAACTTATTTGGTTAAGGATTTCTCGTCAAACATTTTATTTTTGTTTACAGCAATAAATCTGTTCAGAGCATGCAAAGCCCAGCAGTAAATGTGAAGCAATGGTTTGTAGTGCTACTGAAAATTTCACTGTGTATACACTGCAGCCTGGATTTTGAGACCCTGTTGTTGGAAGGTTTGTGAGGAATTCTTGGTATTGCCCAAGACCCCTACAAAAGTGCTTTCTTGGGAGTGGCACTAACATATAGAAACTTCATAAGTGGAGCTAGTTGGTGCACTGTTTTACCCTTACTCCTCTGTCTATAACTAGGCAGAGGCACAGGCATGGCCACACTACAATACAAATCAGGGTGAGCCTACTTTGCATTGTGCATGCGTTGCATGTACAACCACAGTTGGGGTACTTACAAAGGGGGCCATGTAAGTGTCTCTGAACCTTTCTTTTCTTAATACGTAGGTGCCATGGCAGCGTAAAAAGAGCACCAATGGCCCTCATTGGTTCTGAGCACGTTTGTTATAGGTCCCCTGTATTCCACATGTCAATAGTCTAAATGCTTCAGAATATTTCTTAATCTTGCTATCATCTCGTACATACATGTCTGATTGCCTTTCTTGCGGCCAGAAATGTACTAGCCTGTGGTTTTAAAATCTTGGGTTAGTAGTTAATTGATTGTTTTATCCCTGGTTCATTTATTCGTTTTTTACCAATTACTGCAGTTATTTTATGGCTGTATTCTTTTGCTATGCATAAGTGTTTGCAGAGTTCAGTGTAGAGACCAACGGGATGCTGAACATGACGATACATCTTTTTGTGAAGAAAAAAGTACTTTAGGAAATTCGATTTAAAGTTTAGAGTATGTTTTTTTTCTCCTAAGCCGCCCCCCAGCAGAAGTCCGGCTTAGAAATAGCTTTTCTCACTGCCCCAAAGAGCTGGTCTGCTGCTTATCCTGAACCCTTTGATTCTCCTCCATATTGAGCATTTCCTCCAAAAATTTGAGTTTGTTCTAATACGGTTTTATGTATCCCAATATGGAACTGCCAAGGAACGTTCAGCTAAAGAAACTCTTTTAGAATGCATTTCCTATCTAGGAATTAGCATGGCACATCAGTTGATACTTACCCAGGGTTGTGAAATTTAGTTGTTTGGCAATTATTTCTGCACCAGTACTGAGTTTACTATATTTGAAATCTAGCATAGTTTGCGGTGGAGTGTATTTACTCAAAAAGGGTTTTCCAGCACAATCTGACGGAATGGAAGGAAACCGCTTGTTAGAAATGAGGGTCTGTAGTTGTTAGTGACTTGCACGCTGTCCAAGTAGTGAATTTTATTCAAGTTGGGAGAAGGGGATTACACCGCTAAAATAACCCCTGCTCACCACCTTGGTAGCTTGGCACAAGCTGTCAGGCTTATCCCGGGGGCAATGTGTAAAGCATTTGTTTATAAACGCACAGTAACACAGTGAAAATACTACAAATGGACACCACACTGGTTTAGAAAAATAACCAATCTTTCTCTGAAGTAAAAACAAAAAAAATCCAACATACACAAGCAAAGATATCACTTTTAGAATGTTCAATCAGTCCAGTTCATAAAAAAACTATGGATGCGTCACTTTTGTGCAAAGTACCTGGGATGCGTCAAATCAAAAGATGAAAACTGGCGCATGGGAGATGAGGTGCCGAAAACAAAGCGATACGTCGATTCCTTACTCTCAGGGGAGATAATGCGTTGATTCCTTACTGCCAGAAGAGGTGATGGTTTGATTCCTTGCTGCAGTGCAGAGGAGGTGATGCTTCAAATCCTTGCTGTCAGGGAAGGTGTTGCATCGATTGCCTCCTGTGAGGGGAAGTGGTGTTTCGAGTTTCGGACACACAGCCTTGGTTCCTTACTGCTGAGCATCGTCAATGTAGACTTGGCGCACAGGTGTGACGCATGGAAAATCCGGGCGTGCTGGAGTTGATGCCATGGTGAAACAGGCGATGCAGCGATTCTCCCTGCTGCGAGCAGGTAATGCGCCAAATCTTCAGCTGCTCAGCAGGGCCTGTGTTGGAGTCAGAGTGGTTGCCTCAGACGTCGGAGACATGGCGCATGGGACTCGAGTTGCGGCAATCTTGGAGCCGCACGAAAGGCACTGCGTTGATTTTTTTGGTCGCACGGTGGCGATGCATTGATTTTTCATCCGCATGGCCAACTTGTGGCTAGAAAAACAGGTTGCTGAAGACTGGTGCATGGATGTTCTTCCTTTCTTGCAGCAGAAGCCACCTCCAAGGGCCCAGAACTGGAATTGGCACCACTTGGCAGGTCAGAACCAGAGGAGTTCAAGGGCTGCAGATGAAGTCTTTGATGGCCCTGAAAATTCTTAACAGGAGACAAGCACGCACAAGACCTTGGAGAAGCTTGACAATCAGGCCCTTCACTCTCCAAGACAGAAACAGCAAGCAGTAGGCCAGCACAACACAGCAGCAAGCAGAGTGGCAGTTCCTCTCAAGCACCTTCTCCAAGTCTTCTTGGCAGAATCTCCTCTTAGTTCAGAAGTGTTCTGACGTTATGGTGTCACAAATCCAGTACTTATACCAGTTTCTGCCTTTGAAGTAGCAACCTTCAAAGGAAAGTCATTGTAGTGCACGAGACCAGTGGCGGCTGCTGCCAATCCGAGATGGTGTTGAAAGCTAAAACGGCGATATGATTAAGCATTCACTAAAGACATGAATTCTCTCTAGTTAAAACATGTTTCTTGTCTTATGTTGACTAATGTCTGGACTCCATTTTGTATTGTCATGTCTCCACGTGCTGTGCACGAGAAGAGTCCTACCTTCTCGCTAGTTGCTCTTGTAATCTGCCTAGTAACAGTCTATAAATAGCTCCTTTGTCCGTCTGGCGCATGCCCAGACTTGACCACATCTGTAATCAGTTAGTCCTTGCTTGACCATGTTTTCGCGGGCTTAGGACATTGTCGTCCCCGCCCACATATTGATTCTGTATCGAAAATGCCCATAAAAGGTAAAGAAGTTTGCCTCATGTTGTATCCACCCACTTATGAGCCCCTCTGTTGTGTATAAAAGGGGACCGCGTACGCAAGTTCTTTGTGCTACTCTATGAAATACTGAAGAGTGTTGTATGGGTTGTAGGACCACCCTTAAGGGTTAATAAACTTTGTCTTTGTATTTGCAGTTTCCGTGCCAACTTCCTTCTAGCTTTTGTTACAGGAGAGCGAACCCTTGTATTCTGCGGGCCTAGCTGGGGCCTGTATTCTTCAATTGGCGCCCAAGGCGGGGCTCATCGGCGACTCGGATGCTCGAAGGACTGGTCGTGACGAAGGTGAGGAATTTGGCCGGGGATGTGATCACTGCCAGCGGCGTTTTTAGTCCTGGCATCCCGAGGTTTCTTCCTTCCCTTCCAAACTGACCTTCTGGGTGGCGCCGGTCCTCGACTGAGACCTCTTCTGTCGGTTTGCCGCGACAGCCGTTTGGGCGAATTTTGGAACTTGGCAGTTGGAATCTGGACACTCTTGATTGGTAAGAACCGTTGTACGGTACTTGCTCCGAGTTTTGAAGCCTGGGTTGGCTATTTGAGTTTGATTTGTGATGACCAGTCATATTTTGTATTGATTACTGTGAGAATATATGCGTTGCAACATATATAGGCAGGTTATGTGGAGATATTTCTCCGGAGCTGTGAAAATTTGAACGGCACAAAGTTTAAGTGCCATTTTTTGATAATACTGCATATTTTGCATTATTTTTGAGCATGCCTGCTTTTAGCGCACTCCGTAAGTGGTGCTGCTGTTTTGGAAACCGGTTAAATCTCGAGGAATCTGCTCCAGCCCCCCCAGAGGGGACTCCTAATAGGGATATGTATGTGAAGCATGGTCTTTCCTCTATAATGTACAGCACAGTGTGGAGGAAATACACCAAAAAGGATCCTGAGTTGCGATGGCCTTTGTATGGTTCGTTTGATATGCGTAAGATTGAGTATGTGGAACAGTGTATGTGTAAACGGCGTGCTCGGCAAGACATGTTTGAATGTGTACGGTTATGGGTGAAGGAAGTGCGTGAACGAGAGAAACGTGAGAAAGCGCTGTTTGATAAAGAGCAACGGAAAAATGATCATGTGAGAGCGCAGGAAGCGAAGCGTCGGGAAGAAAGAGAACTGGCGGAGAGACAAGAGAAAGAGCGTAGGTTGCAAGTCTCGGGTCAATATGCTGTCCGCCAGCCGCTTTATCCTGTCCTTACTAATCTTGAAGATGATTTTTATTTATTAGATCGCTCTCCGCCTCCTTATGTTGGCGCGTCCGCCCCGAGATCACAGGATTCTGGATCGGTTTCGGATAAGGTAGACACGCGGTCCATGTTATCAACTGACCGTATGGGTGAGCTTCGGAAAATTTCTCTTTGTGCGCTTAAGGGCAAGCTATCTCTTTCTGAATTATTGGAATCTTTGGAACATTGGCGGGATAAAGAGCAGCTGTATTTTCTTGAAACTTTTTCTTATGACGTGATTACTGCCTTTCGGAAATATTCTGATGTTTTTGAGCCTGATGATGTAGTATCGGATTCTAAAGCATTACGTAACGGTGTTTTTTCTCCCTCTGAGGTACCCGATGCGGTCCGACGACTGTTTGCATTACGGGATACGGCGAGTGAACTTAAAGAGAGCGCGCCTAAAGGCAGGGGAGACTGAGCAATCGGATTCCCGTACCGGCGGCGACCAATCATCTACCGCCCATTCAGATAAGAGTGAACTAGTGCATGCTAAACCGATGCGAGAGGCGGCACCTTTGTATGTTCCTCCTAAAGGAGCAGGAACTAGTTCAGATACATCTTCCCCCGATGCTAGGGGATATTTTGTGTATAATTGGGTTTATACTCCCTGGCATAGGGCTGATGTTATGGCATTAAAGAATGCATTGCCTGACCCCCGCAAGAATCCAGCGGCCTTTTATGAAGAGGTCGAAGGGGCCTTGAATTCTTGTACGATGACTTTAGCAGATATAGACTTGTTCTTTGGGCTTATTTTACCACCGGATATGTGGAGATCTGTGCGGAAGGTGGATGATCAAGCCGTTTTTACGGCCAAATGGTCTGATATTGAGGATGTGGATAGGGAGAGAAAACCCGCGCAAAAACCACCCCAGCTTATTTTAGATCTTCCTGCTGCTATCTTGACTAAATTGAAAACAATTATCCCCCCTAAAAAGATTGATTGGAATATGTTAGCCTCGTGTAAACAGAAGGTTGACGAATCAGTTTCAGACTTCTTTACGCGCTTTGAGGAGACATTTCATGATTTCAGTGGTCAGTCCCTTACGGATGATACTGGTCGACATCTTTTTGTTGATAAATACGTGGCGAATTTATTGCCAGGAATAGCAGCTCGTTTAAAAGCGAGTGAAAGTTCCTGGTCCACTTCGTCTCCAGCATCCCTCCTGACTATGGCTCAGTATTATGAGCGTCGGGAACAGGAAGCGAAGGGGCACGAGGAGAAGAAATCGAAAGATTTGAAAACTAAGGTGATGTTAGCACAAGTATATGGTCCGCCTCGTCGGGGTGTCGACAGAGGTAGAGGAGGATCCTATGGTCCCCCTTCCATTCGGTCAGATGTTAATAGAAATCAATGTGCGTATTGTAAACAGTCGGGTCATTGGGTTAGAGATTGTCCGGTATTCTATGCATCTCGTCAGGGACGTGGTCAGGGACCACCGAGAGGTAGAGGGGGCTTTTCGAATTTCAGAGGGAATTCCAATGATCGTGCTCGATTTGACTCTAACGTGCAGCAACGAGATAGACCTAATGTATTTGATCGACAAAATCAGTATCAAATGTCTGGGAATGACCGCCCTGGGTACTATGATTCGCAGCATGCATAGGATTGCGTTGGATGGGGGTTGGAATCAGTTGAAGTACCGGTTGATCAGAAAGGTCCTTATGTTTTAGCAAGCGTTTTGGGTTCTACTGATCGGTTCTTAGTTGATACCGGAGCTACTCGTAGTGCACTGTCTAAACAATTGGTTCCGAGGGCTCCCCCATCTGGCTTAATGGTTACCTCGGTAGGGTTTGATGGTACACTCTCTCGAAGCCCTCTATCCCGACCCCTTGCATTTCATGTCGATCACTTTTCTGCACCCTGTCCGTTTTTGCTTGCTCCGAACACGCCCGACAACATTATGGGTCTTGATATGCTTAAGTACTTCAGAGCTACGATCCGCTGCTCCCCTACTGGAGTACGTGTGATCTTAAACGATAATCACCCCCTGACAGACCGGATGTGTGTGGTCGCGGAGGATACTGCATTAGCTTCCCTCCCTCATTCTTTGTGGGCCACTTCGGATACTGATGTGGGACAGATGGTGATTCCGCCTGTCCACATTAGTGTCCAGGAGGGTGCGGTGTTACCGCGCCTCCCTCAGTATCGTATTTCCCAGGAGGGGGAGGAGGCCCTCATACAGATTGTGCAGGATTTGATTAAGGTGGGAGTAGTGGAGGAAGTTCCCTACAATGTCTGCAATAGCCCTATTTTACCTATTTTGAAGAAAGATACTGACACCAGGGTTTATCGTTTTATCAGTGATTTAAGAGAAGTGAATAAGATAGTGATACCTCAGTACCCAGTGATTTCTGATATCACGACGTTACTCACTTTGGTTCCGCCAACGGCGACCACGTTTTCAGTCATTGATTCGAAAAATGCTTTCTTTTCGATTCCTATTCATCCTGATAGCCGATATCTTTTCGGCTTCACTTTGAATAATAGGTCTTATAGATTTTGCAGAGTCCCCCAGGGTTATACAGAGAGCCCTAGTATTTACAGTCAAGCATTGAAAAGGCAATTGGATTCTTTTGCTCTGCCCGAGGGTGTCGCCCTCATACAATATGTCGATGACATCTTGTTGGCGGCCGACACTCCTGAGCTGTGTGAGAAGTGTACGTTATCCTTGCTTTCTTTTTTGGCATCTCACAATCACAAAGTGTCGAGGAAGAAATTGCAATTCTGTAGACCAAAGGTGACTTATTTGGGTCACCTTTTGTCTAAGGAGGGGCATGCACTTACACCAGATCGTATTCAAGCAATTTTGGACACACCAGTACCTTCCACACAGAAGGATGTGCGTGCATTCTTGGGTTTGGCCTCTTTCTGTAGGCAATGGATATTGGGGTTCTCACACATAGCTAAGCCATTGTTAGCACTTTTGACAAAAGACACTCTGATTCCTCTTCCCTGGTCAAATGAGTGTGAAATTGCCTTCAGCAATTACGGCAAGCCCTTTGTTCAGCACCAGTGTTAGGTACCCCTGATTATACGAAGCCCTTTTCACTGTATGTGCATGAGAGAGATGGATGTGCATTATCAGTTTTAGTGCAGATGCACGGCGACAAGCAGCGCCCTTGTGCATATTTTTCGGCTGTACTTGATCCTGTTGCCCGAGCATTACCAGGGTGTTTTCGCTCGGTTGCGGCGACAGCTGTGTCAGTACGCCAAAGCGAGGGAATTGTGTTATCTCACAAGCTGTTGGTATTAGTTCCCCATGCTGTGGATGCCCTGCTCAATCAGACAAAGACGCAGCATTTGACCAGTGCTCGTTTAACGGGATATGAGTTGACGCTTTTGGCTCCTCATATTACGTTAAAGAGGTGTGCAACGTTAAATCCAGCCACATTGTTGCCGTTCCCGGAAACTCAGTCTGAAGCACGGAAAGCACATGATTGTATTCTTGTGACTGTGGAACAGACAAAGGGTCGTATTGATCTCCAGGATACGCCCTTTACAGATGTGGATGGAGAACTGTGGGTGGACGGATCATGCCTGAAGCTACCAGATGGTACGACTTCAGCAGCGTATGCAATTACCACATTACAAACAATAGTGGAGACAGCACGCATACCGCAGAAATCAGCTCAAGCAGCGGAACTGATAGCATTAACACGAGCATGTGAGCTCAGTGCAGGATTGTGTGTGAATGTTTATACAGATAGCCGCTATGCCTTCGGAGTAGCGCACGATTTCGGCCTACTCTGGAAGGAGAGAGGGTTTCTAACGTCACATGGAACCCAGATAATGTACGGGGAGTTAGTTCACAACCTTTTGACTGCATTAACATATCCAAAGAAGATTGCTATAGTTAAATGTAGTGCCCATAAGAAGGTGGTTGATAAAGTAGGAGAAGGGAATGCTTTAGCAGACCGGGTGGCGCGAGAGACTGCGATGCAGCCTGGTGCTACTGCAATGTATGTTGTGAAATCACAGACAGAAAAATGGCATGATGCCAGGAGAGAAGTGTTGGAGATACAGAGGACCGCTTCCGATAAGGAACGGGAGCAATGGTCCAATGATGGAGAATTAGATGATGAAGGGTGTTGGAGAAGTAAGCAGATGGATAAATGGAAGTTACCCACAGCTTTCGTACAACCTATGGTTCAGATGGCACATGGACTAGCGCATGTCGGACCTTCCGCAATTGTCAAATTACTCACACGAGTTTGGGAGCATCCGGAGATCGCTAGTACGGCAAAGAGGGTAGTGCAGACCTGCATGATTTGCCTGAGGTATAACCCAGGAAAGGGTACACGAACTCCAGCAGGAGGATTTGCGACACCCACTGCACCCTTCGAGGTTTTGCAGATGGATTACATTCAGCTTGAGCGCTGTAACAATCTGAAGTATGTTCTAGTAGTGGTTTGTGCCTTCAGTAAATGGGTTGAGGCGTACCCTACGAAAGACAATACTGCAATGACTACAGCGAAGATGCTATTGAAGGAGTTTTTCCCTCGATATGGTGTTTGCAGATTGCTGTGGAGTGATAACGGACCTCATTTTATAGCAGATGTTTTCAAGTATGTCCTGAAAGGCCTAGGCGTTACGCAGAAGTTCCATGCGGTGTTTCACCCTCAGTCTGCGGGATTGGTTGAGAAATATAACGGTACTCTGAAGCTTAAGATCGCTAAGATCCAAGCTTCAACTTCTTTGACTTGGCCAGATGCTTTACCGCTGGCATTATTGTCAATTAGATCGATACCGCATTCTCGGACTGGTCTCACACCCTACGAGATCGTGTTTGGACGCCCAATGAATATTTGGGGTCCACCAAAACCGCAGTTAGTGTATGATGTACCTTGTGTAATGATGAGTGATTATCTGGCACAGCTAACGGATAATTTGGTTTCTATTCATCAACAGGTTCGAGAAGCGCTCCCTGATCGGTCCACAGGTGAAGGTCATAACCTCCGACCTGGCGATCAGGTTATGATAAAGGTGTTCGAAAGGAAGAACAGTCTGGAACCGAGATGGGTTGGTCCTGAGCAAGTCTTGCTCGCAACGAGGACAGCTGTGCGAGTTTCCAATCGGAAGAACTGGATCCACTCCTTGCACTGTCGTAAAGTGCCGCCTGGATTGGTGGACCCTGCTGTGCTGACCGACCATCGAGAAATCCTGACTGCAGAGAAAAGCCGTGCTGTGGAACCGAACGACACTGAGGAGCTCTTCCCGGACCAAGCGATCGCTGGAGGAGGGAGATATCATCTTCGACCGAGGAAGCGATTTTTCTTTTTCTGTACCCAGATACGTTGTCAGAACGGCCCTTAGGAGAGCCAATGAGGCAAGGGGAGGGGATCAGCCCTGCATTAGTATAGTGACACCCGTCTTGGCCAGCTGGTGAAGAAATCAACGGCTGCCTAAGGGGAAGAGTTCTGACAACCTTTTAGTTTCAGGAAGATATTGACTTTTTACTGCAAGATGGAAAAGAAGAAGATTCTTTGTGCGACAAGCTTTATTATCACTGTAGCTATTGTTGGTATACCCACATGGTTTGTTGAGGATGTGACTCCTGCCCGTGAGTTGCTTGTTTTGACCACTCCAGTGCCTAAGGAGCACTACTTTTATACCCTTCCGTATCAAGAATTGAAGCATCGTCAGTCTTATTTGAATAATACTTTCATCCAGATGTTGCATCATACCCATGTTGCTACGAATGCTACGAACTGTTGGATATGTGGTATGATGCCAGCTCATCAGAAGAAAGGAGGAACGCCGTTCATACCTCTTCCTTTCTCTCATAATGGCTCTTGTAGAGCATGGTATACTTTGCTTTTTGCCACACGGAAACCTACAGTGGGACGATTACTTTTCAGACTTAACAGGGAATGTCATCAAGATAAAGATGGCTATCCACAAGCGAATGGGACAATATGGGAATGGGAAGAATATCGACCAGACAATGAATCGATCCCCTACATCTTCACGAACACCAGAGACACTATTGGGAATGAACAATTCGTGATTCAAGTGGCACAAGCTCAAGCGGACCTGTGTGTCCAGAGTGTGGGTTACATTCCTGTTGGTGTTAGTGATTGTATTATTGTCCTGAATATAGATGGACTAAATAATAGTACTTTCTTAGCCTCCCATAATACATACTTCGTATGTGGGAATAAGGGTTATTATCGTTTACCAGCTGGCTGGTCCGGAGTATGTTATGTAGCGTTTTTATTACCTCCTGTATTCTTAGCACCCGCATCCTATCATAAAGATTTGAAGTTGTTGAATAATGTGACTGTAAATAGGTATAAACGTACTCTATCTATTGATGATGTTGATCAAACTGATACTAGCTTACAACAGTATATCGCTTTTAACTTAGGATTGTTTTTCTTTGTTGGAGCTGCCCTAAATAGTAGGAAGGTTCGAAGGTTAACGAGAGTTGTAGAGGCTGTGACGAATCAAACTGCTGCTGCTCTTGGGAATCTTACGGAAGAATTACAAATTACTAGAATCGTTGCATTAGAGAATCGTATGGTATTAGATGTTATATTAGCTGATAGAGGCGGAGCATGTAAAATTATCGGAAGTAGTTTATTCCTGATCATACGCCATCAGTTTACAACGCTATTAATAAATTGCATAAAATCGCAGCTGAGATTCATACAGAAAATGGCACTTGGTCCTTTTCTGGATGGTTTTGGGCATTGATCACTACATGGGGATGGAAGGTTTTAACTGGTCTCTGCATTATTGTAGCAGTTCTGTTTTCCTGTTGCATCTGTGTCCAATGCGGTCCTTTACTCTGTTCTTTATGTGTGTCATTTTGTATTCCTGATAAGAAAGCTATTGCCAATGTCACCCATCAGAAATATTTAACCAAAGAGGTGGAAGAGATGATGAAAATTGATATATATGATGATTATCCTAATAAGCCGAATGTCTTCAGTAAATGCTGAAAGGGTCGTCTGTTGAAAACTAAAACGGCGATATGATTAAGCATTCACTAAAGACATGAATTCTCTAGTTAAAACATGTTTCTTGTCTTATGTTGACTAATGTCTGGACTCCATTTTGTATTGTCATGTCTCCACGTGCTGTGTACGAGAAGAGTCCTACCTTCTCGCTAGTTGCTCTTGTAATCTGCCTAGTAACAGTCTATAAATAGCTCCTTTGTCCGTCTGGCGCATGCCCAGACTTGACCACATCTGTAATCAGTTAGTCCTTGCTTGACCATGTTTTCGCGGGCTTAGGACATTGTCGTCCCCGCCCACATATTGATTCTGTATCGAAAATGCCCATAAAAGGTAAAGAAGTTTGCCTCATGTTGTATCCACCCACTTATGAGCCCCTCTGTTGTGTATAAAAGGGGACCGCGTACGCAAGTTCTTTGTGCTACTCTATGCAATACTGAAGAGTGTTGTATGGGTTGTAGGACCACCCTTAAGGGTTAATAAACTTTGTCTTTGTATTTGCAGTTTCCGTGCCAACTTCCTTCTAGCTTTTGTTACAGGAGAGCGAACCCTTGTATTCTGCGGGCCTAGCTGGGGCCTGTATTCTTCAATGGGGGCGGGGAAAAAAATATATATAAACTTACCTTTCCTGCTGGTCGCTGCAGTCTTCAGCTCCCACGCTGCTCCTCTGCTTCCGCCCCGGCACTGCAGTTCCCATGAGCAAAGGCTCACAGACCGCACTTTCTAAAAGTGACATTTTCAAACGCGTATTTTAAAAACCAACTTCATTAAAAGATGTATTTTTAAATTGTGAGTTCAGGGACCCCCAAACTCAAAATCTCTATCTCTTCCCACTTTTAAGAGGTTACAAGGCAGCTCCAATGATAACCTGTGGGAGAGATAGTCCTTGTAATAGTGAAAAACGAAATTAGCAGTATTGCACTATCAAGACATGTAAAACACACCAGTACATGTCCTACCTTTCAAATGCACTGCATCCTGCCCATAGGCCTACCTTAGGGGTGCCTTACATGTGAAGAAAGGCAAGGCTTGGCCCTGACAAGTGGGTGCACTCGCCAGATCAACATGGCATTTCAACTGCCCACACATACACTGCAGTGACAGGCCTAAGGCATGGTTGCAGGCCTACTCGTGTGGGTGGCACAACCAGTGCTGCAGGCCCACTAGTAGCATTTGATTTTCAGGCCCTGCACACACACTGTGCACTTTACTAGGATTTTACCAGTAAATCAATTATGCCAATCCTGGATAACCAACCACAATGTAGTCCGAGCATACGAACTTTAGCACTGATTCGCAGTGGTGAAGTGCCTAGCGTTCTAGAGGCAACAAAACAGGTCAGACGAAATAGGAGGAAGAAAGCAAAATGTTTTTGGGATCTTCCGGCAAAAAGAGCCAGGTCCAACTCCACACCATTAGTCTGACATGGCCTCCTCCCTTTTATAATGTTCTCCTTTTGATGCTTTCGCCTCCTGTAAAGACCGTTGGACAACAAGATCTGCACTGCAGCACATTGAAGGCTCCTCTCAATTGCATTCAACCTCTAGGTCTCTCCCACTAACACTTTATCACTTGGTTTCCCACAAAAGGAAACAGGCTGGATATGCTGTAGATCATGGAGTGTTAGAATGGTGGGCCCTTGTTTGAACGCATCTCATCACTTAGGTCAAATAGCTCCAGGATGCATTTGAGCTTTGCTGTGTTCTTGTTGAAACGGAATGTGGTCTAGTAGTTTGGAGTCAATTATCTGGTTTAAAGTAGGATCAAGATTCAGTTACATATATTTGGTCCTTCTTGGAATGTTGAAGGGGAGAAGTCTGTACAAGGTGTTCTCCCTTCTGCTGTTTTACTTTTTCGAGCTTGTTCTGTGAGGACCCCGTCTCCCAACAGTGGACTTAACAATCTTGATGTTTACCAGAGAGGCTTCATTTTGTTGTTGATGTTCCTCTGAAAAGAACCTGATTTGGCTGGCCAAGGGTGTACTTGTTGTGTAACTCCCACCCAAAGCTGGATCTCCACTCTCTAGGTTATGTGGGGACTCGGTTGAAGGGCAAAGTTTCACTTTCCTTTAACCTTCGTAGGGGGGGGGGGGTGGGCGTGTGTGTGTGTGTGTGTGTCTGTGTGTGTGTCTGTGTCTGTGTCTGTGCTTCTATCTCATGTCACACATCTATTGTATGGCACTGAGATCATGTGTGATATGAGGGAGTCATAAGGAAAATGCTGTGAATGTGACACAGATTTAGGGTTCACGGGTAGGTTCTTTTTTTTAATTGTGTGCACATGATAATCTACTTGTTGGTATCCCTAGAGCTCTAGCGCCGAGGCTCCTTAGTTATTTGGGCATCGTGGGGAATATAAATGTTTATCTTGCTGTGCCCAGTCCCTCTGCTCGTCAAAATATACTACACTCCAATTCCCACGTGTGTTGTGCTGAGAGTGATGTGGCAATGTAGAAACATGCCTGTACTCTATGACCAGCCTCTTTCTGGAACCTACAAAATGACTATTTTGTGCCCTTCTTTACAAATCCCCTAACATACAAAAAATCTAGGAGTCTTGAAGTAGCCCTGTTGCTGTGACTTCCCATGGTTAAGGAGAAAATGCCAAGTTTGGAAAGGAACAGGCCTTTCAATAGCACAAAGAGCAATGACAAACATACTGATTCCACCTTGAGAATGTGGTGTGCCTAGAAGCATCAAGGAGGATCTTACAAAATGTCCTGCCAAAACGCCCCAAAGACCTCTGCAACATAAAGATGCAAAGATGCCTTAGGATCTGTGCAAAACATTACAGTATTATGATTAGGTTGAGGCTTGCCACTATGATGCTAAGACAGTTGGAGCCAGCTTTGTAGCCCTTTCTGGTTTAAGGGAGTCCATTGGGCCCTTATCCTAAATCCTAGTTTTGAATGGTGAATCAGTGAGGTTGCCCAGTGGTTGGTCAGGATGCGTTGGTTCCCCACTAACCAGAAGAGCTGACTAGGACTACCTGTTTTTGATGTACAGGCTGATTAAGTTTGCTGCACTTCGAAGACATGCTGCAGGTTTCCATTGTATTGTCCTTTACCCCAGATACCCCAGTTGATATTAAGACATCAGAGGGGACCTTGGACACACTTAACCTTTCCTTTCGACTTGTCTTAAAGCCATTCTTGTAATTATTTTGAGTTTTTAAGTGATGCAGGGATTCCTGATATTTGTGTCTGTTTTGGCAGAGGCTCAACGACCTGTATTTCTACCCCCTGACCCCAGGGACTTTGCGAAGCTAGAGAATACCACATCAAAGCTGAATTATTGTAGCTTTCTGACTGACGCCTTTAGCATTTTGAACAGGAGTTGTAAACGCTGCCATTGTAATAGACATACGTACCAAGTGTTTCTGTGGACCTGCACACATGTCTAAAACTTTCCCCAAAAGTCATCATTCACCATAGGACCCCATGCTATTTTAAACTACTGTGCCTTACTGAATTAACACTAAGGGCCTCATTACGATCACGGTGAGACCGGCGCCAACAGGTTGTCTGTGACGGTCTCACCACCATCGTAAGGCCATTTTCTGCCCACCAAATTACAATGGCAGGCGGTTCCATGGCGGTCGGAAACTCCGACTGCCACGCATCCTACGGCCTCCTTGTGGGAGAGATGTGGTGCAGCGGCCAGAGCAGCTGACTCCGGAGCGTGAGGCTCACGGTTTGATCCCCAGCACCAGAGGCAGATCAGCTCAGCATCATGTGACTCTGGGCAATAGCTCACCTAATCTTCCCGATGGCCCCCAGCGCCTTGAGACCCTTACGGGTGATTAGATTACGCTTTACAAATACCAAGTTAATAATACCGGGTGCATCGGAGGCCTTCCTATCCCTAAAATGGTGGCGGTGCCTACCAGGCACTGCTGTAGTGATTAGTATGGTGTCTCCACGCCAACCTTTCCTTAGCGCTTTGCCTGCCATGGAAAGGCTGGCTGGAATAGACCTTGGGGGCCGTAGCCCCCCCCCCCGAACCCCCCATCATTCCACGCCCTTGATTGATTGTGGGTGTGGAGGGGCACCTAAGGTGCCCCCCAACAGATCCCTATACCAAGTGACAGGCACCAGATGGTGCCTGTCACGTAGTATGGGGATGTGTTACATATCCCTTTTTTTCCATTGTGGCTGCAGCACCCGCTGGCATGCACCGTGGACACTAAAGCCCCTACTACGGAGTGCACGCATCAGTTGGGATGACACTGCTCTGAGGGCCGACCGTTGCTCCATTCTGAACACCAGTGCATCCCTCCTTTGCCGGCTGGACACCTTGCCCACCCACTCACATCTTGGGGCAATACACCTCTGTACTGTTGACACTGGTGCTGCCGGGACTGCAGAGCGCAGCCTGCGGACTACCACTACCCCCCAGTTCACCTGGATGGATTTGTGCTGACACCCCCTGCCTGACGCACCATACTGCTAGTGGCGCCGCCCAAAGGGAGCTGACTGTCTACTTCGGCTGGGGTCCTAATACGGCCATCGGGTGCTCTTCCTGTGCGGCCCCGGGCCGCTCTGTGCTCCTGCCGGCCCCACGCCTCTCCCCGCGCACCTGCGGGCTGCACGACTCCACTCACTCTCTTTGACCAGCCGACTGTGCCCCTACGGCGACGATCCCGGGTGCACTGCCATCCTCACCTGGCAACACGTGACGACGCTCCCGAGGAGAACTCCCTGTTTGTTCTCGGTCTGCGCCCTGATTCCTCTGCCCGATCAGCCAGCGTTTTCAAATCACCTGTACATCTCCACTGTCGTGCCAGCTGCTTATCCTCCTGCAAGATGGGGAAGCCTGACGGGCGACAACCCAGGCTCACCTTTGAAAATAAAAAAGCCTCCACCAGATCCACCTCTGCGGACTCCAGCTTAGGCAGTATGGATCAGGCTTCGGTCCCCTCGCCATCCTCTGGAGATGAAGTCAAGGCACTGCTCATGGCTGTTCAGCACAGCCTCTCTGATCTCTCCGGAAAGATGGACACAATGAACACTCGATTAGACTTCCTTGTCCAAAAGGTTGATAAACACTATGACCAACTGAAAGAAGCAGAGCGGCGTATTACTGAGACGGAAGACACCACCTCACAGATGCAACAGCAGATGTTGCAGATGGACAAACTCCTAAAAGTAATCGCGGCTAAGAATGAAGATATTGAAGCGCGAAGCCGCCGGAATAACATCCACATCATGGGCATCCCGGAGAGCACCAACACGGAGCGTATGGAAGATTATGTTGAGCGCCTCCTAACCACTGCCTTTGGTTCTGAATCCTTCTCGCTGCAATTGGTGGTGGAGCGCGCCCATCGCTCACTTGGGCCTCGACCGCCGCCAGGTGAGACCTCCAGGCAAATTGTGGCCCGACTACTGAACTATCGTGATCGCGATGCGGCGTTAAGTAAGGCCTGTGAGCAGAAACCACTGCAATTTGATGGCATCACGTTCAGCATCTACCTGGACTTTACCATGGCGGTGAAAAAGGCGCGCCGTAAATTCCTTCCTGTCAAACAAAAACGGCGCAAAGCCAACATAGAATATGCTCTCGTGTACCCTGCACGTCTACCGATCTCGAGCAATGGGAAACATGTCTTCTGCACGAAACCGCAGCAGGCGGAGGATTTTTTGAAGGCCCACCAGAGACGATCCTATAGGCGAGAGGATGCTTCCCGGCCCCCCTCTCGTCAACTGACAGCCCCGTGGACCTGGCCTGCGCTGCCCTGGGGGACCCTTCTCGCCCCCACGGGCTTTGCTGTGGGGGATGCTGGCGGAGGCGCGGGGCGTCGCCTGGATGTCTATGATGCTGTGGCCGTGGACTGGCTCTCCCGTTGAGACTCTTCCTCCGCACCATGCTCCTAGACAGGTAAGTGCCCTGCTGGGCTTTGAACGCTTCTACTGACCTCCACTGCATTCTCTTTCTATTCTTTTATCTTCTTTCTTTATTATATTTTTAGTATTTTGGTAGACTTGACCTGTATATCGCCAAGCTCTGTTAGACTGTCGATATTGTTTGATGGGTCTGGGTGGGCTTTTTAATACCGGCACGTTTGGGGTGCTGTTGTGGGAGAGGGTGGGTTGGGGATGTTTTGCCTGAACTATTAGGAGTGCTCGGATGGCATGGACAGCAGTTTTTTGATAAGATTGCTTAGCATTGCTATATCACTTCTTATGCAGAACAGGTCGGTTCAAGGCATGTGGGCTGCTGAATTCATATCTGTGCATAGATCGCCGCCTAGTGTTGGGTCCGGATGTTTGCACGTTGTTGTCCTGGAAGAGTCTTCGAAGTATCACGAGATAGGTGACTCCTCCCCTGGACCACAGTGCGCATGGGCATCCTCTCCATCCTTAGATTGTTTTTTTCCGCCTTTGGGTTTGGATGTTCTTATCTTAGCTCAAGTTAGGAAAATTCAGTCTAAGGCCAAAAGGCCTTTGGTTTTCGTCGGTACTGTTCCCGTTCGGTATCGACTAGTTTCTTTACTACTTTAGAACCTTCTTCCAGCCTTTCGGATCCCTTTGGTCCGAACATCGAACTTCCATCGACGATGCAATCGAGGACTCCATTCAAACGGTGTCCTTTATGCCACGCAAAATACCCACACATCGACGTCCACCCGGTATGCAACAAATGTCTCTCACCGGATCACAATGAGTCGAAATGTATGGCCTGTGCCCGATTCCGATCGAAGAAGACTCTCCGGAATCGACGGGCGGCGAGATTAGAAGCGCAGCAATCGGCGCCTGCCCCGGCCAACATCTTCAGCACCGAGGACGCCGAGAGCATGGAAGAAGTAGACTCCAGCCCCGCTTCCGAACCCGATTCCCGATCGGAAGACGGCGATGAGGTGCTTTTTCAAAGGGAAGAAGTCATCGACGAGGTAGGAGACTACGATGAGGCCTTTGGGGCCGAAGAAGATAGCTCTAGCGAGGAGCCAGGCCCACCCGTCGATACGGAGGCCGACAAAGTGCGTCATCATAAGGCTCAGGTCGAGGGATCGCCTCCGGGCCGTACCCGAGATCAGTCTCAAAGTTCTTCGGCCCCGCCTTCTGGCCCGGCCTCGAACATCCCGCACGAGCCAATGCTAACGAAAACGACTGGGTACCCTTCGGCGAAACCAAAACCAATCGTTGCACCAGTTCCACCGAAACCAAAAGTGAAACTGACTGTAATCGGCTCGAAGGCCTCGAAGCCCTCCACGCCTTCGACGCCAGCAAAGTCCGTCGGACCCGAACGCAGTAAAAGGGATTTCGGCGCCGAATTCACTGCAGCGGATATCGGTGCCGACCCGAAGAAAAAGGCCCTCGGTCCCCCCAAAGCGCCTCGGCCTCTGGCACCGAAACCGTCGGCCCCGACCACCAAAGTCAAAATGGCCGACCCATCTGCGAAGACATCGAAGACAGCGGCACACGCCAAGTCGTCGACTCCAACGACCGTCGATACCTCTCTTCGGATCGATGACCCCATGGCTCCAAAGCAGTCGACGCCTACCTCCAAGGTGCCGACCGGTCCCAAAGAGCCTTCCGCGTTCTCCGTGCAACAAGTCGCGGCGTCGTTGCAATGCATCAGGGAACGGGCAGCCCTCCGATCCACGTCGGGCCCCGACACGCACAAGGCTCCAAAGGCACCCTCGGTGCCAACCAACATCACTTTTGGCTTGCCGCCGTCCACGGCGCCGAAGATGTTCGAGATCCGAACACGTGTCCGCCAGACACAGTCCCCGTCTACTGGACACACAGATTCTGAGCCTTCACAGCCACAATTCATCGACGCCAACACTTGTACACTGATGCTCCGCAAGCTGAAGATCACGCCAGAGAGGGGCTTGGACGGAACCAGTTCTTCATGAACGCTTACAACCCTCCTATCAGGATCCCCAGTCCTTTTCTCCTACGCCTTCAGAGACAGACGCAGTAGAGGACTATATGGGAGATGATACCACCTACCCTGGGGATGTCGATCCTGATGAGCATCTGCAAGACCCAGATCAGGCATGGGATGACACTACAGACCAGAGTACCGCACCAGATACCCATGACACGCAGCTTTACAGCACAAAGACATCTCCCACAGAGGACACTGCTGCCTTCAATGCCCTCATAGAACGGGCTGCTGCCAATCATGGAGTAGAACTCCATTCTGACACTGTCGAAGAAGACTTCTTGGTGGACACTTTCGCCTCTTCCGAAAGAACTGTCAAAACTCTGCCCATGTTGAAAGGAGTTCTCAAACCTGCAAAAGACATTTTTAAGGAAACAACCAGGGCACGGGTGCTAAACCCCAGGATTGAAAAAAAATACAAGCCTGCACCCGGAGACCCTATGTACATTAGGGGTCAGTTACCTTTGGACTCCATGGTAGTTGCTAACGCTCGCAAACGAGCCCATTCGCAGACAACAGGTGATGCTCCTCCCCCAGACAAGGAGTCCAAAGTGCTGGAGACATCAGGCAAAAGGATTGCAGCACAAGCAGCAAACATCTGGCGCATTGCCAACACACAGGCACTCCTGGCACGTTATGATCGTTCCCACTACGACACACTAGAATCACTACTCCAACATTTGCCAGATGAATGCAAAGAGGCAGCGGAGCTCCTCATCAGAGAGGGACAACTCCTAACCAATGCATCCATCAAGTGCGCCCTGGATGCTGCCGACACAGCGGCAAGGGCAATCAATACAAGCGTCATGTTGAGACGACACGCATGGTTGAGAATCTCAGGCTTGAAGCCGGAGATTCAGAACAACATCTTAAATCAACCAGTCAACCCCGACTACTTATTCGGCCCTGAAGTTGACACTACCCTCGAGAACAGTAAAAAAGACATTGACACTGCGAAATCAATGGGGGCTCTGCAGACGCAGCAGTTTCGTAGTGGCTCCTTTCGTCGGCCCGGGAATAGAGGAGCAGCTAGAGGCCAGGGGTCACAGCAGCAATACACTAAAGGGGGCACACAGAGTACCTACGATAAAACCAACAGAGGTGGATATCGTGGCTCCAGCACCAAGGGCAGAGGACGTGGTTACGGCAACACCAGGTCCTCACCCAAAAACAAACAGTGACGCCCTCTCCCTGCCCCCCGACCGCATAACACCTGTCGGGGGGAGACTCCAGCGGTTCCTGTCCACGTGGAAAACCATCACCACAGACAGGTGGGTCAGGGACATTATCCAACACAGTTACTGTCTCGAATTAACGTCCACTCCACCCAACATACCGCCAAAGCACCGTCCTATGTCCGTAGAGCACTTGGCATTATTGCAGCAGGAAGTGCTAAGTATGCTGCAAAAAGGTGCAATAGAGGTCGTGCCCATCAACCAGCAGGGGACAGGGGTGTACTCTCTGTACTTCTTAATCCCAAAAAAGGACGGGTCGCTCAGACCTATACTAGACCTGAGACCCCTCAACCAATACATTCTCTCAGAGCATTTCCATATGCTCACCCTACAGCAGGTTCTCCCGCTGCTCAGTCAGGGAGACTTCCTAGCCACACTGGACCTAAAAGATGCGTATTTCCACATACCCATACACCCTTCACACAGAAAATATCTCAGGTTCACTATTCAAGGCCATCACTATCAGTTCAAAGTTCTCCCCTTCGGAGTAACAACAGCACCCAGGGTCTTTACCAAGTGCCTAGCGACTGTGGCGGCACATCTACGGAGACAACACATTCACGTCTTCCCTTACCTGGACGACTGGCTTGTTCAGGCAAAGTCAGCCCAGAAATGTGCCAGCCACATGTCCCTCACCATTCACCTTCTTCACAGTCTAGGATTCTCACTAAATTACCCAAAATCACATCTCCAACCCGCACACGTACGACAGTACCTGGGCGCGACCATAGACACTCTGGCAGCCACAGCTCAGCCGAATTTAGTGAGGATCAACAGCATGCAACTGCTGATCGCAAAGTTCAAACCTCAACACTCCCTTCCAGCGCGAGTGTTCATGCAGCTGATAGGCATGATGGCCTCCTGCATTTTCATAGTCCCGCACGCGAGACTACATATGCGCCCGCTTCAGGAGTGCTTGGCACGTCAATGGAATCAGGCTCACGGGCAATTAAAAGACCTAGTGTTGGTGAGCGGTCGGGCATACAACTCTCTGCATTGGTGGAATCCACAAAACCTTTGCAAGGGCCGACCGTTCCAAGAGCCTGTTCCACAAATAATACTGACAGCGGACACCTCTCTCCAGGGCTGGGGAGCTCATGTACTCACTCACACAGTGCAAGGACTATGGACAACGCAACAAAAGAAGATGCACATCAACGTTCTGGAACTGATGGCAATCTTCCTAGCCATGAAGGCATTCAAAGTACACTTGTGCAACAAAGTCGTGTTGATCCGGACGGACAACATGACTGCCATGTACTACATACAGAAGCAGGGAGGAACACACTCTCCACAGTTGTCTCATCTGGCTCAGAGCATGTGGAAGTGGGCCATTCAGAGGAACATATTCCTCATGGCGGAACACCTCCCCGGCAAGGACAACCAGATGGCGGATCTGCTCAGCAGACACAGCCACCAGATGCGCGAGTGGGAGCTACATCCGTCAGTTCTCCAACCGTACTTCCAACAGTGGGGTCATCCAGAGATAGACCTATTCGCCACAACCGAAAACGCAAAATGCCAAAGCTTTGCCGCCAGGTTCCCACATCCACAGTCACAGGGCAATGCGATATGGATGAACTGGTCCGGCAGATTTGCGTACGCTTTTCCCCCAGCGCCACTAATACCTCTAGTGGCACGCAAACTGCGACAACACTCACTGACACTCATCCTAGTTGCTCCCACATGGGCGCGCCAACCATGGTACACCACCTTTCTAGAACTTTCCGTGGTGCCGCATCAAAGGCTGCGGATCAAACCCGCACTTTTAACGCAGAACCATGGCGAGATTCAGCACTCAGATCCGCAACAGCTGAACCTGGCAATCTGGCTCCTGAAGTCTTAGAGTTTGGCTATCTAAACCTGCCACCTGACTGTATGGATATCATCAAGGAGGCCAGGAGACCCACTACCAGAGCTTGCTATGCGGCTAAATGGAAAAGGTTTGTCATTTACTGCAACAACAATAACATTAACCCGCTGGACGCATCCATTCAAAACATCATCTGTTACCTCTTACACTTATACCGATGCAATCTGGCATACAACTCAATACGTATCCATTTAACCGCGATAGCGACCTATCTTCAAAACAGGCAGCACCTCTCTTTATTCAGAGTGCCTGCCATCAAAGCCTTCTTGGAGGGACTCAAACGGGTAATTCCCCCAAGACACCCACCGGCACCGGTGTGGAACCTCAATTTGGTCCTCACCAGATTAATGGGTCCACCCTTTGAACCTCTCCATTCATGTGAGATTCAATTCCTCACCTGGAAAGTAGCTTTATTAGTGGCAATCACTTCATTAAGAAGAGTTAGTGAACTCCAGGCACTAACCATTCAAGAGCCATTCATACAGGTCCACGCAAACAGGGTGGTACTACGTACCTACCCCAAATTCATGCCCAAAGTGATATCGCAGTTCCACATGAATCAAACTATTGAACTGCCTGTTTTCTTTCAAAATCCACAAAATGTCGCAGAGAGAATGCTCCATACACTAGATGTGAAGAGGGCCCTCATGTACTATATAGACCGAACTAAGGACTTTAGGAAAACAAAACAACTTTTCGTTGCCTTTTCTCCATAATACAAGGGCAACGCCATTTCCAAAGCAGGGATAGCCAGATGGATCGTTAAATGTATTCAAATTTGCTATCAAAAAGCTAAACGCACATTAACGATTCCCCCACAAACCCACTCAACACGATAGTTAGGGGCGTCCATGGCTTTCCTAGGAAACATTCCTACACAGGAAATATGTAGAGCAGCCACATGGTCCGCTATACATACATTTACCAAACACTACTGTGTAGATGTACACTCAAAACAGCAGGCAGCTGTAGGACAGGCTGTTCTCAAAACTCTTTTTCAGACTGCTGCAGCCGGCACGGGTAGCCGCCGCTAATGGAGGAACTGCTATGTTTTCTATGCACAGTTATGAATTCAGCAGCCCACATGCCTCAAACTGAATATGCTACTTACCAGTATGCATCTGTTCTTGGCATGTAGGGCTGCTGACATTCATATCGCCCACCCTCCTCCCCGGCGCCTGTAGCGGCTGCAGCTCTCAGAATTACTGTATAGCATGGTCATCACTTACTGTATCTACTCCATCACTGCCACAATGGCGAAAAACAATCTAAGGATGGAGAGGATGCCCATGCGCACTGTGGTCCAGGGGAGGAATCACCTATCTCGTGATACTTCGAAGACTCTTCCAGGACAACAACGTGCAAACATCCGGACCCAACACTAGGCGGCGATCTATGCACAGATATGAATGTCAGCAGCCCTACATGCCAAGAACAGATGCATACTGGTAAGTAGCATATTCACTCTTCTCCATCATCAAGCTTGTTCAGCTGTTTGTGACGCCACCGGAGTATGGGCTAGTGTCCGTCTTTGATGATTGCTGTAATGCTAAATCACTGTTGCCTTCACTTTTTGTTTGTTGGGAGGGGAGGTGATTGGAGGGGAATGTTGTACACTGTTCTGTTACACATTTGTTAATTGCAGCCAGACGTATCAATTCAGCTATTGCTCACCATGTCCCACTGTCGGGGGAAAAGACACGACCTTTACTCAAATAGACACCTTTGCCAGCTACGATGTTACCCACTGACGTGACCACACAACCTGATCGTCCAAGCATCAGCTTGCTGACGTGGAACTTCAGGGGTCTCCGGGACCCGCGAAAACGGAGGCATATCCTAGCATATTTAGATAGGCACCATATCCATTTTGCCATGCTTCAGGAAACTCATATTGACCCTCGTCGTCCCTCATGCTATGGTAGCAAATGGGCCTCTGCATGCGTCTTCTCCTCCTACTCGCGAGGCACAATCATACTTATCAAAAAGAACACACCTTTCGTGATGGGTGGCACATACAGTGACACGGCCGACCGCAGCTGCATACTCTGGGGTATGCTGGGCACTCACTCTGTTTCGCTTGTCTGCAGCTATGGTCCCAACACGGGTAATACCGACTACTTCACCTCACTCTGGGGACAAATACTAAAAAGCGGCTCTACACACGTCATAGGGGGGGGGGGGATTTCAACACAACTCTATGCCCTGCCTCCGACCACTCCAATACCCTGCCCCATCATTACACGAACACTCGAGAGGCCTTGTTCGGACTGATCGCAGAGCAGGGACTGGTGGATGCCTGGTGATGCGCCTATCCCGCTGGTAGGGAAGGTAAGTTTGACACTGCAGGCCACGACACGTGGTCTAGATTGGATTATTGGCTCTGCTCGCGTGTGGTGGCCCCCTGGATTTACTCCGTCAAGCACTTAGCCAGCACATACTCGGGTCACGCCCCGGTCTACCTGGAGCTACTTCCCCCTAACTCCATTGACACCCCATGCTGCTGGCGACGCTATTAGATGTGGTTTTCCAAGCTGAGTTGGGGGCGGAGATTGCCGACTTCTTCGCTCGGAATAAAGGCTCTGTCCGAGGCGTGGGTATATCCAAAAGTTATGGGGTACTCCGCGACATTAGGCGAACCCTGTGCCATCTTGAGGCGGAAATTAAACAATTGGAGTCGGATATGTGGTCTGCAGACTCGGGGACTCAGCGAGCCGTCCTCGCGGACTATACCACTACGCGAGGTGAAATTCAGGGGCAAATACTTTGTCGCTCGGCGCTATGGAGAGGGCGAGAGACCGGGCCGTGCGCTGGCCAGTACTATTGCACAACCGCATTTCTCTAACTACGTGCTGGAGGTGCTTGACGCCGCGGGGACCCGCCACATAGACAGTCGCGATATTCTGAACACTTTTACATCATACTTCATACTACACGGGCCTCTAAGGTACACCGCGCAAGTCTCCCCCCAGATTTCTCCTCATACTTCGGTGACATAGCTTTAGGGTGGCTGGGTGACTTGCAACGCAAATTCCTGGAAGTGCCATTTGAAAATGATTAGTTGAGAGAAGCAATCATGCAGATGATCTCGGGGAAGGCGCCGGGCCCTGACTGCCTTCCCATAGAGTTCTATAAGACTTACATAGATCAGCTACTCCCCGTCCTGAAGGAGGTGTTTCTCGAAGCCTGGGAGGCCCAAATCCTACCTGCCTTAATGAGGGAGGCGCTAATTACGTCTCTATTAAAACCGGGTAAACCCGCAAACCGCTGTGAATCCTATAGGCCCCTCTCTCTTATAAACACGGATGCCAAATTGATTGCGAATCGCCTCAGCCTCCTGATGGACATGCTGGTCCTTCCAAACCAAGCAGGGTTCATTCCCGGCAGAGCAACTTCACATAACCTCCGGACGTTATTTTCTATCATGCAGGCGGTAGACCCCGAGCTTGTACTGGTAGCGGTGTTTCTCGATGCCTCTAAGACTGTTGAGTCGGTGGAGTGGGACTACCTGTTCACCGTCTTACAAAATATGGGCCTCCCTGCGAGCTTCTTGCAATGGATTCGACGTCTTTACACTTCGCCTAATGCGAAAGTTTTGATTAACGGTCATGTCCACTTCCATCCTTCTCTCGCGGAACCCACCAGGGCTGTCCACTCTCCCCCATCCTCTTTGCCCTGGTTATGGAACCATTGGCAGCCAAGGTTCGGCAACACTATAGCCATGTTGGCCTGCGTTGTCTTCTGTGCCCGGTCTTAATTTCCTTATATGCGGATGACGTCGCCCTCTACATAAAAAGCCCCCGTCAAAATCTGAATCCACTGCTGCGCGAATTTGTTAAATTTGTTGGCCAATCAGGCATCCATATCAATTGGTCCAAATCCAAAATATTCCCGCTGACCAGCTCCGCCACTCCCTTCGAGCCTGACTATCCCATCGTGTGGTGCGATGACGCGGTTCGATACTTGGGGATCCGAATTACGGCATTTTGTTGTGTGCAGACAGAGCAGGTCTCCTCCAATAGCAGACTTCGTATTATCCATTATCGCTTCTTACATCTTAGTTATTACACCCCAGTTAAGCTCCACAAATTAGGCCTACGGGATACACACAGATGTGACAGATGCAAGGTGGAACACGCAGGTTTTTTGCACCTCGCTTGGGGATGCCCTGAAGTACTCACCTACTGGAGACAGGTGCTTTCGGCCCTTGACACTATGACATCTGCACCTATCTCCCGATCACCACTCATAACTCTTCTTGGATACACTGCACACATTCCTGCTCCACATCGGAAATTCGTGTCCTTTTGCTTGGGGCTGGCCAAGCGCCGGTGGCCTGCAGATGGGGCCGGGCACCTAAGTTTAAGGACTGGCTGAGGGATCTGATCCTTTGGCAGGACAGACTCTGTACATATGCTGAATTGCTCCCTCACTCTTCACGTCCTTGTGACATCTGGGGCCCGCTGCAGACATACCTACTAGAACATCCGCTCACTATTGTACAGGACTCTTGAGAATTACCCGCACTGACCCCTGGGCCTGTTCCCTTGTTTGTGCGCTGACGCCCTTGCTTATGTAATTTATATGGGTTGTACCCTCTCTGCCCACCCCGATCCCCCGGGCGACCTATACCTACTCCTATTCGGACATATAGTGCATACTAGCACCTGTCCTGGTGACTCCACGATCTGCCCCCCCCCCCCCCTTCCATATGCCTCCATATGCCTCTGTACCGACCTCTAGCAACGTGTATTAGTCTATACTGGTTGCTGTTGCTTGTCCCTTTCTTCTCCTCTCTTTCCAGGTGTCTTTTTCGATTCACAATACTGCCTTGCTGTCTATGATATGATTGAGCATCTGCTGTATACGCTGGGATTTTGATTGTATGTCACTGTTGCGAAAAATAAATTAAAATAAATAAATTAAAAAAAAAGTTCTTGGCATCAAAGATAGATACCATACATGCACAATCCTATATTTGCATGGGAGAATTTTGTAGTTTGAGCACACAAGTTTCCAATTCCAGACTTATCAGTCTGTGATAACTAGGGTAGAGATGGAATTTTGGATTATGTTGGCTTTGTTAATACATGTATTACCCAATGCTAGAGTTAGTAATAGTACAAACGTGGCTCAGTGACATGAACCTTGATGGCTTCAACTTTTACTAAATGACAACTCACCTAGATTCATCCTGTACATCAACCTCACCCTCATGAAACACGTTCCCAAAAAAGCGAAGACTGCGGAGTTACGTTTTTGGTACAATAAAAGCCTTCATAGGATTCGCTGGAGCATTGTTGTATACAATCCATTGAGCCCCTCTCCCACAGGGTACATCCATCAAAGGTTGCAATAGATTCAAATTAGCGCACAGTAGAATTTGCAGACTAGATATTACAAACGCCTCAGACTTCATGATGCTTCTACGGATTACCTCTCGTTTTATGAACATTCTGACCTCCAGTGCCATGCAATGTCTCTTTGGTAATAAGAAGTCCCATTGCTACCAACGGTCTAACATATTGTCTACCCCCCTATTCGTCAATCAACCCCAGCAATATCAGTTTTGGCTAGTACACAACAGGTCTACCTACAACCTGGGATAAAATATTGCATACATTGTGCCAAAATCTTTGTATGGTTGGTCACTTCCATATTGTGTGAAAGAGCGCTTCCATGGCTGATCTACATCTCAAGCAATGTGGGTCTAGGCTGTGCTTCATTTTACTTCAACGTGTGGAGTTGTAGTATACCCTTTGCAAATCTGAGCTGAATTGGCCTCAGTTGCATGAAGACTGCCAGCACCCTGGGGGCCATTTTACCCTCTATCCAATACTCTTCCTCAAGTATGCACAGATCACATTCTGTCTGTGCCGTCATGGGGTCTGGGGTGTTATTCACCAGGGTGCAGTATATATTTGAGATCCCTTTCTTTGACAACCGAGTCTTTGTGATGCACGCCTCAATGGGATTATATGGAAGGGGGGGGTCCTGTAGAGTATCTAGGGATGCCTCTAGCTCATGACATAGTTGTAGATCATGATGAAATTGTGTCTCATGCATCGCATATGTGTTTGTGAGGTGTTGAAGTGTATGGAGGGAGCTGCCCTCCCAGACAGCTCCTAGCTGAGAAATTCCAATGATGTCCCAGATTCAAAAGTCTTCTAGCATTTCTGCATTGCTGTGTGTCCTAGCAAGTTACCAGCCCCTAGCGATGTTTCCGCTGTCTGTACACCGTGTCATTTGTTACCTTTTAATGCCTGATGCCAATACGACCATGATGTCTGGGATACTGAAGGGAGATTGATGTGTTTGTAGGAGCCATAGAGTAGGTGGAGTATAACATGTTGTTCGAGGGCTCAGAACTCAACAGCTATTGCTAGGTCTTCCCGGTCTGCAAATACCCAGTCATTGATTGCCACTATGTGGCTAGCCCAGTAGTACAACCCTATATAGCAACCTCTAGACCCCCGTCATATGGGCCCAGCATACATTTACGACAGGAGATACACATCTGGTCCCCCACCTCGAGGTACTTCACTATTGCTGATTACAAGGTTTGAAAAAATTCAGGTGGTATGTTGTAGGGAAAGTTTTGCAGTGGAACCAATATGATTTTGAACAGTGCTCCTCTGCCACCTGTATTCAAAGGGAGACATTACCACATATCCATGTCTCTTCTTAACAGGGAGATCAAGGTGGTGATGTTCAAGTCCCATTTCTTTTGTCTGGTAAGTGTTATGTGCATACCAAGTTATTTGACATATTTGTCGACCCATTAGAGCTGAGTGGTAGGCCTTATATCGTTGTGGGCTCCGATTAGGTGGATATAGGTGGATGTGGCCCAAATAACTGTTAGGCTGGATGCTTCTGGATATATCTGGAGAATTTGCAGCAGCCAGGGTAGGGAAGTCTCAGGGTCTCTGATGTAAACCAGGACGTCATCTGCATATAGTGATACCCTGTACTCTGGGTATGTGGGCCATTGGAAGCTGAGCTGTACTTATCGCCTCATCCCCTCCGCTAGTGGCTTAATGGCCACGAAGAGGTGAGGCGACAAGTGGTAGTCTTATCATGTACACTAATCAAAAAAGGTATCCAACCCTGTATAGAGTAGATAAGAAAGGTAGAGGCACAATTCTCTATCAGGACGTGAACTCAGTTGACTGCTGCTACTACCACTATTGGGAGCAGTACCTCTTTTTTATAATAACCCTCACACACTCTAGTAGTGTCATGCTTTATCATCGGGTTCACCCTGGCTCCTAAAGGCCAGGGTGGGCTCGACCATGTTTCAGGTAGCAAGGCGAGGGGGGTTAAAGATTAAAAAACCACCAACACCTCCCGGTATACCTTTAATATGGAGTAGTGGTAGCTATTAAAAACACAAACGATAGGTGTTCCAAGGATATGATGGTCCTATGATGCCAACATGTTTCAGCCAACAGACGGCCCTAAGGGTCAGGGCAAACCAGCAGTGTAAACTCCCTCACTGGAAAAAAAAAAACACCGAAAAAGTCATCAAAATGTAAAAAATATTTTATTAACAAAATACGCCTTATGGATATACTTATCGTCAGTGTGGCGTTACATCAATCAGATGTCCAACCAAATTTCGGGTGACCACTCGCCTCCCACGAGTGCAGGCAGAGGGGCAGTCCTGTAATCACACAATCATCCAGGATCCTGGCCCGAGGAATTACCTACAGCGTCCTGCAGCTCCCGGCGTGCACGTTTTTGAATAGCTACCACTACTCCATATTAAAGGGATACCGGGGGGGGGAGTTGGTGTTTTTTTTATCTTTATCCCCCCTGGTCTTTTCTCTTAAGTGCTCTGTTGTACATATCCATTACCAGTGGAACCAAGCTCAATGCGTTTTTCTTGAAGATTTTGAGTGGGTAACCTTTATGATCAAGGGTTTTCTCTGAGGGAAGTGACTGGATAACTGTCTTCATCCATCTGCGTCCAGTGGTTCTTCCAAACCCTGCCTCTCTGTCGGTGAGTCTAGGTGTTATCAGGTCTTCTATGATCGGGCGGGTATTATCGGCTAATGGTAGAGGTTCTGCATAGAGACGAGCGTAGTAAGATGCATATTCTTGGGCAATTGTGTGATAGTTTGGTTTGTGTGGGAGATAATGCTGGGAACCAGCCTAAATTATTGTTCCCTGTTTGCCATTCAGTGTAATAATTTCCCTGCCCTCGTATATCTTGTATTGTCATCTCATAAATTAAGGAAGTCAAATCTGACCGTTTTTGTCGGCACAACCGCCTCGTAATCTCTTTATGCCTTGTGTGGTCATCTGGGGGCTCAATCATCTCCCCCTTGGCCCTGGTTATACCACTTTGTAACTTGGCTATTTCACTATGCTTTCTTTAGCCTCTGCTTGATATGATATAGCCAGTCTTCTCCAGACTGTCTTTAGAGCCTCCCGAAGTACAGTTAGGGAGCTAACCGTGCCCTTGTCGGTTTCTAGATATTCTACGATTTGCTGTCTGAGAAACTCATCGAAGGGGGCATCCGGGCGCTACTAGGTGCTCGGACACCATAATTCAGCCTGCCTTCTTCTGGATAACTCATGTTTTATTGTTATTGGGGCATGGGCGATAAGGACGATAAGGACACGTGGAAGGATTTGGGTGTCTACCACGGAGGGTAAAAAGAAGTAGCTTATCCAAAAGGATCTTACTAATACTAGTGTTGGTTCTGGGGTCCATGACTGAATTAAAGTCTCCCCGACTTATTACGTGTCCTGAGGGAGATGGCAATAGCACTTTTGAGTGTTGTAAGTGTGTTCTCTGAGTGTAGGAGGGCGTAAACTAAGGCAGTTGACCAATATGTCTCTCACATTTTCCCTTCTAGCACCATAAATCTGCGGAGGTAGTCAGTGTGTTTTTGTAACTTGCAATGGGAAGTGTTTGTGGAGAAGAATGGCAGTCCCCCTGGACGCGTTTGTGTAGCCGGTATGAAATGCTCTAGTGTAACTTCTGCAGGATAAAAAGGGACATATTATAGGTGGCTGATGCCTTTTGAGAGGTTGCAATATTGCGCCCCCACTTCGTTTTGTTGTTCAAAGCCATTGACATTCCAGGAGAGTATTTTAAACTTGTTTTGTGTTTCTGTTGTGGGCATTTATGACGTGATGCAGGTTTAGGAGAGGTGCTCCAATGTCGCGGCCTGTGATGTGAAAACAAACTCAGATTAACTGAGTTAAATCAATCTCAACCCCAGCCCCCAATTCACTCCTCAATGCAAGGCATCAGCCACCCGTTCCCAACCATGTAAACTTCTAATACAGGGTGTATGGCTCTGATTTTTTTTTTTCTTCTTCAAGTGAGTATAAGTGATCATCAATATATTTTTGTGCAACCGACCCACTAAGTTATTATATGTGTATCATATTTGCATGCCTTGGAAGATTACAGATCCTATCGCCCAGCCCAGAGTAGTTCACTATAAAGTATAGGCACTGTTTTTTAAAGGATATTAAGAGCTTGTTCGGCAAACAGTTTAGGGGTCCCATCTCAGGGGCTCCCCGTTTGCTCCAGAGTGTCCCTATCTGCCACTGTCACCCTCTTTGATGCTAAGGTGCTAGTCGGACCGCACATCTTCTCTCCTAGGCTGTTGTTCTGTGGGATACCGCGACCTGCTCTATCTAGAATCTTTTTTGTGCAGGCAGTGTTCCTTTGGTGGGGGGGGGGGATGCCCGAGTTCCGAAACATTTTTTTCCTGGCTTCCGTATTTCTAGTCAGTCTCAAACTGCTTGTGGTGTTTCAACTAAATGTATTTTTCCATTTTGTATCATTGTTAGTTTTGCTGGAAACATTAACATGTAGGTCATCTTCATCGCCTTTAACGTTTGCTTGACTTCGCTGTAGGATTTCTACACCTGCTGCACTTGAAAGGTATAATTCGGGTAGATGCTGACTCTTGTCAAATCTGTTGCCAGATTGGCGTGAAGTTGGGACTGTTTCAGTATACTGGCCCTATTGGCAGAGTTCAAGAAACAGGCAATCATCGGTCTCTAAGGTGCCTCATTGGCGGCTGTTCGTGGGGGATCTGTGGGCCCTTTCAATGACCAAGTATGATGATAGTGCTTCTGTAGGTTGACAGGATTTCAGCCAGGTGGTTCAATGCCCCCTTGGTGGAGTCCCTCCACTCCTTCAGGCACCACAATAAAGTGCAGGTTGTTCCAGCTTGATCGACCCTCTGCATCTTCTATCATGTGTTCCAAGTAACTCGCTGTTCGAGGCATGTGTGCTGTAGATACACATGCTTTGCATAAGTCCGCCATCTAGTGTTTAGCTCGGATGATTACAAGCTGTTTTTGTTCCAAGAGGTTTTCCCCAAGTCAGAAGGCTTTGTGAGTCCTCCTCTTAGTAATTCTGCGCAGGGTCATCAACAACATCTTCAGATTATTTTTTCCGCCGGCTGGTTCGGATGTAGTATCTCATGCTCCGATTTGAGACTCCTTCGGGCTCCCTTCAGTACCTATATATATTTCGACTGTGTTGTTTCGATCGGTATACTATTGCGTCCCATACGCACTTTCTGTAGCGGGTCTTAGGTTGCATCCTTGGCCCTTGGGCCATCCCCGGATGGGCAAAACGTTAACAACTCTCTCAGAGAATGACGGGCTAATGGAACACACTCCGTTCTGTTTCTATCTGAAGTGTCGTTCCAAATAAACTCACACCGACCAACATCCCATTTGTAACTTGTAGGAAAGTAGGATCCTTCTGCATGGTTACCCCCACTTTTTGCCTGGTGCTAAGCTGTTTTTGACTAGTCTGACTGGGATCCTGCTAATCGGGATCGCAGGCTCTCTGCTTTCTCTCTTAAATTGTTATGTCAGTACTTTGGTACATCCCAGATTTGATACTTGGGCACCCTTATAAGTCCCTAGTGTATGGTACTAAGGTACCCAGGGCTTAGGTACCCCAGAGGTCCCCCATGGGCTGACTCATGCATTATGCCACCCATAGGAGACCGTTCAAAATGGAACTACAGGCCTGCCATTGCAGCCTGCGTAAGCTGGTGCTAGCACCACTTACTTAATATATAGGTTTCCTATATCTACGGTCCCTACACTTAAAACCTATGTCACCCCTATAGCAGAGCAGGCCTTTGCAATCCTGAAGGCAGGGTGCTTGGTTCTAAGTGAGAGGGTGCCCCTGCATGAGCAGGACACCCCTACAGCCTACAGAGTCCATTCTCCCAAGTTGTCCGTGAAGCAGCCATATACTATATAGAGGGGCACCGCATAATTACGCGTGGTATCAAACATGTTGGAATCATACCCCCACGCCATAAACTGTATGGAAGGTATATTCCAAGCACTGGAAGAGCCCTTCGTTAGGCGCTCCATGTCCCCGGTACCAGTCTTCCAGACCCGGACAGCACAAAATGGTTGCTGCCGACAAGAGACACGATTCTGCCCTCCTGCTGCTGAGCTAAGCTCGAGCAGGGCAAGGCAGAACAGTAGGCATCCTGTCACAGGAAGGTGTGACCACCTCCCAGACAGGATTTAGTGTATTGTAGCAAGGTGGGTGCGCTTGCCAGCACCACTCAGTCTGCATGTGGAGCACATTTGGTGTCCCCATGCATAGTCCAGTTCAAACCAGTCCTGGGAGCCGTTGGCTCCTGCTCTGGCGCGAAACTGGACAAAGGACATGGGAGTAACCACCCCACTGTCCAGACTCTCCCCTGGGAGGGTCCCCTGAATCATCCCAACGCTTTTCCTAGGGTACTTAAGGGCTTACCTGGGTGTGGGTCCCTAGATTTGTCGTGGGATAAGATTCAGATCAGACACCAATTTTTCTGTCTGGGTACTCTGGACTTCGCTGGACTTCGTTGGGCTCGACTTCGTCTCCCTTCCGGTCTGCTGCATCGTCTGTGCACCATACCGTAACCCTCCAAGGCCTGTGGGCATCAAAGACACCTGAAGGAATCTCCCTTGAAGTGAAGGGGTCACTTTCCTGCATTCACAGGCACCTCAACAAAGTCGACCGGTCTGCTGATCCTGAGCTCCTCCGGACTCTGAAGGCTCTGCAACACTAGGGGTGGTTTTCCACAGCTCCCAAGAACTGCCCTGCCCTCTCACCAAGTTTGAGGGCAATATTCCTCGTGGGGGTTGCAATAACTGAACCCCTGTGCACCGCGTCAACTTGCAGTTGCAAAGGCTTGTTGACTTCCTTCCAAGAAGCTCTTCAGGCTCCAAGTAGCTCCAACCTCGAGCACCTCCAGTGACCAGAATCTTGAGCCACACCACATCATGTGCATCGTGGCCTTCATCTTTTGGTGAGCTGCTTGAGGTCCTCTCACGACTTAAGTGCTTAAAGCCTGTGGGTCCATTTGAGGGTCACCTTTGCTTCTCTTGGGCTCCCCTGATTGCTCGGGCCTGCCCTAACTCCCCTGCTTGTGGTGAGTCTCTTGGACTTTACTGGTCCTGACGTTCCTCCTTCTTCAGCTCCTGCGTTGGTTGCATTTGCCAAAGCTTGTTGGTGCTCCCGCCAGACACCGACCCCTCAGCACTCGACATCCTTCGTGGGACAGCTCGTGCACGATTCCTGGGCTTTCTCAGCGTCGCCAGGTCCTCACAGCTGCAGAGTCAATGTCATTTTCAACTCTCCTGCCACATGCGACATCGGAGGGCCTTCGTCTTCCAAGTCTTCTGGTCACTCCTGAGTGACATTGACTCTGTCCCCTCTGCTTGCAGGTACTTCTCATCTAGAATCCACCTTTGGATTCCACCGGACACTTTCTCCTCCTTCAGCAGCTGCACTTTCCTGAAGTCCTCCATTGGGTTCAACTGCGGTTTCCGACACCACTTCACACGTATACATCCGGCTTCCCTGGGATTGGTAGCGTAGGTACTAGGGTATCCACGGGTGGGGTGTCTCTCTATCCTTTTGTCTTCCACAGGGTTTCTTCAGGGTCCACTGGGAAGGGTCCTTAAGCTTTAAAAATCCAATTGCGACACATAGACTTGTATGGAGCACGCAGTCGTGTTCCCACACTTCACACGCTCTCTGGGGGGCTCCTATTCACTCACCATGGGTGGTTCCTTCGGTCCCCAGCCCTTCTATGTCCTCTTAACCTTGTCTTGACCTGAGCTGTGGTTCTTATGCCACTTTTAGTATATGGTGTGGTACCCCCCTGGGGTCTACTGTGTATTACGTGGTATTCACTGTGTTTCTTTGCAAAATATTGAGTGTGTTGTGCATATCTCCGGGTAGGAGATATACTTGTATGTGTTTGAGAGTATTATATAATAAATATATGTTTTTATAAATACTTTGTAGGGTTCTTTTTTCACTTAATCTATACTATAAGATTGCATTCTGGTAAAACAAGCTGCTTTACACTCCTTCTGGACTAATCTTGAATGCTTCTCTCCACAGCTACCACTTAGAGAGCTTTCTAAGGTTGTCTAAGACCTCTTAAATCACTATAAGGCTTGTCTGGACTGGAGCAAGGTGCCCACTTACATAAGTGGACATCATGTACCAGGCTAGCTTCTCACATAACTTGTTCCTCTCACCCGAGCATTGAGAAGACACCTGTGAGGCCTGCAAATCCCTTCAGTCCTAAAAGACTCTTCAGGACCAACATGCGAGACGACAGGAAATGCAACGCAAACAAGCGGACGATGTCCCGGACATCTACAGTCGACAAGAAGAGGAGAAAGAACCTTCCGCTGCGCAGGAAGAATCACCTTCCATCCATGATTCAGAGTCCGAGTCTCAATCCGAGAATGACTCGACCATTCTTCAGCCAGCGCAGGAGCAACGGACAGTGAGTACTGCTACCCCTGACCCGGAGCCCAAGCCAACGGTTTCCACCGAAAAACCTGCTCACGGGCCGCCACTGCTGACAAGCCATGGTGCGCACTGAAAAAAAGACTCGGAAACCATGCCCTCCCACCCTGATACAACCACCCAAAACAACAGACTTCTAAAAAGCAGTTGAGTTTTGAAGAGGTATTGGACATTCCTGTTCAACCTGTGAAGAAGAAGAGAAGGATGCTGCTACTAGTCCATTGCACATTCCTATTCCCACTTCCCCAATACCACAAACGCCTTGTCCACCACCTCACTCACAACAATTGTCTGAGGCAGGTAACCTATCCCCTCAATCTATAGTAAAGGAAGATCAGGACATCCCAGGTGATACTCAACCAGGGGATCCTTGGGATGATTACGATATTGAGCCCAAAGCAGACACTGACCCTGATTGATATGTCACTCGCCCATCACCACCTGATAATACCTCTGCTTATCAGGACCTAATAGCGCGTGCAGCCACATTCCATCAAGTATCTCTATATAAAGACTCAATAGAGGGGGATTTTCTGTTCAAGACTTTGTTTAATGCACAGAGGGGCACAATACTTACCATTACTCAAAGGTATGACGCGTCATTTGGACAAAATTTTTAAAGATCCTGTCAAAGCAAGGATAATTACTCCACACCAAAAAATACAAGGCAGCACTATCGGACCCCATTTTTATTACAGGTCAACTAACCCTGGACTCTTTAATAGGTCAAACGCAAGGAAAAGAGTTAAGTCCCAAACAACTGGAGATGCTCCAGAAAGAGTCCAAGCTCATAGATGCCTCTGGTAAAAGAGTTGCGGCATAAGCAGCTAATCATTGGCGTGTAGCCAATAGACCGGCTTTGCTAGTGAGGTATGACTGGGTCCATTGGGCCGAAATGGAGGGGCTCCTCCAACACCTATCAGAGGAGCATAGAAAAAGGGGTCAAGAAATAGTAAATGGAGGTAAGCTTATTACCAACAATTCTATTAAATGTGCACTAGGTACAGCCGACACTGCGGCTCTGGAGTATTAAGACCAGTATCCTAATACGACATAACAACTACCGGGGGTCGTCTGCAATAGTTTCTCAACAACTGGAAATCAATCACAACAGACCAATGGGTCTTGGACATTATCCAACATGGTTATCGTCTTTTTTTTTTTTTTTTTTTTTAACTTTGTTTATTGAGATTTTGTGTCATGTCATTACAGTCATAGAGTAACCATAATCGAGATCAAGTGGCATTACAGGAACATGGTTATCGTCTTGAGCTCATAACCACTCCTCTGAATATATCCCACCTCGCAAATATATTATCTACACAACATCAAATCTTTCTGCAAAAAGAGATAACTGCTCTATTACAAAAGGGAGCAATAGTACCAGTCCCACAGCAATTTTAGTGAACAGGAGTATATTCACTATACTTCCCATTCAATAATTATAGCAGAGCACTTCCATATGGTCACTCTCCAAGAGATCATTCCATTATTACAAAAAAAGGACTTCATGGCGGGGTTAGATCTAAAGGACACCTATTTCCATATACTAGTTCATCCTGCAAATAGGAAATACCTCAGATTTCTCTTTCAAGGGAAACATTATCAGTTCAGAGTTCTTCTCTTTGGGATTACCACTGCACCGAGTATTTACAAAATGTTGAGCAGTGGTAGCAGCACATCTGCGCAGACATAATATTTGTGTCTTCCGACATCTAGATGACTGGCTAATCAAAGTAAACAACCTCAAACTTTGCAACCAAACCACTCAACAAACTATAACATTTGCTACATCAACTAGGGTTTACCATTAATCTACAAAAGTCTCATCTACTACCAGCCGTTATTCAGACGTACCTAGGGGCTATGCTCTACACAAATTTAGCGTTGGCATATCCAAACACAGACCGAATATACAATATAGTAACATTATTTCAGCAGTTTCAAACAGGAAGTCAAATTCCTGCAAAAACATTTCCAAGACTTCTGGGCATGATGGCATCCTGTATTCACATATTCCCTCAAGACAGACTAAATATGAACCTTTGCAACAATGTCTCTCTCAACAATTGACTCAATCACTGGGTCAACTTCACGATCTAGTGTTGGTAAACAGCTGCACACATCACTCTCTGCAATGATGGAGTCCACAGAATCTATTCAAAGGGCGGCCATTTCAGGACCCTTTTCCCCACTTACTTCTAACAGATGCTTCCCTCACAGGTTAGGGAGGACATCTCCACAACTACACTGTTCAGGGAATATGGAATTCCAAGCACAATAATCTCCATATCAATCACCTAGAGCTTCAAGCTGTTTATCTAGTAATCCAAGCCTTCCTACCTCACCTACAACACAGACTTGTCATAAGTCGAACAGACAATATGACAACTATGTATTATTTACAAAAACTGGGGACACACGTACTTTCCAATTATCTCGCTTGGCACCTAAAATATGGAGCTTGGCAATACACCACAACATTAATCTTTTAGCAGAACATGTCCCAGGGACGAACAATCAAATTGCGGACTTTCTAAGGAGAACGCAACAACAAGTCCATGAATAGGAGATTCACCCCAATGTTCTTGGGGGTTTCCAGAAATAGACCTGTTTGCAACAAAAGAAAATGCGAATTGCCCACACTTTACAAGCAGGTATCCACACCATCAATCCAAAGGCAATGCTCTATTGAAGATTTGGTCAGGGATACTTGCAAACGCTTTTTCACCTCTCCCACTACTTCCGTTACTGGTCAGGAAGCTCAGACAAACATCTCTCACCATGATACTAATAGCTCCAATATGGGCTCAACAACCATGGTTTTGAACATTACTGGAACTGTCTTTAGTCCTACACGAGAAGCTTTACCTCAACCCGGACATTCTCACACACAACCATGTAACACTAAGACATCTCCGCCCCAAAGCAATGTTTCTTGCAATTCGGCTCCTGAAGTCTTAGAATTTGGATACTTAAATTTACCTCAAGAATGTAAGAATATTCTTAAAGATACTCGTAAACCAACCACAAGGCAATGCTATGCGGCAAATTTGAAAAAAGTTATGTTCTTCCACAAACAAGAGGTCAACCCTCTTCAGGCAAAGGTACAGACAATTATTTTATGCCTGTTGCATATACAAACTGCAAGGGTGCCGTATACTTCTGTACGATTACATCTTGCAGTTATTGCGGCATGTCTGCATAATAGACAACACATATCTGTGTTTAAAATTCCACTTATCAAAGCCTTTATGTAGGGACTTAAAAGGATAATTCCTCCTAGACTTCTACCTGCCCCAGCATGGAACTTAAACATTGTCCTAACAAGATTAATGGGCCCTCCTTTTGAACCATTACACGCTTGTCAATTGCAGTACCTTTCATGGAAACGTGCTTTTTTAATCACTATGACTTCTCTTGGAGTCGGAAAAATTCATGCATTATCTTTCGAAGAGCCTTTCTTTCCACTACATCGGGACAGAGTAGTACTTAGAACTAACCCAAAATTCGTACCAAAAGTGGTTTCCAATTTTCAGTTAAATCAATCCATTAATTTACCAGTTTTTCCCCGCAACCAGACAGAGTTGCAGAATGGGAATTGCACAATTTAGAAGGAAAAGGGCACTAATGTATTACATTGATAGGACTAAATTATTTAGAAAAACAAAACAATTGTTTGTTGCCTTTGCACCTCCTCGTATGGGAAAGACCATTACAAAATCGTGCATTTCAAGATGGATAGTTAAATGCATCCAAACATGCTATGCAAAAGCTAAACAACTTTTACCTGTTCCCCCAAAAGTGTACTCCATTAGAAAGATTGGAGCTTCCATGGCTTTCTTAGGTAACATTCCTATTGCTGATATTTGTTAGGCAGCAACATGGTCTACTCCACACACCTTCACAAAACATTATTGTGTGGATGTATTTGCACAAGAACAAGCCAATGTTGGTCAGACAGTACTTGAGACTCTTAAACACTACCCAGGGAGAGGGACTGCTTTACAGTCTATGCAAAGCATGTGTATATTTATAGCACAAATGCATTGTACGGATTATGTTACTTACCCTATAAGCATCTGTGCTGTAGATTCACATTCACCAAATCTCCTCCCCAATAAATCTTGTGTAGATTGCAGTTCAAACACTTTATTTCTTAATAAACCATGGACTTCTCATTGTTTACATGTACAGCATTCTTACATTCTCACCTACCCATGGCAAAACAATCTGAAGATGGCATCGATGACCATGCACAGTATTACCAAGAGGAGGAGTCACACAGCCTCATGACTCAAAGAAAAATTCTTAAAACAAAAACCATTTGTATTCACCCGAGCCCAACACTAGATGGCAGACTTATGCAAAGCATGTGAATCTACAGCACTACATGCCAAAAACAGAGGTAAGTAACATAATCCATTTCCCTTAAGCGGATTGCATCGGAGGACAATGTCTGCACCAAGTCTTCTGTGTTTTCCCTCTTCCGTGACCCTCTCTGCAATATTTCACATGCCTGAACAGATTTGTCCCATCTCCAGTCCTACCTTCCAATCTGTGTCTTCATGGTGGTTGCCATATTGCTGATTGCTTGGTTCTGGAGTAATCTGTGTCTCTGTGGCTTCTCCGGAAGCAGGAGCAACCTTGGCTAGCCTTGTTGCAGTTTTAGCATATTTGTTTATAATCTGTGTTGGATGGGCACTGCAGTCTGTGACTTCTCCTCCATGCCAGGAGAGTAGGCCTGTCTGGGGTGAGCGAGTTATGCACAGCCCAGCTGCGTGTGTTTAGTCTTACTTCACCATGTGCTGAGATGGGGAGGCGGGTGAAGCGTCAGTGCCCACAAGGCTGTCCATTGTCCACTGCTACCATTATGGTTCGATGATCAGGGAGTGCATCAGTAATGCAAAGAAATAGGCATTCAGTTTTTCCCCTTTATGATACGTGTGTATCTTAGCAGGTTCTGCTTCTTGCTGAGTGCCCCTCAGGATACCCCTCTAGTCTGCTACCAAGTCCAATCAAGGCTGATTCCTCAAAGGAGATAACCGACCAATTCCCCCCACCCAAAAGGGCAGGGGTCATTCGCAGATCGCGTCGCCCCTGGTGGTCCGCAGCCTATGTGGCTGTTCCAGCAATGTCAGGATTTGGTGGGTCTGATCTCGTTCACTAGTCATGGTGGACCAACAGTGCAGCTCTCCAGCGGCGCCATTCCTGCCTGGCTCCCTCTGGGCCGATGCTTGTGTGAGACCAGTGTCGGATTACCCATTGCTTCAAATCCTTTCAGTCGGCCAGCCACAGCACCCTAAACACACTTATAAGGATGTCTCCTAAAGTTCTGGGTCACTGGGCTTAAGAGCCTTGTATGTTTGTCTTCGCCCCAGGGCCGTCCTCCTCCTCCTCCTCCTCTTGTTTCTTCTTTCTTCTTTCTTCTTTCTTCTTTCTTCTTTCTTCTTTCTTCTTTCTTCTTTCTTCTTTCTTCTTTCTTCTTTCTTCTTTCTTCTTCCTCCCTACCACCCCATCCGAGCAGTGGTCACAGGAGGTGATCTTACACGGCCCGTGGAAGCAACCCTCCGTGAAGTAGTTGCGGCTGGGTCAGACATGCAGCGTAGGACGAAGGATTGCTCAGAGAAGAGTGTCTCAGATACGGCTGCTGTTGTGCATGGCTGGCCAGCATATTTAAATATTAATTTTCAAAATTAATATTGCATTGCTACATACTTTTTCATTCGTTACAGAGTGAGTTGTCTAAATCGTTATGTTCTCCATCAAATTATCTGTTTTTATATAACAAACATTGGAAAAACCAGTAGTTGTTTCTAAATTGACACGGTCTGGGCTTTGCCAATGCTTGTTGTAAATCAAATGCGTCATGAGGCATTTAAATGTTTGCATGCATATGTTATGGTGCTCATGTATGCATGGTAACACCTGGTGACCGTTTTTTAGGTCTCTCCTACGCAGCGCGCATGCGCTGCATAGGAAGACCTTAAGCAATCCATTCAGTTTGTGTTCCAAAAACGTGCGCGCGTTGCATTGCCTTTAATGGCAACGCGTGCACGTTTGGCGATTCATTTGTGGGAGTGAGCTTTAAAACCATCTGGTTTTAATTAACCTATGGTTCCTGCTCGCTCCCGCAAGGGAAACAGGCCCAGGCTCCCTCCTCTATCCCCTCCCCCCGCTGCTTTTTATTACTTTCAGCACGAGGCACAGGCATACAAAGCCACATCGTGTCTCTTCACTCCCCTGCAAGCCACAGCGCGTCTCTTCACTCCACTGCCTCCTGCGCTCTCACGCGCCGTTACACTCAATCCAGTCCATGTGACGGTAAAAGATGCTTTCACTACAGCCGCAATAGGAATCATTTGTCACCTTCAAAATGTAGCGATGATTTCACCCTGCACATTATTTTAACGCTTGTCAGTTTATCTAAAGAAATGCAGTTGTAAGTTTATAAAGCTTATTGCAATAATAGTATATCTAAGAGGTTGTCTGGCCTGAATATGTTTAACGCCTTGCAGTGTTGGCTTCGTGCCCTTTGCCATGTGGCAACAGCAGTTCCTGGCCGGAACACAGTGACGTGCTCACTCTTAATGATGACCCAATTGTTTTGGGAGCCATATTAGGTAGAGTACATGGAGTTATTTAATGCTGATGAGTATGAGGGTTCAGTGTTTTGGTGTGCCAGCCATGCGGTGTCACATGGAGAATGCCTTGCGCCAGATTTTTTCAGGCTGGGGTGGCCCCGCCAGACAGCGTCCAAGGAGAGTTGAGGGGAAATATTGCCCCCAAGTCCTCAGTTTCGGGGTGCTTCGTTAACACTGTTAAGTGGGCATTCTCTCCTGCTTTCATTTACTGTTTCCATCTGCACATTAGTCCTTTTCTGACTTTGGTGAAATGCGCAGGTTTTGTCCTGAGTGACAGAGCACTGGTGTTGGCGCGCCCCTGTGTTTCTCTTCCGGTTCAGCGCCCCCATCACTGTGGAAGAGACCACAGGACAGGTTTGTATGGACTGCGACAAGGTACATAGGCAAAGTGGTAGCAGCCTGATGACTTACCTGTAATCGTTATTCCTCTGACCCCTATGCTGCCCTTGATGGCCTTGTCCACAGTACAGCATGGTATCGTTAGTCACAGGCCTTGTTAATGTTAATGAGGATTTATAGAGCGCACGTACGCCGGGTTGGCTTCATGGCGCTAGCAGACATCTTGACAAAGGCAGCGGAAACTAACTCTGAGTAAACAGCCAGGTTTTCAGGAGTTTCCTAAATGGGAGGAGATCAGTACATGTACGAAGCTCAAGAGGGAGGGAATTCCACAGCTTGGGAGCAAGAATGGCAAACCTGCGTCCTCCAAGACGAGCTCTCTTGAAGTTCGGACTAGAAAGAAATGAAAGGTGGGTAGATCTTAGGTAACGGGTGGGGGAGTACCTACGTATATGTTGTTAATGAATTCCGGACTGGTACCATGTAAAGCCTTAAAAATAAGGCAACCGGTTTTGAAGACACAGCGACGTTGTACCGGGAGCCAGTGTAGTTTCCTCAGTAGAGGAGAGGCGGGTTGCCATTTAGGTTGGTGGTGGCCTTGAGTAAGGGAAATGCGCCTTTCTTGGTGGCCACAAATGGGTACAAATTTGTTTCTAGCTCAAACGGTTCAAATGTTACCAAAAACATGGCGACGTGTGTTCACGTGCAGGGGAAGGACCTTCGTAAAAGTCTTTCAGTTGCTTATTTCTGTATTTGGTTGTTAAACTGGGACTAATGATGTGAAATCTCTACCCAGAGATTATGAAAATGTGTAAAAATTGCAAAAGAATAGAGTAATATTATTAAAAAATGTAAACGTCAGATGGAATTAGAGTCTGGTGACCAAGGTCGCCCCAAAGAAATTTAGTAAGTGAACGTAATAATTGGAAGAATTGTGATTGGACTGAGCTCTACGTGACACTTCGGCTGTGTCTTATAGGATGTGGTCATAGTTAATCATCCAACTTGCAGTGTCATCTTAAGTGTATTTGGGTCATCAAGTAAGTGTATTGGGGTCCTCTGTTTTGAACAACTTCGACTTTTGTTACCCATTTTCTGATAATTCATGCTCACGTGATGCCATACAATATTCAATTATATGTTAAACTTTCTCAAACAAGGTCACACTAAACCGGCTGAAATATGTCTTGTCCGGGAACCCAAAAAAAACGTTTGATGACACTGGGTAATTATAGAGACAGACTCAGATTTGGAAATAGATAAAGAGAGGGGGATAGGTTGCGCTAAAGAATTTGACAGGGAAGAGAGAGGGACACAGAAAGATCACCTTTCGGGAGAGCGCGAGGGTGCGCTATACCCATGTGTGGGTACATCTGCAAGAGTAGATGTGTCCCGGTGATATCTAAGCTCACCCTTGGATATTGCCAGTGCACAGGGAAGCGAGTACATGGGCTGGACACTTGTCATTAGAGTTCCCCAGCTGAACGATGTCTTCACTGTACCTCAAGGTGTTTGGTACCAAACACCTCATCTTACTAAACCCACACTGATGCCAGTGCTGGATTTATTAATAAATGCACACAGAGGGCACTTTGGAGATTCCCCCTGAAAACCTGCTGACTACTAGAGTGTTGACTGGCTGGATTCTGACGTCCTGAGGTGAGAGCCTTCGCTCTCGGAGGACAGGAACAAAACTTGCTCTACGTGGAGGTGTTCAAACCTCCTCCAAACAGGATGGGCATTCCAGGGCGGAAGTTTCAAAGACCTGCCACCTTTGTTACGTGACCCCGGGCCTCTCCAGTTAGTGGAGTTGCCAGCCCCTTGTCCTGAACCCACCTTTCAGAAGTAAGGGAGGCAGGAAAATGTGTTAGATTAAGAGGTGTGCCCATATTCAGTCAGCACCACCCCTAGGGCAGGCCAGCTGATGGGGACATCACTTTTCAGATTCCTCCATGCTGTTTTGGACGGAAGTAGCATTCTAGGGTCTAGGTTATGCCCTCTTTCCACAGAAAGTGGTCGTATAGCGGGTGTAGACACCCTAAAGGTAGGCAGTGCATTGGCTACTACCTGTAGCTTCCTAGAACTCCTCTAAATTGAGTATTTAGGTGACACTCCTGAACCCAAGAACTCAGATTTGACAGATAAATAGAAGAGGGATAAATAAGAGTTGCTGCCTGGTGAGAACTGCATCAGAACTTTGGATTTTGGCGTGAAACCCTGTGGTCCTCTAACTCTCTCGACAATCGTGACCGAGTGACTCATCCTGCGATTTGGAAACCAGTGTTTGAAAAAGGGACAGTGCAGAGATTAATAATTTTTTTGTTTTAAAAGGTTATTGGTATCTTTAAAGGACGTCTGATGTTCATTTAAGACACTAAAGAAGAAGCAACCAGGACCTATTTTTTGGGGCTACGCTTATAGACTGTCCTTCCCTTGGTGTTGACGGCGTTTCGACCCAAATACTGGTTCAAGGGTCTCATCAGGACTGTGATGACCTGAGGGGCTAAAAAGGGTGCTGTATTAGTAATTCCATAGCCCATGATCAGACTAATTGTAGACCATATTTGACAAGGAAGGTATGCTTGCCCATAATTAGTAGGAAAGCAAGGATTTCTTTGTTTCTTCTCTGAGAGAACGGTCCTCCAGGGAACCAATGTCCAAAGGAACCCATTTTTAATTCTATACTGAATGTTCTTATCAAGCCACAAGATCTGGAATAGAAATTGGGGGGTTTGAAGTGGGACATATTTGAGCAACCATGACACTGTGTCATTGGTCGTGTGGGAAGTAAAAAATAATGTTTCCCACCTTAATGGTGGGCCCCCGGACTTCTGCTTTTTTGCGAATACGATCTTCCGGTCTGTAGGTCCTGGAGCCCTGAAAGGAATAGATGAGGAGGTGGAGGGAAGTCAGCTTTTTTTTTTTTAAATGCGGCATCAAGCACCAATGGATGAAAAGGGATTAAGAACTCTCCTTTGTACAAGGGGTACGCAATATCCCCCATCTTCTTTTGATGAAAGACGGGCCGGTGTCCTACTTAGTGTGCTGAAATAAATAGAGGGAACTTTAGTTTAACAGAGTATCGAGCGCATGAGATTTTACTGAGGGTGCGGGGCTCTAGAGGTCGGGCTGGATTAGGGGTCATTATCTTAACTAAATCGAGAGGTGTCTCTGAAATCCCCGTCGCTGCTCGAGAATTCGTTATGCGTCCCAGTTGCTCAAACAATTGAATTGGAACATAAGGAGGCGGACTCGCGATCATTCACCACTGGCTTTCATCAACTCTGTCGTCACTCAAGGGTTGTATAGTGTGGTGTCCGGTGAAGCCAAAAACCGGAAGGGATCCTGGAAGTGATTCTGTCTTTAAGAATGCAACACCAGACCAGCTAGCTTGCTTTCGTGCCGTATGTGTGCAACGCGCATGCGCTATTTCTATAGGTCAAGTCCAATACTTGAAATAATAATAATTATAATTTGGATACCTTGTGCAGCATGTTTAAATCGTGCATGCGCTATTTCTATGGATCCAGGTTCACTGTTCTGAATGGCACTTATTTGAATAAAAAAAAGGGGGGGGGGTACTAAAAAATATGTGTGTGTATATATATATATATATATATATGTATATATATATATATATATATATATATATATATATATATATATATATATATTTAGGAGAAACTCCTTGTTTCTTCCAAGTTCTAATCTATCATATGTCATTTCTTATCTAATGTAGGTACATCAACCGTTCTTTCGCAATGCAGAAAAACATTTGTTAACAAAACATATCTATAGTACTAACAAAAAGACTTCCAATGAACATAACCTTTTTGCGGATAAATACAAGTTACATTTTAGGGAAAGAATATATGACATATACCAAACATATAATACACATAAGAACCCAGTCAGGATTCTTAGGATGACTTTTTTTTTCAACTTTTTTTTTTATTGTATCCGCCAGAGTATGTGTTATGTATTCCAAATGATGCAATAAACAATGTCCCGTACTTTGTTTGACTAAATTATTTTACATCTAAGGCAACAGGTGTGCGTAGTTGGAACAAAGGTAATGGCGATTCGATGCGTCAAAGTAATAAAGATGCACCATTCCTCCATTGTGTTTAGACCTTGTCTGATGGTTACATCTATCGATCCACTTGCTTTCTAACCTTTTGTGAAATTGAAGGGACATCTCCACCTCTTAGTGGTAGGTTTGCATCCTCAATGATCTGCTATCTAGCATCACCTGGTGTATGTTGTTTTTCAATGTAGTGTTGTACCAGGAGAGCAGTCTCAATTTGACAGCGTATCCTGCTTCTATGTTGCCCAATTCTGCCTTAATCGGTTGAGTTGTCGGTCGATGTGTATTAGATTGCATGTACACCAGATACTGTAGATAACGTTCCTTGCGGAACAGTTGGTGTGCTGTTATAAAGTCACATTCACTTCTCCATGTAAGAAGTCTTTTGTGTTGGCAGTATATTGGCACGCCATGCAGTTGCCTTATTTATAGTGTCCTTTTATGGGGGCTAAACCCCACATTTCCGTTATAGTATCCAGAGGTTTTGTTATCTAGTGTCTGAGTGTAGTAAATGATCTGTTTTTCCCTTTTCTATATGAGAACAAAGGAAGTTCCTTGAATATGCTCATAGTGTTAAGTACAGGTCAATGTCGTTTGATGGTTTTAACGATTTTGGTTTTATCTGGACAAAAAGAGGTCACAGACAATCTTATTACATGTGGTCTTTTGTTTTGTTTTGAGTATCTCTTCTCTGAGGTTATACCAGGCTCTCTTCATGGAGGTATTGATTAATCGTTTTGGATACCTCTCTCTCTGCTTGCAACTCGGATTAGCACCTTCCTTAAAGAAATCATCTGTTCGAGGCATATGAGCTGTAGATCATATACTTGTGCATAGATAGCCATCTGGTGTTGGGCTGGGTTGTTTGCACTTTGTTTTTGTCTTGGAAGAAGTCTTTTGTAGTCACGAGGCAGGCGACTCCTCCTTAGGACGATAGTGCGCATGGGCATTGACTCTATCTCCAGATTGTTAGATCTTCCCTGAGCCAGCGCATGCGCTGCTCTGGCGAGACATTTAGTAACTAGGTTTTAAAAGTGCTACCCACAGGCTTTTGCCGGCCACCAGCTTGCTGTTACGCGCACAAGCGCGCACGACGTGGACACCTGCCATCTGCGCTTGAATCTCCTCCCCTACCCCCTCCCTTCTCCCACTCCCTCCTCATCAGCTTCTCTTATTACAAACTTCCCGCGTCGCGGGGCAAATGCTTGTTTTTATTTCCCGTTCCGTCCGATCACTTTCGCGGCTTGGCTTGTTTATCTTCGCTACAATAAGGCCTCGATTTAGAAAAGTTTTCTGGTACCCCGTGACTTCCTAAGTGTCCCATATCCTCAGTAGTACAAGTTGTACCTCACTTTACAGTGGGACCCCCATTGTAGCCTCCCTTTCATTGGATGCTGTGCTCAGAAATTCTCTATACCGGGGTATGTATAAACATGACTTTCACCCCGCACCGGCTTCACCTGCACTACTGTCATCCCGCACCGCCTTCACCCCGCAGCGCCTTCACCCCGCACAGTTTTTCACCCCGCACTGCCTTCACCCCACATCAACTTCACCTCACACCGCTTTTCATTGCGCATCTCCTTCAAACTTCAAACAAAAAAAAAACACCCAAAGCCCCACTGTCCTCGTTCTTTGCCAAGCGTGGAAGAAAAGAGAAGGACACAGGTGGTCAGCAGAGGATGGCAGGCGCGGAGCAATGGAAAGGTTGATGAATAACACACACACCCACGGTGAAAGGCACAGAGGCCCCACTCACAACAAGTACACATTTAAACAAAGCCTGGACGCAAATTGATGAATATCTCGGAATCTTAAAGGTTGCATAGAGTACCCCGGGAAACTGGCAGGGAAGGTTCGTGAATTCCCACAAAGAAAGAGCGAAATTCCGCCTGGTGCATAATTACAAATGCAACAAGCATTGGCATAGCCAATAGGTCTCGCCTTTGGGACCTTATAAGTGTTTAGTTATCGAGCACAATATCCTTGGTGCAACAACATCAACTGTTGCATGGCTAAACACTTATAAGGTCCCAAATGCGAGACCTATTGGCTATGCCAATGCTTGTTTTTTTTTCTGCCATCGGGTTCGGCTGTGATTTGCTGCGCTCCGGGTCAGTGTCGGTTTCGAACCCCCTTTCAACGCGCAATTCCACTCGACGGTATTGTCTCGATCGCGTTTCCCTTTGGACGCGCATCTTTAAAGCAAACTCCTCGATCTACGACGTGGGCCGTTGGGCCTATCTGCGCTGACCACGCCTGCAATAAATGGAAATTACTCCTTTCAAAAAATGCCCTGGATGTGGTGCTAAGTTCCCACACACAGACTTGCACGAGGTTTGTAATCTCTGCCTCTCCCCAGAGCACGAAGACAAAAACTGCAAGGCCTGTGCATCCTTCAGGTCGAAGAAAACCATCTGTGATCGTCTGGCTCAACGTCTCGAAATGTCTTGCGGAAGCAGCTCGATTCCGGACATCTTCGGTGCAGATCCCAAAGTCCATCTGGAGCAACAAGGTGATGATGAAGACCTCTCCGAGGCAGGCGACTCTGACGTCGAAGAGGAGATCGTCACCCCGGCTCAGCGCTACGTGAGTACCGAAACATCTCTCCCAAAAACCAAACCTAAGGCTCCGGCAACGCCCTCGAGTCGACACCAGCAACATGTCTCAGACGTCCCGCCCTCGGGCCTGGCAATGAAACCTAAAGATAAGCCTTCCGGCTCAAGCTCGAGCCAACCCCATTCCGGTTTTGAAAATTCACCTTTGGCACCATACCAAAAACGTGCCACGCACTTCTTCGTCGACGTCAAAAACAGCCCGACGTCGAAGCCCTCGGCATCGTAACATACCAAAGACAAACATTCAGGACCGAAAAAATATTCGGAGCCGAAAGCTGCTTTGGAAACCAAAAAATCGTCGGAGCCGAAAAATGCCTCGGAGCCACAAAATCTAAGGAGTCCAAGACCCCACAGAAAGCCTCAGAGACTCGGTCCAAAGAACATTCTGACCCAAAATCTTCGGCACCAAGAAAAGACATTTTACCTGATTTTTCGGATCCAATTCCAAAAACTCTTTTTATTGACCCACAGACTGGCAAAGTCATCGCCAAGCTTCCAAAAAAGAGGAAACTGGACACTTGAGAGGAATCTGAAATACCATTGAAACGAAAGGAGATGAGTACTAACACCTCCCCACCTCCTTCTCCTCCTCCAGTTGATCCAAATCTTCGAATTTCTCCACCACACTCCCCACAACCTATTTTTTCACCTCAAACATCATATACTGAGGATGATCATACCGATAGGGGTGGAAATATAGATCCACATTGGGATGATGATGCACCCACCATCCCACACGACGTAGACCCTTTGGATGACTACAATACAGATCCCGACCCACATAATGACCTGGACCTCTCTCCATCTAGGCCATCACCACCAGAGGGCAACATTGGGTTTGCGCACTAATCAATAGGGCTGCCCAAACCATGGGGTACAGTTACATTCTGATCCCTTAGAGGATGATTTATTACTTGAAACCTTTGCACCCTCGCACAAATCCATGCACACCTTGCCAATGCTAAATGGCATGCTCAAACATGCCCCAGAAGTTTTTAAGAACCCTTTCAGAGCCAGGATTCTCAACACCAGGATAGATAAAAAGTATAAGGCCGATCCCTATGACCCAATTTACATCAAAGGTCAGGTCCCTTTGAATTCTCTTGTGGTGTCTAATGCACGCAAGAGGGTAAACTCAGAGTACAGGTAACACCCCCCCGCCCCTCCTGGTAAGGAGTCTAAATTAGTAGACGCATCTGGTAAACGTATTAAGTCACAGGCTGCAAATCATTGGCGCATTGCCAATGCCCAAGCTTTATTGGCCAGGTACGACAGGGCTCGCTATGACAAGCTTGAAAAGCTCATGCAACACCTTCCTGATCAGCACAAACAAAAAGCCAACGACCTTATACAAGAGGAGAAATTGATCATAAACACCTCAATTAAATGTGCGCTCGACGCGGCTGATACCGCATCTTGCGCCATTAACACTAGCGTTGTGTTGCTCAGGCACGCTTGTCTCCGGGTTCAAACAGGAGGTGCAATCTGCTATTCTAAATCAGCCCTTTGATCAAGAGCATCTTTTTGGGCCCCCAGTTGACACATTTTTAGAAAAAATGAAAAAGGATACGGAAACTGCTAAGTCTGTGGCAGCCTTACAATTCCCTTCCCCTAGAGGCTCTATTCGCCGCTGCTTCTACAGAGCTGGCTCCAAAACCATTGGCTCAGAACATCCCTCTTCGTTCTATAAGAGCCCCACTCAAACGTCCTCCAAAGGATACTTTTGCGGAGGTTACAGAGGCAACAATGGTAAGGGACGAGGTCGCGGCAACAATAACTACAACTCCCCTACCACCAAACAGTGATTTCCCTGCACTTGCCCCCCGATCATCCTATTCCTGACGGGGGATGTCTATCACAGTTCCTACCTATCTGGAATTCAGTCACAACAGACAAGTGGGTAAGACAAATTATCCAGTATGGTTACTACCTGGAACTCACCTCTACTCCCCCAAACATTCCTCCCAGACAACACCCAATGTCCTCGGAACATATAACACTTTTCAAACAAGAGGTTCTCTCTCTATTACAAAAACATGCATTAGAACCAGTCCCCTTATCTCACCAAGGCACAGGGGTTTACTCCCCCTATTTCCTAATTCCAAAAAAGGACGGCTCTCTCAGGCCCATATTGGACCTCAGACCGCTAAACCTCTACATTCAATCAGATTACTTCCACATGGTCACTCTCCAACAGGTGCTCCCACTGCTTCAACAGGGCGACTTTCTCTCCACTCTGGATTTAAAGGACGCCTACTTTCATTTTCCCATTCACCCCTTTCACAGGAAATATCTTGGGTTCGTGGTAGATGGTCAACACTACCAATTCAAGATCCTCCCATTCAGGGTGACTGCAGCACCCAGAGTCTTCACCAAGTGCTTCACAGTAGTTGCAGCCCACCTAAGAAGACAGCACATTCAGGTCTTTCCTTATCTAGATAACTGGCTCATAAAACCCAAGTCACACAGCAACTACACACACACACAAAACAATCCAGCTGCTTCACAACTTGGGATTCACAGTAAACCTCTCCAAATCCCACCTCCAACATACAACAATGGACACTTCAAAAGCTCTAGCATACCCCAACCCAGTCAGGATAAGCGCCATACAAGCTCTAATAGCAAAATGTCAGCCTCAACACTCACTACCGGTGCGAGTGTTCACGCAGCTAATCGGAATGATGGCCTCTTGCATTCTCATCGTCCCTTATGCAAGACTCCAAATGCATCCCTTACAGGAGTGTTTGGCACGTCAGTGGAACCAGGCTCAAGGTCAGCTAACAGATCTGGTGTTGGTAGACAACGGCACCCATCGCTCTCTGCAGTGGTGGAACACACATATCCTTTCCAAAGGGCGGCCGTTCCTCGACCCGGTTCCACAGATAGTACTGACAGCAGACTCATCGCTCACCAGCTGGGGAGCTCATCTTAAAACCCATACCATTCAGGGCATATGGATCCCTCGACAAAAACAATTCCACATAAATTACCTCGCATTGTTTGCAATCTTCCTAGCGTTAAAATCTTTTCAACTCCACCTCGTAAACAAAGCTGTCCTAGTCCGTACAGACAACATGACAGCAGTGTATTACATACAAAAATGGGGGGACACACTCTCTCCAGCTTTCACACCTAGCTCAGAGCATATGGAGATGGGCCATTACTCAAAACATATATGTCCTTGCAGAACACCTCCCAGGAGTACACAATCAAATTGCAGATCTACTTAGTCGCCAGACACAGCAGATTAACAAATGGGAACATTGCCCTCAAGTTCTGCTTCCATTCTTTCAAATTTGGGGCCACCCAAAAATAGACCTGTTCACCACAACCCAAAACGCAAAATGCCCAAGCTTCGTATCCAGGTTTCCACACCCATTGTCCAAAGGCAATGCGCTATGGATGAACTGGTCGGGCAAATTTGATTACGCTTTTCCGCCTTTCACACTCATTCCCCTAGTGGTTCGGAAACTCAAACAGCATTTCCTCACAATGATCCTGATTGCTCCAACATGGGCTCGACAACCATGGTTCACAACCCTCTTGGAACTATCAGTAGTTTCTCATCCAAAGCTACACCTGTCACCCAAGCTTCTCACTCAGAACCATAGAGAGCTAAGGCATCCAGAGCCCAGTCAACTCAACCTTGCGATCTGGCACCTAAAGCTTAGAGTTTGGCTACCTTAATCTCCCACCACACTGCATGAAAATCATTAAAGAAGCTAGACGTCCTACCACTAGAGCTTGCTATGCCGCAAAGTGGAAAAGATTTGCAATTTACTGTACAAATAAATCAACCCACTAGATGCTTCTATTCAAGACATCATCTGTTACCTTGTGCATCTACAACGATGTAACCTAGCGTATAAAACTATTAGACTACATCTTGCAGCAATAGCAGCATATCTCCAAAACAGACAACACTTGTCTTTGTTTAGGGTACCAGCTATCAAGGCATTTATGGAAGGACTTAAAAGAATAACTCCGCCTAGAGTTCCACCCTCTCCAGTATGGAACCTAAATGTGGTACTTACTAGACTCATGGGTCTCCCATTTGAACCTATGCACAAATGCGAATTAAAATTTCTCACCTGGAAAGTAGCTTTCCTGGTTGCGATCACCTCTCTCAGAAGAGTCAGTGCACTCCAGGCATTAACCATACAAGAACCATTTCTCCAAATCCATCATAACAAAGTGGTTCTTAGGACTAACCCAAAATATCTACCTAAAGTCGTCTCTGCTTTCCACCTTAACCAGTCTGTATAACTCCCAGTGTAAAACGTAAAAAGAGCGATACTTTACTACATTGAAAAACAAAATCCTTTAGAAAGACTAAACATCTTTTTGTGGCTTTCTTCCCCACCTCATAAAGGCAATCCTATCTCAGAAACCGGGTTTGCAAAGTGGATTGTTAAATGCATCCAAATATACTATGCTAAATCCAAAAGCACCTTAACCACTCCCCCAGGGCTCACTCCACACGTAAACCAGGGGCATCTATGGCATTCTTAGGTAACATTCCCCTAGATGACATCTGCAAAGCAGCAACTTGGTCTACACCACACACGCTCACAAAACACTATTATGTAGACGTGCAAGCAAAACAACAAGCTAGTGTGGGCCAAGCTGTATTAAGAACACTTTTTCAAACCACCGCAACAGATACAGGTAGCCACCGATAAGGAGGTAACTGCTGTATAGTCTATGCACAAATCTACGATCTACAGCTCATATGCCTTGAACGGAAAATGCTACTTACCAGTATGCATCTGTTCTTGGCATGTAGAGCTGTAGATTCGTATATGCCCACCCACCTCCCTGGATACCTCCTATCTGTTCCAGTACTGTCTTACTTAGATACATTACACATGGACATCCTTTTCTCTTTCTTACTAACTCCATCATAACCCTCCATGGCAAAACAATCTGGAGATGGAGTCGATGCCCATGCGCACTATCGTCCTAAGGAGGAGTCACCTACCTCGTGACTACAAAAGACTTCTTCTGAGACAAAAACAAAGTACAAACATCCGAGCCCAACACCAGATGGTGATCTATGCACAAGTATACAAATTTAGAGCTCTACATGCCAAGAACAGATGCATACTGGTAAGTAGCATTTTCCTTTTGGGTACAATTCCTCCTTAGTCTAAGAAATTGACAATAAGGAAGCCCATCCTTCAGAGCTCATGGGTGAAAGCTATAGTACTGCAATAGTGTGCTGCGTTCTGTGGCTTTTCTTTAGTGGGATACAATCAGTTGTCTTTGTTCTTAATTCTCATATCTAAAAATGATATGCTTTCTCGATTGGTATCGTGTGAATTTTAAGTATGGTTGACCGGTATTGAGGTAGTGTGTGAACTGGTGTAATGTGTCTTGTGTGCCTTTCCAGAGCATGAATGTGTTGTCAATATAGCGTTTCCAACAGTTAATTTTGTTTTTAAAGGGGTTGGATGCATTATTGATGAATTCCAGTTCCATTTGTTCCACATAGAGATTCACTAGGTTGGGAGCAAAAATTGCTCCCATTGAAGTGCGTGAGCACTGTTGATATTAGGTGGGATTACATATGAAGTAATTAGTGGTTAGGGCGATCTCTAAGAGTTCCACAATGAAAGCGGTGGGAACACGGTATGTTGCTGGGCTGCCAGCACTTCAACAAACACCGAATGTCTCTCTTGGAGTAGAGGAGCTACTCCCCTGCAGTCCGCAGGCACCGACAAGCAGAGTCCGGTCCACCGACTTGCAGCTCCCCAGCCTGACTGACACTGCAGATGACCAGGAGGAGGTACTCGTGCTCTGGAAGGTCAGATCTGTTTCCTCAGAGTGTGAAGACACCAGGACCAAGCAGATGTCCAGCGACGTCAGCATCACTGAGACCCACTTTGAGAGTGGCCCAGCTGCTTTGAATGTGCCGCTGCCAGCTGTTTTTCCCTGACCGCGAGGTGCCTCTTTGCACACCTAGCCTAACACCCGGCCCGGGTCTCGACGAACCAGCTGTGCCTCCGTGCTTCAAGATCCCTTGCGACCTGAGCCCCCATTTGGGTGACCTTGGACTTGCCCGCAAGTCCCCCGGTGCAGCCTCTTTTCCGGTGTCCCACCCCACCCTCGGTAGCATGCCAGTTAGCAGCCTCACCCGCACCCTGCTCCCGGTCGAACCCGAGTGGTTCCAGACGAACTGTTGGTAGTATTTTTAACCTTGACCAACTGCTACTCCTATCCTATCATCTTTGACTTATTCTCCCATAGGATTGCATTGTGCGTAAAAGTGCACAGGTTTAAAATGTTTACCTTGAAATGGAGTTATTGAGTTTGAAATATATACAAAAAGAAGTGTTATTTTTCTAATTTGGTTTCCGATTTATTCTTTGAATGTGTATCATTTATTGCCTCTATGTGAGTACACCAAATGCTTCGTACTACCCTTTGATAAGCCTAACTGCTCACCCACACTACCACAAAAGAGTGCGTTAGGATTATCTACTTTAGTCTCTGCAGAGAGTCCAGTGGGTCCCCAATTGGTTTACAGAGTGTACACCGTTTTAGTACACTATATAGAGAGACAGCTTATACAGTCCTAATATGGCAGATGGCCATGTTGGAATGGTAAATTTAAATGAAAAAAAATAAGCCTGCATAAAGTATGGAAAAGGAAGTAGGAGGCGCAGTAATAGGTTGCAGCTGCCTGGCCTTCCAAAAAATAACATTTAAAAAAACCAAAGCTATAACATTAGGATCAGGGCAGGGAGCTTGGGGGAGGGCAGTGGTGGATGGAGCACAATAGTAAACACTCCTGCTCACATGCAGTGTTGTATAGTAAATAAATATAAAGAGCGTCTCCTCAAATATGCAGTGGAAAAAGCAGCTTATCCTCTCCAAACACTGTGACCAAACTACTCCTGGGCAGGACAAACACAGGAATAGGGAGGAATGACATTGACTCAAGAACTGACAACTATATGTTGTTTATAGGAATCAATAGGTGTGGTTCTAGCCAAGATCTAAAATGGGTACAGAGCTAATAATGTTCATATATGGGGAAAAATACCCATTTAAAGGAAAGAAGGTTAAGTATTTTGCACTGTGTTGCTTTACCTTTTTGATCTATCACATTGATATTTAGAGTGCAGTTCAGAGCAGATCAAGGGACCATATGCCAACTTCGCACCCTGTAAATGCTTCCAAATGTTCACATATTTCTGTTCGGAGTTACTTGCAACAATTCCACCTCCATCCTTACCTAGCACAGTAAGAAAGCAAATGCAAAAAGCACCTTTGGACAGAAGAAAACTACAAAGTAAAACATGATCTTTATTCGTTATTGCTAATTGCAATGCTATGTAAATATGCCAATTTCGGATATTTGTGTGTGATACATTCTGAGTTCTGTACTGCACAGTTAACGTTTTTCACGAGACTGACAAATTCCACCAGAAAGAGATTGATTTGTACGTAGACCTTAGCTGCTTTTAAAGCTCTAGTTTGGAACTAACTGAAACTAAAGAGAATGGCGAGTTATCCCTTTCAAAGACTATACTGGTTACAATGATTTTGGGAGGATGTTAATGGTTTCCTTTCTCTTTGCCCTCTTGAGGCAGAGTAATTCCATCTGATCTCTAAGCCCAGAAGGTTCAGGCCGACTTTCACTTTTTTACATCATGGTATTGAGGTATAGATTGTATTTGTTAGAATCTCTCATGGATGAGAGTGTATGGGTAGATGTTAGGGGTTGCTGAGTTAGACTTCTGAGCAGCACAACTTGTATATAGACAACTATTTCAGAAGTCCCATATAGGGTTCCAAAGTTGCATTTGCTATTCATTGGTATGCATGCAGTGAGTTTACAGAAGCTGGCAAAATGTTGCATTACCCCTTTATTATGTTAAAATGTAATTCTCCTATTATTCCCTATGTAATCCCAGTCGGCTCGCTTTTCATAATCTTCTTAGAGTGACCAAGTCCCAGCAGTGGAAGTTGGAGCGTGATTAAGAGAAAGTCCTTTCATAGGCATACATTCCGACTTCCACTTGGGATATCTCCCAGTAATGTCAGCAGGGGAGACTTTATGGCTAAGCTGTGTTCATTATTTCTTTGTGATCTCTTGAATAAGCCCCTGGGAGTGACTGCCGTGATATAATACTGCAGTAATTGGACATTATGTGGGTGGTGTTCTCTTAGGCATGCTGTCGGAGTCATCTCTTGGGCATAGTGCGCTTGCTGGCTTATACCAAATCTTGTGTGGGATTCCAAACCATTTTGGCTAAGTCTAATGTCAGCAACGTCCACAGTAAATACCTGCTGCTCTCTCCTTAGGCTCAGTAGCGATTTGGCAGCAGTTTTCTCCTGCTGAAGCAGAAGTATTGAGACTCGTCTTTGTCTTAACTATCCCAAGTAGAGGTACACAGTGTTAATCATGCATAATGTTTCCAATGCAGATGGATCAGGAGAAGAATAAGCTTTCTTTGTCCATGTTCAGCATATTGGTATAGTTGTCTTTCTTTCGCACTAATGTGTCCCTTCTGGATTTCTCTAGGCAAGTCTAACGATGGGCACCGACCTGCGTACCAGAGTCCTCCAGTTTGTAGAAGACCGCTTGCAGACCACGATGGTAACAGAACACATAGACTAAAAACTTGTGGAGGCCAATACTTACGATTGTTCTTATTCAGTCTAGCTTTGTACCTTCTCATGTGGTTTCTAAGGCAATGAAAATCTACAAGGAAGACCAAAATAGCCCTCACATACTATACACGTGTTTGGTTGACTTACTTGAAAAAGATGGTGGCCATATTTCGTGAGACTGGCATGTCTTTTCTGATTTCAAAATGTATTTCTTTTCAGAATCAACATAATTTTAAAATTTGAACTGCTAGACTTGTTAGGGGAGCTGTACCAAAGCTTGGATTCCTGTAGAAGTGTAATTTGAGTTACCCAAGTTGGATGTTCATTATAAACATGTCCTTCCAGGCCCTGTAGATAGTATTGTAGTATAGTGTTTTGTATAGCACTTTCCTACTCCTAACAAGACCTTAACGTTTAGGGTGGTCATGTAAGCAGCTACTCTGTTTCATGTTCATTGTTGGTAGAGTGTGTTTCCGAGTGTATTCTGTGTGGGAAGTGTTTTGGTGTCTTGTGAAGTTTGTGAAGTTTGTAGGTGTGCTCTAAACATGCTACATGCTGCAGTGAGCCTAGAGCTGCCCTTAATCATAATTTAAATAAGGCATATGCCAGAGACATAATCACTTGCATATATTTAAAGGGAATATGTCACTATCGTTCAAATCAACACAAGACATTCGTACACATACGTATAATCTCACATACATTCCCTGACATTTAGTATGCATACCACAAACATGCATTGCAACATCATTATAGCACATTAATTCACATATTAAAACACACTACCCTTCCTAACCCTAAACATTACCCATCCCTGAATTCAAAGACCTTACTACCCATATACACCACCCAACCATGGAATCTGAAACCCCCTTACTACCCTTCACGACTACCTATCCCTGAACCCTAAAAACGCGATACTTACCCTATTCACCAACCATCCGTGAACCCTAAAAACCCTTAATACCCCTATATACTTCCTATGCCTGAATCCTAAAAACCCCTAGTACCCAAAACTAAACCTGTCTCCAACGCTCTTAATACCCCTAAACATCCCCAACTGCCCACCGACAGAGCCTTAAACAAAGCAGGACACTTTTTGCCAAAGGATTTCTATTCATTTGAACAACCGATGGGAAATAGTGTATGTAAACAGCAAACAAAATACCAAATGCTGCATCACGTACTGAGTGTCCAAAGTGATTCTATACTGCTTCTCAGTAGTTTTCATGAATTCTGTGTCATCATAGCTAACTGAATCAAGAGTTTGCTACCCGTTTGTCATGTACTGAAAAGCCTGGCAAGGAATGACAAACATGTATACAAAAAAGAAGAACTGAGAGTCCAAAGAAAGTTTAGTAGCTGTAACGTAACCACTCTAAAAATATTGATCAAGGTGTTTGCTAGTGTCAACTAAGTGCACAATGTGTCCATAAACTTACCGCATATCATCTCGATGCGATACACGCTAATAACATATCACGACTGTGGCCCCCTCGACTCGGAAAGATATCAGTTGACACATTTGGGACATCCACCGAACCAATATCTACATCAATCTGGTAGAAGATGGTTCCTTGGTTAAGTTCCCAGGTTCCCAAATGATGAAGCGAGCCACTTGCTGTGGGTGATGGGAACTTTGCTCACGCATACATACACTTATGGACACATTGTGCACTTAGTTGACACTAGCAAACACCTTGATCAATATTTTTAGAGTGGTTACGTTACAGCTACTAAACTTTCTTTGGACTCTCAGTTCTTCTTTTTTGTATACATGTGTTGAATTGGGGATTGTGAACTGTTTGAGTCGTTAAACTACATCCCTTGGACCCCCACTCTTTTAGAGATAATTTACCTAAGGAATGACAAACACCAAAGTTTTACCCTGAATATCTGTTTTATAGGTGATTAGAAAAAGTTAATACAAAGAAATCTAGCCGCTGTGTTGTTGAACTATTGTGGGTCCACTCCAAAGCCAGCTACAAATGGAAGTGTTCCAGTTACATTACTTCGTGTCCTACATACTGATTTAGGTTTTGTTGCTGGAACCCTATCATTAATACACCCATTGAGGCTGCTCAGTTGTACTGTCAGTTAATCACCCACTGAGGAACATTGTAAAACTCCTTGAGTCTGTGGTGTAGCGAGAATGCAGAACTGTTGTCACTCCATATCAGCCTAGATGTTACATGGGTAGCCCAGACATGTGTCTCTTGTACATTAGGATGTCTGAGGAATTTTGCTTAGCAACCTTCTGGATCGCACCTTTTTTAATTTTGGAATTCAACCCGTGAACATTACATGGCAATATAGGTAATGGGACTGGCTGGAATTTACTTTGGAACCCTTCGTTATAGCAGAGGAGTCTACAAAGAGTTCGGGTGAACATGGTAATGGCAATAACAATTTGAAAACCAGCAGCATCTTGTGGCCTACCATGACAATGAACATTCAACTTCTTCGACATATACCTCCTCTCGCAATGTTATATCCAAACTTTGAAGCATCTATTGTTTATCAAACAGCCTGACCTCTCCAATTATGAACAGAACAACACTAAAGAATTTACAACCGTGCTAACAACTGAGTAAACTCATGTAGGGCACTAGGGCATCAACAAATTAAGTTGATGTTCATAAGCAATGACTGCAAAGGCATTTGTGCCTCCTGATCTCTCCCTTCTGTTTTCGGGTATGAACCAGCATATCTAGTGGAGGTGTGTAATCCTTGTGTTTCTGAGACCCTCTCAGAGTTTCTTGTTTTCAGGTCATACAACCCAAGGCCAACTCTATAGTGTAAAAAAAGAAGGACCTTGAAATATAAAGAACATTCAACGCATATTTGTGATTCATTGACACCTTCTAATGATTTGCACTTCTGAGGTTCTCGTTTTGTATAGACTTCGAGCAGAGAAGGACATGAGAGGACTCGAAGATTAACTTTGTATCTAAGCATGCAAACTATTGTTGGTTTTGGCAGTGCTTCTCAAAGAAAGCACTGCGCAAGCATCCTATGAGCTCTCTTCACCCCAAAGCAAGTTGGCACTCGGCACATATATCTTACCAAAGTATGGAGTCCTATTTCTAGTGCACTGAATTGGTATAAGTAAGTCCTCAGGCATTAAGACCAAAGTGAGTTGGCCATATCTCTGTAGTGGGGATATTGTATTACTGCAACTTCACATCAATTCAGAAATGTGTCTCCCATCTTGTAGGCAAACTATGTGTTCATCATCGGTGTATGAATTATTATTTTTTGGGGGATTAAAAAACACTTTTGGTTAGTGACTTTTCTACATAATGGCAAGTGTGTATTTTACATGACTGAAATGAAGGACTAGCAGTGCCTGGTTGTAGCAGACCTGTGACATAAGGGAGTCAAGGGGAACTCCTCAAACCTAAGCATTAGTCCGAGAGAAAGTAGAGTATTTTTGAAAACTTACTTTATTCGTCAATTAGCATATACAACGCAGGGCTCTGTGAACCAGAGACATCTACCAAATCAGACATATGTAATCATGAAAGCAATCAACATTTTTATAAGTAAGGTCAATGTGTATAACAAAAGCATACTGAATGATATAGAAATTGCCCCCCCCCCAACTCGCACCCTCCCTCACCCCACCCCCCTAGAATCGCACCATGTCCGCATATTTCGGTCCACAGCCTAAAGAAACAAGAAAAGAATCCTACCCTGGCAGCATGTACCCCCACGGCCCCCCCTCCCCCTCTCCTCACCAGAATAATTCCAGCAACTACCCCAGCGGATGGGTCTCCACCACCGCTGGCAGCTCCAACCATAGGCCCCTATAGTCCGCCCACCATTTCCCAATGTTATAGTGCTTGCGTGGGCATCCCCTGGCGACAAAGATAGGCTGCTCCAACCCCCATGCAAAAATCTAAACCATTCTTCCATGCAGCCGCCGAGGGGGCCCGCGTCGCCTTCCACTCTTTAGCGATGTCTCGCTTCGCCAGTGTAAACCCTAACAACATAAGGTGTCGTTTGTAGACATTGCCCCCTATCCCCTCCATGAAATGAAGCAGGGCCAGCTGCGGTGTTCGAGGGAGCCCCCACCCCAGTACCTCCGAAAGGCATGCAAAGACCCCCCTCCAAAAACGATCTAAGGATGTACACTGCCAAACAGTATACAGAAAGGTGCCCCCCTCCCGACCACAACGAAGACACTCCGGGGAAGCAATCAGCCCCGCCCGCCACAGTCATGCTCTAGTAAAATAGCCCCTGTGGAGATACTTAAATTGAACCAGACGGAGTCTCATTGCCATCGCCGCACCCCGCGGGGCTGCCAATGCCTCCGTCCAGTGCTCCTCCTCTAGGGTACCCACGTCAGCCTCCCAGTCTCCCCGAAACTTCTGTAGTGTGGGGGAGCAATGAGTAACCAGGGACTGGTATATCCGGGAGATCTTTTTCTCTTGTAAGTCCCCCATAAAGACTTTCGCCTCCAACGAGCTAAATTCAGGGAGAGACTCCAAACCCTCCAAGCTAGGAGACCGGGCATGACGAAACTGGAGGTACCGGTAAAATTGCGTCTGTGGCGTATAAAATTCCCTCTGGAGGTCCTGGACGGGCTTAAGTGTTGTACCCCTCGTGACATCTCCCAGGGTCGAGATACCAATGTCATCCCATCCCCGGAAACCCTGCAGGGACGCCCAGTGGGGCAGGTGCCCATTGTTCCACAGAGGGGTCTCCCGAGTCAGGGTATTCCACCAACCCATGCGCCGCAGCACCTGCCTCCAGATCTGGGACACCACCCGCGTGACCGATGGCATCGCACCCCGCAACGGCGCTGAATACAGGAGTGTGTGTAATGAGTGACACCCCATGAGTTGATGTTCCAGCACATACGCCGGGTCTCTCCTATCCCCATACCACCACTCATTAAGAACTAGTAGGTGCGATGCCTGGTAATACGAGAGAATGTCCGAGGACGCAAGACCACCACAATAAGTGGACAGGAAGCACATGCGCAATGCTACGCGCACCCTACCCCCTTCCCACAGAAATTGCCCAAGCACAGAATTCACCAGCTGGAACCATCTGGACGGGATCGGGTACGGGTGATTCTGTAGCTGGTAGAGGAGCCGGGGTAGCGCTACCATCTTGAATATTGCCGATCTGCCAAACAAAGTCAGAGGCATACGGGCCCAAGACTTAAGGTCTGAACGAACTCGCTCCCACACTGGAGCCACGTTACGTTCCCAAGAGATTGCCGGTACATCTGAAATGAACACCCGCAGGTATTTCAATGCCCCCACCGCCAACTGGACCAAGGACGCCCACGCACCCACTCTTGTTTGTTCTCCCTGGACCCACAGTGTGGGCTTGCGAGGATTCATATATAACCCCGAAGTCTCCCCAAAGATCTGCATGATGTGCAGAAACCGTGGCCCCGTTCCCTCGACCGCTGTAAGAAAAAAAGGACATCGTCCGCATATAGCGCGATCCTGTTGGACAGACCCGGGGCCCATTCGAATCGCCGAACCTGTGCATCAATGCGTACCCACGCCGCCAACGGCTCCATGGTTAGGGCGAAGAGATATGGAGACAGGGGGCACCCCTGCCTTTTGCCCCGTCCTATAGAAAAAGTGGAGGAGGCCGTGCCACCCACTCAAACCGATGCCGTTAGCTCCGTATAAAGGAGCATTATGTAAGACAGGAAGCGTGGGCCGAGATTGAATCTCTGCAGCAATGCGAATAGGTAAACCCAGCTCAGGGAATCAAACACCCTGTCCATGTCTGCCAAGAGAAGCGCTGCCGGCTCTCCCGTCCGCCGTATGGCTGCCACCGCCACATGGGCCCTCCTTATGTTGTGCCTGGTCGCCCTCTGGGGCATAAACCCCGCCTGATCCGGGTATACAAGAGCAGAGATGTGGGGCAGAAGACGATTGGCCAATGCCTTCGCTAGGATTTTGGCCTCCACGTTTAAGAGGAAAATGGGGCGATACGAGGCATGCTGTTCTGGGGGTCGGCCGGGCTTATTGAACACCACCACCTCCGCGTGCCACCAATCCCGAGGGAGGGAGCCCTTTTCCCGGGCCTCCTCCACCACCGCCCGGTAATAAGGGGTTAGTTGGACATTGTAACGACGGAAAAATTCAATTGGGAACCCATTGGGTCCGGGTGCCTTTCCGGGATTGAGCTCTCCCAGGGCAGCACCGAGCTCCTCATCTGTCAAGAGAACCTCTAACTGATCTCGCACCTCATCCGGCACCGTTTTGGGGGGCAGGTCGATTATGAACTTATCAATGGTGAGCTCTGACAAACATTCCTGGGGGGCATAAAGATCCGCATAGTATGCAGCGAAACTCTCCGCTATGGCGGAAGGGTCTGTAATCGGCGTCCCCGCCGAGTCCAGAATTCCCGGTAGGGCCTGGGCGCGGAAGGTGCCCTGAGAGAGTCGATGCAGCATCTTGCTAGACTTGTCCCCCCACTGGTATACTCTACTGCACGTCGCCAACCAGGCCTGGCGTGCTTCGTCCATCAATAGGGCGACACAGGTCTGTTGTGCAAGAAGCAATTGCCGCACATACTGGTCCCCCCCTGCCTCCCGACTCCGGCGCACGAGTGCATCCACTTCCGCCTCTGCCCGTGTCAGTTCCTCCCTACGCTTCCTGCGGGCTGCCGCGCACCAGGATATGTCTACCCCGCGTAAGGTAGGCTTCAGCGCCTCCCACAGCGTCGCGGCGCTAGGAACGGACCCCTCATTAGCCGCAATTTTTTCACTCATATGCGTCCCATACTCTTCATTCTGCAAGTACCATACTGACAGACGCCACCGGAGCGGTTGCTTCCCCCTGCGTATATATAACTCAAGGGACATCGGAGAGTGGTCCGAAAGGCCGCGAGGCAAGATCTCCACCGACGTCACTCTATCAACCGCCACCCGAGGAACAAAGAAATAGTCAATTCTGGATAGAGAGTTATGGACCGCAGAGAGGTACGTGAACCTCCGTCGATTACCATGAAGACGTCGCCAGACATCAATCCAGTCTAACCCAGTCACCAACTAATGCAGTTTCGTGGGAAGACCACCCCCGGGGCTACCCCCAGCTCTGGTCCTATCCTTGGCCAAGTCCATAACATCATTCCAGTCCCCACCCACCACGGATAACACATCTGGCATGTCGGCCAACAAGGAACGCAGTTTCTCTACCAGATTCCATTGTGGGGGGGAGCATATACACTGCCTAGTATCAAGGGGTCCTCCCCGATTCGGCCCCGGATAAATAGATAGCGCCCCTGCGTGTCCGTCCACAGTTGTAGGTGTACATAGGGAACCCTACGGTGTACTAGGATCGCTAATCCCCGTGAACCCCTTGTAAACCCAGTGTGGAAGACCTGTTGGAACCCGTAACGTTGCAAGCAGAGGGCCTTCGTACCCAGCAGATGTGTTTCTTTCAACATATGATCATCGGCCATAGCCCTCTTTGCCTGGTGGAGTATTGCCCCGCGTTTGATTTTATCCAGAGCCCCACGCACATTCCAACTGATAATGCGGAGACTGCCCGGGGTTACCCCGCCATCGTCTGGCCCTCTAGCTATGAGGGGGCGCATCCTCCCGTAAAGCGGATAGTGAGCTGTGGTGGTGCATGTGTATAGTGCAACAGACGTCTAGCGGAAGTGCGATTTGGAAACTAAAACAACCCCCACCCAAGAAACCCCCCACCCCATACCTCAAAAACACTGAAGTATCTGACACGGTAGGGCTAGTCCCCAAACCCCAACGGGGGGATGAAGACCGCCCCAACCAATGGATCCCCAACTCGCAGCCTCTGACCAGTACGGTCCTGGCGGAGAGACCAGCCCACATCGTGACTCCCCCCTAGTAATATCCACCACGGCTCCACAGCACCCCACTGACTTCGTACATTAGGGTTCGAGTGATTGTCGCCCTGAGGTAGAGCCCCACCCCCCCGAGAGGAGCTGCTGCAGGCCTGGGAGCGCCGGCGGGATCGGGGTCGTCTGTTGCTCTCCTGCAGTTGACCCCGGGGGCCCCTCCGGGCCACCTCGCTCGATGAAGAATCTGACTCCCTTCCAGGTGGCGTATGGGGCCTCACCCGTCTCATCTGTCTATTTAAACATCTCCTCTGGGGTGTCGAAGACGGGGGTGCGGGAGCAAAATACCTCCCGCAGGCACGCCGGAAACAATAGGGCGTATGGAAGCTTAAGGTCTCTCAGACGGGCCTTCGCCGCCGTAAATGACTGGCGCTGTTGCTGGACCAGTCTTGTGTAATCAGGAAAAATAAGAATGTGTGCATTGTTCCTTGGCCAGAGCTTGCTTCAGGATAGCGTCTTGATCGAGGTAATTGAGCAGTTTTGCTATAACTGGCCGTGGGCGAGCCCCCACCGGGCTTTCTGCACGAGCGCTCTGTGTGCCCTCTCCACAACAAAACACCGGGACATGGCCTCAGGGGGAAGCCAGCTCTCCAGCCATTGCGTAAGAAAATGTTCCATGTTGCCCTCTTCGCAGCCCTCCGGAAACCCAACAAATCAAAGGTTGTTGCGTCGAGCCCTCCCCTCCGCATCCTCAACTTCGAGCGCAAGGCCCTTTTGGACGGTTTCCATCTTAGCAACCTTCTGCTTCAGCACGGTGACATCATCTTCCGCCCCAGAGATCCGGGACTCCGCTCGGTGATACGGGACACTGCGCAGATCCTGTCACAACAGCATGACGTCCGCACCAACTGCCCCGATTTTGCCATCCAACATATCCTTGGATTGAGTGATAGCAGCCATGAGGCCGCATTGTCTGGTACGGCTCCCGACTGGCACCTGGAGGCTCCAGCCGCCACCCCCGGGCCAGTGAACTTATCAATGGGGCCTTGCTTGGTCGAGCCGCTACCTCCTTTGTCTCTCGTCATGTCAGTCCCCGAAGACCCCACGAACTCCCAGGAAGAGCCGGGCGGGGCGCAGGCTCAGAAACCACCAGTACCCGCGGTCCGACCAAACCGCCGAGTGGGCACTGACCAGCAGGCGTCACAAAACCACTAGGCCAACAAGACCTCTCAGGGGCCCCAACTCACCAGAGGCTCCTAGTCATGTGTGCGCGGTCTGACTGTCCGCCGGGGCGATATCACCGCAGAGTGACAATAGTGGCCTGCACTCACCCCTGCCATGTGGCCCCGCCACGAGCAGCAGCCGCAGCCACTAACCCCAGGGGCCCGATGCAGGCCCACGCGGCCCAACCGACCGCCGGTGTGGGCACCCCTGTGATCCCGGGTCAACTCCTGGGGGGGAGGGGCAGAGAACCGGACAGCGGATCACTCAGCCCCCTCCACGCGGCTCGACTGCGCCGCTGGTCCCCCATTACCATACCACAAAACAGGGGGGGGGTTAGGGGGGAAAAGGCGCCAAGAGAAACGAGGCAGCCGTCCACAATCCAGGCCAGTGCGGGCACTCCCGACGACCCAAGATGCAGGGAGGTATGGAGGCAGACTCCGACTCACTGAGGCACTACCCCCGCGGCCCGACCATGCCACAGAACCCCCACGGAGACACCGGGGGAAGAGATTAAGCACTGTAGGCAGCGGGCCAGCCCCACGCGGTCTGACCGACCGCCGGTATGGGAGTCCCAAGGGCCCCAGGACAGCTCAGCAAGAGGGGGAGAAAAGCGGACGGCAGGCCTCCCAGCCGCCTCCCCTGCGGTCCGGTTGCACCGCCGATCCCCACTGCAATGCCAGGAGGGGGGGGGCACCGTGGACACCAAGCCCTCAGCCCCCGTCTCCAATCTCCACTGCCGCCGGCAGACATCACCGCCAAGAGGGCCCAGCCACAGGCCGCGGTCCTCTCCTCACCTTCGCGGCCCGATCCAGCCGCCGAGTCTCCTCCTCAGATCACATCCCGGAACGCTCTGCGGAGCAGCGCTCAATGGCCCCGCCAGCTATCCGAGCCCTCCGCTGGCACCAGGGCTCTCCGATCTGGTCGATATGCCGGTGGGCGGGCCCGATTCGCCGCACGCCCTCCTGCCGCCTCCGGTGACCTCAGGCGCGACTCCCCGGCTCCACTATCGGCAGCCAGGCCTCACCCCAGGCGTGGGTCAACCGCACCTCCAGAGATCACCGTGGGCTCCCCAAAACCACTCAGGGTGAAGATCAGGGCAATACAGCACTGCTGGGCCGTCTCGATGGAATCCCTGAAGTCGGGGGAGTCAGGATAATCGATGGATATTCAGTGGGCTGGACGGAGCTCACTTAGCACGCGTCCGCCATGTTGGCTTGCTAAGCCACGCCCCCGAAAGTAGAGTAATTTGAGAGTGCAAACATAATGACTGCGTCAGAAAGCTCTAAGCAGTGTGCACTGTCCATGGATCATGTTGAACTACGACCCAATCACTTCCGAGACTCATTGTGATTAAGATATTTTTTAGAATTTCTTGCTGTTTCTGTTTCTCACGCCCATCTGAGCATAGATCAAGACTGACTGTCCAAGTAAGTGACTTCCATGAGATCAAGAATTATTTATGTAAAGAATGTTTTGTGGATTCATGCATAGGGTTGATAGTAGCAGAAGATTAATCCAAAATTAAATTTCTCACTGCAGAGTGACCGACTACCATTTGTCAGATGTCTCAATGGGAGTTGTTAAGATTTGGGATACTTTTTCTTTCAAGCTAATTAAGAATAGTCTAATAGCCAGTAGGTCTGGTGTTGGCTGCAAGATTTCTAATGTTTTGTTTTATTATGTCATGGTTTATGTTCAATTGCGCAGCTGCTGGGCCCTCTCAGTATGATAAAAAACATTGGCTAAAAGCAAAAATATCTTATTTTGGCCTAAAAAAGCACACATTGCCATAGTAGTCCCTGGCTTTGAAGGAAACTAGTTTGTGCATACATGTGCTCCATGTGAGCACATGCATGAAAGAGCAGAATTCCATCACTTACTGTGGAGTTAGCCCATGGCTAAAGAGGCCAATTAATTGCTCCACGTTGTATGCTGTAGTGGGCAGAAGGAAAATGTGAAGGACTAAACAGACCAATGGGTGAAAAGATCTTGATGAAAACCCCCTACAAATACAATATATTTATTTATTTAGAGCTTTTCTATAGCGCTGCTGTACCATGTGGTGTGAAAGTGCTTTACACTTTAATTGATACTTAAGCAAGCAAGTAAATATGGAAATTGTAACCAGGGGGGAAGAGAAGCAAGCAGAACAAGGAAATGGAGGTTGGGGATTGGGAAAGATAGGAGGAGGGGATCAGGGATAATGTGAAAAGGAGAGGGCAGGGATGTTGAACAAGGAGAAAACAGCAAAGCATGCATTCACAGTTGTCAGAAAAATAAACCTGAACCCCAAACCAAGGAGAACAAAAGTTAATGCGTACATTAGACCATCAGATATTAGTTACTGAAGACTAAATCAGGACATGATTCGCCAAGGTAAAGGCTTGTAAGGGTGAGCCTTTAGAGCTTTCAGAAAGTATATGATATTGAAGATTAATGGCTGCTGTAGAGGGAGAGCGTTCCAGGAAGGCTTAGCAGGACTGGAGAAGAATTGTTTTGGAGCTTGGAAACAAAATATTTTCATGCTTTCATCACAAGCAAATTCTTGCTCCTGGCAAGTTCCATTCTACTGGAAATGATCAAGAAGTCAACTAGGTAGCTTGGTCTACCAGTGCGAAGTGCTTTGAATGTGAGACAGCAGATTTTTAACTTTCAAGCCAGTTCAAGTTGCTGAGAATAGGGGTAATGTGATCATATTTATTTTTCTCTGTAAACAGACCAGCCATGGAGTGAAGCATGGCTGTGAGGGTGAGCAAAAAGTTCGAAGAATGTTCTATTTGATTAAGATAGTAATTGACAGACTGGAGTAGTTTGTTCACGAGGTGCCTTTAATATATTGGATTCAATGCAAAACTAAGCAAATTGACAGAATCTATGGGTGGGGTTACAAAGCTGAGATCTATTAAGTTGGTGGACAGATTTAAGTCAATTTTGTTCTTTAAATAAAAAAAAAAATTGGGTCGCGGCCAAGATGCCAAATTAAGCAGGCGTATTCTGGGTTCCCTCTGCCTGGACCCAATTGAGCATCCTGTGGGTGCTGAGAGGTCCTCTGGATCCGGGGGGACCCAGTGCTGGGATCATAGCTTCCAAGAGAAAGAATTACAGTGACAGGTACCTGAACTAGAGCGTATCCAGCACAGGGGCTCTGAGAATATGGTGCCTAGCTAGAAACTGCCAGGAAACAGCTGACGGGCTTAGACCTGGTTAGGGCTGAATACTCCCTCCTTAGATTGAAGCACTCCTTCAAATGACAAGGACGTCAGCTATCCCTCTGGATCCTCTCACATACCAACCGCTTAACAGTCGTCCTGTTCCAGCAATTCTTCCTCACTTTTTTTTTCATTTATCTAATCTATTCCATATCTACAATCAACTCTAGATCAACTAGGTGTCTCACTCTTCAAGCTTTCAAGAACCTCTCATCTGCATAATAGATCCTCTGTAAATGTTTTCATTTGACTTTCCGCGTTTGTTAGAAATGTCCTTATTTCTATTCCATATTTACAATTGCCTTTTAAAACACAACATCCATTTAGGCCCAAATAGTTTCAAACATGTAAAGGCATTCTTTACTTGCATAACTCATTTTCCCAATTGCACTGCAATTGTTCTTTCATTTAATTACATGGCCTTAATGTCCCTGTTTAGCCACCAGAAGATGGAAAGGTTTTAATTGGAGTGTGGCTTCTGGCTCTGTAATTAAACCACATAAACAGATTTTTTTGTTCCAAGTGAATTCTATAACCCTGGTCCCAAGATAGTACTCAATCAGCTTCCTTTAAGCGGATACCTTGGTATAGCCAATTTGACTACAGGAGGTGTCGTGGGTCTTGGATATTTCGATCAACTGGGTGTCTCACTCTTCAAGCTTTCAAGAACCTCTCATCTGCATAATAGATCCTCTGTAAATGTTTTCATTTGACTTTCCGCGTTTGTTAGAAATGTCCTCATTTCTATGTCTTCTAGCATGCCAACATCCTTTTTTCCATTTTGCTCTGTTTGCGTAGATTGTTGCAGGTGGTGATTGCTACAAGTGGCCTACACAAACCTCATTGCTTGAAACTATCTTAACCACAGCTTTAACGTTTTAAGGTGCCATAGAACTGCCCCGCTTATCAAGTGTCAGAGACCATTTTACTGTTACTTTCTAATTCAAAGAAAAAATGCTGACTCTATTATGGATCATTACAATTTTGACCAGTTTCTTAATCTTCAAAAATTCAAGATCTTGGCTTTGGCACATGTCTTGTTCAGCACAGTGATTGGCTGTGCTTACTTTTCGTCTAAAATGTCTAATTCCACTTCCTTATGGGGCCAATATTATTAATACAAGACGTTTCACTTGGAGATCAGTGCTGCTCTGTGAGTATTCCCCTAATTATAAGTTCCTTAGATGTCCTTTTTGCGGCTTCAAAAGGCCATTGTTACCCTTATTTTGGTGAATGCCCGACCAGAGCTGCTTTACCTCAGGTCTTAACCTGTCCAGTGTGTTCCTGATCTGAGTATGTTTCGATCTGGTTTCTATGTAACTTTTCAAAATCCTCTGGATCCATCTGAAAGGATTTTGTTAAATGGGGCCTCCATGGACAAGACATGTAGAAAACTTCACTCTTCAGCAGGGTAACATGCATCAGGGCGACTACATGTTTTTCTCGATCAAAAAATGATAACCACTCATAAGGATCTGGCTCTTATGAGGTGCTGCAGCCGACCTATCCATTTAGCCTCCCTGCAAGTTTGCTTCACATAGCGTTATCTAACTGATATCTGGAATCATTTGTAGGACTATCAGTCCAAGTTAATCTATGGCCATCCATCCCATCTGCCATCTTTGAGTTTGTGAGTTCTTTCCTCCAAACCTTTTGTGGCTGTGTAGCCGGTATTTGAAAGCCTAATGTCTCAAAATGACAGTTTCTTACTAATTTAGTTCTTGTCTCTCTGCCGGGGTCTCGCCAGAAGCTTTTTATGGGACTGATCAAATCAAATGCATCCCTCCACCTAAAATTACACATTTGCAAACAATGCTCTTGGCCCTTAGAACCTTGTTGCTCTTGATAAGTGCAAACCACATCAAAAAACAAACTGGCAAACACACAGTTGCCCCCTATTCTGCTGGCTGACTTGCCATGATCAATGCACTGCAGAATGGTATAACAGAATCCCACTGTCAAAATGGAGTTATGTTGTTAGTCAGTAATATTTGCCGTTTGTGAACCTGGTATTTGCAAAGACCAAAACAGGAAATACACGAAAAAAAGCTTTTTCATTAGAAAATGAAAGACTAATGCAAATGACCTGCAAAACAAGGGTCTTTTGAATTTGTGGTTTATTTTTGTCGAGAGAGGTAGGACTAACTTTTGTGTTTACCTTTAGTGGAAAGGGACACCCAAAGAGGGGACATATCGCTATCTGGGGGCTACAGATGTTTTAGGTCAGTAGCTCCTTATTCAGGGGAACCAACCTGCGCAGTGATTGGGTGCAAAAGGAGGTTGTCCCGTTTGGACCCACAAAAACTGTTGTGAGCCCAAAGACTCAAATAGCCACTCTCAGTACATCTAGCTGATCAGCCAAAAGGTTCCGGACCACCACCATCAGTAGGGTCACTTGAAGAAAATCCTAATAATAGATGATAGTAAAAGAGATATTGGGTTTACCAGGCAGAATCACCATTAAGTGCACCTGTAGCAGTAGGTCTACTGCATGTGTTGTAGTTTTCAGGGGTAGCCTTCTTCTGGTCTTTGGTGAGGGCATCAAGTTTCTTTGTCCATGTCCCTGGACTCCTTGGGCTTGCCTGTTGCCACCCTATCCACCGTTTCCCGGTGTTGGGGCGACAAGGGCCCAGATGAAAGCCTACGCTACGGCTCTGCAGGCTTCCTTGGGCCCTCCTCCTCTTCCTGCAACGTCTGTGGATCCCTTGCCGTGCGCGGGGTGTTCTGCGGACTCGCTGGGAGCTTTGCCCACAGCGCCGACGTGTTCGGCTTCAGGATTTGGAGGTGTGGTGTCGTCGAGGTGAGGCCCTTTGGGGTTCCCCTCTTTGGCCCATGGCGTCCCGGCCTCACCGCAAAGCTCCTCGGGGTTCCCTGCTGTGTCGCAGGAGGTCACCGGGACTCACGGCCTGACCCCAAGTCCCCCTCGGTCCTCTGGGCAGGCGGTTGTCTTCCCGGAGGCCGAGCCGACGCCTCTCCGGCATCACTGGCTTTCCTCCCCGGCGCTGGCAGCTCCGCGGGTAGAAGCCGGGCCCCTCTCGGTCCTCGGCGCAAGCGGCTGCCTCGTCGGGGGTCGAGCCGGCACCTTTTCGGCGCCGTTCATTGGGAGCTTCGGCTCCGACCCCGCCCCCCCTTTCCGATGAGGCACATGGTGGTGGAGGTCGACCCGGTGCCCCTGGTGGACACTTCGGTGCCGGTCAAGGACTCACCGGTGCCTGTGGTGGACTCCCCGACGTCGGATCGTCGACTCTTCTCCGGATGTCCCTTCCTCTCCAGAGAGCTGTCGTCTCCTTGTTACCTCTTCACCGGAGTCTGGGCGCCATATCGTGGCCTTTTCTCTGGCGGATTCCAGGGCGGGTTCTATGCAGTCTCCACGTCCACAGCCCCCAGACCCGCTCTTCCGCGCCCTGCAGTTGTCTGCCCTGCAGGCTTCTCCGCCCTCTCCAGAGGCCCCTCAGGTTCCCCAATCGTCTATGGGTCTTCCATCTTACAGGGGCTGGTCTTTTCTCCCTCCAGCAGAGGACGGGCATCTTAGTTTACAGCCTTCGCCCGCGGAAGAGTTGCTTTCCCCCCATGACGCCCTATGGAGGCGAGTGTGGCCTTTGTCCGGGCCATTTCCATGGCCACTGGCATTTTGCAGATGGGCAATCCAGTTGCTCCACTCCTTACGGACCATTTATTGGAGGTTCTCCACCAGGGTTCTGGTGGGGGGGAGCCGCTTATCCCATTTGAAGCGTTGCTCCACAACTCTCTTCTGGGGGCGCCCTGCCACGGGGGATCCGGTGCCTCAACCATCCTTCACTGCCACCGTCCTGCTCTGCACGATCCAGTCTGCCTTTTTTCCCACCCGTCTGCCCAGGGCCCTTTCCTGCGGGCTGCCTTTCCTTCTTTGCCTTCAGTGCTGCTCCCGCCGTCTCGGGAGGCCCGGTGGCTGGACTCCTTGGGACGTAACATTTTCGCCTCCACTAGCGCTGCTCTGCGCACACTTAATACACTTTGTGTGTTGGCCAGGGCTACATCCGACCTGTGGGATTCCGCGGAGTCCCTTCTTTCTTGCGCCTCCCAAGAGGGTGCCTACGCTGATCTGCGGCACCATGTGCGGGATGGTCGGGAGTTAGCTACATTCATTCTCCGTTCGGCCTTGGACGTCTCTGATTCCCTTGGCCACGCTGTGGCGAGTTCTGTGGCCCTACGCCGCCATGCTTGGTTGCGGGATAGTGTCTTTCCAGAGAATTTTCGGGAGCGTCTTGTGGATTTACCTTTTGATGGGACTCTGTTGTTTCACACCCACGTGGACTCCGCTATTCAGAGACTCCTTGCGGGGCTCCGCCCCCTCCCCCTCCATCAGCTTTGGTTGGTCGGTCCTCCGGCGTCTTATGGGAGGCGTTTATCCCACCTTTCTCTTTGGGGCCTTATGCTTCGGTTGGCCCGTGAATCCCGCGGCCTACCCGCTCTACCCCGGTCCGTTGGCGACTCCCGAACAGCGGCAAGTGTTTCTTGCTGCCTTGGACCGCCTGTTTAGGCCTCGGGCTCCCGCCGGTGTGCCTGCAGGCCCCGCGGCCCCGTGTCCAGATCCTGTTGACCCGGCGGCACCGCCACAAGGTGCAACGCCGCTGGCTCCGGCCCCGTCGCTGCCCTTTGCTCCGGCCCCGGCGCTGCCCTTTGCTCCGGCCCCGGCGTTGCCCTTTGCTCCGGCCCCGGCGTTGCCCTTTGCTCCGGCCCCGGCGTTGCCCTTTGCTCCGGCACCAGCGCCGCCCTTGGCTCTGGCCCCAGCCCCGCCCCTGGCTCCGCCACAGGTGTCGCACTGGGTGCCGTTTATCCCTCCCCTGCCACGGTTCTCGGACCATTTCGTTCCGACCTGGGATCCTCATTAGGCCGGGGCTCCGGTTCGGCCCCGGCCGGCGCGGCTCCTGGTGCCGCTCCCGGCGCCGCTGGCTCCCTCTCCGGGTCCAGTCCTGCCGCCGCAACCGGCTCCTTCTACCCCGGAGCCGGATGAGGACTGGGACGGCTCCAAGGACCCCATTGCGTGGCAGTGTGACTCCGAGCAGGATTGGGTGGATGTCCTTCAAGACGCGGGTGAACTTGATGTGTCTTCTGACCCGGAGTTTGCCTCGCCTCCACCCACTATGGAGGAGGGCACTTCCTACACTATGGTGCTGTGTCGAGCCGCGGAGACTCTACCTCGACCTCCCTACGGTGGCCCATAAGACCAACCTCCTTACGGAGATGCTCCAGACGGCCTATGCGTCATCGGAGCCGCTGCTCCCTTTCAATGAGGCCCTTACCGAAGTCCTCTTGGGTACGGACTCTAAGAGGCTGGACCAATATGGCAAGAGGTTGTTCTCCTCAGCCAGTTTGGGGTTGAGGTAGGTTAATACCGCCTACTTATTGGGCCGTTACTCCCACGCAGTGTGGGATTCGGTGGCGGAGGTTCTGCCTCAGTGCTCTGAGGAGGTCCAGGCTGTCCTTTCCCAAACAATGGCGGAGGGCAAGGATGCGGCGAAGTTTGCCATCAGGTGTGGTTTGGACACTGCTGATTCGTTGGGCAGGGCGATTTCCACAACGGTGGCGTTGCGGCGCCAAGCCTGGTTGCATTCCACTGGCTTCTCATCCGATGTCCAGAGCTCGCTCATAGACATGTCTTTCTATGGCTCCCGCCTCTTTGGTGATCAGGCTGACAATGCCCTGCAGCGCTTTAAAGACTCTCGTGCCACGGCCAAGTCTTTGGGTCTTTCCTCAAACTCCTGCCACGACGGGGTTTCGTTCCTTTCGTGGCCAGGGCAGGGGTACCCAGGTGCGCTCTTCCAGCAAGCCTGTGCAGAACCAGCCTCAGCGAGGCCACGGACGTGAGTTCCACAGGGGTGGGTCTGGTAACCAGCGTGCGGGGCAGTCCACTTCCACCCCGCTGCTTCTGCCTCGAAACCTTCCTAATCCGAGCTTCAGGGGGCACCCCACGCCAGTGGGTGGCAGGGTTCACCTCCACCTCCACCACTGGCACGAGATTATGTCGGACAAGTGGGTGCTACAGATAATCTGCCAAGGTTACTCGCTCCCCTTTCTGTCCTCTCCTCCAGCCATGCCACCTCCGTACCAGTGAATGTCGGGGGATCATTTGGCTCTTCTCCGTCAGGAAGTCACGGCCCTCCTGGCCAAGGGGGCCACCGAGTACGTTCCCGATCAGGAAGTAGGCAGTGGTTGCTATTCACACTACTTTCTGGTCCCCAAGAAGGACAAGGGGGGCCTGCGCCCCATCTTGGACCTCCGGGACGTCAAACGCTTCCTCCGGAAGGAGAAGTTCAAGATGCTGACTCTAGCTCAGGTCCTGTCTGCCCTGGACCCTGGAGACTGGATGGTAGCGTTGGACTTGCAGGACGCTTATTTTCACATTCCCATCCTGCCGGCCCACCGGCGTTACCTGCGGTTCACGGTAGGCCAGGAGCATTTTCAGTTTGCCGTGCTCCCCTTCGACCTTACCAGCGCCCCTCGGGTGTTCACGAAGGTGATGGCGGTGGTCGCAGCTAATCTGCATAGGTCAGGGGTGTCAGTCTTCCCCTACCTCGACGACTGGCTGTTGAAGGCGGCTTCGCTCCAGGTAGTTGTCTCCCACCTCCAGACTACGGCCGACCTCCTGCATCTGCTGGGGTTCTCCAGCAATCTGGTGCCGCATGCCAGATGGCATATGTGGGCTCTGCAGTGAGACCTGAAGTTCCAGTGGGCGCAGCATCAGTGCAACCTGTCCGATCATGTCCAGATCTTGGAGGGCACTGCACTGCAATTGCAGTGGTGGCTCATGAATCGCGATTGGGTCAATGGCAGATCCCTCTCCCTTCCCCAGCCGGAGCACACGGTAGTGACAGATGCGTCCCTCCTGGGCTGTGGAGGCCACATGGGAGAGGCGGAGTTCAGAGGCCTCTGGTCTCCGGCGGAGTCCCGGCTCCATATCAACCTTCTGGAGCTGCAGGCGATCCGACTTGCACTGAAGGCATTCCTTCCCACTGTCCGGGGAAGTGTTCACAGACAATACCACCGCCATGTGCGGGGTGGCGTCGTGGACCCTTTGTCAGGAGGCTCTGCGCCTCTGGACATGGCTGGGACATCAAGGCATTACCTTGGTGGTTCAACACCTGGCAGGTTCTCTGAACGCCAGGGCGGACAAACTCAGCCACCGGTGCATGGTGGGTCACGAGTGGCGTCTGAACTTGGATGTGGCACAAGGTCGCTTTCTGCGATGGGGAGAGCCTTGGTTAGATCTATTAACCACCGAAGAGAACGCGCAATGTCATTAGTTCTGCGCATTGGAATTTCCAAGGTCGCTTTCTGCGATGGGGAGACGCTTTTAGTCTTGAGTGGAGCTGCGGTCTGTTGTATGCCTTTCTGCCTATACCACTTCTGCCCAGAGTGCTGAAGATCAGGCGCGACCTGGCCAAAGTCATTCTTGTGGCTCTGAACTCGAAGAGTATGGTATCCCGAGCTACTCAGTATGAACATCGATCCCCCGCTCCGTCTGCCTTTTCGGGAGGATCTTCTGTCGCAGCAGCAGGGGACGGTCCTCCACCCGAACCTGTCCAACTCCACCTCCATGCTTGGAGATTGAGCGGCGACAGTTGGCACCTTTCGATCTTCCTCCTGAAGTCTGTGATGTCATCTTGGCAGCCAGGCGTCCCTCCACTAAAACGGAGTACGCCTGTCGGTGGAACAGATTTGTGGCATGGTGCACAGCTAAGACTGTTGATCCCCTTTCTGCTCCTCTTTCTGAGGTTCTCCTGTTCCTTCTTTCTTTGGCCCAGCAGGGCTCTGCTCTGGGCACTCTTAATGGTTATCTTTCGGCTATCTCTGCCTTCCTACGGCCTCCTGATCAGCCTTCTCCCCCAGTTGTTAACCGTTTTCTTAAGGGCATTACGCATACGTTCCCACCTGTGCCCTTCATAATGCCTCAGTGGGACTTGAATCTTGTCTTGACTTTTCTGATGTGAGCTCCCTTTGAGCCCCTTCATAACTGTCCCTTACGTCTTCTCACTCTAAAGACGGCTTTCCTGGTAGCTATCACCTCTGCCAGGAGAGTGAGTGAGCTCCAGGCTCTTTCTTCCAAACCTCCTTTCCTTTCTGTTCATCCGGACAAGGTGGTTCTGAGGACACGTCCTTCTTTCTTGCCAAAGGTTGTCACACCCTTCCACATCGGGCAGACCATCACTGTGACCACCTTTTTTCCGCCTCCGCAACCTTCACGGGAAGAGGAGCTTGGGACGCGGTGTGCCCTTGCAGGATATTTGTCGGGCAGCTACGTGGGCCTCGCTGCACACGTTTACCAAGCACTACTGCCGGAGAGACGGCTTCTTTGGCCGTTCTGTGCTCCGTGACTTTCTGGTGTAATCTTGTTCGCAGACCCACCACCGGGGTTGGTATTGCTGGGGTATCTATTCTAAGGTAAGGAATCTATCACTAATGTGTCTCTTTCAGATGCACAAGTTACTACTTGTGTAACGATATATCTGTAAGAGACATTAGTTAGTGATAGATTCCTTACCGCCTCACCCATCCTCCCCGTTCTGCGAACTGATTACTAGGATTAGGGTCATCCCCTTTTAAGGCCCTAGTTTTATGCACCAAAGTTCAGTTTCTGGCATGACTGCATTTCGGCGTGGAAAGTTGTGTACAGAACGGACGTCAGCGTGCATGGGTGGCGCCTAAGTAGCCTCCATGACGTCGTCCCGGCATGCACGACGCCAGTGACGGGCACAGAGCCACCTACTGGCGCGCAGGGGTAGTGCTAAGCAGAAAACTTTCCGGATCCAGACTGACACCTGGGGAATATTCTAAGGTAAGGAATCTATCACTAACTAATGTCTCTTACAGATATATCGTTACACAAGTAGTAACTTGTGCGTTAGTGTGGGCATGTGTATGTCTTTGAGAAATGCAAGATTGACAGCTATCGAGGCTGTGGCTGTTGGTGCATATACTGTTTTGTAATGTGTCGCTAATGCTTCAGTTATTTGTTTTGGTTCAGCCGTAATCTGTCCATTGTCTAGCCGGATCTGTGCCACCCATTTACTAGCCCTCTCCCTCTTTTCCAGCCATGGCAAGAGCTTACCCGCTTTGTCTCCTAGTTCGTAAACAGTATGTTGTGTTTTGGTGAGTGTAGTGTTAGTCTCTTCTCGTTCGTAGGCTTTGTATGCCTGTTGTGCCAGGTGTAACTTATGTATTGTCTCCTCATTGGTATCTGCTACATGTGCTGCCTCTGCCAGGGAGACTTCTAGTTCCAGAGTTTCAATTTGGTGTCGCTGTGCCCGTTTATGACCCGTAACTAGGGAGATTGCGTGCCCTCGGAGTACCGTCTTATAGGCCTCCCACAGTGTCGTTGGGGAGGGGACAGAGTATTGGTTTTCCTCAAAATAATTCTCCGTCTCCTTGAGGAGACCCCTACAGATTTAATGATTTTTGAGGTACCTGGGGTTTATTGGGAACAGTATGCGCCGCTTCGAGGTGAAGGTTGTGTATTCAATGAGTACTGGAGAGTGGTCCGATATACCCCTTGGTAGCTGCGTAATCTCCGTCATTCCTATGATAGCAAGTGCTTCTTTGTTTGATGGATATGTCCTCGTATTCCTCTGCATTAAGAACTTGTCACCAAACTTACCAAACGTTCGTGGGTCCTTTTAGTAAGCTATTCATCAGTATGGTAAAGGAGGGAAGACCTTTACATACTATGAAGGAAAACGGGGCCTAGCCAAACACACATAGCTTTTAGATGACTTTGGTCATTTCCATACTCAAGGTAATTACAAGAGAGATTCTGCTGTCACCAGGAGACGACGAGAAAGAAAGCATTTGTCAGTCACCCCAGATCAGATTGCGCTCCTATAGATCAACAATGCATTCTCCTCCTTTATGGATTTCAGGTTGTTTTTCAACATGGAATAGTAGAGGAAACACACTTGCTTTGCCTTTGCCAAGGCCGTTACTAAAGGGGGAAGGGGGCTGTGATGCTCCCCTTCCTGAGACCCCATCCTCCAGGTTCTGGCCAAAATTCAATGGGGGGAGGGTGGCTGCACGCCCCTCCCCTCCCTGGGCTAATTTCTGCCCTGGGGATCCCATTCCCCTGGGCCAGGTCAAAACCCCGGGCCCCTCTTCCTAAGCAGTTTCCGGCCCCGGGGACCCCAAACCCTGGGGTCCGGACAACACTCAATGGGAGTGAAGGGTGCCATGCGCCATCCTCCACAGGCTGATATTGGCCCGGAGACCCCATCCCCCCGGACCCAGCCATGTGTACCTGGGTGCCCTGGTACCACCCAGGGCACAGAGTGTACTATGTTGGGGACCGCGGGGAGCCTGAATGCTCCACGGTCGCTGCCTGCTCCCCGCCTCCAGCGGGAGACAGTATTGATCCCACACGTAGGGAGCTGCTAAATATGCTGATCCCTGCGGGAGAGAGCAATCCTTCAGTCTGTTTCCCTGCCCGCATGACAGCAGGCAGAAACAGACAGAAACAGATGAAGACTCCACTCCCTGTAAGGGAGAGCAGCTTGATAGCTCCTACTCGCTGGGATCGGAGTTGGTGTTTGCTCTTGCTTGGCTGTGCCCTGTGGGGGGTGATGGTCCCCAGGGCTGTAATTGGCTTCAGGAGGGGGGGGGCTCCGTGGCCCCCTTCCTTACTTTGCATGGGCGAGTCCCGGGAGGTGGTGGTCCTCAGGGCCGTATATGACCCCCTTTTGATTTGGCCATGTCCTTGGAGGTGGCTGTCCCCGGCACAATTACTAAGTAGGAAGGAGGTCGATGCGGCCCCCTCTTTTATAATGTATAAGCACCGGGGAGTTGGGGCTCCCTGGGTCTTTAAAAGCCTCGGGAGAGATGCTGTGCGGCCCCCCTCCAAATTATTAAATAAAGCTCTGGAGAGGTGGTGGTCCTATAGTGCAATCCTGACTTGGGGAAGGGAGGCAGGGGAGGGGGGTAGCACATTTTAGAATTTTTGTTTGAGTCTCAAAATGGATGCCAACACCTCCTGGTTGAAGCGTTGCAGCCAGTAGATATCGGCACAGGGACTATGATTATGTTCCGGTCACAGCCATAAAAGCATTCGCTGAATTCTAGGGTGTATTTCCAGATGAAAGGGACACTGTTTCAGCCTATGAAACCAAGTAAAAGGTGCCAATGAATAAGCTTCAAGTGCTAGATTGCACCCCTGGAGTTGTAGTTGGACGTTACCAGCAGGCCACTCAAATTCAAGAGTGTTCTAGCTCCCTGGCTACTGTTCCCATGGGAACTAGCAACTAGACAACATCTGGCAGCTCAGATGCTGCTACTGGGTCCTGACTTCTTCAGGACACGAGTGAAAGTGACTAGTCAGTTCTCTCTCTTTATCTCTCTCTCTTCCTTGCTTTTTCTCTCTTCCTTGCTTTCTTTCTTTGCTTTTTCTCTCTCAATTTTTCTCTCTTTGCTTCATCTCTCTACCTCACTTTTTCTTTCTCCTCCTCTCTTTTTCTCTCTCCTCTCTTTTTCTCTCTCCCTTGCTCCCTCTTCCCTCTCTCTTTCTCCCCTTTATCTCTCTCTCGCTCTCTCTCTCTCTCTCGCTCTCTCTCTTGCTCTCTCTCTCCTCCACCTCTCTCTCTCTCCTCCACCTCTCTCTCTCTCTCTCTCTCTCCTCCACCTCTCTCTCTCTCTCTCTCCTCCACCTCTCTCTCTCTCTCTCTCCTCCACCTCTCTCTCTCTCTCTCCTCCACCTCTCTCTGCTATCCTAAGGGCAACCCACGTCATGTACACACGCATTATTCAGGCACATCACCCCTAATGTTTCCATATATTACTCAGGCACACCACTTCATATGAGAGAAATACACAAAGTTACAAATCTTGAGCTGTTACGCAATCTCCGTAACGGACTGCGGTCAAAAAGGCCTGTAACACCTGACTATTAAGCAGATACCACTAACTCTTAGTCTTGTTATATGGACGCTAGGTATCCATGTTACCGGGAGTACATTTTTGAGTGCATCTCTCTCACTCAGTCTTCTAGTACTCCGTTGGTGAACGTGTACAACACATAGGAGGGGTCTTATAACATGAATCTCCTGCACATAAAGCTTGGTCACAATGAGGAAATTAGGAGCTGTATGCCACATGGCCGCTGTGACTGAGACTATGGACCCTACAATCACAATTAATAGAAATAAAAATCTCCTTCCTCCACATCAAATCTGATAATGGAAGAATATTCAGACCAAATAAAACAGGTAAGTGAGGAGAGAGGGTTTAGACACTACTAAAACAGTGACCCAAAGTTTAATTTCCTAAAATGTATGATATGTTCAGTAAGATGTCAGGTCACACATTCGAATCCTGGCCTGGTCACCTCAGCCTTAGATCCTTCCAAGGCTGGCAAATGGATTGTTGGTAATTTAAGCCAGTTGTTTACAGCAAATAGTGGCCAATTCCGAGTTGGGTGGTGCTTTATCCCTTTTCGGAAATATTGCCACTTGATTACAAGCATATCATGTTCAGATATGCATCTTGTGTCTCCTCATCTTTTTTTGACATTCATATTCCTACCGCTAATGTGACAAGTTGAAGGTATCGTTCAACTACCTAATCATTAACTTTATTTCATTTATTTGTCAGTTATTAGAACACAAATACAGCCACCATGTAGTCCACAGCAGAGTCTTTTCTTTAGGGGTAATTTAACCAGCCACATACAACAGTAGATCTTGAGGTTCAGCCCAGGCTATTCTGAGCCCAGCATAAAATGCAGTATGCACTGAAATTGACTTCTGTTGTTGATCTGATTTGTTTAGCTTGTCAAAAGTATCCCACCATGATTCATGTACTTGTCTTAGTGGTTATACATGTTGGCTGAGTTTTTATTCTACTAACTGAATAAATAATAAAAGAAATCTAAATAACGATTAAGTAGTTGAATGGTGCCTCTAATCTGTTAAAGTAATTGCCACTTCAGGAGATCAATGTCGGAAAAGTGTCCCCCAAGCACTGGACAACAAAATATCACAAAATTCTGAAGAACTGTATTGATGTATAATTTCTTAGTCATGCATATTGAACATCGTAAGAATTAAAAATACCATCACATACCCACTCGGCGGACGCCCCCCCTAACACTTTACACTCACCCCGGAGTGACTAGGTTCCTATCCCCGCTGCCCCGAGGCCTGCGCCTATGCCATGGGTCCGCCTGCTTCGTCGCGCTGCGGCCAGGAGTTTCCAATGCGATGCCTCACCGGTTACCTTACGGACCACATGTGCTGTAGTCTAGTTGATCCTTCTCTAATAGTCCATGACTGCCCCTAGTTCCCTCCCCCCCTCCCTGGTTTGGTCTGTTATACGGCAAACACCTGTCGAATTGCATATAACTGCAGCAAAGATGTTTATAAATGTCAAGATTGATTTCATCGGACTGAAAACATGTGCTTAATGATACTGCGATCCAATACTGATATGTAACAACAGTACTATCAAATGCCAATAAAAACAAGTTTCATGAAGAATTAAAAATACCATTTCAGTATGACACCCGCTCTTAAGGCAAAGCCTGATCTTTCCTCTCCTTTGGAGACCTTGAAGATCACAGCTGTTATCCAAGAACCAGTTAAGAATTTGAACCCTCTACAAGTTATCAGTAGAAAGTTCCCTGTCAACCTTGAGGCCACCAAATTCCATCATGCTGCTCCAGGTTGCAGAAAGAGACCCCATTGGGATTCAGTGGGGCATTGCTACCAGTGGAAGATAAATATGTTATCTTATTTGAGATGGCGGCCTCATCCCTAATATCCTTAATACCTTAAGCAAGAATCGTGGGTTGCTCTTACAAATAAGTGGCTAACACTGGTTCCAGGGACCTCTGAAACTTCAAGACTTTTAGGTGCTGAAAAGTGTCATGATTGAGACTAGGATATCCAGAGATATTGCAGCATGCAGGAATATGAATATCCCTAAAATTGAATGGACTGTTTGGAAAGAAGACCCCTTTACGGTAAACATCATTACAACGAATGTGATTCAAAGCATTCAATTACAACACGGTCATTACAATGACCGCAGTGTTATATCGCACACCATTACAACGCAAGTCGTTACAATGACTTGCTGTAGGGGGCAGAAGGTGTTGGATTTTAAATCCAAATCCTTACCTACTGTTGCACATACTGGAGTTGGAATAGTAAATTATACTATTCCAAACTCCAGCGTCACCCCTACACCAAGTCGTTGTAACGACTTGCATTGTAATGGTATGCGATGTAACTACGCGGTCATTGTAATGACATGTGTTGTAAACATGTGCGTTGTAACGTGGCCTATTCCTCTTTACTTGAAACTTGCAAGTCAGTCCTGGACCAGCATCTCAGTCAAGATAGTCTTAAGTATGATGGTGGCAGGTTAAAACCAAGATTGATTGATTGATTGATTGATCTATGTAAAATAACCTTGGAAGGTAATGGTGGTAGAGATAAATTCCCCCCTTCTCCGGACTGATTCATCCCCATGGCAAATCGTGCCAGATGTTGCATGTAGTGCCTAATGCCCATTTTATCAAATAACTCTTCAATATCTGAGGCGTCTGAGTTTTTTTTCCCTGCAATTTTCTTGTTTTGATCAAAACCCACTGATCCTACCAATATGTCAGGATAATAATTGTACCCTACTCTGCTTCACATTAATCTTGGTTTTCTCCTCGTCTACCATTTGTTTGACTTCGAGAGCTGTGCTGCCAAGCTTCCTCCTTAGTAACTGATATATTTTTTATTGTAATGAACATAGGCATGCCTCTGTGGTGTGATGATTATTATTTTTTTTTTTTGCTTCAAAAGACTACTCCGCCAGAGCATAGACTTAGAAGGTACTGTTATGAGGTACTGAAATTTAATGATGGCTAAAATATCCATACTTTTATTAGTTTGCAGCTTTAGTTTCCTAGTTAGTTAAACTTGTAAAATAGGTGGAATGAGCGACTGTTATGCGAAGTATTTTGTGTATCTCTGGCAATTCATTAGTGATTAAGTACCATTTAGCATTCACTTGTGCGCTTCAATTTATGAAATACTAACTCAGTGTTTTAAATATGTTTTAATGCATGAAAGTGACATAGTTCAAACTATAGAAATGTTATAAATTACACTACAGTTATCTTACGTTTTGACATTTTGCCATCATTTTATATTATTGTTTTGGATAAAAGCTGACTGGGATGGTGATTGGAGCTGCTGTGGCCTTGTGCCTTATAGGAATTGTCATACTTGTCATCTACAGAAGATACAGACAGTCCAGTAAGTATCACGTTGAGTATATTTTTTGCTTCGTTAGAACTGTTACATACTGTGCTGATGAGTGTACATAATGTTCATGACTATCTGACTACACCTAGTAGACCTGCTTTGCGGGGCTGTCTTCAAAAGCCAAAACATCTCAAAGATAAAAATCTATTGATCACTACCAAGATTACTTCCCATGTTATTGCTTCAGGTGATCATTTAGAATGTTCAGTCATTGTTTTGTATCCGAGCATTATATTGCTTAATTTAACATTATAATTGCGTAATTCCACAAATAGTCTATGTGCACTTGTACCAATATGCTACCATTTCACATTCATGCTTGGTAGTGGGGAAACTTGAGTGCTCTGGCATTATATCTTGAAATCCCCAGGGCATGCGTGATTCCCTTACCCCTAAGGCATCCCTCTCATGCCTGCTCCCTTCTCCAACCTACTTTTCTTCTCCTCCTGCTGCTTCTAATATTACTATTGAATAAGACATTTATTTTGTCCATCACTCCTGCGTACTAAGTAAAGCCTTTGTGGTTCTATTTTAGCTATTGTCTGAACTTTAAACTTCTTCTCTGGCTTGAAACTTTAGATGCAAAGTAGCCTTGGTTTTCTGAACTTACTTCTAAGGAAAGGAAAGGTATTTTGGGCGCATACTGAAACACCTTACCTCTACTTGAATTTTTCGCTTTGAGGTGTTAAAGTGGCCTGACAAACTGTGCATAGCATAAACAATAGGAGTAACCCGTACACCCCAAAAATTTGTATCTCTCAACAATATCCCCAGGGGCATCATTAACGGTAGCAATTTTGTCAATCCTACAATACGTGAACCTATGTATTGTAGTCTTAAATGGATTACAAAACAAAAGATGTGTCCAAATAAAATGCAAAAGATGGTAATTTAATCTAATAACAATTCATTAGTAGCAGCATAATTATGATTTATAAATGAAAAGTGCCCAATGTGCAAGGTTGGGGACAAGGTGCTCATTAAGTTTGTGTTGACGGCTTAAAGTGCAACACATAAGGGTAAGAAACGGTGAAAAGTCATGGTAGTGAGATATTGTGCATGAGTAGAAAAGAGTAAAAGGTTTATGTGTACATCATTGCACAATAAACATCTCTGTTGACTGCATTTGAACATTCTTCTATTTTTCAGGTCATCATCAGGACAAAAAGGAGCTCAAAAAGGGAATTGATTTCTTCTTGAACAGAAAGAAAAGCTAAAAGCAACATACCATTTTTTAAAGAAGTTCTTGGTTTATATTCTAAAAGCAAAATAATCGGTCTTTAAAAGCTCAAAAAGGGGAGGCATATCTCAAGTACCTGCATGAGCTCCAGAAGGATACTGTGGGGCAAAAAAGACAGGGTGGCGGGGATTAAAAAGATGGAAAATAGTGCACAAGCATTGACGCACACAGGTGAGAATTATTAATGCGCTTACTGGAAGTTTGCAGGAAAACAAAACCTTTCGGGGTATAAAAGAAAAGAGTTGGGTGCCGAGAAAATGGATAAATGGGACAAAACACTGTACGTGGAGAGAGATGGCCATTCAACTACTTACAATGAATGCTGAGTGAACAGAGTGTCCGTACGCAGACCAATTAGGATACTTGTTACAATCATTTGAATCTGGGTAAAAAAGTCTGAAGAATCAAAGAGCTACCAATACATGGACTTCTGCGTAGCAAAAAAACAAGTTAAAAAAAAAAGCCCAGACATGTAGGGAAGAATCCTCTAGCAAGAATAATATTGCGCCCTGGAGCAGGACATGAGCAAATCATGGTGGGGATAAGCCAAAGTCCTGATCGAAGATTTTTTTTAAAAACATGGAGTCTGACGTGGTGTACAGCATACAATACATCAAAGAAACTAGAACACTAACCGTATTATGTCAGGAACCGCCGATGTAGAAAAATAATGTGCAGTGAAAACTTGGGAGACTAAGCCTACATGCTGTGCTCGGTCCCAGAAGGAGTATAATTGAAGAATATATTTGTTCTCCTTAATGCTCAGGAAGTATATTTCGCGGAACAAGCGCAAAACATGGTAATTTATCATTGCCACAATTGAAAAGTACAAAGGAAACATCCAAGGAAAGCATAGAGTACAATGACAAATTCAATGGGGACCGAGGGGAATTGAGTACCAAGGGAAATGGTAATAGTAGTCAGTCAAACATTTTACACCGAAATAAATCATGGCATCAATCATTACAATAAAGGAAAATCCATTGAGAAGAAACCAATATAAAGAATAAACTTACTACCCCATACAGATCCCCGAAGGGGTCAGAGGGGAATTGAGCACCAAGGGTAAATGGCTGAAGGAGTCAATGAAACATTTTACACCAAGATAAATACATTGTGACATCCATCATTACAATTGGGGAAGTCACTGGAGAAGAAATTAATATAAAGAATAAACTCAGCTACCCCTTACAAGTAGAGCTTACAATCTAAAGAGTTTACGATGAGGAGTTGTATATCAGGTCTTCAAGAGGACCATGTTGACAGAATTGGGGAGTATAACAGTGAGCAAGTCTGCCTGTGATGGTAAGGTGACAGTTGTCACAGAAATACTGAAGAGTATATAATCATTATAGGGCAGTCATTCTGTTCCATTCATCCAGTGTGTTCAAAGTATTATTGACCGTATAGCATTTAGAAATCCAGCGGCATTCACAACGCGTTAGCAATTCAATAATTGGTATTACAGGAAGTAGTGCAACTTAGACAGAATTTTGAAAATGTACCATATAATCTATCATATGACGAAAAGCAGGCTCTGTATCTGAAAGAAACACGTTAGTTAGATTCCTCACCTTAGAATAACCCCAGGCGTCAGACTGGATCCGGAAGATTTTTCGTCAGCAATACCCCTTGTGCGTCGCTAGGCGTCGTCTGCGGCTCCGCGTCCGTCGTCGGCGTCGTGCGCCGGAATGACGTCGTCGGAGTACTTAGACGCCGCCCTCGCGCGCTGACGTCAGTTCTTCTTTTTTCCGCGCCAGTAAGCGCAGATCCGGGAGAGCTACCCCTTTAGTCAATTTTTGACTAACTTTTTGATCCTTTTTGATCCTGTCAATCGACTCTGGTGCCGGTAGGATGCCTGGTTTTAAAGCCTGTGCTGACTGTAACCGCCTGATGTCGGTTACGGACCATCACCGCCGGTGCCTGTACTGCTTGGGCCTCGACCACGACGCGGAGTCGTGCTCGGACTGTAAGGCCCTGACCTCGAAGGCTAGACGGGAGCGGTCCCGTAAGCTTCTCGAGATTCGCCACTCGGCTCCGCGCGCCTCTCGGTCCCGGTCCAGGAGGAGGTCCAAGGATCGGTCGCGGAGCCGCAGCCGACGTCACCATCGGTCGTCGGGATCCAAGTCTTCGGGTAAGTCGAAGCATTCCAAGAAGTCCAAGAGGCGACATCGCTCTTCGGACTCCCCTCGCCGGTCGCGCGACTCGGCCGAGGGTCAGGGTGGTTCCACCCCCGCGGCTCCGGCGGAGCCGCAGGAGCCGCGCCCGTCCCCATACCCTCCGGTCCCTGGGACTAACGCGACGCCGGCGGAAGTCAGTGCCTTCCTCTCGGCCATGAGGAACCTGGCTCCGCCGTCGGCGCCCGCTGGTGCGCCTTCGGGACCCGACTGGGCTGCCTTGCCTGCCGGTGGCTCCGGCCCCGGCGCCGTTGACGGCTCCGGCCTCGACGCCGCAAGCGCCCGAGGGACCCGTTCTCGAGTCCCCGTCGACGCCGGTCGACCTCGTCACGCCTCCTCCGCCGGCGTCGACACCGGTACCACCCCCGACGCCGACGTCGACTCCGCTCGACGTCGAGCCCCGGTTCAGTCCCACTCCGGGCCCGGCGCCGGTCCGACGTCGATGGACGCCGAGATCGGCGCCGCTAGAGACACATTATGTCTACCGCCCGGCTCCGTTACTTTCTCCTCTATACCAGGAGTCGGATGATGGGGACAACTGGGAGGGATCCGAGGATCCTATGGCCGCTCAGGCCCAACTGTCCCAGGACTGGGCAGATGAACTGGGGGAGGCCAGTGGCCTGGATACCACTCCAGACACTGGATTCGTCTCTCCTCCGACTGTGGCTTCGGAGGAGGGCGCTGCTTTCTCTGTGGTGCTGCGCAAGGCGGCTGCAGCCCTTGGGCTCGAGCTGCCTGCCGTGGCTGTGAGGACTAACGTCCTTACTGAGGTGCTTCAGTCTGCAGCAAGCTCCACTGAGCCTCTGCTGCAATTCAATGAGGCCCTCATTGACGTTCTGCAGGGCACCTGGTCCAAGCCCTCCACAGTTCCTCCTGTGGACAGGAACGTCGCCAGGCGCCACCGCCCTGCTCCGGGCGACCCCAGTTTCCTGTCCCAACACCCTACCCCTGAGAGCCTGGTTATCCAGGCCTCCACATCCCAATCCTCTTTCCGGACCGCCCCGCCGGACCGGGATTCCAAGAGGCTAGAACAGTTTGGCAAGAAGCTGTTCTCTTCCCTTAGTTTGGGCCTGCGGTCTTTAAACACCGCTTGTCTCTTGGACCGTTATTCCCACTCTCTGTGGGATACGGTGGAGGACGTGCTGCCCCTGTGTCCGGAGGAGGCCCGGACACGACTTACCCAGGCTCTGGCCGATGGGAGGGATGCAGCACGACATGCAATCCGAAGTGGGCTTGACACCACGGACTCGCTGGGTAGGGCCATTTCTACCACAGTGGCGCTTAGACGTCACGCCTGGCTGCGGTCCACGTCATTTTCGGGTGATGTCCAGAGCACTCTCATGGACATGCCCTTTGATGGCACTCGCCTGTTTGGCGAGAAGGCGGACAGTGCGCTGAACCGCTTTAAGGACTCCCGGGCTACGGCCAAGTCCTTGGGCCTCTCGGCCCCGCGGTTGCAATCTTCTGCCTTTCGCCCCTTTCGTGGCCAAGGAAGGGGTGCCTCCTCACGTGTGCCTAGCCACCAGCCGCAGAACCAACCTGCGCGCGGACGTGGTTTCCGCCGTGGCGGTTCTGGAGGACGACGAGGTCAGCCCACATCCACCCCGGCAGCATCTGCCTCAAAGCCTTCCTAGTCCGAGCTTTCAGGCCCATTCCACGCCAGTGGGCGGCAGAGTTCGCCATCACCTGCTCCACTGGCGGTCCATCACATCGGACAGGTGGGTGCTGCAAATCGTCCGAAGGGGCTACTCCCTCCCCTTCGAGACGACCCCTCCAGCCATGCCACAGCAGCACCACCGTATCTCGGGGGATCATTTGAATCTTCTTCACGAGGAAGTTTCGGCCCTCTTGGCCAAGGGGGCCGTCGAGCGCGTTCCGAATCCAGAAGTAGGTCGTGGTTGTTATTCCCACTACTTTCTGGTTCCCAAGAAGGGCAAAGGGGGCCTACGCCCTATCTTGGACCTCCGGAACGTCCATGCCTTCCTCCGAAAGGAAAGGTTCAAGATGTTGACTTTGGCTCAGGTTCTAGCTGCCCTAGACCCCGGAGACTGGATGGTAGCGTTGGACTTGCAGGACGCATATTTCCACATTCCCGTCCTGCCGGCCCACCGGCGTTACCTGCGGTTTACGGTGGGCCAAGAGCACTTTCAGTTTACCGTGCTCCCCTTCGGCCTCACCAGTGCCCCTCGGGTGTTCACGAAAGTGATGGCGGTGGTCGCAGCTCATCTGCGCAGATCAGGGGTTCCAGTCTTCCCCTATCTCGACGACTGGTTGTTGAAGGCGGGCTCGCCCCAGACAGTCGTCTCCCACCTCCATACTACGGCGGATCTCCTGCATTTGCTGGGGTTTTCCATCAACGTGCCGAAGTCACACCTGAGTCCCTCTCAAAAGCTCCTCTTCATCGGAGCGGTTCTCGATTCGGCGCAGTTCCGGGTCCATCCACCGGAACAGCGGGTCCGGGATATACAGGCCCTGATTCCCATCTTTCGGCCTCTATCCTGGGTTTCGGTCAGGCTAGTGTTGCGGCTTCTGGGGCTGATGGCCTCCTGCATCCTACTAGTGCATCACGCCAGGCGGCGCATGCGGGCTCTGCAGTGGGACCTGAAGTTTCAGTGGGCCCAGCATCACGGCAACCTGTCCGACCATGTCTTGATCTCGGAGAGCACTGCACAGCAGTTGCAGTGGTGGCTCACGGACCGCGATTGGGTCAAGGGCAAGAGCCTCTCCCTTCCCCAACCGGAGCATGTCGTAGTGACGGATGCGTCCCTCCTGGGATGGGGTGGCCATATGGGAGAGGCGGAGATCAGAGGCCTCTGGTCTCCGGCGGAGTCTCGTCTCCACATTAACCTGTTGGAGTTGAGAGCGATCCGACTTGCACTGAAAGCCTTCCTTCCCTCTGTCAGGGGAAGTGTCGTGCAGGTGTTCACGGACAACACCACCGCCATGTGGTATTGCAACAAACAGGGCGGGGTGGGGTCGTGGACCCTTTGTCAGGAGGCTCTGCGCCTCTGGACATGGCTGGAACACCAGGGCGTCACCCTAGTGGTTCAACATCTGGCGGGCTCTCTGAACGCCAGAGCAGACGAACTCAGCCGCCGGTGCATGATGGATCACGAATGGCGTCTGAACTCCGAAGTGGCGCAAGGTCTCTTTCAGCAGTGTGGAGAGCCTTGGTTAGATCTATTCGCCACCGAAGAGAACGCACAATGTCAGCAGTTCTGCGCGTTGGAATTTCCAAGGCGGCACTCGCTCGGCGACGCTTTTCGTCACGAGTGGAGTTGCGGTCTGTTGTACGCCTTTCCGCCTATACCACTTCTGCCCAGAGTGCTGAAGATCAGGCACGACGGGCCCAAGTCCTCTTGGTGGCTCCGGATTGGGCACGAAGGTACTGGTATCCCGAGCTACTCAGTATGCTGACCGATCCTCCGATACGTCTGCCCCTTCGGGAGGATCTTCTGTCGCAGCAGCAGGGGACGGTCCTCCACCCGAACCTGTCCAGCCTCCACCTCCATGCGTGGAGATTGAGCGGCGGCAGTTGATGCCATTTGACTTGCCTCCTGAAGTCTGTGATATCATTCTGGCAGCCAGGCGTCCCTCCACAAAGACGGTATACGCCTGCCGGTGGAACAAATTTGTGGCATGGTGCACAGCAAAGGCTGTGGATCCCCTTTCCGCCCCTCTTTCTGAGGTTCTCCTCTTTCTTCTTTCTTTGGCCCGGCAGGGCTCTGCCCTGGGCACCCTGAAAGGTTATCTTGCTGCCATCTCTGCCTTCTTGCGGCTTCCTGATCAGCCTTCTCTTTTCAAGTCCCCTGTAGTTACACGCTTTCTAAAAGGCATTACTCACACGTTCCCTCCTGTCCCTTTTGTAATGCCTCAGTGGGACTTGAATCTTGTCTTGACATTCCTGATGTGCGCTCCCTTCGAGCCTCTTCACAATTGTCCTCTTCGTCTTCTGACTCTTAAGACTGCTTTTCTGGTAGCCATCATCTCGGCTAGACGGGTGAGTGAGCTCCAGGCTTTATCTTCAAAGCCTCCTTTTCTGTCTGTTCATCCGGACAAGGTGGTCCTTCGGCCTCGTCCCTCCTTTCTTCCGAAAGTGGTGACTCCATTTCATCTTGGGCAGTCTGTCACCTTGCCCACCTTCTTTCCGCCTCCGCATCCTTCCAAAGAGGAAGAGAGGCTCCACCGTCTGGACCCAAAACGTGCGCTCTCCTTTTATCTGGACCGCACAAAGCAGTTCCGGGTGGACGACCAACTTTTCGTTGGCTACGTGGGTGCTAAGAAGGGGAAAGCGGTGCACAAACGGACCATATCTCGGTGGGTCGTTTTGTGCATCAAAATTTGTTACTCCTTGGCAAAAAAGGACCCTCCTGTTGGGCTGCGCGCCCACTCCACTCGGGCCACAGCGGCTACTACTGCTTTGGGACGGGGAGTCCCTTTGCAGGACATCTGTCAGGCGGCGACGTGGGCCTCGTTACACACGTTTGCCAGGCATTATTGCCTTGACAGCCAAGTCCGGAGGGATGGCTTCTTTGGCCGTTCTGTCCTCCAGGACTTTCTGGTGTGATCTTGGTTCGCAGACCCACCACCGGGGATGGTATTGCTTGGGTATCTATTCTAAGGTGAGGAATCTAACTAACGTGTTTCTTTCAGATGAACAAGTTACTTACCTTCGGTAACGATGTATCTGTAAGAAACATTAGTTAGTTAGATTCCTCACCGACCCACCCATCCTCCCCGTTCTGCGAACTGACATCTAGGGTTAAGGTTATCCTTTTCAGGCCCCTAGATTTTCTTTTTGGCACCAGTGTCGGTCTTTGCATGGCTCTGCGTTCCTGGCGCGGAAAGCTATGTACAAGAACTGACGTCAGCGCGCGAGGGCGGCGTCTAAGTACTCCGACGTCATTCCGGCGCACGACGCCGACGATGGACGCGGAGCCGCAGACGACGCCTAGCGACGCGCAAGGGGTATTGCTGACGAAAAATCTTCCGGATCCAGTCTGACGCCTGGGGTTATTCTAAGGTGAGGAATCTAACTAACTAATGTTTCTTACAGATACATCGTTATCGAAGGTAAGTAACTTGTTCTTCCCTTGAAATCAATAATCTTAACGATCAAGCCAGCTGACAAGGGTGGTGGCACTGTTCTAATAGACCAAGATAAATATGAGACTTTGCGTCAACTCACTAATACCGATCACTATTGCCCTTTCGTAAAGACACCTTGAACAAAGGCTGACACACATCAGAAGGGTTACCAAAGCAGCCTTGGGTAAGCAGATCATTTCCAAAAAGGAATAACTAATCCGCAACACTGAAAACCCTTGCACCCCAATGACTATGTACTACTAAAGATCCATAAAGATGCGATCAACCCTCCATGCCGCCCCATTGTTTCAAGCTGTGATTCAGTCCTGTAACCATTGGGTAAATACATAGATTTGATGATCAAGTACTTTGTTTGACCCACTCCTACATTAGGGATAGTATGGACATGTATTTTTAACCTGACATAGATGTCCTGGTGGGATTAGGTGTTGAATCATTATACACAAATATTCCACTATTGGATATAAGATCACGCCCTACACGTGTCCCCACTGATTTCATTATCAAACTTTTGGAAATTACAATCAATCAATATTACGCTCTGTACTCTGACACATTTTATGTCCAAAGGAAGGGCATATCTATGGGCGCTTCTTTCGTACCTAACTTTGCAATTCTTAACGTTGATGACTTAAAGACCACCCAAGTTCTGACGCCTAATAATCCCTTCTATAGGCAGATTCGTATATGGAAGAGGTATATTGATGACATTTTAGTGATTTGGAGGGGAAGTGTTAATTCTTCAACTAACTTAGTGAGCTGGTTTGAATAGTACCCATCCTTACTTAACGTTTGAAGCAAAATCCAACAATTTACCTTTTCTTGACTTATCAATGCAGCTACACACTGGGAAAATAGGTACATCTTTATATCATAAGCTGACTGAAAGAAACACTTTGCTGCTGTACACCAGCAACCACCCAGGTGGCCTACCTCAGGGTCAATTTCTGCTGATCCCCATAAATTGCAAATGGCGTAAAGCTTATTTTCGTGAAGCCGCCATTTTAGCTGAGAAACTATTGGCCAGAGGCTGCCCAATTTGTTTAATCTGAAAATTCCTGAAGCGTGCATGTTCTCGTCCCAGGGACCTCCTCCTTATACCCAAAGAATAAAGATCAAATGAACGTCTCCCTTTTTTATCTACCTATTTTACATCTAATAATACAGTGAGAAAAATAATCAAGAACAATTGGTACATACTCTGGTTCCATGATTTATTCTGATCCTCATTTCTTTTCATGCAAAGAGGAGGTAATCTTGGTGACCATTTGGTACATGCCATGATATGAATCCAAAAGGACATGCCTAATCGGCAATTGATCACTACCTATTGGGGACTGCCCCCATTATTGGGCCATTACCAATGCCAGAATTGTTCAGTTTGTACTCAAATGGTGAACACGAAGGACTTTAAACATGGTACAATAGACTTTTCTCTCAAACAACTTAGTAACTGCATATCCACTAATGTGATATACGCCATTTGATGTCCATTTTGACTACTTTATATTGAACAGTCCACCCAAATGTTCAAGACCCTTATCATCCATAAGTCCTATTGGTTGTGGCACTGACAATGCCCTCTTAGTTTCACATTTCTTGAAACATAACTATTCTGAAAAATACTTTTTGTGGCGAGTTATTGAACAACCCTGACTCGCAGTACTTGATGGCAACCTGTTGCAATTGCTAAAATGTTGTGAATGCTTCTTGATTTCTAAATGTGACATGGTCAATAATGGTTTGAACACATTGGATGAATGGAATAGTATGACTGCCCTATAATGATTATGAACACTTCAGCATTTCTGTGACAGCTATCTCCTTGCCAACACAGGCTGACTTGCTCAGTCCTGTTGTTATACTCAGCCCCAATTCTGTCAACATGGTCCCCCTAAAGGCTTGATACCCTACTCCTCTTTATAGACTTCTTAGATTGTAAGCCCTACTTGTATGGGATAGCTGAAATTGACTTCCCTTATTGTAATGATTGTCTAAATGGCCCTAATTCCGATGGCGTCTGCCGAACGTCTGACCGGCATCCTGTTGGAATGGAAACCGACTGACAAGCCTTCAGCTGTTACATCCGATGAATTTGAATGCGACTGCCCATGAGGCACATGGTGGCTGACACAAGGTACATAGATGTTTGGAGGAGCGCCATGGGTGCCCCTCAGGCCTCTTCGAGGAGGCCGCGGAGGGACGGAGCCCTGCTAGGGCCCCCCTAAAGTCCCTTTCCGTTGGACCGCCATAGAAAGGCAGACCGAAAGGGACATCGTAATCCCTTCGGCAGTACCTGAGAAGGCACCACCCTTATTGTAGGAATTACATTCCGACTGCTGGGCCTACGGGCTCCTTGAGCCCGGCGGAACAGCTGCGTTCGGTCCGTCTGCATTCTGACTCAGACCGCCGCATCATAATGCAGCGGGTGTAACGCATGGGTACATGTCGGTCATATTGGAACCTACAGGCCATAGGTTGTGATCCGACCGACATCATAATCAGGCCCATTGCATTTATTTTGGTGTAAAATGTTCCTTTGACTCCATCTACCCTTGGTGCTCGACTCCCCTCTGTCCTGTTCGGTGACCTGTATGGGATAGCTGAAGTATATTCTTTATATTTGTTTCTTCTCAAGGGATTTTCCTTTATTGTAATGATTGATGCCATGATTTGTTTATTTCGATGTAAAATGTTTGACTGACTCCAACTACCATGACCCTTGGTGCTTAATTCCCCTCAGTCCCCATTGGAGTTTTCATTGTACTCTTTGCTTTCCTTTTTTTCCTTTGTCATTTTCAATTGTGGTTGTTATTAATTTCCATATTTTGCCACTGGTCCCTGGACTATAGTCTCCGAGCATTAAGAAGTACAAATATATTATTTTAATTGGGGGACCGGACAATCCATGCTAGCCTTTTGTTTATACCGTGGATTCTTTTTTTTGCATTTTAGATCCCTGACATAATCCAGTTAGCATCCTAGTTACTTTTACGCACTGTATGCTTTCTGGGGACCGAACACCGCACGCCACGCCTAGCCCCTTGTTTGTACTGCAGATTAATTTTCTACATTAAAGATCCTGGACATAATACAGTTAGCATTCCAGTTTCTTTATCACACTATATGCCACACGCCACGTTAGCTGCCATGTTTTTTTGTCTTGGATCAGGACTTGGTCATGTCCACATCATGATTTGTTTTTGTGCCCTGCTTCAGAGTGCTGTACTATATTTGCTAGAGGATTCTTCCTTATAGGTCTTGGTCTTTTTAACTTGTTTTATTTTGCTACCCAGTGGTCCGCATATAGGGAGATCTTAGATTTAAAGATCTTTCCAAATTTTTTACCCAGATTCAAATTATTATGACGAATATCATAATTGGTCTCCCGACAGACGCTGCGTTGCATCCAGCATTCATTGTAAGTAGTTGCATGGCCTTCTCTCTCCACGGGCTGTTTTTTGTTCATAATTTACAATCATTTAATAATGTTCTGGGCGCCCAACTCTTGTTTTCCTTTTTTTACTCCGACAGGCTTTGTTTTCTTGCAAACGTCCCATAATTGCATTCATAATTCTCACCTTGGTGTGTCACTGCTTGTGCACTATTTTCAATATTTTTAGTCCCCCCCCCCCCCCCCCCCCCCCCCCCGTTCTGTTTTGTTTCCTACAGTATCCTTCTGGAACTCGTACAGGTACTTGAGACATGCCTCCCCTTTTTTTTGAGCTTCTGATGATTTATATTGTTTTCTTTCTGAATATAAACCAAAAACAGTTTTACACTTTTTTACTTTTTGCTGTTCTTTCTGTTCGGGCAGCAGTCCGTTTCCTTTTTGCGAACTTTTTTGTCCTGTTGATGACCTAAAAAATGGATATAGGTTGAAACGCCACCAAGAGTTTTCCAGCTGAAAAAGGGATATTTATTGTACAATGTACAATATTGCATACATAAACTTTTAACTCTTTTCTACTCCTCACAATATCTGACTATCATAACCTTTTCTCTAGTCTTACATGTTTCATTTTGCGCGGTCAACATAAACTTCACAAGCAATGTGTGCTCACCTTTCACATTGAACACTTTTCATTTATTAATCATAATTGATGCTGCTAATGGATTGTTAATAGACCTAGGGGCATATGTATAAAATATTGTTATTTCGATTCTCAAATAGTGATTTTTAGAGAATCGCAAAACGAGATGTAATAAAAAATTCGCAAATATTTTGTGATTACTTGCCATTCCTTAATTGCGACTCGCAAATTGCGAATCGCAATTAAGGAATTAATTGTAAGACATTCACAATTTCCGAGTACCCATTAGGTACTCGCAAATTGCGAATGCAATTTCAGGGGTGCAAGGGTGTCATAAGGACACCCTGTTGCACCCCTGAAATTAGCATGTGTGCACATGTGGTGCACATACATGCCCTAAGGGCATGTATGCGCGCCACAGGGCACTTTGAAAGATGCCAAAAAGTTTATTTTTCAAAGACATAGCAAATTACCACCAACTTGAAGTTGGTGGTGATTTGTGATTTCTTAAGGAGAAATCGCTCAACTTGGGTGCTTTCTATATCGCGTTTAAGGAATCCCAATTTGCGATTCCTTAAATGGTAGGAAATCGCAAATTTTGCGATTCCCTATTTTGTAAGGGCCTTTTGGGATGATACATCCCAAAAGGCTTTTTTCCGTTTGCAAACGGGACGATTCTGAGAATCGGCCCGTTTGCGAACGGAAAGTGGGCTTCAGACATATGCCCCCCAAATTACTATCTTTTGCCTTTTCTTGGGACACATTTCTTGTTTCGTAATTCATTTATGATTACAATGCTTTGGTTCACGTATCATGTGATTGACAAAATTTTTAGCCTTAATGATGCCGCTTGGGACACTTGTGAGATATGACTGAGAAACTGTGTAGTCCTAGGGCATCATCTTCGCATATCATTGTGCTCTGTTCTGAATCTCCCATTTGGCCTAAGGTTCTGAAATGGCCTACGAGTGACATCCACCTTAGTGTGTGGCGATGGTCAAACCAAGCTCCAGTTGCACGTTTACTTATGATGAATTTGATAAATGAGATATTTGGCTGCAGAGCCATCTAGGCACTTAATAATTCATACTAGGAGTAAATAAATCAGTATGGCTAGAGCCAGATTTTAAACGCTTTCGGATTTGTTTTACATTTTTTGATTATTTTTCAATTTCAAAGCCTCAGGAAGGAAGTCCCTAGGCAGCTGTGCCTGGTATGAAAAGGAGCATTCTCCTAGGCAAATGTATTCTCTAGTAGGGCGAGAAGACGACATTCAGAAATGGTGATTATAAACTGCATTATAAAACAAGCAAAGTGTCTTATGTCACTGCCTTACATGTGTAATGGAAAAGGACATTAGTAGAGGGTGTCCTTTGTGGGAAGGGTTGGATGTTGTAATTTAGGGCTAGATATGGGCGCCAGTCATGCTTCAGCTAATTTAGCTCTGTGACTAGGTCACTAAAAGGTGCATTTGCATTGGAGTCATGATTTCATATGTTCTATTCATAAATTTAACCATTTAACCTACAGAGGAGTAGTCCTGTATGGCAGGAAACTGGTTCAAGCAAAGTTCTAATACAAGACTACATAGCACTGGTGTTTATGCAGAATGTTGTTGCATGTCTCTGATAGACTGCTTTACTTCTGAATTAAATTGCCATTTTAAAATGGTGCCTTTCTGTAAATACTTTGTCATTCACAAATGAGTGAAGTGCTGCATTCTTGCAAGCAAATTTTGAGGCGGTGTAGGTGTTTTACTTTTTGTTCAAGCAAGTCCTATAGCACACATTATTTATTGTCATATATAGCAGAAAAAGCAACTTGGCCCATTGTGATTTACCATTGGTCTGATGTACTACCATAGGGATTTGCTTACTCCTGTGCTTTAACTGGCTTTTCCCCAACTCTTATTTCTTTGTTCTACAGACCTATTTTGAAGTTCTGTTTCTTTTCAGCTATTCACCTTTACATGTATCATTTTCACTTTTAGGATCTGGATCTTGTTCCTGCTGTCCCCGGTCTTTTTACAATTGCCAAGGCCTTGTATACCGATCCCAAACGGGGATAATTGATCATGCTAATACCTCCCCATGCCTTTGAAATGCAGTTCATATTCTTAGTGGAGAGAAGTCTTGCAAAGATCCTTTTACAGTTGGGATGTTCTCCTGCAAATATTGACATGTAGCTTCAGAGTTGAAACTTAGAAAAGTAACTAGATGTGTCCTTCTCTAACCCCGAACCCATCTATGTCCCTCAGTCACTCTTCTTTAATGAACAAACAAGCCATTTATATAGGTCTGAATGGCCAAAAGACGTCCCGGGAATGAAATAGCTAGAAGGAGGACATTCCACAGAAAGCTACTAAGTAGTATGAAATAGCCAGGTGTCAGATGTTTCCTAAAAGCCTTGTTGTTCAGGGATGCATGAATATCATATAGAAGAGCATTCAACAGTTTGTGGCCCAAGTAGGAGAAGAAGGAACAGCCACCAAAAGGAGCAAGGCACACTCTGGGGACCATGCAGCAGTTACTGATTGGAAAATCTCCGAGATCCAAAGGAACGATATGCAGAACCTCTTTCCCTTGGATACTTCTCTGTTTTGATGTCCTCAAAATGTCAGCAGTAAACAGTTAAACAAAATTCATTTACGCATCATAAGCCAATGTAGGTTCCATGGAGCCGCGGCGAGGCATTGTCCTGGTGAGGAGGTAACCTTGATATTTGTGTGACTATAGGTACCCCTTTCCTCCCGTTTTGAAGGCTCATTGGGCATTATCTGGGCAATATAAGAAACCCATTCAGCAATATACCTACTGGGGTTTAGTATACAGTGCATGTTAAATTTATATGCACCACTTAGTAAGGATTATATGTAAATTCACACAGTTGTTTTGATTTGAGTGTAGAAGGGATCTCTTTTAGGTCCTGATGAGAAGCCAGGGGAGGGCTTCGAAACATGTGGACACAGGAGACACTGCTCATTAAAGCATAGTATCTCCATCTCATTCCCCACTTTTAAAGATACCTGCTCAAAGGAACATTAACATTTATTTCTTCCACTGAGCCAGGTATTTTTTTAATGCTTCACCATTCACTCACTTCTGACCCTTCCACTCCCACTCCTACACCACACATAGAATTGTTTACCAGTGCTACCACGTAGTCGTAGGTCGTAGCACGCCCCATCCCGCAGCGGGGCGGGAAGACCTCGATGATGAAGCAGGCCACCAAGGGTCCTCTTGGTGGTTGAGGGGTATTTAAACTAAGCTGTGTGCTTTCCACCATTGTAGGAGACGCACGTAGTCTGGATGAATACTTCTATACTTTCCCATAAGGGTCGATCCCTTTGATTTTTGACAATATAACTTGAGGAGGACGTATCCACCTCTTTTGCTCTTTTGAGAATTACCTCTTCACTCCCTTCTTGTGTTACTTTGAGCCAACATAAGTTCTTCAGGTGTGGATAAATTAGTCCCCATCTTGTAAGATTGAGCAGCAACCTGACCGCTGCATTCTCCACCCCTTGAATTTGACAGACTAAGTAATCAGTGAGGCCAAGATATAAAACATTTGCATTGTCCAACCTGGAGGTAATTATAGATTTGCATAAAGATTTTTTTTTTTGTCTACTGAGTACCTATGCTGAGGATCCTTTTTAGGTTTTTTAAAAGAGCAAAACAGAATCCTGTGACTCCCTCCCTCACATGGGGGGAAAATGAGAGATCCTCATCAAAGTTTCTCACCTCATTCTCCGGAGTCGGAGGTGTCCCAAACTCAGGAGACCACCAGGCAGTGGACCAGATGGTGGGCGTGCACTTGAACAGTATTTCGGTTTGCCTGAATCCAGCTTTAAACAACTGTTCTTCATCCATTTGGTTAATTTCTCAAGACATAATGTGAAAGAGTCTTGCAGCTCACAGTTGACCTCATGGAAGGGGAGAATGAGCTAAGTTTCAGCAGCATATTGCACCACTTGTAGCCCAGATGGGTGAATAATGCTCGCCAAAGGGACCATGTAAATATTGAACAGGGTAGGACTTGGGGGCATATCTTTGTGGGGACACCATGTCTAAAAAAACTGGTAGGTTTATGGTGGAAGATGAATGGACTGGTAGCTGTAAGATAGAAAAAAACATATACGAAAGCCCGGCTGAACCGCATATACCACCCTTCACCAGCTGTTCTAAAAGAATGAGATGCAACACAGTGTCAAAGGTGACAGATAGATCTTACAGTACTACTATCGCTACTTGTCTACGGGTCCATGCTCTTGTTGATGAACTCACTCACTTCAAGCACAGCCAACTCCGTGCTGTGACAGGCCCAAAGCCAGATTGGGCACTATCTATGAGATCATTGGCCTCAAGTTACTGATTAATCTGACCATTAACCATTTTCTCCAGTATCTTTGATAATGTTGGTAAGAGAGAAATTGGTCTGAAATTTGTTAAAACCTTAAGAACCACAGAGGCTTTTTTTATTAGTAAAGAAACCAATTGGGGCCGCAAAACAATCTTGTATTGATGAGCGAGTCGCTATTAGAAAGGGACGCTCTTGGCATGCCCCTTCCTAATAGCGAGTCGCAAACCGTATTTTGAAAGTCGTAATAGGTTGCTGACTCGCAAAATAGGGTTTGTAAATAGGGCAGACCTACTTTGTGGTCCCAAATGGGCCGATTTCCCATTTGCCACTGCAAAAAACGGTCGTACATCTGGCCCATAGTTTTATTTATACTCTATTGCTCAAACATATAAAACATTTCCAGACAATGCGCAAGAAGAAATCTTGGGCATGGGTTTACATTATCAACAAGCACGATATCAAGTATTTTTTTCAGCACAGTGGTTTTATTCACGAGAATCAATATGAAATCCTGATATGATTAATAAATGTGTATTAAGCACAACAACAGAAGACTTATTGTATGCCTGGGGCATTTCCAACAAGTACCCCACTCAGTTCAGACTCCAAATTCCATATGCGATTTAACAATCTGTAGGATAAGTCAAGAAGGGTCCAGGCTGGTGTCGGCTGCTTTAACACTCCTGGATTGGTTTATTTCCCTAGTCGGGTAGCTTCTGAGCGCCCCCATTTGTCTTTAGGTCTACCATGTACAACTTGCATTTCTGCATATGATTCTGTGGTTTCATTTCAAAACAGCTTTTGCTGTTTGAAAGCCAATCTCTTTTAGAAGTGGGCTGCTCATCCATAGTTTAATCGGTGTTCGTTACAAGGTTGTGTGTTGAATTTCTGTCTAGTATGAATTGTCGAGTGGAACATGCATGGCAAGTAGATGTAATTCTTGAGATCCCGCACGTATGAGCTTCATTTCTATGGTACAATCTAGTTATTCTTCTGTAATAGATAGGGAGTGCAGTATAGCCTTAGAAGTGTAGAAGTTTTAGACTGTAATTGATCAGTACACGTTTCCTTTGTGTGTAGCAGGGTTCCCAGATCTCAAAACCTATATCCCCTCCAGTGTCTATTTGATTATTTTAAAGAGCAGTGTTCTCTCCTGCCTCAGTGTTCAGTGTATAATCTATGTAGCCTGGGGACCCGACGTTTTTCTGTGTGTGGACTGAACCATGTGTGCCCTCATGTGTGATTCATTCTCAGTTCACCACCACTGCCTAACGAGTTTCTAAGTGTACTAGCATGTCTAGTGTGTTTATGTTCCAACCATTATGAAATTGTTCACCCTTCATAAATGTACATTGTCAAGAGTCCAGCAAGACCTGGTTACTGGCAGTTCCAATGGCTACGGAATAGATCTGCATCGGACTGCCCATATACATGGTTAAGATTGTATTGAGGTCCCATTGTTCTATTTGGTCTCTTTCTACTGGCAGGTGGAGTGGACGAATTGTTTGATCCAGCCAGTATATTACAAAAGGAGACTGTGCTGAATAAAAGTGTCTTTGGAGATCGAGGATTATAAAGAACTCCCTCTTATTCTGCAGGGTCAGTTCTTACCTTTTAGTTTGGGGTTGTTTTCCCCCCAACTCTAGTCAATATTCCCAGATTGTAGAAAAAGTGCATACTTGGGGTTATTGGCAGATTGACAAAATAAGTATGAAAATGTAGGGAGCCCTAACATTTTGATCCGAGCAATTTTCCCAGCTATTTAGAGGTCAAGATGAATCCACTTCTCTTTCTGTGTGTCTAGTTTGACCATTACAGCCAAATATCGATCTCTTAGCACCAGTTTCCTGTTTGTTTATAAAGATACCTAGACATCTAACTGATTTTTCTTGCTAGTAGTGTTTTAAATATTAATGTAACTTTGATAATAGTCTCTGTCAGTGGAACTGCCTCTGACTTCCTGTTAATATGGATGCCGGAAAAACCTCCAAATCGTATAATTCACTTTAGGCTAATTTCAGGGTTTTTAGCAAATAGCATAGTGTTGCCCACTTATAGCGATATTAATAATATCTTAGTTGGAAATGTGGTGCCCTTCTCTGGATAGCCCTCTCTTAGCCACGAGGCTTGGTGGCTCCATTTCCAATGCAAAGAGGAAAGGCATCACACAACATCAATGCCTGGTTCTACTGTCCACAGAGAACAAGTGGGAGGTGAAGCCATTAGCATTTATTCTGGCTATTAGGTCTCCAAAGAGGAGCCTAACCAGGCATAGAATATACTGCCTAACCCCGCCTGAGATATCGCTGCAAATAAGAAGGCCCATTGCAGATAAACATACCCTTCTTGGTGTCTAGAAACAGCAAGACTGCTGGGATTTCAGGTTGTAATGAATGAATGAATGAATGAATGAATGAATGAATGAATGAATGAACTCAGATTTCTAGAGCGCACGTAGCTGCCCTGAGGCGTCCAAGCGCTAAGCATACCAACTGAGCTTTGAGTTAGGAAGAGGCAGATTCAGCTCCACAGTTATGTAGTGAACAGGAGCGTTTTCAGCTGTTTGCGGAAGGAGAGAATATCAGGATTAGATCTAAGATGCTGGGGCAGAGCGTTCCACCTCTTAGCTACATTGTAAGAGAAGGAGCGGCCTCCAGACCTTGATTTCTTTATTGGCGGCACAAAGGCTAGATTTGCAGAGGTGGAGCGCAACTGTCTTGTGGGGAGATAGGGTGTGATGAGAGGGAGATTGATTGCCGGGCCTAGAGACCAGAAAGTCTGGTGAGCAATGCAGAGTGATTTAAAGTTTACTCTTTCCTTTATAGGGAGCCAGTGCAGTGTCCTCAGTCCGGGTTTTGCTGATGATCTGCGGGGGATTTGTAAGAGTGTTCTGGCTGCGCAGTTCTGTATTAGTTGCAGTTTGCGCAAGGTGAAGTCAGGAGCTCCAAGATACAAGGCATTTCCATAGTCCAGCCGCGATTGAATCAGGCCCAGAACCACGGTTTTTCTTGCTTCAAAGGGGAGAAGAGGCAAGATCTTCCTGATAACTCTCAGGATGCCGAAGCAAGTGGCAGATAGTTTTGTTGCCTGTTGATCGAAAGGCAGGGACCTGTCAAGCCAGACACCCAAGCTCTTGATGGCGTCTTTGGGAACAGGGGCAGGACCTAAGCTAGGAGGCCAGAGAGTGTCTATGGTAGATGGTACGGTATGACCCAGGAGCATGAGCTCAGTCTTGTCTCCATTGAGTTTGAGACAAGACTTGGTCATCCAGCTCTTGACCATCTCCATGCAGCCAGCGAGATCTACATTAGCTGAGGGTCCGCCTGCCTGTGCCAGGGAGATCACCAGCTGGGTATCGTCCGCGTAGGTAACGATCTTAATACCATATGGGCGGACGATCTCAGCCAGTGGCCTCATGTAGACGTTAAAGAACGTCTGGCTTAACGATGATCCCTGCGGGACTCCACACCTCAGAGGCTTACTAGAGGAGGTGACATTACCTTCATACACCTGGAAAGATCTGTCACTCAGGTAGGACCTGAACCACTCCAGAGCTTTGTCATATATTCCGGTGTCCAGGAGGCGCTGCAGGAGGATATCGTGGTTCACGGTATCAAACGCCGCGCTCAGATCGAGGAGGATGATTGCCAACGATCCTCCCCGATCTAAGATTCTCCTGGACTCCTCTGTGACTGCCAGCAGTGCCGTCTCAGTCCCATGCTTGGGGCGAAAACAAGTCTGGGAGGGATCGAGCAGATGGTGTTGCTCGAGAAAGGTTGTTAATATGCTGTTTATGTGTTTCTCCAAGATTTTGGCTGCCCAAGGCAACAAGGAGATCGGGCGGAAGTTGTTGAGGTTCTTGGTGTCAAGGTTAGGTTTTTTGACCAGAGCCCTTACCATGGCCTGCTTCCACTTTACTGGTACTGTGCTGGTAGAGATCGAGGTATTAAGTACTCTAAGCAGTGTGGGAAGAATGGTTTGAATAGCAGAGACTAGGACATGTGGGGGTGCTGGGTCTCTGGGGGAGCCTGACTTCACTTGGTGCATGAGGGAGGTGAGGAGATCCACCTGTAACTGGGGGAATTCCGCCAGCACCGGAGGGTGGTTGGATGTATGTTCTTGAGGGGGACATGGAGCTGCTTTAGTCAGAGCGGTCTGTTCTGTGGATGGAAAGGAAGAGTAGATAAGATTGATTTTCTGGGAAAAAAAGTTGGCCAAATCTTCGCAACGGAGCTGAGGATTCTCAGTTATAGGAGGGGGTATTGGGTGTATTGGGGAAAATAAACTTCTGAGGTTACCTGACGTAGGCCTTCCTGGGATAAAATCTGACTGGTCAGGGCGTACCGTGTTTTTCAACGGGTGGGTTTAACCTATTGTGCACCACACATGCACTGACTTTATTAACAAAATTTAATGGAGATAACGGTATGTATGATTGACAGTTTTAGTTGTCTTGGTCTTGTTTCAGTATAGCAACAATTACAGTTTCCCTGATGGATGACATAGTACAAACAGTCTGTATACTATTTGTTTTTTTAATTCTTTAGAGAGTGCAGTTGTCACTCCACATGAGCTGAGAGTCATTCCACCAGAGAATCCGTTGTTAAAATGTTTAATTTCTAACTCTCTGATTAGTTCCGATAATCACGATATCCTCCCTTCATCCAGGCCAGGGCAAGGCCTTCCGGGTAGCCTTGTAATTGTGGTGAGCTCAAATGCATATCATAAACTCTTCATAGTATTCCATTAATTGTTGTACGATGACATTTCCACTGACCAGTTCATTTGACAAAAGCCACAAGGAATGGGTTGTGTTGCACAGGTGAACCTTCTTGGGCATCCAGGAGAGTGTGCTGATGGGTCTCTTCCTGCCCATATCTGTGGGCCTGCACATTCTTGCCAAGGTATTTGATCTCCCATTGAGCTCCCTCCTTAAAAAGGAGAATCATGTTGTTTGAGCATCATAGGACTATGCTCTGTCTCATATTTCTGCTCAAGGGACCCTACATTTTTTTCATGTCTAACTAGGATATGAAGGGAGTGGAGGACCCCAGCTTGTTTAACCAGCGACGTTCCTCTTATATTTGCTTTAAACGTTTTCCAGATCATATTAAATTGTGGAACTGATGCCACAATTATTTCCAAGAAATCATTCCGGATTTTGGCCTCAAAGAGTGTGAATGAGGGCACTTGAAGGGAAACACTGTGTACACTGTTGTCTAAAGAACAAAGAGATCTCAATGATTGCAGCTGACATGTATGCAAAAAGAACAGTTGATGGACGGAATGCTGAACAGTGTCAGACATTCAACCCCAGTACAGAGATCTGGGCCTATATCCACTGTTTTTTTGCTCACTGTGCCATTCCAGCTTGAGCCCAGCCATATGCAAATCAGTCTTGATGCTGCTCCCCGTGGGAGCAGTCCTACCCGAACTGCCAGGTCAGGCCCTCCATGGACCAGAAACAAGCATCACGAGTCGTAAGTTCTCTGCCATGTGTTCCATTCTTGTGTCTGCCATACAAACTTTATAGAACAACAATGGGTCTGTGCACACGTCAGCAGTATATGCAGAGCAATTTCTCTGTATCAAGACTTCTCACAGATTGGTGATATGATGTTACACAGTATATTACAAATGAAGATGAACAATCGGGAGAATTATTTGTTCTTCTTTATAATCCTGAACGGTTGCCCAGCCAACACGTGCTTCCTCTGGGAAAGTACCCCAAGACTTCTTCAGGGCTTATAGGCAATAGCAAACTTGTAATGGATCTCTCTGCCGGTTGTACTTCCGTCCATCAATGCAAACCTAGTGATCTCCAATGGGGTAAAACTTGTGAGAAGCCATGATGGTCTCGTACCACAGAGCCCTTGTACTTCAACAGTACAATATTAAACAAGCATTGGCAACATCAAAAGGTCTGCATTGTCTATGCCTTTTGGCTTAGTCAGTGTTTGTTTTGTTATGGCACGGTTTTTGCAAAACTTAATTGTTGGGAAAGCTGACGGACCCTCCTCAGTTTAAAAACAAAATCAGTTAAAAGAACACATGCATCTGAAAGATACAGTTAGTTATAGATTCCTTACCTTAGAATTATCCCCAGGCATCAGACTGGATCTGGAAAGTTTTTCGTCAGCAGTACCCCTGCGCGTCGGGAGGTGGCGTCAGCGTTGTGGTCCATGGAATGATGTTGCGGTAGCTACTTAGACGGATCCGCACCGTGTGTGCCTCTACTGCCTGGAGCGCGACCACGACCCCAAGTCGTGCTCCGACTGCCAGACCATGGCCCCGAAGTCTTTGCGAGAACCGTCCCAAAAGCTACTCGAGGCCCGGCATTCGGCTCCGCATCGCTTGAGGTCCCGGTCACGGAGGAGGTCGAGGGACCGGTCGAGGAGCCAACACCATTCTTCGTCAAAGTCTTCGCACTCGGGATCAGGTAAGTCGAAGCACATAAAGAAGTCGAAGAAGAATCGTTGCTCTTCAACTTCTCGAAAGCCGACGCGATGAGGGATGTGGGTGGTGCTCCGCGTGCGGAGCCTGCTTGGTCAACTTCGGGTTTCCCTCCCTTTCTAAGACCCGGTGCGGTCCCTGCCCAGCTTCGGAGTTTCTACAATGGGATGCATGCCATCTTTGGGCAGCCCGACTCCGCCGGCGCGCCTTCCGGCCCCATGGACTCAGCTGGGGGCCCTGGGCCTTCGGCATCGGCGTATTCGACCTCTGCGCCGCAGGGTCCCCTTGGATCCAGGCCTGAATCTGGATTGGCGCCGGTCAACCTTGTTACACCTCTCCCCGGCGCAGATTCCACCAGCACCATGTCCGCCACCGGCGTCGGCTGTGTCCTTAGCGATGTCGACCACGGCCTCCACCTCGAGGTACACACTGAGTCAGACCGGCATCTACCGACGCCGGATCTGATGCCGATGGGTGCTTTTGTGCCCTTGTTCTACCCTGGCTCTTTGAGACAAGATTGGCAGCCAGAGGAGGGTGAGGAGGACTGTGAGGGGTCTGGAGACTCTTTAACAGACCAGTTGGTGTATGAGCAGGACTGGAGAGAGGATCTGGGGGAAGCCCGCGGTTTGGATACCTCACCATACCTGGCATGTTGTATCCTCCTATCGTGGCTATGGAGGAGGGAGCGTTGTATGCAGTGGTGTTGCATAGGGCGGCCGAGGCTCTCCACCCACCTCGAGCTACCTATGGTGGCAGTAGGGATTAACCTCCTGACAGGAGTGCTTCAACCGGCAGCGAGCTCTTTTGAGCCCCTGCTCCTGTTTATGGAAGCCCTCGCGGGGGGGGTCCTTTTAGGCACCTCGTCCATGCCCAGCACAGGTGCTCCTGTGGACAGTATGATTGCCCGACGCTACCGCCCGGCCCCAGGTGACCCCACTTTCCTCTCCCAACGCCCCACCCCTGAAATCTTGGTAGTCTAAGGATCTACGTCCAAGGGCGCATTCCCTACTGCTCCCCCGGATAGGGAATCCAAAAAGCTGGATCATCTTGGGAAGAAGATGTTTTCTTACTCAAGCTTGGGACTGCGGTTGGTAAATACCGCATGTCTATTAGGTCGTTACACCCACTCCGTGTGGGACACAGTTGCGCAAGTGCTGCTTAAGTGCCTGGAGGAGGCCCAGGCTGAGATCTCTCAAGCAGTTGCCGAAGGTTGAGACGCAGCAAAGTTTACCAACTGCTGTGGGCTGGATACCGCTGATGCTCTTGGCAGGACAATTTCCAAGTCCGTAGCCCTTCGACGCTACGCCTGGTTGCATTCGACTGGTTTTTCCGGGGATGTCCAATTCACACTTATGGACATGCCCTTTGATGGCCGTCGCCTTTTCGGCGACAAGGCGGACAACGCGCTAGAGCGCTTTAAGGACTCTTGGGCAACGGCCAGGTCCTAGGGCCTCTCCACCACTGTGCAGTCTGCCTTTCGCCCCTTTCGTGGCTACGGATGAGGTGCCCCACTACGGCCTGCCCAGAGCCACAGGCCGGCACAAGTTGTTCAGCCCCAGCGCAGCCAGGGACGTGGGAACCACTGCCGTGGTCCTGGGGGCCAGCAGGCGGGCCAGTCTACCACAGCCCCATCTGCAGCAGCCTACAAACCCTCCTAGTCCGACCTTTCAGGGCCACGAAACGCAAGTGGGCGGCAGGATCTGCCATCACCTCCCCCACTGGTGCACCATCACATCAGACAGGTGGGTTTTGCAAATAGTCCGAAGGGGCTACTTCCTTCTCTTCGAGACTACCCCTCCATCCATGCCACCTCAGTACCATCGCATGTAGGAGGATCACTTGGCCCTTTTCCAACAGGAAGTTTTGGCACTCTTGGCCAAGGGTGCCATTAAGCGCATTCCTGCCCCAGAAGTAGTGGTTGCTATTCCCACTACTTTCTGGTGCCCCAGAAGGACAAAGGCCTGCGTCTTATTTTGGATCTCAGGATTGTCAACCGTTTCATCTGGGAGGAGAAGTTCAAAATGTTGACGCTCGCTCAGGTCTTGTCTGCCCTTGACCCTGGAGACTGGATGGTAGCGTTGGACTGGCAGGACGTCTATTTCCACATTCCCGTCCTGCCGGCCCACAGGCGTTACCATCGGTTCACGGTAGGCCACGAGCATTTTCAGTTTACCGTGCTCCCTTTTGGCCTTACCAGCGCCCCTCAGGTGTTCACTGAAGTGATGGCGGTGGTCGCAGCTCATCTGCGCAGATCTGGGGTTTCAGTCTTCCCTTATCTCAACGACCGGCTGTTGAAGGCTGGCTTGCCCCAGGCTGTTGTCTCCCACCTCCAGACTACGGGCGACCTCCTGCATTCGTTGGAGATCTCCATCAACGTGCCGAGGTTACACCTGACCCCCTCTCAGAAGCTCCTCTTCATCGGAGCGGTTCTGGACACGTGGCAGCTTTGGGTTTATCCTCCCGAACAGCGAGTCAGGGATATTTGGGCTATGATTCAGATCTTTCGGTCTCTATCTCGGGTTTTGGTCAGGATGACCCTCAGGCTGCTGGGTCTGATGGCTTCCTGCATCCTGCTGGTGGATCATGCCAGATGGCATATGCGGCCTCTGCAGGGGGACCTGAAGTTCCAGTGGACCTAACATCAAGGGAATCTGTCCGATTGCGTCCAGATCTCGGAGGGCACTGCATACCAATTGCAGTAGTGGCTTACGAACCAGGTTTGGGTCGAAGGCAGATCCCTTTCCCAACCAGAGTTCACAGTGGTGACGGATGCATCACTTCTGGGATGGGGCGACCACATGGGGGAGGCGGAGATCAGAGGCCTCTGGTCTCCGGGGAATCTGGGCTCCACATCAGCCTTCTGGAGCTTTGGGCGATTCGTCTTGCACTCAAGGCATTCCTTCCCTCTGTCACGGGAAGAGTAGTGCAGGTATTCACGGACAACACCACCGCCATGTGGTACTGCAACAAACAAGGCGGGGTGGGGTCGTAGACCCTATGTCAGGAGGCCCTCCGCCTCTGGACATGGCTGGAACATCAGGGCATGTCCCTGGTGGTTCAACACCTGGCAGGTATATGAACGCCAGGGCGGATGAGCTGAGCCGCAGGTGCATGATGGATCACGAATGGCTTTTTCACTTGCAGGTGGTGCAAGGTCTCTTTCAGCAGTGGGAAGAGCCTTGGTTAGATCTATTTGCCACCAAAGAGAACGCGCAATGTCGGCAGTTCTGCGCGTTGGAATTTCCAAGGCGACGCTCTTCGTCGCAAGTGGAGTTGCGGTCTTCTATACGCCTTTCCGCATATACCACTTCTGCCCAGAGTGCTGGAGAAGATCAAGCGCGACTGGGCCAAAGTCATTCTTGTGGCTCCGGATTGGCACGAGGAGTCTGGTACCCTGAGCTTCAACATGGCCATCGATCCTCCGATCAGACTGCCTCTTCGGGAGGATCTTCTGTCACAGCAGCAGGGGACGGTCCTCCACCCTAACCTGTCCAGCCTCCACCTCCTTGCATGGAGATTGAGTGGCGGCAGTTGACGTCGTTTGACCTGCCTCCCGAAGTCTGCGATGTTATCTTGGCAGCCAGGCGTCCCTTCACTAAGACGGTATACGCCTGCAGATGGAACACATTTGTGGCATGGTGCACAGCAAATGCTGTGGATCCCCTTCCCGCCCCTCTTTCTGAGGTTCTCTTGTTCCTCCTTTCTTTGGCCCAGCAGGGCTCTGCTCTGGGCACTCTAAAGGGCTACCTCTCGGCCATTTCCGCCTTCCTTAAGCTTCCTGATCAGCCTTCTCTTTTCAAGTCCCCTATTGTAAATAGATTCCTTAAGGGCATTACTCATATTTTTTCTCGTGTTTCCTTCGTAATGCCTCATTGGGACTTGAACTTGGTTCTTACCTACCTCATGTGCGCTCCCTTTGAGCCGCTACGTAACTGTTCTCTCAGACTTCTCACTTTGAAAACTGCCTTTCTGGTGGCCATCACCTCTGCACGCAGGGTGAGTGAGGTACAAGCTCTCTCTTCCAGGCCTCCCTCTCTGGCTGTCCATCTGGACAAGGTCGTCCTGAGAACTAGACCTTCCTTTCTTCCCAAGGTGGTTACTTCTTTCCACACTGGCCAAACCATCACTTTGCCCACCTTCTTTTCGTATCTGCATCCTTCAAAAGAGGAAGAGAGGCTCCACCGTCTGGATCAAAAACGTGCACTTTCCTTCTACTTGGTTTGCACCAAACAATTCCGGGTGGACGACCAGCTCTTTGTTGGTTACGTGGGTGCTAAGAAAGGTCGGGCCGTGCACAAACGAACCATCTCCAGGTGGGTCATTCTGTGCATCAAAGCCTGCTACTCTTTGGCAAAGAAGGAGCCTCCAGTGGGTAACGGCAGCTACTACTGCTTTGGGCCGTGGAGTCCCCTTGAATAACATCTGTCGGGCAGCTACGTGGACATCGCTGCACACGTTTACGAAACACTACTGCCTGGACAGCCAAGTCTGGAGAGACAGCTTCTTTGGCCGTTCTGTTCTCCAGGACTTTCTGGTGTGAACTTGGTTCGAAGACCCACCTTCCGGGGTTGGTATTGCTGGGGTATCTATTCTAAGCTAAGGAATCAATAACTAACTGTTTCTTTCAGATGAACAAGTTACTTACCCTCGGTAACGATATATCTGTAAGAAACATAGGTTAGTTATAGATTCCTTACCACCCCCACCCATCCTCCTCGTTCTGCGAACTGACTTCTAGGGCTAAGGTCATCTTTTCAGAGCCCTAGTTTTGTGCACCAGTAGTCAGTGTCTTGCATGACTCTGCGTTTCTGGCGTGGAAAGTCATGTACAGAACTGATGTCAGTGCACGAGGGCGGTGTCTAAGTAGCTACCGTGACGTCATCCCGGCGACCACGATGCTGACGTCTAACGGGGAGTCGAAAGACCCCACCTTCCGACGCGCAGGGGTACTGCGGACGAAAAACTTTCCAGATCCAGTCTGACACCTGGGGGTAATTCTAAGGTAAGGAATCTATAACTAACCTATGTTTCTTACAGATATATAGTTACCGAAGGTAAGTAACTTGTTCTTTTGGACTAAAAAAACTCTGATTACCATAGTAGCACATGGCACTGAAGGGAACTACTTTGTGTGTGGAAATGCTGCTTTTGGAAGGAAGTATTTTATCACTTAAAGTGAAGTTATCTCACTTTTAAGTTTCTGAAGTGGGGGTGACCCACTGCCCCATGCTGTATGCTGTAGTAGACAATAGAAACGTGGGAATGACACAGAAACAGACCAATGAAAAGGTTTTGGCTAACGTCAGAACTAAAAAGAGCTTTCTTTATAAATGCACCAGTGCTGTGGAACTCAGTTATGTAAGATTGGAAAATAATTTATTGAAATTTCTTTGAGCTTTAAAAAACAGCTCTGCTTACAGCTGAAGTAGCATTGTTATTTATTTTAGGTTCTTTGTGTATCTGCCTTTTTACAATGTAGAGTACCACAATGCCCTTAGTGGTAGACTCTAAAGTAGACTGTTGAATGAAATGGCAGAATGGCAGAATGGCAAACGCTAGATCTACAAAGGGTTGCTAGAGACTGAAGTCTAGTTTGCCTCTGTTCCTGGGCGGTTCTCTGTATTCTGGTATTGGCAGATCTTCTGAAACTCCATTGACTGCATCATTTTGGGGGTAGGGGGGTGGAAGGGGTTGTCATCATCGCAAATGTTGGATCCTTTGAGCTGCAAGTAAAAAGTTGTTTGTAGGCACCACTTACCTGTTGTGCATACTTCACAAGTTTAAAAAAAAACATTTCAGCAGTTCTCTTCCACGCTCACACAATTATTCGTTCAAGCAGTGATGGTAAGAAATGTTTTTCCGTTTAATCACCCACTCTATCACGGGGTCAGTACGACATTCAGCTTTTGGGAATCGAGGTGATGGTCTTCAGAGTTAACAGGGTCTCCTAGATCACCCATCTCCTGCCTCGAAGCAATTGCTCATCCTGTTTACAAGGATCATGTGTAACATTATCTTTCCCGATTGCATCACGAAAATGATTTGTATGCATCTCCATAGGAATGTATGCCTTTCAATTGAGGGCTGAGAAAGGTGAGCGAGGGGGATAGGATAACGGGGAGGAGCAGTAGAAACGATTGAAGCTGGTGGAGCGTTCAGAAGATAAGGGAGGGGCAGGAGGAGGGAGGGGCAGGAGGAGGGAGTGGCAGACCATGTTAGCTTCACCGAAAGATGAGGACCCCAAAGTAGGATCCAGAACAGGGATTGTAGTGTGGGTTAACCACGCCCTATGTACAACGCTAAGTTAGCATAACCTCGATGGCTGTTAGAAAGCCAGCTTGCTGCTTCTGCTGCTTTTGCACGCGACACTGTTGTTACATGTTATTCATTCGAGAACTGCTGACTCGACTTTGCTTCACATGAGAACCGTCTGTTGTTTAACATCTTTAACAGCGAGTAGTGACCTTGGTCTGTACACCGTGTAAGGAACGAGTCTGGGTCACTAGACGGGGCAGGTTGTTGTGTTCAGGTTGATCGTACCACTTTTTAGACATAACATACATACAGCTGCAAATACCTGAAAGACAAGCCCTTTAATATTACAGAGCAGCATGTTTTCTGTTACATTCGAAACAAAGAGCTGAAGCAGGAGAGAGCCTAGCTGATCCTGTGATGTGATTCCACTAAGCTGATCTATAAGGTATGGGGTCCCCCATGCAAGCCTAAGAGACCTTCTATTAGTCTAATAATACCTTATTAGTTGCTAGAGAAAGGAGGGTGTTTGTGTTCCACGGTCATTATTATTATGATTGCTCCTTTCATTTTCTATGGTATTGTAACAATGCTGATGGTGCTAATCCTAACCATTTGTCTGCTTGTGTTAGCCAAAGTACTGCATCTTAGGACGCGAGGTTTATAAAATAAACTCTTTAAACTTTTACCGTGTCTTTGTTATTCTGTTGTGGACTGATATATAGCTACCAACGGGTATTTTGGGTTCCCACCACTCCTGAGAGTATCTAAGTCGCTTGTTCTGGGTTGTCTATACATTGGGACCGCCGAGCCAAATCTCGGATAACAAATGTGACACTAAGCTAGTCGGATAGGGGTTCTTAGTTCTGAGGGGAGTTTCTGGTACACCACAATTCTCTGAGGTCCTGGTTTCCTGCGCATAGTTCTGTGCATAAGCAGAATCCCTGCAACAGGATATGGCCACCCAACTGGATCTAAGGAATGGTCACAAGAATGAAGCTAGACCTCAGAAGAGGAAAGGATCACCAGATCAAAGCAAAGTAATGGTGCTACACTCAAGATCAGGGCACGTAAGTGGGTCCAGACCACAGTTTGAATAGTAATTTAACTGGTACCTTCCATACCTGAAGGGGGAGGGGTTGCAGATTGGAAGTAGATGAAGCTACACGGGGTATGGAAATATTGCATGCCGTTTATATAGGACAAGGAATAAGATTGGGACGTGTCTACTTGTTAAGGAAACACATTTACAAAAAGCACCGCGTCAATGCCCAAGGTCATGTTTTTCAGAACAAGAGCAACCAGAAGTGCCTCGATACCGATTTCGGAAGCGAGACAAAGTGCTGTTCTATGGCCGAAAGATAATGCGGAAGGTAATGTATAGGCGACAAATATTTGTGCTGCAAATATGTGTAAAGTGATTTGAATGTTTTTACAAATGTTGTGGGGCTTTAACTTCCCATCTTGTTGAGCTAGTCAAGTCTCACCGGTAAAGTCAAAGGTTGCTGTAGAGGAGTTAGACATGTCTAGGATATCAGCATTTCTGGTGTTTTACAGTTCTGGAGTGAACATTACTTTGAGGTTTAGTTAAAGGACTGCATTTTGCATAGGGTTGTAGCAGCTTGAAGTGTAGCTGTTGGAGCTGTGTTTTACGGCTGAGGAAAGAGAAAGCGGTATCAAAACTGAGGGATCAGAGCAAAGTTTGGGTAAAAACGATTTGGGGTTATTTTTGATAGCTGCCAAACTATAATGTTGCGGTCTATGACCAGCATAGTTCACGGGGGGCGGGGTCGGTGGCACTCTGGAGCTCGTGAGCTGTATTAGTAATACATATGTGTAGCACACTCCTGCCATCTAATGTTTTCGAAGAAAAACAAGCTGCAAAGGTCCGTGCCCAACACTAGATGGCAGGAGTGTGCTAAGCATATGAATCTACGGCAAGATGCTTTCAGGGTAAGTAACCTATTCCTTACTCGGCGATTGAAGTTGCCTTGTATGAGTTTGAGGCATTTTAGTAATTGATTGGCCAAGATGATTTCCAGTTTTGTAATTGAACCTCGCTAATTAGCTGGACAAGTAGTAGTTTATTAAATTAGTTTTGTGGAGAGTGGGGCTGTTGAGGGAAATTTACTCTTCATAGGAGTTAGTGTCCTATTGAGAGCAGTTGAACTAACGATACTGCTGGCTCCAGATGTCACTAACTAAGTAATCCCCACCTTCATGCACTTGAGGGGTATCGGTGGACCCCCACAGACATGCTAAATGACCATTCACAATCCAATTCTGGCAGACACAGGCTGACCGCGTGTGAAGCATATGTCAACAGGTGATGGGGAGCTGCAGGAAAAATGGGGGAAGATGGGACCAACATCAATACAAGTCCCATTGGAGCGGAAGACCATTTCAACCCCATAGCGGCTGCTGTCACTGAAAGACAACAGGCGTAGTGTAGTGTGCACTGAACCTTCTGACATTCAGTCCTCTATTCAGAACGTGTATGTTCAGGCGGGGGGCATCATTTAAGGCTAGCCAGAGGTAGCCATTGCTTCTGCCATGTTATAACTCGTGGGTCCCTTGTGCTTTCCTTTAAAAAGAAAGTATGCCTTTGCCTTGCCCTAGATTTAATCAGTTTACAATAATATTTTGATAAAGCCTTTTAAGACGGCGCGTCAGCCGTTCTTTGATGGCAGTTTCTGATGTAATTTCCTCTTCCCCACTGATTTTGGCGAACGGACAAAATGGAAGGTGGATTTGTACTGTTTTTTTCAGAAGAATGATTAGAGTATTTTAGATTCTTAGGATGCCGTCAGCCAGCTGAAAGCAGTACATGAACCAGTGATAACGGGGAAGGGCGGATGACTAAGGTGCGAGTGGGAAGCGCCTGAACTCTGGGAGGAGCTGAAAGTTGACTGTGGATCGCAATGATCCGTTTTCTCTGGATTACTCACGTCTTGTGGACATTTTGCACAGAAGAAAGTAGACCATTCATTTACTGTAAAGCCAGTTAACGATTGCCACACAGATAGGAGAGCTACTCATTTAGTGATGTGTTGACCCTGGATTACTTCTTTGCCGTTCTAGTGTGTCACTACTATTGCAAAGGCTTCTGCTTTCAAAATGTTTATTGCGGGCTAATCTATTTTTGTCAATGTTATTCCACAAGGGTTTATTAATAGTGCGTGGCCAGATTATCTTTTTTTTAAATCTACAATTGCATTACATTGCTGAAAGTTTCCAAAACGGAATTACGGTCTAGCCTTTCAGACTTTTAATTGAATATATTGTTTTCGGGGCTTAAGGTGGGTCGTGTCATGGTGTTTTCAGACCCAGGAGGAATTAAAAACCGACTTTGACACACGTTCCTATCGGGCACTATATTCATGTCCATCTGTGGGTCATGAAAGTGTTCACATATATGCCAATTGTAATTGTGATTCTATTGGAAAGTGTGTAAAGGAGGTACTCAAATGTCAAAAAGGAAGTGCTTCCGGGTTGTGTGCGTGTGGGGAAGGGTCATGAAGAGGAGTTCCTGCAGAAAAAGTACTAGAAAAGACTATGCAGAAAGGGCAAGTGTTGTGTGAGAGATGCAGATGGAGCATATTAAAAATCTGTGGGTAGTAAAAGGGAGTCATTGTCGAAGGGCATGAGAACCTGCAGTAAAGTGGTGTGAGGGAGAGAATGTAAGGGATTGAAACACTCCAAAGAACACTACCCCTTCCTAGGACCTCAATACATTTTAATCACAGTCTCCTATTTCTAAAATGGAAGCCTTTCAATTATTCTAAATCAGTCAGTCATAAAGTCTTTATTCGGTTTTAGTGCAAACCATAAAAGCATACTACAATAAATACATATTAAAAACAGGGATTTCATTAATAATATAATACCAACATTAAAAAGGGTACAGTTCATTTCTTCAAGGTACGAATTACCACAGTTAAAAAACTTGCAATGTTGAAGGTTTCCCAGACATTATTTAAAAGCTGTAAATACAAAAAAGCAGGTCTCACTTGAACAAAGCCTTTATCTTTTAAAATTGGGATTAAGAAACGTTTCCTAATGTCAATAAAGTGCTCACAGAAGAAAAAAAGGTGTATAATGTCCTGGGGGGAAAAGTTATCACAGGAACAAGGGCCAGGGTCCAACGCCCTTTTCCAGTCTTTCTTAGCTCCGATCAATGAGTATAGTTGATTCAATCTAAATCTGGTTAAAAGAAAACGGTGATTTGGATTTGTTACATATCCAAGATAAGGTTCCATAAGAGGTGTTGTTTTACAGAGCTGGTGGCTCCTAACGGAACCCTTAACCAGCTCCTTCTCTTCCTTTGCCAAAGTGGATATGCAACTATAACTTTCTTTACACCAGTTGATGTCGCCTTTTACCAGGGTCTCGGGAGAAAGATACAGCTCTGGTCTCCCGAGATTTTTGGCCAGGGTCCAAATGTATTTCAACCAGGGTATATACAAACCATGATCGAGCGAGAGACAATCTCTCAAAATGGTGTGGTTCAAGTGTAAATCCGGGTTAAGCCAGATACTAATCCATTTCAGCATCGGGGCCAGGGCAATGCTGTCTTCAAGATAACCAATACCTAGTTCCTGATGGACAATATAATTAGCGGTACAAATCGGTACTGAGAGGAGATTTTTTAGAAATCTATCCTCGACAGTCTGAATGCTTTTAGCGTTGTTAATGCCCCAGACCTCAGCTCCGTACAAGGCTATGGAAAGACACTTAGCCTTGTACACCTGGATAAGAGCCTTCAATGGTCTGGCTCCCAGTTTTCTCGCAAAGCCCAGGACTCCTACTGTAGCTCTTGAAAACACAATCTTCTTTGCCTGTATTTGGGTTACCCCGGAATCTCGATCATCAAAAAGGACACCCAGATAAGGAAAAGAAGAGACCCTCGATAATTGATGGCCCCCACATAAAAAGGTTTTAGATTTGGCAGATTTAGGGCCAATGACCATGACGTGAGATTTAACAAAATTGACAGATAAGTCCAAATCCTTCATAAAATCAGCGAAAGAATTTAACAGTAGCTGAAGGCCCACTCCCGTTCTGGCGATTAAGGCAGCATCGTCAGCATATAGAAAGGCAGGGACCGAATATTTCCCCACACGGGGGATATCTTTACATGAGGCGACAAGGGTGTTGTCCAAATCGTTTATATATAAAGTGAAAAGGAGAGGTGCCAAGATGCACCCCTGCCTGACCCCATAAGATATGGGTATATCTTTGGTGCAATTTCCCTTTTGGTCATAACGAACTGTTGCTATTAACTCTCTATGTAAGTCCGCTAAAAAATGAACAATCTCTTTATCAACACCAAGTTCTAGGAGCATAGGCCATAGTTTTGATCTATTTACACGGTCAAAGGCCGAGGACAAATCCATAAAGGCAACCAACAGGGTTCCTTTTTTGGCCACCGTGTATTTACCAATTAAAAGTTGTAGGTTTAAACATTGGTCTATGGTACCCATCCCTTTCCTAAATCCATACTGGACCATAGAGAGTTTTCCAGATTCCTCTAGCCAACCATTTAGTTGGGCGAGAACAACTCTCCCCAAGACTTTCACTGAGGAGTCTATGAGAGAAATTGGTCGATAGCAGCTCGGGTCGCCTCTGTCCCCCTTTTTAAAAATAGGGACGATGACCGATTTCGCCCATGTTGATGGGAGGCCCTTTTGGCATGCATTTATAAAAACATTAAAAAGAATTTTAGACCAAAGTTTAATATCTGATTTGAAAAGGTCAGCCGGGACTCCATCGGGTCCCGGCGCCTTATTACTTGTCATTTGTAAAATAGCATTTGTCACCTCTAATTCTGTGAAGGTCAACGTATAATTGTCAAAGTTAAGTAAGGGCCCCGCCCTTAAACCATCTCCATCATACACCTGTTTAAAATGAGCATACCAAACATCCTCTTGGATGCCGCATTCAAGCTCGGTGTGACTTTTACCGTTAAAAAAAGGTTTATTTACAATGGACCAAAATTTCGCACTGTTATTAATGACATCAGTAGACAGGAGGTCATTCCATGCATTTTCCCTAATTTCGGTTTTACGTTTCTTCTGAGCCATTTTGTAGGCCTTCCTACAAATGGCAATTTCCGCTCTGTCAGGTGGAACCGCTTTAAGAGCTGACATAAGCTTCCGTTGGGAGGATGAGCAGCTGTGATCAAACCATTTCTCCCCAGCTTTGGGTTTATCCTTGCATGCTTTTTTAAGATCACTGTTCACCTGACAGCAGATTTTTTCATAAGCTGTCAGAACTGCATCACTACTAATCCCGTCCTGTGAACACAGAAGTATTTCGTCCCCAACCGTCTCCCACAGATTTTTGGTAAAATCCTCTGGGACCAACTGACACCATTTCAGGCGTCGCATTTGGTCTGTTGGCCTTATGTCCAGTATACTGACAATAGGTTTATCCACAATTCCTTTTTTAAGATCATCAGTAAAAATTAACTGGACGGGATTGTGGTCACTAAAAGTAGACCAATTAACCTTATAATGACTTACATTACCAGCTAAGTTAGATGTAACAAAGATGTAGTCAATAGTGGATCCTATTCCACTTCCTTTAAAGGTCGGGGTGTCATTTATGTCATTTACGGGATAAACCAAATGATTCCCCACTAGAAGCTCATCTAAAAAAGTCCCCTGTGGAGTGTGTTCAAAGTGTGAATTACCTTGATCTTTTGGGCCTAAACTGTCCCATATAAAACAATTTTTAAAACATAGATGAACATTAAAATCACCAAGCACAATAACCGAATACGGATTTTTACAAAGTTCATTATACATTTGTAGAAAATCAAATAGACTGCGTAAGTGTTCATTAGGCATATTCTGAATAAATGAATTATAAAAATTTACTATAAGCCAGATCCCATTTAAGTTGGAATTGATTTCGACTGCTAAACAGTAAGGCGAGCCCGTTTCCACTTTACTGTATTTGCCATCAATGGTTAGTGCAATAAGGGTCAAAAGACCACCTTTAGCCCTTCCCCTATTAGAGGCCACCGCTGGTGACCAAAAAGCACAAAATCCGTCCAGTAGAAAGGTATTTTCAGTGTCCCAAGTTTCTTGTAGGCGTGGCTCACTGGTTAGAGTGGAGAGGTGTGGCTCACTGGTTAGAGGCGGCAGATCCGCAAGCAGAGAATCGGCCAGGGACCAGGGTTCAATTCCCGACACGGCAGGGTTGTGGACCAGGGTCAAAACGGACTCGATAATTCTCGCCTCGGTACCTACTCTAACCAGGAACACACTCGGCAACTCTGGGCATTAGCTTACCTCATCTCCACAACGGCCCCCCACATTCGCCGGGGATGCCTGGTTTCACCTTGGAGATACCCAGGAGGGACCATCTCACAGGGATAGCCAGGACGGGTTCCCCAGCGGTCTACAGCGCCACGACGCCTCAGGGCAGCAGTGCGCTTTACAAGACACATACATTTACATTTTTGTAAGCCAATGATTTCATGGCCTAATAGAATGTCCCTCCAGATAGGGTCATGAATTTTGTTATTTAGTCCAGCTATATTCCAACTAAGGACACTTGTGCCAAGGGGCATTTGAGAGGCACTGACAGTCGCATCCACTCTTTTATCATTGACAGTCCCCGATGCAGGCGTAACATTTTGTGTGTCCTCTCCACATGTGGCTGGTACAGAACCACCTGATGCCATGACCTCACCCTCCACAACGGATAAGTTTTCCATGCTAAGTCTTGAAGTGCCCCCATCAGGGTACAGTCAATCATTAGAGTCTAAGTTACTCAGAGCCTGAAAGCGATTTGAAATAGCAAAACCTTGAGAAAACTGGCTTTCAGGATGACTTACTCTGGACTCCCATGGAACACTGTGGGGTAAAATTTTCTGTTCTTTATAGAAATAGCCCAGTGAATGCAGGGTAATACCCTCGCCAGTGTGAGGAAGCAGGGTGGCTTTTGATAAGATGTTATGCACTATATGGGGATTACTAAAGTTTATTATTACACAATCCCCCTTTATAGTCTTGCGTGATCGCCCAACCCAGGAAACTCTTCTCGCTGTTAAAATCAGATGAGATAGATGTGCTGGAAAACCATAATTCTTATTTAGCCACGAGACTGATTTATTTTTAAGAGATTCATGGGTTTCAAAAGAAGAGTTCTGGGCAACATCCTTCAAAGGGGGAACATTTTTTAGCACAATAACAAAAGGGGCGCAGTCAGGGGGGAGATCTGGTTTTGCTCCTCCCAAGTATGTACTTGATGTTGCGTTATTATCGCTTAAGCAACTGCCAGAAGGTAAGGTGTTCTTCTCGTTTACTGGTGAAACAACTACCAAAGGGGCTGTACTGTTTAGAGTGTCCTTTGAGGACCTCGTAATATCAACAGAGACAGGTAGGCCCTCTGCGGCTTTAGTCAGATTCTCAGAGGAAATGGTCTTATTTGCCAAAAGATTACGTAGGCCTTCAATCTCAACAGATAGTTCGCCAATTTTGGTAACTAGGGGTTCAACAATTTTCAGGATTTTAGACTCTACGAGGCCTAACAAGGAATCAAGTTGATCGGAATCTAACTTGGCCATAAGATGGTTAGTAGTGGCTGGTTCCTTAGTGGCCTGAATTATTGGCACAGGACCCGTCTTTTTAAGATTACTTCGTGTAGAACCCTGTTTAAGATGAGTCCGTTTACGGGATCTTAACGCTCTCTGGGATGGCCGTTCCGGAGAGTCTTCTACAATCTCATTAACGTCAGTTGCTAGATCTCTATTCACTTCAGGTGGTTCCTGTTCGCTAGGGAAGTGATCATCCAAGAGTGCTAAATCATTCTTTTCATTTACACAGTTTGTGACGTGGGATGAAGTAGAGAGTACAATGTCTGTATCATTTAACAAAGGACCAGTAGTCAATGAGTTTGAACCCTGACCTAATGATTTACGCCTATCACTGTTGATTTTAGTGACGACTTTAACTAGGTAGTTATCCAACGTTGAGATAGTCGCTGATTTACCTCCTGCTATCGCTTTAGCCATATTTTGTTATACCCCTGGGAGGGCCTAAAACTTCAATTAAACTTTCACAGATGTGGCAACGCCAACATGTATAATCATACCTAATGAGACATTAATAACCAAACATTAAAAACAATCCAAAGTCTTACAGTTTAGTGGGGGGGCCCGTCCCGGCCTCAATCGGTCCTCTGAGGGCCACAGAGGGCCCGCCCTTTGCCCGGGCTTAGCCCGCGCGCGTCCCGCGACGCGGAGGTAGCAACAGAGTTTTAAGCGCCTCCGGGCGCGTTCTTCGGCGTCACGAGCGGCTGGGGCACCTGGGAGCGGTAGTTCCCCGCTTCGGGGCCGCGCGGTGATGTGGCGGCGAGAGGAGCCCAGGCGGACAGCGGTGAGGCTACAGGTAGAGTGGAGAGGGCACCAACAGCTCCACGCAGTTCCCTCGTTTAGCTTTCCGGCTTCATTGCTGTTTATTTTATACTGCCAACAAGCTTTTCCGAAGGTGACGAGAGTTTGACTTGTTTTTGGTGCCTGCTTGTGATTGTGTGAAATGGCTTGTTGTAATAACAGAAAAATCAGAGACTCCGAATACTGGGCCGGTGGCATGTTGAGTGAGTAGAGGTGGATGAACCAACAAATTAACAGGGAGAGCTGAGCCAATAGGAGGCTCTGAGCCTGTGCACAAGTCGAGTCTGGAAAATGTAAATCATGCAGCGGACATCAGATTAGAATATGAGAAGCTGTCTTTAAAATTCAAAGTTTATTTCTTTGGCGCGCGGAACCGTTTCACTGAGTACAACAGATTATGTATCTGCATTGAGAAGTATTTATTAAAAGTGAGAGTTTTTAAACATGCACTGAGAAACATTCCTGCCCTGAAACAGTTTTTTTTTAATAAACTAAGTGTGGCAAGTCAGTCGTATTTTGTACTGTACATATAGGGTCTAGCTTCTAATTATAGATGGAGCAACATTATAAGCTATTAAATCAAACGCATATGTTTTTGTACAGCGCGCATTCCGTTTGGTTTGTGTGTTGCTGGCAGCAGTGGGGACTCCAGGTCCCATACCCATATAACATATTACCAGGTGGCGCATAACTGCCCACACCTGTAGCCTTGTGAAAGAAGCCTTGATGCTGCGTCAAAGTGCCTCTAATCTTCCCGGCCGGCCCAGAGGAGGCACTGGGCAGTCCCCCAGCAATCCCCCCCGGGACTCTGCTTGTTGAAACTGGGGCATTTAGTTGCCACTGTGAGTTTTTTTTCCAATTGTTGTATGACTTGACCTGCTTGAACCCCCACTTATGGATGATATCCGGACTAAGTTGTTGTTAACCACATGGGGAAGAGAAAAGTGAACTCGCGGAATGTGTCCGACAGACGGCCAAGAACTAGTAATACAATTTTATCCTTTTTAGGTCGAGCCTAGCGTCAGCGCGCATGCAATGCTCGCTCTGTGAGGCATGCTGTATTAGAGTATGCAGTGTAAGCCCAGCCCACTCTCCGCTAATATTTGCCATAGGCTTGCGTCATTGCCCTTAAAAAAATGCTGGATTCTGATTCCTAAATAGGCTTGTTAGTCCCTCCTTGGTACTGTCTTGTCTGCATTTGTTACCTTCCATAACGACTGGAACTTTTACTGGTGGTGTTACATGGTCTGCTTTATAAGTTGGTGAGCACTATTTTCCTTAATGCTCTTCGCCTATTCCACCCAGGACATCGCAGCACCCACCTGCTATTATATTATGAATGTATTTATTTACTTTACAGTGCGGTCCGCTTCAACTGTAGCGGACACACTTATTCATTTATTTAATTTATGGAGCGGTCCGCTTTCAAGCAGCCACGTCCCTTTAATAGTTATTTATTTAAGTTAGGGTGGTGTCGCTTTCAAGCGGCCACGTGCCTTTATTATCCTATATAAAGTTCCACCTGTCTCCTGCTCACACACCGCTGCACCCAGCGGTCATTGGTATTGTAAAGTTCCTGGTACCTCTTCTCAGCTCAACAGGCATTACTTAATCTGTCTGGTAAGAGTGACTTGCCAGTGGCTTGCATTGCAACATGAAAACTGCAGGCTGCATGCAGATCTCCGCACATGAACCTCTTAAGCTATCCCACACTGTTAGGATATTAACCAAAGCATGCTTCTGCGTTTTTGCCCTCCCTCCAGCCACCACCAACTATGACACGCTACCTTTCTGGTTGTGTGAATGCCCTGTAAAAGCATCAAAGGGGGTAGAAGGGACTGCCGGCCAGTACATTGTAAGGCGGGGCTGTACATCGAGGAAGTAATGCCTTTTATTTATGTTTTGTTTTTTGAAACATGAACAAAAGGCATTATCATTTACAATGCCAATAGCCTAAACTTGCTTAAATGCGTGACCCATTGCATTGCAAATGCTTGTTGAATAACGCCGTGGGGGTTTTATCTGAGTAAATCTTGATTGTGGAAGGTCAGTTGTCCCGAACCTGTACAGAGTCTGGCCAGCCTGGGGGGTAACTGTAGATTCCTCCCAGGGTCACTCTGGTGGAAAATACTCATGATTCAGCGGGTCCTATTTCGCAGGGGGCAGATTTCCCGGAAGGGAAGGCATGCAGTCAAGAGCAGGCTGGTATGAAACACCCAACCTGAACTGTAGCAGGCGGGAGGGCCACCAGGACGAAATGCAAAAAGGTCACCGTCATGCACAGTGCATGTGCACAATCAACCAAGTTGGATGGGGGCGAGCAAACTGGGTCCCTGGTCTTTGTTATGGTAACATCTCAAGATCCCTGTTCTACTCAGGACTTTTAGTTAAAGTTGGAGTCACATATTACCACTACCTTTGAAGCTCTTGCCAATCGAATTTCCAAACTGGAGGGGGTGGTAGAAATATTGGAGAGATTCGGTAGGGTCCATTCTCACTCATACATCAAACACGAACTCAAATAAAATGTCTTGTCGGTCAACTGCCAATTTTAACACCAACAACACTCCCCAGGTGGATCCTCCCCAATAGCCCTCCCCCTCTAGTGGAATCAAAGTAGGGGCCTGATGGGTCCTGTTAAATCAAATATTAATTCTACTGGTACACTGCTAGCACCATTAAAATCCACAAGGGGGTAGTGCATTGGCACAGTGATCCACTATTATGACCCCGGGGGTTGACCTCCTGCGAGCCATGTGGGACAGCACATGGTAGTTTGGGGAGGTTAGTATATCCTCCTGTTAATAATCTTAGTACGCCCTCTGCGATAGACACTCCAGGTGAGGTGGCCACCCAACTCCCCCCTGCATCCACTCCGTTTGTTGTTGTCCTGGCTAAGCCAATGAAAATGAAAACTATCATCAACTCAAAATAAAGTGGACATTGGGTTCATAGAAGGTTTGATTCTAATCTTATCCACCTCTCTTCAAGGATATTATAATGACACAGAGTGGGTTGGATAGCTTATTCATCTAAATTGTACCAAGGTGACTGCATGGCTTGTAATGCCATAAGGGCTGGCTTTTTACTGCATAATCCACCGCCTGTCACTACCTTTAACACCAGAATCTCAATACTTCCCCCGTCATCTCCCCCCTGAGTAATCGGTTTAGTCAATTAAGGGGGCTGAATGATCAGGATAGACTTGCCTGCGAGATTGACTCATTGGCAGGTCGCTCGCCAACACAGAGAGTTGAAAGTGATGTTGAAATATTGCTGGAACACAGGGAAAAATTGGTAACAAGGGGTTTGAAGATAAGATCAGCTCTCTTGATATCATAAGTCTCCAGGAGACTTGGGATACAGTGGGAGATTTACCTGTGGATGGTTATCCTTCCTTTTACTGTAAAGCCTTGCCCTCGCCTCGTGGGAGAGACAGACATGTTCTCCCATGTCTGTCTCCCAAGCTGAATTGTAATTTGGAGAAGCTTGCTTGTAATTCACTCTGCATTCTTGGGATCCCTCTGTCCTTTCCGAATGCTTTAAGGATTCTATCAATTAATGTGTATAATTCAATGGTGTGCGGGGGTGTACCAAGATGTTCTGAAGGATTTGAGTGAGTTCCTACATGTCTATTTTTCTCACTCCTCCATATATACAGGACTAATTTTGATGGCGGACTTTAATATACACCTTGTTCAGACTGTCACTTGTATGATGTGCCTAACCTGGATTATGTTACTAGTGACCAAGTGCATCTCAAGCACTTGGCTCAGGGCCATTTAAAAAATAATTATAATTTGATTTTAAATTTTAATTTGATTAATTTGCTCACTAAGAGAGACTATATTGCTGAAGGGAGAACACCAACTTTTCAAGGTTTTTGGGCAGGTTCTATAATTGATTACATCTTTCTTTCTGCTGGCTTATTTTTCACTGATAACATTTAGTACTGATTGGGACATTAATAGTGATCATAATCCCCTTTTGGCCACCTTCCAGTGGGCTCTGAAGTGGGGTGGGGGGCTTACCCACTCATATACTGTCTCTTTCACTATTAAGGATCAGAGCCGAAGAGTGAAATGGGCTAGGATTGTCCCAGAGGACTACAATTGTAATATGCTGTCCACTTATCAGTTAGCATTTCAGTCTTGCCTAGATGCGGATGCAACAGATGACCGTATTCTCTCTGCATTTGTCTCTGTGTGTGGATATATCAAGACCGCGCTCACCACAACTGGAGCTGCTTTGTCAGCTCCCCGGTGTAGGTGGTTTGATAAGGTTTGTTCAAGAGCCCACAAAGAGTTGCTGGTGGCTAATAAAAAGAAACTCCAGTACAGAGGGAAGGTGACAAAGACTAGGGCCTTCTAGCGCATGGTATTGAAGGAGAGGAAGAACAACATAAAGTCAATTTGGGAGAGTGTCCATAGGGCTAGTGAATTGGGGAATAGTGCCTTATTTTGGAGGGTTGTCAACCACTCATTGGTTGGCTCATCGCAGGCTAATATGCAGGTTTTGACAAAGTCTGTGCAGGTTTGAGCTGATCATTTTTCTTCCCTGTACAAATTTGAGGGCACTGAGCCCCCTAACCATGGAACAGCTGACAGGGCGAGGGTGGAAATTCAGTGGAAAGAAGCCAGGTAAGCTATTATATCTCTACCATGAGAAAAGGCTGCAGGATCATATGGGGATCCATGTGACCTGTTTGAGTCTCTGTTGGATCTCTGGGCCCCCATTGTGATGCAGCATATAAATGTAGCATTTCTTGGCTCCTTACCTGCTGTAAGGTGTCACTCTGTGATTGTGCCCATATATAGGAAGGGAGAAAGCTGATGCTGTCTGCTACAGACCAATATCTTTGATGAACACAGAAGTCTAAATAATTTTTCGGGTTATCCTGTAACGTCTGACTAGCTGGGCTAATGAGCACAGCATCCTGTATGATATCCAGTACGGATTCAGACCAGGGTGCAGCACAGTGGAGCAAAACCTTAACTTGTTACTTATCTCTAAATACACCAACGCAAAAAAGGGTTCCATGCATTTGGCCTTCATGGGCCTCGGCTCCGCAATTGACAGAGTTAATAGATCTAAGCTCTGCAATTGACAGTGGTAATAGATCTAAGCTCCCGGCCGACATCCGATTCGCCCCCTCCCTGAACACCTTCAGGAAGGCCCTCAAAACCTGGCTCTTCGGCTAACGGATCTGCGAACCCACCCTACCCCCGCACCCCTCCCAGCGCCTTGAGACCCTCATGGGTGAGTAGCACTCTTAACAACCTCCTGATTGATTGATTCTCTGGGTAGAGCTGGGCTCCATGGGGATAGAATCTGCACTTGTTGCCTTTCTGAGAGACCTACACAATGGTCTTATGGCATCCATAAGATATGGCCCCAATGGGGAATGTACTGAGCATTTTAATTGAGGAGAGAAGTCCGTCAGAGATGTATGTGGACTCCCCTTCTTTTTATTTTATATATTAATCACCTTGAGAAGTGCTTTTTAAACATGGGCTGGAAATCCCAAGAGTGGGGGAAAGATCAATACCGGCTCTCTTGTGAGCAGATGATGCAGTTTTGGTTGCCCTTACTGCACGGGCCTTATGCGCCTTTTAGATTTAAAAAAAAATGATTTTATGGTTTGTCTTGACCTCTAAATTAATTTTTTTGAAATCCCATGTAATAATGGTGGGCCCGAAGAACACCAAAACAAAAATAATTGTTGTAAAAGGTCGGCAAACAACTAGGGTGGAGAATCTTTCCTATTTGAGCATTCTACTTGACTCACACTGTAGCTAGAAAGCACTGGTCTAGAAGAATGCAATATGTTTTAAAAGGGCCTTTGTGGGTATTGGGGATTTTTCTTGACAACTAGGCCAAAAGTCTATCACAATTTTGTTAGCTGTTTTCAAGGCTAAATGTCTACCAGTAGCCTGTTTCGGCTGTGATGTTTGGGAGTATGTCCCCATTGAACTGCTACAAGTTGTGAAAAATGTGTCTGAGGGGTCTTTTGGCTGCCCCATAGGGGATCCCCGCCCAGGTTGCTCATGAGGAACTTGTTCTAGGCTATGTCACAGACCAGATACAACTTCAAGCCCTTTTGCCGTGGTTAAATATTTGGTTGAAAGAGGAGCTGAAGCTAAATAAGTTAATTATTCAGGACTGCTTCAGTCTGGACAATATGTTGCACATCCCCTGGCTACACTATATCATGAAGAATTTGAAGGAGCTCCGCATATCTGAACTCTTTTACCATCCAGGCAAGTATTCAAAGCAGATGTTGCTTGGGTAAAGCAGGCCTTTATTTTAAGTTTGGCAGTAGGTTGCGAGGACTCTGTTCTCTGCTCAGTTGTGTGGGACAGTTTTTTTTTTTTTAAACCTTTATTCTTTTAAATCAGTGACACAGCTATTCAGCCGACAACCCGGAGGTACGGCAGCTTTAGAGACACAACACATGCGAGCGTCCACATTTCACTGACAGAGTGAAAGGTTCAATTTTAAATAAACACTAACCCAAACCTAAACACAAGCAAGGCGATAGGTACTGAAAGCATAAAAAGGGTTCCCAGCAGGGGGAGCGAGCCCCAGTTCGTCCAACAGACACAGGTCGATAGCAAGGGAAAGGAGGGGAAGTCAGAGACTCAAGAAGACAAACACATACCAGCAAGAAGTACAAAGCCGGAAAGAAAGCTAAGGGGAGAGCTGCTCCTCAGGCGGGTCCGGGTCTGGGGGCAGGCATATGCCCCCTCTGTACTGGTTCCATCGTCCCCATACAGAGTGCCATTTCCGAGGGCGCCCTCGAGCACAATACACTGTCTTCTCCCTAAACATGCTCCAATCCATGTTTTCCATCCACGCAGTCAATGTAGGAGGCCTAGTAGAGCCCCACAGACGAGCGATGTCGCGCTTGGCTACCATGTTCCCTAGGGTCACCCATTGAGTCTGTGCCGCGTCGTGGTCAGTAGGACCCCAAACATTCAGGAGACAACACCGCGCCTCAGGCTGCATGACGATGCCCGTCACCTCCCCCATCACATCGTGGATTCGCTTCCAAAACTCCATAATCGCACCGCATTCCCAAATAATATGTAGGAAGGTGCCCACCATACCACAGCCTCTCTTACATAAGCCCTCCTCAGAGAAACCCATATGGACCAGCCGGGGCCCCGTCACGTAGACCCTATGAAGTATTTTAAGCTGCACCAGCCGCAGGCGCGCGGGGATCGCGACCTCCTTAGGAGAAGAAACTGCATACTGCCAATCCTCATCATCGAGTTCGAGGCCATCCCTGGTCCATTGATCGCGCAACCCTAGAAGAAGATCCGCCCGAACATTAATTAGTTTCTTATAAATGAGCGAGATCGTACTCTCTGGCATATGGCCATCCAGGATCCGGTCCTCTAACGGAGAGGACTCAGGCACCTTCTCCCCTTCTACAAGGACTGATCGCAAAGCGTGGCGCACTTGAGCGTATCGGAAGAACTCCGTGCTCCCTAGCTCGTATTCCTTCTGCAGCTCCTCGAATGACTTTATCCTATCCTTAACCAAAAGGTCTCCAACCCTGGACATGCCGATCAGGTCCCATTTCTCAAACCCTTTTGTATGCCAAAGCTTTCCCAGAATATCGGAGTCAAACAGAGGGTTGGCAAGGGTAAGCTTACCCTTCCAGCCCAGTGAATCCGTCGCCACCTTCCATACATGCACGGCCACCCTGGTGGGCCCCGTAAGAGTTAAGTCCAACGACTTCGAGTACAACGCTCTGTGGTAATTACCCCCACGTAGTAACCATCGGTCCATGGCAAAGCCGGGGCTCAGCGCCGGACCGTATACACCATGGTTAATCGCGCTCAACTGAGTGGCCCAATAATAACGTCGAATGTCTGGAAGCGCGATACCACCGTCATACCATGGGAGCGTCAACTTAGCAAGCGCTATGCGCGGGCGCCCTTCCCACAATAGTGCGCGCTGGTGGCTTTCGACCTCACGAAAATAACTGGCTGGGACCAAGTCAAGGGTATTCTGCAGGGCATAGAGGAAACGGGGAAGAGACATCATTTTAAACAGGGCAGCACGGCCAAGGAGGGAAAGCGGCAACCGCCGCCAGCCCGCCACGTCCCGTCGCAGACGTGCCAAGGGAGGGAGCAAGTTCTTCTCGTATCGTAAGATGGGGTCGGTGGAAATATAGATCCCCAAATACAAAAAACCCTGCTGGGCTATCTGGATCGAGCAGTTGCGCGGGACATCCCCACACAGGACATACAAGTGTGACTTCCCCCAATTGATGACCAGACCAGAGTTCCTACCGAAAGAAGTCAAGACGTCACAAACCACTATAAGAGATTTCTTAGGCGAGGCGAGGTATAATAGAATATTGTCGGCGTAAAGTGAAATACGGTCTTCGTGGTCAGGCGACCAACGAATCCCACGTATATCGGGGTGCCATCGTATCCACGCCGCCAGCAGCTCAAGAGCAAGGGCGAACAACAACGGCGACAGGGGACAACCCTGCCGGGTGCCTCTCCCGAGCGCGAACGGTGTTGACGCCCGCCCGTTCACCACAACGCTAGCAAGAGGCCCCTCATAGAGCAACCTCACCCAGCCTACAAATCCAGGCCCAAAGCCGAACTTGGCTAGCACAGCCCACAGGTATGCCCACTCCACCGTATCGAAGGCCATCGTGGCATCTAGGGACGCCACAATAGCCGGCTCTCGCTTCGTGCCCGTCCTAGCAATCACTCCATGGAGACATCTAAGATTCAGTGCAGTGTTACGGTGCGGAATAAAGCCCGACTGATCCGGGTGGATCAAGTCGCCAAGCACCCGGACCAGGCGGTTAGCAAGGATCTTAGCAAGGATTTTCGGCTCGGCGTTGAGAAGTGATATCGGCCGATAGGAGCCACACTTGTCCCGGGGCTTACCGTCTTTATGTATGACCACAATCGTCGCCAGCCGTTGATCAAGCGGAAGAAACCCATTCTCCCGCGCCTCCACAAACATGGCGCGCAGGTGAGGAGCCAACTTATCCGGGTGAAGCTTATACAGCTCAATCGGCAAACCATTTGGGCCAGAGGCCTTACCGGAGCGCAACGCACGGATAGCACACGCCACTTCGTCTACAGTTATATCGCCATCGAGGTCATTCCTATCACTGGCAGAAAGGCAGGGCAGAGCGATATCACGCAGAAGGTCACACGAGTCCTCAGTCGGCCTATCCGAGACCGAGGTGTATACCGTACGAAAATAGTCCGAGAAACACTGGACTATACCGTCGGGGTCAGTGACAACCTCTCCCCCATCCATCGACAACTCCGGCACCACTCGATTAACACGCTCTTTTTTATCCAACCACGCCAGCAATTTCCCGGCCTTATCACCAACATCATACAATCGACCCTGCTGCTCCCTATTGAGGGTCTTGGCAGCGTTCGTCACCAGATCCCTATTTTCCAATTGCTTCAAGCTCAAAGTATGCAGTGTGGCCGTTGCAACATCCTCTTCCAAGGCCACTTCTAAAGCCGCTATCTCGTCCTCTACTTGTGTCACTTCGGCGTCTCTCCGCCGCTTGGCGGCCACTACCAAGGAAAGGGCCTCCCCTCTCAATACAGTCTTAAAAGCTTCCCACAAGGACACCGCAGACTCAACCGAACCCTGATTATCTTGAAAATAGTGATCAACTGTCTTCAGCAACGCACTGCGCAGCTTGGGGTCACGAAAGTACCAGGGGTTAATGGGAGCCACCCTGCCCCCCACCACCCGGCCAATATCCAGACGGGCCCACACCGGCGAATGATCAGATATGCCATGTGCCTAGCCTCAGATACCAATGAGGCGTGCGCAGCCAGAGTGAGCAAGTAATCGATCCGAGAGAGACTCCCGTGGGCCCCGGAATGAAAGGTATATTGTCTCTGAGTGGGGTGCCGTAGCCTCCAACAGTCTACCAGACCAAAAGTATCTATAAAGTCGGGAAGCCACTTCTGAGCACCCCCGGTGTCCCTGGGCGGGTACCTATCGAGCATTCCAGACCCAACCGCATTGAAGTCTCCTCCCACCACTAGCATCCCTTCGGGGAGTTCCAACAAGGCCTTGCCCAGATCAGCAAACGTGGAGGCCTGCAGGGCAGGAGGGACATAAACAGAAACCAATACCAACGTTCTGCCCTCCCACCTCCCCGCCACTGCCACAAAGCGCCCCCTGTCATCAGCGATGGTGGAGTCAACCTCAAATGGTAGGGAAGCTCTAACAAGTATGCCCGCACCCCTGGAGCCCGAGGAAAACCCCGAGTGAGCAATGCATTTATAACCCTTTCTGTTAAGTGCATAACATGTATTCCCTATAAGGTGGGTCTCCTGCAGGAGGACCACATCTGGCGAGGTCCGTTTCAAGAATTGCAGGACTATCCCCCGTTTAATACGATCCCCTAAGCCATTGACATTCCAGCTAATTATGTTTAAGCCCCTATCCCCCATCCCCAAACACAAAGAGACCTCCACCCCCCCCCCCCCCCCCCGGAGAACCACGATCGGACAATACTGACAACCATTGCTACGCCTTGCAAGAAAAAAACAACAACCCCCAACAACCCGAATCCCCCCCCCCCCCTCCCGGCACCCCTGCGTCAGCTTACAAAGCCCCCCCCAACTTGCAGTGTGCCTGTCGCCCTATCAAAAACAAATCTACAAAAAGTACCCCAAGGGAGGAAAGAGCTCCTATCTTCCCCCCGCCGCCCTCCCATTACTGCAGTAGGGTACGAGTCACTGTCCGGGGCTGAGTCAAAACAGACCGACACCGGTGGTATCACTTCTGTCCATCCCGGTCGCCTTCCGCTCCATCCACGCGGTCCCGGCCGGGCCGTCGCCGAGGGAGCGCATCCAACCAGTCCCCCGCCATGTCCGGTGATTCGAAGAAGAAAGTCCGATCCTCATACACCACACGTAGCCTGGCGGGGAAAAGCATGGCATACTTCAGGTCCATCTCCCTAAGCCGCCGCTTCACCCCCAAGAAACTCTGCCTCTGTTTCTGCACCATCTGGGTGAAGTCAGGATAAAAGCTCACAGAGGCATTCTGAAAAGGCACCGGGCCTGTCACCCTCGATGCTTGCAGGATAACGTCTCGATCCCGAAAATTAAAGATCCGGGCGACAATCGGCCGCGGGGGGGCTCCCACCTTAGGCCGTCCACCAGGCACTCGGTGAGCCCGCTCCACCGCAAAAAACTTGCCAAGGCCCTTAGGCGCAAGATGATTCACCACCAAGTCCTCGACGAGTAAGTCCACGGAGAGCTCCTCCGAAGTTTCCGGGACCCCAATAAGGCGCACATTGTTGCGCCGGGCCCGACCTTCAAAGTCTTCGAGCCGGCGGGCGGAGAGGTCATTCGCGGTTCGTAGCTTACGAACCTCAGCCTGGAGTTCCGAGACATCGACCGCGAGACCAGTAGTCTTGAGGTCCAGGGACTTGACCCGCTCATTGGTTTTGCCCAGGTCCGCGCGAATCAAGTTGACATCAACCAGAATCATGTCCACCTTGTGCGCCAGGGTCTCGAATTGTCGCCCAATCGAAGATTGCATCCCATCTATCGCCCCCTTGATATCCTGCAATGATAACTCCGAGGCTGGGGATGAATCGGCCTTCTGTGCTTCCAGCGACTGTCCCGATCCACCAGGCGACCCCTTCTGCTGGGCATAGCGATCCATATTGTTGGATTGGGTATATCCTCCCCGCCTGGTAGTCTTAGACTTCGACTTGTCTGCCTCCGATTTGGTCGACATCTCGAACAGCAGGGCGGTCAGTCGCAAAAAGACGTCCCTCACTCAGCCAGAAGAAACAGGGTCAACTAGGACGTCAGCAGCCAGCCAGGGCCGTGCGGGGGTCTTCCAGGCAGCAGGGGACCAGCATAAAGCACTCCCAACCCAGAGCAAGCAAAGGGCGAGAAAGTGAAAGTGCAAGTGCAGCGGCACCCGTCCGCCAGTTCACACCTCCCGAGGCCGCTGTTGTTCAATTAGTGGCTGGGCATCCTGCCAACGCAAGCCCCTGGCATCCTTCGGAGGTAGGCCGCAATCTTCCGCCATGCACAACTTCGGTTCCCGGCGGGCGATCTTGGCCCGGACAACGTCAATCGCCCCAGCTGTGACTCATCTGCAGGATTCCGTGCATGAAAATCAGGATTTAGGACAGGATAATTGCAGGAGGGCGCGAGGGTCGCGGGAGCTCAAGGCTCACGCGGCCATCTTGGTCAAGCGCTAGGCTCCTCCCTCATGTGGGACAGTTTTTGTTGTTGTTGTTGGTAAAGTCGGTCAGGGAGTTAGAACCATATACTGGTTACATCAAGTCATCCACGGAATGTTGACGTACTTTTGAATGGGTATGTTCCATCAACTGCTGTTCCCCAATAGCTGTTGGTTCAAGATTTTGAATCCCCCTTTGTGCGAGTGGGATAACATCTCTGCCTGCGATACGCTTCGGCATAAATGTATTAGGCCGCTTCGGCTATCCTTGAATTTTAGATATGTTTGCAGCTTTTACCAACCCCAGCTATTTGTTTTTATGTAGCTGGATTTTTGTCAGGAGTTTTAAGGATGTATCTGTAAGGATTTGTTTGTGTCTGAAAACAGAGGGTCCCTGTTCATGCTCATGACTGATATGTTTCTGGATTACTTTTATATGATATTGTGATTTTTAGGTGTGCGTATATCTATTTTCGAGGTATATGAGCTGCAGATCACACACTAGCATAGATCGCCATCTGGTGTTGGGCTCAGATGCTTGCACGTTGTTGTCTTGGAAGAAGTCTTTGTAGTCACGAGGTAGGTGACTCCTCCCTTGGACGATAGTGCGCATGGGAATCAACTCCATCGTTAGATTGTTTTTTTCCACCATTGGGTTCGGATGCAACTTTTCCGCTCCGGTTGGAAATCTCAATTCCAAGCTTCTCGAAGCGCAAAATTTACAAAAAAAAACATCGAATCACCTTCTTTTTCGACATCGATTTCATCGGCTCGATTCCGGACGTCGACGCGGGCAGCTGGGCCGATCCACGCCATAAGGCCTACGGCTCCTGGAAAGGACGCCTTTCAAAAAATGCCCCCAGTGTGGAGCAAAATTTCCGCACAGCGACCACCACAAGGTCTGCAACCTCTGCCTATCACCTGACCACGACGAGTCCAGATGTCCAGCCTGTGCATCCTTTCGATCCAAAAAGACCATCCGAGATCGAAGGGCTAGAAGACACATCATGGCACAGAGACCAGCCCCAGAACCAGAGGACATCTTTGATGAAGGCCCGATGTCCCAGAAGAAGTTTCCGAGGATCTCGAAATCATCTCCGAGGCAGAAGACTCAGACGACCTCATCACTCCTGGGCAACTTGTGAGTACTATTGCCCCTGCCCCAACCCCTCCAAAACCAAAGGCAGTGGTCAAGACTTCGCCTGTTGGCCCCAGTCGAGACCGAAAACATCCTTCAGAAGCCCCGCCTCCGGGCTCGGCTCCGAAGAAAAAAGACAAGCCTTCCCGTAGCTCGGGACCGAGCAATCCGCATGTCATTGTCCCACCGGCACCTTCGGCGCCGAAGCCAAAAGAACACTCGGCGCCAAAATCGGCTCCGACGCCTTCCACCTCCAAATCGGCCCTGAAAACGCCTCGGCCCATAGAAAAGCCGGCTTCGAAGGTTCCCAAGCCTAAAGATCCAGCTTTGGCTCCGAAACTAACATCCTCGGCACCGAAACAAACGGCAAAGGACTCTGATACACCTCCTAAAGCCAAAACCTATAAGGAACCACAACCTCGCTCGGAACGGAAAAAATCGGCACCGAAAACTGTTACCGAGGAACAAGAACTTTTTCACCCAGATCCCATCGATCCAAGGCAGAATTTTTTTTATATCAACCCAAAAACTGGACAGGTCACGGCTGTGCCATGTAAAGAAAAGAAAACTGGACACACCATCTGCTCCAGTTCCTGTACACAAGAAAGACTCTGCAACATCACCTATGTCCCCTTCTTCTCCTACACTGCCTTCTAACCCACCTCCTCTGCCTACACCACCCTTACCTGTAACTTCTCAACCACATACACCACCTCCGGATGATGAGGATGATGACCTAGGGGGTGGGGGTGATATTAATGATCCGTTCACAGATCCAGATACCTCACCACTTGATGATTGGGCATTCCCTATCCCAACAGACCTACCAGACCCACAGCCATATCCCTCAAAACCATCTCCCCCAGATGATCACTTGGGGTTTGGCCAATTATTAAATGGGGCTGCACTTTATCATGGTGTTACAATGCACTCCGACGCACCAGAGGAAGATTTCCTCTTAGATAGTTTTGAACAATCTCAAAAGTCAGTGCAAATATTACCTATGATCAAAGGAGTCATTAAGCATGCCCCCGAAGTATTTAAAGACCCCATCCGTGCCAGGGTTCTTAACCCTAGAATAGAAAAGAAATATAGGCCTGCCCCTGAAGATCCTACTTACATCAAAGGACAGTTTCCTTTGGATTCTCTGGTCGTTCCCAATGCTAGGAAACGCGCCAACTCCCAGACCTCCGGAGATGCACCACCCCCGGATAAAGAATCCAAACTATTAGAAGCTTCTGGCAAAAGAGTAGCAGCACAAGCAGCTAATCACTGGCGTATTGCCAACACCCAAGCACTACTGGCATGATATGACAGGACACTACGACCAGTTAGAAAATCTCTTACAACATTTGCCTGACCAGTATAAAACCCAGGCAAATGACCTTATCCAAGAGGGCAAGCTAATTTCCAATGCGTCAATTAAATGTGCACTTGACGCAGCAGATGCTGCCTCTAGATCAATTAACACCAGTGTGCTCCTTAGATGCCATGCCTGGCTACGCATTTCAGGCTTTAAGCCAGAGGTACAAACTACCATACTCAGTCAGCCATTCAACCAAGAACAGCTATTTGGGCCAGCTGTAGACACTGCCCTTGAAAAAGGACACCGAGACTGCAAAGTCCATGGGAGCATTACAGTCTCCACAAACGCGTGGCTCCTTTCGGCGCTCCTTCTACAGAGGAGCCTCCAAAAATATGGGCGCAGACACCGCATCTACATTTAAAGCCACTACACAAACATCCCCCAGTAGAGGTTATTTCAGAGGCGGATACAGAGGGAACAACAACAAGGGATGAGTTTGAGGTAATAACACTCACACCTCCCCTGCCACAAAACAGTGACTTTCCTCCGCTCCCCCCAGACCATTCCACTCCAGTCTGGGGCAGACTAACAAAGTTCCTACCTGTTTGGAACTCCATCACAACAGACAAGTGGGTAAGACAAATTATCCAGTATGGTTACTGCCTGGAACTTACAGCTACCCCTCCACACATACCACCCAAACAGCGTCCGTTGTCCGCAGACCATCTTACGCTCCTCAAACAAGAGGTTCTCTCACTGCTTCAAAAGCACACAATAGAGCCAGTTCCCTTAGAGTATCAAGGAACAGGAGTATACTCACTGTACTTCCTAATCCCCAAAAAGGACGGAACTCTCAGACCAATACTCGACCTCAGACCCCTAAATCTGTATATACACTCAGATCATTTCCATATGATCACTCTTCAACAAGTGCTCCCACTGCTGCAACAAGGCGATTTCCTCGCCACACTCAAGGACACATACTTCAACATTCCCATACATCCTGCTCACAGGAAGTACCTAAGGTTTATGGTGGACGGACAACACTACCAGTTCACAGTCCTTCCATTCGGGGTAACAACCGCGCCCAGAGTATTCACAAAATGTCTTGCAGTAGTAGCTGCACATCTCAGAAGACAACAAATTCATGTCTTCCCGTATCTAGACGACTGGCTAATAAAAGCCAAGTCATTAGACCAATGTGTTCTACACACTCACCAAACCATCCACTATTACACAACTTGGGATTCACTATCAACTATCCCAAGTCTCATCTCCAACCCTCTCATATACACCAATATCTAGGAGCTACCATAAACACCTCCACAGCCCTAGCATATCCCAGTCCAGCCAGGATAGCCAGTATACAAGCTCTTATTATAACATTTCAAAACCAACCCTCTTCGAGCCAGAGTGTTCATGCAGCTCATAGGCATGATGGCTCCTTGCACCTTCATTGTGCCTTATGCAAGACTTCAAATGCGTCCCTTACAGGAATGTCTAGCACGTCAGTGGAACCGGGCTCACGGACAGCTCACAGATCTGGTGTTGGTGGACAGCCGCATACATCGCTCTCTACAGTGGTGGAACATAACAAACTTGTCCAAAGGGTGGCCGTTCCTAGAGTCTCTTCCACAGATAGTGCTGACAACAGACGCATCACTCACAGAATGGGGAGCCCATCTCCTCGGACACACCACTCAGGGCAAATGGACCACTCAACAGAAAGTGCTCCATTTCAATTACCTAGAACTACGAGCAGTATTCCTAGCACTAAAATCCTTCCAACTACATGGACAGAACAAGGCTGTCCTCATCCGGACGGACAACATGACAGCCATGTATTACATACAAAAACAAGGAGGCGGCACACATTCTCTGCAGCTGTCTCACCTCGCACAGAACATTTGGAGATGGGCCATTCCTCAGAACATATACCTACTTGCAGAACACCTTCCAGGGGTTCACAGTCAGATAGCCGATCTGTTAAGTCGACAGACACAACAGTTCCACGAATGGGAACTACATCCCCAAGTTCTACTACCCTTTTTGCAAAAATGGGGCCAACCAGACCTAGATCTGTTCGCCACACACGAAAACGCAAAATGCCCAACCTTCGCCGCCAGGTTTCCACACCTGCAGTCAAAGGGCAATGCGATATGGATGAAATGGTCAGGCAGATTTGTGTACGCTTTTCCGCCTCTCCCACTCATTCCACTAGTAGTACGCAAGCTCAGGCAGCAGTCTCTCAAACTGATCCTAGCAGCTCCCACATGGGCACGCCAGCCATGGTTCACAACACTACTGGAACTCTCTCTAGTTCCACACCAAAAACTGCATCTCTCCCCGTCCTTAATAATCCAGAACCATGGAGAGATCAGACATCCAGATCCAGGTCAACTGAATCTGGCGATCTGGCTCCTGAAGTCCTAGAGTTCGGTTACCTTAACCTGCCACCAGACTGCATGAACATTATAAAAGAAGCCAGAAGACCTACTACTAGAGCTTGCTACGCTGCAAAATGGAAAAGATTAGCCATTTACTGCACTAACAATAATATACACCCACTGGATGCATCCATTCAGAACATCATTTGCTACTTACTACACTTGCAAAGATGTAATTTAGCATACTCATCCATACGTCTCCACCTAGCAGCATTAGCAGCTTACTTACAAAATCGACAACACTTGTCACTCTTTAGAGTCCCTGCGATCAAAGCCTTCATGGAAAGACTTAAAAGAATTCTTCCTCCCAGATTATCACCCTCTCCAGTGTGGAATCTGAACATTGTTCTTACTAGGCTCATGGGACCCCCCATTTGAACCTCTACATAAATGCGAACCACAGTTCCTCACGTGGAAAGTAGCTTTCCTGATCGCAATCACATCCCTCAGAAGGGTAAGTGAAATCCAGGCTTTAACCATACAAGAACCATTCTTACAGTTACATCGTAACAAAGTGGTTCTTAGGACAAATCCAAAATTCCTTCCAAAAGTCATATCTCCTTTTCATCTTAACCAATCTGTAGAGTTACCAGTGTTCTTTCCAAGCCCAGACTCTGTAGCGGAAAGAGCTCTCCACACCTTAGATGTTAAAAGAGCCCTTCTTTACTACATTGACAGAACTAAATCTTTCCGCAAAACAATTGTTTGTAGCTTTCTCTCCACCACATAAGGGTAACCCCATCTTCAAATCTAGGATTGCTAGGTGGATAGTTAAATGTATCCAAATATGCTACCAGAAAGCTAAACGCACACTAACAGTTCCCCCCTAGAGCGTATTCAACATGCAAACTAGGGGCTTCCATGGCATTCTTAGGGAACATTCCCTTAGAAGATATTTGTAAGGCAGCCACATGGTCTACAACACACACCTTCACTAAACACTATTGTGTTGACATACAAGCAAAGCAACAAGCTTCTGTGGGCCAAGCTGTCCTTAAAACTTTATATCAAACTGCTGCAACCGATACAGGTGACCACCGCTAGGGGAGATACTGTTATATAGTCTATGCTAGTGTGTGATCTGCAGCTCATATGCCTCGAACGGAATATGCTACTTACCAGTATGCATCTGTTCTTGGCATGTAGAGTTGCAGATCCACACATGCCCACCGACCTCCCCGAGACCTGTATCTGGTCCAGCTTTATCTTACTTAGATATCACACATGGACATCTCTTTCTCTTCTACTAACTCCATCATTTCCCATCATGGCGAAAAACAATCTAACGATGGAGTTGATTCCCATGCGCACTATCGTCCAAGGGAGGAGTCACCTATCTCATGACTACAAAGACTTCTTCCAAGACAACAACAACGTGCAAGCATCCGAGCCCAACACCAGATGGCGATCTATGCTAGTGTGTGGATCTGCAACTCTACATGCCAAGAACAGATGCATACTGGTAAGTAGCATATTCCTGATCTTCTTTTTGCTGTTTACACTAGTTGAATATGCACTGTATACTTTTATGATTTGTTTTAAATCAAATAAAGTTTTTATTGAACTACAACACACATCCTGAACTCACGTATTTGACAGTGCTCTCATAAGTGATATTGTACAAAAGAAGAGGATTGGTGAAATAAAGTATTTGCCTAGGATCATATAATTTAGTCAAGCAGGGAAGCCGGGATGATCCCATTTTTCTTTTTTGGAAGTTTCACTTTTCATAGTAAAGAATTACACATTTTTATTCAAACATGAAGACAGGTGCGTGCAGACCGTTGAATGATTTCATTGTGACCCGAAACAACTATCCCCTCACCTATGTTACATCAGATATAAGAAACAGTCAAATAAAACGGAGAGTATATTTCAACTGAACTATTACGGGTAGTGGTAGGTTGTCTGCCTATGTAGAGTTCCGCGGGATGTGGGTTGATATTCAGTCCCCAGCTCTATCCCCGTGCACCTTCTTTGGAATTGTCCATGAATGTGTTTCCGAATCAGCGAAGTCGCCTAATTAGGCGTCGGGAGGGGGGGGGGGGGGGCGGGTAAACTAATAACTGTTAACAAAGGAGGGAAGTGGAGGGGAAGGGGGGGGGGTCAGGGAGCTTGCAGATTGTATTGTGGTATTAGTGTGTGGCTGATTCCGGTTCAGGTTTGCTCGTTACTGAGCCGTGGTGTCAGTGGCGAGGGGAGGGAGCTCTGGGGAGGTTGTGTCTCCTATCATGAAATGAGGGTGGTATTCCAATGGGGCCTTAACACACAGTCGGCCCTTCAGATCGTATGCCCGTTACGTGTTGGTGGTCGCTGGCACCACGGGGGACAGGGGTGGAATTTGGGATTGTGAGGCCGTGGGTGAGTCCTCTAGCGTTGTTTATTGAGCAAATTGGAACCTGAGCTGAGCCCATACCATGGAAATGGGATGCTTACGAATCCCTTTCACCTCCTCATCTCTAAGTGCATCCTCCTCTGCTGCCCCCCATTTTTTAACGGCGCCTATCCAGGCTGCTTCTGGGGGTCCCGCCGGGGCCCTCCAGTGCATGGCTATTCCTCGTTTCGCTAAGAGCATAGCTAGGGAAGCGAACCTGCATTGCACCTTTTCCGTCTTCCGCAGGCGCTCGCCTCCCACATGGAAATATGCATGAGGTTGACTGTCGCCCTTAGGGTCTGATGTACCCTATTCCAATACTGTAGGAGTGCGGGACAGTCCCAAAACATGTGTTTAAAAGTCACCTCAGGTGTTTGACATCTGGGGCATGCGAAATGTGTGTCGGTGTAAAATCGGTGGAGCCGGTGTGGTGTTAAGTATGCGCGATGTAAAATGTTGAATTGGATGTTTTTGAAACATGCATTTCTAGAAACCTTTTTTAGGTACTCTAGTGCCTTTTCCCATTCTTTGTCGTGGAGCGCCCGTCCTATTTCGTCTTCCCATTTCTGGCGCAGAGCTTGTAGTGGGGTTGTGAGCAGTTCCCGTATCGCTTTGTAATGCCAGGTGACTAAGTGCCTCCCCGTGCCCATACGCAGAATTGTGTGCAGCACCGGGTTCGTCGGTGGTTCTCCCCCAATGAGATCCCAGCATTGTCGCGCGCTATCTATTAATCGTCTATGGACCAGAAACTGTCCCGGGGGGAGATCGTAGCTTTCCCTCATCTGGGCATATGTTTTCAGCTGTCCATCCTAGAACAGGGACTGGACCTCTGTCACCTCATGCTCAGTCCATATACGGAGGGCGCTGGAGGTGTAATATTTTTCCCGCTGAGGGAATCCCACTAATGGGAGTAATGGGGAGTAGAGGGGCTGACCCCTTGACATGTGGTGTATGCGCATCATGCATTTATGGGCTATCACTACTTGCAGGCGATGAGTACGCGTGGGTTTGGTGCCCGGCATCAGTAATCTCCGGATGGCCGGGAGAGGTATCCGGCCATCTGTGGAGAATGTCTCCTCCATGTGGCGCTCTGCCGTCCAATGGGACAGCCACTGTAGTTGGGCCGCTAGGAAGTAAGCTTCAAAGGAGGGGGCTCCCAGATCCCCCTGTGTCGTGGGCAAATACAGAGTTTGTAGAGCTACCCTGTGTCTACCCCCCCCATATTAAAGTTGTGAGTAGGGTGTCTAGTTCTTGAAAAAAGGAGCGAGGTGGTATCACTGGGAGATTAGTAAAAGAGTAGAGTAGCCTGGGTACCATAATCATCTTCGCTAGAGCTACCCTTCCTATGGGGGCCAAAGGCAGAGTCTACCAGAAGGCGACTGCCGTACGCAGTCCCGCCAAAGTCCTGCGGTGATTTCCCTCATAGAGACTCTCGGGCAAGTGATACAGCCGCACTCCCAGGTATCGGGGTGCCGCGGCATTCCAACCGACTACCTGGGGCCCAATCGCTTTGTCCGACGGGGCTAGGTGGGGGCTTAGCGTAAAGATCGTCTATTTTCCCCAATTAATTTTGAGACCTGAGACCTGTGCAAAGTCCTGTAGTATTGTCCATTTAGGCGTAAGGTCGCTGGTGATATCCCGCACATAGATCAGGAGATCATCGGCGTAGGCCAGGATAATCCCATTTTTTCTAGTTTCACAATATAATTGCACTGCTAGGTGGGTATCTCTTTCTGATATCAAAGGTCAATGCTTTGTCCTTACCTCTTGAGCGAGGATGCGATAGGGGAGTGGGTGATGGGCAGAATCCACATTTAATATTTTGGTGGTTTTACATAGCGTGAATCTTGCTCAAGGACATAAGCGTGCTTCACAACAAAAGCACACTATGCTGCACCTTTAATTATAGCTCTGGGATATTTGGCAGGATTCGCCAGATCCTGAGCTGAGGCCAACATTTTAACCTGTTACATGGGTGGCAGCTGTAGCCAGTAGGCCACATCACCTCCTGGAAGGGCTCTGCTCCTTTTGTCCGAAGGTTTCAAGACGACCTGGCGATGAGGCAGGCTTCTGGCTTGAGACTGACTCAAGCTTTCAGTGACTCACCCACCTGTAGTGTTTAGAATATGGTTTAATTTTACATGTTTTAAACCATGCCCTTAATTACCGAAGCCATGCCTTCTGGAAAGGATTCCTAGCTACGCCTCTTTGGTCATGCCCCTTTTGGAGACACCGTCACCTTTTTAGGTCAAGCCTGGGCAGCGCATGCGCTGCTCTGTGAGCCATGCTGTATTAGGATATGGATTTGAAGCTCTGCCCACTCTCTTCCCATATTTGTCATTGTCTTATGTCATTGGCCTTTGTAAATGCTGGCTTCTGATTCGTTAATAGGTTTGTTAGTCCCTCCGTAGTACCGCCTTGTCTTCATTTGTAACCTCCAATGAGGACTGGCCCTGTTACATGGTATGCCTTATATAGTCTGAAAGCACGATTTTCTTTAATGAGCTTCTTCTACTGCAGGCACGACATGCTTTTCTTTAACATTCAGCACGCTACGCGCGCTTTCACTTTCCAAGCAGCCTGGGACAATGGCGGCTGCTTCTTTGAAATGAAATAGGTCTCGCATTTACAAGAGTTTGAGCTATTGGCATTGTAAATAACAACGCCTTTTATATATGTGTTGTTTTTCAAAACAGATTAATAAAAGGCATTGTTATTTACAATGGCAGTAGCTTAAACTCTCGCAAATACGAGACCTATTGCATTACAAATTCTTGTCTATCCCACTTGCAACACTAATTTACTGATAGATGCAAGCGTGGAACTATTTTCAGTCTGCATCGACCAAACCATGCGTTATACAGGGACATGGCGGGGAAATAGTGCATCTCATTAGCTGTTCTAGTGAACTACTTCAAAAATAACTTCTCTCTTCGCTGTTTATTCGAAACCAAATTGTAATGTCTTGGAAAAAAAAATAACAGTCCTGCTCATCTTCAGAGTTGCAGTTTTTTCATTTGTCCACTAGATGTCATGCATTCCCTTCCAATTGATTTCGCAATGAAGTTTGGCTTATTTTTAAACCATTAGTAAGAATGTATGTCCACTATCATCAGTGTGGTGACATTCTGTGTTGCATAGATAGGGTGCATAAATCATTGAAACTGTTCGCCTGTGGCGTTCTCGGAGAGGCCCAAACCTAGTGCATTTGCGTTGTGCATAGAGAACTTGGGGCTAGATATACAACGCCCTTTTGTGTTCGCAAATGGCCCGATTTGCAGGTCAGGCTGCTGTGAAAGTAAAAAGGCATTTTCAAGTGTACAAAGCCCTATTTGCTAAATTGCAATTTGGGTTTGCGGATCAGTATTTGCAAGGGGCATGTTCAGGGCGTCCCTTTCAAATACTGATTCGCATTGGGATGAATTAATGTTTTGCAACCGAAATGCGGTTGCAAAACTTTCGCACTTTAGCGCCAACTCAAAGTTGATGGTTACCAATTCTCAATTCGCAAATGGAAAGGGGTCCCCAAGGGATGTTTAATCTTTTTCTTATTAAACGTTAGAAAGAAAAAAAAGGATTGCTGTATTTAAAAGCAATCACAAACATGTTGGTCAGCTGACCTCAGCAGGCCACAATCCCTGTGATGGCAGCGAATCGTATTGAGTCACAAATTTCGACCTACCTGATTAATTATCATGAGGTAGGTCTATTTGCGACCTACTACAAATGCTCTTAGTATGATTCATACATCTAGCCCCCGGAGTGCCTGGAACTCTTAGCATACAGAGGCAAAGCCGACCCTCAACTCACTGTCCATTGCTCATTCAGAGCGAAGTTGGTTCACTTGCTTCACGAATTTCAATAGCCATTTCACCAAATTATGCTGGTCTGTTGCCTGAATTTTTTCATACAAGTACACATTTCGTGTTTTTCTTAATAATTTTTAATGTATTTGAAAATATGTGGCCTTACAGCGCGACTGCTGGCTTTGGAACAGGGGAGTCGGGTTAGAGTTTCGGCATAGACTCAGCATCCTGTGATCCTGGGCACATCACTTTATCTCCCTGTACCTAAAATAAAATCATGAATTTGACCTTGTGTAAAGAAAACTGTGCTCTTGTAAAGCGCCCCTGGGCCGTATTCACGCTATACAAAAACTGCACAAAAAAAGCCTTGCGAGAGGCCAGCAAGAACCTAGTTCGAGCTTAAAATGTCTGCGCAAACAGAACTTTTGAATCTAAAAAATGTGCACAGTTGTGTAATGCGAAACATTCTGGAAATGTGAATACCGCTGGTGCAATTGAAATTTCGGTATGGCCTAGCTTAGTACTTCCCTTCTATTTGCATAATGAGTTTAAACACCGACAGCAAGAAACTCTCGAATGGGAAGTTGTATTTTGACTGACCTCCCGTACCTGTGCAGTTTCACACCTCAATGTAATGAAGAATGCTTTGCATCATGAATTTTCGCACCAATTAAAATGCACACGTCATAATATGGGCAGACTGTTTAAAACCAAAATAAAATCCCATACAAAAACAGTGCAGTGATAAGAAGCAAGTGGCATGGGGTCTGCCAGCCACAGGATCCAGAGAGATTCTTCAGTTCTCACCTGCTCAGAAACTCTAGAGTCCTGTATGTGTTTGTTGGGTGGGTCCGAAAGTAAGTTGTTGAAGACCACATAAAGCTTAATTATATTCTCTTATGCATAATGTTATATTTGGCATTCACATCCTTCTTAATTTTCAAGTTGGCAGCAAAAGCAATATCCCTGTGTGAAGCACAGATGGGGGCAGAGGCTTGACTAAGCATGCTACAGCAGGATATTGATAAAAGGAGACCTTGATGAGATGGGACTTGTTGTACATAAATAATGTAATAATATTGACATCAATTTTTGTTCTGCTATTACAAGGTGTCTACGCTGCCTAATACCCTTGTGGGTAACCCAGTGGGCAACACAGTCGCACGGCCCAACCGAATGAGGAAAAGGGCAAGAGTTTTGACACTGGCAAAAAGGTACTTTACGTGTTTTTTTTTTAATTTTTAAGCAACTAAATATAGCATTTTCTGGTAAATGTTGTGTGTTGTCTCAAAACGAAGTGAGTGCTGCAGTTACACGTCCCCCGCAGCACACCTGTGATGTGGGGCATTGTTTGAGGTAGAAGGTTCAAAGTGTTAGTATAAGAATCCACCAACAAATCGCCACACAAACTAAACTGCACCAATCTAATGTCACAACTGTATGGCTTGTTGAGAGGGTTCACTTTATTTTTACTTCGTCTGTGTTAACACAACTCGAACATTAAGACCATTACAACATATTTGTAAACTATGTGTAGCAGTAAAAACTTTGACATAAAAAGAAATGCTATTTGATTGTGCTTCTTGTGTTGGCAGGCTATTTCTGCCAATTTAGCAATAGCTAGAAAAGCTTTATGTAGGATAGAGACTCGTAACTGCAGATTCATAACCTTCTGAATATTCCCTAGGCATCGCAGTGGATCCGGAGACTTTTCAGCTTTGCCTGTGTGTGCTGGTAGGTGGTGCGTTGGTGCTGTGCAGTACTGCACCGACGCCATTCTGCTCTGGAAATGGCATGGGGATCCTATGTAAGCACCAGGGCTGGACTGGGAACCAAAATCGGCCCTGGCAAACTGCTCAGCTGGCCCCCGGGGTGGGGGGAGGCCGAGCAGTTTAACAGGGGCGGGTTTCAGCCGGTTTTGTGACAGGGGGCTGATATTGCCAGGCCCTCTTAAGAAAAACGCCCCCTCTCTTCCCCCTCCCCTCCCCCCCCCCCCCCCCCCCCCCCCGGGCCCCAAAACCGGCCCCCACCCTGGCTGCCCACCAGGGAAACGCCTGGTGCCCGCTACGGCCAGTCCTGCCCTGGTAGACACCACTCCCACGCGCTGATGTTAATACCTTTCTTTCTGTGTCGCCAGATGTGGATCTGGAGTCTCCTCACGTCTCCCAAAGACACTTTCCCTATGTTTCTCTCAAATTTTCTACAGTGTGCAAGGAATGTCACCCCCTAAAACTATAGGTTTTAAGCCCAGTGAGGACTTTCCTGGTCCTGTTTCTGCTCAGGGAGTTGCAAAAGCTTCTCGCGAGGTCAGTCTTTTTCACCACTCAAATCGTGGTAAATCAAAAAAGATGCATAAGAAATCTAAGCCACTCTCATTCGACTGAGCAGGGGCGCGAGTCTGCTCCATGGATCTCGCTCTTGCTCTCGGAGTTGGCCGACTTCGGAGCTGATCCTGCAACTCTTTCTGGCACAACCTGTGTTTCAGGGGCAGTCTGCTACCCCACAGCAGATCAGAAAATTCTGCACAGCAATGCTCGGGCTCTTCGGATCTTTGCTGACTACTTCTGGCACAGCGTTGGTCCCCAAGGCACCAAGTGGCATTCCACCTGGAGTACTGCAGGTGAGTTCGCCCTTGGCGCCAGTCGGACTCTGTGAGTCTGTTTCTATGCCTCTGCCTCCAGTTCGGACCCAATTCTGGCGCCACGCTCCATGCTGGTCCCCAGGTCATGGAACTTTGTTGGCAGTATTGAATCCATCGACTTTTGACAAAACGCAATCCATAGTACTAGCTGACTGTGCGGCAGCGCTGGTTTGACCTCTGTCGATGCTGCACCCAATTACAGTTAAGGCTGCACTTCCTCCGCTTACTTTTCCATCTCCACAGAGAAGACAACGATGCTTACGTTTGCTTTTTGGCATGGACTCTGATAATGTTTATGAAGTGGGTGATGAGTTCGCTCAGTGCTATCAAAATGACAGTTAGTATGATGACTTTAAGACGGCTAGTCTTGATACCTCCCCTGAAACGGGCCTTTTTTGTCTCTTCCCCCTGTACCAGCCACAGAGGAATCTGCTTTCTACTCCATTGTAATGTTTAGGGCGGCTGAAGTCCTTGACCTTCGGGTTTTCACTTTTAAGGTAGACTGACATTATGACATATGTTCTCCAGCTGCGGAAAACCTCTGCTGAGCTCCTTCTACCATTTAATGAGGCCCTGACTGACATCTTATTGTAGGCATGGGCTAAACCCATGGGCCATCTCCCTACGCTAGGCGATCTTACATTTCTAGCTCAGCACCAACCTCTAGAAGGCTTGGTGGTGCCAGCATCCACAAGCAAAACTGACCACAAGACTTTCTCAACTACTCCTCCTGATAGATAGTCAAAACATTTTTAAACCTTTAGCAAACAAGTATTTTCTTCCACCAGTTTGATGCAACGGTCAGTGAATGCCAGCTGCCTACTGGGATGCCAATCCCACACACTTTGGGACTCGGTGGCTGAAATCCTCCGAGTTGCTACCGAAGATATTTAGTCTGTCCTTGCCTAGGCTATTCAGAATGGCCGATATGCTGCTAAATTAACAATTTGTTGTGGCTTGAACACAACCATTTCCATTGGGTGGGCCATTGGCACCAGTGTTGCCACGCTTGGCTGCCATCCACTATTTTTTCAGGCAATATCCAGTTGTACCTTATGGGCGCCTGTTTGTGAAAATGGCGGCCTCCTTTCTTGAGTGGTTCAAGGAGTGCTGTCTCACAGTACACTCCTTTTGCTTATCTTCCTCACCTCGCCAGCTGCAGCAGCCCTACCGCTCCTTTCGGCTTAACTGATTTGACAGAGGTACACAATACCACCAGACAATCCAGCCCCAGCATGGTGCCCAGCGGTTTCGTGGTTAAGGCTGTAGTGCCTACCGCCCCCGCGGCCAAGGTCCATGGGCTGTCCAGTCCACTACCTCCTGCAGCCCCACCTGCAAAACCCCTTTGATGCGCCATTAGTGGAGCACAGAATCCCAATAGGAGGCAAGATCAGGCGATTTTTGCTGGGTTGGCAGGCCATAACATCAGACAAATGGGTTCTGCAAATTGTTCAGAAGAGCTGTGTCCTTCCCTTCCTTTCAGCACTGCCACAGGTTTCACCGTCTCCCCCAATGGCTGATAGAGGTCCATATTTCTGTTTTGTTGCAGGAAGTGTAAGCTCTTTAGGCCAAAGGGCAGTGGCGGCTTGTGACATTTTAAAGTGTTGAGACGTAGAAGCTGTTGAGTGTTATGTCGCAAGCGAAGTGATCGAGCCTAACGTAAAGCAGGTTTGGTGGAGTTCTTTTTTTAAAAGAGTGGGCAAATCGTTGCTTTATAATATCAGAAGTGCATGATTGTGAAACTGTAGGTGCCATTTCAATGGAAATGTGTATCTGTGAATGACCGTGGGCTACTGCACCATACTTTAGTAATATAATTGCGACAGTGTGGCCAAAAAATGCATCACCACCAGTTTTTCCTTCCTGTTTGGACGTTTCGTTGCCCTTCGTCCTCCCTCCCCGATTCCCGCCACCGCCGCTAACCCCGCCCCTTTTTTCCTTCTGTTCCCTCCCCGCTCCCGCCTCCCAGCTGCTCCGCCCCCCCCGCACACTTGGCCATATATGGCGACCGTGCGAACGCGCAGCGGTAACGCGCAGCGGGCGCGCCGATTGTGCGCCGAAGGCGCGCCAAAGGCAAGCCCGTCTACGCCCGTCCGCGCCTGGACCGCGCCCAGTGCCAGGACCCCTGGCCCACGAGGACCCCGGCCAACCCGCCTGACGTACACCGCCGCCACCCTCAGCGCACTCAACACCGGTCGACTCCCAGGATGCTACCAAGCCACCCCACGACGCACCCACGGACCCTTCAGCTGCCACGCCTGCAAGTTCACCTGCATCCAGACCTGCCTCGCCAAGCCGAAGCCGAACACCAGCAGCAACCACCTCAAGTGCATCCTGCTCAACACCCGCTCCGTCCACAGACACGCCATCGAACTCTGGAACCTCCTCGACACCACAGCCCCTGACGTGGCCTTCCTCACGGAGACCTGGATGAACGCCTCTTCAGCGCCCGACATCGCCATCGCCATCCCAGAGGGATACAAGATCACCCGAAGGGACCGCACTGCCAACCAGATGGGAGGAGGCATCGCCATCATCCACAGGAACACCATCCGTATCACGACCAACACCGACAACACCCTTACCACCGCCGAACACCTGCATTTCCAGATCCACACAGACCCGAAGACCACCCTCAGAGGCACCCTGATCTACCGACCTCCAGGACCACGCACTCAATTCAGCGAGGACATCGCCGACTTCGTCAGCCCGCAGGCCCTCCCCTCCGCTGACTACATCCTCCTGGGGGACCTCAACTTCCACCTGGAGAACAACAACGACCGCAACACCAGCACCCTGCTCGACAACCTCGCCAATCTTGGACTCAAGCAGCTGGTGTCCACCCCCACCCACCTCGCCGGACACACACTCGACGCAGTCTTCTCATCCAGCACAGACATCGCCTTCAGCCACGCCACAGAGCTTCAATGGACGGACCACAGCTTTGTCCACTTCACCTTCAGAAGAACGACGACCCACCACCACCAGCAACAGGTTGCCCGCAGAAGCTGGAACAAGATCACAGCCGACCAGCTCGCCACCTCCCTGAGCCAGCACCCTCCTGCCAGCTCAGCGAACCCCAGCCAGGCCGCCGACAACCTCACGAAGTGGATCAGCAACTGCGCGGACGAACTCGCCCCGCTGAGGACCCCGCCCAGCAGACCCGGCAGCAAGAAAGCCCCATGGTTCACCGACGAACTCAAGAGCTCCAAGAAGAACTGCCGAGCCCTCGAGAAAGTCTGGAGAAGGGAACCAACACCGGACAACATGACCACCTTCAAACTGGCCACCCGGAAGCACCACCAGCTGATCCGCGCCGCCAAGAAAACCGCATTCAAGGACCGGCTAGACAACAACGCACACAACTGCAAGGAACTCTTCAACATCGTGAAAGAGCTATCCAACCCCAGCGCAGGAAACAACGACATCACCCCATCGCAAGACCTCTGCAACTCCCTCGCCTCATACTTCCACAACAAGATCGCAGACATACACAACAGCTTCAGCACCCAACCAACGCACACCACGACCGAACCACCGCCCCCCACCACCACCCTCTGCACCTGGACTCCGATCAGCACCGAAGACACCATCCGCATGATGAACTCCGTCCACTCCGGATCTCCGACCGACCCTTGCCCTCACCACGTCTTCAACAAGGCCGACGCTGTCATCGCACCCCACCTGCGGGACATTATCAACACCTCCTTCGACACCGCCACCTTCCCTGAGAGCTGGAAGCACGCCGAACTCAGCGCTCTACTCAAGAAACCTACAGCGGACCCCACCGAACTCAAGAACTACCGCCCCATCTCGCTCCTCCCGTTTCCAGCCAAAGTCATCGAGAAGACCGCCAACAAGCAGCTGGCCGCCTTCCTTGAGACGAATGGATCCCTCGACCCCTCACAGTCTGGCTTCCGAGCCAACCACAGCACCGAGACCGCCCTCATCGCTGCCACCGACGACATCCGAGCCCTGATGGACAACGGAGACACAGCGGCCCTCATCCTCCTAGACCTCTCCGCGGCATTCGACACTGTCTGCCACCGCACCCTAGTACAGCGCCTCAGCTACGTCGGAATCCAGGAGAAGGCACTGGAATGGATCATCTCCTTCCTCGAAGGAAGAACACAGAGAGTCCGCCTACCACCGTACAAGTCAAAAGCCTCCGAAGTCATCTGCGGCGTCCCTCAAGGTTCCTCCCTGAGCCCCACCCTCTTCAACGTCTACATGAGCCCCCTCGCGGCCATCGCACGCAAACACAACCTCAACATAATCTCCTACGCCGACGACACCCGGCTGATCCTCTCCCTGACCAATGACCCCGCCGCCGCCAGAGCCAATTTGCACGAAGGGATGAAAGATGTAGCCGAGTGGATGACGACCAGCCGCCTGAAGCTGAACTCAGACAAGACGGAGGTCCTCATCCTGGGCTCCTCGCCCTCCGCCTGGGACGACTCCTGGTGGCCTCCCGCCCTGGGCTCCGCACCCAAACCAACAGACCACGCGCGCAACCTGGGCTTCATCCTGGGCTTCATCCTGGACTCCTCCCTCTCCATGACCAGGCAAGTCAACGCCGTATCCTCGGCGTGCTTCAACATCCTACGCATGCTACGGAAGATCTTCTGGTGGATCCCCACCGAGACCAGGAAGACCGTCACCCAGGCCCTCGTCACCAGTCGACTGGACTACGGCAACGCCCTCTACGCCGGTACCACCGCCAAGCTCCAGAAGAGACTCCAGCGGATCCAGAACGCCTCAGCCAGACTCATCCTCGACATCCCACGAACCAGCCACATCTCCGGACATCTAAGAGACCTGCATTGGCTCCCCGTCAACAAAAGGATCACCTTCCGCCTCCTCACCCACGCACACAAAGCCCTACACGACCAAGGCCCGAGCTACCTCAACAACCGAATCAACTTCTACGCTCCCAAACGCCACCTCCGATCAGCCAACCACGCCCTCGCCGCCGTCCCCCGCATCCGAAGAGCAACAACAGGAGGAAGGTCCTTCTCCTACCTGGCCGCCAAGACCTGGAACTCCCTCCCGACCGACCTGCGCCGGACCCAAGACCACCTCTCCTTCAGGAAGAAGCTGAAGACCTGGCTGTTCGAGCAGTAACGGCACCCCCCTCCCCCCAGCGCCTTGAGACCCAACGGGTGAGTAGTGCGCTCTATAAATGTCATTGATTGATTGATTGATTGATTGATTACATACTACACTCTTACCACGTTCCTGAACAAATGTAACTCATTTGTGACACAGGTGCTTTGTGCTACCTTTTGAGTTTTTTACATTCTCCAGTATTGAATCTTTCATAGATTCACATGCTTGTATCTTCCCTGTCGTCATGGTGGGAGTCTCACGGTAACAGAATGACCATAGCAGTACTAGAAAAACTGCATAGAAACATCCCATAGGGAATCACATTATTTGGTAACCAAACCTCATCATTAGTTGGTTCAAAACTCAGCCAATCAGCTGTTAACCCTGACATCACACTCCCCAGCAGAGCCACCATACCTCATATTTCCAACCGTCTTCGTGTGAGAAGGAGTCTCCCTGAGCCTTGCTCAGTTTTGTTCCTGAGTGAACTTTTGACCTTTTCTAACAAAGTTCTTTCTTCTGGATTTGAGGTACTGGTTTTCATATTTTACCTACTATGGCTGAAAGCTCTAAAAAGAGGCTCTTCAGGGCCAGCAGATCCTGTGGGAAACCTAGACTGTATTCTGAAGATCCCCACAAGGACTGCTTGTACTCTCTTCATCCTAAACATGTGCTTAAAGACTGCAAACACTGCAGAACCTTTTCTGCAAAAACTCTGAGACAGGGAGGCACGTTTACTGTTGTGGCTTCAAAAAAAGAAGGTCACTTCAGATTCTGACTATGAAGAGGAAGTTAATACTCAATCTTCTAAAAAGAGGAAATCTTCTGCTTCTGAGGAAAAAGTGGAACTTAAAAAGCAGAAAACCAAAGACAAAGAGGCTTCTTCGTTTTCTCTTCCTCACACTCCTCTGAAAAAATCCTCATAGTCAAGAGAGGTGTCTTCAGCTCTGTCTACGAAGAATGGGGCGTCGCCGACACGGATTTCCATGAAAACGTCGACAGCTCCGTAGACGACTACAGTCTCGACGACAATAGCTGCGTCGACGACTAAAACATAGTCGTCGAAGAAAGGTTTGTCGACCCCGTCGACGGGAAGACCGGTGACGACCTCGTCGACGACTCCAGCGACCTCGACGACGACTCCGTTGACGGTGACCTCGTCAACGACCACCTCGTTGACGATAACATGTATTTCCTCGTCGACGAGAACTCCGTCGACGGGAGCTCCGTCGACGACGTCTTTTAAATCTCCAAAAGCAAAGGCAACGATATCATTGAAGTCTATTCTATCGTCGACGGGCTCGTCGACGATGAAGAAATCTTCAGATTTTACTGGCTGGACAAAAATGGCTCCGCTTCCTCCATCAAATCTGCTAGAATTGCAGTCAGAGGATGAAGAGTCAAAAGGAGTGGCATATAGTCCTTCCCAACTTCAGATAAAGAGTCAGGAAACGGATGATGAATGTCAGGAGGTTCAGGAGGTATTCTCATTCCAAGATCGTCCAGGGCATGAGTCAAAACGATACGAGTCTTTTCAGCAATCATGATTATGAGGATGAGGAAGAAGCACAGCCTGATGTGAGAGAAGAATCTGTCTCAATGACAATTTATCTAGTGACTGACTTACGTCTCAGGATCAACGACTATTACCGACGTTTTCCTGAAGCTAACGCCCAAGCCTCGAAGTCTTCAGCTGGTCCTACTCAAATTCAACTAACTCAACCTCCTCACATTTTTTCAGCTCAAAAGTTTCAGTCTCCTCCAATTGTTAAAATCAGGGATGATTTAGCGGAGAGTGATGCAGAGCAACCAGAAGAAAGGGAACTTCTTCAGGACAATCCAGTTGGGATAGAATGGGATCAGTACATTCTACCTACTATGCCGTCTCCATCACCATCGCCAGCAAACTCTCCTCCACAGGATATTGGAGGATTCCATGACATTATGGAAAAGGCCTCAAGGAGATTTTCAACTCCCACTTCCGGTACAAGAAGCTGAGTGTTTTCTCTATTATTTTAAAGAGGAATCAAGAAAATCCATTAGATCGATTCCTATTATTGATCAAATTTGGAACGAGGGATTGAAAATAATGAAGAATCTGGCCACGGTTGCTGCCTCTGTACCCAGAATAGAGAAAAAATATCGAGCCCCAGAATCATCTCCAGCTTGTTTAATTGGACATCCGTGGCCAGAGTCTGTAGTGATGCATGCCGCTCGAAGACAATCGAAAAACCCAGTTTCCACTTCTGCAGCCCCTCCTGATAAGGAAGGAAGACAAATGGATGGTGTGGGAAAACGTTTTGCTGTAATGGCAGCAGCTTCCATTAAAGCTGCAAATGCTTTAGCTCTTATTATTAGGTATAATAGGCAGATGTGGTCATATTCAGCACCTTTGTTGGCCCATCTACCAGAGGATAAGAAGGAAGAAACGGTCGCCATTTTACAAGATGGAGCTAGGGCGGCATCTGAATCCATAGATATTGCAATGGATATGTCTTCTGTAGCATGCAGGCAAATGGCGGGTGCAGTGGCCCTCTGAAGGCAAGGATGGCTTAAAGCCACTTCTTTTAGACCGGAAGTCCAAGCAAAAATAGTTGACATGCCGTTCGATGGAGAAAATCTCTTTGGAAAACATATAGATGATGCTCTCCAAAGTATCAAAGCTGACAGACACTGCGCGAGCGTTGGGATCTCTTCAGCAGGGCAGGTTCAAGTCCTTTCGGAAGAGAGGAACTAGAGGACAATATAATCAAAGATCTTCGTACCAGACCAGCAGATACCAGCCATACAGTCAGCAGGGGTATCGTCATTTTTCAAGTAATCAACAATTTCGATCCTCTAACATCCCGTATCAGCTGCAGTCCAGAGGGAAGTCTTCTGCGAGGGGTAAATCGCAACAATATAATAGACGACAGTGACTCTGTCAAAGTGCCCGCCACATGCTCAGACCCCAAGGATCATTACCTTTCTATCTTTTATCAGGCTTGGCTGTCGATAACAGCAGACAGATGGGTACTGGACGTGATACAACAAGGCCATACCCTGGAATTCATACAGAAGCCTCCAAATCATCCTCCTATTCACAGGAAGCAAGAACACCTATCAGCCCTCAAGGCGGAAATGATATCCCTTTTACAAAAAGAAGCAATAGAACAGGTTCCGCGTCTTAAACGAGGGAAAGGCTTTTATTAGCATTTCTTTTTAATAAAGAAAAAAGACACATCGAAATGGAGGCAGGTAATGGACCTGAGAGGTTTGAACAAATTCATCAAAAACATATCTTTTCGAATGTTATCCCTGCAAGAAATGCTCCTACTTCTCTGCAAGGGAGATTACATGGCATCCCTGGACCTTTTAGATGCTTATTTTCACATCCTGATTCATATAAATCACAGAAGATTTCTTCGTTTCATGGTGGCGGGGAACCATTACCAGTTCAAAGTCTTGCCATTCAGCCTGAAGTCGGCGCCAAGGGTCTTTACGAAATGTATGGCGCCAGTAGCAGCACACCTGAGACTTCAAGGTCACCAAATTTTCCCATATCTGGACGATTGGCTCATAAAGGGTACTTCGTTCCAGGAAACCCAGCGCTCTCTGCAATGTTGCATGGATCTCTTCAGTCGTCTGCTTCTCAGGATCAATCTAGAAAAGTCGCACCTCATGCCATCTCAGTTCCTTCAATTTCTGGGAGCCATGCTTCGCACAAAGGAAGCAAAAGCTTACCCTTCAGAAAAGCATACTCAGAAAATCATAAGCCTGGCGTCGCATCTACAAACAAAGTGCGTTTCTGTTAGAATCTACAAATCCTTATTGGGGATGATGTATTCTTGTATCCCCTTACTTCCCAATTGCAGACTTCACATGAGGCCTCTTAAAGAGCTCCTAGACAAACAATGGATTCAATCTCAAGGGTCCTTCGAAGATCGGATTTTTATCACTCCTCAGATCCAAAAGGCCCTGTCATGGTGGAAAATCAGGAAACATTTGACAGAAGGTCTACTTTTCGAACCACAGCATCACAGCTATGTTATGATGACAGATGCATCGCTACAAGGTTGGGGAGCACATCTCCAGGACCTCGAAATACAGGGTCACTGGTCAGACCGTGAAGCTCAGCTTCACATCAACCTGCTAGAGCTAAAAGCTGTCTTCTTGGGATTACAAGCATTTCTCCCCAGAATTCACGATTCAACAGTACTTGTCAAAACAGACAGCACAACATCGATGTTTTACCTATTAAAACAAGGAGGTACAAAGTCAAAACTCCTGTCGAAACAAGTGCAGGAGATTTGGAGGTGGTTACTGCTTCACAGCATCTCACTTCAGGTCCAGCACGTTCCAGGAGTGAACAACACAAGAGCAGATGTCCTGAGCAGATCTTCCAGTGTTTCTCACGAGTGGGATTTGGACCAAAGTCAGCTTCTCAGAGTATTTCATCTATGGGGCACCCCATCGCTGGATCTGTTCGTGAACCACCACAACTCAAAATGCAAACACTTTGCAAGCAGGTTTCCGCAGAAGGGATCGTGGGGCAATGCACTACAGATGCGCAGGACAGGTATGTTCGCATATGCATTCCCTCCATTTCCTCTGATATCGAAAGTGTTGCGGAAGATGAAATCGGAGCCGTGCCACTTGATTCTTATAGCCCCGGCATGGCCGAGACAAGCTTGGTTCTCCGAACTTCTCAAGTTATCAGTGGCACCCAGGATACAGTTTCCATTCGTGCAGGATCTGATCACTATGAACGAAGGTCAAATTCTCCACCCAAATTTGAAAGGTCCCATCCAGTTTTCATCTGAATGAGCCTGTAGTGTTTTTTTTTTTTCAACATCTTTTTATTGGCATTTATTAGTACAATTGTTACAGATCTATATTTTCCCACAGTATCAAGGTACAAATACAGCCAATCAGCTAGTATCAGTAATAATCTGTGTGATGACGTCGAGTTCCTGTGAATGCTGTATATGCTACAGCAGGTGTTTGCCAAGTAATAAACTGGGGAAGGGGGGGAGGTAATCAAACTAAGGGGGTCGTCATGGAACTATAGGTGGTACGGCAGGTCTAGGGCGCACGTGGCCCCTCTGGTTTCTGAGTGTTGGCGCAGTTGTATCTCACTATGGAGGATGGGGATTCGCGGGCGGACACGCTGCATAGGTGAGTGGGTCGGGTTAGCGGGAAGGGCAGAATACTAGCAAGCCCTAGGGAGGGCGTTACTCCTCAGGGGGGGGAATCTCCACTTGTGTGGGCACGCGCAGTGGATAGCTGTGGGTCTTCATGGGTTGTCACGTTCGTGGTCGATGCAGCAGGAGCCTGGGACTGTTTGACTTGGTGTAGCAACAGCGCCCATTCCAGGGAAACTGGGGTTTTTCGGATGCCTTTCGCTTCCTCCTCTCGTATTGCATCCTCTTCAGCTGCAGCCCATTTGAGCACCGCCCCCACCCATGCCGCAATCGGGGGGCCAGAAGGGGAGCGCCAATGCATGGCTATGCAGCGCTTAGCCAATAGGTGAGCCAGGGAGACAAAGCGTATGGGCACTTTATACCGTTTCCTCCGACCGACTATGCCAAGCGCGCAACCCTCCCATGTGGTTAGGTGGGTGAGGCCGGTGAGATCTCGGAGTGTCGTGTGGACAGCCTCCCAGAAGGCGTGGATACCCGACAGGCCCAGAACATATGATGAAAGTCTGCGACTGGCGCCTGACAGCGGGGGCAAATAAACGTTGTATCAGGATAGAAACGCTGTAGGTGTGCTGGTGTTAAGTAGGCCCTATGTAGTATGTGGTATTGTATGTTCTTAAAGCGTGCATTCCTGGATACTGTCTTGGGGAATTCGAGTGCCCTCTCCCATTCGTTATCGTGAAATGCCCGTCCAGCCTCCTCCTCCCACCGGGCCCGCAGGCGCCCTAGTAGTGGTGGTGTCAACTCCTTGATTGATTTGTATAACCATGTGGTGAGATGCCGTCCCACTCCCATTCGTAGTATCGTGTGTAGGACCGGATGTGTGGGGGGCTCCCCTTGTGTGAGCTCATAGTATTGTCGGTAATGACTGATGAGCTGACGGTGCCGTAGGAATTGACCCGGGGGGAGGTCGTAGTCATCAACAAGTTGTTGAAATGGTCTAAGTTATCCCTTCTCGAATAATATTTCTGCTTCGGTGGCATCTCTGGACGTCCAGTCCTGAAGCATGGCAGGGGTAAAGAACTGGGTATTTTTAGGCCAGCCCACCAGTGGCAATAGCGGTGTGTAAGGAGGTCTGTCTGGGGTCATGCGGTGTATGCGTTGGATACATTTCCGGGCTACCTCCCTCTGGAGGGGGGTAAGTCCTGATGGGTCGTGCTCCCGGTAGGAGCAGACGCCGCAACTCCGGCATCGTCACCCGGCCCGTTTCTGTGTATGTTTCGGACGTGTATCTATCAGCTGTCCAATAGGAAAGCCATTGAAGCTGTGCCGCCAGAAAATAGGCCTCGAAGGATGGGGCACCGAGTCCCCCTTGTGTCGTGGGTAGTTTCAATTTTGCCAGCGCGATCCTGTGTCGTCCTTTACCCCATATTATGGAGCCGAGGAGCGAGTCCAGCTCCTTAAAGAAGGATCTGGGAGGGATCACCGGGAGGTTGGTAAAGTAATAGAGTAGTCGTGGGACCAGGATCATTTTTGCGAGAGCAACACGGCCGATTGGGGCCAGTGGGAGGTTCCGCCAGAACCCGATGGTGGACCGTATACCGGCCAGTACCCTCCTGTGGTTACCCGCGAAGATGTCGGCGGGGGAATGGTATAGGCGGATCCCCAGATAACGGGGGGCCTCCGCGGTCCAGCTTATTTTCTGGTCACCTATCCAGACTTCCTGGGGGGCCGCGTTCGGGCATAGGGGGTACACCGTGGATTTATCCCAGTTCACCCTCAGGCCCGATGCGGCGGCGAACTCGGTCAAGGCAGTCCCAAGTAGGGTGAGATCGGTTGTAATGTGGAAAAGTGGATTTCCCTGGTCAGTTATGTCCCCTATCTTGGACCCCAACGGTTCTATATGCATGTTACAAGTACATGTATGTTCTCTCCAGTTCCAGTTTTGAAGACGCAAATACATGTGCGGCCACCGTCAACATGTTCTCTGTCAGATCCGCCATCAATGGGCCGGATAGTTAATTCCTAAATAGGAAAGGCCACCGACTTTATATGGCTTAGCTACTCCATTTTCTCAGTTCAGGCGAAGTAGGCCCGATTCTGTCCTCGAAGCCTTTCCCTGCTCTCTGTCTCTGACAAGCGTCAGCTTGAGCTCGCAGCTGCATCCATGAACTTTGTCCTATTTCCTGTGCAGCTAACGGTGCCTGCCTCGGCCGGTTTAGCATGTCTGCCAAAAAGTTGTATTTCACCTTCGAATTATCTATTTTGCTCTTCAGCCGATGCATTCCTGTCTAATGATTTAGGTAAACATTTCCTTTAGCTCTCGAGCAAAGAGCTGCCCCTTCAAGTGATTCATAGTCCAGTTGCCATGGAAAGTTTTCTGTCTCTTGCATCTCACATAGATACTTAGACGTTTGTGCACGCACACAGTCAGTATAGAATAGATTATGTTCGAAGTCCTTCCTTGTGGATAACATAGTTCTTTAAACATAGGATGTTAGATATGATTTGGGATTAGGTTGACTTGACCCCCCAGACTTTTCGTCTCCACACGTAGAGTTAATGTCAAGTCCCCTTCACCCCCCTAGTTACACGTCAATTACACGTCATGCTGCAGCGCGCGCATCTATGCCAAGTATTATCTTATAGAACCACCTATATTTGATAACTTTAACCAATTATGTTTCTTTTCACTCCTTATTACGCCTAGTTTCGTTTATGTCACTTTTCTTATCAAATGTTACGCCTCCTACATTCGTTTCATTATAATGTAATAACTATAAATATGTATGTCTCATAATAAAGAATCGTACTTCACTTCCTGAACCTCTGCGGTGACGGAACCTGAGGTCCGCCACTCGAGTCGGCCATTTTGGAATAAAGCCCATTCAGAAACCTCTTATACCACGGATTCTGCCTCTTATTATTCTGAGCTATTTGTTAAAGTTCTCGTGTGAAATTCAGATTGGTAATGAGTCAGATTTTATTTACCACACAATGGCGCCCGAACAGGGACACCTTCTCATCTCACGCGCCGGCGGTGCGTTGCAGGCCCGGTCTCCTGCCACAGCTGGACGGACCATAACGCGTACCAGCAGGATTTCCTGTAGCTCCCTCCGGTCAAGCGGGGGCGACTGAGGCTGCGATCAACCCAGACGAGGCGGTGAGAAGCGCAAGGTATCCCGACCAGAGCCTAGCTGAGAGAGCAAGATCCGAGGTATACAGAGGCCCACCAGGTCTTCCGAAGTCCCGATGTCCAGAGGGTCCGATGTCCGAAATCGAGTCCAGTCTCCGAGGCCTTTCGTTGTGAGCTACTCGGTGAGTACCATCGCCGGGGAGGCGTGTTGACGTGCACATAGGTTGTGCCGGTCAAGACGGATTTGGGTACACAAATCCGGTCTGCACTGTTTAGCAGTGTATATGTACGGTTTAGCCGTATATCAAGTATTCCGAAGTATCTAGTTATTGTCAAGAATTCTGCTTGGTGATTAGTTATGCAGACTGTCATCATTGTTGATCATTTTTAAAATGTTTAGTGTTTTATTTTTTAAACGTACTAAATGTCCTGCATATTGTGGTATGAATGATTGTTTTACTGTGCTTTGTTCATTATTGTGTTTTTGTCCTAAGTGTGTTCAAGATTAAGTATCAGATCAGTTCCGTTCAAGAGTAAGTACCAGATTAGCTGTTGTCAATATGCCGCTCTTTTCAAAGTTAAGACAAATTACTACTCGAAAAGGGGTGCTTGAAGAGGCAGTACCTATCCCTCCTAGGGACACTCCAGGACATTTTATGTACCATAAACATGGCTTAGATGCCATATTATTTCTAGATCTATGGGTGGACTACACCAAAGAGTTACCAGAGAACCAGAGATGGCCCGTAGCTGGGACCTGGGATGCAGACTGTATCATGAAAGTAGAAGAAGAGTTGTGGAAGAGGAAAGCTAGACAGTCACAGAAAGACGCTATTGAATTATGGCGTAAAGAGTCGCATAGGCGCACCGAAAAGGCGCTAAGACAGGAAGAGAGAAGTAAAGAAAGTGCAAATAAGGTTCGAGAGAAGCAGTTGATTGAAGAAGGTACACGAGTACAAGCAGAACAAACAGAGAGGCAAAGAAATGCCCTTATGAAAGGGATGTATCCCCTTCTGGCCGAAGGTTTGCCTCAAGCCACTACGGCCATACCTAAAGACTTGCCAACCCCATTGTTTCCAATAAAAGTACATCCTAAAGGACATCCTAGAACGGCAGAAGATATTTTTCTTTCCTCATATTTAGATGATACAGTTCCCGAATATGCTAACCCCGCACCGCACAGATCGGCTGCTGGGGGGGCTCAACGTCAAGATCAAGTTCTTGTCCCGGTACCACAGCAAGCTCCGACACAAGTCACGACACAAGCTCCGGCAAGCACATCTGCTTCCGCGTCTGTCCCCGCAACTGTTTCCACAGCCGTGTCTGCACCTGTAGTGGCTGTAGCACGTTCAACGAATCCTTTCACGTTCGACGCCTCAGAGGGGGCTACTGGAGGTGCTACTAGCCTTCCTTTTACGCCACCCAGAGGGAGTAAATTTTCTTTTCAGGAATCAGCACATGCACGTACGCCCAAACTTATAAATAACAGTACGCTTAAGGATCTTATGGTAGATTGCAGATATGACCCGGTGCCTGGTAAAGGGGATGAAATGATTATAACATCGTTACGTATTAGACGAGCTGCGTTATTTCTAGGAAGGCTGCCAGGAATGGCCGCGCATTTAGATAACATATATCATTTTGTCCAAACAGGGAAAGATCCTGAATGCATTAACAGAGCTATGGAATATCAGAAAGTTGAGATACAGGGAGAATTGTTACGTTTCTTCATAAATTGTGTGATCAGAAATGAAGACCGACCGGGGGTAGACCCGGAAATAATGCAGATCCTCACTAAATGGAGTCAGAATATATCCGATGGAAAACATGATAAACAAGGAAGTATAGTAGCTATGTGCCGAAAAATTAGGAAAGAAGTAGAACGCATACATGCAGAGAGATTGGAAACAGACGAGTTTGAACAAAATGAAGAATCTGACTCAGGAGATTCAGGAAGACAGGCAGACACCATAGCCTATGTGGGCAGAGGAAGGTCCTGCAATAATACCGGAGGTTTTTCTGATCCGATACATTCTACACGTCCAACTATAATAAATATGAGATCCCCCGAGCGTTTGTTTCAAGCCGCAGATAAAATACTCCGGGAACGAAGGGGTTACCACCTCCTCGATTCTATGGACGAACAAGAATTAGCAAGGGCAGCTGTTCATTGGATGGACAGTCCCGGTAAATATGGTGACGTGACAGTAGCACACGCGTTTTTGAACCTCAGTCCAGACGAACAATGTTTAGCTGGGATTTATATGATCCAGCAACTTCTTATACAATATAAGAGCCAACATGCTGATCCTGGTCCCTTACCTGATATGCTAACAGAACTTCTCACGAATAGATGGAGAGGATCCAGTAACAAGTTAATTAAAGAAATATTAATGTCACGTAAACAGTACATTCTCTTAGAAAATACGGATCCTTTTTCGATCCCCAACAAAGAAGGAACACTGTACTACATGGATAGACAGAATCCCTTACGAGAGGTGCACCCGATAAAGGGCGATGATAATGAGTTTCATCGTGTATTTGTTTATACACCCATATCAAAAATGGAATTACTAGAAATGAAGAAAGTAGTGCCCAGTCATGACAAAGACCCAGCGGGTTTCCACCGAGAAATTAAAGACATGTTACTGATGGGAGAGTACACCTTTCCTGATATTATGACGATATTAAAGGTGCTTTTACCTGCTGGCATTTATGAAAAACTGAAAGAAAAGGAGTGGGAAGTGGGAGACCAAAAGATAGATTGGACCGCATTAGCAGCGGAGGAAAGGGATCGAGCTCCAGGGTCAGGGCTCGGGGATAAAGTCAAGCTGTTACCAGGTTTACTAGTACAAGTACTGCCACGTTTATTAACTACTAAAAAGGAAGATTGGGGTGCAATCTCAGCCTGTAAACAAAAGCAAGATGAAGACACAAGTGATTATTATGCCCGATTTGAAAAATGTTTTGGTATAAACAGTGGTATAAAAGCAAGCAGTGACTCATATCCACATTTGTTTGTGACAAAATTGGTAGAAAATGCACTGCCTCCAGTGAAAAATAGAATATTGAAGTTCGAGAGTACCTGGCAAGGTAACACTCCGTCACAAATGCTACAAATGTTACAGTATCATCACAATAGAATTAGGGATGAACAAGAACACGAGCATAGACGCATGAAAGATACTAAAATGAAAATGTTAGTTTCCCAGACAGTACAAGCGGATGGTCATAAAAAGGGTGCGACACATTCTGGAGATTCTGCAGTTCCTGTAAAAGGAACCTGCAATTACTGTAAGCAGCCAGGCCATTATGTACACGATTGTCAAGTCCTGAAACGTAATATAGCTTCAGGTATTGCAAAAGAGAGACCACGATTAGTCAGACACGATCAGAGTGAACAAGGAACTATGCAGCATGGACAGTCCATGCCAGGTCAGCAACAGTCTATGCCAGCTGCACAACAGCCCATACAATTTGTGCCAGCTGCACCACCATTGCCTGCGGCTGCCACACAAACCACCACACGACAAATGTATCAGACCGCACAGTATGAATACCCTGAGTACCAACGTTACGCATGAAGCAGCCTAGAGAGGGAAGTTGACTTACCCCTTATCGAGATTCCAGTAGATCAAGAAGGACCTTATGTCCATAGTGAATTATTAGGTCATGACAGAAAATTTTTACTCGATACAGGGGCAAGTCGAACAACCATAAAAAGTAGTGAAGTTCCAGGGGCACCCCTCTCAGGCTCTAAAAATGTTTCCCTTGGTTTTTCAGGAAAGCCTATTGTTAATGAAGTAACACAGCCACTTCCACTTACGATAGGTCCCTTGACACGAACTACAGACTTATTGCTTACCAAATCATGTCCGGAAAATTTGTTAGGCATAAAGACATTGAAAGCCCTAGGGGCTATTATTTGTTGTTCTCCGGAAGGAGTAAGATTGTTTTTACGTGATTTTAAAGGTCACTATGTATCCAGAGACATGGATTCCCGACTACAGAACTTACCAGCGCATCTATGGGCACAAGGCCCTACTGATGTTGGCTGCATGAACATTACACCATACCGAGTCACACTGAAGGCAGGAGTGGTACTACCACGAATGCGACAATACAAGTTACCACCAGATGCTGTAGTGGCTTTACTGAAAATCATTGACGAGCTAGTCGCGCAAGGAGTGGTTGTAGAAACTAACTCCAATGTGTGTAATTCACCGATAATTCCGATTCTTAAACGAACTGATCCGATGGCCCCACCAGTATATCGATTAGTGATTGATTTGCGTGAATTAAACAAATGCATTGTGCCACAATTCCCCGTGGTCCCCGATATCTCATCATTACTGACAGCCATTGATTCTCAAGCTACATTCTTTACCGTAATTGATCTCAAGAATGCTTTTTTCAGCGTCCCAATAGATCCGGAGAGCCAATACTTATTCGGATTTAGCTTGAATGGACGAAGCTTTAAATTCACCCGCGCTCCCCAAGGATTCACAGAAAGCCCCAGCATCTATAGCCAAGCACTGAAACGAGAACTTGACAGTATACACATGCCCGTTAACACCGCATTGCTTCAATACGTCGATGATCTGCTGATCACCGCACGAAGCGAACACGAATGTGAAAAAGCCTCATTGACAGTCTTACATTTTCTAGCAGACAAAGGACACAAGGTGTCCCCTTCTAAGCTGCAATTCTGTGTTCAGCGAGTTATTTATCTTGGTCACTCGCTGTCCAAGGAGGGAAGGCAGCTTACACCTGATCGCATTCAGTTAATTGCAAACATGCCAATACCGCAGACGCAAAAGGAAGTGCGGGCTTTTATAGGCCTCACTTCATACTGTAGACAGTGGATTCCCCAATATGCATTTCTAGCGAAGCCACTCATTCAGTTGACAACACAGGAGGCAGCCACGTCGACTGTCCTCCCTTGGACTCAGGAACACACACTAGCTTTTGAGAGCTTAAAGAAAGCTCTATGTCAAGCACCAGTTCTAGCGACACCATGTTACAGCAAACATTTTACACTCTTTGTTACAGAACGTGCAGGTACTGCCTTGGCGGTACTCACTCAGGAACAAGCAGGAGCATGTAAGCCATGTGCTTATTTCTCCAGTACATTAGATCCCGTAGCTCAGGCTTTGCCTGCGTGTCTGAAATCAGTAGCAGCGACAGCTTTAGCAATCAGACAAAGCGATGCCATAGTATTAGGACATCCATTGACAGTACAAGTACCACATGCAGTAGAGGTGCTTGTGAACCGAACGCAAACACAACACTTGACCATAGCAAGACTTACTGGTTACGAACTGACATTGTTTCAGCCACACATAGAAATCAGACGTTGTAATACACTGAATCCTGCTACACTCTTACCAGTAATTGGAACCGACCCACTAGCTCATGATTGTATTAAAGTCATTGAAATAAAGACAAAACCCAGACAAGACTTAACAGACGTTCCATTGCTAGATCCAGACCTGACGTTATATGTAGATGGTTCGTGTATGAGGACAAGTACAGGAAATTTAGTTGCCGCATACGCAGTCACCACAGACACTGAAGTTATTGAAACAAACTGTATAGATACTCTGTCAGCCCAAGCAGCAGAACTTGTTGCTCTAACACAAGCCTGTATTCAAGCCACGGACAAGAAAGTCAACATATATACTGATTCACGTTATGCATTTGGAGTCGTACATGACTTCGGAGTGCTTTGGCGGGAGAGGGGTTATTTAACTTCTCATGGAACACATATTCAACACGGGTCCCTCATTCATGCTCTGTTAGACGCGATTCATTTACCGACTGCAATATCGATTATGAAATGCAAAGCACACACGAAGGTTACTGATATCATTTCTCAAGGCAATGATTTAGCTGACAGAACAGCCAAACAGACTGCTCAGACTCGTACATCCGACATGACAAAGCCAATAGTTCAGACACCAACACAGTGTATGACAATTAAGGATCCCACACTTGATGTAATTGACATACAGACACATGCCACAGCAGAAGAAATAAAGAAGTGGACTGAACTAGGAGGGATCCAGACAGATCAAGGATGGATGACGAAAGAGAAATCCGTGTGGTTTCTCCCTGATTCCATGGTTCAAGTCATTATAGCTACAGTTCACAGTCCCGCACATTTAGGAGAGAAGGCTATGTTAGACAGCATTCAGCACATTTGGTTTAACAAACATTTGCGAGCAGCTGCTAAACAAAAAGTTCGTACCTGTATGATATGTTGTCAGTTTAATCCAGGAAAGAGTGTTCCCGTACAACAGGGTGGATTTCAGCCTCCTGATCATCCTTTTGAAGTCCTCCAGATGGATTATATTCAGATGGAACGTTGTCGAGGATTCAAATATGTTCTCGTAGTTGTCTGCGCTCTCTCTCGTTGGACAGAGGCGTACCCTGTATCAGATTACACTGCCCCGACTACTGCCAAACAGCTAGTTCGAGAATTCTTCCCACGGTACGGTTTACCACGTGTGGTATATTCAGATAACGGCCAACCCTTCTCATCTGAATTAATGAAACATGTTTCGCTTCTATTGGGATATCAGTGGAAGTTCCACTGTGTCCGACACCCCGAGGCAGCAGGTCTCGTGGAACGACATAATCAACTTCTGAAAATAAGATTGTCAAAAATATGCCAGGAAAAAGGTGTTGACTGGATAGTAGCCTTACCAGTTGCACTGTTTTATATGAGAATGGTACCACACTCTCGAACAGGGCTATCCCCGTATGAGGTGATCTTTGGCAGACCACCAAATATGTGGGGGACGCCTATACCGCGTAAAATAACTGATGTTGACTGTAATATGCTGACAGATTACCTGGCTTCCTTGATGTCTGCACTACAATCTTCTCGTTCACAGGTGGTCGCAGCTTTTCCTGACAACACTGAGGTGAAACCCCATGACGTGGTTCCCGGGGATTTCGTCCTCGTTCGGAATTTCGATAGGAAAAGCCAACTGGAGCCCAGGTGGAAGTTGCCTAGACAGGTCCTGTTGACAACAAGAACAGCCGTGAAGATCGAAGGGAGGAAGGGCTGGCTCCATTCCAGTCATATTAAAAAATTTCATGGACTTCCTCCTGATATGAACAATACTTCCCGTGCATCTTCTCCTATTGACTCCATTGACTCAAAGCTACCTTTGGCTGAGGCCAGTAGCTCCGAACTTTATAAACAAAAACTTAGGCCCAGGCCTACACTGTCGGACGATTTGATTGTTTAAGTCCTCTCCAAGGTGAAGCGGTTGAATCTGTCCTGACATGTCTCCCTTAGGTCTGAATCATGAAGAGTCCAGAATCATAATGAAAAGACATGCATACTGTAAATTACTGCGTAGCCACTGTATGGTGACTTTATTAATTTTGTTTTTCTTAAGTTTTATAATAGTTACTGCAAGTATATTATTGCATATGTATTATCCTGTCTCTAGGCGTGCTATTAATATAACCGATGAACATTCTTTTAGTGACCTACCCCCACATGAGTTGTCCTACAGACTTGCGCTGCGTAATAACACTTTCATTAGTATGTTACATCATTCTCACCAGACTAGTAATGCCACTAATTGTTGGGTGTGTGGTCGACTCCCTCCCTATCAGAATAACAAAGGAGTTCTGCCTTTCTTTCCACATCCATTCACATATAATGGCACCTGTGGAGCATGGTTTAGTTTATTTAATTCTATAGATTCAAACACAGCAGTTTACCAACACCATTGGATATGGGGAAATCTGAATATAGTGCTATACAAGGTCTGTTACCCTGACAAGGAGGGTCACCCTAGTAGAACAGGTACTGATCTAGAAAATGAAGTATATCGCTTAGGTAATTTTACACCTAATCTCATGATTCTAAATGTCAAATCCGAAGTTGAGTTAATTTTGCCCACCATGTCAGTATTCCCAGTTAAAGGTGAATTATGTGTAAGAAAAGTTGGTTCCATACCTATGGGCCATAGCAAATGTGTCACTACAGTAGAATATAGTGATGAAGGAAAATCTTCATTTAGAGCTTCCCGCCATTCCTACTTTATATGTGGTCAGACGGCATACATGCGTCTACCCCTGGATTGGGATGGTACCTGTTACATTGCATTTCTTTTGCCACCTGTTTTCTTAGCTCCTCCTGATTATTATCGAAATACTCGTTTAGCACACAATAGAGAGCGAAGAGATCTCCCAGTTGTTGATTATACTGAGACAGCATGGGACAAGTATGTAGATTTCAATAAAGGTATTTTCCCATATATAGGTACAATTTCTAATAGTAAACTGATACGTAGACTAACCAAGACCCTTGAAGCTGTAGTGAATGAAACTATAGCCGCCCTAGGCAATCTGACAGAGGAACAATCAGTGATGAGGATCGTTGTCCTTCAAAATCGGCTTGTCCTTGACGTCATCTTGGCCGATAGGGGCGGAGCTTGTAGGGTCATCGGATCCAGCTGCTGCATATTCATACCAGAAAATTCACCATCTGTATATAAAGCTATAACACGCCTTCATAAGATTGTGAGCCAGATACACGAAGATCCAGGCACTTGGACTTGGTCCGGGTGGTTTTGGAGTCTGATATCAGCCTGGGGATGGAGAGTTCTATCCTTCCTAGGTATTGGCCTTCTTATACTATTCAGTTGCTGCTTATGTCTGCAATGTGGACCAGCGATTTGTGGTCTGTGTGCCACATCGTGTATTCCACATCAAGGTTTTCGTTCAAAACCCCGGAAAAAGAAAGAAGAAGAAATGATGCTCGATGAGCAAATCGATGGATTAATGAAGATTAATGTTTCTTGATGGGCAAGTAAGGGGACAAGGAGGGAATGTGGAAAAGTGGATTTCCCTGGTCAGTTATGTCCCCTATCTTGGACCCCAACGGTTCTATATGCATGTTACAAGTACATGTATGTTCTCTCCAGTTCCAGTTTTGAAGACGCAAATACATGTGCGGCCACCGTCAACATGTTCTCTGTCAGATCCGCCATCAATGGGCCGGATAGTTAATTCCTAAATAGGAAAGGCCACCGACTTTATATGGCTTAGCTACTCCATTTTCTCAGTTCAGGCGAAGTAGGCCCGATTCTGTCCTCGAAGCCTTTCCCTGCTCTCTGTCTCTGACAAGCGTCAGCTTGAGCTCGCAGCTGCATCCATGAACTTTGTCCTATTTCCTGTGCAGCTAACGGTGCCTGCCTCGGCCGGTTTAGCATGTCTGCCAAAAAGTTGTATTTCACCTTCGAATTATCTATTTTGCTCTTCAGCCGATGCATTCCTGTCTAATGATTTAGGTAAACATTTCCTTTAGCTCTCGAGCAAAGAGCTGCCCCTTCAAGTGATTCATAGTCCAGTTGCCATGGAAAGTTTTCTGTCTCTTGCATCTCACATAGATACTTAGACGTTTGTGCACGCACACAGTCAGTATAGAATAGATTATGTTCGAAGTCCTTCCTTGTGGATAACATAGTTCTTTAAACATAGGATGTTAGATATGATTTGGGATTAGGTTGACTTGACCCCCCAGACTTTTCGTCTCCACACGTAGAGTTAATGTCAAGTCCCCTTCACCCCCCTAGTTACACGTCAATTACACGTCATGCTGCAGCGCGCGCATCTATGCCAAGTATTATCTTATAGAACCACCTATATTTGATAACTTTAACCAATTATGTTTCTTTTCACTCCTTATTACGCCTAGTTTCGTTTATGTCACTTTTCTTATCAAATGTTACGCCTCCTACATTCGTTTCATTATAATGTAATAACTATAAATATGTATGTCTCATAATAAAGAATCGTACTTCACTTCCTGAACCTCTGCGGTGACGGAACCTGAGGTCCGCCACTCGAGTCGGCCATTTTGGAATAAAGCCCATTCAGAAACCTCTTATACCACGGATTCTGCCTCTTATTATTCTGAGCTATTTGTTAAAGTTCTCGTGTGAAATTCAGATTGGTAATGAGTCAGATTTTATTTACCACAGTAATGTCCCGTATATAAAGGAGAAGGTCGTCGGCGTATAGCGATACACAATGGGTGGCATCCGCGTGCGGGATACCCCAACCCTGCCCCTCTCGGCGAAGACGAATGGCTAAAGGTTCTACGGCTAGCGCGAATAGTAAGGGTGAGAGGGGGCAACCCTGCCGCGTACCCCTATATATGGCGAATTCCGGGGAGATGTTGCGTCCAATGCGGACCCGGGAGGTGAGCTTAGTATATGGTAGGCGGGTATAGGCTATAAGCCTGGGGCCGAGTCCAGCACGTCGAAGAACCGGGAACAGGTACTGCCATGTTAGGGTATCGAAAGCCTTCTCAAGGTCCAAGACCAGGCACGCCGCCCGGGGAAAGCGATCGCCGATCTGATCCTGGATATGAAAAACACGGCGTATATTCTGAAAGATATTCCTGCCCGGGACGAATCCGCACTGGTCCGGATGCACCAGCGGGCGCACGATTTGGGAGTATCTGTCCGCCAGGACCTTCCCCAGGATTTTACAATCGGCTGTGAGGAGCGTTATGGGCCGATAAGAGGCTAAAAGGTGGGGGTCACGGTCGGGTTTCGGGAACGTGACGATCACTGATTCTCTCATGGATCTGGGCAGTTCTCCGATCTGTAGTGCTGTGTCCAGCACTGTCAAGAAGCGAGGGGTCAGCTGGAGGGCAAAGGTGGCGTAGTACTCGAGTGGGAACCCATCCAAGCCGGGGGCCTTGTTGCGGGCCAAAGGCTTGTATGGCGTGTGTGATCTCCGAAGATCGTATCTTTGCATCTAGGTCCGACTTATCTGCGTCCGATATCCGGGGAAGGGGGAGAGGGTCCAGGAAATGGTCTACCGCCTCTGGACCCGATGACCGGGGGGTCACTGTAGACCGCCGAATAGTGCTGATGGAACGCCTGAAGGATCTCATCCTCAGATTGTACCAGGGTGCCGTGGGGGTTGATTATTGCGGTGATGGGTTGCACCTCCGTGTCCCATTTAGCTAGCCACGCTAACAGTGTGCCCGCTTTGTCGCGGTCCTTATGCATGCGGGCCGCATAGGCCCGAAAGTTGTGACGCCGGAGGTCCGTGCAAGCCGCCTGGTACTCCGATTTGGCATGGGCTACTTGTGTCGCCGCTGCCACTGATTGGTCGGCGGCCTTAGTGACGAGCGCGAGCTGCTTTTCCCTTTTGTCAAGTGCCTGTTCCAAGGCTCGCCTCACCCCGGCCCTCTGTTGAATACACTCCCCCCTGGCCACCACCTTAAAGCCATCCCATTCAACCAGGATGGAGGATGCGGTCCCCGTGTTGTGGGTAAAATATTCTTGGATACTGCGGTTTTGCCCGTGTGTGAAGACTGGGTCCATCAGACAATCTCGAGATAGACGCCATGTGGGAACAGGGGGACGAGGAGGCCTCCTTTGAAGGCTGAGGAGATGCGCGTCATGATCTGAGATGACCCTACTGAGATAATCTGAGTGGCAGACCTGCGGGAGGAGTGTTGTTGTGCATAGGAAACGGTCTAACCTGACCCGCAAGTTGTGGGGAACAGAGTGGAAGGAATACATGCGGGTATGAGGGTGGTGTAGTCTCCATGCGTCCGTAAGTGACCAATGTGCGACCCATGTCTTGAATCTCTCTATTTGTCTGTGGGTGGGGGAGTGTGGAAGAGGGGGGTAGGACCGGTCCAGTCCCGGGTCCAGGATACAATTATAGTCCCCCCCCCCCCCCCAAGTATCCAAGGTACATGTGTAAATTGGGTTAGGGTTTTCGTTAATCTGTCCCAGAATTTGTCCTGGTCCACGTTTGGGGCATATATGCTGCCCAATAGGACGGCCTGACCATCCAAGAGTCCCTCCAGTAGGGTAAATCTGCCCTCCCCATCCACCACCCGCCTGAGTTCGCGGAACGGCGTTCCTGGGCGAACCCAAATCAGCGCCCCGCGCGCAAATGAGGAAAAGGTTGTAGCGCATAGTAAGCCGCGCCACTTTGCGTGCACCCTGCCTGCTTCCGTTACGTTAAGGTGAGTTTCCTGTAAGAAAAGGATAGACGCTTGCTGGCGCTTGGCGTATGCATAGATTGTGTAGCGTTTACGTGGGGTGTGGAGGCCACGTGCATTTAGTGTGAGTAAATTGACGTCTGCGGTTTTCATCAACATCGCCATGGGCCATTTATGGTGTGTGTGGGTCGGGTGAGGTGTCCGCCATAGCGATCGATAAGTGGGCTCCTAGGGATACGCTGCGTGTGGGGAGAATAGAGGGAAGGTGAGTCTGGCCGCTCGGGTAATCTGCTACATGGGGGTCCATGACGTAGTGGGACTTTTATGAACTGGGGTGTAACCAACGTGCAAGGGCTCGGGAAACAGTCCCAATACAAAGGACTCATCAGTCGGAGAACGATGTGTCCAAACTCCCTCCCGTAACACTGGGGGGAAAAGAAACCTGCTCTATATGATGGGGGGTGGCGACATGCAGGTGCGAGGTCTCACGTCTAACGGGCATACAGAAGGATCATTGCGCGTCACTTATAAGGTATCGCATTCTTCTCTCTCGACAATCAGACACATAATGAAGATTATTCATAAGGCTACAGTTAGGTAGTCTGTTATGCTGAATTGAGTTAAGAGATGGAGGGAAGGGCTTGTCAATCCAGTAACCCTTCTGCCGTTTGTGGGGTGACATTGGGGGGTGCTGCTGAGTCAGCCCCTGAGGCAGTGTCATCGCTGTCGTTTTCGCCCTCAGAGGAGAAGAGGTGTGGAGGACGGTCTATGGATTCCGAACGTTGCGTGGAGCGCAAGTCTATCACTGCTTGGAGCGCCTCGCGCCGTTCCTTCATGATCTGTTCTAGATCCGGCGAGTCGTGGACTCCGGCAGCCGTTCTTGTCTTGGTGTGGTGGAGTTTCATGGGGCGCTTTCGCGCACGGAAAGTCTTGAGAGGTGAGTCACGCCCCGGGCGAGCGCCAGACACCTGCGGGCAGTGCTGGTCTGCCCAGTCATGTGCCGCCTCTGCGGTCGTGAAGAAAATGGAGGAGCCCTTGTGGAGTATCTTAAGACGGGCTAGGAAGAGTAGAGCGTATTGAATATTATGTTCACGCAGTCTCCGTTTCACATCTAGGAAGGACGCCCTTTGTTGCTGCACTGCGCGGGCATAGTCCGGGAGAATCATTGTGTTTTTCTCTATCCGGAGTGGTGCCGCCTGCCGTGCCGCCCGAAGCACTGCGTCGCGGTCCCGGAAATGGAGGAATTTAGCTAATAATGGCCATGGGGCCGCTCCAGGTATGGGCTTGTGGGCAGGCACCCGGTGAGCTCGTTCAATTGAGAAGAACGCTGTGCGGTCTGCTGCCGGGGTGAAGGATTTAAGCCATGTGTCCATATAGTCTATAGGGTTTGCCCCCTCGATGCCCTCCGGTAATCCCAGCACTCTAATGTTGCAGCGTCTTGAGCGACCTTCCAAATCCTGCGCTTGTTCCTCCACCACAGATAAACGGGTGAGAATTCCTTGGAGTGTCGTCTGGTGTTCTTTTAGCTGTGGCTGCATTTCCTCCAACGTCCGCTCCTCTGTCCGCACCCAGTCCGCTAGTTTGCGGTGATCGTCTCTAAGGAGATTGACCTCCGTCGCCAGTGTTGCTAGTCGTTCTTCCATCGATAACCGGGACAGTTCAATGGCGGCAAGGACTTTGTCCAACTTGTCTGAGATTGACAGGTCTGATGCGGGCGCGGCATTAGGGGACCAAGATGAGGTCTTCGGCATATTTTCCGGGGCAGTTTCCGGCACTGCGTTGTACTGCGCTGGCTTCGGTTTCCCCATCTTCGTCGTACGTGGGATGAGGTCCGGTACCGTTGGGTTGAACTTGTAGGTTCTGGAGGGTGTAGTGGTTCAGGAGATGGAAAGGGCAGTGCCCTGCGTTGTCGACTGGCGATGGGGGCACAGCCCTTGGTTGCTAGTTCCCACTTCCCGCCAGATGGGCCAAACGGGAAGCGATGTGCGGCGATCCGAGCGCCGGGAGCACCCCCCCTAATGTGGGTCACTCCGATCACCTGGCCAGTCTCCTGGGGCAGCGCGTCCTGTCAGCGGTGTCAGTGGGGTAGTTGTGGGGCGGAGGTTCATAGTCGGTACCCCAGCAGGTGGGGGGCTCGCCCCATGCAGGGTGAAGGGCTATTGCCACCACTCCCGTGTGTCAGGATCAGGGCCCTTGGGAAGGATTCGCCACAATGCCTGATGTCCCACAGGCGGCCGGTCTCCTGGGGCAGCACGTCCCTTCAGCGGTGCCAGTGGGGCAGTTGTGGGGCGGAGGTTCACAGGCGACACCCCAGCAGGTGGGGGGGCTCGCCCCATGCAGGTGGAAGGGCGATCGCCACCACCCTCGTGTTTCAGTTACAGTTTATTCTGATCAGGGCCCTTGTGAGGGATTCGCCACGATGCCAGATGTCCCACAGGCGGCCATTTTAAGGTCAGGCAGAGGGTGTTTACTGGCAGCGGAGGGGCCCCAGGACTGTGGTGCCCCCCCCGATCGTCGCGGTCCCCCCCACTCTCCGGGCTCCCCTGGTACCTGAAGCGTCCCGTGGGGAGTTTGGGGGGGTGCCGAGCACAGCCTCCCTCCGGTGATTCGATCGGCTGTGTCGGCCCGCCTCGGTCCTCGGCATCGTCCGGGTGCTCCGCTGTGTCTCCGGTCGGAGGTCTCGCCTCCGACGTGGCCGCAGGGTCCCCGCTGCAGCCGGTCAGCGTCCACCGGCAGTTACGTGATGGCCGGGCAAGGTCTGTCCCTCGTATCGGAGATGGCCCAGGACCCCCATCGGGTCTTGATGCTACCCCGTGGCCTCTCCGGACAACCACCGCAGCAAATATCGTGGGTGTGAGGGGGGTCAACAAGCCCGCTCCGAGCCTCCGTCAGGTCCACGCTGCACCGGATGGTGAGAATCGTAGGGGCGTCCGCCCCGCCCGTGCCTGTGCCTACGGCGTTGTCCCCTGTCGAGTCGGTGTCCGCCCTCGGCGTCCAGATGCCGCAGCGAGCCAGGCACGATGCACCACCACCTCCAGCTCCGTCCCCTCTCCGCCGCTGGGCCGCTCAGAAGGTCACCGCGCCATCTTGGGAGCCGCGCCGCAGCGCGGAAGGCTCAGTGCGCTGCGATCCTGCACCGGGGCAGCGGCCGTGGATGTCCTCCGGTCTCCACCTGTGCTGCACCCCCGTGGGAACGGGTTCCGACGGGTCTGGGGTCGTTTGTTTGCCTCAGTGACGCTCAATATTTAATGTTAAGGGCGCCCGAACCCGGAGCCTCAGCAGTGCAGGTCCGCCATCGTGGCTTGCGTAGCCACGCCCCCGAATGAGCCTGTAGTGTTACCAACATTCTTTAAAGATCCTTCGTCATCTGCGGAAAGAGCCCTACACTCTTTAGACATTAAACGATGTTTAAAATTCTACATTGATAAAACGAAATCTTTCAGGAAAACAAACCAACTTTTTGTGGCTTTTTCTGGTTCCAGAAAAGGTTTGGCGCTGTCCAGATCTAGTATTTCGAGATGGATAACTTCAGCCATTTCCTTGTGTCATGTCAAAGCTGGAAAACCTCTACAATCCAAGGTGCACGCGCATTCTACGAGAAAGATGGCAACTTCTATGGCTCTGTTTGCAGGAGTGTCTTTGCCAGACATTTGCAGGGCAGCGACGTGGAAAAATGCGCACACCTTCACTAGACACTATTGTCTCGACGCAGCATGGAAAAAGGATGCAGCAGTGGGGACAAGCAGTTCTACGCCATCTATTTCAATAAGTTATTTACCAAGATATATATTTGTTCTTGTATACATATTGCAAATATATCTATGTCTATCTAACTATTTATTTTCTTGCATGTCTTGAATACTATCTTGGCTTTAGTATACTTATAAGATTGTTAATATTCTAGAAATAGGAGCAGAGCCCACAGAGAATATGGGGTTCTATCCTGGAAACGCAGTTTGTTACAAGTACTGCTCGCTATTCTGATACAAGCATGTGAATCTATGAAAGATTCAATACTGGAGAAAAAACTAGTTACTTACCTGTACACTGTGGTTCTCCAGTATTATCTTTCATAGATTCACATGCGGTCCGCCCACCTCCCCGTTTCTCAGGTAGAACCTTTTTATCTGTAGATATATCCTTGTCTCTCACTTGGGGCTGGAAATCTGAGGTATGGTGGCTCTGCTGGGGAGTGTGATGTCAGGGCTAACAGTTGATTGGCTGAGTTTTTAACCAAATAATGATGAGGTTTGGTTACCAAATAATGTGATTCCATATGGGATTTTTCTATGCAGTTTTTCTAGTACTGCTATGGTTATTCTGTTACCGTGAGACTCCCACCATGACGACGGGGAAGATACAAGAATGTGAATCTATGAAAGATAATACTGGAGAACCATAGTGTACAGGTAAGTAACTAGTTATTTTCCCTATGATTTTAGTTATGCAACATTGATGGCAGCACCCGCACCCTGACAATTGTTCCAGCACACTACGGCATTTAAATATGGCACAGTAATCGTCTTGTGAGCGCGCTGATTAGAGTCCTGTCAACAATCGGGTTGATTCCAGCTAATACCAGACCTCTGTGAAGTTGAACAATTTAGACAGACTAGCAAACAGGCCACTAGTATCAAACCCGCTCAACACTCAACACTCACCTCTCACAGGGTAATTCTAGAACTTTCTAGAGTTGTCTGGAAGTTGGCACGGAGCATGGCATCGCTCCACTCCCACTGGAATAAGTGTGTAACTCCTCCTTGCACTGATTGGTACAGGGGCAGCGATGCCAACCATTTGGAGTATGTGTAAATGATCTTTCCTGGCCCAATAAAATGTTCAAAGCGTGCAGCAGACCAGGAGTAAAGGCCAGTGAGGCCCTCGGAATGCCAGGTAATTACCGCCAGATATTTTAATGGAAGCAAGCACACTAAGGAGGAAAACCGGCGAGGGGAAGAGATGGGGAAAGGAGAGCGGAGCGCGCGCCTCACGGAGTACAGATGTAAAGTCTCCGGAACCCTTCTGTAGAAAAGGACGAGAAAGGAAAGCGAGATGGACGGCGGTGGTGGTGGGGAGGGGGTGGGAGCGACAGAGGACATTAGGTGGTAGTGGGAGAGGAAAGTGAAGAGGGGGGGAAGGAAATAAGGAGAATGAAAACATAACTACGTAAAAGAGAAGAAGAGGCGAAGGAAAGACGCAAAGGGGTCTTAAGAAATGAACTACATTAAAAACGATCAATAGCAAGAATAAAAGACGAGGGGTGTAAAGAAGAAAGAGTAGACAATGAAGCAGATTAGTGTGGCTGGGAAGCCAAAGGAAATTAAAGAAGTGAAGAAAGTTGTAAAAAGTAGACGTATATTAATGATTCAGGGGAGGTGGCAAGCAGGGCAGAATGGAGATGACGGTGGCAACTGAGGAGAAGAAACGAGGAATGAGGGTCCAGAGGAGATAGAATGGAATGAAAAATATTCATACTTTGTGTTCGCTTAGTTATTCGTGTAGTAATAATAGAAGATATTAATGCGCAAGCCTGTAATGCTTTACTGGCCATGCTCAGAGGGATTAAGGCCAGAGCCCGTCTTGTCCGATTCGAACCCGAAGTGACTGCAGAGGGTACAAAGGTCTCACACAAAGCGCCTAGCGGTTAACTCGCTGAGCTATTTTACTGACTGAATGAATTTAAATAGGGCGTAAAGATGGAAGGGGAAGCAAAGCATGGCAGCTGGTGAAAGAACGCAGCAAACCCGGGAGGAGGAATGAGACGCGTGTCCCAGCGAGGGGCCCTGCAGGCCCTAGTTTGAGACGCTGAGGAGCACGTGTTATTTTAGAGGCCTGCGAGTGCGTAGCCTTTAAAATAACCGTCGCAGACGAGTCGTGCATGCTGGCCATGCACGAGCCATTGCAACCTTGGCAAATGGCAATGAGCACCCAGACACAGCACGTTTCATGCACGAGCCATTGCAACCTTGGCAATGAGCACCCAGGGTTTCATTTTTAGACACAGCACGTTTTTATTTCTTCACGGGTGCCAGCCTCTGCTACGCTGAGTATTGTGGAGTTATCCTAGCTGTTATTATTGATTGTGCTGATCATTTCACAGCCTTTCTTAGAATCAGCTTTAGACGGGGCAGCCTTTCCGATCACAGTAGCCGTAGCACCGAAAACACCGGGGTTGGGGGTTGAAGCGAGGTTAATTTAGTAGTGAGAACTGGATTTCGATGGTCAAATGATTGGCTTGTCTGCTGCAGGCTCCAGCTGAGGCCCTGTGGTGGTTTCTCTAGTAATAAGTTTCAGCTGCGGCTGGCATGCTCGCGGGAGGGAGGTTGGGGGGGGGGGGGGGGACAACAATAATCTTAAAATAAAATAAAACCTACCTTACCGCTGGCGCCACCTCCGCTCCTGGCCGGTGTGATGGTGAAGCCGGGTCCCACCACGTGTTCTTGCTGCTTTCCTACAGGAAGCAACCAGCAGGCAGCCTCCTTCCCCGGCCGGCCCTAAGCCAATCCCAATGCTGCAATGGCAGCGTTGTGATTGGTGAGGCTCAGTGGAGAGCTCCCCATCCAGGTCATTTTCTCTATGTAGGCTGAGAGGAAACGGGGGAGTGCGCATGACTGCTTTGTTCGGGCCTGGGGCCGACCAAACAGTCAGTACCCACAACAGTGGGTAAGCCACTCCCCGCTGCCCTCCAGCAGCACCGCCCGCCCACAACCAGGCACTCCAGGCACTTTTCTCACAGTGTGAAGAAGCAGAAACATAAAATGGTAGTTTTACCATTTTATGTTTCTGCTTCGTGCACTGCGAGAAAGCAGTGGGGCGACGCCCCCACACCCCTATGGAGGAGCCGCCTCTGTCAAAGGGATTATTGAAAGGGTGCCTGTGCCAGAAGTAGGACATGATTGTTACTCCCTCTACTGTGCCCAAAACGTATTGAGGCCTCCTTCCTATTTTAGACCTGTGCCCTCTCAACACCTTCCTCTGGAATGAAAAGTTCAAAATGCTCACACTGGCCAAGGTCTTGTCTGCTCTAGACACTGGAGACTGGATGGAAGCATTGTACCTTCAGAATGTCTATTTTCATATACCTGTCCTTCTGGCCCACTGACATTACTTGCAATTCGTGGGGGGACAGGACTATTTTCAGTTTGTTGTGCTCCATACTTGGTCTCACAGGTGCCCCTTGGGTGTTCAAGAAAGTGATGGTAGTGGTGGCGGCACATCTTCAGAATCAGGGTTTCCAGTCTTTCCCCTGCTTCAACGACTGGGTTTCGCCAGCCACCCCCAGATGTTGGCAAACCTCTTGTCATTGGGGGTTTACTATCAACATGCCGAAGTCCCACCTGACTCCTTCTCAGACGCTCACCTTCAACGAGCCATTCTGGACATGGTTAATTTTTTTTTGCCTTTTCCCGGATAAAGCGAGTTCAGGACATTCAGGTTCTGATCCCAATCTTTCAGTCTCTGTCCTGGATTTCAGTGAGGCGGATTTTGAGTCTGCTGGGACTGAGAGCTTCTTGCTTCCTGCTGACTGAGCATGACAGGTGGCATATATGCAGGCTCTGCAGTGGGATCTAAAGTCTCAGTGGGCCCAACATGATAGGGACCTCTTTGACCATGCTAAGATTTCAGAGGAGACTTCAAAAGATCTGCAGTAGTGTTTAGTGGGCTGCGATTGGGTCAGCGGCAGACCCCTTTCCCTTCCCAGAGCTGACATTGGTGACCAATACAGCGCTTCTGGGTTGGGCTGGCAATCTGGTAGATGTGGATATCAGAGGTTTCTGGTGGAGTCCTGGCTCCACATCAACCTTCTGAAGCTGGGGACATCTGCTTGGTGTTTGAAGCCTTCCTTTCATCCATCAAAGGGAGGCTGGTATAGGTGCTCACGGACAACACCACCGCCATGTGGTACTGCAACAAACAGAGGGGGTGTCTGCATTACTGATCTTCGGAGTTTCCAAGGTGTCTCTTGCTCTGAGACACGTTCTGCCTCAAGTGGAACTCCTGTACACCTTTCTGCAGATACCACCCCTGCCTGGAGTTCTCAAGACCTGACCAGGCCCAATTCACTTTAGTGGCCCTGGATTGGGCACGGATAGTATGGTATCCAGAGCTCCTGGGTTTGAGCGTCTGTCCTCTGATCAGGTTGCCCCTTCGGGAGGATCTGCTGTTGCAGCAGTAGTGCAGGGTTCTGCACCAGGGCCTTCGCAATCTTACGTTATGTTATGTGTTTTTTTAAAGTGCACTATTACCCTTAGGATATTTTGGTGCAGTTTCCACCTTCATACCTGGAGAATGAGTTGCGACAGCTGAACACCTTTAACCTTTCTCTAGAGATAGTTGATGTCATCTTGGTAGTCAGGTGTCCCTCCGCTAAAACGTTATATACCTGTCATTGGGATAACATTGTGGCTTGGTGATTTACTTGGCAGATTCATTCCCCCCCTCCAATCAGGCCACGTAATCCAACTTTTTGTTTGTTCTGTCCTTAGCCCAACAAGGCTTTGTCCTGGGCACAGTTAAACTGTACTTTTCGCCTTTTTTGTGGTCCCTGGACCAGCCCTCTTTGTTCGTCTTGTGTTTTGAGATTTTTGGAAAGGTTACTCCATTTATTTCCCCCCTCTCTCTATAAGATGCCCCAGTAGGACCTAAGCTTGATAGTCGGCTTTCTCATGTGCGTTCCATTTGAGTCGCTTCACAGCTGTCCCTTGTGGCTTATCATTCTTAAGACAGTGTTACTCATTGCCATAACATCGGTGCAGCATGTGAATGAGCTTCAAGCTCTGTGTCAAACTTCGCCGTACGCCACCTTCTTTCCAGACAAACTGATTCTATTGACTTTGGCATCCTTTTTGCCAAAAGTTGTGAAGCGATTCCACATCTGTCAAACCATCACCCTGCCAGCATTCTATGCTCCACCTCATCCCTCAGAGGAGGAGATGCTTAATTGCTTGGACCCCAAGAGAGCACTAAGCTTCTACATAGATTGTAGCAAAGACCACCAGGTAGACAATCCGCTCTTTGTGGGGTTTGCTGGAGCAAAAAGAAAAAAAAAGGTAAGCTTATTCAAAAAAGAAACATCTCCCATCAGATAATGCTCTCCTGTAAGATTTGCCACGCATTGGCTAAAAAAAGTCACCGGAAGAACTGTGTGTTCATTCCACCAGGGCCAAAGCTACTAGAATCGCATTAGCATGCGTAGTCCCTGACCTGGACTTTTGTCAAGCGGCTACATGGGTGTCCCTCCATACTTACAAGAAGCACTATTTTCGGGACAGTAAGGTCTGCTGAGAAGGCATTTTACCCTTTCCTTTCTACACGACTTTGTGGTTTGAGTCCATTCTCAGCCCACTTCCAAGTAGATACTGCTTTGGTATCTATTCAGAAGGTGAGGAATCTGTGGTTGGAAGTCTATCAAAAGAACAAGTTACTTACCTTTGGTAACGCTCTTTCTGGTAGAGACTATCTAACCACAGATTCCTCATCTTTTGAACATTCCCCAGGTGTCAGACTGGATCTGGAAACTTTTCAGCAGCACCTCTGTGCACTGGTCGGTGGTGCCATGCTGGTCCGTACAGATGTTGTTCCGTTCCCCAAACATCGTGCGGAGTCAGTCTAAATGCCACTCCCATGTCCTTACATCAGTTGCTTTTGAGACTGTTTCCGCCCCCAAACTCAGAGCCCCAAAAGCAAATTGATGTGAACAGTGTTCAGATTCATAGACTTATTAATGGGTAAAGTCCAATCACAGAATGAGGCGGATGGGAGGGTCAGTTAGGAATGCCTAAATTGAGCAGCTGTCTTGGCAGACTGTACTTTGTTTCTAATTGTTGGCTTAGGTAATTTACAAAAATCCCCCAGAAGCAAAGAGCATCACACTCTTGGATTTACTACAGTTAATTTGCCTCCCTTTTGTTGGCTCCTTCTAGGATTCTCCGCTTCAAGAAAGAGTACCCGACACTGCAACCCAAAGAGCCACCCCCCTCTCTGCTGGAAGCTGATCTGACTGAATTCGACGTGAAGAATTCCCATTTGCCATCAGAAGTTCTGTACATGTTGAAAAACGTTCGGTAAGGACTTGGCGGATGGGTGCTGATGAAATGTTCAAAGCAATGACTTGTACTTGTGTTGAACATGTTATGCGAATGTTGATCAGTGTAATTAGTCAGAAGGTTCATCTTAATTTGTACCACAGTTTGTCATGCTAGGTTTATTTTGGTCTCTAGTCAGCTGGATGGCAACTCGACTGTGGATGTTGACCTTAATGGGTTTCCTATAGTGTGTGCAGCAGAGAAGCGCAGGGTTATATGCAAGGGAAGGACATGGTTTTATGTAGTAGGGCAGGACATGGTTGTGTCCAGCAGGGGAGCACAGGGTTGCGTGTAGCAGGGGAGCACAGGGTTGCGTGTAACAGGGGGGCACAGGGTTGAGTGTAGCAGGGGGGCACAGGGTTGCGTGTAGCAGGGGGGCACAGGGTTGCGTGTAGCAGGGGGCACGGGGTTGCGTGCAGCAGGGGAGCACGGGGTTGCGTGCAGCAGGGGAGCACGGGGTGGCGTGTATCAGGGGAGCACAGGGTGGCGTGTAGCAGGGGAGCACAGGGTGGCGTGTAGCAGGGGAGCACAGGGTGGCGTGTAGCAGGGGAGCACAGGCTGGCGTGTAGCAGGGGAGCACAGGCTGGTGTGTAGCTGGGATGCACAGGGTTGCGTGTAGCTGGGAAGCAAAGGGTGGCAGGGAGCACAGGTTGGCATGTAGCTGGGGAGCACAGGTTGGCGTGTAGCTGGGGAGCACAGGATGGCGTGTAGCAGGGGAGCACTGGGTGGTGCTCAGCCGGGGAGCACTGGGTGATGCTCAGCCGGGGAGCACTGGGTGATGCTCAGCCGGGGAGCACTGGGTGATGCTCAGCCGGGGAGCACTGGGTGATGCTCAGCCGGGGAGCACTGGGTGATGCTCAGCCGGGGAGCACTGGGTGATGCTCAGCCTGGGAGCACTGGGTGATGCGCAGCTGAGGAGCACTGGGTGATGCACAGCTGGGGAGCACTGGTTGATGCACAGCTGGGGAGCACTGGATGATGCGCAGCAGTGGTGCAGAAGTTGATGTGTAGGGTAGTGGATCACATCTGAGGAGCTAAGGTGACATGCAGTGGGTGACGTAGCAGGGGAGCACTGGGTCATGTATATCAAGAGACCACTGGGTGATATGTAAAATGGGTGCAGTATGTGACTTGCAGGGCAGGGGAGGACCATATGATAATGGAGAATTGGGCGATGTGCAGCAAGAGGGCACTGGGCGATGTGAAGTGCGTGGGGGCAGTGGGCGATGGGGAGCACTGGGTGATGGGCAGCACTGGGTGATGGGCAGCGAGGGGGGCACTGGGTCGATGTGCAGTAAAGGGACATTGCCCGATGTGCAGCAATGGGGGTCACCGACTGATGTGCACACTAAGTGATGTGCAGAGGAGTGGATCACTGAATAATGTGCTGCAGGGAAGCACAAGGTGACGTGCAGCAGAGGAGCACTGAATTGCGTGCAGCAGATCTCAAGTTGATCTCAAGTGCAGCAGGTAAGCTTGGAGTGATGTGAAAAGGAGCAGAGGACTGAGTGGTGTGCAACTGGGGGGAAGAAGGTGATGAGCAGGTTGGGAACACATGGTGATTTGCTGGGATGTGTGCACTCAGTGGCGCCATCTTATTTCTTATAGCTAATGTGGACTGCTTTAAAGCCCCTTGTGTTTTCATTTTAATACGAAGTATGCCTTTGCCTTGTACTAGATTTGTAGCTGGATGTTTGTGCTGGTTATCAATCACTGTTTATTAACTTCTATTTTCATAAAGACTATTAAAACCATGTGTCAAAGGTATTGATGTGGTAATTTGTTTGATATCACTCGCTCTGTTACACTTATTTTAGCTAATTGATATCACTGCTTTGGAAGTTGGGTTTATACTGGTGTTTCAAGTACAGCACATTTGTTAGTGTAGATGGATTATTAAGATTCACTTAATTAGATGAATCACAGAGTAACGTACAGCAGAGAGCACATAGTGACATGCTACAGGGGAACCCTGGGTGACGTGCTGCAGGGAAGCTTTGGGCAACGTGCTGCAGGGGAGCCCAGGGTGGTTTGCAACAGGAGTGCAAAAGGTTAAGTGAAGCGGAGTGGCACAGGGTGACTACTGCAGAGGAGTCCTGGGTGAGGTGCTTCAGGGAATCACTAGGTGATGTGGATTAGGGGGCACGAAAGTGTGCAGCAAGGGGCACAAAGGGATATCTGAGAGGTCTCCGTTTTCTCTGTGTCATGCAGGAGTGAATCACCCAGCCTTGTTTTTAGATCTAAGCCTACCACACAGCACAGCTGTCTGGTTGCTAAAGACTTCTTGGGGACATTTTAGAAGCTGACCTAAGAATGCATTCCATCCTTTGCTTACCATTGGCCTTGTGGTTTGTAACTCACATTTGCTTGCTTTATTTGATTTAGGCTGTAGAGCGTGTCTTTGTCCCTCACGGGAAGCATAGCATGTTTACTGTATTCTTTCATGAGTTCTCGCTTCCTGAAACTGGCCTGTAAATTTTGTTCATATCTTGTCAATTTTTTAGTGCATTCAAAGACAGAGATCAAATGTCAAGCTCTGTCTTCCGAGAGAGCTTGGTCTTTACTTTTCTTTCTTTGACTTCAAAGTGAAAGAATGTATCTGACAATCTGGGGTGTGAAAGGATAGGCTTTTATTCTAGCACACAACTAAATTTTAATGTCTGTAAATGAACTATCCAAATATTTCAGAATATATATCTGAATTAGGAAATCACATGCGTAGCACATTTATTTGTAATTCTGAAGTGTGCTGGAAACTCTACGCAACTCCACGCCACTTTACTCCACTCTTCTCCATGCAGCTCCATTCTACAACACTGTGCTCCACTCCACTATGACACTCTACAACACTTAACTCTGCGATACTCTACTGCACTCTGCCACTGAAATCTCGGTCACTCTACGTCCACTCTAAGCCACTCCACTCTAGTTCACTCCTCTCTGTGCCACTCTACAGCACTCCAGTCTAGACTGCTTTACTCTACGTCACTTTGCTGTATGCCCCTAAGCTTTATGGCCCTCTACTCTACGCCCTTCCACTCTACAACACTACTGCATTCCACTCTACGTCCCTCCACTCAATGACCCTTTAATCCACTCTGTGCCCCTCCGCTTAACTCTATGCCCCTCTACACCACTCCACTCTATGCCTCTACACTGTACTCCATTTCACAACGCTCCATTTTACTCCCCTCAACATGCATACGTCTTCCCATAGCGCTCCACTATATGCCCCTGCACACTGCTCCAATCTATGCCCTTGCACACCGCTCCACTCTATGCCCTTCCACACGGCTCCAATCCACTCCTTCAGCCCACTCTCCGTGCGACCCGCTCTCCGCGCCTCTGCTGGGCCCGACACTCCACGGGGCCCCTCACTCTGTGCCTCTGTGGGGCCCCTCACCTGTGCATCTGCAGGGCCCCTGACCCTTTGCCCTGCCCCGTTCTCGGCCCGGCCATGCTCTGGGCCCCTCGGCCCGGCCATGCTCTGGGCGCCTCGGCCCGGCCATGCTCTGGGCGCCTCGGCCCGGCCATGCTCTGGGCCCCTCGGCCCGGCCATGCTCTGGGCCCCTCGGCCCGGGCCTCACTGGTCCCCTTCGCCTGGCCCGCCCCCTCCACTCTGTGCCCCCTCCGTTCCTTTCACCTCCTCTCTGCGCCACCCATATTGGCGATGAGCAGAGTAGGGCTGAGAAATGCCGCAGATGATGATCTTGGGCTTCTAGGTGAACGGAAAGGCAGATTCTCTGTGCTCTTCTCTCAGGAAGGATATGATCCATTTGAGGGCATCCTGCTGGATTTCGATCTGGTGATGGGACTCTGTATTGAAGGCAGCTGAGAGTTTGAGGAGGATCAGGGCGTCGTCTTCTCCTCAGTCTAGGAGGGTGCTGATGTAGTCTGTGGCTGCGATCAGGGGGGTTTCGGTGCTGTCGTTCATGTGAAATCCAGATTGGGATGTGTCCAGAAGATTATTCTCTAGGTATTCCGTGAGTTTGTGTTTGATGGTCTTTTCAAGGACTTTGGCTGGAAACGGGGAGCAGGGAGATGGGCCAGTAGTTCTTGAGGTCGTTTGGGTCGGCAGGACGGTTTCTTGAGGAGAGGTTTGACTTCAGCATGTTTCACTCATCTGGGAAGGTGTGTTGAATATGGCTGTGAGCTTGTTGCTGATGGTCCTGTTGCCACGGTTGACCATGCAGTTGGTACAGGGGTGCATGGATGCTCCTGAGTGGATGGAGTGAATGATGTCTGTGGTGCTCTGTCTGGTGAGCTGGTCCCAAGAAGTGATCCAGTGGTCTAAGATTGCGACTGTGGGAGCAAGGAGGCTTAGGATGTTGACGGCAGCAGTTTGGGGTTCAAACTGTTTGTAGATGATGGAGACCTTGTTGTGGAAGAAGTCCGCCAGGGTACCGCAGGGTTTCAGCAGTCAGTTGTACTGGTTGAGCGATGTCCTGGTGGTCTGGTCTTTGGGCACTCTACTCTACAACATTACTCCACTCTACTCTATGACACTACTCCACTCAACAACTCTCTTGAACATCACTCTACTCCACTCCACAACACTCTACTCTGTCACTAACTTTTAGCCGTGCTGAGCAGCACGACGCTGGTGTAGAACATGGCAAAAACACATTGGCAAAGCCAATAGCTCTTGAATAGGGGAGACCTATTGGCTTCACCAATGGTTGCTTAAGGCTGCGATTAGCCAGTACCTTTTCGTTTTACTAAAATTATTTGCATAATCTACTTATTTGTAGAGGCTTTTACTCTGCCCTCTATTTCTATTATTTTTTTAATTTAATTTTTTTAAACTTTTTTATTGAGATTTTATTCTGATTACATACAGCGGAATGTAAACGGGTCATGTATTACAACAACTATACATCATCATTGCTGGGAGCACTGTGGATCAATTTTGCATTCGACAACAAGTTATTACATACAGAAATGCTACCCATTCCTTATATCACTGCTCAATCAATGACTGAGTTGCTATGCAAAGGATATACGCTGTCTCTATGTACACTAGTTACGACAAGGAATAGAGTGCGATGTTCATCTAAATAAACTATAACTAACAAACTAATTTAAAAAAATCGCCATATGTAGTCTGTGGAAACCGTGCTGTGGAACAGGTGAGGGGATGTGTACGTGGACCAATGTACTGTAAAGGCTGAAGAAACAACAATGAAATACCATGATAATACTGCGGTACGTGAGGGGGGAGGGAGGGGAGCATCTCACAGTTGACTTACTGCTCATGGCACAAACCTGCATAGCATTAACCAAGAACATCCTGTGAAGTAAAAGAGAAATAAAAAGGAGAGGGGGGGAGGAATATGCTGCGTTGGGGCCTCCGGTATCTCGCTGGGGAGCTACGTGTGATGTGCTGTGGCGAAGCGTCCCAGGTCTGCGCAATTGGGTATTTGCGCAGACCCGCAGTTTCCTCCTTGTGTAACGTAGCGCTGTCAGCCTGGGCCCAGATTGTGAGGGATTTCTCCCAATTAGCCGATGCTGGGGGTCAGCGTTCTTCCAACGCTTCGTAATTAGGCGCTTGGCCGTGACCAAGCCCAGATCTCTAATTCTGGTTATCACTTTATTGGTTTTTATCCGCGGATATAGTCCCAATGTGCAAGTCTCCCAGTTAAACTGCAGTGGCGCCTGAGTGCATGTCACTAATGTGTCTACAACTGTACGCCAATATGACTGCAATTAGGGGCAGGACCATAACGTGTGTAGCAGGTCCACGCCCACCAAATGACATGGGGGGCAGGCCGAGGTATTAAGGTGAAAATAATCATTGATCTTGTCCGGTGAGAGGTATGCCCTATGTATAATATAAGTCTGAATAAGTTTAAATCTCGAATTACGCGATATACATGTGGACCCGGCCAGTAGTGAAGCCCACTCTTTATCAGTCTATGGCCGCCCTCTATCCACCGCCCATTTCTCGCGGAATCTCGTCAACGGTGTCAGTCAGCAGGGCCTCCACTAACCAGTGCACAACATATAAGTATTGAACGAGCGTATATGTGTGGGGCTCAGTCATTATGTCTCCCCAGGCCGCAGTCAAGGTACGTGTTATTGCAGCATGCAAAAGGAACTGGCCTGCAGGTAGGTCATTTTCTGCGGACAGCGTATTAAACGTAAGAAGAGTGCCCTCCGCATACAAGTCGTCTATTGTGTCAAGTCCTGCCTCGTGCCATGTCACTAACTCAGCTCCGGATATTTTCCCTATGCCTCTAGGGGTCCCTTCTAATGGTATCAGCGGGGCATAAGGATACGTATCACGGGTCAGATAGAGGCTCCTCCGATAGCACTTATGGGCCAATGCCACATAGAGCTGGGACGGGCAGGGTGGTTTAGGTATGGGGTGAAAGAAATGGTGTAGCTGGGCCTGCGACCACGGGAGTGCCGCAGTCGCAGTGTCTGCCAGTTCCTTCCTACACATCCACTTTGATACCCACTGCAGCTGAGAGGCTAGATAGTAGAGTTCCATATTCGGGACTGCTAGGCCCACGCAGCTTGTGGGCGCATATAGCTTACTTAACGCTATGCGTGGTCTGCCTTTGTTCCAGATCAGGTCTCGAAGAATGCCTTCTAGGTTGCGAAGAATACTGACAGGGACGTATACGGGTAGATTTGAAAAATAATATAGCAGCCGGGGTAAGATAATCATTTTAGTTAAAGTGACGCGACCCATTACATTCAAGGGCAGTGTTTTCCAAAAGCGCACCTGCGCTTTGATTGTCGTTATGGCTCTCTCAAGGTTGCCATCTAATACATCAGCAGGGGATCTGTAGATGTAGACGCCTAAGTATCTAAACATAGTGGAGTGCCAGGCCAGATCGGATCCATTAATACTGACGTCCGTTTCGGCCACCGTGTCAGTAAAAGAGCAGATGCCAGACTTTGCCCAGTTCACTCTAAGCCCTGACATATGTCCACATTGCCGGAAAATGTCTGCTATGACCGGAGGTACTGCCTGTAGGTCTCTGATGTACAGGAGCAGATCATCTACATAGAGTGATATCACATGTATGCCGTCGCCTAGCGGTATGCCCCAATTATTTCCGCTAGCTCTACGTAACACCGTCAAGGGCTCCATCGCCAGGGAGAAGAGCAGGGGAGATAACGGACAGCCCTGCCGCATCCCACGTCTCACCCTCAAGGTGTCAGAAATCAACTTTCCTGTCTTAACCCGTACTGTAGGGCGCTGATAAAGAAGACTCACCATATGAATGTAGCTTTCCCCTAAATCGTATTTGCATAATACCGCCGCGAGATAAGGCCACTCCAGAAAATCAAACGCCTTCTCCAGATCAAGCACTAGGCAGCCGGAACGTGGACAGTCATTCGGGGTATAAGCGTGCACACGGAACAGCCTGCGTATGTTAAGGGATGTGCTCCTAGCTGGGACAAAGCCGTTTTGATCAGGATGAACTAAAGTCTTCACTAATGGGGCCAAGCTCTTGGCTAGTATCGACGCAAATATCTTGTAATCGGTATTAAGAGCGCCAATGGGCGGTAAGAGCCCAGAAGTTGCGGGTCGCGACCCGGCTTAAGCAAAGAAATCAGGTTTGCCTTGCTTTGTGTGGGTGTGAGCGAGGAGTCCTCTATGGCTTTTTCATATAGATGTGAGAGTGGCGGGAGCAATATATCGGAGTACGCTTTATAAAATTCAGCCGACAAGCCGTCGGGTCCCGGAGACTTGCCATTAGACAAGGAAAAAATACTGTCCCTGATTTCCTCTTGCAAGAGGGGAGCGTTTAGGTCATCTAGTTGCACGGGAGTGAGCCGCGGCAAAGCGAGGTCTGCCAGAAAATACTGAACCTCAAGGGGCGTGACCTGCGTGCTGGACCTATACAGTGCATCATAATGGGATACGAATTAGTCATGGATGGCTGTCTGGGTGTATACCAGAACCCCCTGTGCTGTGCATAAGAATGTGACCGGAGGGGGCCAAAAGCTCCTGTCGGATTAGCCATGAGAGGAGCTTGCCTGCCTTGTCGCCCTGGCGATGGGTCCTCTGAGTGTGCCGCATAATTTAGACAACGTAATCTGTCTAGTAAATGGGAGTGTTCCGTGCGTGTGCTTGACAATGCGTCCTCTGCATCCCCAGTCTCCTACCGCTCAACCGCAGCCAGCCTTCGCTCCACTCGCAGCAAATCTTCCTCCAATTGCTTACGCATGCCCGCCTGTGTATGTAAACCATGGCCCCGCACCACCACCTTAAAGGCGTCCCATTCAAGTTGGGGCGTAGAGGCCATTCCTGCATTATCTTCAAAATATTGCACAACAGCAGTAGCAAGCGAGTCACGGAAGGGCGCGTCTAGTAAGGCATCAGGCTGCAGCTGCCAAGTCTGGATCGGGGATCTAGTGTTGTCCCATTGGAGGTCTAAAGTGTGGGGGCTGTGGTCAGTGTGTGTGTTCGTCCCAGGTAATGCGTGGAGGTTACATGAGGTAGCAGAATAGTAGAGACCATGAAGCGGTCCAGTCGCACATATAGTTGGTGGGCCCCTGAATAATAAGAGTATATTTTATCTGTCGGGTGTTGGTGTCTCCATGCATCCGTCAGGTTCCATTGCTCCGACCAGTCATTCAATGCTTTCATGGCGTGAATCGTGACTGTGCCTTGTAGAGGGGGGAACAATCGATCTAGTGTCGTGTCCAGCACGCTGTTGTAGTCTCCCCCTAGAAACATAGGGATATCATGCCAGGGTGCTAATACCTGCGAAATAAGGTAGAAGAATGCTCCTTGGTCAGTATTGGCCGCATACAGGGAAGTGATCACTATTGGCCTGCCATCAAGCTCGCCCCTGACCACCACATACCTGCCTTCTACGTCTATTCTGGTGTCTGTAACGTTTAACGGAATCCCCGATCTCACCCATACCAAGACCCCTCGTGCAAACGCGAAGTACCCCGTGGCGAATAGCTGTCCACGCCAGCGGTGGTGTAAGTGTAGGATTTCTGATTTGGTTAAGTGAGTTTCTTGTAAGAGCGCTATCTGTATGCGATGGTGTTTTAGATAAGAATAATTTTGATACCTGCGTGAAGGAGTGTGAATGCCACGTACATTCCAGGTGCCTATTTTAACTGAGGCCATTTTATATTAAAAGGAACAGCAATACAAAAAATGCACAAACATAATGCGGAGAAATCAAACTCCACAGACAGATAACAAAATTGTATCATTGGTCCCACCTCACCACAATGTCCAAGTCTTAGATATATACACATGCTAAAAGGCGATTGAAACAATAATGTGAAATATATGAAAAATTCCAAAAGGGCGAGGATGCAACAGGCAATCGTCCAAACCTTGTACCAAGACAACATTTACGTAATAACTAGGGGGGATTGCACTAGGCACAGCTTTAAAAACAAATAGTGTGCAGATAACTTGATCAGTGTCCGGAGGCTCCCCGACCACGGCCATGCAGGAATAGGCGAGGGTCGCGATTCATGTCCTCTAGACCACTCGAATCCTGCTGACATCTGTAATATACGTGTGTTCTTATACCAAAGCGCCAAGGGAGCCCATTATCCGAGGAGTAATCAGCCCTCGTTCCATATATATGCCATGGTTGTGGCGGGGCTACAAGAGGCCACCGCATAGAGAAGTTCAGTGCGAATCAGGACATGTGTATTAGCTTGAGCGACTGGCATACCTGTGTCACGGAAGCAATACCTGGGCGCTGCTGATTAACCAAGATTGGCAGACGTTTGCGGAGTAACATCTAGCAGTTCACACGAGCCTTGGGACCCCTGTAAATCATCCGAAAGTTCATTGTCACTGGACTGTCCACGCCTGCTGGAAACCGAGGCATGATCATCTACTGGGGAACGCCGTTCAATCAGCATTTGACTCAGACCTGGCCCAGCAGTCTGCGAGGTCAAAAGTCGTTTCCGCTGTTTGCCCGCATGACGGCGGCGGGAGGGTGCATTTCGCACCTGTGTCTTCGAAGGAGCAGTGACAGTCTCATGGTGTGCAGCAGCATAAGAGTCCATCCATTCTTCAGCATCAGTTGAGCTCTGGAAGAAGTGAGTTTTTCCGTCGGCGATCACACGCAGTCGGGCCGGAAACAGAAGAGAGTATTGGAGATTGCCTTGCCGAAGGCGTTTTTTAACTGCCATAAAGGTAAACCTCTGTTTCTGAACTTGCAACGTGTAATCTGGGAAAAACAATAATTTTATTGTTGTCGACCTGAATGTCTGGTATTTTTCGCATTTCATGTAAAATAGTGTCTCTGTCTCTGTAGTTAAGCAGTCGGATTAAGAACGGTCGCGGATTGGATCCTGTTGGCAGCGGTCGTGCGGGCACCCTGTGCGCTCGCTCCACTACAAAACACGATGAAAAGGTCCCCTCAGGTAGCAGGGAGTGAAGCCAAGCCTCAGTATAAGCAGTGGGGTCTTTCCCCTCCTGTCCCTCCGGCAGGCCTACTATACGAACGTTGTTGCGTCGTGTCCGACCTTCAGCATCCTCTATCCTGCCCTGTAAGAACTCGACCCGGTTAAGTAGGTCTTGAACATGTTTGGTCCGTGGCTGCAACTTGCGGGACAGTGTCAGCTATGTCAGCTTCTACGGCCGTAGTGCGGTCAGCCAATTTGCAGCGATCAGCGCGCAAGTGAGTTAGATCGATAGCCACTTTATCTATTTTGTCTTCCAACAAAGTGCGTGTCTGATTTAGGGTCTCTCCCAGTTTTTCCACTGCTGCCAGCACTGCGTCAAGTTTGCTGGAGGTTGAGTCTGTCTGGGCTTGCGCCGCCATCTTGCTCGTTTTGCTCCTGAAGGACAGAGGTGAAGTTAAAACGCCTCCTGCGCCCACCCTAGCGTGGGTGCCCAGTGACATATGTCTATAAGCACTAGCGCGTGACTCCGCCCGGGTTGACCAGGGCCACAGCCAAGCCACGCGTACCACTAAGACAACCACCACAGGGTGTGACTGCGTGCCAGGATACAGCGATTAGATCCTAGTGCGCTAGGCGACCATCTAATCAAATAGACTACTGGCGTCTCAGAACTGCGACATGGGCACGATGGGAGGATGTAGCGCTCGGAGTCAGTGCATATCCTAGTCAAGCACGTGGAGACCGTGCCATAGTCAAAAGCCAGAGTGTGCAGTAAGTCATCATTATCGGGGGCAGAGAAGTACAGTCCACCAACTCAAGTTCCAGAGACCGCACTACACGTGTGTGCAACTGCAGAGAGAACCACCATCACCTGTGGACACTGCACCATCCACCACAGCTGCTCGGAGAAGCAAGAAGAGTGCCAATGCCCCTGTTACAGGTAGCCCCCCCGCACACCTTCAGGATCGCACATTTACTCAGTTTGTCACCTCAGCAACAGTCGGGCAATCCCAAATATGCAACACTCCTTGTCATGGGCTGCAGCATCTGAGTGGCGTCGTAAGTAGGAGCTGAGCAGAGTCAACTGCAGAGGAGCACAGCACAAAGCAGCAGGCGGGGCCCCTCCCAGGTCAATGGAGGTCAGTGATGCCACACAGCCAGGGGAGGGCGCAATAGAAGTCCTGAGGCAGCGGCACCCGGCAGCCAAAGGGAAGCAGCCTCGCAGAAGTTAGCTCCCTCCAGACTCCAGATCTCACTCCATGCCGCCCACCAGATCCAACGCGTCTCGGGCCTCAAGCTCAAATCCGGGGGGGGAGGGGGGTCGGCTCAGGAGAGGTGAAGCGAGCGGTCTAGGCGAGGGAGGGTGGGGAGAAGGAGCATTTCGAGAGCTCAAGAGCGCGCCGTGACCAGCAGCGATGCCCGTCCAGCACAGCAACGCCACCTCCTCCGCCCCCGGCCAGTACCTCACTGGCAGTCCGGCCGGGGGTGCTCCAGTCCTTCGGTGTCTCTCTGCAGCACGGTTCCAGCAGCCAGATAGGGGGCGCCAGGCTGTCGGCGCAGCCCTCCCGGTCTCCGGTCCCCGGGCCCAGGACACAAGCTCCGGCACACAGGGTGGGCAGTTCTTGTGATGCTGTGACGAGCCGCACTCCGGGTGCATAAAGGGGAAGATAATCCACAGTTCCCGCAGCACTTCAGCTGACTAATCCAGCAGTGCAAAGGGCGCCGCTCACAGCACTGTCTTGGGGGGGAAACGTCACTGGTAACAACTCACTACAGTGACTTTGAGAAACTGCGCCATGCGATGGGCCCAGTGGGCGGGGCCTGGCCTCGGACTCGCGTGGCCAGCGGCGCCGATGGCAGTGACAGCTCGCCTGGCGTGGCACAGGTCCTGGTGGCGTAGTTCAGTGCGGGCCCTTGGTCTCAGTCAAAACTCGCCTCTGGCCTGCCCCAGATCCTGCGGGATGTCCCCGCCTGTCAGCGGCAACTGCAGGTCAGCTGAAACGGATAATTGCGGCTGTAAACGGGGAGCCCCCGGCAGAGCTCTAACCGGACACGTCTGCCATGTTTGCTGGCTTAGCCACGCCCCCGCCCTCTATTTCTATTATTAAGTAAGTCACATTTTCCTCATGCTAAATACAGCATGCACCAGTGGGCCAGACCACTTCAGCTTTTGGCTTACTTCACTGTGAGAGACATCATTCTGCCCTTTCTCAAGGCGTACAGTCATACACAAAGTAGTGTCCATAAGTTCCTGGGACTTTTATGGCAGTGTTTGCTTTTTGAGGCCCAAAAATATTTTTAGCCAGTGTTTTTAGATTGACGGGGCTGACAACGTCACTAATGATAAGGTTTTGCAAAAAGCAAAACAACATAAAACGAGCCTTGTCCAAAACCAAAAAGTCTGACAGCAAATGGCAAGTCTGTTGGCTTTGACAGTGCTTGTTTTTTAGATTCTGGGGCTTGTGATAGTTTCCCTATTTTAAATGCTATCAAAAAGTCCCAAACTAAAAAATAATAATATTGGGCCTGGATAAACTATGCATGCCTGTCATTTTGGAAGACAAAGATGGGCATTTGAAGCCCTCCCTTCTAACGAGCTTGAGTAATTTGTTTAGAGACACCAGAAATTGTTGGTGGATATTTAAATCAAACTGTTTTACGCAGTCATACATTTACATAGATGGCCAATATATAACTTTCTGGCCAAGAGAAGTAATGGTAAAGATTCTGGCACTTGACAACAGGTAATTAATAAGGGTTTGTCATTCATTGACTTGAATTGGACATTGTTCTTGATGTAGATAACGTTGCCAAAAGTGTTGCATGAAAATATACGGCAGACTTGTACGGCTCATCCTGATATTGTTAAATTATTTGTGCACTGCACCAATAGATTACATTTGTACTAAAATGCAGTACCTTTTGTCTTCCTCCAGTGTCCTGGGTCATTTTGAGAAGCCCCTTTTCCTTGAGCTGTGCAAGCACATGGTCTTCGTTCAGGTACACGAAGGAGAGTACATCTTTCGGCCTGGACAGTTGGATAACAGCATCTATGTTGTACAAGATGGAAAACTGGAAGTGTGCATTCAGGAAAGTGTAAGAGCAAAACCGAATTTTAATTAATAGCAAGGGGCTGAGTTTGGCCCAATGTTCTGAACAGATGTACGAATTCTTCCCGAACTCCCCATTATAATGCTTGTGAAAAATGTGTACTCAATGTGCAGTATCTTCTACGCTCTGTGCCTTCTGGTGAAGTTTAATACTCATACATTTGTGCAATGTTCTCATTTTCATTGACATCTTCAGCCATTGCTTTCCCTTAGGCAATGCAGGCATGCTGGAAACATATGTTTCCTTGCAGCAAAATAATGTTTGGAAATTTTTCACCACAAGCAATCGATTGTAGAAACTATTTTAATTGGGGAAAACACTTCAAGGAATCGACTGTAAAGTTCAGCACTCTACTAAAGTTAGGCAGCTGGTTTATGGTGTTCCCTTTTGCACTAGAAGTATTTTTACTGTCACTTTAACCTATTACAAACACAATGACACAGAAACAATGTGGCCTAATACAAATATCGCTTATAAGCCTAAAATTGATCCCAGCAGTGCCTGCAAACCATAAACACATGCATAGTCTGCTGCAACGAAGGACACTATGCCGTTTTACTAAATGAGCGTTCAGAAGAAATGGATGGATGGAGGTGTACATTCTATATTAAAAGCAAAATACTGCATATACTTTTTTTTAAATTCTATAAGGATTTTCTTCCTTATAAGCATACATTTAATTATCATTTGGTGTATTTTCACATGCAGTTGGTAGAAAATTATTAGATTGCAACTTGAATTTCGTTTACTACAAAGATGCAGTCTGGGGCTTTTTCTTGGGGCTTCCGATTCGTGCGGCATATGGGACCCTTTCCCATGTAGCTAGAGAGGCAATAGTTTATACAAATCTTGAGTCTCAGCAAACTTTCCCTTTTTGAGGGCAATTACTCAATAATATAAAGGACTGGAGGGGTGCCCTGGGTGGTTAGAAGGGACATGCAATGTGAAAGAGTGTGACAGCAGTCTCTTTCACAACATTGGAGATAGATTATGGTTGTTAAATAAGTTCAAATGGCATCCTCTGTTGTGCTTAAGCATGTGTATATTTCATAGGCTTTTATTTCCCATATTTCTTGTGTCTTTTTGCTGACTGTTTCTTGTAGATATCCCTCATGGCTCTTTGTGATGTGAGGCACATTTGTTGATTCTCCAACCTATACTGCACCACCTATTGTCACTCCTGTAAATCTAAGTGCACTCTGCAGTTTCTCTATACTATCTCATTCTCAGACGAATATTATTTATTGCCAATGGGGACCTTATGCCTTTCCAGGAAACAAATGCTGACCTTGCATCTCGGTCTGGATTCCTTTCTTTGCATTCCTTTAATGTGGGTCTCCTTGTTTTGGTCTCTGGACAAACATCAGTTCAGGAATGCTTTTGCATGCAGAGCTCTATTTGACTGGGTGAATGGGAACTAGATCTCTCGTTTGTTAGTTCTTCATGATGACCTGCATTGTAGGATAATGTTTTTTGTGTCATTATGTTGCACTGCGGTCGGTCACATTGGATGCCCTCTGGATCTTAAATGTAGGACTCTCTGGTAATACTGCCAATGTGATTGGAAACCATCTCATGACATTTCCCAAAATATCTTCCCCCTCTATTTTTTTGTTTCTCCATGCATTTGTCTCGGCACGTTTAAATACCAACATGGTTTTTGGAGGTAATACCCACCATGGCTGTGCTGTAGCATATTGATTTGTGACCTTGATAGAGGGGCTCCCCACACTGCCGTTTATGATGCCTCACCCTTCTTCATTGTCTTGTTGAACCTTGTACCTTCCTTGGTCTAGCCTTGTGGCCCTGACATTTTGGTCCTGTCAAAGTTCAATGCAGCTATTTTCTGTAGCAGTGCTGATGGAAATTCACTGGAAATTTAACCGTGATTTGAGGCATTAGTTTGAGAGCGGACAAACTACCTCCTTGGGGCAAAGAGGTTACTTGCTGTAATGGAGAGTTCAGGGAACATTGGCCTCCCTGGAGGCTGGCAGGGGGCTCATGCCAATTACCCACCTCTTATCTCACAGCTCTGTCCCCCTACACTTTACACCTTCAAGGAGACAAGTCCCCACTCCACACCATTATATCCTGCAACATAAATCATATTATGCAATAAGCATCATTAGCATAAACACATTAGGTAATCATTATGGTGCATAACACCCTGAACATAAATCATATTAGGCATATGCATCACATTATCATAAACACCAAAAGCATAAATCACATTAGGGCCTTGCGCCCTACCAATCATGAAACTAACCCCCTGGCCAACTGGCCTTCCTATGGGGCTCAAAATGCCCTATGTCCCAAGTGTCAGGGCGTAGCTGCCAATGCAACGAAGCAAAGGGTGCAAAGCGCTGTGGCCAAGGAGTGTATCTCACTCCTTTCTCTTCATGAAATCAAAATGCCCCCCAACGTTGCAGTTGCCCGCTATGGCGGGACAACTGGAGGATAAAGACCGTCGCTGGTGCCCTTCAAATGGCCTAAATGTTGCAGCTGCCGCTAACTGCGGTGCAGCTGTGAAGAACTGTAGCACCCTGGAGCCCTACTGGGGCCCTACAAACAATGTGCCCCCAAACGTTGTAGCTGCCCACTGTCAGGCGGGGAAGCTGGGACAATAGGCACAGGCACTACACGTGCCTCGGGAGCGCATAATCAGCTCCGGTCTGCCCCCACTTTCCGGGGCTCTGCAGGCTCCTCTGGTTTTCTCCACAGGCACCGGCAATGTGCTTCGACTGGCCCCCTTCCGGCGCCGGCCTCCAGGAAACAAGCGGGGCTCCCCGGCCTTCTTCTTTGTGCCCGGATGCCCTGGAATGCGGGGTAGGCTCCCGCCTACCAACAGACACTGTCTTGTGGTCAGGGAGGCGGGGTAGGCTCCTGTCCTCCCTTCGGCACTGCTCTTCCTGCACTCCGCCCTGCCCACAGTCAGGCGGGGGTGCCTGACTTCCGATTTTCACCACTCGCAGCGCCGGTGGCTTCTTTACTCAGCGGCGCAGTGCGGGTGGGCACCCACTTTCAAAAATAGTCATAAAGCGGGGTGGGCACCCGCTATCGCACCACAAATGCGGGGTGGGCACCTGCTTCTGTAATGTGCATAAAGTGGGGTAGGCTCCTGCTCGACTTGGCAAAATGCGGGGTGGGCTCCCGCTGAAGAAACCAGCGCAGGGGGAATCCCACACGCCAGAATCCCCTCGGTGCACGTCACAGCCCCGTGCTGCCAGGCCACACACTCCCCATGCTGTGCAGGGGAATCTCCAGGTCGCAGCCCAGCACTGCAAATAAAATAGAAAAAACAGTTGATGGACAGAATGCAGAACAATGTCATACATTCACCCCAGTACAGAGATCTGGGCCTAAATCCATCGTTTTTTTGCTCGTCATTCCAGTTTGAACCCAGCCTTATGCAAATCAGTCTTGACCCTGTGCCTCATGGGAACAGTCCAGCCCGAACTGCCAAGCCAGGTCCTCCCTGGACTGCAACCAAGCATCCTAGGACCGGTTTCGGGGTTCCACCCCTCTTCAGCCAGGATAGCTTGATTTCAGTGGCATGGAGAGCACGGGACTCACGTCGGAGCATACCCATCCCACTCGGGGTGAGAAATGCAAAAACAACGGTTGATGGCCAGAATGCAGAACAATGTCATACATTCACCCCAGTACAGAGATCTGGGCCTAAATCCATCGTTGTTTTGCTCACCATGCCATTCCAGTTTGAACCCAGCCATATGCAAATCAGGCTTGACCCTGTGCCTCATGGGAACAGTCCAGCCCGAACTGCCAAGCCAGGTCCTCCCTAGACTGCAACCAAGCATCCTTTTCCGGTCCAGGGAGGACCTGGCTTGGCAGTTCAGGCTGGACTGTTCCCATGAAAGTTGGCACCTGACACCCTGCCACCCGACGCCCGGAGCGTGAGGCGCAGGGCAGGGCTCGGTGCTCGGAGCGTGCCTCCAGCTATTCCCGGGGAAGCAGGAGACGCCAGGAAACGCCCAGGAAACGCTCCTCGCACTGCGCTGAGCACTGCACCGGCGCCGAGTAGTGTGAAGAGCGAGTGGAGGGCCAGTCGGCCGAGGGCGATTGATGTGGGGGCTGTTCGACGCTGCGACCTAGGTTTGTGTGGACCGTGTGGGTCGCGGATGGGGCAGCTGTCATCGAAGCGCTGGAGTTAGTGACCAAAGGAATTCTGTACACAGTGAGTGGAGTGAGTGGAGCCCCGGATATATGAGAGGTACTTACGGCTCTGGACCTTGGACCTTGTACTAAGGGAGGAGTGTTGGGACGGGACTGCGAGGACCAGCAGCCCCGTAACTTTGTGCAGCTGGGTACCTCTTCCCGCCCCCTGCCCGTACATATTTAACTGCGAAGGTTTACTGTGTTGCCAAGGTCCCCTATAGCCCGTTTGAGCCCGGAGTGGGCCGGACTGCCATCTTTGTAAATTGCTCCTTTTTCAAAAATGTCCCGTAAGTACTTTGTTTAAACTGATCCAGAACTCCTTCCAGTTCTCCTCGTAGAAACTCTTTTTAGATTTTTTTTTTGTGATTTTTTTTTCCGAATTATGGCAGCGAAGGAGAGTAGGAATAAAGCTCCTAATGTTAATCTAACGGGTACCCTGGACAACTTCATACTGAGAGCTAATTCCGTGATTGACCAGGGCATTGTCCTGATGGAACGCAGAGTTTCACAGGATCTTGCTATGGCCAAAAGGTCTTCAATGGGCCATTATGCAAATGCCCGTACACCAAAAGCCATTAGGGGCTTGAACACTGAAAATCCTGAGAATCCCGAATTGTCTACGCATAACCAATCTCCAGGACAGGGTTTGGTTGAGTCTTCACCTCATGGTTTCCCTGTGACTTCGGGTGATTCCACGACGCCCAAGACTATGGAGAGACCTATTACCCGCCAGCTCCGGGGTAAAGGTACGGGTGCGATATCGAAAAAGAAGCACCCCACTGCAGGAGCCAGGAAAGCCAAACCATCTAAATGCTGCAGTAATAACACACCGCTAATTAGCTCCAAGGATGATGAGGGAGCCGGGGGGTGTGCCATATATCTGTAACTGGAGTGTATCCAGCCCAGGTACAAAAATCGTAGCTCACCCCCTTTCGTTTTTCTACCCCAGGGAACACTTGAGAAATCTGGATGATGGCTGGTCTCTTGTATCATACCAGCGAGGGGGGAGGGGCGGGAAGGATAGGTACGGCCACAATTTGCTAGCCCAGAGCCATATCCCATGCCACAATAGGTATAGTCGCCTGGAACAGTTTGATTGACTGAACATAACCAGGCTGGAATCTCTAGGTAAAACCTCAAGTCGGGATGATAATACTGAGGCTACTAAGGTTCGAATGGGAAGCCTCTCAGTGACAGTATTACAAAGAGCCCATCATCCCCCACAAGGGAGCAGTATGAGTAGTGGTATGCTTGATATAGGGAGGACACCACAGGATCAGAAACCATCACTACCATTAGAAATCACCGGTGCCGATATCCCTATGGGGAGTGACAACACTCCTGTAGTTATAGCACGTCAAAATCTTGCTAATACGAAGCATATGCTTATTTTGTCATGAAATGTGGCGGGTCTCCCAAATAAACTAGCTTGTCCGGAGTGGGGCTCTTTTGTGGATAGTAATGATATATGCTTATTCCAGGAGACTTGGGCTAGGGAGGACCAATGCAGAGTAGGCTTTGCGGCCTTTAACATTGCTGCCCGCTGGGGAGGTAAGGGGCGACCATCTGGGGGCCTGACAACCTGGGTTGGGTTACATCTAGGCTGCAAGGGTGAGTTTATCCCGACCAACTCTGATGACATCCTGTGTGTCGTCCTGACATGGCCAACCTTTTATAAATTCGCAATCGTGAACGTTTACTCCCGCCCGATAAGTGTGGCCAAAGAGTCTAGTACCATTGGGGAGCTGTCAATTTTTCTTCACTCCCTCAGTAATGATATACAATATATGGTGGCTGGTGACTTAAACTGTCACTTTGAGCCGCTGCGAGGGCTGAATGAGGGAGCGTTGACGGGGGAGGACGAATAGTGGGGAATCCCGCCATGCCAGTCTCCCTATGCAAAGTCTTGGTCCCCACTGGCCATGCAGATTACGACCCTAACACTAAGCAACTCAATCAGGGCTTGCAATGGTCGGATGCCCTCTGATATCCCCTCAAAGTGCACCTTTAACAAGAGAGATCAAGAATCACGATTGGATTACATTATGGTGGAGACACGCCTATGGTCGAAGGTTGTTGACTTTGAGGTGATATCAAGGCCAGACAGCGACCATAATGCATTGAGTCTGAGGATGGACTTCCCACGCCCAAGGGCGAATGAGAATGAAGTTGCCCCAGATATGGTAGATGGGTTGATAACCACCAATAATAGACGTAGGGTCAAGTGAGGAAAATTGGTGGCTTCCCAAGATGCACTACCTAAATTATATAGCGCAATTTTACCATTCCTCACGAAGGCCAGTGATATAGTGGCTCAGCCCTTGGCACTAGATTCCCTTGGAAACATGTTGACCGTGCATCAGGATTTGGTAGACTGTCTTTTGAAATTTTTTAACCCGCTTAGCCTTTGCAGGAGGAGTAGGGTGCCTGTATCTTCCTGGTATAATGTTTCTTGCAGGAAGGTAAAAACGAAGCTCATGGAGGCTGTAAAAGATGGGAGAGATAAACCAAAAATCCGCTCTTTAAGGTTACTATATAAAGAAACAATGAATCATGCGAAGAAAGAGTGGGACATGGAAAGATGGTTAAATCTCTCCTCCTCCCTAGACATGAAAGATGCGTGTAGATTCTGGGCAATAGTCAGCACAGGGTCAGGTGAGCCCAGATTTGCGATTGAACCCAATATTGAGGCTGGGGTTTGGGAACTCCATTTTAAGACATTATATGCAGCAGCTACTGGCCTAGACAACATACAGTTATACACACTGCCAGTTGCTGAGTTTGATGAACTGGAATTTACACCAGAGGAGGTCTATATTGCCATGGGGAAATTGGCTACGGGAAAAACTCCCGGTTTAGATAAACTCCCTGGCGACCTTTTTAGGGATCAGCCAAGGATTTGGGCTCCTTACCTCTATACCCTATTTAATGCAATCCTGGGAGGCATGGAGGTGCCGGGTACTTGGCTGGGAGCAGAGATTATCCCGATTTTCAAGAAGGGCTCTCCTCTGCTTCCAGCTAACTACAGGCCCATCAGCCTCATCGACGTCCCCCAAAAAATCTTCTCTCGACTAATCCTAGATCGTTTACAGGAGTGGATGGACGAGCACGATATTCTTAGCCCATTTCAGGCCGGATTTAGGAGGAACACATCAACCATGGACCAGATCTTCCGTTTAATTCTGTTATACTGGAGGACAGTCACAGTAGAGGGTGGCAGCCTCTACATGGTGTTTGTGGACCTCCGGTCCGCGTTTGATATGGTTCCTAGGGGAAATTGTGGGCGGTGCTTTTGGACATGGGAGTCCCACATGCAATATTGGGTGTATTGATAAGGTTGCATGTACAGAACTTTGCACAGGTCAGATGTGAGAGAAATGGGTGTGTTTTGGCACCAACCCTGTTCTGCCTCTATGTGAACGGTGTAATATCACACCTGGACGCAGTCCCCAATAATGACGCACCCAGACTGGCATGCAGGAGGGTGCCTGCGATAATGTTTGCCGATGACACCCTCCTGCTTTCCAAGTCCCCTATGGGGATACAACGCGTACTGAATGGGTTTATAGATTTTTTCCGATGCCGTGGCCTAGAAATCAATGCAGAAAAAACTTAATTTATGATTTTTAATCCCCCCGGCATCCACCCGCCCAACACCTGTCCTGGGCTCGGTTACACTGGAGAGGGTACAGACCTTTCAATACTTAGGGGTCACAATAAATGAAAATCTTTCTTGGGGGCCCCAACAGGTTAAGTCCCAACTCAAACTGTCTCAATTAACGGGGGGCATCCTTAAGATGTCAAATGCATCGACATTCAAGCCAGTGAGTCCCGCGCTTGAGATTTATAAAGTCAAGGCAAGAGCAGTGGCCCTCTATGGGGGGGAACTCTGGGGGGGAACTCTGGGGGGAACTCTGGGGGCACTCCTGCAGGCTCGAAATCCTAAACGTGGAGAATAAATTTATGAGACAGCTATTGACCCTCCCCCAAAGTACACCCCTCTTACCATTAAGGTTAGATCTAGGACTAAGTCCTATCCAGGATGAGCTAGCCCTAAAACCTCTCAGGTTCTGGCGGAGGCTCTGGATAACGCCAGAACTCTTAAATTACAGGCTTGCATTGAAGGACGTACTGAGCCATAGTAAAGCAGCAAAAATTCCCTGGCTTGTATTTGTGAAACAGGAACTGGAGAAAATGGGACTACCTGCCCTGTGGTATGAACCAGAACAGGCGTGCAGGGAGGTTTCAGGTAAATCCCTTACAAAGTCCTTCAGGGTTTATAAACTCAACATATGGCTGCATGATTCTCGAGTCGGCACTTTGACAAAACTATTTTTAAATAACAAGACTGCCTATGTGTTCGAGGACTTCCTGAATGTTATCTATCCAGTAGCAGCAAAGAAGCTCTATATTCAATGGAGGTATGGTACACTACCATTAAGGGTCTTTACAAGCAAATGGCCCTCCTCCTTGAATGAATCTTGCCCAGGATGCGGTGCCGATCAAGAGGATGAACTCCACATACTCTTTTTTTTTTTATTTTTTTTTTTTTTGTCCTGCTTACAGTAAAGCTAGGAAGTATTGGTTAGTACCTTTATGTAAGAACTTGGGCTTTGACAAATGCTCGGTTGCTATGAGAATTCTTAAGACCGACACATCAGGGCATATCGTCTTTGCACTATCGAAGTTTCTGATAGCCATGCGGCCCAAGAGATGGTTCATAATTGCGAATAGTAGCCAGGGGTGACTGTATATTTCTGTTTTTATGGAATTTTATTGTACATTATGAATTGACAATTTTATATTATGTGTTGCAATGTCTGTTTTAACTTGTAAATCTTTTACGGCTGAAATAACGTCGAAATAAAGATCAGATGATGATGTTTCCATGAGGCACAGGGTCAAGACTGATTTGCATATGGCCAGGTCTAAACTGGGGTGGCATGGTGGTCAAAATAATGATGGATTTAACCCAGATCTCTTGACTGGGGGAAAATGTTTTGATTTGTTCTGCATGCCGTCCATCAATTGTGTGTCTTTTGCTATCTCGCCCTAAGTGTGCCGGGTATGCCTAGACGTAGGTCCCGGGCTCACTGTGCCACTGGATTCAAACTATCCTGGCTGAAGAGCCGGTCCTAGGATGCTTGTTTACAGTCCAGGGAGGACCTGGCTTGGCAGTTCAGGCTGGACTGTTCCCATGAGGCACAGGGTCAAGACTGATTTGCATATGGCCAGGTCTAAACTGGGGTGGCATGGTGAGCAAAATAATGATGGATTTAACCCAGATCTCTAGACTGGGGGAGAATATTTTGATTTGTTCTGCATTCCGTCCATCAATTGTGTGTCTTTTGCAAATAAAATAGAAGCGTTCCACGAGGCGCTAGGTCCTTGGAAGTCCTTAGAGGTTAAGGGGGCAAAGCTGGGCCCAGGCAGGCTAGCTCACAGGGCCCTCCAGCAGGGAGGCAGTCCCTTGTGGCTGTTCCTCCTGAGGCCCAGCAGCAGCAAGCCCCCCAAGCATAGGAACAACACAACACTCATGGGGTCACAGCCCCTATATTTATATGGCATCTTGCTTTGTCTGCCCTGGCACAGGGCTTGGGGGAACCAGCAAAAACTGGTTCAGGGGGGAATTGGAGCACTCGGTTTACCAGGCTCCTCTTCCTATTTGTCAGGTGGGGGCTCATCATCAGACACACCACAGGGTGGGCGGAGCCAGCATTGTAAAGACTAGGCACAGACCTATTCAGGGACCAGGGACTTCTCCCACTACTCCAAATGCAGATGTGCCATTCAGCCTAGTGCTGACTCACCCTGCCCCTCCTGGAGCCACACACACCTCACCAGCCCCTGTCATTTAACAGCCAGACGTGCAATCCACATCTGGCAGACAGACACATAGAACACAGAAATACCAACTTCTAAAAGTGGCATTTCTAAAATAGTTATAATAAATCTGCGCACACCATTGCTTAGCATTTATTATCACTATTCCAAATATGCCAAACTTGACCACACTGCGCCTCTCGTATCCGGAATTACCACTGAAACGGTTATTAGGGAATCCCCAATGCATTCCTATGGGAGGGCAGCCCCACAGTAGTGAGAAACCAAAATGGCTGTTTGTCACTACCAGGACATGTCACACACTTGAGGTACATGTCCTTTCTTTTACCTACAATGTACCCTGCCCAAAGGGCAAGCTAGGGCCTACTTTAGGGGTGAATGGCATGCAGTAAAAAGGGGGGTCACAGACATGGCACTCACTTTAGGTGCCACGTCACTGCGGCAGTATCACTGCGTGCACCAACCCTGCAATGACGGAGGCCTGAGATAGGTTTGAAAGGCTACTTTGGTGGGTGGCGCAATCAAAGCTGCAAGCCCACCAGTAGCATTTAATTTACCAGCCCTGGGTATATCGGATACCACTTTACAAGCGACTGACAGGTAAATTAACTAGGCCAAACAGGTGTAGGCCAATCTTACCATATGTAACACAGAGAGCCCAAGCACTTTACACTGAACAGCAGGTCTAAAGTGCCCAGAGTCCTAAAACCACCAACACCATGTCAGAAAAAAGGCTAGGAGAAAGGCAAAATGTTTAGGGATGACCCTGCAAAAAGGGCGAAGTCCAACAAATACATCTAGTTGTATGTGTGCACTGACAAGAGGATTGCAGTAGCTAGAAGAAAAGTGTTTTAAGCTGTATCCCAAATTTAAAAAAAGACCTCAACTGTGTGGTCCCCGCACCTATTCGAATCACCTCCAGCGGTACCCGACCATCATTCAATTGTTCATTCTCTCATTGCGATCTGTACTACCATGGCCCTCAAATTCCCCCCCGGCAAGCTTGTAAAGTACTTTGAAAACCTCCTTTTATCACACAAAAAGAGCACAAGATGCTCAATACAAACTTGAGCCAATCGTCTGTTGCCAGTACTTGGTATTTCCAATCAAGGAATCATTAGCCAGAAATATCCTGTAAGAGTGACTCTGTCAGGTCCCCTTCAAGAAATGTACCTCAGATTGCCTCCAACTGGCTGCTTCTGGATGCATTTCTGGGTGGGCAACATGCTTGGCGAAAACACACATTTTCCTCACATTCCTCTTAGAAAAACTTCAGCCATCTGTAGGGAGCCACAAATGTCCTTCCAGCCAGCATTTTCCCAAGTCTTCCAATTAAACCGACACCTCACTTGTGTAGGTAGGTCTAGTGCCCACAACAAGAAAGGGCCCAAAATGCACCATGACCTCATCACATTTTTGCACTGAAAACTGACCCTTTTTGTGCAATGTGGGTAGCTGTGGATTTTAGACCCGAGCAAAACTGGAAACCTAGAAACCCTGCACATGTTTTAAAACGAGATACCCGGAGTACTCCAGGGTGGTGTGACTTGCATGGCTCTCACCGGGTTTGTTTTGCCCAGAAGCCCTTGCAAACCTCACACTTTGACTAAAAAGAGACATTGTCCTCACATTTCTGCTAGGAAAACGTCTGGAATTTGCAGGGAGACACAATTTTTTTTACCACCCCACCCAGCAATCTCCCTATAAAAATTATACCCCACTTGTGTGGATGGGCTTTGCGCCCGCACAAGGAAAGGGCCTAAGACACAATGTGGAGGACAAAATGTGGAGACATTATTTCCAATTAAACAAAAAATCTTATTTGGCAATGTTGTAGCTGCTGTATTTGGGCCTGGGCTTGGTGGCCACCCTGGGAAACCTGGCAGACCCGGCAAACCCAGACATCCTGAAAACCAGACACAGAGGGGAGTCCAAGGTGGTGTGCTACAATGCCCTGCTCAAACTTTACCTGAAGCTACTCATATTCCTTGCTTTGCGGTTATGTAAACCTCCGATAATCTGCAGGGATCCGCAAAATTCCAATCACCCAGTGTTCGTCCCACTTGTCCCGATTAAAAACGCTACCCCACTTGTGTGGCTGGGCCTAGTGCCTGTGACAGACATTAGTCAGACCAGGGTCAATGAGAGTCCCATGGGTAAACTCCCAGATGTCTAATGGGCTTTTTGGCCCCTCCGGGGGGTGGGAGGTGGGGGGGATTCAAGGAAAAGACCTCTGATCTGCCCCGGTAGGGGGTGGAGGGGAGGGTGGCAGAAGTACTGTTGGGGTCATTTTGGGTGTGGGTAGCTTGACATGGTGTGCCGCCCCATCACTCCATATAGGCAAAATAAACATCCCTGGTGTCTTGTGGGCTTTTGACCCCTAGGGGCAGACCACAAATGCCTATTTACGCATTTTATGTTGGGTGAGGGTAAGGCCTGATGTGTGGGGCAGCCGCCCCACTCCTCGGCCGATGATATCAGTATTTCCCTGGAATCTAGAAGGCTTCCTCCCACCCCTTTCAGATTGGGGTGAACACCCTAATCCGCCACTGTGGGTGGGGGTATGGGCAGGAAGACTAATGAGTCTAGGGGTGGGAGCACAGCCCATACCCAAGGATTGTCTCTTACTGCAAAGAAAAACACCCTGAAGTCTAGTGCGCTTTCTACCCCGTGCGGGCAGGCGGCAGATTAGGGGTGCTGAAGGATTAATTAGGCTTGCGGGGGTCCCCGCCATTCCTAGAGGGGTGGGGCACTCTACCCAAAAATGACTACAAAGAAAAGTCCCGGGGGCTGATTGATGGGGAACACCCCCATCTGACCCGGGGGGGGGGGGGGGTGGAGGCAGAAAGACTAATGAGGCTTGGGGAAAGGAGCAGAGCACTGGCCCACGGTCCCCACCTCCATAATACTACAAAGTAAAATACCCTGGCGTCTAGTGGGCTTTCTGTCCCTGGGGAAAAAGGAGGGCTGATAAGGGGTGAATACCCTCTCTACTCCTTTGTTGGCAGAAAGATTAATGAGTCTTGGGGAAAAGGTGGGGGAGAAAAGCCCATGCAGGCAGTCCCCCCCCCCCCCCCCCCCAAACAAAATACTGCAAAGAAAAAATACCCTGGTGTCTAGTGGGCTTTCTGCACCCTTCCCAGTCTGTCGCATGCAATGCATGCGATTGATTTTTTTCTCTTAATAGGCATTATAAATGTTCGAGGTCCACTGATTGTCATTGTTAACGTATTTTAATCGAGTTAGTTAAAAATGTATGTGGCGCCACTTGTGCTCATAAAAAACTTGTTCCTTGGTGGGGTAAGAAGCTCAGTGCTTGCCTAGTCCAGGGAAAGATGTCTCAACATGGAATGTTCCTTTCTGATGGATACTTTTATCTGCAGATTCCTTGTCACTCTTCCCATGCACCAGAAGCTCTTGCAATAGCTCCTGTATGTGGCAGGTAGTGCCATAGATCTCCGTCTCTCCTCTGCATAAGATCACAAAGCGCCACATATAGGTGTTACCCCTACAAGCTGACTTCAAATCCTCTATTTCCACATCCTTTAACATGGTTCCAGAGCTCTCCTCCTACTGACTTTAGTACTCACCCTCGAAGAAGACAGACTTCAAAACGTGTCAGGCATACTGAAAGCTGATGCCGGTCCTGGATCTGCCCAGCCTCTGCTTGTGGTACCTTGGTACTAAACAGGACTCCAAGTCCTGTGACAAGTGCTCCCTGATGCATCTCAAAGGGGTGTATGACGGAACAACTAGGGCACTTTCTACGAATGCCTTAACATTGACGCTGGATCCACTACAGCATCTTTAACAATTAAATTCTTAACAACAACTTTTTTTACCACGTGTATGCCATTACAAGGAGTTCCCTTCACATAAAAATGTAAGTATTATACAGGTAAATATAAATCCTTTTTTTAATATATATAATATTTTAATATTAATATACATTATATATAATGGGTTATTTTTATATATATATATATATATATTTAAACCGCAAGGAACAGCATCTGCTGTTGTTAGCCTCCCCCCTCACTCACTTACGATGGCGGCTCGTGGCGAGGTGGCAATCCTCTAAAATTACAAAAAACGCCGTTATCCTTCCGTACTTCGTACCTGGACAAACTCGGCAACCACGAACACTCTTCAGCTTCACCACAGTTCTTTTATTGGGAGCAATTTACCAAACGACCGACTCAACGCGTTTCGGGATGAAAATCCCTTGCTCACGAGTGAAGTGTCCTGAATACAGGCAGTATTTTAAACAACAAACATCACGTGGTTTACAGATTCATTGAAAGAGAGAAAATACTTGGTGGTGGTTTACGGTATAACTCTGTTTTTCAACAAAAACTTTAACTTTCCAAATAATATCAAAAATTGTGCTGCTTTGACATACACATAATTCATCGCGATTAACACATTTTAAATAAATGAATTAACGGTCTGCCTAGTGGCAAATTTGATTGACACATGCGCCTGAACTGCCTCGGTGGGCGTGATACATTTTTACAGTTAGCTGTCACAAAACAGATCGAAAGTCACTAATGTGCCAATAAAACAAACAATACTGTTTATGTACTACTTCGCTTCATGCCCAAGTGGGCCAATACATGAAACAATTCAACCAATGGTCACATTAATAACAGATTTTCAATTCATTAAGAAGTACAATGGGCCAAATAGAATAAACATGATATCCAAAACCCTTTAGTTTAAAGCTACAATGGACATATAATAATACAACAAAATGCCATACCGGCAATTTAAGCTTAATGAAGGATATTCCTAGATTTTTGCGTTTCTTTCAAATTTTTAGCCATACTCCTTTTTATTCTGTAAACAGAAAAGAAAAAATAAAGATTTCAATTACAAACATAATTAACCACACCTAAAAATACCAAAAAATACTACCTGACTCAATACCACTAAAACCTAATGATAAACTTTAATTACTTTAAAATATGAATTCGAAGCAGCTGGTCCTATGTGAGACTCAATGAACTCTCTGAAATGCTGGAAAAAGTTGTGCGTGTAAAACTACCCTAAGTGTACAGCTAATTCCTCGTCACAATTGTGTCCAGTAGGTACCAGGGTACCATATTGGATAATAAGTTTAGATTCAAGACGTCTTAACTCCTGGACTCTATTTCCTCCTCTTTCATTTGCTTTCACTGAATCCAGTACACAAAAACTTAAAAGATTACTGTTTTGATTGTGGTGGCTTACAAAATGGCGTGCCATTGGATATTGTTTGTCGCCATGCTTGATGGCGCGTAGATGTTCTAGGATTCTGATTTTCGCTGTGTGAATTGTACTACCAATGTACATTTTTTGGCAGGGACAGGACAGCGCATAGACTGCAAAATCAGTGTTACACGTTGTATGTTTAAGAATCTTATAGGGCTTTTCAAGAGGTGACAACACACATTCTTTACAGTTTTTGCTGTATTTACAAGCTTTACATTTTCTACATAAGTTCACCTGGGAATTATCCCGAACTTATCATCCATCTGCGCACAGAGTAAAAGGCACTATTACTGTTTCCATAAGAAGACTCCTGAGAACAGAACGTACACGTTCCAGATACTGCTTGTCTTCTTTACTTCTTCTCGGAAACTTTCAGAAGTGCCGATAATGCGCGGGTGAGGGGATTTTCATTGATATTTAAACCGCAAGGAACAGCATCTGCTGTTGTTAGCCTCCCCCCTTACTCACTTACGATGGCGGCTCGTGGCGAGGTGGCAATCCTCTAAAATTACAAAAAACGCCGTTATCCTTCCGTACTTCGTACCTGGACAAACTCGGCAACCACGAACACTCTTCAGCTTCACCACAGTTCTTTTATTGGGAGCAATTTACCAAACGACCGACTCAACGCGTTTCGGGATGAAAATCCCTTGCTCACGAGTGAAGTGTCCTGAATACAGGCAGTATTTTAAACAACAAACATCACGTGGTTTACAGATTCATTGAAAGAGAGAAAATACTTGGTGGTGGTTTACGTTATAACTCTGTTTTTCAACAAAAACTTTAACTTTCCAAATAATATCAAAAATTGTGCTGCTTTGACATACACATAATTCATCGCGATTAACACATTTTAAATAAATGAATTAACGGTCTGCCTAGTGGCAAATTTGATTGACACATGCGCCTGAACTGCCTCGATGGGCGTGATACATTTTTACAGTTAGCTGTCACAAAACAGATCGAAAGTCACTAATGTGCCAATAAAACAAACAATACTGTTTATGTACTACTTCTCCATGCCCGCAGTTGTCATCCAAAACCATTGCTCAATAGTATTCCTTTGGGAGAACTATTAAGAGCAAAGCGCAATTGTAGTTCAGTTGAAAGTTTTAAAGAAGAAGAAGCTGTGATGATTCAAAGATTCAGAGAAAGAGGATACTCGGAATCAGTGATAACGAAAGCTCAAGTTGAGGTGGCCAAAAGATCAAGAGAGTCACTATTAGCTGACAAAGCAGACAAAAGTGATGAACTGGATAAAATCAGGTTCATCACTACTTTCAATAACCAAGCTCATGAATTACGCAAAAGCCTAAATAAATTCTGGCCAGTTTTGCATACCGATAAAGATATATCGAGCAACATTGAGACTTTCCCACAAATCACTTTTAGAAAAGCTGCTTCATTAAAAAATACACTGTGCAAAGCAATTGAAGCCACACGAGCAAACACTTTAGGAATACAAGGTTTCTACACATGTAGAAAATGTAAAGCTTGTAAATACAGCAAAAACTGTAAAGAATGTGTGTTGTCACCTCTTGAAAAGCCCTATAAGATTCTTAAACATACAACGTGTAACACTGATTTTGCAGTCTATGCGCTGTCCTGTCCCTGCCAAAAAATGTACATTGGTAGTACAATTCACAAAGCGAAAATCAGAATCCTAGAACATCTACGCGCCATCAAGCATGGCGACAAACAATATCCAATGGCACGCCATTTTGTAAGCCACCACAATCAAAACAGTAATCTTTTAAGTTTTTGTGTACTGGATTCAGTGAAAGCAAATGAAAGAGGAGGAAATAGAGTCCAGGAGTTAAGACGTCTTGAATCTAAACTTATTATCCAATATGGTACCCTGGTACCTACTGGACACAATTGTGACGAGGAATTAGCTGTACACTTAGGGTAGTTTTACACGCACAACTTTTTCCAGCATTTCAGAGAGTTCATTGAGTCTCACATAGGACCAGCTGCTTCGAATTCATATTTTAAAGTAATTAAAGTTTATCATTAGGTTTTAGTGGTATTGAGTCAGGTAGTATTTTTTGGTATTTTTAGGTGTGGTTAATTATGTTTGTAATTGAAATCTTTATTTTTTCTTTTCTGTTTACAGAATAAAAAGGAGTATGGCTAAAAATTTGAAAGAAACGCAAAAATCTAGGAATATCCTTCATTAAGCTTAAATTGCCGGTATGGCATTTTGTTGTATTATTATATGTCCATTGTAGCTTTAAACTAAAGGGTTTTGGATATCATGTTTATTCTATTTGGCCCATTGTACTTCTTAATGAATTGAAAATCTGTTATTAATGTGACCATTGGTTGAATTGTTTCATGTATTGGCCCACTTGGGCATGAAGCGAAGTAGTACATAAACAGTATTGTTTGTTTTATTGGCACATTAGTGACTTTCGATCTGTTTTGTGACAGCTAACTGTAAAAATGTATCACGCCCACCGAGGCAGTTCAGGCGCATGTGTCAATCAAATTTGCCACTAGGCAGACCGTTAATTCATTTATTTAAAATGTGTTAATCGCGATGAATTATGTGTATGTCAAAGCAGCACAATTTTTGATATTATTTGGAAAGTTAAAGTTTTTGTTGAAAAACAGAGTTATACCGTAAACCACCACCAAGTATTTTCTCTCTTTCAATGAATCTGTAAACCACGTGATGTTTGTTGTTTAAAATACTGCCTGTATTCAGGACACTTCACTCGTGAGCAAGGGATTTTCATCCCGAAACGCGTTGAGTCGGTCGTTTGGTAAATTGCTCCCAATAAAAGAACTGTGGTGAAGCTGAAGAGTGTTCGTGGTTGCCGAGTTTGTCCAGGTACGAAGTACGGAAGGATAACTGCGTTTTTTGTAATATATATATATATATATATATGTGTGACTGGTTTATACTGTCTTCTAAAATACATAACACATTTAGATATATATTTCTTATATATATAGATATATATATATCACCCTATTAACCCACTGTCCCTAAACCCTTAAATTAACCTTACCACCCAAAACCCATACCCTAAAAATATCCTTTACATCCAAAAATCTATACCCATCCTAAACTTTGAAAATACCCTTGCTATCCAAAAACATATACACACCCTAAACCCAAATATATAGATAGATAGATAAAACATATTAATTGCCTGCAAAATACTTAGATTTACATGCAAAAACATTTACCATGCCTATGCATTTACAGCAAAATTAGTTTTGAAGGCGTTCATGTTGAAGGTATACTCATGAAAAAATTTAGTTGTAAAAACAGTTGTGGTAAAGACTGTTTCGTTGTAAAGCCTTCGTGGTGAAGGCGTTCGTGCTTTTGCTGTTGTTGTTAAGTGTTTCCCATCTCAAAGCCAGCAGGAAGCCACACTGTACGTCAACAAGCACAAGAAGTGTGGTTGATCCTGATTAGATCACTAGGCCTAGTTAGTTAAGTCAAAAAAGAAACCTAAAAGTTAAGACGCCTCTTCGAATTCTAGATGCTCTCACTTTCAGGAGAAGTTTCCCACTTGGTGTTCCAGAAACCCAAGGCCATCTTTGCCATCCTCTTCTGGATGTTGAATCTGGACCCTATGCACCTGGAGATCCCTGTGCCACTGAAAGTTATCAGCAAGTTGAGGTCATTAAAGAGGCTATGCGGAAGTTCTTCAAACTCATTCTACCTCCCTCCATTGCACCTTCTGGCCCCACAGACCCACTAGGTCCCCAGTGGATTCACTGATGTCCCTTCCCTGGCACAGACTTACCCTAGACAAAATCATCCTGGATGTCCCTCTGTCCCTAAACTGCAGGCCTCTCTAGTCATTCGTGCATTAGCTCTGCCTCCGGCAGAGAAAACTAACGTCAACTTGCATTAGTGGTGCTGGCTCAATTTCGCCATGTCCAGAGGCGTGATAGAGTAATGACGGATGCCGATGTCGCCAACTGTCTGTGCACAAGAGCTATTATAAGAGTTTAGTTCCAGATTCAGTCTTGTACCTGGGGAGAGTCACAAGTTGAGGAATCTGTTGTTAGACCGAGTATCCATCAGAAAGAGTGTTACTGAAAGTAGGCAGCTTATTTGTTTTTTCTCATTTAATAATGAACATCCGCATGTTTGTGCACTGTGCATACGTCTGGCTTAAATGCATGGTGAAGTAGCAAGTATTTCCAGTTCACACGTCTTAATTTGTCAGAATTTGCGCCAGACACCTTTTTAATTAATTAATTTACCTTTGTGAATCTGCACCTTACAGCGATCAAAATTCTACAAGAAATAAAAGATGAAACTCTTCCCTCTCATCAATTTAGAGGTATTTCTTGGACTAAAAAGCAGTGTTCATGGTGTGCCTCATGTAGCTTGCAGCTTAATTTGCTAAAACTCTGAGCTGTAAAAGCTTGCCCCGCAGTCTGTTTGCTATGCTCTTGGGCATCCAACTCTAGTCCTACATTTTACTCTGTCTTGCTTACAGTAAAGTTGTCTTGAGAAGTGCACAAGACAGCTTTTCTGATGTTTTCATCTCACAAAACAGTATTGACAATGTTAAAAATCTTTCTTCAGGACGGAACTGATATGGTGGTGAAAGAAGTGCTTCCTGGTGACAGCGTTCATAGCCTCCTGAGCATCCTGGATGTTATAACTGTAAGTTGATATGCTTGAGACATTTAGAATGTTTACCAAAAACACATTTCAAAGTGACAAGCTATAGTTTGTTCAAAGACCATCAGTTTTAGCTGCACTTTGAAAACACAGATCGGTTAAAATTGATTTTCTCTTTGGCATGTTTAGGCTTGCATTTGTTTCATAGCATGAAATCCATTTGGTAGATTAGCATTGTCGGATGGTGTCAAAAATGTCCTTGTAACAAGAGGGTGAGGGCTAAAATCATTTTATTATGGGCCCTTAATACCTGTCAGAATTAAGACATAACAATGCTGTATTTTTGTTAAAGTACAATATTACAAGATATACAGAGGATTCAAAAGTCTGTAGCGTGATCATCGTATAGTGGCTGCTAGAATAATTTCAGCTGGCTCACTTAACATTACTGAAAATACGTGTTAATACTTAAATATGTAAATTACGGTTTTACGGGAAATAGCTCCAATCTTTGTTACTTATTTTTATAAAAATATGAACTAGAAATACTGAATATTTAAAAGTTCCCAGCCCAGCAGTTCACACATTTCCCTACTCAAATGACGGTTCACAGTTTTTTTGTTGTTGCTCATCTAGAGAAAATCCCTTAAATCTGTATGCCTTTGTAGTGGGGGGGAATTTCACAAGAAAGAAGTCCTTTTCATCTTTTTAAGATTTCCTTCCTGCATTAGCTCATTTACTTACGTTCTGTAGAGTGTTTGTTCCTGCTCATCATGTCTTCTTTGTACAAAAATGATTCAGAGTGTAGGAGAAGGATAGGCACTCAAGGTGCTTTTTCACCTGCATGGAATCTTAATATTGTACTTACCAGACTTATGGGTCCACCATTTGAACCATTACTTAAATGTCCTCTCCAATTTTTATCTTGGAAAGTTGCTTTTTTTTAATAGCCATTACCTCACTTAGATGTGTCTGTGCATTCCAGGCTTTAACATTGGAAGAACCTTTCTATCAAATACACAGCGATAGATGGTTCTTAAAACAAACCCAAAAGTGATTTCATCTTTCCACCTCAATCAGCCTGTTGAGTTGCCTGTTTTCTTCCCACAACCAGATTCAGTTGCAGAGAGGGCACTTCACACATTAGGTGTCAAAAGAGCTATGATGTACTATATTGACAGAACTAAAGCTTTTCGAATAACTAAACTACAATTTTTAGAGTTTTCACCCCCACACAAAGGAAACCCCATATCCAAGTCAGGCATTTCTATATGTATATTTAAATGCATTCAGATATGTTAAGCCAAAGCTAAAAGAACTTTGTGTACACCCCCTTGAGCACATTCTACTCCTGAAATAGGAGCTTCCCTGCCTTTCCTGGGCAATATCCACTAGCTGATATATGTAGAGCAGCTACATGGTCTACAGAACACACTTTAACTAAACATTATTGTGTGGATGTCCTAGCACGCTAAACAGTTAATGTAGGTGAGGCAGTGCTGCGTATGCTCTTTAAACAACTGCAACACCCACAGGTTAGCAACCACTTTTGGAGAGCATGACTTTACAGTATGTGCAAAGCATGTGCACCTACAGCCACATATGTCTTATAAAAATTGTTTCCTACTCTGTAAGGATCTGTTCTTGGCCTGTACATTACCAGGCTCCCACCCTTCTCCCTGGTCATTTGTGGCCATTGCAGTTCCATTTTTGCCTTTGCATACACATGGATATCCCTTTACTGACACTTTTCTCTGCTCTGTTCTCACCCGCCTGCGGGAAAACAATTTAACAATGTAGTGATGCCCGTGCACGCTATTACCAAGAGGAGGAGTCACTTTAATTCATGACTCGAAAGACTTCTTTGAAGAAAAACAACTTGCACACATCCTGACCAAATACTAGATGGCAGGAGTATGCAAAGCATGTGAATCTACAGCACTACATGCTAAGAACAGATGCTTACAGGGGAAGTAATCTAATCCTTTTCATTCTTCTCACACGCTCATAATGGGTATGTGGGAACAAGTCATGTGGTATAATGTGACTAGAGGTTCAGGTATAGGCAGTCCATATTTGTGAATAACTGTCTACTCATGCACCAGTCACCACAACCCAACAATTGATCAAGTGTAAAAGTTCTTATGGATGGTGGCGATTAAATCATTACTTGCTGTAATAATAGTTAAGAGAGCTGACATAAGGTATCAAACCATAGTTTTTCAAATGTAATAGAGTAAACGAAACTCAGGAGTCAGTAAAACTGAACGCTCTGAAATCAGTAGTCTGTAGTAAAATAATTTCATTAGCAGCTATCCACAAGAGATTAAACCTGATGAACCAAGTCAAATTGTATGCAGAGATAAAGAATTGGAACAGAGCCTGCCCTTACTTTTAATGATGTTCGACCTGAAAACACGTCAACTCTAAAAGCAGACTGGCCTCGAAATTCGATGTCTGGATCCGAAGGCACACCACCTTCAAGCAGTACTTTGTAAATGAGCGCACATCATTCTTTAAAACAGGGTCCACCACGACAAAAGTCTTTGAAACAGCATGTCAATTCCTTTTAACCTCGAAAATATTCTTTCTTCACACACTGAGGACAGTGAAGATTTGTCCCAGAGTGTATTCTCATTGATCCAAACACTGGCCACATTGCCACAAGGAGTGAAGAGCAACATTTGAGTCCAAAGCACAAGGGACTACTAAGGCCAAATCACCTTTGACAGAGGGCCTAGCCACTCATACCTGATCTATAGTACACTGGTGCAGATGGTGAGGAACAATGGGATGAGGGGACCCTGCTCTGCCCAGAGATTGCATGGATCACGTCTTTAATGGATCAGACAATAATGAACTCGATGAGTCGTACCATCTGAAGCCTTCACCACCAGATAAAACTTCAGCATACCACGGTATCATACAAAGGATCGCTTTTAAGTATAAATGTTACTATTTCTCCAGAGGAAGAACTGGGAGATTCAATCATTGAAATCATTTCTTGTACTGAGGGGATCATTCAGGAGTTACCAATGTTATAAACCGTGCTCAAAAACACATTAAAGATTTTCAAGCCACTGGCCATAGTCTGCTTTATTACTCCAGTGGTGGAACATAAATACAAGGCTTACCCAGAAGAGGCACTCTACAGTCGAGGCCATGCACATACTGCTCTTAACAGAGAACTCAAACATGAGGCTTTGCAGAAAATCAGAAAAGAAAACATCAAAGACAAATCCATGGGTGCTCTACAACAGCAGAAAACTTTTCAGTGCCACCATAAAAAACACGCCACCCAGCAGGGTCCAACATATGCTCCAGCAATCCGCCCATAGTCATCAGCATTCTTCTCGGATTCATTTTTAAACATGAGGGTCTTTTGAGGCTCCAGCTAAACCGTGGTAGGGATAACCAGAGCAGGGGATTCTCTGATTCCAAGCTGTGACACTGTTCTTGTTCCCAGCCTACTCAACCCCTGATGATGCATCACCTGTTGCGGAAGGCTGAGGGACTCTCTTGGGTCAAGGAGTCCACTTCATGTACTTTCTCACCACTCACAAATGTGCAGTGTATGCCCTATCATAGCTCTATGAAGACTATACACTTCTAAATTGGGCAAAGCAAGCATGGTATTTCTAACTGTTGGAGATGTTGTTTCAACCATACTGCATACTCCATCTCAGCTAAGATTTGCTAGCTCAGTGGTGCAGTGGCCAGGGCAACTGACTCTGGATTCCGGAACAAGGGGGCTCACTGTTCGATACCCAGTGCCGGCGGCAGGTTAGCCCAGCACCTTGTGACTGAGCAATTGCTTGCTTAATCCTAGCGCCGGGACACCTCTTCGGAGGTAGCTGTGTGCTTTACAAATGCTAGTATTTCATTTTTTTTTCATTTCAACAAAAAGGTCAGGTCTATCATCCCAGTCAAGAATTACTGAATGTGGTGATCTGGCTCCTGAAGTCTTAGTTTGGGGACTTAAACGTGCCTGTACACTGCATGGAAATTCTCGAGGATGCACGTCATCCTGCAATGCTTCACAGCCAAATGTAAATTCTTCGCCATCGGACATAGTTAAATTTCTACTTGCGATACAGAAACTGGCCTTAGCATACACTTCATTTCAAGTAGACACATGTTTACCGGACCATGTGACTGGCCAGTTTTTCATTGTAGTTTGTGATGAATTTGGAGCCGCAAAGCAAATTCTTAGACCTTGTCTTGACACAGTGTCTTTGGTGGTCAGGTCTATTGGTTAATCTGTGACCATAAGTAGACACACTTTGATGAGTTTTACAGTGCTCTCCGGTGACATCCAGTCAAATCAGATGGATATGCATTTTGACAGTTGGCACCCCTTGAGCATAAAGCCGATTAGATCTTGAAGAAATTTTAAAAGAGGTGCATTTACTCGCTCTATGAACTTGGTTTCTTCTGCCTGCCAGTTCCAAAAGTAGTATAGAAAATTCAAAGGCTACTCGAGAATTCAGTCTTATGGGCAACACCATCCTCCTTATCCGAGTGAAGTTTTTCAGGTTATGGAGGCATGGCAGCTCCAAGGTTCACAAAGGACAACAACAGCAGTCTGCTTCCCCCGCCAATCCATTTTAGTAAACTATCGAAGGTGGACCCGCATCGTGTCGGAAGGGTTTACCTTCTTGTAGATGCGCTGACAGTCCTTCACCACAGGCTGTGATGTCCTTCAGATTATACAAAGGATACATCCTCCCTTTTCAGTAACCTGCTTCTCCCTCCCAATGTTATTTTATCTAGCCCCCCCCCCACCCCACCCCTATGCTGAATCTTTCCAGTTCAAGGTTCTACCTTGTCTGAGAAAAGGTGCCATTGAGCTGATTCAAATGAGATTGAGGAGGGATGTTACTCCCAATGCTTCCTAGACACCAAGATGGATGTAGGCTTCATCCCATTCTGGTCTTTGTGTCCAGGATTCCTTTCTTCGCTAGGATATAGTCACTTTTGTCCCTTGCAGTTGCTATTTAAGCCATGAGGTTTCAGATATTTGGATCACTTGACACACCGGATCAGTTTTCTTTATATCGGTACTGCCATCTCACGACACGTTAGGCGCTCCTTAGTGGGTTTTGAAGGTCAGTTTTGCAGTCTCAGCATTTAGCCACACTTCAGCACCTTTTTTTCTTCAGAGAGTTCCTATCGCTGATATTAGTGAAGGTTGGTGATGTCTGCATTCCAGTGCTGCGATGACTCCGTGCTGAAGGTGGGCTCTCTGCAGTTGGTGTCAGACCATATCCAGTGTACAATACTTTCACTTTGGGTGGGGAGGGGGGCCAGCCAACACAGAGACCCATTTTTGGGTGTGAAAAAGGCCGTTTTATTGAAAACAGGTGCATATCACAATGTCCAACCTAGGCTATTGCCTTACAAACTAAAACCTCACTATACATAAATTCACTGAACCTCCATATCCCCTCCCCACCCCTACGACCCCCACATAAATCCCCCACCCTGCCGATAACATAACATTCCATAACAATCCCACTACACAGTATTGCAGTTTCCAACTCCTGCCCTCTACTAAAACCTACACCCCTACCTGCCTTTCTGCAACTGTAACTAGCTAACCCCTAGTCTAAACTTAGCCTACCTGCCTAACCTTCCCTTGGCCCTGCCCACAAAACTTCCAACATTTAACTAAAAACTTCTGCCAATGTAGCTAACTTCTTAACAACCCCGCCACCCAGGAAAAAGCGGGAGCGTAGGCGGTGATGCCGCCTCCCCTTTTTTCTGCCCCCCCTGCCCTGGTAGGACTGTTCCCTGAACCATCCTAGACATTCAGAATTCTAGCAAGAACTTACCTAATCTCCAGCAGATACAAGTCCATCCCCAAACGGGATAAATGGACCCCATCACTCCTGAAGAATTCCACTGTGTCGAACTTCATCTCCCTGTGGGCAATCCTGAACACCCCCAGTTTTCTGCAAAACCGCGCCATCTCTGTATTCAGTTTCTTCCTGGCCCTTTCCACTGCCCCGGATTAACTGCACCCCTCCAGATCCTATGCGGAACAAACTCTGTCCAGATTACAGAACACCCAGACCACTGGCGCTTCAACAGGGCCAAGTCCCTCTTCATGCGTCGCAAAATGACCAAACCCTTCTCCTGAACCATATAATTTTCCCCCAAGTGGAGCAACAAAATGTCGGGGCACCTACCAGCCACCAACATCCCATTCAGTATACGCAACAGTTCTCTCCAAAGCATGCCCCCCCCGCCCCTTCCAATGAACTTTGAATAAATCTTTATTAAACCCCAAACTTTCCCCGAAATAGCTGCCACGTGCCTGGACCTGGTCCCACTTCACGAATGAATGCCCCACTATCCATATCGTCATCTCCCTGGCGAGGGGACCCGCAACCGAACCTGAAACCGAAAAACTGCGTGAACAAAGGAAAGACACATAACCGCGCTATAACCCCCCAGTGGCGCCGTACGCATATCTCCTGTAGCAGCCTGAAGACCATCTTCCCAGCCTCATGAAGTCTTCCCTCCCCAACCCCTGTTCCTGGCTTCAGATGCGGCCCCAATCCTGAAGGAATGTGAACCAAATCCCATGCTGGGCAGCCCTAGCGCAGTAAGCGATTTACGCAAAGCCGACAATACTTGAAAAGCAGTCACTCTGCGCCCATCCTTGTGCATGAACCCCCCCCCCCCCGTCATATCGCCCTGAAAGTGCCCTCCATCGAGCCTCCCATCTGCAAGGATAAGTTAAAAGGGGGTCCACTACTTGCAATGAAACCCATTTTCCCACGCCACGCTGATCTGTCTTGGACTTATGCAGCCAAGTGCAAACCCGATCCCGCCACGGGACCTCATCTGCCCAGGTAATACCCCCTGCATGTTTCTGACCCAACAGTTCCGAAACCCGGAATGCTCCAACAAACATCCACACCATCAATGTGGAAAAAAGGCACTCTTCAAAACTGTCTTCACATACAGAGGCCAACACTCCCAACACATTCACCAGTAGGTCCCATGACAAAGGCTGCCGGACGCGCCCAGTTGTACCTTGCTCCCTGGCCCAACCCTCTAACATCCGCGATCCCAACTCCCCCGCCGATGGAGCGTAGCCCCACAGAAGCTTCCCCACGAATGCAATCCCTGCCAGTTTGCCCGAAATGGTCACTCTAGAGAGCCCTTTATCAATCAGCTGCAATATAAACTGTGTCACGTCTTCTCTCCTGTGCTCCAAAGAAGCCCTCCACTGTGCCCCAAAGTCCAGAATTCCTGCCAGGCTAAGCTATATGACGACCTCGTGGAAAGTGCCAGAAAGCCTATCACCATCTGTAACATCCGGTGTTGCCTACGTACCACAACTACGGTGGCATGGGGGTCGGAGTCCTGTCAGCATCCTTGGCAAACCCACGGAATCTCCCCCACTGTGAACGAGACAAAGCATCCGCACAGCCCGTAAAGCTATGTCATAACGCAAGCAGCCCAAAACACACTCATAGCAGCTTCAGTACCTGCTCGTCTCTAGCGGACTGCCGATTGACAATTTCCACTACCGCCATATTGTCAATCCTAAAAGTCACTTTCTTGTGGGCCAGTTGTCCCCCCCGTCCCCCCTCCCCAATAGCGTCACTGCAACTACCAGGGGGAAAAATTCCAGGAAAGCTATGCTCCTACCCCCCGCCCCACACTCACTGGGCAACTGTTCTGCGCACCATTTCCCCTGCCAGTAGAGACCAAAACCATGGCTGCCTGCGGCATCTGAATAAAATCTGGACATCCCACACCATGTCCTCCTTCCACGCCAATGGCACGCCATTGAAATCCTGTAGGAAAAACGTTCACATCCGCAAATCCTCCCTCACTCCCGCTGACCGTCGTACATGGTGATGCGGCTGTCTCTGTCCTGAGAATGCCCTACCAAGTTGTCTTCAAAAAGTCCTCCCTACTCTCACTACTCTGCATGCAAAGTTACGGTGTCCCAGCAACACCTGAATTTCGCGAACTGTGACTGTCTTTCACCAGCATGACCCCCAGCAGCTCCAGCATCCTCTGCTTTTTGTCCCTTGGCAATCGTGCCTCCAGTACTCATGAATCCAACTCAATCCCTAAAAAGGACAGAGCGGTACTGGGCCCCATTGTCTTTTCCTGCACCAAAGGTACTCAGAGTTCCCTCATGATCTCTTTGAAGCTGTCCAGTGCTGTCTGGCACTCCGTGGAGTCTGAGGTGCCCACAAAGGAAAAGTCATCCAGATAGTGTGTCATCAGCTGGAAAACAACCACTGTAAGAATGAACTGAAGCATTCAAATAATGCGCAAGACATAGAGCAGCCCATCGGTAAGGCTTTGTCCACGTACCATTTACCGTTTAAATGGATACCCAAGAGGTCCCAATCCTCTGGGTGGACTGGAAGCAGCCGGAAAGCAGACTTTGTCGCATTTTGCCATTTCCGAAGTTGCGCCCGCGGTCACTACCATTGACATAGCCACGTCAACCGATGAATAAGACACAGAAGCCTCTGTGTCGACAATAATATCATTCACAGAATTGCCTTCTGGCCAAGACAGATGCTGGATTAACCGAAATTGCCCCTGTTCCTTCTTGGGGACCACTCCAACTGGGGAGACAATCAAATTCACCAATGGCCACTCATCAAATGGACCCGCCATGCGGCCCTCTCGAACTTCCTTGTCCACTTTGTCTTGCACCACCTCCGGGTGCTCCCTAGCTGACTGTAAATTGTCCACCCAACATCTAACCCTGGGACACTTGTACCCTAACCTAAAACCGACAATAAAACCATCCTGTTGTATTTTCGCAGCCTTCTGGTCGTCGTAACCCAGTAAGGCTGCCACTAAGTTGTCCACTCTAACCGGTGTACGAGCCTTTTGGCCCAGCCCCTCTAGCCCCTCTTCCCCCCCCCCCCGCCAGTTTGCTGCTGCTGTCCCCCTGACTTTAACCTCCCTTGGTGCCACTGGTGACCCCCCGACTGCTGTCCCGACCCCCCCAAAGCAGTTAACCAAGGCGTGTCTGCCTCCACATTTCGAGCAGTCATGCCTGAATCTGCAAAATTCCTGTGTGCACATTCCTTTATTGAAATCCCAGTAGGCCCCACCCGATCCTGACTGTCCTCTTCCTGTACCCCCCACCCCTCCCCGGGTGGGTTGGCCCTGAAAGGGCCGATAAACGAGAGGAAGCCTGCTGGCCGTGAATATCGTCTTCCGTTCTCTAGCAGACCCCATAGTGTGCTGCCAGAGATCTGTATCTAACTCCTCCCACTTAGCTTCGGTGTCCCATGCCATACGGGCTCTAAACTCCTTGTCGTATTGTGCCCAGGCATAGCCCTCCCCTGCAATCTGCGCCTTCCTGATGACGTCCATGTACTTAGAGAGTCACACACCTCTCAGGGTATTTTTCGCAATACCCGCTTGCATATATTAGAAAAGCTGCCGTCCAATTCTCAATAGTGAGGGCACTCTTGGCCGCTTGGCCAATTCGTACTCTTCCTCTTCCGAAACTTCCTCCCTGTGTAGTAATTTAAGCATTTCCACATATTCCCCCTTCCAGATGCGCTCTATAATGGCCAACATCAGATGCGCTCCCAACGGCTTTGTTACCCCCATATACGGCAGCTTCTTAATCTCGATTCCTTACTTTCTGGTTTCACAACTGGCTCTACCATCCCCCCCTGCTACGTCGCCCAGCTCTTTGGCCTTCGTGTTGTCTCCGTCCGCTTTACCTGTGTCATCAGTGCCAACCCCCACATCCAGTACATATTTTCCTTTGCTCAACCTCCCTCCTTCTCCCCCCACCTCCTCCCCTGCCCCGATCCCCACCGAAACCATCTTAGGTTTCAACCCTTCCTGTTGTTTACCTGGTTCCAAAGAGGGTGCCTGTCGTGCTGCATTCTGCCTTTGGACCGGGCCAACCTGTCCACCAACCCAGATGCCCGGCCTCGCTGAGAAGCCGGACCGCTGCTAAAACTCGATTATCCTCACTTGCCATCGCCAATCCCTACAACTACCACCTCCGAAATATAAACTACTCGCCAAATCACCCTCCACCTGCCTCACAAAAACTTTCCCTACTGCACGCTTAGCCACTAGGTCACCAGAACCTAAAATGGGCTATAAACCCCGTTGGGCTGCATTTGGGCTATACCCTAGCAGCCCAATTCCAGAAAATGGCCGGTGATTCCCCCCCCCCCCCCCCCCCCCTCGTCAGACCTCCCGGGGCTCGTCTGCCCCCCAAACCCTGCTTGTGACATGGGTTTCTTTTTCATCAAAGCTGAAGTCTTTGTTTCAGCTTATGCAACATCTCCCATTTATTGTGACTGTACAAGGGCAATACCCCCAAGGCCTTCTTTTTTGTGCAGAGTATGGGGCATTTGAGGCATGATACAGATGTTTCGAGAGACTGTACCAACCAGGAGGGTGGCTGGTACTCACTTTTTCTTTGTGTAGACGCTCTAACGCTATGGCTGTAGCCCTGGCTTACAAAGTCTTGTTGACTGCTCATCATCTGGCCAGTTCGCTGAACACAATGGCAAACAACTTCAGTGTGCGTCATCGTACTGATGAAGAGTGTCGCTTTCACCCAGAAGTGACTCTGTACATCTGCGCCTTGTAAGACACCGCTATGGTGGATTGCTTTACTTCTCACAGAAGCGCTCACTTTTTTTGTGCTTCCTCTTCTGTTCCCACTGTGGGTGCCTCTGCGAAGCACATTCCCCGTGAAGGGACAATTATTACGTGTCTTTGCCCATTCATCTCTTTGCTAGTGTTTTGGGGAATTTTCATTAGGAAAACTGCAAGTGATTAAATGTAATGCAAGTTGTGAAGGGTGTGACATGCAGACCTTTTATGCATTTCTGCGTCTTCTCCTCCACTTCCGCCCTGAGTGGTTCTTCAGGCATGGGATGAAACTGGCCATCTCATCTCTTTTGATCTACCTCTTGGGGTGGTTGATGTTACCTTTGCTGTGCACTGTCCTAATACCAGAATTGTGGAGGGCAGTTGGTAGACACATGTTGTTGTGCCGAAGGCCAGGTAGATCCTCTTTGTACAAGGTTATCAGATGTGTTACTCTTGTACTATCTTAGTTCAACAAAGCTTTGCTCTATGTTGTCATTGTCTGTCAAACTCATCCTTGTCCCTCTTTAGAGAAATTGACTTGCATGCTCTTTCCTTCACTGTTTGTCATACCTCTGTGGGACAATAACTTGGTGCTTACTTTTCGGAAGGGTTCACTGATCAAACCCATGCACAGCTGGCCCTGTATGTCTGCTGACCATCAAGTCTGTTTAACATGTTTGAGAGCGGAAGACTTTTCATGTGTCTGCCCTTCACTTCTATCTTTCTTGACTAGTTGCAGTTTCGAGGTGTAGAGAAGAATAGGTAGGTAGAGTATCCACTAGAAAGATTGTTACTGAAGGTAAGTAGCATATTCTTAAACTCGTGTCATCTTTCCTGAAGGTTACTTGTTTGTGGTCTTGTAAAACAAATAGTACACCTCTAGCCTCTTCCTTTATTGTCCTTCTGGGACACTGGCAGTGGGTAAGTTTGATGTGGCCAGTCTCACATGCAACCAGATCAGGAGACGTAAATGGCTCATTTGTACCGCAGTATGGGTGAAGTGCGTGTTCTACCGGGAACTCTTTTCCGCTCCTTTCATCAATCCCATTCAGGCCGCTTGATTTCCAGGGAGGGGATTAAAGGGGGGGGTTCTGATGACCCACATCCATCATCTGGCCCCTTTACGAAGGGTACCAATCTTATACTAACCTATCCTCCAAAAGGAGGTGGATGGAGCTAACTGCTAGGCCATGTCACTACACTGGGCAGCAAGAAACCCCATACCGGTGCCAGTAGCATCGAGCACCACCAGGAAATTGTAGCTGGACACTCTAGGTACCACAAGCATGAAGACCACTTCTGATCTGGTCAATCTAGTTAAGGATTCTCCAAACCACTGGGGCACCACTTCCCTCCAGTTTATACTGTGTTTGTGTGTAGATAATTGCAGATGACACCTACCTGTCTAAAACTGCCCAACCTCTGCCTACATTTTATGGCCGTTCTGCTCGGACAGGAGAATACTCAGGTTTATGTAACATGGTTTGATACTTGCGGGTCAAAGCGCCACACGCATTAGATTCCTCCTGCCGTGCTAAGCTCTTTAGAGGTGACACTCTTGTATCCGTGTTTTTATCGTGTAACGGTTAGGACGGTGGACCGCGGAGCTGGGAACCAGGCTCGAGTCTCGGCGGGACGCTCAACATTCTGTGATGCTGGGCAAATCATTTAATCTCCCCGTGCCTAACTATAAGGAATGTGTTCGTCTGTATCGCAACTGGTGCTCATGTAAAGCGTTCTGATACCTCCGGGTCTAGTGCGCGCAATATAAAACTCCACACACAAAAAAGTGTACGTGTAGCAAGGATGCCCGACCCCCCTTCACCCTCCCTGGGAAGTAAAAGACAGTCCTGTTTGGCATGCAGTGGGTACACTCCTAAGCCGTACTTGCTGTACTACTGGCAGCGAAGTCCCTGAGTTCTGTGATATCATTCCTTGAATTCTGCACAGAAAAACAGATGGGTGGAAACCAAGAAAAAGCCTACAAAACGATAGCCATTTCCGCATGAACTGCACGTTTCACCTCGCCTTTTTCTGTTGCATTCTTGTGTATCATTTCCCGAGTGTAATTGGAAGTACTAGACGAGGGCGGCACAGAATACGTCCAATCAACCCCACGCGTGACAGAGAGATTGTGAAAAACTGTTACCCTCGCTTGAACAAACGCCTTCGGTGTTTTGTTTTTCCCCTCTCCATTTTTTTTTGGCTCTGGCGCGCTAAATGGAGAACAGCGACACGCCCGTGGGTAGTGGAGAGAGGCTGACACTTAATGAATGCACATTGGCGCTAGATTGCAATTTCAGTCACGCTATAAACACAGTGTTCACAGGCTGTTGATTTTGATTACAGTGTGTTCTGACGTCCGTCAAGTGCACTGACGGTGCGCGCGGTGTCTGGATCCCGGCGCGGGCTTCCTTGTTCCTAGGCGGCGCGCGCCCCCGGGCTCTGTTCGTTGCGCCTCTCGTCTGTGCGACTGAAATATTAGATGCCTGGCAGAGGATTAAAGCCTTCCATGTTTACACTGCGATTATAACCTATTCACTTTGCTAGCGAAGGTTACCTAATTACTAGCTACCCGTAAAGCTTAAATGTTGAGAGCTTTTAGTGGCGTGGGTAGATCAGCATCTTGCCGAAATGACGGAAGGGTTTCCAAATCTTGATTAGGTTTGTGTTCTTATGGGTTTTTTTGTGTTACGAAGGACAGGATTGCAAAATCTTCAAAATACTAAACCTGGATTTTGACCGCGCCCTCATCAGTTGTCCTGCCCCCTCATTCTCCATGAAATATCATGCCTCGGTTTACTGAAATCCGTGCGTGCCTTATTCAGAGTTCCCACCCTACCATTCTTTTCGTATTTTGTCCCCCGAGATCCTCTGTATGTATTTTGGCTGCGCTTGTGTGGTCCCTAATTGAGGAGCCACGCAAACACCGACTAAAGTGCCCCAAGTAGGAACCATTGGTGGCTAAGAAAATATCCACAAATTATCTCCCAGCCCTGTGTTTATTGAGGCGGCAAGACACCTCACTCCCTTACACAGAACTCGGGGGTGTGCAGGGAAAATGTCCACAGACAACATAGACAAACGTTGTGTGACCAATGTTATTGTGCACCTTTTAGCCCCCAGAAGTGACTGAGAACACGAGAGACTGTGATGACTGTCAACATCTCTGGAATCCCTTTTTTTCTTCTTTCCTAGTTGGTAATCGTGAGCACCCCCTGGTGTTACATAGGCGGAACAGTGGAGAATGGATTCTGCTCACGAGGTATAGCAAGCCTTGACGGCCTCTCATCTTTGCTAGTGTTCCATCAGTTAATGTAGGAAACACGAACATGATTTTCATATCTATGCAAGTTGATTTATCGACTCATTAAAATCAAGTAATTGGTCCTCATAATATTAGATGCAATACTACAGTGAAGAGGAGCAATTGTCCCTTACAATAGCTTTATGAACACAGGCTCCTCTTTTAATGGGTACCCTGTTTACTCTGCCTTGGTTCAAAAGAGGGTCAGCCCATAACTCTCTTCTCCTGGGTGGTGGCTGGCTCGCTTTCTCACCAAAGCTGTCTCCTTTGGGGGCGTAACAATGCCACAACAACCTCTGCTGCATACAGGGAGCAAGACAGCCTGCTCTGTCGAGAAGCGCCCTCTCCTTTTCACACGTCCCTGTCTCACTTTCTGTAGTCTTGAAAGTCGGCTCCTGTATCTACCTTTAGTGAATGATGACCGAGAAGCCGGGAACGCTTAACTTCTCACTCCCCATTTTATTCTTTCACCCTCCCTCTTCAGTAATGTTTATATATTGCTGCCTAGTCCTTGATCTCGTGTCTGTTTACATCCACATCTTCACTTCCTGCACTTTACTCCACTTACCCTATTCTCACTATTCACACCTCGCTCCTCTTTGTCTCTCTTTACACTGTTGTTCCAGTATAATTCGCATACCTATCTCTTTCTCCATCCTTTCCCAAACCATTATGATCAGTGTCTGGAATGGTCAATCCCTTAGATAAAAATCCACATTCAGTCTTTAACTTTTCCTTTACTTGATTTTTCCCTTTCTTTAAGTTACTGATGAAAGAGTATTCTTTTGTAATTTCGTAAGTCCAGCCACCCTTACTACTTCCTGTTCAACTTACTGTCAGACACCACTTTCCTCCAGTCCAAACCGTGGGATGGCCATTTTCTTTCACCCTTCTTGCATCCCCCTCATTTTACTCCACCATAACTTCTGACCTTTTCACTTTTGATGTTAATTTTCATTTTGATCATCATCCTCAATCCGCTACTTGCTCTCACCTCTTTCTGTGACGATGTTGACACTCTGCTTGTATACTTTCCTGTCTCTCCTCCTAACCAACAATCCAGTTCTCTCCATTTGTTTCTGATGAATTCCTTGTGTATAACAGTAACTTATGCGGACAGATCCTTTAATGTTGCAGCAGCCAAAGCATGGAACTGTCTACCATATGCTTGAAACCCAACCTAATCAAATGTAGGAAAGCCATTAAAATGTGGCTTTTTAACCAGTAACTTCCCTTTCTTTTAGACCTGTACCGTTACTGTCATTAACGTCAATATGTTTTGCTTAAATGCACTCTATAAAAACAAAGCAGATGAACTGCCTCATGGCTAGATAGCAAACTATGCAATTTTAATTTATTAGTAGGAAGTGCGTACCGGGCAAAGAATTAACTTAGGTTTACTCCAATCTGACCTGAAGCTCCCACTGCTGACTTGGAGCTTCGAGATCTAAAGTTGCACAGCGCTATTCACAAAAGTAAATTACACTTGTGAGTAAGTTACTTGTGTAAGTTTACTCTCACACTTTTAAGTACATTTACTGCTTACGTTTTTTCACAGAATCCAAGTGTAAAATTATTCAAAAGTGTACACTTACACATCTCTGCCCCATGAAAAAGGAGTGGAGCCAAACTTAAGAGTGCAAGTTACTACTGCTAAAAAAGAAACATTAGTAGGTCCAGGACCACACGTGGCCAGACACAGATACTTCAACACACTCTCATACAAAATAATGCAAGTAGGGACTTAAAATAAAACATCATGGGAGATCATGTTAAATTAAAGTATTTAAAATAGTTAAAATATATCAATGAATATAATTTATTGTAAATAGTAGATACAAATAAAACATTTATTTATAAAATATTTTAACAACCGTTTTTAAATTTTAAAATCATTGTAAAATTTCATTGTAATTACATACAAGTAAATTTCTTTAAATAAATTCTAGACAGCACTTTTAATAATTAATGCATGGTAATTTGTTTTTCTTTCTGTGGGATTTCATTAAAGAAAAATTCAAAAAACTGATTGTCATTTAATAAATGTATTATAATTAAAGATTTATTTCAAAATGAAATTAATAGTCCTATGGGTTTTTTTTCTTTACAAAGTTTAATAAATTTGATCAAATCTGCTAATTTTTAAGATTCCTGGAAACAAGCATAGGTCATATCTACTGTGAAAAAAACAGCGCTGGTCATCTAATTATAGACCTATATCGGTACTACCAGTCCCTGATAAGATGCTTGAAAGCACATAAATCTTCAGGTTTCCTCTTGTCTCGAAGCCTATAACATTCTTGATTCTTTCCTATTTGCCGCATATCACAGGACCAATCCTTCTCGTTGTGTCTGAATACTTGCAAAACATCTTAGACAATGGAGAAACAGCTGCCCTTGTTCTTTGTGACTTGTCGGTTGCATTCAACACCATATCTCATTCTATCTTGACCCAAAGGCTAGCAGAGATAGGAGTTAAAGGATCAGCTCTTTCATGGATTACCAACTTTCTCACCCACAGAATTGTCTGTCTCCCTATTTACTCCTTGGGTTTAACCTCCTTAGACTATTGAGTGTCACTAAGATCACCTTGAGCCCACGATCTTCAATTAAAAAAAAAAATTTGTGTGTGTGCATATATGTGTGTGTATATATGTATGTGTATGTATGTATATGTTTGTGTGTGCGTGCATACATATATACATACGTGTGTGTGTGTGTGTGTGTGTGTGTGTGTGTGTATATATATATATATATATATATATATATATATATATATTCACTGAAAAAATCATAGGTTTCACACACGTTATAGTTAGGAATTAGCATTTAAAAAACCTTGCAAATTCACTGAAAAAACCATAGGTTTCACACATGTTATAGTTAGCTGTACATTTCACTCGTAAAAAACCAATGAAATTCCACGTTATAGTTAGTGCAGGCAACTATAACTCACGCGACCGCAATCCTCTGCTGATGATGTCAGATATTACATCACTGATGACATATGTGTCTTTTTGAAAAATAAATATTTGTAATATATGTATAGCTAAAGATACAGTATTAGCATCAACAGAGGATTGCGGTCGCGTGAGTTATAGTTGCCTGCACTAACTATAACGTGGAATTTCATTGTTTTTTTACGAGTGAAATGTACAGCTAACTATAACATGTGTGAAACCTATGGTTTTTTCAGTGAATTTGCAAGGTTTTTTAAATGCTAATTCCTAACTATAACGTGTGTGAAACCTATGGTTTTTTCAGTGAATTTGTACGTTTTTTTAAATGCTAAGTTATGTATTTTTTTTTTATTTTTGCGCGCACAGTGCGCTTCGCGCACAGTGCACGCGCTGTGGGCGCTCGGTGCGCTTCGCGCACCGAGCGCCCACATTGCGCATTTCGTACCGTGCACGCCTCCCCATTTTTTTCAAAATATCAATTGTTTTTTTCTCCCTTGGGGGTCCTTAGATTTATATATTAAATGTGATTGTTAACTTTTTTTTTTTTGGTTTTTTTTTTTTACCGTACGCGTACGGTAAGCTTACCGTACGCGCACCCCGCGATTTTTTTTAAAAATTATTAAATGTATTTTTCATACTTTTTGGCCCTTCGTGAACCCCCTGACGAACGCTAGGGGGTCTGCAACTCTCTTCGTTGCCCCCTTTTCATGTTATCTACCTTTTTTTTTCAGTGCGACAGACAGAAAATGGCGGCCGATACTTCCTGGTTTCGACCGATTCGAATGTTTACTTTGATCTAACAACCAATCAAACGCGCTCGCGCACGGCACCGTACGCGTACGGTAAGCTTACCGTAAGCGCACGGTAAGCGCACGGAGCGCTGCCACAGATATATATATTGATTTAAATGCTATTTTCTCAGGAACTACTGAACAGATTTACACCAGACCTACAAAAGGCACTTCCTTGACCTTATGGCTACCTCTCTGCCAAATTACAAGTAATTCTGTTCAGCCGTTCGGGCTGTAGCTGTGTCTAAAGGTCCTATGGAAAAATGCATGGGGAAAACGCATTTTGGGACCCCACTTTTTTCTTAGCCCCCGCTTGACGAATCACCCCGAGACTTTCAGGGTAGGAGCGGAGCGTAGCGCCCCATTAGTTTTGAAAATTTCGCGAGGATTCGTCAACCGGTGCCAAAGTTATTCAAAATAGAATTTTCAGATTTCCTATGGAAACATGGTCCTAACTATAACTATCTACTGGCGACCGCCAGTAGATAATATATATATATATAATACAAAAAGAGTTGCCCCTAGGTGGGATGAACTCCCAGGTGGATATTACGCCAAAGCGTCTGGCAGGAAACCACAAATGGACTGGTTGCAGGATTGCACCACCGCGAAACACTTCCGGGTCCGCGGCTGTTTTATTGGGGCAGTTAACTGTGGAATAGAAGGTACCTGTTATATGCAAGGGAGCCGGCGCGAACATCGGCAATCCTTTTAAAGACATTTTTTTTAATGTGAGTGCCGGCGGCGACCCACTTGGGTTTTACTGAACCACCAGTCCCAGAAAGCATTGCCTCAGGTGGTTCACCTGAGCATAATTATTACGGGGATTTACTGATGGTTGCCGCACGCCGTCACGTCACATTGTCTGCCACTATTGTAGTACAACAAAATGTAGTTTGCAAATTGGTTCCGAAGTGTCTAATCATTGACCAAGGAGGCAAAATATGCGGCAGGTTATTTGAAAAGGAGTAGGATGAAAAACAACTAAACTATTGTGCCCTCATTTTATATGCCCTGCACAACGATTCCCTGATTAGCATTCATTGTTAGATTTTTATGATATATATTTTCAGTCCAATCACCGTGGAGTATTGTGGAACTAACATAATCGGCTGATAAACAAAGTTGCTGTTACCAGTGTAAGATGTTGCTTGCCTTCCAACAAAACGTCTTGCAGAAGAAAGTGATTTTCACCACACATGGGTTGTTCAACATAGTGGCTTTTAGGTAGATGAAAAGTTGGGTTTATCTTTTGCTAACCCATTAGGACTTTCTTAATAGCATAGGAATATTTCGATGTAAATTCTGTAGTCTCATTATCTTCTAAGAGAAAGTTTGAAATGAATAGTTCTAAGTAGTGAATCTTTTTCATGCCTGAATCTTTTTCACTATTGGTGTTAGTTGGAAAAGTGAAGCGAGCTGCTTCATGTGGTATCCTGAAGCAGACTTGGTTTCCTTAAGTGCACATTTATTGTAACAGTGCATCATTCGCCATTATGTCACAGTGTGCACTGATTCAATTGTGGGAAGAGGGGATAATCAACCTGAACTGGAGTCGGAAGTGCTACTTCCAACAGGGCAAGTGGGGACAGAAAGAGAATACACAATGGTATAATGGCTTAGGGGCACAAAACCAACCTGGGGTCCCTTAAAACCGAATTTTAAAGTAAAACACAGTTTCAACATAAGTAGCGGTGGCAACCAGAAACTTATTATTGTCTAAAAAAACCCAGCATCCACAAAGTCTCAACTTGATATTGAACAATGTGTGAATAGTTTCCTATTCTGGAAGAACACACATGTTTATTTGTGACAGTCAAAATTAAGTGTGTTTTCAGAGAACATCCCCTAAATTGATCAGGGTGTCGGGCAAGTGTTGCCCTTATGGAAAAACATTTTCCCTTTGAAGAAATAAAGTTAAATGTGCATGTGTTGCATTTACGCATCCATAATTGTACAAGGAAACAAACCAGAAATATTTGCTCATTTGAGTACCAGGGGAATTCAAGAATTTTCAAAGCTTTCTTAGGCTACTCTCGGAATCCTTACTGAATTGCTTAAAATTTGAAATTTGTTTGAAATTAACTAATACTGGAGCAAATTGTGAACTTTTGGTCTGGGGCCTTTTATTACTTATACCACTCAGCTTGTTGACCTCCTTCAATGCTAATGCACGTTTTTCTCCCTGCACCCATCTATATTTCATGTTTTGCTTGTGGCTCAGAATTCTCGTTGGTTCATAATGTAAAGGGATCAAGGGCCTGAATGATGGATAAAGATTGCAGTTGCAAAATACCCACCAACATTTTGCAGATACAGTCTGATTTTTGTGAATCGACCTATGTACAAATAGGTTGGTTTACAAAATAACGAACGACTTGCCTAATCAATCTCAATTAGGTAGGTTGCAATTTGCAACCCCTGTTGATTGGCTATACTAACAGCGACGATGGCCTGCAAGTGGAGCAGATCATCATCCCTGTGATTGCGTTCCAAAAAGGATATTGTTTTTTAATGACCTCCAGCCGCTACTGTCTTTGAAAACTTCTCTTGGACCACTGCCTACACCCCTTTAAGATGCCCCACTTTGGTCTCATTACCCTTTGTGAATCATTTACCACTCCAGTGTAGGATTTGGTAACAGATCAGTAATTTGCGTTCAGAATTATGTTAGCAAACTATTAATACATACATTACCAACTCTCAAGTTGGAAGGAACGCCTTTAGCATGCGTCTTATAAAATTGTGATTCAACATGAGTTTTTTAACTCATTTTGCTTTTCTGAAAAGTTTTCCAGATCGCACAGTGGGGTTAGTACATCCAAAAATTACGTGATTTAGCGGTCACAGCCAGTGTAGTTCAGGGTCTGCAACCGCTAAATCACTTTGTACCTCAGACCCCTACACCCTAAACACGAGTTATTATTTCTACCTTAGAAACCTTTGGTAGAGTGATGTAAAATTGTCCATTTACTACCTGTTTCATCAGGGAGAAATGTATATTTATACCTTTAGTGTTGAGACATAATCCCAAGGACAAAACGAATCTTAAGAATCTCAAGTTAAATTCCGTGAATATGTCTCTCCTCTTGAAGTGGTGAAATGTCACCTTTCTTAGGAACATTTTATTTCTGTTTGAAATGGAATGGTTTATCTATATTAATTGATGTAAACTTTCTCATCTATTAGAACACTTGTTTATTATGTTATTAAAATAGCAATATTTTAATATGAGAATCCATTGTAGATTGACTTGCTTTCAGGAATACTTCCCTGTTGTTGTCTGTGAAATATTTTTGTCCTATGTTGCATAGATATCTTTTTCTCAATGTATATTTTTGCTGTTTGGTGAATTAGGGTCATACCGCCCCTTACAAGACCGTCTCTGCCCGAGCAGCTACTGCTTCCACCATCCTGCGACTTCCAGCAATTGCATTTGAGGATGTCTTTGTCAAGTACCCAGAAACGCTTGTCCGAGTGGTGCAGGTGATTGTCTGATCTCTACCATGGGAGTGTGTTTTAGAGCTTTCACGTAGTCTAACCCAGTTTTATCATATTGCTTTGTGCTTGCTTTTTGAGCAGGAAAAAAATGTAAAGATCGCAATATTTTAAATGATAAAGTTTATAGTATAAGAATAAGGGGAAGTGTATTGGGAGATGTTTCCCCACATGGTGTGCGACAAATAGAAGTAGAAGCAGGAGGCTCTTTTATAACTCACCCGTTCCTTTATAACATTCAAGCACCGATGCTTGCTGCCAATTGCTCTATTACATCGGGTCCAGAGTAGTTGGGCACATTTCACATTAATGGCTGAATCCTGTTGGCAGGGGAAGTGAAACCAACCCAGTGCTGTAGTTTGCAGCCAGGTTAATGATACCTCCGTCTTGGTTGGTTCAGTCCAGGCCAAGACTCTACTTCTTTGTTGCGGGCGGATTTCATTTTTGAGTTTTTGTACACTTGTGTATAGCGTGGGCAGACCTTCTAAGGATGTTCAAGAGACATATATGCAAACATTGAATGAAATGTACCTTACATAAAACTGAGAAATATATCTGGATCATGGACCATGGGTACTGTAATGACACAAATGAGAATAAGCAATTATGGTGCAAAGCAGCAAAAGTGTTACAATGTAGCATTATTATTCAATTGGTAATTACCTTGGTGCTCTAAGAGAAGTCACAGTTTATATGGGTGGTTTCCTGGCACAAGAAGCTGCATGTCACATCTGATTCCAACTGTTTACAAATAATATTTTAGGTGCAGGGATGAGAGAGAGCTGTAGTAATACAAATGTGCCCAGGCACTCAAGAGGCTGAAGGTATAGAATGGATCAGGAAGGAAAGTTTTTGGTATAAAATTGAAATAAACCTGGATATTGCTCGGTAGAAGGTGAGCTTGGTGACAAAGTGAGTTAGTATGCATTTTCCCTCAGTGCTAGCAGGTAGGAATAGCAAACATTTGTGTACAATAACACCTTCAGAATAGTTGTTCATGGTACCATTTGAGAACGTGTGAAAGCAAAATGCAAATGACCATGGAGAGTCCCAATCCCCTGTTTGAGCATTCAAGAGGATTACTAACAGGGCACCAGCATTTATAGATTCGATGTGAGAGCTGTCTAAACAGAGGACAGTATGTTATCTAAATCCATTGTAATGGAATATGTTCAGGTTGGTGAAGATCAAATCGGGTATTATTTGAAAGGAAGTCCAAGGGCAACTCAGATGAGCTAGGCAAGAGAAAAGAATATACTTCCATAGTAGCTTCTAAGCTAAGAGATAGAAGTTAAGCCATCACTATATGCGGGTAGCATCGGCATTCACTGATAAAATGGAGGGTATCCAAACTAATACTTGCACCTACCCATAAGTTTTTACTGAGAGTTTGCTCCAAAGTCAGCCAACAACTTGAAGGAAAGATAATAGGGTGCATGGAATGTAGCATGTGCAAGCAAAAGACTGAAGATACATCCATTGTAAAATAGTTTGCCAAAATGTTGACATTACATTAAAATTACCCAATAAAGTGTTTAGCATGCTCCTCACACCCTATGAAACACTTGGGCCCAAATGTATAGCTTTAGAGTTATAGTAGGAAATTGGCCTAGACCCCCTACTTCTGTCGAGAAGTGATTTTAGCAGGATTGGGGTCATATAAAAAACAGTTTGTAGAGAGATTTGTGCAAGGTCGAGATTTTGTCAGACCATATGTTTTAGAGCGAATGTGTCTTCACTATGTTCCATTGGCTTTATTTTCTCATGGAACCATTTGGGCGGCAAGTTCATGAGCAACAAAGTGTATGAGGAGTATTGGCCATTGTTGTAGTGAAACTGTGCCCAAGTGCAAGCATGCAAAAAGGAAAGCTGAGACCAGGCGCAAAAATCCACTAATCCAAATGTTTTGATTCCTGTGGCTTTGTGATGTTAGTCATTTTTTATTTGTTTGTATTTTGAGTGATTGCTGCTAAAGAGGTGTAAAAAAAGCATAGATCTTCAGTAGATTCTGGAAACGTTCTCAAAGTATAGCCGTCTGCATCATTTTATAGGAAGTGCTATCCTCTAAGATGGAGACAGTGTGGTAAATGGGTTTAGGTTTGTTGGCATCCAGATTTTCCCATAAATCCTTTCATGTTATCTACCAGTAAAGGGTGTGTTGGCCATTCTGGGCAGTAAAGTCTATGAACTTGACTCCTGCAGAAAAAGATATGAAACCATAACACTATCATCAAAGACCTCTGCTGTCTTTGTCCAATTTTCCTAACGTTGTTTTCTTCACAGATCATTATGGTGAGACTTCAAAGGGTGACCTTCTTGGCACTTCATAACTACCTTGGACTGACCACTGAGCTCTTCAATTCTGTGAGTGATAAATAATCTTATGTTAAGGTCTCACATTTATTTAATATTGTTCTGGGGTAATTTTGTTCCCATGTTGTACTTAAGAATTTTACGTTCCGAAGACTTGTGTTCAATAGGAGATCGAAATGCACCATGATGACTCACCAATAACCATGTATTTTTTCCAAGCTAAAGTGAAGAAAGGTGTGATTCTGTCAAAGACATAGAGACAAGCATCATGCTTTGTCTCTCTCGTCTAGCAGCCAATTAAAGCATTAAAGAAAATCCATCTTATCACTGTTTCTCTGAGAACCAAAAAACTAGGGCTTGGTTCTCTATTGGCTACATCACTGTGCTTAATTTGTGTAATGGGTGACATATGACCCAGTAATCTTGGAATCTGCCAGTCTAATTATCCAGCACAACGCAAAGATGCAAACATCCTACAAAATTTATGTTAGGCAGTAGTCCTTCTGCAAATACTTGATAAGGCTGCAAATGGATCAAGACTTGAAATGAACAGACATGTCTTTAACCCTCTTTTCAACATCGCTCTGTGCCGGCACTCCAGCCCCTAGAGTATTAATTGAAAGCACAAACATGTGACCGTTAACACACCTGTGCAGTCCTCAGTTCAGCTAAATCTCCTTTGTTCACCACAAACCAGCCTTTTTTCTTTACCAGTGTATCCCCCTCCTAGCTACTCTGAATTCTATGTTTCATAATTAAAAGTAGGCTTTAATTTCTTGTATTCAGCCAGGTCTGAATACCTACACTTGATTTCTTGCTACTATAAAAAGAAGCACCCAATAGGGAAGATGTGTTGTAAGACCTTTTCAGCATATCAAACATTTCAAGTGATCTGACACATCCTAATTGTAAGATAGGGTGGAGAAATGTGCACCTTCATGTCCTTATTAGAGGCCATAGTTCTCTTTTATATTAGTCAGGTCTCAGGGCCATTGACAAGCATTCAGCTCTTTTCATGCTTACTTTCCACCAACAAATCAGTTGACCATTGTGTCTAAAGTAATACAACTTAGTGACTGATATAATTGAAGAGTGTGCAGCGTTAAGGATACCCCCCCCCCCCCCCCCCTTTACTTTTTTTCTTGCAGGAAAGCTTATGAGGCTTAAGTTGCTGTGGGTGAGTGTGCAATAAACCTAAAACAATTAATACAAAATTCTTGTTTATCATCTTGGAAAAATGAGAGGCGATACTATAGCGAAATTAGATGAAAGCAAGCTCTGTCTGACTTGCTTAATAGGGAATTGGTAAGCCTGCAGGCACCAAACTACACACATTAGGGTTGACCTCATAAACTTTGGCAAAATCCTTCCAGATTTAAATCCGTGACATCCAAAATCCTCTTTCATGACAGAATGCACCAAACAATGGTGCACATTCCTAATAGCTTAGTAAAGGATGGTTTGAGGCATGCGTGCTGTAGATACACATACTTTGCATACTCCTGCCATCTAGTGTTGGGTCCGGATGTTTGCAAGTTATGTTTCTTCGAAGAAGTCTTTTCCAGACACGAGGTAAGGTGACTCCTCCTTTCGGTGATAGTGCGCATGGACATCGACACCACTGTTAGATTGTTTTCTTTCCGCCATCGGGTTCAGATTTAGTTTGTGGAGCTTTGGTTCAAAACAGTTCTTGGGATCCCCTCATACGCAATCCACTGTAGCCTCGTCTGTATTGTTTTTGTACACGCTTCACTATTCGCATGTCGAGAAATAGGAAACTCTGTCTTCGATAGAAAAAACATCTTTGGCGTCCTTCGGGCCTAGCCGTGTAGGTCGACTTCATCTCGGTCGGTATTAGCCAGTCTTCTGCTGATGGAATGGACTCCATTTCAATTCTGCCCTCTGTGCCACTCGAAATATCTGCGCACCGAACTGCATAAAGTCTACAACTTGTGCCTCTCATCAGAGCACCAGGAAGAAGATTGCGACGCTTGTCGATAATTCCGATCGAAGAAGACTTTGCAGGATCGTTGGGCTCGACGAAGGGACATGCAGCAGCAGAACATTAAACACACCCCGGATATCTTCGGAGAAGATACTGAGTACGATGAAAGGAAGACGTCTGCAGCAGAAGAGTAGGTGGCCTTCTCTATCCAAGAATTGGATTTGGAACTGGAAATAGAGTAAGAGTCCAAAGACGTTCCAACTGGACAGGTTGCCGTGAGTAATAAAGCCCATTTGCCAATCAAACTTTCTTCCATCAAACAAAAGGCTTCTGGGCCACCACTGCCTTCTGGCCATGGTCAGCAATGAGACACTGCTTCTAACGCTCCGCCCTTAGTCTCTGCACCGAAACAGAGAGTCAAGCCTTCCAGCTTGGAACCGAGTCGAGAAAAACTACCTTCGGCACCAAAACCTTCGGCTCCAAAGGATAACGAGCATTTGCAATGCAATAGGTCTCGCATTTAAGCGAGTTTGAGCTATTGGCATTGTAAATGACAATGCCCTTTATTTATGTTTTGGTTTTTATTACATAATTAAAAGGCATTGTCATTTCCAATGCCAATAACTTAAATTCGCGTAAATGCGAGACTTGCTGCATTGCAAATGCTTGTTTCCTATTGCATTCATTGGCGACGTGAAGATAAAATACAGATTTAAATTTAGACACCTCAGATATTTCAAAAGATTCAGTTTGCCAGATGTTGCATGACACACAGATAAGGGCACACGGTCACTTCCTTAAAGTGCAAAGAATTTCAAGTAACCAAAATAGACGGCTGTGTTAACAAAGTTAAGGGGTCTGGTGAAAATTAAATGTGTCTCCTTAAAATGAAAAAAGCCCTATCTCCATTTGTAGATTCTATGAAGATGCCGCTGGAGTTCTAGCAAAAACAGGACAATTGCTTGCAGCTTTCAAACAAAATATTCTATGGCCCACTCGGTAACGAAGAGCACATTCCCGTTTGTGGCTGACAGGCCTTTCAGCCATCATAAATCGATGAAATTAAAATGACTATTAAAAATAAAAAATCTGTTACTTCTGTGCAAAAATACTTTTGGGTGGCACGCTGCTTATAAATAATAAGTGGTTATAGTACAGCTTGACGTCAGCTTTTGAAGCTAGCTGACAATTGAATATGTGATCAGACATTTTTATTTAATTCATAATATGTATGATGTAAATCAAAAGCACACTTGTAGTGACGTCATGCGAAAGCTACCAGTGCTTTATTGTGCTGCTTTTTTAGTTGTCATTGTTTTACCGGTTCTAGATTTCGAGTATTTCACGAATGGTGTATTTTATCGGTGCTTTCCAGAGGCAGCATTGCTCGGTACAATATAAACATACTGCAGGAGAGAAGCAGAGTTGCCTCTGCGTCTTGTACGCTGCCACTGACATGCAAATCAAAGTGGAATCCTGGTAAAGACAGCTCGGCCTTCCATCTTCCCTAGGTCGGTAAATTGAATTCCATCCCTGCCTGATGTAGTACTGCCTGTTATTTATATAGCCGAGTGACCACAAAAGCGTGGTAGGAAGGGCTTTGTAAAACAAAATGCGAGACCTACAGCACTGGAATGCCTGCTGCCATTGTCCCAGCTGCTTACTGCAGGCACGACGTGCAGTGTGTGCAGGAGCAGAGTATAGTGTGTCTGCTGGGAGTCAGTGCCACTGCACAGGAGAAGAGTGCAGCGAACCCGTCATGGAACAGCGAGGCCTATGCAGTGTGTGCAGGAGCCGAGTATTGTGTGTCTGCTGGGAGTCCGTGCCACTGCACAGGAAAAGAGTGCAGTGAACCTGTCATGGAGTAGCCTGGCCAATGCAGCGTGTGCAGTAGCGGAGTATGGTGTGTCTTCTGGGAGCCAGTACCCACTGTGCCGGAAGTGTAGGAGGAAGCAAGCGCACTGTGTCGGTCAGGAAGCACCGACCACTGCTCTAGGGGTACAGAAACTGAGTGCACTGTCACAAGCAGCGCCCGCTGTGGTAGGGGTGCTGCTTTAAGGCAAAATGGCTCTGCCGGAGAGCTGCGTCTCCTGCCTAATGTGTGCCGGAGCCGAATGCAGTGGGACTGCTGGGGACCGGTGCCCGCTGAGCTAGCAGTAATGGAGCTGAGAGCACCGTGTTTGTCAGTAAGTGGCGTTCACTGTCCTACGGAGAGCAGAGTCCGCTATGGTAGGGATGCTACTTAGGAGTAACCCTGGGCGTAGTTTGCGAAGTAGCGCTACGCGTAGCTCCGCGAAGTGCACTACGCGAGCTACGAGTAGCTTCCCAAACTGTGTAGTGCACTGTGCAAGATGCTGTTCGCACTGATTGCACAGTGCAGAATGCTTGTCCGCACTGTGCAATCCGTGCAAACTGCCTCTTGCACAGTGCAAGCGGTCATTTTTGCCGCTCGAGTAGATTTCTTCTCGAACGGCACCTTTCTCAATGCGGACTGGTAGTTTCTCATCGCGAGAGGTCGCGAACATATGCGACCACTCGCAATGAGAAGCCTGACCTCTCCGCGTTGAGAAGCTCGCCGGGAGGTTTATTTTCCACGCTCGCGATCGACAACTGATCGCGAACGAGGAAAAAGTCTCGCCGGGATGTCATTTTGCTTGCTCGCGGTTGCCAACTTGACGTTGAGGACCGCGAGCAAGCAAAAAATGACCGCTGCACTGCGCTACGCGTGTTTGCACTGCGCTACGCGTGTTTGCACTGCGCTACGCGTGTTTGCACTGTGCTACGCGTGTTTGCACTGTGCTACGTGCAATTCGTGTAGTGCGAAGTAGCGCAATCTTCTCAAACTACGTGAGAGTAGTGCTTTGCCCAGGCTTACTAAGGAGTTGTTAAGGGAGCCGCGTCTCACGCACAGTGCGTGCACCAGCTGAGCACAGCGTATCTCTCAGGGCACACATACACTATACTAGGTGTGCTGCACTTCAGTGCGGTTTGTCTGCCAGGAAGCTGCGTCGACAGTGCACTGAGTCTCACAGGGGAAGGTTCAGTTGTGCCATGTGAAGCCGAACGTAGCTGTGCTTTTAGAACCAGACTCTACTCTCCGCACCACGTGCCATGTGTTAGAGTGGCATACATTTCTGAACTAACAGGGTACAAATGCCGCGTGCGCATGTCCACCGGGCCTTCTTAGTGCACTTAGAGCTCACAGAGTAGGCTAACAAGGTTTCCAGGTCCATACGTTGTGTGTTGGTGCTCAGAGATAAAGTTTCCACTACGCTAAAATGAGCTTACTGTAGAGAAACCCTTAGGGAATCACCCTGGCTGTGGTGCACTTTCTGGGGTACAATCTCTAACTGGGGTCACATGCAATATACCCCTTTGCCCCCAGTGGTGCAGGGCACGCCTGAGCTATACGCATGGTTCCCAGTTCACCACATGTTACAGGGAGTGAGACAGCATGCATGTGCATAGGAGTTAAGTGTAGTGTAGTGTATATCCCGGTGTGCAGTGGCCTCTGCAGTGCTCTGCAATAGAGTTGAATGCGGAATATCTTCCAGGGGAGGCCTCTGCTATTCCATGTGCAGGTTAGTGCAGCACCTTGTTTAGGGGATTGGTCTTCAATGCGCGTCCTGTCCAGTGTGACTCCATAACTTGAGGGCGCCGGGGGTAGTCCCCGCAGAGGCATCAGCTGCCTGTGCTCTGGCCGAGCCTGGAAGTGGTCCAAGCTTCTGTCTGACGAGACGGCTATTCCTGTGAGTGCTAAATGAGAAGTGCTTTTGTCTAAGTGGTGAAAATTTACGGACAGCGGATTGCAGGTGGGGGGGGGGGGTGATGCCAAAAACCACGGACAACGGAGTGTGGGCAGGGGCACGATGTAAATCCTTACCTTTTTATACTGTTCACAAAGCTCCCGGCGGATAGGAGCAAAGCAAACCCGACTTGCGTACACTGGCGGATTGAAAGCGGCATCGCCTGCATGCCAAGTGTCCTGCTGAATTCCACCGCAGTGTAGCGGAGCTTGTCTGAGGTGAGCCGTGGAAGGCTCACACAAAGTGTGGGCCGGCGGAGGGGGTGTGTGAAAGTTTACAAACGGCACACACCCCCTTGCAGCAAGCTCGCACCGTACGCGTGCACATCTCCTGTGCTAGGAAAGTGAAAGTGCGTCATGCGCGCGTGTCAAGCGCGCGTTGTGCAAGCCGTACACGTGCACATCACCTGTCCGGGCAGAACACCATTAAACTAGGAAAGTAAAAGCGCGCCGTACACATGCACATCGCCTGTCCTCCGGGCGCGTGCCCATCTCCTGTCCCCCTTCGGCCAACAAACCGACGACAATAGATCTCGCCAAGGCGAGCAGGGCATGCGCTGCGTCGCTAGCTGAGACCTAAAAAGGACACGTCAAAGGATGCTCATTAGAAGCCTCCGGAACCGATCCTGGAAATTATGAAGGAAAAACTGGATTCAAAGTAGAATAAAATCTACCTTAATCCTGACACTGGACACATTCTAGCTAAACATGTCACACCGTCCAAAAGGAACATTCCCTCAGAGGATATAAGTTACAAAATTCCTCTAAAGAAATAGAAAGACGTGGCTACAAGCCCTATCGACCCTGTTCCTCAAACCCCTCCACCAGGCCCAAACTCTTTAGACATTACACCACAGTGTTCTCCACACAAACAGCCCAAAATTGATTATAGGAGTGATGATAGTCCACCACCAATGGATCAATGGAATGATTATAACATTGATCCTCCTATAGATAATGATCCTGACCTATACTCTACAAAGCCATCACCTCCTGATGACAACATCGCATACCAGGAGTTAATTTCCAGAGCAGCATCATATCATGGGGTCACACTACAGAAGCAATCCTTAGCGGAGGATTTTTTATTTGAAACTTTACGAACATCACGTAGGCCAGCACAATCTTAACCTAGGCTAAAAGGCATGATGTGACATGCTGATAATATTTTTAAAGACCCTGTACGGTCTTGTATGTTAACACCCAGGGTTGACTAGAAATACAAACCTCCTCCAACTGATCCAATTTTTATTAAAGGACAGTTGCCTTTAAATTCCTTAGTTGTGTCCAATGCTCGGAAAAGGGCAAATTCCCCAACTTCAACAGATGCACCGCCTCTAGACAAAGAGTCTAAATTAATAGATGCATCGGGAAATGGGTGGCTGCGCAATCTGCCAACTATTGGCGTATAGACAACACACAAGGCCTATTAGCAAGATATGACTGGGCACACTGGAATAAAATGGAGCTGTTACTCCAATGTCTCCCAGAAGAACTCAAGAAAAAAGGAGAAGAATTAGTGCAGGAGAGGAGTTTAATATCTAATTCTTCTATCCGATGTGCACTAGATGCTGCCGATACTGCAGCAAGGGGTATTAACACCAGCATTCTTCTTAGAAGGCATGCATGGCTGAGAATCTCCAGGTTTTAACTGGAGGTTCAACAAACTATTCTTAATGCCCCTTATGACAAACAGAATCTTTTTGGACATCAATTAGATGAGTCACTTGAGAAAATGAAAAAGGACACAAAAGTGGCAAAATCAATGGAAGCCCTTCAGTCACCATCCAACAGAGGCTCCTTTTGCACTCCTTTTATAGAGGAGGATCCAAAGGTAATTCCTCAGAATCTAGTGTGCCCTCATACAGGGTAAGCACACAACCCTCGCCCTCAAGAGGTTTCTGTAAAGGTGGGTACAGAGGAAACCATTTCAAAGGCAGAGGTAAAGGCACACCAACACATACCTGTCCATCTCCCAACAAACAGTGACTTACTTACAATTCCCCCCAACCATTTTACACCTGTCGAGGGAAGACTACAAAAATTCTTTCCCATTTGGCAATCCATAACATCAGACAATGGGTATTAAAGACATTATCCAGTATGGTTATTGCCTGGAGCTTACCAGCAATCCTCCCAATATTCTACCTCACACTCACAACTCTTGCTACAACATCAACAGCTCCTCAAACAAGAAGTACAGGCTCTTCTATCAACAGGAGCTATAGAACCAGTTCCATTACAACACCACAGATCTGGAGTTTACTCACTTTACTTACTAATCCACAAAAAGGACGGGTGGCTACGACCAATTTTAGATCTCGGACCGTTAAACCTATACATACTGTCAGAACACTTCCATATGGTTACCCTTCAACAAGTGCCTCCACTTATACAACAAGGTGAACTTATGTCCACACTAGACTTAAAGGACACATACTTCCATATTCCTGTCCACCCAGCACATCACACATATCTCAGATTTGAGATAGCAGGAACTCACTATCTATTCAAAGTACTCCCATTCGGAGTGACTACTGCACCCAGAGTATTCACAAAATGTCTAGCAGTACTAGCAGCTCATCTAAGAAGAAGACAAATTCATGTCTTCCCATATTGGGACGATTAGCTCATCAAAGCCAACACACAGCGAAAGTGTTTACAACACACTCAAGCTACCATAAACCTTCTCCACCAATTGGGACCTACAGTCAGTGCATAAAACGCCCATCTTCAACCCTCACCACTACAACCATGTCTGGGAGAAATGCTAAACACACACAGCTCTAGCCTCTCCCAATGTAGACAGAATTCAAAACTTTCAGATTTTATTACTACAGTTTCAAAACACTCAATACCTAACAGTCAAAACTTTCTTGCAACTATTGGGGATGAGGGCATCATGCATTCCAATAGTGCCTCATGCAAGATTACACATGCATCCTCTACAGAAATGCGCGGCACATCAGTGGAATCAATCTTGGGGTCAATTAACAGATCAAGTGTTGCACTTATCGCTTTCTGCAGTGGTGGAAATGGGCGGGCCTTCATTGACCCGATTCCACAAGTCGTATTAACAGCAGATGCATCTCTCACAAGTTGGGGTGCCCATCTGCAGCATCTAACAATTCAGGGTTTATGGGACACCAAACACAAAAGTTTCCACATCAATTACTTGGAGCTTCTAGCTGTTTATCTAGCACTAAACTTTTCCGCCTAACCTCATATGGGACACACACACACACACACACACACACACACACACACACTCTACAGTTGTTGCGTCGCTCAGACAATTTGGCGTTGGGCAATACATCACAAAATTCATCTTCTGGCAGAACACCTTCCAGGCATGCACAAACAATTTGCCTACCTCCTCAGCAGGATGCAGCAACAAGTACACAAATGGGAACTTCAGCCAAAAGATCGCCTTCCATACTTCCAAAAATGGGGATTTCCACAGATAGTCCTCTTTGCCATATCCGAGAACTCAAAATGCCCAAACTTCGCCTCCAGATTCCCACACGATCTATCCAAAGGCAATGCCCTATGGATGAACTGGTCAGAGATATTAGCTTCCGCTTTTCTGCCTCTCCCCCGCCATCCATTTCTGGTTCAGAAACTCATGCAGACATCAATCATAATGATTCTAGTGGCTCCCACAAGGGCTTGTCAATAATGGTTCACCACACTACTAGAATTGTCAGTGGTTCCACACCAAAAGCTGCACCTCACTTCCAACCTTCTCACACAGCACCGTGGAGAAATCAGTCATCCAAAACCTAAGGAGCTCAACTTGGTGATCTGGCTCCTGAAGTCATAGAGTTCGGAAACCTAAATCTACCACCAGATTGTATGACGATTCTTAAAGAAGCAAGAAAGTCTTTCACTAGAGCTTGTTATGCAGAAAAGTGGAAAAATGTGTTGTATATTGTAATAAAACAATTGATTCGCTAGATGCATCTATACAAAATATTATTTGATATCTTTTGCATCCACAGCGACTTGGCTTAGCCTACACTTCTATCCGACTACACCTTGTGACAGTAGCTGCATATCTGCAAAACAGACAGCATTTATCCTTATTCAAAGTTCCAGTAATTAAAGCTTTTATGGAAGGCCTTAAAAGAATAATACCACCCATGCAACCATCTGCACCTGTCTGGAACCTTAACATTGTTCTCATAAGGCTTATGGGTCCACCTTTTGAGCCATTGCAGAATTGTTCATTACACTTTCTTTCATCGAATTTTGCCTTTCTGATTGCTATCACTTGACATGTTGGTGAGCTACAGGCATTATTTAACCTTAGAAGAACCTTTCTTTCAACTTCAAAAAGATAGAGTGGTTCTTCGTGCAAACCCAAAAGAAGTTTCGGCTTTTCATATTAACCAATCAGTTGAGTTACCGGTGTTCTTCCCTCAACCTGATTCAGTAGCAGGAAGGGCTCTATACTCACTTGATGTCAAAAGAGCACTATTGTACTATATTGATAGAACAAAAGATATTCACAAAGCAAAACAACATTTTGTTGCAATTGCTCCACCGCATAAAGGAAATCCTATCTCTAAATCTGGTATTTTTAGATGGATTGTCAAATGTATTCAAACTTGCTCTGTTAAAGCTGAAAGAACTTTAACTATACCTCCTAGAGCACATTCTACTCGCAAAATATGAGCATCTATGGCCTTTTTAGGTAACCCTTAGATGACATATGTAAGGGAGCTACATGGTCTACACCACAGACATTTACCAAACATTATTGTTTGGATGTATTAGCACTTCAACAAGCTAATGTAGCACAAGCAGTGCTAAAAAAAAACTCTTTCAAACAACTGCACCATTACAGTAATACAGTATAAAGAAGTTTAACCCAGTCAACGAACCCAGAGCCCGAACTCATTTTTAAAAGCACCTGCCATAAATATTCCCATCTGACCGAGTCGAACGCCTGTTCAATGTCTTAGGAAAGTCAAAGCACTTTCGAGTGCCTTTCCCCCCGCGTCTGCAATACGTGCGATAGACGGCGAATACTTCTGAGCATGTTCCAACCTGGTATAAATCTGGACTGATCTGCATGTACCAGTTGGGGGAGACTGGGAATCAATCTGCTCGCCAATACCTGACTTATGATTTTGAGGTCAACGTTTAGCATAGAAATAGGTCTGTATAAAGTGGGGACTAGCGGATCTTTACCCTGTTTAGGAATCATTACTATCAACGCTTCCCGCATTGAATTTAGTAATTCCCCTCTTTCTTTCGCTTCCGTAATAACCTCCAACAGGCTTGGAACCATCACCCCCGGTGTACTCTTTATAAAATTTTGCAGTGAGGCCATCCATTCCAGGTGATTTTACGGTTTTCACATGATTTATTGCCGCTCTAATGTCCTCCTCTGTTTTAGGGGCCCCTAGGGTTTCCTGCTCTAGGCAGGTCACTTCCACCCCCTCTAAGACTGCTTCTATAGACTGGGCATGCATGAGGTCTTGGGGCTCTGAGTACATCTTAGTTAGGTGGATTGCGAAAACCTTACTAATCCTGTGTTGAGTGTAGACCATTTGTCGTTGATTGTTCCTAATGGCAAGTATTGGTTGAGGTTGCGTCTCCATGGTGATTAATCGATCTAATAGACGCCCGGCCTCGTCACCCTCCGAATATCACTGTCATCGACACTTACTCCTATTGTATTTGCTTAATGTGTTCCAAATATCCCCCAACTTTTGTCGTTGTGCCGCGCAAGCGTCTGGACTTTCTCTGTACGTAGCGAGTGCCTTTTCTAGGTCAGCCAAATATTGTTCTTGGCGATTTAAATCCTGTTTTAACGTTTTCTTGACTCCTGCCTCCATAGACTTACAAAACGCCCTCATTACTACCTTCATGGCGTCCCATTCTACTGCTTTCGTGCTGGCAGTATTGCTATTAACGTCAAAGTATGACTGGATTTCTTTTCCTATTGTAGCTTTGTATACCGGGTCCGTGAGTGCCTCTGTGTTAATTCTCCAAAGTGGTACCTGGGATCTTGGCCGACCCAGTGTGTATACTATAAACAGTGGAGAATGGTCAGATAAATAACGAGCCAAATACTGTGCCTCTACTATTCGATTAGCTGCCCCCAGCTGTACGAAAAAATAATCTAGTCTGCTATGTGTGTTAGTCGCAGATGTATGACACGAATATTCACTTTGATGTGGATTGCAATGTCGCCAGATATCTATAAGGTTCTAATTTGTTAGCATCTGCAACATGGCTTCTATGGTATTAGGTTTGGCTAGTGGCCTTGGGGGATCAACCTATCCAATGTGCCATCCAACACACTATTATAGTCCCCTGCAACAATCCGGTATGCATCCGGAGCACAATCCAGCTGGCCCAAGACTGATCCCAGGAATTCTCCATCATCATTATTCGGGGCGTATATATTAATCAGACAGACATTCTGTCCGTCTAGTGTACCATCCACCACCACATACCTCCCTGATGGGTCTAACTTAGATTTTACCGTCTTGAATGGAATTCCCGGTGCCACCCAGATGAGTGCGACCCTGACGTATCCTGAATAAGATGTTGCAAAGAATTGGCCCCTCCATCGTCGTTGGACGTCCTTAAGACAGTCGCCCGACAAGTGGGTTTCTCAAAGAAAGCCTATGCTCACACCATACCGTCGAAGATACATTGCTACCCATATCCTTTTAACCACATTATTTAGCCCCCGAACATTCCAAGTGATGAATTTGTAGTTCTGACTTCTACCCGTCATGTTACCGGATGGCCTTAGTGCTGGACCTTCCTGTCTATTTGGAGATCCCTAATTGTGGTATAGAAAGGGCCACTCTTCGTTGTTAAATGTTGACTGACATATCAGCTCTTGGTATATCTGGCAATGAACTTTGTAATATAACTATGTAACCTCCAACACCCCCCTCCCCCAGGCAGTAGTACCTATTCCCCCTAGCACAATTGTTGTCCAAGGACTCAGGACTCTACCCCATATTATTCGTCCCCCCACCATCCTGAAACCCCTTCCCCTGCTTAAATTCCAACAAATCCAATATATGGATCCCCAAAAAGTGAAAAACTAGTGTTCGAGGCATATGAGCTGTAGATCATATACTTGTGCATAGATCGCCATCTGGTGTCGACTCTGATGTTTGCACTTTGTTTTTGTCTTGGAAGAATTCTTTGTAGTCACGAGGTAGGTGACTCCTCCTTAGAACGATAGTGCCCATCTCCAGATAGTTTTTTTCCGCCATTGGGTTCGGATGTGATTTGCTGTGCTCCAGGTCCCCCAACCCCCTTCAACATGAAATCCCTCTCCACTCGACGGTATTGTGTCGGTCCCATTTCCTTTTCGACGCGCATCTTCGGGAAATATAAAATCCTCGATCTTCGACGCGTACCGTTGGGCCTATCTGCGCCGACCACGCCAGCAGTCAATGGAAAGGACTCCTATAAAAAAATGCCCCGGGTGTGGTGCTAAGTTCCCACACACGGACTTACACGAGGTTTGTGACCTCTGCCTCTCCCCAGAGCACGAAGACAAGAACTGCGAGGCCTGTGCATCTTTCAGGTCGAAGAAAACCATCCGTGACGGTCGGACTTGACGTCACAAAATGTCCCGCGGAAGCAGCTCGATTCCGGACATCTTCAGAGCAGACCCTAATCTCCAGCCGGAGCAACAAGCTGATGAAGGAGACATCTCCGTCTCCGAAGCCGACTACTCTGACGTCGAAGAGGTCGCCCTGGCTCAGCGGTCCGTGAGTACCAAGACCCCTCTCCCAACCAAAACCAAACCTAGGGCACCGGTAACACCTTCGCCCTCGGGCTTAGGTCAACACCGGCAACACATTTCAGAGGCCCTGCCCTCGGGCCCAGCTATGAAACCAAAAGGAAAGCCTTCCGGCTCGGGATCGATCCAACCCCATTCCGGTGCCGAAAAATCAGCTTCGACACCGAAGTCCAAAAACAAAAAGGTGCAACCCCTTGTTAGTCAGCACTGAAAACAGCCTCGACCCCAAAGCCTTCGGTGTCGAAAAAAGCAAAGGACAAGTATTCAGAGCCGAAAAAATCTTCAGAGCCGAAAACAATCTTCAGAGCCAAACAAACACCTATATCAAAAGCTAAGGACTCCAAGACCCCACAGAAAGCTTCAGAGACCGGGTCTAAACAACATTCTGAAAGAACAATTGATGGACAGAATGCAGAACAATGTCATACATTCACCCCAGTACAGAGATCAGGGCCTAAATCCATTGTTCTAACCCCAAGTCCTCGGCACTGACAAAGGACATTGTACCCACACAACAGCCTCTACCCGATTTTTCGGATCCACAGCAAAAAACTCTCTACATTGACCCAGAAACTGCCAAAGTTGTCGCCAAGTCTCACAAAAAGAGAAAATTGGACACTTCAGAAGACCCTGAAATACCCATGAAGCGAAAGGAGATAGGCACTAATACTTCTCCACCTCTCTCTCCCACTCCAGCTGATCCACATCTGCTAGTTTCTCCAGCACACTCCCCACAACATACATTTTCACCTCAACCACAGGATGATGAAGATGATTATAGTGCTGAGGGTGGGGATGGAGATCCAGATAGGGATGATGACGCACATACCATTCCACACAATACAGATCCTTGGGATGATTAAAACACAGATTCCGACCCACACAATGACCCGGACCTCTATCCCTCTAGGCCATCACCACCAGATGACAATATTGGTTTTGCGCAACTAATTAGTAGAGCTGCTTAATACCATGGGGTACAATTACACTCTTATCGTTTAGAGGAAGTCTTTTTATTGGAAACATTTGCAGCCACACAAAAGTCCACCCAAACCCTGGCAATGTTAAAAGGCATGCTAAAACATGCACCAGAAGTTTTTAAGGACCCCGTCAGAGCCAGGATTTTTAACACCAGGGTGGACAAAAAATATAAGGCAGCTCCCAATCACCCAGTGTACATTAAAGGTCAGGTCCCTTTAGATTCTCTTGTAGTGTCTAATGCACGCAAGAGGGCAAATTCACAAAGCACAGGCGACACTCCTCCTCCTGATAAGGAATACAAATCCATAGACGCATCTGGAAAACATATCATGTCACAGGCTGCAAATCATTTGCGGATTGCCAATTCCCCAGCTTTGTTGGCCAGGTATGACCGAGTTCACTATGATGAGCTTGAAAAGCTTATGCAACATCTTTCTGACCAATATAAAGACAAAGCTAATGACCTTATACAGAAGGGAAAACCAATAACAAATACATCTATCAAATGTTCACTTGATGCGGCTGATACAGCATCTTGTGCTATTAATACCAGCGTTTTGCTATGCAGGCACGCTTGGCTCCGAATCTCTGGATTCAAGCAGGAAGTGCAGTCCGCTATTCTTAATCAGCCTTTTGACCAAGAGCATCTTTTTGGGCCCACAGTCGATACATCTTTAGAGAAGACGAAAAAGGATACGGACACTGCAAGTCCATGGGGGCCTTGCAATTACCTTCCTCTAGAGGTTAATTTTGTTGCTCCTTTTACAGGGCTAGCTCAAATTATCGGCTCGGAGCATCCCTCTTATATCTTTTCTCCAGAGGATACTTTCGTGGAGGATACAGAGACAACAATGGTAAGGGAAGAGGTCGCGGTAACAATACACGCAACTCCCTGTGATATTGTTTGATCTCTGTCCTCCACTTGTATGTAACTTAGAACTAGAAGCTGGAACTGTGATGATATTCCGCTCTAGAATAATATGATGCGACGACTGTGAAGATTCTTGTGAGAGACTGGTGAACCTGGCTGTTGGTGGATGAGGTTAATAAATCTACTTACCTATCTTCAACTGGTGTTCCTGCCTCTTCTACTCCTGGAGAATACCACATTTATTCGGCGACGAGCGGATGTAGCATCACCTCAACACCGATCTGCTTGCATCTTCCACCGATGTTTTCCCTACGGCAGCTGACACTTCTTTGAAAGTGGGATCCTTGTCGGGAACGAAGCCAAGCTGTTGGCGGTGAGGAGGAAAGCAAGCGATTTGTGCAACAGATGCAGGTATTGTGTGTCAAGCCTCATTTTTCAGAGTGAAGCGCTCTTTGCGTTTGAAGGCGGACTTTCAGTGAGAGTCGGGCCGAAAACGGATAAAGGCTCATCGGCGCGATTGGTCCGTGAGACACCTGATGTCATCACGTCCTCAGAGTGAGGCTTGGTTCTAGCCAATGAAGTGGCTAAACGTCATCAATGGCAGCCATTTTGTGTGTTTGGTATTGCACACATAGATTAACCAAGCAGCACAGCAAGCGAGATTCCTGGCGTGTTTGAAATGTACGGCGTTTGTTTAAATAAAGATACAGATAAGCCTAGCGCGAATCCTTCGGTACTATGAACAACCTTCGTTTGCACATCTCATGAAAGAAAAGAGAGGTTGAACGCTTTGACAGTGGACATTCGTATGTAAGGAAGAGACTATCATTCATAGTTATTTGAATAACTCTATATAAAAAAAAAAGGAAAGGAGCTCTCTTTGTATTGACTACTTGTGCGAATGACACAAATCTAGCTCCTCTGACAACACTCGTTTTTCTCAAGACAGATGCTCTTGGTCAAAAGGCTGATTAAGAATAGCGGACTGCACTTCCTGCTTGAATCCAGAGATTCGGAGCCAAGCGTGCCTGCATAGCAAAACGCTGGTATTAATAGCACAAGATGCTGTATCAGCCGCATCAAGTGAACATTTGATAGATGTATTTGTTATTGGTGTGTGGTACCAATTTAAGCGCTGAACGTAAAAATTCACTATTGTTACATTGTCTTGGGGGTGAGGGGCAGGAATTGTTGGAACATTTACCTGAACTAAGTGCTGCGGAACAAAGAAATCTAAATGAATATGAGATATGTATTTTACAATTAGATCGTCATTACCTACCAAGGTGGAGTACTATAATGGAAAAGTATCATTTTGGACTTCGAGAACAAAAGAAAGATGAATCCGTAGAAGAGTTCGTATCAGCTCTTAGAAAACTTGCATCCTCTTGCAAATTTGGTCCTGCTGTAGAGGAGAGGATCAGAGATCAGTTTGTTCTAAAGTGTGCACATGACAATATCAGAAAAGAAATTTGGCGGAAAGATGAACCTCCGTTGGAAGAGGTCATAACTATTGCTAAACAAGTCGAACACATGATGAAGTGCGTGGATGAAGAAGAAGTGGTGAGAAGAATAAACCCGCCACAACTGAAACCAAAGTTGAAGAGGTGGTGTGTCAAGTACAAAAGAAAGATTCGACCGATAAGGATAAAAACATCTCTGTAACTATCAATGTTGCTAACTCTGCTGTTGGAGGGAAGCCTACTTGTTTTAGGTGTGGTCGATTTGGACATCTTGCGAATTCGCCTTTTTGTCCTGGGTTGCGTGTTGTATGCAACACCTGTGGCCGGAAGGTTCATTTTGCAAAATGTTGCAAAAGCAAAATTAGTAGAGGTGACCGTTCATCTAGTAAAAATCAACCTGAAGTAAAAGTAGTCCCCTTTCAGATTGATGTAAAAAGAGACGATCATCCTTCTCACATGGTGAATATTGAAGGGGTATCTCTCAACTTTAAGTTTGACTCTTGTTCACATTTGACTATGATCGGTGAAGATGTCTTTCGTCAACACTTTGTTAACAAAGTCAAACTTTCTAGGAATTATCTTTCTCCTGTGACTTATGGGGGCTTGCCTATAAGAATGTCAGGATATTTTGTGGCCACTGTTGAGCTCTGTGGAAGAATGATTGCAGGGAAGGTATATGTGGCTAAATGATGTGATTCTGTTATGGGCTGGCCCCACCAACGTTTGCTTGGAGTATATTTGAATCCTAACACCTCTCCACAAGTTCAGGTACAAGCAGTTGAGGATACTCTCCCACTTTTGTAGAACAATTCTCTGACATATTTAAAGACACTCTTGGTTGTCTCAAAGGGTACAAACATCACATTAAAGTAAGAGTTTGGGCTGTACCAGTTGTTGCCAAAGTAAGAAGAATTCCGTTAAATGAACAGGCTGGTGTTCAGAGGGAAATTGCCAAATTAGTAAATGCAGGAATCATTGTACCGGTAGAGGCTACTGAATGGTTAGCTCCCATAGTCGTGGCCAAGAAGGCCAGTGGGGAGCTGCGCCTATGCAACGACTTACGCGCTTTGAATAAGGAAGTTATTGTTGACAAGTTTCCTTTACCCAACATAGATGAGATGTTAGTACCTTGGGTGGCACAAAATACTTCTCGACTCTAGACTTGGCATCAGCCTATCATCAGGTTGAATTAGATGAATCTTCTCAAGATTTAACAGCTTTTATGACTCCCATGGGTACGTTCAAATTTCGTAGAATGTCGTTTGGGCTCATTTCGATGGTTCAGTCTTTCAGCGAGTTATGTCCAACATTCACAGAGGCCTTACTGGTGTGAAATGTTATCAGAATGATCTTTTGATCTTTGGTAACTCTATTCAGGAGCACAATGTTTGTGTATTTGCTGTATTGGAACGTCTTAGAAAATCTGGTCTTTCTCTTAGAAAAGACAAATGCAAATTTGGTTTGGAGGAAGTAAATTATCTTGGCCATCGCATAACTGGTCATGGAGTCTTTCCTAAGAAAGAGTTGGTAGATTCCATTATGAAAATTGCAGAACCAGTTACTAAGGAAGAACTTTTATCTTTTCTTGGCATGGTGGTGTTTTACAGTAAATTCATTTCTGACTGGTAAAACTCATAATTTGAGGCGACTCCCTGTTAAAAATGTTGTGTTTCAGTGGTCAAGTGAGTGTGAGAAAGAGTTTATTTCAATCAAGGAGGAACTATGTAAAGCTCCTGCTCTTCATGCTTTCGTTCCTGGTGACCCTACTTTCATCATGACCGATGCTAGTGAAAAAGGATTAGGTGCTGTTTTGGTTAAAAAAAAAAAAAAGGTGGTCTAGATGGTCTAATTGCCTGTGCCTCAAGATGTCTCAGGGTGTCCGAGATCAACAACTCTGTCATAGAGAAGGAGTCATTGGCCATATTTTGGGCATTAAGGAAATTTAAGAACTTGATTTGGGGAACAAAGGTTAATGTTTTATCTGACCATAAGCCTTTAAAGGAGATGTTTTCGAAGAAAGGTCTTGACTCCATTTCATCTAGAATAAAGAAATGGATTATATCTCTTAAAGAATTCAATTTTGTTGTGGACTATATTCTTGGTGTCATTAATAAATCTGCTGATTGCCTTTCTAGATTGGTTTACGTCAGTGGTAATGTTGAGGATGAAGTCGTTGCAGACGATGATGTAATTAACGTATGTGAGATCACAGATGGTACTGTCACAGAGGTTGATTGGAAGGTTGAGATTAACAAGGATGATGAGATAATGAAAGTGATTGAGATGTTGAGAAATAATAAGTGTTTGGAGAAGTCGTGGGGTCTTGTTTCTGAGAAATGTGCCCAATTCCAGGCGGTAAAAGTTGGTGACCTGGTCAAAATTAAAGCTCCTGTTGGTTGTCAACCTTGGTCTAAGTATACTAATGTCAGACCGGTGGTTAAAATATTTAAGAATGCTGTCAAGACTAGTGATGGGAGGATTTGGAATAAGAGTCGCATAGTTGTTGTAAATTCTGATGTTTCGTCAGATCAGACTCGTGATAATAAACTGGACTCTTATTCGAAATTGTCTAATTTTTCATCTTCTTCCTCTGGCTCATCTGGTGTTTCTAGTTGTGTTCGAGAAAGACGTCAAAGGTTGCGGAGACTTCCTGTGTATATGAAGGACTATGTATAATTTATCTTGATATATGAAGGACTATGCATAATATACTTTGGTCGTTTTCTAATATTGTTTTATGCTTACAATTAGTTATTCTTAAATATGTTTTTACTTATTTCTATTTTTTTTTTTTTTTGTTTAGTTACTTACTACTGTTGAGGGGGAAGATGTGTGATATTGTTTGATCTCTGTCCTCTACTTGTATGTAACTTAGAACTAGAAGCTGGAACTGTGATGATATTCCGCTCTAGAATAATATGATGCGACAACTGTGAAGATTCTTGTGAGAGACAGTTGAACCTGGCTGTTGGTGGATGAGGTGAATACATCTACTTACCTATCTTCAGCTGGTGTTCCTGCCTCTTCTTCTCCTGGAGAGCACCACACTCCCCTACCACCAAGCAGTGACTTCCCTTCACTTCCACCCGATCATCCCACTCCTGTCGGGGGATGCCTCTCACAGTTTCTACCTGTCTGGAATTCTATCACAACAGACACGTGGATATGAAAAATTATCCAGTATGGTTATTGCCTGGAACTCACCTCCACTCCCCCAAATATCCCTCCCAGACAACGTCCAGTGTCCCCGGAACATCCTGAGTCTTCTGAAACAAGAGGTTCTCTCTCTATTACTCTCAGGCCAATACTGGACCTCAGACCGTTAAACCTCTACCTTCATAGTGATCAATTCCACATGGTCACTCCAACAGGTGCTCCCACTGCTTCAACAAGGCGACTTTCTCTCCACTCTAGATCTAAAGGACGCCTACTTTCATGTTCCCATTCACCCTGCTCACAGGAAATTTCTCAGGTTCGTGGTGGACGGTCAACACTACCAATTCAAAGACCTTCCGTTCGGGGTGACTAGAATACGCAGAGTCTTCACCAAGTGCCTCGCAGTAGTGGTGACTACTGATGACAACACATTCATGTGTTCCCTTATCTGGATGACTGGCTCATAAAAGCCAAGTCACACAGCTGCTGTGTGCAACACACACACAAAACAATCCAGCTGCTTCACAACTTGGGATTCACTGTGAATCTGACCAAATCCCACCTCCAACCGTCTAGCACACAATAATACCTAGGTGCTACGATAAACACTTTAAAAGCTTTAGCATACCCCAACCCTCTCAGGATAAGCACTATGCAAGCTCTAATATCCAAATTTCAGCCTCAACTCTCATTACCAGCTCGAGTGTTCATGCAGTTGCTTGGGATGATGGCCTCTTGCATTCTCATCGTCCCTTGTGCAAGTCTCCAAATGCGTCCCTTACAGGAGTGTTTGGCACATCAGGGGAACCAGGCTCAAGGTCAGCTAACAGATCTGGTGTTGGTGGACAGCCGCACACATCGCTCTCTGCAGTGGTGGAACACACAAAACCTTTCCAAAGGGCGGCCGTTCCTCGACCCGGTTCCACAGACAGCGCTAACAGCAGACACATCGTTCACCGGCTTGGGAGCTCATCTTCAGAGCCATAAAATTCAGGGCATATATACCCCTCAGCAAAAACAACACCACATAAATTACCTGGAACTACTGGCAATTTTTCTGGCATTAAAATCCTTTCAACTCCATCTGGTAGGCAAAGCTGTCCTGGTCCGTACAGACAACATGACAGCAATTTACAGAAACAGGGGGAGACACACTCTCTACAGCTTTCACACCTAGCTCAAAGCATATGGAGATGGGCCATTCCGCAAAACATATATCGTCCAGGTATCCACACCCATTGTTCAAAGGTAATGCGCTATGGATAAACTGGTCAGGCAAATTTGCTTATGCTTTTCCGCCGCTCCCATTCATTCCGTTAGTGGTTCGGAAGCTCGAACAGCATTGCCTCACAATGATCCTGGTTGCTCCAACATGGGCCCAACAACCATGGTTCACAACTCTCTTGGAACTATCAGTAGTTCCTCATCAAAAGCTATGCCTCTCACCCAAGCTTCTCACTCAGAACCATGGAGAGATAAGGCATACAGATCCCAATCAACTCAACCTTGCGATCTGGCTCCTGAATTCTTAGAGTTTAGCCACGTCGATCTCCCACTAGACTGCATGAACATCATTAAAAAGGCTAGACGTCCTACCATCAGAGCATGTTACGCCTCAAAGTGGAAACAATTTGTAATTTACTGTACAAATAACAAAATCAATCCACTAGATGCTTCTATTCAAAACATTATATGTTATCTCTTACACCTACAACAATGTAACCTAGCGTATACATCCATAAGACTACATCTCGCTGCAATAGCAGCTTATCTCCAAAACAGACAACACTTGTCTTTGTTTAGAGTACCCGTTATTAAAGCATTTATGGAAGGACTTAAAAGAATTATTCCACCCAGAGCGCCACCCTCTCCAGTATGGAATTTAAATATTGTTCTTACCAGACTTATGGGTCTCCCATTTGAACCTCTGCACAAATGCAGACTATAGTTCATTACTTGGAAAGTAGCCTTCCTACTCGTTATCGTATCTCTTAGAAGAGTTAGTGAACTCATGGCATTAACTATATAAGAACCATTTTTGCAAATCCATCATAGCCAAGTGGTTCTTAGGCCTAAGCCAACATTTTTATCTAAAGTCGTTTCTACCTTCCATCTTAACCAGTCTGTTGAACTCCCAGTTTTTTCCCCTCAACCAGACTCAGTGGTAGAACGGGCTCTTCACACGCTCTACATTAAAAGAGCAATACTTTACTACATTGAAAGAACAAAATCCTTTAGAAAAACTAAACAACTCTTTGTGGCTTTCTCCCCACCTTATAAGGGCAATCCCATTTCAAAAGCGGGGATTGCAAGGTGGATTGTTAAATGCATCCAAATATGCTATCTTAAAGCCGAACCATGTAGGGGCATAGCATGCTGGGCTTTGTCATACTAGAGATGAGATGCAGCTGTAGGCTGGGTCCAGACTGCCTGGTCACCAATGTGGTGTTGTGGGCCTTGGCCCACATGCTAAGTGGAAGAACAACACAGATGCTATTGTAATGGGTGCCAGAGGTTCCCAAACTTATTTGGCCTACTGCCCCCGTTTCAGAAACAAAATTAATCAGCACCCCTTTGAAAATATACCTTCTTTAAGCGGAAAACCAGAAAGATGCAATTACGAATTTGCTTTCTTCTATGTATATATATTTCTACCTACGTCCCTACAAGGTCTCGCCTTTGGGACCTTATAAGTGTTTAGCCATCCAACACTTGATGTTGCGCCAAGGATATTGTGTTGGATAACTAAACACTTATAAGGTCCCAAAGGCGAGACCTATTGGCTATGCCAATGCTTGTTTGTGTATTGGTATAAATTAAATGTGTTCAGAAATGTTTGAGAAATTAACTCCTTCAATGCTGGCGCTACCATAACCCCCCCCCCCCCCCCCAACACACACACACACACCCCACCTCATTGTGCTAAGCCTTATTTTGGCTATTTGGGGGTAGTTCGTGCTTAGGCCCCTGTAACATTTTGGCCACATAAGGTATCTACGCCAAATTTGTGTAATTTTCTTCCAACATCCTGCGGATTCTAAAGGTACCCAGGGTTTGGGTATTCCCCTGGAGAAGATCGAGAAATTATGCTAAATGTTGGTTTTTTGGGGGGAAAAAGGTGCTGCAGAAGTAAGCTTTTGGTTTTTTCACTGCAAATGGTATTAACTAAGAGTTTTGGTGCTAAAATCACTATCTTCTCAACTTTTAGAAACAGGCAGACTTTTGTCAGAGAAGCAACATTTTCTACACAGTTTTGGCATTTTACTGGGACAAAGCCTATTCTTCCTATTTTTTGTGCTTTCAACCTCCTTCCAGTTAGTGGTATAAATGGGCTTGAAACCAATAATGGATCCTGGAAAGGTATACATTTCTGGACAGTATAAACAATTCTGAATTCAGCAAGAGGTCATTTGTGCAGAGCCATCAAGGTTTTTCTGTAGAAAGTAACTGTTGAAATAAAACCTATTGAAATTGAGTTGAGAACATTTTGCCATTTGTGCCTACTTTTTCACCTGTACCTTCTTCTAAATTTGGCAGATTTTTTAAAGCAATATACCGTTATGACTGCTGGACCCCTCTGGTTGCAGGGATATATAGGACTTGTTGGCTCACCAAGAACCTGAGGTACCCAGAGCCAATAACTGAGCTCTGCCGTGCAGTGGTTTTTCATTGTGTACCGGGTATACAACAATTCATTTGTTAAAATATAAAGACTGAAAAATAGGTATCGAAATGAGAAACAACATATGGAGTTTAGAAGCAGTGGTTATTTGCACATCTCCGAATATGTGGGTACCCACCCATACTAGCATGTGAATGAGAGGGCATTTTTCAAAATAACTTCTTTTTTACACACTATCCTACATTTTGAAGGCAGAAATGCATAGAAAGTCAATGGGTAATACCACTTGTTCTACTATTCTGTGTTCCCCTAAGTCTCCGGATAAAAATGGTACCTCACTTGTGTGGGTAGGCCTAGTGCCCGCAACAGGAAACAGCCCAAAACTCAACGTAGACACATCACATTTTTCCAGTGAAGACAGAGCCTTATTTTGCAATGTGCCTAGCTGTGGATTTTGGACCCTAGCTCAGCTGGCACCTAGGGGCACCCATCAAACCTGTAATTTTTTTAAAATAGATACCCAGGGAAATCCAAGATAGGGTGACTTGTGGGGTTCTCACCAGGTTCTGTTTCCCAGAGTCCCTTGCAAACCTCAAACTTTGTCAAATTTCTGTGATGGAAACTTCTGGAATCTGCGGGGAGCCACAAACTTCCAACCAGTCAGCATTCCCCAAAGTCTCCCGATAAAAATGGTACCTCATTTGTGTGAGGGGACCAAGTGCCTATAACAGGAAATGGCCAAAAACATACTGTTTAGACTTCAAAATTATTGCTTTTATGAGGGAATCGCCTGCGTTTTTGGTCCTGGGCTCGGTGGGCATCTAGGGAGACTTAGCAAACCAGGACATTTCTGAAAACTAGATACCCGGGGAGCCCAAGGAGGTGTGGCTTGCTTGGCTCTCCCAAAGTTTTCCTACCCAATATCCCCTGAAAACCTAAAATATAGCTAAAAAACACATTTTTCTCACATTTCTGTGTGAGAAAGTGCTCTCTCTCTCTCTCTCTCTCTCTCTCTCTCTCTCTCTCTCTCTCTCTCTCTCTCTCTCTCTCTCTCTCTCTCTCTCTCTCTCTCTCTCTCTCTCTCTCTCTCTGCCTCTCCCTCTCTCTCTCTCCCTCTCTCTGCCTCTCTCTCTCTCTCTCTCTCTCTCTCTCTCTGCCTCTCTCTCTCTCTCTCTCTGCCTCTCTCTCTCTCTGCCTCTCTCTCTCTCTCTCTCTCTCTCTCTGCCTCTCTCTCTCTCTCTCTCTGCCTCTCTCTCTCTCTCTCTCTCTCTCTGCCTCTCTCTCTCTCTCTCTGCCTCTCTCTCTCTCTCTCTGCCTCTCTCTCTCTCTCTGCCTCTCTCTCTCTCTCTCTCCCCCTCTCCCCCTCTCTCTCTCTCTCCCCCTCTCCCCCTCTCCCTCTCTCTCCCCCTCTCCCCCTCTCCCCCTCTCCCCCTCTCCCTCTCTCTCTCTCTCTCTCTCTCTCTCTCTCTCTCTCTCTCTCTCCCTCCCTCCCTCCCTCCCTCAAATCTTGAAATTTGTGCATATTTATAGTAGATGGCCTGAGATTGAAGGACTGCATAGGCTGCTGAGACCCGCTGTTTTTACAAATTGATTGTATTAGTAATGTGACGTTATTTTTATGTTTTGGTTCTCATTAAAATCATTTGGCGAACTTACCCTCTGTTTGCCCATTAGGACTCTATTAGACAATAATGGGTGATAATATTATATGATGAGCTTAAAACTCATAAAAGATTCTATTCACATATCTATATAATTGTTTATAGCACTGATACACTTATTACTATATATGTTAACCTAGAAGTATTTTGTTTGTTTGGTGGAACACTAATCACAATGAATATGAATGAATATATATATATATCTCACATCACTCCACAACAGTTCGGTAGTTCAGGGCTTTACTCAGCGGCGGTCTGGAGCGAAACCCGGCGTTTCTTAGTACAACAACATATCTTCTTTCCCCTCCCACAAAGAAGTACTCCGGACTCACCGAGATGCTTAATTCTGTTTATTTGTGCAACAGAAGGCTTCACGCCAATGCGTTTCGCCTTTACAGCTTTTATGACAGTGATAAAGCCGTAAGGGCGAAACGCGTCGGTGTAAAGCCTTCTGTTGCACAAATAAACAGAATTGAGCATCTCTGTGAGTCCGAAGTACTTCTTTGTGACGATATGTCGTTTATATATATCCACCGTCTCTGGCTCGAACACCACCCAGATCCATGGCACTTCTCATTTCGGTGCGAATTCCTTGGCAGAGCCACGCCACAAATATGTCCTCAAATCCTTTCGGATACATGATAACGCACTCGCAGGATCGTTGATTTCCCAATCTTATTTAATTTCAAAGAAGATTCCCACTCAAAATGTGTTCTTATTTGGTGAAGAGATCTACTAACAAACAAAAGGATGTGCGATGGGTTTCTCGTTCAGTCCCGGATATGCAAGTCTCACAATGGGGTCAGGGGCGTAACACAGGCCCCCGCAGCCCCCGCGGTGCGGGTGGGGGGGCCCGAGCTGCAAGGGGCCCCCTCCGCACCGTACTCAGTCCTGAGAGCTCCATAGTAAATACGCTGTGGGGGCCCCTTTATGTACCTTGAAGGGGGCCCCCTCAACTTTCGTTATGCCAGTGAATGGGGTGGTGGGAACAACAGCTAGCCTGGCACCCCAATAATGACAAATACGTGAACAAAATTACCAAGTGGCTACGATGTATAGATGCCCTTCTAATTGTATGGGATGGAACAGCAGCAGAGTTTGTGGAATATTTTGAAATCTTGAACTCAATGGATGCTAAGATTAGATTTACTTATACCATCAGTAGTGAAAGAGTAATATTTTTGGATACTGAAATTTATTTAAACAACAATAAATTACAGATAACGTTACATCGCAAGAAGACAACTACGAATGCCACCTTACATGCGGATAGTTTTCATAAAACATCAGTAATAGATAACATCCCATACGGAGAATTTTTGAGAATCCGTAGAATATGTTCTGAGGAAACAGAATGGGAGGAACACAGCAAGCAAACCGCATCAAGATTCAAACATCGTGGGTATAAGGACTAGGTTATCAAAAAAGGCTGGAAAAGAGCAAATGAAAGAACAAGGCAAGATACACTAAAGGCAAAACCTACACCAACTGTACCAACTACTCCACTATTGACTCAGCAGACTGGGGACCCAGTGAGACTGATCATGGATTATTCCTGTGAATCAAAACAGATTATTAAAATATTATGAAAAAATTGGAAATTGTATCAATTAGATCCAACAGCAGGAAAGATAATGGGAAAACACCCGAATATAACATTCCGTCGGGCACAGAACCTAAAAGACAAATTGGTACACAGTCATCATCAATGCCCTGGAAATCTAAAGGGACACAATGGCTTAAAACAAAAGGTTTTTTAAAATGTCATCATTGTAAAGTTTGCTAAATGGCCAAAAATACAACAGAGATGAAATTGCCTAACAACAAAATGTGGCAAATAAGGGAGTTGATAACTTGCAAAAGCCAATATGTTGTTTACGTGATAGCGTGTCCATGCTCGTTAAAATACATCGGGAGCACCATGGGTAAACTTAAAAAGAGGATACTTGAGCATGTCCGTGCAACAGTTAATAAGGACCGAAATAAAGCCATAGCCAAGCACATGGAGACAAATCATGAAAGAGACTGGAAATCTCGGACTTTCCACGCACTTGAAACAATACCCCCCCAATGAAAGAGGGGGAGATCGGGAAAAGAAACTAAGACAGAGAGAATCGAGACAAATATTGAATTTCAGAACTTTTAAGCCGTTGGGTCTGAATCAGAGTGAAGAACTGTATGTCCATCTTTAAATTTGTTTTGTATAATAATTAATTATCATGTACTTTAGAATTATTAATGTATAATAGCAAATCATGAAAAACACTTATTTTACACTACCACGTAATTTAACCTTGTCTTCCTCACGTTTTCTTCCTCTTCCCCTTCTTACACAAACAAACAACTCAAGGATCAAAATTATTTTCAAACAACGAATGAGACATATAAAGCATAGGAGAATCAAAAAATAGGATAAAATAAGTTATAATAAGCCCAATTGAGGGCCTCATTTTCTACAAATAACGTCAAAACTGGACGCAGCAATACGGAGCGAGTTAAATTAATTCCTCCGATAAACTTTTTCCGCAAATAATGGCCCATTCAAATAATGACGAACATAGTCAAAATTACATTTACGGCAAGACCTGCGCCCTTAAAAGATGAATCTTTTATTTGAACTACATTGCAAAAAGTCTCTGAGTCATGACAATACGAGAAATTTTTGGTCAATACGATAAATCAAATAGGTAAAATCCAGAGTTGGCTCTGATTGTACTAACAAAATGGTTAACTTTGGGGATAAATTAAAAAATGTTTAGGTTATTTATATATATATATATATATTCATCCAAAAGGCTCCGAGCTTTAAAGCAGCACTCCACAAAGGTGAGTTTTGACAAAACCTTTTAATTTTGAAAGCGGCGTGGCTGACCCAATCAATCCTGCTCCCTGACGCGTTTCAATGCTTCAAGCACCTTAATCATAGGGCGGCAGTTGGTAATACATGAAACGGACTCCCACCTCTTTTTACCCATTAAGCACACACTTTCCTGCAATAAAGGTTCAGGTGAACAATTTCTTGTGGAGTGCACTTCTAAAGCGCGGAGGCTTTTGGGAACATGATGTACACGGCAGCACCAGCCGTGAGAGGTTGCACTGCCGATAATACCGGAGGAAGGTCTGTGTGGCTGTGCACCTTCACAGCCTGTTCCAGCACAAGAAAATATGCATTTTGGGGAAGCGGATTGACGGACCTGAAGCCCACCGGAGGGCTGTGAATAATTTTAATTTCATATTGGCAGATGAAGTAGTGCTGAAAAAACGGACCCCACCAAAGGGGAAGAATCGGGACTACCATTCCCGGCATGCTGTTCACTGGAGGACACGTGTCTGTAAGGGTCATATATATGGTAATCCAATGCCTGTTTTCCAGCTTGCCAAAATCCCATGATTAAGGTGCAGGTGGCACTGAAACGCGTAGGGATATCAATTGCTTGGGCTGTTGAAACCGTTTCCTGCAATAAAGGTTCAGGTGAACAATTTCTTGTGGAGTGCACTTCTAAAGCGCGGAGGCTTTTGGAACAATATATATATATATATATATATATATATATATATATATATATATATATTCGAAAGTTCCTCGTACCACAAGGATGACGACGCCGTGTTCTGGTCAAAAAAACTTTATTGCAATCGGCTGGTAGGACGCGTTTCGCCTGACTAGCAGGCTTGTTCACCAACGACTTGCCCGTTTCTTTAGCCATTTTAAATAAAGTGTTCACATCGTGTCACATGACTAAGACTACTAACAGAGTTTATTGGAAGAAAGACTCGTAGTTTTTCATCATGGCATACATGCACTCAATATCACGATCGTCACATAAAATTGGATATCAGTTTTGGTAAACAAATAAATGCTTGCTCCTTAATACATTTCAATACATAATTAAGAAAGCATAATATCATTATTTATAAAACAGTATATCTTCTAAAACTCATTAGAATAGAAGAAATCTTGTCGGAATTAAGCCCTAGTGGGCCGTTAATTCAGTGCATATTTTAAGGACAAATTACAGGTGAATTTCATCCTCTTTTTACACCCCCAGTGGGGCTAATACTACAGTGTAGTCCCAAGTACATTCATGATTCATCTTAAAAATTTGAAATTGTGATTGTGTATCTAGTGTGTAACAAATATATAAACAAAAAATAAAAAATTCCTTTCTTTAGAAAAGATGCAGTTAAAAAACGGGGCAGAGAGATTGCCTATTAAATATTTGTTTCTCGTCTTCAGCGCTGACACAAAATTTAGTTATAAGTGTGTCACTAAATCTTCCTCAATATTCAGTCCTCCAGGGGACCGTGTATTGAGCTCTAAAATGTAGCAGGACTCAAGTTTACGCAACTTTTTTTCTCTGTTGCCTCCTCGTTGGTTTGGAGGAATACAGTCTACCACAAAATAAAATAAACCTTGAGTATTCTTGTTGTGATATGCTGCAAAATGTCGCGCAACAGGGTAGGAATTGTCCCCATTCCGAATTGCTCTAAGATGTTGTAGCACTCTTTTGTGGACTGGATGGATCGTGCTGCCAACGTACCTCAAGCCACAAGGGCATTGGAGTACGTAGACAGCAAAATCTGTCTTACACGTAAGATGTCCTTTGATTTTTTTCATCCGTTTTGATAGTCCTAATGTGTAAACCTGTGTATTCTTGCCAAAACTACAAGCTTTACATTTGGTGCATTTAGTAAACCCATCTCTGGGTTTGAGCCAATTCGTGGACTGTTTTTTGGGACGCTTCATAACATTGCTCACCAGCATTTGTCTGAAGGACCGAGCCCTTCTAAATGTTATTGCTGGTCTCCTCTGAGTTAGTTTACTGAGGATTGGATCGTTTCTAATCAAATGCCAATGTTTGGTGAGAATGCTTCTGATTTGACCATGCTTGCGATTATAAGTTGTGATCATTCTTGGTTGATTCTTTTCTGAATTAGATGTTTTACTTTTACTGGGTCTAAAAAGGATATCTTCCCTCGAAGATTCCCTTGCCTTTTTAGTTGCTGTTTGTAGATTAACTTTGGTATATCCTCTGGCTCGAAATCTCGAGCTGAGTTTGGTTAGCTCTTTCTCCAATACTGCTTCTTCACTGCAATTACGCATCGTTCTTAGGCATTCTCCATATGGGATGCTTTTAATCAGATTCTGAGGATGGAAACTTTCTGCATGCAGGAGGGTGTTCCCTGCAGTGGGCTTTCTGTGTAGTTTTGTTTGGAGTTTGGAGTTGTTAACATAGATGGAGAGGTCTAGAAAATCTACTGATGAATTTCTGATGGTGCTGGTGAACTTAAGATTTAAATTGTTCACCTGTAGTTTTTTAATAAAATTTATTGCTGACTCCTCCGTTCCTTTCCAAACTACAAACAGGTCGTCGATAAATCGAATCCAGTGTAGTACATTTTCCTCCCGTTCAGTGTGGTGTGCGACCTGGACCACCTGCTCCTCCCACCAGCCCATATGCAAATTAGCATAACTGGGGGCAAAGCAGGTGCCCATCGCTGTCCCGCAGATTTGGTGGAAAAGCTCATCGTTGAAGAGAAAGTAATTGCTTTTCAAGCAGGTAGACACCATACTCAATAGCATCTGGGTGTGGGCCCAAAGTTTAATCGGACGGTTACTCAAAAAGTGTTTTATGGCGTTCAAGCCATCCTCATGTTTAATACTAGTGTATAATGTAGTTACATCAATCGTCAACAACAAATAGTCATCTTCCCAAGGCAAATCGTAAATTGTTTTCAGAAAATCTCCTGTGTCCTGAATATAGGATGGTAAAGTTTTTACTATAGGGCATAAGAATGAATCTACAAATTTTGATGTATTCTCAAAAGCTCCTCCTATTGCGGAAATGATGGGGCGCCCTGGGGGATTATCTAGGCTTTTGTGCACCTTAGGAATCAGATAAAAAACGGGGATAACCGGTTTGTCTATTTTCAGAAACATGCGTTCCTCTGAGGTTAATAAACCTTGGTTATGCCAGTCTTGAAGTTGTTCATTGAACTTAGAGAAACTCAATTGCATCAAAGAATCAGCAACTCTTATGTAGTTGCTGCAGTTATTAAGTTGTTTGTATGCCTCATTCAGATATCTAGTTCTATCCCATAGGACCACATTCCCTCCTTTATCAGCATTTCTCACAATACAGTTACCATCTGAGGTCAATTTAGTAACTAAGGCCGAATACTCTTTTTCATGCTGTGAATAGACTTTATGTTTCACACTCGTACATTTCTCCAAATTCTTAAGATCGTTAATCACTAGTTCATTGAAAATGTCAATAGTCCTTGGCAGTCATGGGTATAAATTTGGATGGTGGTCTGAAGCTGGTAGGTTCATTTGCAGTGATTTCAACCTCTTGTTCTCTGGCAGTTACTAATGCTTGACTCATAGAGATCCCAGAGGTTTCTTCTTGATCATGAAGGCTGAGGGTCTCATCCTCATTAGTCATTGCAGTACAACGATCGCCATCATTATCCATGCCCCGTAGACCCAGCATGAGATCCATATCTGCAACAGAAAGACTGTCTGGATGATCTGAAACAACAGGACCACTGCTCTCTTCTCGTGGTTTCAGTGCCTTCTTTTGTGCAAATAGTTTTTTCAATTTTAAAGTCCTAACAAATTTAAATACATCTACTCTAGTTGTTACGTAGTTGAAATCTGCTGGTGGACAATAGGACAGTCCTAGTTTAAGTAATTTGGTCTCCTTCTCAGTTAGTGTGATATCCGTGAGATTTATGATTGTACTTTCCTCTTCTTCAGGTAAAGTTTCAGTTATTGTTTCTTTTTCAAGTTTGCGGGATTGGTATTTCTTTGTCCCCTTCCGCCTCTGTTGCCTCTGCCTTTTCCTCTTTGTGTGCCTTCGTAGTTGACAAAAGGTCTCGGGCGGAGATTGAATCTCCTTTCTTGTTCTAAAAAACCAAATTCTTCTAGAACTGAAGGTGCATTCGATTCTCCTTGTCTGCTTTGGCCTTCCTCCAAATCGGTGTCAACTTCGGAGCTTTGTAGGCTACTCAATTCTGACTGATCTACTGTCATTCTGGGTCCTTTATAGTTCAATCGCTGTTTTCTAACACTCTCGAATTTCTTGGCAAAAGTGTAGATCTGGCCCCTTTCGTAGTCGTTTTTATCTCTCAAGAATTTTTGAGCCTTTCTTTCTTTTATAGTTGTTTCCAATTTTTTCAGGCGTTCAGACAGCTCAGCCATGAATTTGTCGATTGGTTCTCTGTTGGTTTCTTTCTCCAGCATATCAGAGATTTGGGAGATTTCTTCCATTATCTTTTGTCGATCTATTTCGGCATATTTAATGAGGATCCCCAACATCCTCCGTGAAGCCTCTTGATTGTTATCTGCCCACTCTATGAGCATATTGGGATTGGGGTCCTCATACGTGGGGGCCACCAAAATGCGAAGCCCTCTCGGAATCCTTTTTACTTCCAGATATCGTTGGAGGGACTTGGCCTCCCACCATTTAGACAGCTCACTACGTTTGAGTTTCTCCAGGCGTCTGAGGCGGGTTGTTACATCTGAAGCTTTATCTGTAGTTGTCGTAGGTACTTGCTTGCTACATTTAACAGTATCGTCAAAAATGGACAGCGCGGCTTCTTCTCTGCTTTTAAGTTCAGCAGCCGACATATTTGCAATAAATTCACAAGCTCAAAATGGCTTTGACCAGAAACCGCCAGGCTCTTTCTAGCACAGTGCTAACAGAGTAACTGACTTCCCCTTCTTCCCACCACGCATTCCAGGCTTCTCCTACCTTGCAACTTCGGGCGTTCACTGCAGAAACAGCCGTTCCGTTCGAAAAACACCCTGGTCCTCGGTAGTCTGCCTTTCACTCCATAGGAGGGCTTTCACTGGCTACTCCTCAAATTGCGTGGTGGGGGGGCGGTGGACCTTCAAACGATTCCTCCAGGCTTAGGTAACTGCCACCGCACGCCTCGACGACGCACCCTCTGTTCAGGAGTGCGGTGGCAGTTACCTAAGCCTGGAGGAATCATATATATATAAATCCCAAAAAAAGCTTAAAACCAATGGGGTTTCATATGCCTCTTGATTTGGCACACACGGGTTAAATAAGAATAAATCGTAAATAAACTAAAAGACCAAAAACAATAAATAATCATAAAATTGTCAACAATGCACAGTAACTATTTGAAAGAATACACCATTAATTAAACTACATTACCCACAACACATTGCACAAATCCTGGTTCACATCACGAGTCACATGTTTTGCAAAACTGTTTTTATTGGTTGAATCAAATGCATGTCATCCTAACCGTGAACAAGTTATCAGTGATAACAAAACGTGTCGGTTGTTCCTCAACCTGGGAGTCTTCTTTGAAATTAAAAAAGATTGGAAAATCAATGATCCTGCAAGTGCGTTTTCATTTATCCGAAAGGATTTGAGGATATATCTATATATCTTCGCTCCAAACTTTTGCACTGACTTCGTGCACTCAGGAGCGGGTGCTTTTTAACGGGAGGGGCACACGCTTAATGTCTGCTTCCAACTTTCCACTCTTCGGTCAAAAAAGAAAAGCACTCTCAGGGGCGAGTCCAAAATTCATTTATTACGGACTTACAAACACAACCAGTCGCTTTTCGGCAGACCCCTTTTTAGGTCGAGGACCATCCGGTCTGCCGAAGGCAGAACCGGAAGTCGGAGATTTAATGTTTTGGAGAAGAGGGGCTTGAACCCGCCCCTCTTCTCCCCTCTTCTCCATTGGCCGGCCTCTTGAATGCTGGCCAGCCATTGGAGAAGAGGCTTTGTCACTCCGAACAGGCCCCGTCCTTTTCGGATTTGGGGGCGTGTTTTTTCGTTACTTTTCTAATTATTTCCTCCAGCCAATGGCAAGAGGAGAACACGCCCCCGAATCCGAAAGCACCGCTGCCTTTCTCCGAGGCATTTCTGCTTCGCCTCGGAGAAAGGCAGTGGTGAGCTTGTTAATGCTTGTTTACTTAGTTTGACCTCAGCGTCTGAAACAGCGGGGCGCTTTGTTAGAACATACCCTGCCTAATGAATCGATTGCAAAGGACACCTGCCCTTTTCTAAGTGTGCAGTGTGGATTACTGTAATCTCACAATAATCTGAAATTTTCAAAAAAGTTCCATTTTGTAGACCAACCCATTCCTAACATGTCCGTAAAGTGCACGCTAAATCGTAGCTACGTATATCCGACTGGAGTATGTTCCAGACGAAAATAGCCCTTTATAATTACAGCACATTTATGCACAGTACAAACATTTTCCTATTTGTTATGCGTTAAATGAACTTGTATGAAATTGTAACATGTGTGGGCGGAAGGAGGGGGAAGCTCCGCGAAGTTTCCTGTTCTGTATTATTTACGCAGCGGCGTAGCAAGGGTGGGGGCATCTGCCCGGTGCGTCACGAGTTTGGGGGGGGTGGCCTTCCCCCTTACATGCGTTTGCCGTGGGGAGACAACCGACACATGCGGTAAAGTGTCTAGCAATGCCACTGTATTTACGTCATCTACTCTAGGACAAAAAGTCGCCGATCTTTTTTTTTTTATTGACTGGGCTCTTTTTAGCACCACGGTGCAGAGCAATGTATTGTACACGGAGCTGCAGGGACTTCCCGTGACACCAGTAGATCCATGGGTAACTAAAGCATTCGCCTATTATACAAAGAGTTTATAACTTGGCCAAATACTCCTTCGGATACGCAAGTGAGTAGTGCTTCACACAACCAGCGATCAAAGTGCATGAAAAAAAGTACGGGAATTGTGATCCTGGGTTAATTGTGGGGAGGGGGGGGGAGAAGGGGGAGGGGGGGTAGAAGGGGAGAGGGCGTGGGAACAGAGTGAAAGGCCTGGCTGAAGAGAACTAAATAATCTTAATTATGTTGGTGTATCACCTTTAGGGAACGGCATACAACATAACGCACACTTTAAATGAAAAATAAACGCAAGGGAAACTAGTGAGGGGGACATATGCTATTTGACGTTATGATGACGACTCTATTGATTAATGCGATCACTGCGGAGATCTGTCGGTGTAACGAGATCTGAATCCGGGTTGGTGTGGTGGGGAACAATGACTTGTGTATTTTTAGTACTACGAGGTCTACCCTGTGGCAGAAAGCCCTGTGATTACATTATTTTAAACTAGCATTGCACAGTATGAGATTGGCTGCCACAAGTGTGCAGAAGATTTAGTTTCACGATTAAAAAAGCTCTTCTAAAATATACATTTTATTAATACACAAACTGCACCTAGTCCAAACATTTTTTTAACTGTCCATTAAAAGCACACGTTGGTAACAACCTCAGCATACCTCTGAAAAAGAATTAAGCTTTGTAACCAACAAGCTTCAAAGGGCCCCACCACCGGCCCCCGAGCAGCCTTTACATTCGCAGATCAATCAGTCGCACATATTTACATTTCTTTCAGCAGGCACCCTAGCAAAAAGAATTGTTGTAAAATTCAACAATTCAAAAAATTCATTCAAAAGGTTTAGCAAATTAAAGCTATAGCTACATCACATAGAAACAAGTGAAATTCAGAATTTAAATCACATTTCATCACAGAAAACTACTTGCCCAAATGTATAGCTAAATCCTCAGTGCTGTTCAGGCCCTGTGGGGATTTGGTTTGAAGATCGATTATATAACGCAACTCTAGTCTTCTAAGACCGGTCACCCTATCTCCCCCCCTTGGATGTAACGGAACATGATCAAGTGCAAAGAATGTTAACTGATTCCGATTGCTGTTGTGTTTATCCATAAAGTGTCTCGTTACCGGGTATGCTACATCATGGTTCTTGATTGCCCTAATATGTTCCAAGATACGGATCTTGGTCTGATGAATAGTGCTCCAGATAAGAATGAGCTCCTTGAAGAATGGGCGGAGCACACGGCAGATTCATGCAAGGGAATGCTGAATATATTGATAAAATTTGCCTGGAGCAATCGCGATAAGGCATGTAAAGCGATCAATGACCTCGGAATTGAAATAGCGAAGGGTGGTAATAGAAGCAGGCAAGATGAATTGAGAACACAAATGACAGAGTTTGAGGAATACCGAAAGTAAAATTAAGCAGTCGAAACAAGAAAAATTCCAGCGCGATGAGCGGGATTATGCACTCGGCAGAGTGCTGACATTTGCCAAAAAGTTTGGCACTCCACGCAGAGCCTTGCAAATTAGACCGGAATCACAAACTGCTGTGCAACAGGATACATCTGAGTCAGAGGCAACCGACAAAGAACAATCTGAATGAATTACGGACTTGAGTCCTTTATCGCTGTCAATCCGTGTGTCAGGATACCAATAAAATTGACATAAATATGGCCGTTTCTGGTGTGCCTTGTCACCATCGAAAAAGGCTTCTGCCGAAACGTGTCTGGTTTCGTTTGTGAGTCCATAATACATTAATTTTGGACTCGCCCCTGAGAGTGATATATATATATATTCACTGAAAAAACCATAGGTTTCACACACGTTATAGTTACAAATTAGCATTTAAAAAACCTTGCAAATTCACTTAAAAAACCATAGGTTTCACACATGTTCTAGTTAGCTGGTCATTTCACTCGTAAAAAACCTATGAAATTCCCCCGTTATAGTTACTGTAGGCAACTATAACTCACGCGACCGCAATCCTCTGCTGATGACGTCAGATATTACATCACTGTATTTAGACACTTATTTACTCATGTCTTCTTCCATTAATCTTTAGCTATTTATTTTTCATAAAGACACATATGTCATCAGTGATGTAATATCTGACGTCCTCAGCAGAGGATTGCGGTCGCGTGAGTTATAGTTGCCTACAGTAACTATAACGGGGGAATTTCATAGGTTTTTTACGAGTGACATGTCCAGCTAACTATAACATGTGTGAAACCTATGGTTTTTTAAGTGAATTTGCAAGGTTTTTTAAATGCTAATTCGTAACTATAACTTGTGTGAAACCTATGGTTTTTTCAGTGAATTTGTACGTTTTTTTAAATGCTAAGTTATGTATTAATTTTTTTTCTTCAGGTTTTTCACCGTGCGCGCACCGTGAAATTATTATTTTTTTTTTAAATCGCACCTCGCGATTTTAACAAAAATAAAAAAAAAAAATTCTCCCTTGGGGGTCCTTCTGTGACCCCCTGACCAAGGCTAGGGGGTCAGGAACTGTCCACTCTGCCCCCTTTTCACGTTCTCCTCCTTTTTTTTTCACCCCCTCAGACTGCGAGAGACAAAATGGCGGCCGACACTTCCTGGTTTCGACCGATTCGAATGTTTACCGACATCTAACAACCAATCAGATTTGCGCACGCGCACGGCAGGGTGCGCGCACAGTGCGCGCACGGTGCACGCGTATAGATATTGATATGCTTTTAAATGCTATTTTCTCAGGAAATACTGAACAGATTTACACCAGACCTGCAAAAGGCACTTCCTTGACCTTATGGCTACCTCTCTGCCAAATTTCACGTAATTCTGTTCAGCCGTTCGGGCTGTAGCTGTGTCTAAAGGTCCTATGGAAAAATACATGGGGAAAACGCGTTTTGGGACCCCCCTTTTTCTCGGCCCCCGCTTGACGAATCACCCCGAGACTTTCAGGGTAGGAGCTGAGCGGAGCGCCCCATTAGTTTTGAAAATTTCGCGAGGATTCGTCAACCGGCTCCAAAGTTATTCAAAATAGAATTTTGAGATTTCCTATGGAAACTAGGTCGTAACTATAACTATCTAAACTATCTACTGGCGACCGCCAGTAGATAATATATATATATATATATATATATATATATATATATATGTCATGTGATCAAGGCAGGGAGCTGTCGAAACGCGTCATGGCGACATTTCTAAAGGAATAATATAGAAAACGAGCACTTATCTTGGGTCCACTCTCGTTTGTTTGTCTGAATGATAAAACTTCGTGGAACGAGACTTCTTCATACATATATATATATATATATATATATATATATATATATATATATATATATATATATATATATATATATATATATATATATATATATATATATATTCACTGAAAAAACCATAGGTTTCACACATGTTATAGTTAGCGGAAATTTTACTGATAAAAAACCAATGAAATTGCCCCGTTATAGTTAGTGCTGGCAACTATAACTCACGCGACCGCAATCCTCTGCTGATGCTAATACTGTATTTAGACACTTATTTGCCCATGTCTTCTTCCATACATTTTTAGCTATACATATATTACAAATATTTTTTTTTATAAAGACACATATGTCATCAGCAGAAGATTGCGGTCGCGTGAGTTATAGTTGCCAGCACTAACTATAACGGGGCAATTTCATTGGTTTTTTATCAGTAGAATTTCCGCTAACTATAACATGTGTGAAACCTATGGTTTTTTCAGTGAATTTGCAAGGTTTTTTAAATGCTAATTCCTAACTATAACGTGTGTGAAACCTATGGTTTTTTCAGTGAATTTGTACGGTTTTTTAAATGCTAAGTTACTTTACGCCATTCGAGGCGTGCGCGCCCACTTAACGCAGTGCGTTCCGTGCACGGTTTTTATCAACTTTAATAAGCCCTGTACATTTGGTGGCCTACGGCCACCAAAAGCACAGGGGGTGGGGTAAGTGTGGATAGTGTTTTTTTTCTTTCTATTTTTTACCGTACGCTTACGGTAAGCGTACGGTAAGCGTACTCGGCGAAATTGCCGAAAAAAAAATAAAACCGTTTTTGCTCTTGGGGGATGTTTGGGGACTCCCTCAACATGACTATGTGGGAGGGAGTTGTCAAAACAGCCCCGTAACATGTTTTTGGGCATCATGTTTGATAAATAACACTCAGTGCGAGAGACAAAATGGCGGACGCCGCTTCCTGGTTTCGGCCGATTCGAATGTTTACTAAGATCTAAGAGCCAATCAGAATCGCGCTCGCGCACGTCACCGTACGCGTACGGTAAGCGTACCGTAAGCGGGCTCAGATATATATATTGATTTAAAGGCTATTTTCTCAGAATCTACTGAACAGATTTACACCAAACCTACAAAAGGCACTTCCTTGACATAGGGACTACCTCTCTGCCAAATTTCTAGTAATTCTGTTCAGCCGTTCGGGCTGTAGCTCTGTCTAAAGGTCCTATGGAAAAATGCATGGGAAAAACGCGTTTTGGGACCCCCCTTTTATCTCAGCCCCTGCTTGACGAATCCCCCCGAGACTTTCAGGGTAGGAGCGGAGCGTAGCGCCCCACCTATTTTGAGAAATTCGCGAGGATTCATCGACCGGCGCCAAAGTTATTCAAAATAGAATGTTGCGGATTTCCTATGGAAAAGGGGTCCTAACTATAACTACCTACTGGCGACCGCCAGTAGGTAATATATATATATATATATATATATATATATATATATATATATATATATATATATATATATTCTACTAAACTTGCGGTTTGCCGGCTTGCACCAAATCACAGGTGGTGCACGGGTGAGCGCTACCACTTGACGCCTTCGAATTGCCACTATTCATTTCTTGCGAAGAGACCCTGCACACAGGTTAAGAAACATTACAATATTTATTGCATTCCAGGTCCAAGAAACTTGTTTCGTCACATTACTGCCTGTCTCAATCTTTCAATTGCCTGTGTGATTGCTCCTTGTATGCAAATGCACTTCTCCACAAACATTGAAGAATACTCCCTGTTCTTCCAGCTGCCATCTCTAGAATCTTGCATAAGAGTCCAGTCAGGTCACACAAGCATATCTCAGTTCATACATTCCCTGTTACTCTAAGCATCAATGCTCAGGCACATACTGTATGGTGCACAAATGGTATAGTGCATACACATTTTCCTTTATGTAGATTCTCACCAATATATGTCTACCTGTAATCACATGCCTATGCGTGCAATCTGTATTGGTGTTTGTCAAACAGCATTTATAAAACAAACGCTAAAACTCAATAAAGAAATTTAATTTAAAAAAAGTCCAGTCAGGTCAAGGACGTTATCTTGACAGGCCTTCCACGACCTGTCGATCCCCTTCTTGGGATCCTTAGAAGAGCGCTTCAGGAAGGTTGCCAAATTGGGGTCAATGTCGGACGTGTCTGTGACACTCCGCACTGTTGGGGGGGGGGGGGCGGGGCATTAGGAGTGCAATCTACTGTGCACCTCTTTATCAAATCCCTTCCTGACGCGTTCGTGAGCATAATTTGCAACAGGAGGGAGGGGGACCTAAGGTGAGGAGTGAGGGTGGATAATGGCATCTGGATCAAATTCCAGTGGGTTCAGTAGAGGTGGAGGGATGTAGGAGGTGGTAGAGGCGAGAGCAGAGTCACGTTGGACCCTTGCACATTTCTGGGACAGTGGAGTCGACTTATCAGTGTCTGATGGAGGGGAAAGTGGGGGGATCAGAGTCTAGGTCAAATGAGGCGGAAGGTGGTGAAAGAATTCCCTCTAGTGGTCTGTTGCATGCAGAGTAAGCATGGTCTGAGGTAAATGTACAGGATATGCGAGTCATTATTGTAATTTGGGGCCGGTCGGTTGGCACAACGTTATCTGTGTGGGCACGGCCAGGAGAAGGGGCAGAATTGAGGGCATAGCTTTGAAGGTGACTAGTGAAAGGCTGAAGGGCAGCTCCTAGGGCCCAATTTACTGAAAGTGTCATGGAGTCATGAAGGGCCTCAACCAAGTTCTACTCAAAGAGGGATGGTCATCCTGCATATCAAGGTGGTAATTCTCTTTTAAAAATAATAATAATAATAATAAAACTGGCACCCTGTCCTTGTTTGGCAGATATTTACTGGTGCAGTGAGCAGGTCGAAGGGCTATTACCAGCAGCGGTAGGCTGGGGGCGGAGGGGGTCAACCCCAATGATGGCACAAAAGCAGAACCGCTAGGAGGCACTATATATAACGTGACATTGGCCACTCATGCAAAACCTGTAAATCTAGTTACACTTGCCCCTTGTTGGTGTAGGGAAGCATCTACTGTGAACTCCGACGCTGTTCGGGAGTGACGGCACTCTCTTGCAAGGCAGCGTGGCTCGGTATGTGGTGTATATCAGGGCTTCAGTGGAGCCTGCGAATGTGCAGGCTGCGAGCAGCGAGCTAAAAATAGTACAGGTGTCCGAGTGATAAAACGCTCCGCTTCCCACCACCTGGCACCCACATCTGGTGCGATATATGCGGTCAAGCCCCTGTGGCGCTAAAATGAATCAAAAGCACAAAATATCCGCAAATAACATGGATTAAATAAGAAGGAACATAGCACTTATCCCTGATGCAGAGCAGCAAAGAAGGATTAGATATGGCGTCCGTACATTATATCGACATAGACCTGTCCAGATTAGGGGCCTGATGATGACGTCATGAGTAGTTTATTTGGAAATGTAGTTTTGTGGAATATTAAATTTCAATTGGCTGCTGTGAAATACAGGTTAATAAACAGCGAAGAAAGAGAAAGCATAGTCCGAAACCTCGGGTTCTGACATAGAATCAAAGTAAAACATGTACTTCCAACAGAAGCAGCCTGTCAGTTGATTCCCTTTTGTTCCACTGCAGCCTTTCAGAGTGTTCTAAAGAACAACTAGAGCGCTAACATTCTTACATATGACAAAAATATGGCACACCTGAAGCCATCATGATTGAATGGAATTGGTAAAACTTAAAACATTGAATTTAGAAAGCAACAAAATGGGGGGGGGGGGCATTTTGTCATATTTTAAGTGAGTTCTCAAATATCTTCCTCTTCTATTTCATTATAACATTCTGGCATGCAGACTGAAACATGCACTTTCAACACCAGCAGCAGACTGACTGTTAACTTCTTGGTTATCAGCAGCTTTTCTACAGTGTTCTAATGAGCAACTAGAGTGCTAACATTCTGAGTTTGTGCCAAAAGTGTTGCATGTCTGAATGGCATCTTAATAGAATCGAGCATCAGTTACATTACACAAGGACACATTCATTATGGTTTTAAGCATGGGGAGATTAAGTGATTTGCCCAGAATCACAGCATATCAAGGTGATGCAAAAACTCGAAGCTGGTTCCCCAGTTGCAAAATCTGCAGCTCTGGCCGTAATGCCATATTCTCTCCCCTAAATGTAACATATAATGAAGTCATCAACTGGATAAAAAAAAACTCAAGATAGCAAATAATTTAAAAGTGCTTTTTTGCTATTTGAGAACCCAGAAAAGATGTCCTCATTTTAGTTTTTCAGAGCACTAACCATAATTTCTATGCAAATAAGACCCTCTTTTTATAATTTCTAAAGGAAATGCTTTTGGTATTACAGTTTTGATTAAATCAAGATGACGTCCGGCGTGCCACACTTTAGTAATAAATATAGAATGTTAGCAATGTAGTTGTTCATTGGAATACTGTGGGGAGGCAGAGTTTAGGGGCATGGACTCAGATAATTGAGGACTGGGGTGAGGGTGCAGAGACAACAAGTTGACCACACTGGGCAGACAGGAGGGGCAGTGGCTGTACAACAGACCATGGAGGGCAGAGGCTAAAAATTAAGCATGCAGGACAGGCAAGAGAGGCTGTGGCAATATAAGAGACCATTGAGGGCAGAATGAATAGACAGTGGCAGTACAACCAAACATGCCAACAGGCCTGATTAAGGCAGGAGGCTTTCAATGTTTTTAAGCACCAAAGGGCTTTATTTTATCTGTTTCCTGTCTAAAATCTCCTCTTTATCAATGTGAGTCAATGGAAAAAATCAATACCCCAGGTTTTTGCTCCCAAAATCTCCCTCTTACCAAGTTCAAAATGTTGGCAAGCATGGTACATTGGATCACGCACTACAGGAGGAATGTGGTATGGACATGGACTCGGATAACAGAGGGCAGGAAGGAGATGGGCAGGGACACCAAACTGACCGTAAAGGGCAAGTGTTGGGGTTGCAGAAGCACAATACATCATACAGTGCAAGCAGGACAGCAGTGCAGCACAATGGACCATGGAAAACAATAGAGAGGCGACAGGCAGGGGCAGCAATCTGACCATGCCAGACAGACAGGAGGGACAGTTTCAGCATAACATAAATAAAGCGTTACAACAAACAAATGATGGACGGAATGCTGACAATGCATACATTCTCCCCCAGTCAAGAGATCTGGGTTAAATCCATCGTTCTTTTGCCCACTACACCACCCCAGTTTAGACATGGCCATATGCAAATCAGTCTTGACCCTGTGCCTCATGGGAACAGTCCAGCCCGAACTGCCAAGCCATGTCTTCCCTGGACCGGAATCAAGCATCCTAGGACCGGTTTCTGGCTATCAGCCGTCATCAGCCAGGATAGCTTGACTCCAGTGGTGTAGTGAGCACGGGTCCCACGTCTGGGCATACCCATCCCACTTAGGGCGAAAAGCGTTACAACAAACAAATGATGGACGGAATGCTGACAATGCATACATTCTCCCCCAGTCAAGAGATCTGGGTTAAATCCATCGTTCTTTTGCCCACTACACCACCCCAGTTTAGACATGGCCATATGCAAATCAGTCTTGACCCTGTGCCTCATGGGAACAGTCCAGCCCGAACTGCCAAGCCATGTCTTCCCTGGACCGGAATCAAGCATCCTAGGACCGGTTTCTGGCGTGAGTCCCTTGCTCTCCATGCCACTGGAATCAAGCTATCCTGGCTGATGAGGGCTGAAAGCCCGAAACCGGTCCTAGGATGCTTGTTTCCAGTCCAGGGAGGACCTGGCTTGGCAGTTCGGGCTGGACTGTTCCCATGGGGCACAGGGTCAAGACTGATTTGCAAATGGCTGGGTTCAAACTGGAATGGCATGGTGAGCAAAAAAACGATGGATTTAGGCCCAGATCTCTGTACTGGGGTGAATGTATGACATTGTTCTGCATTCTGTCCATCAATTGTTGTTTTTGCATTTGTCACCCCGAGTGGGGAAGGGTATGCTCAGACGTGAGTCCCTTGCTCTCCATGCCACTGGAATCAAGCTATCCTGGCTGATGAGGGCTGAAAGCCCGAAACCGGTCCTAGGATGCTTGTTTCCAGTCCAGGGAGGACCTGGCTTGGCAGTTCGGGCTGGACTGTTCCCATGGGGCACAGGGTCAAGACTGATTTGCAAATGGCTGGGTTCAAACTGGAATGGCATGGTGAGCAAAAAAACGATGGATTTAGGCCCAGATCTCTGTACTGGGGTGAATGTATGACATTGTTCTGCATTCTGTCCATCAATTGTTGTTTTTGCATTTGTCACCCCGAGTGGGAAGGGTATGCTCAGACGTGAGTCCCTTGCTCTCCATGCCACTGGAATCAAGCTATCCTGGCTGATGAGGGCTGAAAGCCCGAAACCGGTCCTAGGATGCTTTTTTCCAGTCCAGGGAGGACCTGGCTTGGCAGTTCGGGCTGGACTGTTCCCATGGGGCACAGGGTCAAGACTGATTTGCAAATGGCTGGGTTCAAACTGGAATGGCATGGTGAGCAAAAAAACGATGGATTTAGGCCCAGATCTCTGTACTGGGGTGAATGTATGACATTGTTCTGCATTCTGTCCATCAATTGTTGTTTTTGCATTTGTCACCCCGAGTGGGAAGGGTATGCTCAGACGTGAGTCCCTTGCTCTCCATGCCACTGGAATCAAGCTATCCTGGCTGATGAGGGCTGAAAGCCCGAAACCGGTCCTAGGATGCTTGTTTCCAGTCCAGGGAGGACCTGGCTTGGCAGTTCGGGCTGGACTGTTCCCATGGGGCACAGGGTCAAGACTGATTTGCAAATGGCTGGGTTCAAACTGGAATGGCATGGTGAGCAAAAAAACGATGGATTTAGGCCCAGATCTCTGTACTGGGGTGAATGTATGACATTGTTCTGCATTCTGTCCATCAATTGTTGTTTTTGCATTTGTCGCCCCGAGTGGGAAGGGTATGCTCAGACGTGAGTCCCTTGCTCTCCATGCCACTGGAATCAAGCTATCCTGGCTGATGAGGGCTGAAAGCCCGAAACCGGTCCTAGGATGCTTGTTTCCAGTCCAGGGAGGACCTGGCTTGGCAGTTCGGGCTGGACTGTTCCCATGGGGCACAGGGTCAAGACTGATTTGCAAATGGCTGGGTTCAAACTGGAATGGCATGGTGAGCAAAAAAACGATGGATTTAGGCCCAGATCTCTGTACTGGGGTGAATGTATGACATTGTTCTGCATTCTGTCCATCAATTGTTGTTTTTGCATTTAACATAAATAAAGGGCAGGAGGGATGGGGACAATGGCACGACAACGGACCAGGCAAGGCAGGAGGGAGGGGATAGGGGCATGCACATAGAAAATGGAGGGCAGGGGGCAAGGGGGCTGGTCAGGAAGCAGCAAGCTGACCGTGGAAGGCAAGTGGAATGGGCACTGGAAGCACAACACACCATGGAGGGCCACAGTGAGACTATAAAGTCATACACAAATACAACAGAGGGAAGGTGGGGTCAGGGACAGCAAGCTGACCACACAGAGCAGGTGGGAGGAGCTGTGGCAGCACAGAAGACCATGCATGGCAAGCAGGATGGTTAGTGGCAGCACAACGGCCATGGTGGGTAGGGGCATGCACAAAGGACCAATGAGGACAGAAAGTAGAGGTAGGGGTAGGGGTAGGGATAGGAGCTAGACCCTGACAAGAAAGGGCAAGGGAAGGGTCTTCACAACAGACCATGCAGGGAAGGCAGGAGGAGCAGCTGCAGCACAACCGAGCATTGAGGACAGAAGGTAGTGGCAGCAAATTGGAGCATGGAGGGAGGGGATAGGAGCATGGAACTCGAGCAGACAAGGTGAAGGTGGCATGGGCAGGCGGCAGCCATCTGGCCTTGCTAGACAGGCAGGAGGGGCAGTCCCAGTACAACAGAACATTTGGAGGAACTAGGCTGGGCAGTAGCAGGTTTATTGAACATGGTGGACAAAAAGGAAGGAGCAGGGACATGCACACAGACATCAGAGGGCAGGGGAAGGAGGGTAGGGGCAGCAAGCTAAGCACAGAGGCTTAGGAGGAGGGCAACGATGAGGATTGAGATTTTTGATCAGTTACAATTTTCTTTAATGTGATTTTGGGACTGTAAAAATGGTGTAGTTTATCATATTCTCATATTTTTTTGATTCTGAACATAATTACTTGGCGGGAGGGAGGATAGCTGCTTCACTTTGTTCTGGAAATAGTTCTTATAAACATTACACTAGTCTGAAAACATTACACTAGTCTGACACATTTTTTATATTACAAATTCCCTCTCCGTTTGAAAAATGCCCTTGATTTAGTTTGTTGTTCCTCGTTTCACTAAAGTAGCAGTTTAATTGACTTTTAGAATATCTTTCTTGTTCTTTTTGCAAGCATCCTCAAGAGTCAACAATTTGACTTCTACCAAAACTTTTTCAAAACCATTACTAGTTTTTGCACTTTACTTTTCAGGATGGTTAATTCTTCTGAAAACTGCTGCCTTAGGCAGCACATTTATATGTCTCGCCTAGCGAATGCAGCACAGCTGCTTCGCTTGGCGAGACTCTATTGTTGCCGCTTTCTGTGCCGAAGGGAGACAGGGGATGGCACGCTCGGACAGGAGATGTGCACGCGTACGGACAGGAGATGTGCACTCCGTGCGCGTGCACATCTCCTGTCCCCGGAGGCTGGCGTTAAACAGCGCGCGGATCGCGTGCGTGTGTGTGTGTTATACATCTGCCAAAGAGGAAATAAGACAACTGTCTTTAAAAAAGAAAGAAATTAAACGCACTAGAAACCAGCGAGGCTGTATCTGCAGATAAGGCTACAGAAGACCTCTACGCTGTTAACAAGCTGCCGGTGACCCTTGACCTCGTTGTCTTTCTTTTTGATGTATTTCTGCCTCTAAAATACTTCAGCTTAAGTCAGGCTCAGTCAATAAAAACCCAGGGCTCATGCTTATGCTGAAGCCGATGTGTTTTAAGTGAGTGCAGTTTTCTGGATTGCTTTATTTGTTTATTCTCCAGACCTCCCCTTTGTGGTAGCACCGTGACCGGTTCGAGGGACCCCTAGGATATGGTCGTGGCTCGTCATTCTAAGCGTGTGCGTCGCATTGTCAACGTGTTACAATCATGTCTGTGATAGAAAACAACGAAAGAGGCAGTAATGTCTGGAGGGATAGAGAGCAAGACAGCGTATCTGTGTGTCAGACAGAGCGCAAAACCACACTCCACATTAATACACCACTGTGCTAGTCTGTAGCGCTGTCCGCCTAATGACCTGCGGTGGAAGAGGTCGGATGTGGCTGAATGCACAGACATGCTTCAGCGGGTACCCGTGAGGTGTAGTCGTGAAATTAAACTTCTGTTTAGTGAAAAATCAGACAGAGGTCCCCGGTTTATTGCTTCTGCGTTCACGGGAAACATGTAAAAACCATTTGCAATGCACTAGGTCTCGCATTACTGTAAGTTTGAGCTATTGGCGTTGCAAATAATAATGCAATGTCAATAACTCAAGCTTTCAGTAATGCGAGACCTATTGCATTGCAAATGCTTTTTCTAAAGTTGCTGTAAACTATCCACTCTGTCCTTTGCCATTTTTGCTGAAAAATGTTGCTTAAGATACCCCAAATGATGGCATATTGTAATTCTCTGTAACTGGTGATCATCACGAATATGTTGTTGCCTTGCAATTTGATGTCTGGATAATTGCTGTGGAAAGTCAATAAAAATACATTAAAAACAAACAAAAACAAAAAAGATACCCCAAATTTGAACCTGAGACCGGACGATGGCCCCTTTTCTGAACAAGTTATAGATTGCTCCAGCGACAATACCTTTCTCATCCAGAAAGAAATTAGGTGATGTCACTAGGTGGCTTCCATGAAACACTACCAGAAACTGTTGCGCTCCAAAATCCACGCATCTGACACGAGAATATCACAATTGTAAGTGAACTGTGCAATGATAAACCAGACTTCTAATGGGGAATTCTCATGTGCAAAAGAGTCTATATGCCATTTGAAGCTTCAGTTGCCCCTGTCGCCTCTCCCTCTGGACAGTGAGAGTGAGTTTCATACTTTGTTGGGCTGATGGGTGTCTTTCTGTTAGACCTGTCAGCCCTAGGGTGGTCTCCCCCTCTATTTTTGATCGTGCCTCATTTTTTCCACCCTCATTTTTATGTTGGACTTGGGTCTCCGGGCGCCTTTTCATTGCCAATCAGTGTGCAGGTGCTCTCTTCTCCCAAGATGGCTGCCACAGGCCCCTGCTACTGCAAAGTGGTCTTCATTAGTAGCACCCTAGCTGCCAGGAGCTGGCTGGAACCCCACAACAATGTTGCGACACCAGCCCGCCTTTTTTGTCCCATGGGTAGAATGGGGAAGCTCCTGGAATGTGCTGGAACCTTCTAGAAGGGAGGTGTGGTTTTTACTTTTGCCGCCTTGGATAAAGGTCACCTGACCTAGGGCTACTTAAGTGAGGGAGGGAACTTTTTCTAGTTAGTTGGCCAGTGGGAGTAAAGCAGACCTGGGGAGAATCCACGCAGGAGTTTAGGCGGTAGGGCCTAGCCAGGGACTTATGCCTCTGAAAGTGACAGGACTTAGCTACTGCCTTTTAAGTGAGTGAGGGATCCTGTACAGCCCACTGATCTAGCCCAGTGATAGGAGAGCCCAGGGGCCATCTGCTAAGCTTGACTAGGAAGGAACTAGTCACCAACTCAATCCCTAACCCCAAGGAACAGAACCCCCCAAGGGCGCCAGTGACATCTGCGCCACAAGAACTGAATGCTGAAACTTCATGCTGAAACTGATTACTGAAACTTCAAGTTACAACTGATTGCTGGACTGCTGGGGATCAACCAGGTACTAGCGCTGCGACCCCTGTGCTCCCTGACCTGGCCTGGTATCCCCTGTGACAGTCCCACGCTGAGCGCTGAGCCCGTAGTCATCGCGCTTAAATTGACAATACCCCCCCCCACTCCCCCCCCCCCCCCCCCCCCCCGGCGCGGGGACCAGAAGCGCGTTCACCCCCGCGGCCCAGAGGTTGCCCTTCAGCGAGTCGGGCCCGCGGAGAAGCTCGGGGCCCTGTTGCTGCCGTCGCCGCCGCTGCCAGGGTCGTAGGCTGTGGACCGTCCCCCGTCGCCGTGCGAATTACCTGTGGGGCCCGAAGCGGCGAAGAACGCCTGCCTTATAATACATAAATAGAATTTGTTGGATTTTTTTTACAAAAATAATCACAATGAATGAATCACATAGTGCATTATAACAAAAAATAAAGGTGTTAAACACACACAATAAATATCTGGAATTAATACAAAAAGGAATATGCCACATATTTTTTGTTATAATGCACTGTGATTCATTCATTGTGATTATTTTTGTAAAAAAAAATCCAACAAATTCTATTTATGTATTATAAAAAGTGATATTAACAAATGAAATAAAAAAAGAGTTGTATTATTTAGTTTGGTGACTTCAAGTGTTTGTATGCCATATTACCTTAATCCGATTTGAGTGTCATTCTCTGCTTATTTTATGTATGATACACTGAACATCTCTCAATTATAGGGGTAGAGTTTACTCTGTTGTTGCTTGGTCTCATTGTTCCCCTTTTTCTCTACCCATATTACGCTACTAGGGGTTGCCCTTTGTTCTTTGGTTACTTATCAGTGGTGCTTGCAGAGATATTGGTGTAGAGAGGCCAAGTACAGCTTGACTGTACCAAACCCCAATAGTGGACCGCACTACTGGTGAAATATAGACACCGATTGGTCTGCGGGGTTTTCGCATCCACTGGACCTTTCAAATGTGGATGGCCCAGTCGCCTGGTCTATGAAGCACCAGTGTTTCTCAGTTTGAGTGCGGGACCACTCCACCATGTAACGCAACTGCGCCACTTGGTAGTAGCAGCACAGATTCGGAATCCCCAATGTTCTTGCCGTTTGCGGAAGATTGGCATGAGCTCTGGCCATCCTAGCTTGCTTACCTTCCAAGACAAAGTCCCAAATAAGGGATTGCAATTTGTCCAGCATCCTCGGGGGAGGTTGGAGGGGCAAGGCCTGTGTAACATAAAAAAGTTTAGGAAGTAATGTCGTTTTAATAGCTGCTATTCACCCGAGCCAAGACAGGCCATGGGACCTCCACTTAGCGAGATTGGCCTGCGTGTTGGTGAGGAGGTGTCCATAGTTATGGGTCACCGTAGCCGTGCCGTGAGTGTGGAGTGTACCTGTATCCCCAGATATGGAATCCCACTCTCTTCCTACGGAAAGGGGAATTGGGCAGAAAGGCAGGCTCTCTCCTTCTCAGAAACGGTTGTGCCAAGGATAGAGGACATCTGCAGATTGGTTTCGAACCCGGAGGCCTCACTGAACACAGCTAGCTCCGTCGTCGAGCCGGCTAAGGTGTTTTCGAGGTCAGTGAGGGTCAAGATGGCATCTGCATACAGCATAATCTTGTGTTCTCTCCAACCCATCTGGATGCCTGTTATGCGGGGTTATTCCATATGCGTTCCGCAATTGGGCTCTATATAGAGAGTGAAAAGCAGAGTGATAAGGTGCAACCGTGCCTCATTCCACGTGTGATGGGAAATGAGGTGGACATCACATTGTTCACACATACTCTAGCCCGGGAAGCGAGATAGCACGAATGTACCCAGCTGTGAAACTGGGGACCAATGCCCATGTTTTGTAAAACGAGATGCAAATAGGGCCAATATCCTCGATCAATGCTTTTGCAACATCAACGGAGAGCAACAGAGACGGTACCTGCGTGCGCTGCACCTGGTCCAGAGGATGGCACAATTGTTTCATGTTGTTGCTGCATCCTCGCTCCGGGATAAAACCAGATGGTCAGGGTCAACCAAACCCTGAACGTACGACGCCGGTCTTTGGGCCAGAACACTGTTAAAAAAATGTGCATTAAGATTTAAAAGCGAGATCGGGCGGTAAGAGAAGCAGCATTCGGGGTCTTTGCCTGCTTTGGTAATCACCATGATTGTGGCCAGGCACATGGAGCCTGGCAATGTACCCGTCTCACTAAAGGAATTAAACATCAGTGCTAAAACTGAGGCAAGCTGTAGGGGGTAAGCTTCATAGAATTGAGGACTATAGCCGTCTGGGCCTGGTGCCTAGTTAGGCGGTAGCTTTTGAATGGCTGCTAGGACTTCCTGTAAAATTATATCTAAATCCAGAGCGGTGAATGTAGTTTTAGCGACGGGCGTGGGGGGGGGAGGGCTTTGAGAATGGCTCATCAGGGAAAGATAGGCCTGCACATCATATTCCGGGGATTCTCCGATCGGTCGCCTGTGCTCGGAGGCAACTTGTTACCACCAGCATAATATTTCAGAGGAATCCAAAGCAGAGCGTATTCCGCTCTCCCCAGGTTTATCGCCCTTAATTGTTTCTGGGCAGCTTGACGGCAGACTGCCATCGAGCCTGATCGGACGTGGGTGCCCTAGAGCTCCCTTACCTGCGACTTCAGCTGGTGACGTTTGGTCCACCTCTCCCTGTTCTAGACTGTGGTCAGGGCCATGAAATGGCCCCTAATCACAACCTTGAACGTCTCCCACAATTTGGCAACAGCAACATCAGGTGTGTCATTAATTTTCAAAAAGTAGGTTATGGCTTTCAGAGTATCTGATTGCATTTGGTCATAGGTGAGGAGTTTTACATTAAGCTGTCAGACTGGGGGAGCCGGCGGGCGCCCACCAAGATTGAGTTGCAAATTTATGGGAGAATGGTTGGAAAGAGCTACTGCTCCAATGTCTACCGAGACTGTGTCTCTAGTCACCATGGGAAAGTGAGGAAATAATCGATATGGGCATAAGTCTGATGAGAGGCTCAGAAGAAAGTGTAGTCTAAAGTTGTGGGATGTTTGTACTGCCATATATTCTTTAATCGTGCTTCCTCCAACCAATGTCTAGGGCCCGATGTTCATCCCCCGACCTGTCCCACCCTCCGGGTAGACTGGTCCCTATGAGTATCCATTGCGACATTGAAGTCTCCATCCACCACTAAGTCCTTGTTTGGGGAAATCAACAGTCGGCCCAGTGAATCCCTAAGGAAAACATCCTGACGTTCGTTAGGTGCATAGACTGTGACTATAGTGTATCTAGTGCCCTGGATTAAAATATGCAACACTGAAAGCCTGCCCGGGATCTCCATAAAAACCCGCTCCACCCGCCCTGGAAAATGGATAGCAAACAGGATAGCCACCGCAGCACGCATGGCTACCTCAGATGAGAAGTATTGGCGATTGAACCAACGGGAGCGCAGCTGTCGTCAATCACCCTGGAACAGGTGGGTTTCCAGTAACATACAAATGTTGCATTTAGTGCCTTTAAGGAAGGAGAGGAGTGCTAAGCATTTAGCAGGTGCATTAAGGCCCTGAACGTTGAGGCCAAGTATGGATAGTACCATGCAAATACATGTAAGGGGGTATGTTGTTACACCATCAGTAGAAGGGCATGCAGGGTCTCCTATGGGGAGCATGCAGGTTTATCCTTACTAGGGGTGGAGAGAGAGGAACAGAAAAAGTTAGAAAGACATGAGAAAAAGAAGCGAAACGATAGTTCAAACTGGTCCCCTGCCTGGGAACACCCAGAGAGCAATAGTTGGGGTTCATGGCTTACACAAGACTGACAGGGATTCAGTATCAGCACGAAGGAGCGCCACCAGAGAAGTATTGGATCTGTGACAGAGGAGATATAAAAGCAAAGAATTCATGGCCGTTGCGGGTAAGAGTCGCGGGCTCCGTTGAAAGAACAAGACACTTGGGACCAATCAGTGATCACCATCTGCGCCCACATGGTCACCTTCCCGCTGGAGATGCAGAAGCAGTCTGGTGCTAGCCTCCCGGCTGTCAGTTTCAGACTGCTTGTTCAACATTTTTGTCTTTCGCCGTTTGGAGCCCTGCAAGTCGAGCCCATAGACGAGGGGTCCTGCTGTGGGGATGTCGCGCGTGTAGCAGACTGTAGGACCGCGGCATATCGGGGAGCGCTCGGGCATCCTCTAGAAAGTGTACCACTCAAACCTCCTCTTGCAACACAAATTGGAGACAAAAGGATGTCCCCATTTATATCGAATGTTCTGGGCCTGTAGGAGATCTGTGAGGGGCTTGAGGGCTCTCCGGCGCTGCAGTGTTATCTGGGAAAGATCTTGGTACAGCCACAACCGAAGGCCCTCAGAGTCGATGATTTTCAGTTCTCATGCGGCTGCCATGATTACGTCCTTCTGCCGGTAGTAGTAGAGGCAAGTAAGTATATCTTGAGTTTGTCCCAGCGCGGCAGTCAGTCGCCCAGCACGTTAAGTGCAATCAATAGTGATCTCCTGGTCCCGCTGGGAAGGGGCCACATGTTTAAAGAGGCGAGTGGCAAAGTCTTTGTGACTGCCTGGTACCATCTGTAACAGGCTGCCTTTAATTCATATGTTAAAGTGACAGGACTGATTCTCAAGGTCTTCAAGCTGATACCAGAGGTCTGAGTTCTGTTCATGTAGTGCCAGCAACTCCTGGTGATGGCCCTCCAACTCCTCCCTCGAATCTCGGCTCTCTTCCAAAGATGCCACTCTCAGGCCCAGCGCTTCCACATCATGACGGATCTCCTTAATCTTGGTCGCAACATCCCGCTTGAACTCAGCTAAGTCATCCCGCAGGGTCCCAAAAAGGTGTTCCAGGAATGCCTTGGTGATGGAGGAATCATCTCGGGCCATTTCACCTGCTCGGGCGTAGTCTGCGCTGTAGACCCAGGCGTCCCCTCTACTTTTTTAGCAGTAGATTTAGCAAATCAAAGGGAGCAGCTCAAGCACCCTTCTCTACAAGGCGGGAATAAACTGGCCGCCCGGTAATGTCACAGGCTACAGGGTCTCCCGCAGCCCCACAGAGCTTCCAACAGGCACCCAGGGGGCAGTTGCACCAAGAGGCTCCGTGCACCGCCCCGCCGTCACCAGCGCCTAGGGAGACACAGAGGGGACAGTTCACCTGGTGCTCCTACGGTGATGCTGTCATTCACGAGGGGGGCCGCAGACATGGCACCATGGGACAAGTCTGACACTGGCGACAGTTCGATATATCACCAAAGCCCAGCTGCCAGCTCCCTCCAGGTCCAGCTCCTTCGATGCCTTGGCATGCCTGGCTGCACACACCGCAGCAGGCCACTTCTCACTGGTTGCCGCCACACTCCTAGTGGGACCGCACATATGTCCTGCAGCTGGGCGGAGCCGGACTTGGCCACCGGGATCCTCGTTGGCGGTATATGCCGCACAGAACCTGGAGATACTGCGGTGCTCCGAGGTGTGCAACTTATTTGGTCGCCATTTTGGACACGCCCCTATTCATCTCATTTACAGGTTGGTCTTCCAACAGCCAGCCTTGGCTCTGATTGCTGCCAAATCACTATGCGTTAGTCCACCTTAACGAGCAGACTTCTACATTTGGAAGAAATGGCTCAATCATGTTTCCAAGTCACTACATCACATGCTGCATGCATGCCCCAATGATTTCTAATCCTCGAGGTTCAGTCACTCATATTCGCTTTATAAGGGAAACTGTTAAATGCTGGTGCTGCTTTTTACAAGTTATGTAGCCCTTTTTAGGATTCCTTTTGTTTTCAAAGGAAAAGGCTACCATCTTAGCATGGATCTCCTGAGATATTGGTGCCTTATCTTCAATTTCTTGTTCAGGGCACTATGTCTACTGACTATTTTAGAGCTCTTTATGTAGAAGTGCTTTACTCGTAACCTTTTTTCTACCATTCAGGTAGATGACCATCTATATGTTTTCACCATCTTCTGGCTTATCTAAAAGGTAATAATCCGGTACCAACAGCCAGTTTTTAAATCTCCTGGAGACTCTATAACCTACTTGATGGCTTCCAGTACTCTGATACTTCAGATTGAACCCCTGATCTGTGAATACCTCACCCCACTTCTCCCTGCCCATGTGTGCCCTCACAATTCTCGTCTTTCTCAAGTAAGATGCCGTCCCTGTTTTTGTCTGTGTATCTGTACCCAAAGTGGTAACATTTTTCATTGCAAGCATTATTAAATTGACTTTGTCGACTTATTATTGCTCATAATTAACAATGTTAATGTTCATGCCTTAATATTTTCAGTACACCATTTGCAAAGTTAAGTATGTCTTGTGAGGCACAGAAGTTCAAAATGACGATGCTGCAGGATGTCACCCCACAGCTCCGACAGGGAGACTACATGGTGACCATAGACCTAAAGGACGCATACTGACACAAACCAATGAACCACACAGCACAAGATTTTTTTGTGCTTCACAATAGACAAAACACACTTCCAGTTCAGGGTGCTACAATTCAGTAAGAAATCAGCGCCCAAGGTGTTCACAACGTTCTTAACAGCAGGAACTGCACATCTGAGAAGAAAGGCCATACACATTTACCTCTACGTAGATGACTGGTTGGTGAAGATGAACTCACTACGCGAATGCAGAAACAGCATTAAGACAGTGATGGCAACACTTCACAGTTTGAGATTCTCCATAAACACAGAATAGTCATTGCGCATGCCAGACAGGAGAAGCTCTAACGGGGGCCAAAGTCAACACAGCACAAGCGGAAACCTACCCTTGCGAAAAGAGGATACTGATGATAATCCAAGAAGTTCACCAATACTGGAAGGGTCTGTCTCTGACAGTGTGGACTCTGAAGACTTTGCTGGGAATGATAACTTTATGCTTACCACTAATACCATATGCAATGTTACACATGAGAGCAATCCATGAGTTGGTCCAGAGCCAATGGTCACAAGCAGCAGGGGATTTCGGAAGATATATAATAGTTGTTACACAAAGAGTGCAGGAGAAAATGGCATGGTGGAACAGGACAAATGTAACAATAGGAAGACCCTTCGTGCTACCAACTCCAACAGTGACCATCACGATGGAAGGTTATAGAATTGGCAGCTCATATGGGGAAGCTCAAGATCAGAATAGTCTGGAGACTAGAATAGGCGGTATAGCCATAAACTTGCTGGACCTAAAAAGACCGTGTTCTTAGCCTTAAAACCCATTCAGAAGCAGCTGTGGGGGGAAATCAATACATTTTTAAACAGACATCACAACTATCTATCTGAACAGTCAACGGGGGTCAAAATCCTTTGCCCTATCGAAGCTAGTATATGAGATATGGAGATGGATTATCCAGAAACAGATGACCATAACATTGATCCATTTACCAGGGATAGACAACATAGAGGCGTACAAGCTGAGCAGACAAGCAACCACCTCACACGAGTGGGAGCTGAATTAGGCAGTGATCGAGAAGGTGTTCAAAAAGTGGGTGACATCAGAAATAGACCTGTTCACAAGACCAGAAAATGCAAAATGCCAATTCTTCGCATCTAGGCAACCACACTGCCACTCCCTAGGGAATGCTCTGTAGAGAGACCCAGCTCCCCATAAAATGAGGTGCTACAAAGGGAGAGGGGAAATAAGGTACAACCTAAATGAAGCTCACTGGACACTATATACAGTCAATAGGGGAAAAAAAGATTCTGAAGATGGCGACCACCCGTGAAGGCTTCTGGGGAGAGTGTCAGACGTCATGAAAGGCTGGACTAACACCAAATGGAGGGGGCAGTCAGCGCACAACAACAACAAAAAAAGTAGAATAATAAGAGACTACTATACAAGTAGGGAGTTACGGACCCAACCATTAGATGGCAGAATAATGCACAGTATGTGAATCCAGAAAATTCTTCTAGCTGCAAAGCTACTCCTATAGGTAAGTAATTATTACGTTTTGTGTTGTGTGCTGAGTGACCTCCGATGCCATCTTCTAATATATTTTCTCAATGAGAATGTGTTTGCCTATCCGAAAATTTCTATCACTGACATATAGACCGTGTTCTAGGCTGATCTCCTCTCCCAGACAATTTCACCAAGACTGTTACACTGCTATGAGGTGCACATGCCCCTATGTAAAATAAATGCAGTGACTGGGCTAAGATAACTAGTCTGCTGCATCACAAGCACTTGTGTCTTGTCTTGCTCAGTCCTTGCTGATCCTGGTAAATATACAAAGAGACCAGTCTGTTCAGTAATTTATAACTCACTCAGGATATCTGCCTGTCAGGCCTCTGACTGCCTTTAGTCTGTGGTTGAAAATAGTTGCAAAATGTGTTACTGAAGTTCCATCTGATTGCAGCACAGGAATGGAATAGTTAATTTCTAGGACTAAGAAAAAATAAAACAGTTCTATTTAACTTAATTGTTTGTTTAGCATTCTTGTCTGTATCATTTTGATGTTCAGACCTCATACATGGGCCTTGCTGTTGCTTAAGTTTAGGCAAGCATTACAGATTATGCGTATACACAAGCAACCAAAGTCAGCCTGATGTTCACAGGATATAGTCAATGATGTACATAGTTTTAGAATTGTAAACACTTGAATAGTTAGACATTTGAAGTTGCGAAACAGGTTGTATTCACAATATAGTTACATTTCACTTACTGGAGTTAAAAGCAGATGTCGGTATTGCTTTTAAAATGTCTGAATCCTGGTGGAACATTTTTGACATTCAACAATCGTGCCCAGATGGATTTCAGTGACTTCACAGACAAGCAGCCAATGCAAGGGACAGAAGCAGCAGATTGTGTCAGCCCCGAATGAAAAGACCAAGGCAGCCAGTCAGCATTGACATTTAGTAGTATTTGTGCACAAGCCCAATTATGGTTTCCCACCACTGCCAAAAAAAGAAAAAAATCAAACAAATGTTAAAAGCAATCCTTGTTCTTTTTAGATGGAAATCAAGCAATGAATGTCCTCCAAAAGCTACTGTGTAATGTTCCATCTGTTCGGCATTATCAATCATTAATGTCTCTGTTAGATTGAGCTCTTGATTGTCCAAGTCTGTAGCTGTTCAGAAGATGTTGTTACTTAAGTATAATAGGGTACAAGGAGTTGATATATTTGACACATAGTGCCTAAGGAATTACTAATGAAAAGTAATAAAATGAAATTTGGGCAAAAAATGCGATAAAAGTTCTAACGGTTCTATTGCAATAAATTGGGGGATATTCAGCATAAATCCATGCAGGACACTTTTGTACATGACCTAGTTATGAATGTGCTTTTATAATTCTTATTATAGGAAAGCCAAGCTATTCCGTTGCTGTCTGTCGCCAGCGTAACGTCGGGTGCAGGACCCGGTAAAACTGTGAGAAGACAGATATCTAACGTCTCGGGAGAGGACGAGCAAGGAGAAAAAGGAGAGAAAGTTGCTGAGCCCAGCGAAACAGGTACTGTCAATATTGCAATTGTTGCTTATCCTGTTACTTGGAGTGTTTGTAATGTTTGGTTATCCGTTGTTGGGCCCTTTTTCTAAGCCTGATAATGTATTTGACAACACCTCTTTGCCCCTGAAAGTATATTATTTAATATATATGTTCTATTTATATTAAGTTATGTTCTTTTACTTCTTGTAGGATCCACCATTTCCACAGCCCTCATTCTATTTAATAAGCCTGGTTCAGAGTGGGGTATTGGTTCTCATGACCCTTAATCTCCGCTGTGTGTTGGCACCCCTAATTAAATTGGAAAGTCTAATCCTGAGAAAGTTAGTCCCTTTTAGTCGAGTGCACTTTATTTATTTGAGGAGACTTTTCTATAGAGCCAAATATGTTGCCTTGAGACCGCTTCAGTGTGCTTCTGAAAATGAACAAATTGGGGATGTTGAGAGGGAAAATCAAGGAACTAGAGTGAAAATATCATCCAGTAGGATTGTGTAAGAGTTGTAAGGCAAATCCGATGCTTCCGTGTGGGTTTGGAAGATATTTTAAAGGGATTGCAAGGGGGTTAGTTGTAGGAGGATTGCAGTTGAATTCATCTTTATCGCCTCTGAGGCTAGTCCAGGTGGGACAGCTTTCATTACCAAACGGAAATCTATTTTTAGCATCATATCTTCCTAAAGAGGATGAACCTCAGTTTGCCTTTCAAGATCAGTTTTAGGGCATTTCATACCTTTGGGCTGGGAAGCCCTAAATGAAGGCCCCTTATTTCTGTTGCCTAAATGTTTGTTTCCAAGTGATCGTGGTTGATCAATTCTTGTGACCGAAAGATGATTTCTGCTTATACGCAGGGACCTGTTCCAGAGTAATCTATTATGCATACATTCTTAAGTGTAGGCCTAAACACCACTTAAAACCATTTCAGCGTTTTCAGTGCAGGAGTGAGGTTATGCCTTTGTTTGAGATTTAGGGCTTACCTTGCTGCTCTGTCTCCAGCCTACCTGGCAGATAGTTTGGCAAGTCACTGTATCATATGTTATGGTACCTCCATTTCTAGAAATGTGCACAGTTATGCTGAATGATTTGTTTAAAAGTCTGGCAGAATTTTTCATAGCAAAGGCACTTATAACCATACCTCTTTGAGCTCTGCATCAACTTGAAGGGCAAAGATGAGTTCAGAATGGATTATAATAACCAGGTTGTAGACTATGAGCTGGCATCAGTGGTCTGCATTGGGAGCCAGAACAAATGAATGACAGCCCAGAAATTCAAAGAGAGTTGAAAGGAAGAAGCTTGTGGCTTTTGGATTTGTCAGAGACATCTGGTTATGCTGGATATGTCTTAATTTGGGTGCTGAGGGGCACATCTCTAAAACGACACAACCGGTCCAAAGTGGAGCCTTAAAGGGGGAATTGGTGGGAGCAGAGAGACAAAGCAAGATGAAGCTTCTAAACTACAATCAACAACAATTTGCCAGCCCCCCACTCCTTCTTTCCCATGGAGAAAACCACCAGCTCACCTATTTTGCAGCTTATCCACACCTATAGCCTCCTTGGGGCATATCCTGCTATACCAAGATGCTGTCACTCATATTGCCATCTGCATACAGTGTTCAGGTTGTCAAGGAAAATAATGACAGATTTTCACTGTGTAAATGTGTTTTTTAATTTGGTGTTCCATGCTGAGTTGCATGGGAAGTCCAAATTATGACATAAGATCTGAGGCCACCATCTCCTTCTTAAACTTCAGGAAGCCCTTCTTCCTGGCCAGAGTCACAGGATACAGATAAGAGGAGAACAGGAATATTTTCCCTCCAATCTGCTGATTTCAAATAGACAAGCACAGGGCTGCCAACGTCTTTGTCCACTCTGCTAGACAAAGGGGGTGAGGGGAAGGGTGGAATCAAAATGTATCTTTCATCAACTGATACATATTCTCAGATTTGGGTCCCAGCAGGTTTGATCATCACCTTGTTTATTGCCTCCGACTTCCTTGGAATTTGGAAAAGAATCCCAAGCACCTCTGGAGGGATTCCCAGGGCGAAGGAGAAGGAGAATGGGTAAGCTGTCCAGGGACCTGAAGGTGGCTGCCTGGTGCAAGTGAGCCATCCATGCTCCCACAATGTTGCAGGATGGTGCTGAGAGGCACTTGTACTTGCTACCCTTGCCGATCCTCCATTGATTATTGTATGGCTTGTTTTCAGGATGGTGACAATGGAAACTCTGTACCTGCTCTCTGAAGATCTGGGTGTACTATTACCAGGACAGTTCAGATTGAGCCACGTGGTAGCCCACTAAAGGGTACTCTTTTACCTATCTCCTTAGGTCAGAAGAAATCAGCCCTTTATTTCTTTCTCTCTGTCACGTTAGCTCATGACAAATACACGTAGAGGGTGAGGACGGAGGGAGTCTGAACTTCTCAACATTAAACCTCCAAGAAATGCTACATGTGGTTGCACAGCTTGGCACTGTTCTTACAGCACCTAGTAGTTATGGGTTGTAGTTTCCCCACCCGCTGTGAGCTTTTGATCTCCCCGGCAAAACCCTTGACTGTCTCTGTGTGCCAGATTGGTGCTGCTGCAGGCCGGTTAAGTCAGGTTTTTCACAGTCCGTTGGGTGTAAAAAGCCTTCTCTATGTTGGTCTTGGTCCCTTACCTCTGCCTCCTTGGCGGCTCTTATACTTTCACCACAGGAGACTGTCCTCTAGCAGTCACCACCACCAGCGGGGTCTTTATCTATGTGTGCTGTGCAACATTGTTGCCCGGCCCAAAGGAAGGGAAGAGACCATTGGCGGTGTCTCCGTGGCCACAATCTCCCAGTTATCAGTCCATTTGGGGCACATTAATGCCCTCACTCCCCACTATGCTGTTTAGTATGCTTTGTCACATCCCATGCACTATCTCAGGAGAAAGAAGTGGCACCCCTTAAACTCCAAAGAGACGTAACCAGCTTGGGCTGCAGGCAGCAGAGCTCCATAATTTTGAAGCATGAATATTTCTGGATTTAATGCTGTGCTTTATTCTGCCATTTAGTGGTTGAGTCTGGAATTCTCAGTTTTGGTTTTTTTTGCGTCTTTTTTTTGTTTTTTTGTTTTTGAGTGGTTGTCGTGGACCATTTGGTGTTGCATTCCTCCTTTAATGACGTCAGAAGTACATCCCGGAAACCCCACAGTGCAGTCACCATCTTCATTTTCTTTTTCCCACCATTGGGTCTGGATGTAGAAAATATGGTTCCAGGATGAGCAGCCTCAGAAGAAGAATTGAGGATTTGGATGGAAAACCATTTTTTTCATCCAAACCGAACATTGTGCAGAGAATGACACAAAGCAAAATCATCCTTTTCATCCTAAAACCTTGGAGTTTTTAACCCTGATTACCTCAAGGTCATTAACCATGTGGACCACAGAATACATTTGGGGCATGGGGCACACACCAATCAGGCTCTTTCCTAAATGCTCTCACAAATTCACATAGACGGTAACCTCAAATCTGCAACTTGTCTACCCAAGGACCACGTATTGGAGGTCTGTGACGCCTATGTTGAATTCAGCCAAAGACACTCAAGGCTAAAGACAAACAAAGGGTACAATGTCATGGCACAGATACAGAAGCAGATTTCCAGGAAAGAGGATGAGACCTACAACGATGACGAGCAACGCAAAGACAGGGTTGTAGCAGATACATGACTGACGCTGATGGAATCCATGTAGAAAGGGAGAAGATGCTGAAAAGATAGACTGCGACAAATGCCAAGGGCGGCATACAGAAGTTAACATCCCAAAGGTGTTCGAAGCCCGAGCCAAAAGGCTCAGACTCAAAACACCCCAAGTCACATCGACTTCAAAATCCACAGATGTGCAGGGCAAGCACAAGCCCAGAGTTCCTCGGATCCAAGCCCAAGAAAATTGCAGGAGATAAACCTGCAGATCTGGCTTCAACTCCGAAAGGGGATCAAGAGTGCAGGAGAAAGATGTAATCCTGTGAAGTTGAACCTTCCGCACCAAAAAGGAATACTTTGATGCTTGATATTGAACAGAGTGCGCTCAACTTTGAAAAGAGGTCGCTCTACTACAAAATGCCAAAAAATTGTATCCCAATACTTAAACCCTAGCGACAGAATGATCAGACCGGTGATAGATAAGTATAAACATGACCCTTATCCTCATTGCATTGCAATGGGACAGACAGACCTGGTTCTCTGATCTGGTGGAGCTAATATAGGGCAATGTAATGTTGCTGCCACCACAACCAGACATACTTACCAGGCAGAAGGGTTAAGTGTTTCACCCAGTGATGCCCCATTCACATTTCACAGCACAACAGTCAAGCCATAGCGCACCTACACAGTGGCAGCACACCAGCAGTCTAAGGTAGTCCTTTCGGGGAGAGCTCGGGGAAGAAAGACCTTACCAAAAGATGCTGAACACTCCAGCAATCGAATTCGGAGAAGAGGCCCCTTTATTTAACACCATTAGGTAGCAGAATCTGAGGATTCCTCCAAGAAGGGCACAGCATCACCTCTGATAAATGGATGCTCAACATCATATAGTCGGGATACTGTTTGAAACTACCTCCCACCATCAAACCAAAGCTAAGAACACATGGCCAATATGATCTACTACACCCAAGACAGGAGGCGACAGGCTTCCTGCCAAAAAGGGTAGTTGAAATAGTACCAGAAAGACAAAAGGGACAAGAAGGAAACTCATTCTACTTTCTGGTCCCAAAAATGGACAAGTCTCTCACACGGAACTTGGACATCAAGCCCTCAACAGATCTTTCAAAACGCAGACGTTTTAAAAGACAACTCTGTAGATAAGTTGCACTACCAGTTCATTGTCCTAACTTTTGTGGTACAATCAGCACTCTGTTTGTTCATAAAACACCTAGCTGCAGTGGCTGCTAATCTAAAGAGAAAAGGAATTAAAGTTTTCCCTACCTGTATGATTGGATAATAAAGACAAAGCTGTTGAAACAATATAAGGACAGCAAAAGGGAAGTAAAAGAAATCCTACACTACCAAAGGTTCTCTATCAGCCATGAAAAATCATCCCCAAAACAAGAAAGAGTAAAGGCATTTCTCAGGCCAAACTGAATTTCAAAGAAGAAAATACCTTGCCTGTTGAAAAGAGAATCCTGGCATTGACAGAACAAGTTTGCCTTAACCAGAAGGGACAACCTATGATGGTGACGATGATGGTAATGAGTACAGTGGGGAGACCAATGGGCATGATGACATCGTGCATACCACTCGTAAAAAAAATGTAAGGCTGCACTTGAAACCCACTACAGTGACTACAGAGACATTGGTCACAGGCAGCAGAAAGTTGGGAGTTGGGAAGACCTTGTAGTTGTCCTCGAACAAGTTACACAAGGAGATGCAATGGAGGATCACAATAATCCTCACTGAAGGCAGACCTTTCAAACAACCAGCTCCCTCTGTTGACCACGATAGATGCACCCCACACGAGATGGAGAACATATGGTCAAATTGAACATCAAGAGCCTCTGGAGCACAGAGGAGATGGGGCAATAACGAAATGTGTTGGAACTCGAAACTATTTGTCTATCTTTCAAGGTCTTCCAGTCAAAGTTCAAGGGAAACGTAGTGCAACATTACCTCCATGTTCTGTATCAACAAATGGGGGGGATGGGGGATGTGTGAGGGCAAGGTCTCACGTACCATCCACCCTAACAGGACCTATGGATAGGGTCCATACCGAGGCGCATAAAAATAGTAGCAATCCATCTACTAGGAGTAGAAAACACAGAAGCACACAGGCTAATCAGAGGCAGAAGAATGCCTTGCATGAGTGGGACATGAAACAGCAGGTAGTGGTCAGGATCTTCAAAAGGTGGGGAACTCCGCATCTAGACCTGTTCTTAACCTGGGAGGATACAAAAAGGCAAATATTTGGGTCCAGATACTCAAGCCCTAGTGACAGAAAGGTCAGGCCTGGTGATGGAAAAGTAAAATAAAGGAACCATGACTCCTATCCTCATTGCACTGCAATGGGCCAGACAAATATGGATCTCTGATCTGGGCAAGCTACTACAGGGCAATGTCATGTTACTGCCATCACAACCTGACGTACTTACCATGCAGAAGGGTTAAGTGTTTCAGCCAGAACCAAAAACAATCAGCTTAGGTGCATGGTTACTGAAGACATAGAAAGCGCAGTAAACCACGGTCCTAAAATATCTAACATACTTATTGGATGAGGACCTCCCCTATGCCTCACTAAAGGTACACTTGACAGCCATTGTGGCATACACAAGAGGCAGAAGGAGGTTTTTTTTCTCAGTCACCAGTTCCTAGAAGGGATAAAGAATCTGGCACCATCCAGAGCATTAACGACTGCCTTCCTAGTAGCCATTGCATCTTTGAACAAAGTGACAAGCACCGACAGTACAGCAACCATACCTTCAAATCCTTAAGGACAGGGTAGTGATAGAAACTAACCCAAACTTCCTATCCAAGGTAGTTTCACACTTCCATGACTATCAAACAAAACAACTCACAGGTTTTTTCCATCAGAATCGCAAGCAGAATGCGCTCTTCACACACTAGACTTAAGGAGGGCAGTGATGTACTACATAGAGGAAACCTAACCAATCAGCAAGAAAAGTCGTTTTTTTGTTTCCTTTGCCCCAATAATTGGGCTGTTTGTAAAAGGAACTATTGCAAGATGGATAAACCAAAGTATACAGAGATGTCACACAGCATCAGGAGTGCTAGAAGAGAGACTGAGAACGGAAGGGGCAACACTTTCATTCATAGCTACTCTCGGTTGATGCTGGAGCTGCAGTGGCTGTCTCTGGTAAATCTTTCACATGCGGCCCAGGTGGGCTGCAATCACCTATCCTCAAGTTCTTCACATGTGGTCCGGCAGGAGCCAGGAAGTTGTCAAAGCTCCTTCAAGCTGGATAAGTTCTTTCTACGGTTCTGCCCATGGGTACTGGGGGGTGTGGAGGTGTGAAGATCATGGTGCTGGTCCTCAGTCACAGCTCAGGCCCTTTAGGGTCACCAGTACTACCTCTCCCCTCGACCAGGTCACACTTGTTGCTTGGTCCTAGTAGTCCCCTGCGGCAAATGGGATCACATCCCTCCACTGAACACAGGATCTTACGTAATTAGCACAGCAACTTTTCATGGCGCCCCCACTTGGCATACTGGGTTGCTGACTTAACAGCATACTTGGGCTATGGCCCACTCTGCATGGAGGTACTCATCACTGCAGCCTTACATGGCATACAGGATCACAGACTTAACCTACACATGGGCAATGACCCATTTGCTGCAGTAACGATCACGGCTCACTTCACGTTGCCGCTCCTCTGGCATACAGGGGTCTCTGACTTCCCCCTGCACACAGTTAGAAACCGATCGGTGCAGCAGCCGCCTTCTCACACCTCTATATGGAGATCTACTCTCCAGGATTCCCCACTGGACTTTGCTCCCACCTAATGCTTTCCTCTTCATCACAGGGCACACTTGTCTTTGCAATCAGGCAGTCGCTTTTGCTCCAGGGTAGGTGGCCTTGGATTCCCTTAGTGATGTCCCTTCATCCAGCTGGGGTATTAACAGGTATTGGCTGCCAGTCATGGTCACAGGCAAAATTCTTACAGAACTTCTCCTCATCGCACAGCCAGACTGGCTGTTTAACAGTTGTCTTTTTTTGCTGTCTCAAGCTCCCCTTCTTATAGTCCATTTCCAGACATCAAATGTGATTTAGAGTCTGTGAAGTTTATTTTGGGGGTTTGCTTCCTTTTGAAGTGCCCACCCCTCTGTTCTCTCTTCCTCCTCAAAGCAATCTGTTGTAGCAGGATCGACTCCGAAGCATCGGATTGACTGGAAGTTAACACCTGGATGTCAGCAACACTGATATATGCATCAAAAGGTTATCCCAGGGCCTCAGCACTACTGTTTCTTATTCTCTTATCAACCAGTCTCCTTCCTTAGATGTGCCCTGGCCCCTTCATTGTGACTCTATCTGAATCAAGAGCACCCTTTGAAGTGCACTGGAGAGCCTGACTTTCCCTTCCTCCACTGTGTCTCACTCTGCTTACAGGAATGCAGAAAAACACAAATCTGTCTGGGGCATTCCTCTACCTCCTCTCTTCTTGTTTCACCATGCAGCCCTGGATCTCCCATATTGGAACCCAGAGTCTTCCATGTGTTGTACCATTCAAATGCAAAAACAACAGTTGATGGACAGAATGCAGAACAATGTCGTACATTCACCCCAGTACAGAGATCTGGGCCTAAATCCATCGTTTTTTTGCTCACCATGCCATTCCAGTTAGAACCCAGCCATATGCAAATCAGTCTTGGCCCTGTGCCTCATACGAACAGTCCAGCCCGAACTGCCAAGCCAGGTCCTCCCTGAACTGCAAACAAGCATCCTAGGACCGGTTTCGGAGTTTCGCCCCTCTTCAGCCAGGATAGCTTGATTCCAGTGGCATGGAGAGCACGGGACCCATGTCCGGGCATACTCGTCCCACTCGGGGTGACAAATGCAAAAACAACAGTTGATGGACAGAATGCAGAACAATGTCATACATTCACCCCAGTACAGAGATTCAAGAGCAGACGTACACCCAGCACATGCATACATGCACTTCACAGCATTACAACCTTACTTCATTATACCGTTCACAGGCACACATACATCCAGCACATTCATATAACACCACCTCCACCATAAATTCCATCCAATTGAGAGCTCCCACAGACCCATGCCCAAACCATATCTTCAGTCTTGAAACCAAAGGCTCGATCAGGAACTTGCAACCTTCTCCACACCTCTATCACCATCGCAACATTTCCCAACACCTGGAGACATGCCTAATTCAGAATACTACTCAAAAAAAACCTTGCGGAAAACTCAAAAACTACTGCAGGGCTTAAGTGATTCAGCCTCCACTTCTGGTGACTTTATACCAGTTATCTAGCACCGTTTTGGTATGTATCAAGAGGAATGTTTTATTAGGCCTTTGATAGCCATGCAAGATCCCGTAGCAATCTGCTCATGACAACTCTATACATTAACAGCAATTTGTTTGTCTGATTCTCTTGCTGTCTATTCAGCGACCAAATGAACGGAGGTGTCATGCCTAGCAGTATTTTAACATGTTTGGGCATGCCAAGCCTCTCTTTTCTCTTGGTACAGTTAGCCATTGTTTACTAACTAGTGCCCTACTTCTTGACTTACACAAAATAAATCCTCTTCCTTTGTAGGTTTTCTAGTAGTCTATCGGAAGAGGTGATTGCTTGGAGGACATGAAGAAGTCTGGGAAGGATGTTCATCTTTAGTACATTGAGTCTTTTTATCCAGGAAAATTTTTAAACACCATTAAAAAAAATATACATATATATCTTTTTTTATTTTTTATTGATGACATTATGTATAAAATACAAAGAAAGTGACACAGTATTTTACAGAGCATTACATTGATATGGATCTTTCTTCCCTACACTCAACTCTGTCTACTTTTAATCCACAAGTGTGCCTATTTTAGGGTTTTCTATTAATTGTGTGACTGAGGAGGGACGGGGACCCGCTTGTGGCGGTTCACAAATAATCCCTCTATACTCATTCCACTGTCCCCATATTTGTGACCATTTTTTAGGGAATCCCCTAGATTCATATACTGTTCGGTCCATCCACATATACCAATTTAGATCCCTTTTCCATGCTGTGATCGTCGGCGCCTCTTATGCTCACCATAGCTTAGCGATGTTGCATTTCGCTATCAGCAGTCCCAACGTCACCTAGGTCTTTGCCTTTCTACCAAGGTCAGTAGGCTCCCAGATATTTAAGAGGCACTATCCCAGTTTCAGTTCTATTGGGATATGTAAATGTCATGATCCGGGGACCGACGGCGCTGTTCCGAGGATGAGGACTCCAAATCCCAGCGGCCCCCGCGGCCACCCGCCGGAAGACACGTCATCGCACCCCGGTCAAGTATAAGAGGCGTGGCAACCTGGTAGGCGGGGCCAATGATTCCCGTTCGAACAAGAGGATCCTAACGGCTACAACCAAACCCCCGCGTTGCCACGCAAATCCCTGTCTTCAATCCAGCCGGTGACCCGACGTGGATATCTCAGCATCGGATCTCTCGACGACCCAGAGGAGGCAAGCAGGCTGCGGTTTTCCCGGCGCGCCTCTGCATTTCCTTAGGCGCTATCTGCTCCTCCAGACTTCCCGGCGCTCCTCCGCCCCTGGATTTCCCGGGCGTGAGTGGCAGCGCCACCTATATCTGTGTAACGCCCTGAACGTCTCAGGATCGTTTAACAGATACGATAATGAGAACGCAACCACTTGTGAAGGTTTAGTTATTTTAATGAAGGCAAAAATAATACAAGGAATAAACAAAGGTTATAGTCACTGGAATCCTCCAGGCTAAGTACGTTACCAGCCCACAGCACGGATGGTCCTAACCGTCCTCTGCATATACGCCGATCCCGGCGTATGCCAACAGAGGGCAGAAATGAAATGGCCGACAATGCCAATCGGTAGGCTGTGAGGGGCACGAAGAGTGTTGGGGAGAATCGAGGAGTCAGGGAAACACCCAGCCGGGGTCTCTACCTGAAGGGAGCAGCCGCTCAACCTCTTCCTCAGACTGCACCGGGACGCGGAGTCACCTCCTGGTGATGCGTCACCGATACCCCAATCACAAGCAAAGAAGACTGAACCGAGAGCAGCCGCTCGATCGATCCTGTGGACTTCCGAGTCTGTAACGCGGCAAACACCTCCTGGTGTGCGTTACAGCTGGCAGTCCCTGTATCTCTGGTCAGGCTGGGAGTTACGACTCCAACCAGCAAAAGCGCCTCTGCGCTTTGACTCCGCCGAGTCAAAAAGCGAAGCTCAATGGTTATCCGGTAGAGCTTCCGGGTCCTTCACAGGTGACGATGGGGCAACACACGGCCCAGGGAGTAACGACTCGACCTACCTCCGTTCTTGCCTTACTGGAGCACCACTCCGGAACACTGCTCTTCACTAAGCAGGTACGTCGGTGTAAACACAATATCCGACAGCGTTGTACCTCCCGGTTCCTCCCTTTATAGGGCGTGTTTTCCTTGAGTTATGTAACAGCTCTCCTGTTTACATAAGGGCGTGTTTTCCTTGAGTTATGTAACAGCTCTCCTGTTTACATAAGGGCGTGTTTCCTTGAGTTATGTAACAGCTCTCCTGTTTACATAAGGGCGTGTTTTCCTTGAGTTATGTAACAGCTCTCCTGTTTACATAAGGGCGTGTTTTCCTTGAGTTATGTAACAGCTCTCCTGTTTACATAACCTCTCAACCGCTAAGCATCCTGGGAGATGTAGTCCGTTTTCGCTGGTTACCGTTTTCCTCCCCTCGCATGACAGGAATTCTTGACAATCTGCGGACCTCCCGGCGCTCCTCCGCCCCCGAACCTCGGGGCGTGAGTGGCAGCGCCTCCCGCACCCACTGACCTCCAGGCGCTCCTCCGCCTCCCGGATTCCCAGGCGTGAGTGGCAGCGCCCCCGACACTGTCGACGCCTACCTCAAGCAGCAGCGGCTCCTGCGCTCCTCCGCCCCCGGAGTTCCTGGGCGTGAGTAGCAGCGCCTGAGCCCGCAGGCTGCCTTGAGCCTTTCCCTGCGCCTCCCCGTGAAGGAACAAGGAGCGCGAACGAGACCTTCTCTCTCTCTTCGTCCCGTCCGTGAAGTAACGGAGAGGGACTCTCAGAGAGCTGCCATAGGGAAGACAGAAACCCCAGGTAGGGGGAAGAACGAGTTGGGGGTGTGGGGGAGGTAGAGAAGAGCCTGTGGCTTAACCCGTCTTCTTGTTTCTTCCAGGTCTCTCCCCTGCTGTCCCTTCCCGACCTTCCCTCGCCCACCTTTCTCCTCGTCCGAGGGTATTACACGTGCACCGGACAGGGGACGGATGGGCGGGGGGCCCACACATAGCATCAACGTGATCCTGAGGAGAAGAAGCACTGGGACCACGACAGAAAAATACCCCCCATGCATCGAGTCACTTCGGACCAGTATCGTTGAATATGTGTAAACTCCCAGATGAGTGTATGAATGTGCCCTCCTTGCCACACCCTCTGCCACAATCAGGATCCTCCCTTTAGCCCATTTTTACCAGAGCTGGACACAACCGGTTCGCCCTATGAAAGACCTTGAGTTCTACGAGTCGTAGTTTTGAGGAGATCGCCGTGTCTCGGGGGGGACGCTAGGGCTTTCTGCCAGTCCTCTTCTTCCATTCCCACTACATCCCTCTCCCAGTACTCGCGCAATCTCCGTAGGGGATCAGTCATGTTGTTAATTAATTTTTGGTACGTCAACGAGATAGCTTTCTGGGGCATGTGCCCGTCGAGGATTCGGTTCTCGAACGGGGTGGATTCTACTAGAGATTCTCCCTTTGGTATGACTGCTTTTAGCAAATGTCTAACCTGCAAGTATCTAAAATACTCCGTATTTGCTAGTTCGAAGTCCATCTTCAGTTGCGCATAGGGAATCACTCCCCCCCTTTTTTCCATAGGTCCCCTACCCTTGAGATACCAATCATGTCCCACCGGTCAAAGCCCTTCGTGTTTCTCAGTGTACCGAATCTGTCTGCGTACCACAATGGGGTCATATGTGTGATTTGTCCTGCCCCACCCAAGCTTTTGTTTGCAGTATGCCATATTCGAACTGCGTGATCAGTGGGTCCCGTCAAATGCATAAACCCCATGTTCGAGGCATTTGAGCTGTAGATCATATGTTTATGCATAGTTCGCCATCTAGTGTTGGGTCTGGATGTTTGCACTTTGTTTTTGTTCGGAGAAGTCTTTCCGGTCACGAGGTAGGTGACTCCTCCTTTTGGTGATAGTGCGCATGGGCATCGACTCCATCCTTGGATTGTGTTTTTTCTGGGTTCGGATGTGTATTCCGGCGCGCCGGTTCGGTACCGTTTTCGGATCCATTCGATGCGCAATCCACTACCCTCGACGGTATTGTTATCGATCGCGGTTCCCCATTCAACCTGCATCGTCTCACCTCGGAAAACCTTCGATGAGGAAACTCGACTTGCACGAAGTGTGCAACCTATGCTTGTCCCCGGAACACGGCGAGAAGGACTGTGACGTATGTCGATCATTTTGATCGAAAAAGACACTTAGTGACCGTCGGGCTTGATGCCACAAGATGCAACACCACAGTGGCTCTGCACCGGACATCTTCGGTGAAGATTCTGACACTTAATCATTTGTTTGTTAAAGCGCGGCTGCTCACCCGTAAAGGTCTCAAGGCGCTGGGGAGAGGAGGTGCAGGTTCCAGTCCATTAAGGAGGGGGTCTGTCGATGAGCCATGTTTTGAGCTTTCTCGTGAAGATGGAGAGTGATGTCTGTCTGAGATGGAGCGGTAGGGCATTCCAGCCTCTGGCAGCTAGGAAGGAGAAGGAGCGGCCTCCTGATCTGGTCTTTCTAGTGCGGGGGACCACGGCGTAGGAGAGCTGGGCTGATCGTGGGGTCCTTTGGGGTGCGTGGAATTTGAGTCTGCTGTTCAAGTATGCTGGTCCGGTGTTGTGGAGGACTTAATGTGCGTGGGTGAGAATCTTGAAGGTGATTCTAGCCTCGATGGGGAACCAGTGGAGTGTGCGCAGGTGCTGGGAGATATGACAGTGTCTTGGCAGGTTGAGGACCAGTCTTGCGGCGGCGTTCTGGACGTCTTGTAGCTTGCAGGTGAGGTTTTTGTTTATTCCAGCATAGAGTGCGTTACCGTAGTCGAGTCTGCCGGTGACGAGGGCGTGAGTGAAGGTCTTTCTGTGCTCGAGGGGGATCCATTTGAAAGTCTTGCGTAGGAGGCAGAGTGTGTGGAAGCAGGAGAATGTGAAGGAGTTGATCTGGCAGTCCATTTTGAGCTCAGAGTTCAGGATGATTCCAAGGTTGCGTGCGTGGTCCGTGGGTGTGGGTGTCGTTTCAGGCGTCGGTTGTGGGCCCATGATGAGTACTTCTGTTTTGTCAGTGTTGAGTTGTAGGCAGCTGCTTTTCATCCATTTGGCGACGGCTTCCATGCCTTCTTGAAAGTTTAGCTGCGTTGGTTTCTTTGGATAGGGAGAGGTTGAGTTGGGTGTCGTCTGCGTATGAAACAATGTTGAGTCCGTGGGTTCTGACGATGGGGGTGACCGGAGCCATGTAGACGTTGAAGAGCGTGGGGCTGGGGGACTCCGCAGGTGGTTGGTGTAGGGTCCGAGAGGAAAGGATGGAGTCTGACCCGCTGTGCTCTGCCAGACTGGAAAGAGTGGATTCAGTAGAAGGCCCCCTCCCGGATCCCTACGTCGTGGAGGCTGTGTCGAAGCCGATGAGAGGTCGAGGAGGATGAGGGCTACTGTTTCTTCTCTGTCCAGGAGGGAGCGGATGTCGTCTGTTGCGGCGAGGAGGGTGGTTTCTGTGCTGTGGTTTTTTCTGAAGCCGGATTGGGAGGAGTCGAGGATGTTGTGCTCTTCGATGAAGGTGGCGAGTTGGCTGTTGATGGCTTTCTCAATGACTTTCGCTGGGAAAGGGAGCAGGGAGATGGGTCTGTAGTTTTTTAGGTTGGTGGGGTCCGCCGAGGGCTTCTTCAGGAGGGGGTTGATCTCGGCGTGTTTTCAGTCGTCGGGGAAGGAGGCGTTTTCCAGGGAGCGGTTGATGGTGTGGCGAAGCATAGGTGCATTTGTGTTGGCGGCTCGGTTGTAGATGTGTTGGGGGCAGGGGTCCGTGGGGGCCCGGAGTGGATTGACTTCATCGTCTTCAGTGTGTCTGCGGTGGCTCTGCGGATGCGTGGGACGGTGGCGAGAGCGAGGCTGGCGGAGCGGAGCTGGCGGGTGGGCTTGTGGAAGGTCAGGCGGCTGTTGAGGAACTTGGGGCCCAGGTCGTGGAGGGCCTTGTGTGCGTGGGTGAGGAGTCGTAACGTGATTCTTTTGTTGACGGGTAGCCAGTTCAGGTCTCTCAGGTGTTCGGAGATGTGGCTGTGTCGGGGGATGTCCAGGATGAGTCGTGCTGAGGCGTTCTGGATCCGTTGGAGTTTCTTCTGGAGTTTGGCGGCGGTGCCGGCGTAGAGGGCGTTCCCGTAGTCCAGCCGACTGGTGACGAGGGCCTGGGTGACCGTCTTCCTGGTCTCGGTGGGGATCCACCGGAAGATCTTTCGAAGCATGCGCAGGGTGTTGAAGCATGAAGACGAGACGGCGTTGACTTGTCTGGTCATCTACAGGGAGGAGTCCAGGATGAAGCCTAGGTTGCGTGCGTGGTCAGTTGGCTTGGGGGTGGCTCCCAGGGCGGGGGGCCACCAGGAGTCGTCCCAGGCGGAGGGTGATGATCCCAGGATGAGGACCTCCGTCTTGTCCGAGTTCAGTTTCAGGCGGCTGTTCTTCATCCATTCGGCGACGTCTTTCATCCCTTCGTGTAGGCTGGCTCTGGCGGCGTCTGGGTCGCTGGTGAGGGAGAGGATCAGCTGGGTGTCGTCGGCGTAGGTGATGATCTTGAGGTTGTGTTGACGTGCGATGGATGCGAGGGGGCTCATGTAGACATTGAAGAGGGTGGGGCAGAGCGATGACCCTTGTGGAATGCCGCAGATGACTTCGGTGGCCGCTGATCGGAACGGGGGGAGGCGGACTCTCTGGGTTCTTCCGGCGAGGAATGAGGTGATCCACTCCAGGGCCTTCTCCTGGATGCCGGCGTTGTTCAGGCGCTGTACCAGGGTGCGGTGGCAGACAGTGTCGAACGCTGCGGAGAGGTCCAGGAGGATGAGGGCCGCAGTTTCCCCGTTGTCCATTAGGGATCTGATGTCGTCTGTGGCTGCGATGAGGGCGGTCTCCGTGCTGTGGTTGGCTCGGAAGCCGGATTGCGAGTGGACGAGGGATCCGTTGGTCTCGAGGAAGGCGGCTAGCTGTCTGTTGACGGTCTTCTCGATGACTTTGGCAGGAAACGGGAGGAGCGAGATGGGGCGGTAGTTCTTGAGGTCAGAGGGGTCTGCAGTTGGTTTCTTCAGCAGGGCACTGATCTCGGCGTGTTTCCAGCACTCCGGGAAGGTGGCGGTGTTGAAGGAGGCGTTGATGATGTCGCGGAGGTGGGGTGCGATGATGTGGTCGGCCGTGTTGAAGATGTGGTGTGGGCAGGGGTCCGTAGGGGATCCGGAGTGGATGGTGTTCATTGTGCGTGTTGTGTCTTCGGTGCTGACTGGGGTCCAGGTGCGGAGGGTGGCGGTGGGGGGCATCGGTTCGGTGGTGGGGTTCGTGGTTGGTGGGCCGAAGCTGTTGTGAATGTTGGCGATCTTGTCGTGGAAGAAGGCTGCGAGGGAGTCGCAGAGGTCTTGCGAGGGAGTGATGTCATTGTTTCCGGCGTCGGGGTTGGAGAGCTCTTTGACAATGCTGAAGAGTTCCTTGCTGTTGTGGGTGTTGTTGTCCAGTCGTTCCTTGAAGGCTGTCTTCTTTGTGGCGCGGATCAGTTGGTGGTGTTTGCGGGTGGCGTTTTTGAGGGTCGTCAGGTTGACTGTGGTCTGGTTGGTGCGCCAGGTGTTCTCCAGGGAGCGGCAGTTCTTCTTGGCGGTGATGAGCTCGTCGGTGAACCAGGAGGCTTTCTTGCTGCCGCGTCTGCTGGGGGGGGTTCTTCTTCAGTGGTGTGAGGGCATCTGCTCAGTTGGTGATCCACTGTGTGAGGTTGTTGGCGGCTTCTTTGGGGTCCGTTGAGCTGGTGGGGGGGGTTCTGGCTGAGGAAGGTGGTGAGCTGGTCGCCGGTGATCTTGTTCCAGCTCCTGCGGGGGGCTTGTTGAGGGTGGTGGTGGGTCGCCGTTTTACTGAAGCTGAAGTGGACGCAGCTGTGGTCAGTCTACTGGAGATTGGTGGAGTGGCTGAAGGTGACGTATTTGCTGGATGAGAAGACTGGGTCAAGCGTGTGGCCGGCGTAGTGGGTAGGGATGGTTACCAGTTGCTGGAGTCCGAGGTTGGCCAGGTTGTCCAGCAGAGCAGTGGTGTTGCGGTCCTTGTTGTCCTCCAGGTGGAAGTTGAGGTCCCCCAGGAGGATGTAGTCGGTGGAATTGATGGCGTGCGGGCTGACGAAGTCTGTGATGTCTTCGCTGAACTGTGTGCGTGGTCCCGGTGGTCTGTAGACGAGGGTGCCTCTGAGCGTGGTCTTTGGGTCGGTGTGTATCTGGAAGTGGAGGTGTTTGGCGGAGGTGAAGGTGTCATCGGAGTTGGTCGTGATGCGGATGGTGTTCTTGTGGATGATGGCGATGCCTCCTCCTGTCTGGTTGACGCGGTCCTTCCTGGTGATTTTGTAGCCTTCTGGGACGGCGATGGCGACGTCGGGCGCTGAGGAGGCGTTCATCCAGGTTTCCGTCAGGAAGGCGATGTCTGGTGCTGTCGAGTCGAGGAGGTTCCAGAGTTCGACGGCATGCCTGTGAACGGAGCGGGTGTTGAGCAGGATGCACATCAGGTGTTTGTTGCTGGGGCTCGGTTTAGCAGGTGCGGTGTTGGGTCGGAGGCCGGTGAAGTGGCAGGTCAGGCAGGTGAAGGGTCCGTGGGTGCGTCTCGGGGTTGCTCGGTAGCAGGCGGTGTTTCGGCCGGCGTTGAGTGCGTGGAGGGTTTTGGCGTCGTAGATGTGCAGGGTGTGCTGGCGAAGACCAGGGGGTCTGGCGCTAGGCGCGGTCCAGGCGCGGACGGGCGCAGACGGGCTTACCTTTGACGCACCTTCGGCGCGGTCGCTCTGGGGGCGTCATAAGTAAGGAGCCGGGAGGGAGGAGCAGCCGGGTGGCGGGAGCGGGGCGGCGAATGGAATCACAGGGGGGCAGGGCCGCAGGGAGGCAGCGGCGGGAAATTCCAAGAAGCAGCGGGCAGCGGGAAATTCCCAGGAGCAGCGGGCAGCGGGCAGCGAGCGAAGGAATCTGCAGGCAGGAGGCGGCAAAGGCCGGCAGGAGCGGCAGCAGTGAGTGGTGCGACCAAGCCCTGTGGAGGGCTGAGCGGTCACACCCTAGAAGGCAAAGCTGTCCTAATTCACACAGACAACATGACAGCAATGTACTACATATAAAAACAGGGGGAAACACTCTCTCCAGCTCTCACAGCTAGCCCAGAGCATCTGGAGATGGGCCATACCTCAAAAAATATATCTCCTTGCAGAACACCTTCCAGGAGTAAACAACCAACTTGCCGATCTGCTCAGTCGTCAACGGCAGCAGATCCACAAATGGGAACTCCACCCTCAAGTTCTCCTACCATCTTCCAAATGTGGGGCTTCCCACAGACCTATCTGTTCGCCAGCCACCTAAACGCAAAATGCCCAAACTTCGCGTCCAGGTATCCGCACCCATTGTCCAAAGTTAATGCACTATGGATGAATTGATCATGTATATATGGTTACGCTTTTCCGCCTCTCCCACTCATTCCATTAGTGGTTCGGAAGCTCAGACTGCAGTCCCTGACGCTAATCCTAGTTGCTCCCACATGGGCCCGTCAACCTTGGTTCACAACCCTGTTGGATCTATCAGTAGTTCCTCACCAAAAACTACACCTTATTCCCAATCTTCTCACTCAGAACCATGGAGAGATAAGGCATCCAGAACCCAGCCATCTCAACCGTGTGATCTGGCACCTGAAATGCTAGAGTTTGGCTATCTTAATCTTCCGCCAGACTTCATGAATATTATCAGAGAGGCTAGGCGCCCTACCACAAGAGCATGCTATGCAGCAAAGTGGAAGTGGTTTGTCATTTACTGTAACAACAATAAAATCAATCCGCTAGATGCTTCAATCCAAAACATAATTAGCTTTCTACTACATCTACAGCGTTCCAATTTAGCGTACACATCCATACGCTTACATCTTGCTGCAATAGCTGCATATCTACAAAACAGACAGCATTTGTCTCTTTTTAGAGTGCCTGCTATTAAAGCATTTATGGAAGGACTTAAGAGTCATTCCCCCCAGACCTCCACCTGCTCCAGTGTGGAATCTCAACATAGTTCTTACAAGATACATGGGTCCACCTTTAGAGCCATTGCAAAAATGTGAACTACAATTTCTCACTTGGAAGGTAGCCTTCCTCATAGCTATCACATCTCTGAGAAGAGTGGGTGAGCTTCAGGCACTAACCATAGAAGAGCCCTTTTTACAAATACACCAACACAAAGTGGTTCTAAGCACTAATCCCAAATTCTTACCTAAAGTGATTTCTGCCTTTCATATCAACCAATCTGTTGAGCTACCTGTGTTCTTCCCTCAACCAGATTCAGTGGCAGAACGTGCTCTTCACACCTTGGATGTCAAAAGAGCATTACTATACTACATAGAAAGAACAAAACCCTTCAGGAAAACCAATCCATCAATATAACTTTATTCGATCTTAAATATTAAGATCATAAAATTGCAAAGAAAATACATTGATCACCTGTTAAAAATTAAGATACATCAGCAGAATATTTTGTTAAATAACACCGAATAAAAAACAGATAGGAACCATATAAAAGCATTATCCAAGACATTGATTAAGGCATGTAAAATTCATTCAATATCTCATAAAGGCAATCCAATATCAAAATCAGGTATTGCAAGGTCGATAGTTAAGTGCATTCAAATATGCTACATTAGAGCTAAACACACATTAATAATTCCATCTATTCTACACGCAAACTGGGGGCTTCTATGGCATTCTTAGGAAATCTACCCATGGATGGCATCTGCAAAGCTGCAACATTCACAAAACACTATTGTGTAGATGTGTTAGCAAGACAGCAGCTAGTGTGGGCCAGGCAGTTTTATGTACACTATTTCAGACCACTGCAACAGCTACAGGTTAGCCACCACTTTGGGAGATAACTGCTATGTTGTCTATGCATAAGCATGTGATCTACAGCTCATAAGCCTCGAACAGAACGGAAAATGCTACTTACCCAGTATGCATCTTTTCTTGGCATATAGAGCTGTAGATTCCTATGTGCCCACCCCCCTCCCCGGGTACCTTTATCTGTTGCAGTAACATCTTACTTACATGGACATCTCGCTTTATTACTCTTACTAACTCCATCATCACCCTTTATGGTAAAACAATATAAAGATGGAGTTGATGCCCATGCGCACTATCACCGAAAGGAGGAGTCACCTACCTCGTGACTGGAAAGACTTCTTCGAACAAAAACAAAGTGCAAACATTCGGACCTAATACTCGATGGCGATCTATGCATAAGCATATGACTCTACAGCTCTATATGCCAAGAACAGCTGCATACTGGGTAAGTAGCATTTTCCTTTTTATGGTCTTCTAATTTTTGGTCTCTTTTGTGATTTGAACCCTAGGTATTTAATCGACCCTGCTACCCATTAAAATGGGCTTAGTTTACTGAGCTGCTTCTTGAGAGCATTTGGAACTGACATAAGCAGACATCTCAAATTTTTGTGTATTAATCCTGATACCCATGATTTTTTCAAAATGTTCTAATTCGTTGGTAAGTGCCTTGATGTAGTTTGTATAATCTGCTAAAGTCAACATCACCTTTTTAGGAATAGGCAAACTTTGTGCTCAACTGAGCCCTAATGCCTGCATTCTTTCAAATCTTAAATGCCAATGGTTCTACCACCAATTTGAATAGGACTCGACAGAGAGGGAATCCCTTCCTTTTGCCACTCTGAGTGACAACCCGTTCTTATTGCATTCTGCTGATGCTGATTCTTCTCCATTGGTGGCCTCGTAACTTGACATAATCTTTTCTTATTCAGTCTCCTCCTTTATACTCGCTTTATCTTATGCAATAAAATGCCTTCTCAGTCCCTAAACTTTGGAGAATGACCAGTTTATCCTTCTTGGTTGCTTTTTCATCCAAGTGTGCAATCCTCCGCGTGTTAATGGATTCCTGTCTCTCTTAGATAAAACGTACCTGGCCAGAGTCTGTCTGAATGTGCATCCATTTATAGAGCCCGCTTGAAAGGATTTTGGTGAAAATGTTTGTTTGTATTGAGAAGGGCAATAGCCTGTATGAGGCCCAGTCTGAAGGATGTTGTTAGTGTTGTGGACGTTTTTACCTCTCACACAGTTGGTATGATGCTTCCAACCTTTGTGAAGAGATCAAAGAGACCTACTAAATGGGTCTTTAATTACAGATACAAGGGTTTGTAGAATTATACTGGTATGTCATCTGAGCATGAGTTGTTTTTTGGCTGCATGCCTTTTAGGGTGGTGATTTCCTCTGCGGATATCAATTGGTCGAGTTCTTGAGAGCAAGTTGCTGAATACAAAGCAGTTGGAGCAATTCCAGGCATGCTTTAATGTTCGCTTCACTCTCTTCTCCTGGAGAATAGAGGTTGCTATACAATTATTTGAAAACTTCCCTCCTTTCAGTTTCCCTAACTGATCCATCTTGTCTTTCAAATTTGTTGGTGTGTTTTTGCACTTTGTGCCCTTAACCATTGCTCAAATGGAGTTCCTGCCTTGTTGTCTTTCTCATAGAATGTCTGACCTAGTTTTACCATTAGGAGTTCTGGTTTATTGGTTCTACGAAGATTGAGCTGTCCTCTTAGCCCTGCCAAACTGCACCTTTTCGTCATTGTCTAGTGTTTTTTTTTTATCTTCTGCTAATTGGAGCTGTTGCAGCTTTGCTTCCCGAACCACTCATGCTTATATTAAAATTACTAGTCCCCTGATTACTCCCTTAAAACTTAAGAGCCCCAGTGTATGTCTGGTGACCTGTTCACTGCACTGTTATTGTCTAAGTATTCTTCAGTTGCTTTCATCATAGACTCCTTTTTTATGATGTCTGTAAAGAGTGTGGATGAAGGGGCATCATTCTCTATCACTCCTTTAGGTAAGCTGTATCTCTCGTACATATTGAGCTCAGTTGTGCGGAGAGAGTGAAGGAGCTTTGGATAATTGATATATATTCTATCCTGGAGTAGAATCTGTTGAGATGCAAGTAGAATGAGTGTTCTGTACTATGAGGGTATTGAATGAATCCAGTGTCCCACAGGCCCCACTAAAGCCTTTTTTGGACCCTTCAGGTATCTCTAGTGCATGTCTCTCTTACCGCCACAATCTATTGCTTTGCGAGTTTCTCACCAGGTTGAGATCCCCTCCCAACATGACCTCTATGGACACACTCTCAATAAATGTATCCACTGTTGTGGATAAGTATTTGTCCTGTGCTAGTTGGGAGCATATATATTTATAATTATCTGGCGCATGCCCATTTGTGTCAGGGTCTTAATGTAACACCCTTGCTGGTCCTTGATAGTCTTAGGTTCTTGACTCTTAACACTGTCTTTGAGTGTTACGGGTGACCTGAAGTTTTTGAAGCTGCTGATGCACAACATTGATGGAAGTGCGCTTTGTCACATTTTAAACTGGTCTTTAGCCAGGAGGTCCGTCTCTTGCAAGAATACTATGTTTGGGTCTTGCTGGATAATGTAATGCCATGGTTTATGCCTCTTGTTTTGGGTGGTATGCCCATTTAACAATTGGGGACAATACCATTAAATTCATTTCACTTGATAGATTGTTTGTGATGCTCTCTTTTCTGATTAAATTATATTTTTGTTTCTGAGCTGTGTAAATCCCTCCATATCCCACCCTAATAATATAGCCTGAATGGCCAACTGGGCCGGTGTCACATGTATCTTCCTATATGCTAGAATAAGCTATCTGGTGTGTGACTCCTTTCAGTACAACAGTTTGTAATCAGTAGAACAAACTTGGAAAGTGACCAAGCCCAAATCTTCCATTTTCGCATCCAACTATCTTGTTCAGCACTATTTACCTGTGAGGCTATGTTGTATTCATAGCGCATCGGGTCTCCTTGACAGCGGCTTCGTTATCCTTTTCCACTAGAACTAATACACCCCTTCCATAAAGTTATTTCTTGCCAATGGGAGCAGAGCTTGTGATGCAGTTTTGGAGGGAATTCCAGTGTTTTGATCCTGTGGGATTTTCGGTTTTCCTCCGCGTTGACCTTTCTCTTTGGGACTTTGGGAAAGTTCCTTCCTGCAATTCTTTTATTCCTTCCCTGTGTGTGATTACACAGTTTGCATTGTTCCTTTATTAGTGAGGATTCGCCGGCTTGTATCATTTGTAGGCCTTGCTCTTCTTCTACCTTTGCTCTCCATTCTCCCTTGTTTCATTGAAACTGTATTACTACTGAAAATGTCTACCAAACCTTATTTGCCTTGTGAGGAGTTCTTGGGTGAACAGCCGAAAACCGTTCTCTATAAAGTCACAGCCGACAGGTCTTAGTACAGTAGTATTTCTCCAAATTGGCAATATTCAGATTTTTCGGCCTCTGTACGCTGTGATTCTGTTGATGCCAACTTGCTCATCCGCTTTTACAGCTTTTAAAACCGCTCTATATAAGTATCTCAGGCATGCATATATGTTGTTGCCCTCAACTTCCTCCTTTGAGGTCTTCACATTTATTTCATCATCCAGGTTTGTATCTCAGGACACTATTTTTGTATGCATATTTATTTCAGCTGTGTCCCTAATGTCAAGTCGATTCTCCAACGATTTGTTCGATCATTCATTACTCACATGCAGTCTTTCATATGCTCTAGTTCTTGGCACAGTTTCTTTGTCAAGGTGTTAGCCTTGCACCAGGATTTTTCTAAATTAGCTTGAAAGTCGGGTATATAGCTTTCCAGGTCCTCCGTAAGAGATGAAGGGGCATCTGTTTATGATGGTCTTTCTGCTTGTTATCAATTTGGTGTGCTGTATATATTTGTATATGGAAGTTCCTTTAGTGGGCTGCCTCTGGCCTGACATGGAGTCATACTAGGTTTAAAGCCTGATCAACAGGAGTTGACCCCAGGCATTAGCTACCCTGCAAGGTGCACTTTTGTCTAAATAGTGTGGGCCTTGGCACAGTGTAGTTCTGAGTGCTCATGATAGTGGATAGTGACACCCTCCTATGGGGCTTCGTACTTGCTTGGAGATCTACTGCTCCCTCAACTGCCCCAAACGAACAAGTTACTTACCTTAGGTAATGCTTTTTCTGGTGGATACAGTATCTGCCTGTGGATTCCTCACCTTATGAATATCCCCTGCGCCAGCATTCCGCAGAATCTTTTCCTACCTCTCCACGCCGACGAGGACGTTCGCTCCGCTCGCGACTCCGCATGACGTCACCGGAGCCATAAGAGAGCCTCGTCGCGTAATGATGTCAGTTCCACCCATTTTTTCCGTGCCTCCGAGGTGAACAGGTGGACCGACAACAAATTCAAAGTATATACAGTACACATTTGAACCAAAATACACAGTACAAAATCAAAAAGGAAAGCTAAATAACATCAGCATTTCCTGTAAATGTGCCAGATAGAAAGAAGATGAAAGTAAAACAACAAGCCAAATAAGGCATCATTTAAGGTATACAAAGGTGGACAATGGGGAGGAGGGTGGGGTCAGTGAGGAATCCAAAGGCAGATACTGTATCCACCAGAAAAAGCCTTACCGAAGGTAAGTAACTTGTTCTTCTGAAGGATACATCTGCCTGTGTATTCATCACCTTATGAATAGATTCCCACAGCAGTCCCACTCCCGGAGGAGGGTGTCCACCTTTCCTATACCAAAAAGTCCTGCAAGACAAAGCGCGCAAAATGGCCCTCCCTCCTCACTTCGGAATCCAAGCAATAATGCTTCGCAAAAGTGTGGAGGGAGGCCCAAGTCGCAGCCTTACAAATGGCCACTACAGGAACACCTCTGGCCAAAGCAGAGGTGAAAGACTTAGCCCTAGGAGAATGAGCCCGAATACCCTCAGGTGGTTCCTTACCAGCAAGGGCGTAGCAGATCTTGATGCACAAGATGATCCACCTGGAAAGAGTGCGCTTGTGCATGGCTTTGCCTTTTGAGTGTCCAACGTAGCCCTCGAAGAGCTGATCCTCCAAGTGCAAGTCCTTTGTTCTGTCCAAATAAAAGCTCACTGCTCTTTTAGGGTCCAGGCGGTGAAGTCTCTCCTCCTCCTTGAAAGGGTGAGGGGGAGGATAAAACACAGGGAGAGTTATGGACTGCCCCAGATGAAAAGGAGTAACTACCTTAGGCAGAAATGCAGCCCTGGTCCTGAGGACCATCCTTTCAGCATGCATGGTCAAAAACTGGGGTTTCGAACTAAGAGCTTGAAGATCACTCACCCTCCTTGCTGAGGTAATGGCTACAAGAAAGACTGTTTTAAAGGACATAAGCCTCAAAGGACAGCTATGAAGGGGTTCAAAAGGGGAACCCATCAAAAAAGTCAAAACAAGATTAGGATCCCACTGGGGCATAATCAAGGGAGTAGGCGGAAACCTATTAGTAAGGCCTTTGATAAATCTCAAAACGATAGGAGACTTAAATAAAGACGGCTGATGAGGAAGACACAGGAAAGCCGATAAGACCGAAAAATAGCCCTTAACCGTGGCCACGGCACAACCCTGCTGATCCAAGGAAAGAGCAAACTGAAGAACATTGGACAAGTGGGCCCTGGATCTCTCTCCATACCATTTAAGGAATATTGACCATCTGTAGAAGTAAATGGACTTGGTGGAGTGTCGCCTGGCTGATAAGATAACATCCACCACGTCAGGAGGGAGAGAGAAGGAACTCAGGTTGCCCCGTTCAATCTCCAGGCATGAAGGTGCAGGCTCTGGAGGTGGGGGTGTAGAACCTGCCCCTGCGACTGCGAAAGGAGGTCTCCCCTGAGAGGGAGACTGAGTGGAGGGTGCGATGAGAGGTGAAGTAGATCTGTGTACCACACCCTTCTTGGCCAATCCGGGGCGATCAATATTACTTGGGCCCGGTCTTGGCGAATCTTCCTCAGAACCCGAGGAATCAAGGGTATGGGAGGAAACGTGTAAAGGAGCTGAGAACTCCAACTCAACTGAAACGCAGCCCACGATGCCCCCCTGCATCGGAAACTGGAGACTGCAGAATGACTGGCAGTGCGCGTTCTTGAGAGTGGCAAAACAGGTCTGGCCGAGGAGTCCCCCACGTCCGGAAGGCGTGTCGAACTACCTCCGGATGAAACCGCCGACTAAGACTGTCTGCACGCACGTTCAACACCCCGGCCAAATGATTCGCCATCAAGCAAATCCGATGGTCCTGAGCCCAGGACCAAAGCCACAACGCCTCTCTGCAGAGACGGTACGACCCTACTCCTCCCTGCTTGTTGACAAACCACATTGCCGTAGTGTTGTCTGTCAGGACTTGAACCGACTGACTGCGAAGGGAAGGGAGAAAGGCCTTGAGTGCCAAACGTATCGCCCGCAATTCCAGAAGATTGATATGAGACAATCTTTCCTCTGGAGACCAAAGAGCCTTGATCTCCAGATGCCCCAGATGAGGACCCCACCCTAGGGTAGAGGCATCCGTTATCACTGTGGCCACCGATGGAGGAGGATGAAAGGGGTATTCCTTGAGACAGATTGCCCTCCAGGCTCCACCAACACAGATCCGCTGCAGCTTCTCTGGAGATCCTGACTGACTCTCTGAGATCCCCGCTGTGCTGATACCACTGCCTGCGGAGACACCACTGGAGCGCCCTCATGTGCCAGCGTGCATGGTTGACTAACAGAATGCAGGAGGTGAACAGACCGAGCAGGCGAAGGACCTTCAGAACTGGAACAACCGCTCCATTGTGGAATAAAGGGATCATCTCCTGAATGTCGAGAATTCTTTGTGGAGGAGGAAATGCTCGACACACAGTAGTGTCCAGTACCACCCCTATGAACAGGTTGCACTGAGAGGGCACCAGGTGATATTTGGGCACATTGATTGAAAGACCCAAGTTGAACAACAGTTGAGATGTTACCCGCAGATGATGAAGCACCATCTCTGGCGACTCTGCTTTGAGCAGCCAGTCGTCCAGATAGGGGAAAACAGGAATCCCCGACCTTCTCAGATGAGCTGCCACCACTTCCATCACCTTTGTAAAGACTCGAGGTGCAGTAGTAAGACCAAACGGGAGGACCGCAAACTGGTAGTGTTGTGACCCAACCGTAAAATGGAGATCCTTCCCGTGCGACTTCAGAATGGGGATGTGAAAATACGCATCCTGCAAGTCGATCAACACCAACCAAGTCCTCTTGCTGCAGCGCCAGAAGAACCTGAGCAAGGGTCAGCATTCTTCTGCAGAAGGAGGTTCATGCATTGCTACAGAAAGGTGCGATAGAGGTGGTTCCAGAGCAGGAAAAGGGTCAGGGATTTCCTGATTCCCAAAAAGGACGGCAGGTTACGTCCGATCCTGGACCTCAGGGTCTTGAATTTTTACCTGAAGCAGGAGAAATTCAAGACCCTGAGGTCCAGGATCGGACGTAACCTGCCATCCTTTTTGGGAATCAGGAAATCCCTGACCCCTTTCCTGCTCTGCAACCACCTTTATCGCACCTTTCTGTAGCAATGCATGAACCTCCTTCTGCAGAAGAAGCAAATGGTCCTCTGAGCAAAAACCTTGGCAAGGAGGAGGAAATTCCCAAAAGGGAAGGGCGTACCCATTCTCCACAAGGTTTAAAACCCAAAGGTCTGTCGTGACCGATTTCCAACCTTGCAGAAAGTGAGTCAGCCGACCCCCTACAGGACCCACATGATCCAGGATGGGGGATCTAGGGCTTCTTTGCTGTGGTACCAGAGGGAGCGGGGGAGGCAGAAGAGGAGGAGGAGAGATTGCGGGCAGAACCACGTTGATGACCTTTGGCTCTTCCTCTATAAGTTTATAGAGCGGATTTTGCTGCTGCTGCTGAGGTTGACGAAAGTTGCGAAAGGAAGACCTTCCAAAACCTCGATATATCTTGTAGCCAAAACCTCTCGACTGGGTCTGCAACCACAAGGATTTTGCAGTGGCCCTGCTGTCGTTAAACCATTGTAAGGCCGAATCTGCTTTTTCCCCCAAAGAGCTTCGACCCGTCAAAGGGCAAATCAACAAGAGTGGCCTGGACATCAGGGGAAAATCCAGAAGAAAGAAGCCAAGCCTGCCTCCTTGTAGCTATGGAGGAGCCCATAACTCTGGCTACTGAATCAGCCGTATCCAGGCCTGATTGAATAACCTGTGTAGCCGCAGCCTGAGCGTCTGACAGAACCTCCACAAAGTTTCCCCTCTCTTCATTAGGCAACTAGGGGGCCAATTGCTTCGCAGAGTTCATCAAAGCATGTATGTAGCGGCCCAACAGACAAGTGCATTAGTTGATTTCAGTGCCATGCAAGAAGAGGAGAAAATCTTTTTAGCTGACTGTTCCATTTTCTTTGAGTCCATGTCAGCCGGGGCCTGTGGAAAAGCACCTGATGATTGCTTGGAGCAGGATGCTTGTACCACCAAACTCTCTGGAGATGGGTGAGAAGAGAGAAAATCTGGATGCCCTGGAACAGTCCTATACCTTCTAGCCACAGCCTTAGAAACAGCAGGCGAAGAAAGTGGTTTGCGCCAAACTTCGATGATAGGATCCAAAAGGGCCTCATTAAAGGTAACAGAGACTCAATTATGGAGGAAGGTGAATGCAACATCTCCGTCACCAAATTTGGTTTATACTCAGCACTAGGTAACTGCAAATCTAAAAGCTCCGCAGCTTTCCTCATCACCAAATGGTAGGGAGCTACCTCTTGAGGAGGTGAAGCCCTTGTAGAAGAGAGCTCCCACTCAGGGGAGGTGTCCAATCCACTAGCCTTCTGAATTCCCTCAGTTCATCCAGAGACTCCTCCAACTCGCCCTCCTGTACATCCTCTCTATGATACTGCTCCTCTGCTAAGAGCCTCTGAGCCTTTCTCCGTGAACAAATCCGTGGATGCCGCGTCGGTGGTGCCGTACGCGGCGCCGACGGTGCCGGACGCGGCGCCGACTGCTCCGGAGTCGAGGGAGGCTCCGATGGAGGCACAAGATCCACACGAGGAAGAGAGGAAGGCTCTCCAAACGGCGCAGAAGATTCTATCAACGGCGTCGAGACTCATGGCGCCGGAAATTGCCATGACGGCGCCATCGGCATGAAGGGCATGAAAAATGCCTGGGCATAGTGTTGTGGCATGCCCAAATTGAATGCCAGCGGACCCATGGGACCAGAAGGTGCTCCGGATGGGAAAGCCGCCCTTTGAAAAACTCCGTATATGGCATTTAAAAAATGCGACGGATCCCTTCCTGGAGCCAGGAATTGTGGATATGGATTCGAACCAGTATCCAAACGGGGAGTGTCCGACGTCGGAACGATCGGATCCACTGCTGAATCCACCGCTTCAATCTCAGGCACAGGAGAAGATGGAACATCCTGAACCGACTAGGCGTCGTTAGCTGGTGAATCCCTCGGCGCCGGAGACTGCGCCGGAGTGCCTCTAGGCGAAGGAGACTTCTCCAGAGTCGCACGAGGAGAAGGAGAGGGCGAAGGAGAAACAAAGTTAATATGTTAAGGGGCAGGTGAAGGCGATCTCTAAGCCCTACCCTTCGTCGAGCGGCGCCGAGATCCATGTCTTCTCTTTTTCTTGTGTTTTCTCGACTTCGACGTATGCGAAGTCGACGACTTCGACTTATCACGCTTGCGCCCTCTACCTTCTTTCTTCGCCTTGGCTAGAATGCTTCGCTTCCCGTTCCTTAAGTGCTTTGGGGTTCATCTTCCTGCAGGAACAGTCCTCCAGGTCGTGATCCAACGATAAGCACCGCAAACAATCTTCATGGAGGTCAGTGATGGACATGTGACCCCCACATTCCCTACAGGGCTTAAAACCAGACTTCCTTGAAGACATCACTTCTAGCAACAGTTAACGCTGAAGAAACAACAAAGTAACTCCACGAATATGGAGAGTGCTAGAAAACCGTTACGCGTCGATGGCGTGGAAAAAAGGGAACTGACGTCATCACGCCGACGAGGCTCTCTTATGGCTCCGGTGACGTCATGCAGAGTCGCGAGCGGAGCCGACATCCTCGTCGGCGTGGAGAGCTAGGAAAAAATTTCACGGAATGCTGGATCAGGGGATATTCATAAGGTGAGGAATCCACAGGCAGATGTATCCATCAGAATCCAAATAACTGAGGGTGTCTGATGCTGTACAGAGCTCAGTAGGTGCACAAAATGCTGTAAAAGAGTTTTTTTGGGCCTCCAGAACCTTCTATTTACAGAGGACATCGGGCTTCCGTTAATTAAAGGCAACACTTCGATAATGGCAAGTTTCCTACTTCAAGGAGAGTCTGTTGCTTGCCGGCATTTCTTAACTGCATGCTGTTAAAACCATGCAGCTTCTATGGATCAGGCCTTATACAGCCATCTTTGATCGTGCAGTGCTTAACCCCCATCATGGGTGGCCATCATTTCAGCTCACCAGAGGCATTTGGTACTGCTGCTGTGTCATCGGTTAGTGCTTATTATCATGCATTGTGCGGCCCAGCTACGTTGAGATGTAGTCTGCCTAATTCCCAGGCCATGTTTTGCCATTTCTCATTCTGTTATGCTGTAGTAGGTGCACTCACTCCCATTCGGTGGTTAAGCCTCCATCTTTCACTGATTTGAGTAGCTAACAATCTGTGTGGTCTGTTCTTAATGGTGCCTTTTGGTTTTTGCAGCTGCCTCTGGCAGCATCTAGACATCCCTGTTTCTTTTTGATCAGGGATAGAACAGTGCAGTGCATGTATGCAACTAGTGCACTGCATATTTACTCAAAGTCTATTTCTTCAATTGTTTAGCTAACTGCAAGGCTGTTATTTATTCAGAATGAAACCACTTTCTGCTCCTGAACGCTGAACCTCTGAGTAGATGCTAAAGTTTGTCATACTCCACCTTGAAGGGGCTCATCTGAAATCAATTCTTCTTTTATCCGTCTTACTTTGAAAATATTGCTTTAGTAATCTATTATAGCACAAAACCTATCTGAGACGCAAAAAGCCTGGGCTACTCAAATGTGGGTCTTTCTGTCTTTCTTTCTCTCCTTTGTCAACTTACAAGTAAAATCATTTTGGGATTTCTCAGAGACTCAACATAATATAACCATACCTAGAAAACTTGTTTTGATGAAAGTGCCATACGTTTTTAAAATTAATGCAGCAGTTTTTCCCGATTGTGAACAAACCTGTGTCCTTAAGGTGGGCATTGCAAAAAGTATTCCATTCATCCCCCCCTTTTTGGGTGGTCCCCTTGGTCACTTTCCATAGTTAGCATTCTCTTGCATATTTGCCTCTATTTCTCATTTCCACGTTTTATGAAAATGTAGTTTTAAGATTTATTTTAAAATCAAGAAGTGAATTTCACATAGCGGTTTCGATCTCACCTCACGTTCCATTTCACCCCTCAACTGTGTGCAGATGAATTTGGTTTTTTTCTTCACATTGTGTGTAGGAGTCCTAACAAAGAAGGCAATTCATTATTTACAAAATAATGAACTCGTATTTATGATTTGGCTGAATGATAGATAATTCCAGAAAAGCGAAGCCCAGATGAGAGCATGTCATAGAGATTTCACCTGTCTGCAAACAGTTAGAAAAGGTCAGCTTCCGACTTTAAATTTTAAATGGAGTGCATTAAGGTGCCTCTTGTCTTAGCTTTGATCACTTAAAATACCTCTGTGCCTGAGAAGAAATATTAGTTCATGATAGCTGCTATAGGTTTAGGTACCTGGAAGCCGGTGGAGGTGTAGGTTTTGATGAGAGGTTTTTTGGAAGCTTCTGCTCTGTCTTGGATTCATACTTTGGGGGGGGGGGGGGGGCGACGACAAATAACTGGCCTGATTATCTAATCAAAGCGTCCATTAATGAAATCCAAAAAAATGGCTATCAAATGCTATGGCTGTGCCACTGTATTATGAAATAAAGGACCACTTTGGAAGGGAACAGACTCCAAACGATCCGTTGGTTCAGATGTGCACAAGTGCCATGACTTTCTGCATATTTTCCTCCAAAAATACCCAAACGTGTACATGTTATTTTTCAGGTACTGCTTTTAGTGTCTGTTCAAGCGGCCTATTGCCTAGCACTCAAATAATGTGAATATATGTTTTGGCTGTAAATGTACTCTAAAATCCCAATCAGTCAGCTGGTCGCCTTTTAATTATGCTCGGTTTCCTGAAAATTGTAAGATTTTCTTCAAGAATTCTCGAGATTAGTGCATACCTGGTAAGTGTGACTGGTACCAGAAAGAATATGCTCTTAGAAGAATTTCATATAACCATACATTTTTTTATTTTTTTAAATCATAACATTCCGTTAAAAAAATTATCTAAATATGAAGCAATTTATTCTGACTCATGGTTCTAATTCTTCAAAATATACTTGGTTGAAATTGGCTCTACCCAGAGGACATTTATTCTCTCACTTTGATTTAGAATTTGGTAGTTTGATGTATCTTTCCGCCTTCCAGGAGATGGTTTGTTTGGAACGCATTAGGTACTATTTTACTTCTGAAAAGTACAGTCAGCCCTTCTGTTTGCCATCTTCAGTTCTTTATCACCTATCTGCATTCTCTACAGAAGCAATCCTTATTGCTTCTTTTTTATTTTTACCAGCCAGTGGTAAAGCACTCAGTATGCCTGGCTTTAATGTGATGAACAACATTTGATATACCACATTTGTGCAGGCAACAAATGTAAACAGCAAGTGTGAATGCCTTTGGTTACATGCGTTAGTACATCAAATTCTAAACTATTTGGTTTTCCAAAGCTTAGTGCTGTTTGTGTTTTGTTTAGGAATTTTGCAATTGTTGTATATTTTCTTAAAATCTGTGACTGCTAACTGTTTTGTTTCCAGCATTGCACATTTATGAACCTGAGGACTCTCATACCTTTCTCTTAGGATTTGAAAACTTTTTTAGGTCTTGGCCTGAGACCGCTTTAGCTATCTATTGGTAAGACCTATTGTATCTACATATACCTAGAATGGGCTTCTAGTCAGCCCTTTGCTCATGATTGGATGACTTTGTTGTTCATTTCACTTTCAAACTCCTTAATTTATGGCTTTCCTCCCTCCTTCTCTGTTCCTGTATTTGTTTTGGCCAGGAGCATTTTAGTCTTAAAGTACTCTGATTGAATCCTCTATCTTTCTGCTGCTGACATTGGACCTTGCTCTGCAATCCCTGGTGGGCTATTTTATCTCCTCTCCCACCTACTCTTCATTACCACCTCTTCCCTCGGCCATTTAAAGTTAGTTGTCCGTATGTGCATGTGTAGGGTACCTATGAATGGTTTTGTTTTATTTTAATACCATTGATGGATTGCTGCCACATCTGTGAATGCGGCGTATGAAAATAAACCAAAATGCATTCAAAGATGGTCGCTGTGAACGTGCACGCATCTATATGAGACGCCTGTGGGTGGGTATGCATTTGTGGCCCCTATATAAGCCACTAAAGTATTGCCAAAGCCAGTAGGTTTCACTGCCCAGATAGGTTGGCATTGCCATTGTTTGTTCTCCTATTTTTCCCTTCCCTGTCTTATCAATACAAGAACTGCTGATGTCTTGAGTTGAGATTTTAAATAGAGTCGGTAAATTAGGCAAATAAAAACTGAATTTGATTGGTTTTACTTTGTCTGTAAAACACTTGTGATGTATAGAGGATTTTAGGTGTACAGTAACTGTTCAATAGACGATCTAGACTGAACAGCAAGCAGTGCCTTTTAATTAACCATCAACAAATGCTTAACCTGTCTAAGTTAATTCATGCATGTTGATTGAGCATCAATAATTGATGCTGCTTGAAAGCTAGGCATTGCGGTTAATTCAAACGTTCTCTGAGGAGAATTCCCAAGCAGTGGGGAACTCTAAGAAATGGTTGGATAGGATAGGATAGATGGAAATTGATGGATAGGTATTCATATTTTCTGAGGATGTAAACATAGGCCAGTCATCAGGTGTGGGTGCTCTTCTGTGTCACTGAAAGTGAGTTGATAACCCAAGAGATTAGAATGCAGTACTTTGTTGAATCAACAGAAAATTAAATCTATTTTTTCTTGGTTAGGCCCATCGTGCCCATGCCCAATTGTTCTAACATTAGCCTCTGCAAATAAGACTCTAGTTTGAAAAATTATATTTCATAGTTCTGTCTTCACAACTTGCATTTCTACAGGTCGCACAGTTACGGTTCACTCTTCCCCACTTAAATGTTGCTCGATAGTAGGGCTATATGTGCTGGCATAGAGTCTGCCTTCTGTCCTTTGCTGATGCCCTGGGGATATTATTCTGTACATCATCTGTATGATTGTCCTACTGTTGACATTCATTGTAAATTCACTTACGTTATGTACTTTATTTTTGTAACTGTCCTTGAGTAAAAGGAATCGGAAACTGAGATTTTATATTCAATTAAGGTTTAAGTGTGCTTTAAACAGACCAGGAAACTTATTGCTTCCTCGTGCAGATTTAGAGAACTATTCCATTCTATTAATTTTTAAACCGCAGAGCTATTTAAAATACTCAATTTGTTAATATCTTCAGTAATTGTACCTTTACCGTAGTCTTATACTTCTACTTTGTATGCTTTTGTGATGGTGTCACTCAATTCAGCGTTTTTCACTGTCTCTTTTTTTCTTGAAGAATAACATGCTATGGTGGTGAGTTAGGGTTCCATTTCTGCTAACACAATAGAAACACAAGTCATAGAGAAATAGGAAGTAAAAGAGGCCCATTTTCTGACACTACTCAAAATGCTGCAGGAGTAGTGAAAGTAAGATTTTGCAGTAGCAGGTTGTGCATACAAGATGCTTATCCATAATTCTTGCAGTGACAAGTCAGAAAATCAGGTTCTTGCCGTTAGAAGGACTCTGACTGTGATGGATAACATTCAAGAGAAAGATAGGTCATTTCATGGTTAGGAAAAGATGACACAAAAGTAATGTTTGCAGCCTAATTACAAGAATACCACCAATAAAGCGTTGAGGAAATGGAAGATGGAGAAGAATGAGTTTGCACAAATTGCAGCAAATTGAGTGAGTGGTTCCACTCTTGCCTTCTCATCTGTTATCCAATAGTCAAGTGATATGGTTAGTAATGGTTCAACGATGTAGTTTGTTCATGGGCCTTTATTTTTTTCTTTTTTTTTTTCTTCCAAATGATAGATGCTGCAAAGACCCCGGTGTCGGACAACATCCCGATTGTTCATAAAAGAACCCGTGCTTCAATTTCTAATACTACAGAAATTCCAGGTAAGCAGGCAGTCTTCTGAAGTAGACGTTGGTGGTCCAAACATGAGTCCTGTTAACTACCAAATTGTGATTTCATTTAATTTTCTCACCAAACTGTTTAAATGCATTTCTATGGATACTTTTTGGCAAGAAATGTTAATTAAGTTGTAGTCAAGATGAGAGGATATATTCAGCAAGTACTCCTTTGAAAGTGTGTTTACCAGCAGGGCCAGACTGGACAAGCCGGGCACCGGACGCTTCCCCAGTGGGCCGGAGGGGCGGAGGCTGGTTTTGTATCCGTGGGGGGCCGGTTTGTTACTAGGGGCTGGTTTTGCAGTAGTGCTGCAATATTGGCCCCTGTAACAAAAGTGGGAGCGGTACTTCTCACTAGCACCCCCGTCCTCTCGCCCTTGCTCCCGGGGCCAGTCGGGCAGCAATCTGCCATGGCTGGTTGCTGTTCCCAGTCCGGCCGTGTTTATCAGGTTTGTTGAATATTGCTTACATGTGCAGGTAGAATGCATATCAGTGATTTCGATTTTGCAAAACATTTTTTGGCGTCTTCTGTTTTTCAAAGTTGTTTAACCACTTTGCTGCTAACATCTACTTTTGAAATTTGGGCCAGGTGTTATTCAAGCAGTTACAATTTCTTTTTCCACAAGGGCTTTTCTAGACAAATCTGCATCTTTTAAATGACATATTGGGAATTCTACTCGGGGTTTGTGGATTCCCCTGGAGAAAACAGAGAAAGTAGTCAAATTGTAACATTTTATTTAAAAAAGTACTGTCCAAGCAATAGCCTGCTTGCATGATCAAAAGGTGTGCTATGCTAAGATTGACCTCTTTCCACCTTTCAGGAATAGGCAGAGTTGTTTTGGTTTTTGTTTTCTCAAAACAAATTTTTTGATTTTTGAACAGGAATGATGGTTATTCGTAGGACTCTGAATTTGGGGTTACCCATAATAAGATATGATTCAAGAGCATTTTGCTTAATGTGTTCTTTTCTGCATAATGACTTAAATTTGGAAGACAAAAATCTGGACTAGAATTCAATTAATATCAGCAATCACTATACTCTTCTGTGTTCCCATACTTCTATTGATACAAAATGGTGCTTTACTTGTGTGGGTGTACTTTACACCAGTGAGAGGAAAAGCCCCAAAATGCAGTGTGGAGACATTAAGATATTCCCTCAGATATTAATCTTCTCCGGTGATATGGGCAACTGCTGTATTTGGGCTCAAGGTCTGCCAGCATCCATATAAATCTACCTCCCCAGACATTTCTGAGAACTAGATACCCAGGGGCTTCCAGCGTGGTGTGGCTTACATGGATCTAAACATTTGTTTTCTTGCCATGACTTCCCTGTAAATGTCAAATGTTGGTTAAAATCACAGAATTTCCTCCTATTTCTGAGAGTGAAAGTTCTAGAATGTGAAGGGGTCCTCAAATTCATACCTCCCAGCATTTCCATACTTCTCCAGATACAAACCGTACTCCAATACTGTGGGTAGACATATCACTTGCAACAGTAAAGGTCCCAAAATCCAATGTGGAAAAACTAAGATTTTTCTTTTGATGACTTTGAATTTCAGTTTTATTGAGAATGTAGGTTGCTGCAGTATTTGGGCTTAGGGTTGGCTGGATCTAGGGAAATCTACCAACCCCTTCTTGTGTGGGTGGACTTATTGCCTGAAATAGTATAGGCCCCAATCAGCACGGTGGAAACAGCATGATTTTGCCATTGAATTTCAATTGGTCTTGGTTTGTGGGTAGCTGCAGTATTTGTCTAGAACACAGGGAAACCTATTAACCCCAGGCATTTCTGGCAATAAAACGACTGGAGTGTTCATGGTTGTGTGGCTTGTGTTGTTCTCACTGCAGTTTCTTACCTAGAATGTCTTATAAATGTAATTATGTATAAAAACACCTTCACTGTCAATGGGAGATGTCTGCAGTATTTGAGCCCAGGGCTAGCCGGCACTCATGTTATCCTACAATCCTTGGGCTTTTATACAAAGTAAAGATCTCTGGAAATCCAAGCTTGCATAGATCTCAGTACATTTTTGTTCCCAAAATTCCCTGCAAATATAACGCTGTCTAAAAATTGCTTGCACTTTACAAGGGGGTGGCTGCAATATCTGGGCTCTGGGTATGCTTCCGAAAACTTGTTACCAGGTTGAGTCCAGGATTGCGTGGCATGCATAGATCTCATCACTTTTTCTTACCTAGAATATATTATATATGTCAACGTGCTGGGTATAAAAATCTATTGCCTCATATGTATGGGAATGACAATTCCAGAACTTTCAGCCTCCAGCATAAGTCGTACTGTCCTCCTGCATTCCCATACTTGTACTGATTATATGTAGGCAAGACCATCTGGGGCTTATAGAAAAATCTGGAAGCAATATCCGGGTCCTAGCTAGCTCTTAGAAAGACAAACCAAGCCAGCTGCATTTAAACTCCACACTGAACAAACCAATCTTGAAACAAATTTTGTCAATCAGACTTATGCTTCTGCCAATTAAAGATATAAACGCCCGCTGGAAATCTATTGAGAAGGTCTCCTCTTGCAGACTGTCACCAGTACGAGGAAACCTTGGCTCACCTAGTCTGTATCTGTCCACAACAGATGCATGCACGTTGCACTTAATTAAATCCGTTTTTTAAATACGTCACCCGCACTTGCTCCGAAGCAATGGAACTTCTTTTTAATGTGGAAACCCCGATGGAAATGTCAAGGCTAGCAAAATTTGCACGACAACTGCAAGGAATTATAAGTAAAGTCTCAGCCCCATTCTACATATGTATCTTGAAGGTTTTATGTATATAATTTTCTTCTATAATCACAGTGCTTGGAAATTAACCCAATGAAATGATATGTCGATGTTTTACCTAGGAATTAATAATGCTTTTGAAAGGTTATAATGCGCACAATTTTGTAACAATTTTTATTAATTGAAACAAATAAACGTATTCACTCACTACTGATCATATATGCTTTCAGAAAATTGTGTGAGCATGCAATTAACTGCAAATTGATAGCTTGTTCCTATCCTGTTACTGGGTGATCCTGCTTCTAGGATTAGAACTGATCTTTCACTTAGTTTGTACAACAAAACGTATGTACCCGAAGTTGGGTCTTATCCTTCATGAGCAGACTATGTGCCGCGCTGCCATTAAACACAAATAGCTGATCAACATGTGCGTAATAAATTATTGTGAACTTTGACCGACACCTGGAACCACAGTAGGGCTCTACTTTCTGCTGTTAGTGACCAGTCAATTCAGTTCTGTAGGAAATATGCATAAAGGACCCCCTTCAAATAGCATTCATTTCCTACCCCATCCCACATTGGACATAAAACCTCACTAACTAACTAGACAGAGTCTGAAAAAAAAACATAGCACCAGCTGCTGCACCAAAACATGCGCGTCAGCACAATCCTTTGATTTTGCTTTTCCATCTTGTTTGCTAACTTCAGAGCTGGGTACTTCATAACTAAGGACTGCTTACCCATAGCCCTACTGACTATGGGTTCAGTTTTCAGGATTACCATCTGACAAATGAGTTATATTATGCCCATCTCTTCAATACCGGATCAGTAACAGACTGGTGTTTTGGCTAAACAGCCACTCCCTATAATGTCCAGTAATTACAGGAATGCATTTTAAAATGTACTAACATGAGGGCTCCAATCCGCTCATAGGTATTACTGGAATCCTCGTTTGATTCCTTACGAACTGATCTCCAAATCATAAAGCATTATCTCAGAACATATATGCCGCTGGGACTGCTAAGGGTGAAACGCTTGAGCTGTTGCAACAGGAGGTGTTGCACATAAATGAGAGACAGGGTGACCTATAAGTGCATACTGAGTAATTAGAGAGTTTATCCCACCCCAATCATATTAAGATTCGAGGGGGGGAGGCGTACAGGTGCAATAGACTCTGACATCACAGGCTACGTGGGGGCCCTGTTTCAATACATCCTGGGCGCTTACAATGAAAAGGACATCCAAATTGATAGAGCCCAGAAGGCAATAACAGAAACGCAGACATTCTGACGTGTCCTCAGCTTTCAACTGAAGGAGTAGATCTTCAACAAGGTAAGGGACCATCAACCACTTCAAGTTTGCCATCACACAGCTGCACTTTACCAGGACCTCTCTCCGTGATCACCCTACAGTGTCAAAGGGACTTTCGGCCCATCACTGAATTCCCTTGAAGCAAAAGGATCTTCTGTGGTTGGGGACCCCCATTCTGCATCATCTACCGATGGGACGGTTACGTGCACCTGATTAAAACTCTCTCGGAAGCACACCGAACTCTGAGCCTAACTAGCACTGAATCATGAGACTCTCCTCGGAATCAAGAGGGAGCTCTGATGACCTGAGAGTACAGAGGGTGCAATGCTCTGCTAAAAGATCACAGCCTGACCATGGAGCTATAGCGCAAGAAAGAAAGGCGGTCCTTGATAAGGTAGTGGAGGAGACTGGCATTTGACAACAGGAGTTGCACACCATCAGTGAGGGGCTGTAGATCACTGGATCATAGCCCGGGCTGACCAAGTAAGACTGGTGCGAAGTGGGAGGGTGGGAAATTACCACATGAGTATGCGGAGATGAGGCCATCCTGTGCTCCCGGCTTGACCCAATGGTTATGTACCTAATGATTCCATCATGTATGGGTGAATGGTTTGATGTTGTTTTTACTGTTAATTGTATGTTGGGGGATAAGTTGTTTAACACCCGTCTCTTTTGTCCTACTCTAACACTTTGCCTACACTTACACGAGAAGTCCTTCCATCACCAGCTGTAGTGCACAAATCACAACTACTCACAGGTCTCTATGCACCACGAGTAGACACTCGGAGGTGGACACCAAATTCACCAACATTAAAATCAGCCTCAATGCTCGAGGCTTAAAACACCCCACTAAGAGGGGGTGGTTCTGTCTCTGCTTAAGCAAACGGAGGGACACATGTTTGTTGCAGGAAACACACCTCTTACAAAGGGATGAACATAGAATGATGTCCAGCTGGTTCCCCCTGCAGCATTTGTCAGCTGAGCCTACGAAACGTGACGGTGAGCAGCTACCCTCGGCACCTTGAGACCCTCACAGGTGAGTAGCTTGCCATATAAACCCCTGATTGATTGATTAATTGTTACGATATTAATTTCCAGGGAGTTTACAGGAGAAGCAATAGGCAAAGGGTGCCTGTTAGCATACTGGCTCAAGCTAGGTGACCAGACCCTTACTGAGGCAACAATCTACTCCCCCCCCCCCCCCCCCCCCCAATGAGCATCAAGAAAGCTTACTCTTTGATGCTCTACCCGAGGTATTCAAGACCCCAGGTGTGCCCAAGTTGATGGGTGCAACTTTAATCTAGTTATGAACAATGACAGTCCGGGGCGCTTCCTAAGACGAGACGAGCATGGTTGAGGGACTGTTGGTTTTCTGATCTGTGGATGCTCACCCATCCTGAACTAAGGGCCAGATGTACGACCATGTTATTTTGCGAGTCACAAATTGCGCCCAATTGTTATTGGCAAAATCACACGTAAAACAGTGAATGCCTCATCAATTTTGATGAGGCACTCGCAATTTGCAACCCCTATTGAGAATGGCTGGACCTCCCAGGCATGGTGGCCTGCTGGGCTCAGCAGACCTCCATGTCTGGAACTGCTTTTATATAAAGAAGTTTTTTTTTTTAAATGCAGCCCGTTTTCCTTGAAGGAAAACGGGATGCATTTAAAAAAAAAAAAAAAAAGTTTTTGTTTAATTATTTAAGGGCAGGTAGTGGTCCCAGGGACTACTGCCTGCCCCTAAAAAATATTCTCCCCTGCATTTGCAAAGGGGAAGGGGATTGCATTACCAACCTCTTGAAAAATTTTGAGTGTTTGCGGTCGCAAAACATTCGTACATAGCTTGTGGGGTCGCTATTAGAAAGGGAACACCCCTTCATAATAGCGAGTTTCTAAACACTATTTTGCGACAAAATAGTGTTGGTACATGGCCCACATGATTTTTGCAGGCTCTTCAACGCTTTCACTCATGTAGTCCATTCTCGAGGCTTCCATCACGGGACTGCCCATGCCAGAAAAAGTCACCCGCCTTTTTAGCTCCTGGAGGCCCATTTCAATTCTTAACATAGACGCAAAATTATTCACTAGCATATTGCCTCCAGACTTAATCCATACATGTCATCCCTTATTGATCCTGACCAGACAGGCTTCATACCAAACAGGATTGGTGGGGTTAATACCAAACGTTTCTTGCATGGCATAGACAAAGCACAGAGGTTTCAGCACCAAGTCCTGTTATTTTCGATCGAAGCCAAGAAGGCATTTGATCTGGTACACTGGCCATATTTCCTAGACACTTTGAGACACTGGCTTTAGGAAGAAATTCTGCCGGTAGGTATTTAGCAGCCATAGCTCCCCTCGAGGCTCAGTAGGAGTTAACAGAGTGTCTTTATGCCCCTATCCCATATGTTGGGGACACGCCTGGGCTGCCTGCAATCTCTGCTACTCTTCCCTGTATACATGGAGCCCAAGGCACAAAGCATCAGCACTGACCCGCATATCAGATACTATTAGCATTTAGTTACGCTGATGATGTCATAATTGCCCTCGTGGATCCCCTTTTACCCCTCCCAGGACTAGTTCAGGAACCGATGCTTTTTGGGGAAGGCTCTGGGGTCAAGGTTAACCTCCTAAAGTCCCACATAATGAACCTTACAATGGCCCCACCTCACCGGGACCTGTTGAAGACCAGATTGCCTGATCTGCAGATCCCCTCCCGTATATGGGGATGTGCCCCACTCCTTCGGCATCTAAAACAGTGTAGGTTAACTATACTGAGTTGTTAGGCAAGTGAAAAGTGAGTTACAGTCATGGCACTAACTTTGTCTTTTGTGGATGGGCTGCAAAGTGGTGATTAAAATGACTATCCTCCCCAAAATTATCTATACTTTTCAAGTCCTACCCATAATACCACACCCCAAACACACTCAGAACTATACAGCTGGAGATCAATAGGAAAAGACACCTCACGCGCGCACCTCACATACAGCCCCCCCATCAGAGGGTGTTTGGGGGTACCCAATGTCACAAGCTCTTATCAATCCATGAGGCTTTGCTTTCTTGTAGAATAGGGGTGCTCAGAATCCAAAAAACACTTGTGCTTTATGGACCAGGCTATAGCAGGCATTCACATATGAAAGATACTCCGACGGAACCGGGCATAGGGACTATACTCTTCATTGATCACATGTCACATTAGCAGTATGGCATAGAGTGGCGTAGCGCAATGACCTGACAACCCACCCTTCACTCTTGACTCTCCTCTTTGCAATCTCAGATTTTACTCCAAGCCTGCACAATGACCACTTTGAGTGCTGCCAAAACTGTGCACTGCCAACGGATTGGCAACCTCTTTGATACCGAGGGGTCATTACTTTCGACATACTGAAAAAAGACGCTAACCTTCTGGATGCAATCCTATGCCATACATGCAGATTCAACACTGTGTGATCCACCCTTCTGTCAAACCTTACTCCCACCGTCCGTTGGCGCAGTTCGAGAAATGGCTTCTGCTAAAAGGTACCCACTTGGTCTTCGATCTGAACTCCTGCCTGGATCAGGACTGTCCCCAACCTAAGAGCACCAGTCTGGGTTAGCCCTCTCCCCAACTTGAGAGCGCCAGCCAAGCACGCCGGGAAGGAGAGTTAGAGAGAACACTCTCACAGAATGGGAGTACATATTTTATTGAGCACGGCACATAACGTGGCGAGAACCGAATCAGAAGTAAAGATTGTTACTTATTGGACACCTGCCAGGATGCAGAAATGGTGTCCAGAGCGTAGAAAGGACCGCTGGAGGTCATGTGGAGCCACTAGCATATTGGAACAGATACTATGGGACGGCCCCAAACTGACTCATTTTTGGGAAAAGATCCTTAAGGACATAGACACCACCTTTAATACTACGCTCCCCCGCTTACACACTCCTATGGTTGTCTAACCCTCTGACGAACCCACTAACATCACGAATGGGCAAACAAATATCTTTGGCATTGGGCATAGCACACCAGGCAATCCTCTCATTATGGGATTCAGATAAACTTGCAGACTATACATCATGGTTATATTGGCTATGTCATATCTTGGGTTTGGAGTGGCTGATGTTAACTGTTGAATCTGAAAGAAACACGTGGTGATAGATTCCTTACCTTAGAATTACCCCCAGGCGTCAGACTGGATCCGGGAAGTTTTCGTCAGCAGTACCCCTGCACATCGGTAGGCGTCATCGTGCGGCGTTGGTGTCGTCGGCGCCGAGATGACGTCGCTGGAGCTACTTAGGCGTGCCCACGCGCGCTGATGTCAGTTCCTTCTTTTTCCGCGCCAGCAAGCGCAGATCCGGGAAGAGCAAGTACGCCAAGTCTGTTTTTGACTGAGTTTTTCAAGGCCTTTTGTTTAATTTTCTTCGAGTCGATCAACTCCTGGTGTCGTAGGGATGCCCGGCTTTAAGAACTGTGGGGACTGTCGCCGCATGATGTCGGTGACGGACCCACAACGCGGGTGTCTCTACTGCCTGGGGCACGACTACGACTCCCAAGTCGTGCCCAGACTGCCAGGCCATGGCGCCAAAGACTTTGCAGGAGCGGTCCCGAAAGTTGCTGGAAGTCCGGCAGTCTGCTCCGCGCCGCTCAAGGTCCCGTGGGAGGTCGAGGGACTGGTCGCGGAGCCGTCACCATCGTCCCTCTGGATCGAAGTCTTCGCACTCGGGTCAGGTAAGTCGAAGGATTCCAAAAAGAAGTCGAAGAAGCGTCGTCGCTCCTCCACTTCCCCTCGCCCGTTGCGGCTGAGGGTGTGGGCAGAGCCTGCGACATCGCCGCCGGCCTACCCACCCTTTCCGGATCCATCGGCGACGCCTGCTCACGTGCAAGAGTTTCTTGCTGCCATGACCTGACTCTTTGGGCCGTCTGGCCCGCTGCTGCGTCTACGGGCCCCACGGGCCGACTGGAGGTCCTGTCTTTCCATCGCCAGCAGCTCCGGCCACGGCGTCACCGGCGGCTCCAGCCCCGGTGCCGCAGGACCCTCGGGGATCAGACCCCGGTCGGCGCCAGTTGAACTGATAACACCTCCATCGACGTCGACCCCACCGGCACCACCTCCAATGTCGCCTGCTCCTCGGCACGACGTTGACCCCAGTTTCAGCCCTGAACCGAACACGGTGCCGGATCGGTGTCGCTCAACGCCGATTCCGACGCTGATGGGGCCCTTTTTTCCCTATGTCCGTCCTCCTTATTTTCAGCCTGTTTCACAGTCTTCGGAGGAAGGGGAGGACTGGGAGGGGTCTGAGGACCCTCTCACACAACAGTGTGATTATGATCCAGACTGGACAGAGGTTTGGGGGATGCCAGTGGTCTTGACACCTTACCTGACCGTGGCATGCTGTCTCCTCCTACCGTGGCTATGGAGAAGGGAGCCAGTTACACAGTGGTATTACGTAGGGCAGCCGAGGCCCTCCACCTCGAACTCCCTACAGTGGCCGTCAGGACTAACCTCCTGACAGAAGTGCTTCAGCCGGTGGTGAACTCTTTGGAACCCTTGCTGCTATTTAATGACGCACTTTCTGACGTCCTTTTGGGCACTTAGTCCAGGCCCAACACAGGGGCACCTGTGGACAGGAACGTGGCCTGATGCCATCGCCCCACTCCGGGCGACCCCCTCTTTCTCTCCCAACACCCCACTCTCTCCCCCAACACCCCACTCCTGAGCGCGTAGTTGTCCAAGCCTCTGCGTCCCAGAGCGCGTTCCCCTTCCGCACCTCCGGATAGGAAATCCAAGAACCTGTGGGATACGGTTGCGCAGGTGCTGCCCAATTCTCCGGAGGAGGCACAGACAGTACTGGGGGAGACACAGCGAAGTTCACTATTCGTTGTGGGCTCGATACTGCCGATTCGCTGGTCAGGGCGATTTCCATGATGGTGGCGCTTCGGCGCCACGCCTGGCTGAGAACAACTGGCTTCTCAGGGGATGTCCAGAACACTTTGATGGCATTCGCCTTTTTGGCAATAAAGCGGATTGTGCGTTGAGCGCTTTAAGGACTCACAGGCTACTGCCAAGTCCATGGGCATGACGGCAACTCGCCCTCCTCTGCCTTCCGCTTTTCGCTCCTTTCGTGGCCACGGAAGGGGTGCCCCAACACATTTGTTCCAGAGCCACAGGCCTGCGCAGCATCATCCTCGGCCAGCCGCGGACTTGGGAACTGTCGAGGCGGTTCTGGGGGCCAGCGGGCAGGCCAGTCCATCTCCACCCGCAGTGTCCACTGCAAAGCCTTCCTAGTCCGACCGTTCAGGTTCATCAAATGCCAGTGGGCGGCAGGATTCGCCATCATCTCCCCCACTGGCGCAACATCACATCGGACAAGTGGGTGCTGCAGATTGTCCGAAGGGACTTCTCCCTCCTCTTCGAGCCTTCCCCTCCAGCCATGCCACCTCAGTACCACCGCATGTCAGGGGACCATCTTGTGCTTCTTCAACAGGAAGTCACGGCCCTCTTGGCCAGGGGGGCCATCGAGCGTGTTCCTGGGCCAGAAGTAGGTTGTGGTTGTTATTCCCACTACTTTCTGGTCCCCAAGAAGGACAAGGGCCTGCGTCCTATCTTAGACCTTCGGAACGTCAATCGCTTCCCCCGGAAGGAGAAGTTCAAGATGCTCACACTTGCTCAAGTGTTGTCTGGCCTAGACCCTCAAGACTGGATGGTAGTGTTGGACTTGCAGAATGCTTACTTTCATATCCCCGTCCTGCCGGCCCACCGGAGTTACCTGCGGTTCACGGTAGGCCACGAGCACTTTCAGTTCACCGTGCTCCCCTTTGGCCTTACCAGCGCCCCTCGGGTGTTCACGAAAGTGATGGTGGTGGTCGCAGCTCATCTGCGCAGATCAGGGGTTCCGGTCTTCCCCTTTCTCGACGACTGGTTGTTGAAGATAGGCTCGCCCCAGGCAGTCATCTCCCACCTCCAGACTACGGCCGACCTCCTGCATTTGCTAAGGTTCTCCATCAACGTGCCAAAGCCACACCTGATTCCCTCTCAGAAACTCCTCTTCATTGGAGCGGTTCTGGATTCGGCACGGTTCTGGTTTCAGCGCAGTGTCTGGTTTATCCTCCCGAACAGCGAGTCCGGGATATTCAGGCTATGATTCCGATCTTTCATCCTCTATCCCAGGTTTCGGTCAGGATGACTCTCCAGCTACTGGGCCTGATGGCCTCCTGCATCCTGTTGGTGGATCATGCCAGATGGCACATGTGGGCTCTGCAGTGGGACCTGAAGTTCCAGTGGGCACAGCATTAGGGCAACCTGTCCGAACAAGTCCAGATCTCCGAGGGCACTGCACAACAATTGCAGTGGTTCATTGGCAGATCCCTCTCCCTTCCCCAACTGGAACACACAGTGGTGACGGACCCGTCCCTTCTGGGATGGGGCGGCCACATGGGAGAGGCGGAGATCAGAGGACTCTGGTCTCTGGCGGAGTCCCGGCTCCATATTAACCTTCTGGAACTTCGGGCGATCCTACTTGCACTGAAGGCATTCCTTCCCTCTGTCAAGGGGAGAGTAGTGCAGGTGTTCACAGACAACACCACCGCCATGTGCTACTGCAACAAACAGGGCGGGTGGGGTCGTGGACCCTATGTCAGGAGGCTCTGCGTCTCTGGACATGGCTGGAACATCAGGGCATTTCCCTGGTGGTTCAACACCTGGCAGGTTCTCTGAACCTCAGGGCGGATGAACTCAGCCGCTGGTGCATGATGGATCACGAATGGCGTCTGCACTCGGACGTGGCGCAAGGTCTCTTTCTGCAGTGGGGAGAGCCTTGGTAAGATCTATTCGCCACCAGAGAGAACGCGCAATGTCATCAGTTCTGCACGCTCGAATTTTCAAGGCGGCACTCGCTAGGCGACGCTTTTCGTCGCGAGTGGAGTTGCGGTCTACTATACGCCTTTCCGCCTATACCACTTCTGCTCAGAGTGCTGAAGAAGATCAAGCGCGACCGGGCCCAAGTCATTCTTGTGGCTCCGGACTGGGCTCGAATAGTATGGTATCCCGAGCTACTCAGCATGGCTATCGATTCCCCGTTCCGACTGCCTCTTCGGGAGGATCTTCTGTCGCAGCAACAGGGGGCGGTCTTCCACCTGAACCTGTCCCGCCTCCACCTCCTTGCGTGGAGTTTGAGCAGCAGCAGTTGACGTCTTTTGACCTGCCTCCCGAAGTTTGTGATGTAATCTTGTCAGCCAGGTGCCCCTCCACTAAGACGGTATACGCCTGCAGGTGGAATAAGTTTGTGGCATGGTGCACAGCAAAGGCTGTGGATCCCCTTTCTGCCCCCCTTTCAGAAGTCCTTCTATTCCTCCTTTCTTTGGCCCAGTAGGGATCTACTCTGGGCACTATCAAGGGCTATCTCTCGGCCATTTCAGCCTTTGTACGTCTTCCAGATCAGCCTTCCCTTTTCAAGTCCCCTGTTGTAAATAGATTCTTGAAAGGCATACTCATCTTTTCCTTCCTGTTCTATTCATAATGCCTCAGTGGGACTTGAACCTGGTTCTGACATATCTGATGTGTGCTTCCTTTAAGCCACTTCACAACTGTCCTCTTCGTCTTCTCACTTTAAAGACAGCTTTCCTGGTGGCCATAACCTCTGCCAGAAGAGTGAGTGAGCTCCAGGCTCTTTTATTCTAAACCTCCTTTTCTCTCTGTCCATCCGGACAAAGTGGTTCTAAGAACTCGTCCATCTTTTCTCCCAAAGGTTGTCACTGCCTTTTATATCGGGCAGACCATCACTTTGTCCACCTTCCTTCCGCATCCCTCAAAAGAGGAAGAGAGGCGCCACCGTCTGGACCCAAAACGTGCGCTCTCATTATACCTGATCTGCACACAACAGTTCCTTGTGGATGACCAGCTCTTTGTTGGCTATGTGAGTGCCAAGAAAGGTCGGGCCGTGCGCAAGCGGACCATCTCTCGGTGGGTCGTTCTGTGCATAAAGGCTTGTTATTCTTTGGCTAAAAAGGAGTCTCCGGTGGGGCTGCGCGCTCATTATACCAGGGTGACGGCAGCCACTACTGCTTTGGGACAGGGAGATCCCTTGCATGACATCTGTCAGGCAACTACGTGGGCCTCGCTGCACACGTTTACCAAGCATTATTGCCTGGACAGCCAAGTCCGGAGAGATGGCTTCTTTGGCCGTTCTTTTCTCCAGGATTTTCTGGTGTGATCTTGGTTTGCAGACCCACCACCGGGGTTGGTATTGCTGGGCTATCTATTCTAAGGTAAGGAATCTATCACTACGTGTTTCTTTCAGATGCACAAGTTACTTACCATCGGTAACGATATATCTGTAAGAAACATTAGTAGTGATAGATTCCTTACCGCCCCACCGATCCTCCCCGTTCTGAGAACTGATTTCAGGGCCCTAGTTTCATGGCACCAGTGGTCAGTTTCTTGCATGGCTCCGCGTTCCTGGTGTGGAAAGTCATGTACAGAACTGACGTCAGCATGCGTGGGCATGTCTAAGTAGCTCCAGCGAAGTCATCTCGGCGCCAACGACGTACGTGGAGCCGCACGACGACGCCTATACGACGCGCAGGGGTACTGCTGACGAAAACCTTCCGGATCCAGTCTGACGCCTGGGGGTAATTCTAAGGTAAGGAATCTATCACTACTAATATTTCTTACAGATATATCGTTACCGAAGATAAGTAACTTGTTCAAATGTGGGCCCCTTTCATATGGCTGCTGGCACAGGAATTCAATTAACTGACATGCTCCAAATACCTTAAGCTGCTACACCTGACACCCCCTGCTGCGTGATCAGTGGCTGCTCAACTGGTGGATGGTCCTTCAGTGAGTGGGGGGAACACTATAAGGGACACACGCTCAGAGGTAGTGAGTGACCTTGCTGATGTAGATGTGGTACTGTGGATACGTTCAACAGGGGTGGCGCCAAGGGAGCAGGGGGGGTATGTTTGGTTGGAAGCGATTCTGTTGTAAGTTCTTTTCTGTGAAACTAAACCAATGAAATAGAATTGATTCCTTAAATGTCCTACTAGCAGACAAACCTAAAACTTTCATCACACATTCAGCTTTGGAAATTGTACAATTGTATGGTTCATTTTTTACACACTAAATATCAATGTATGGTTCAAAATAATACCTCTGCTCTTTATAATATCCTAATCAAGAAATATTTTAAAGGCAGTAAATGTTCTCTTCCAAGATTATGAACAACTTCAGAATGGCTTTGAAGCAGGGGCTACTTCATCCAATTTAACAGGATTTTATAATATTGTAATTAGGTTGAAATACCTAGATGAAAGATGTTCTCGCACTAACAAAACACTTTCTACCCACTGGTTCCCATGTAAGCCCTACAGGGCTACCAGTCAGTCTATGTTGCTCCACAACATGGCTATAGTACCAAACACATGCGCTAAAATGTTACCAAACAATCCAATCAAGCTCACTTAATACCCTCTCTAGCATCACAGAGGGATACTGGGAATCCCTCTGTTTTTCTTTTGTTTTGCTGACTTCTTCCATCAAATAGAAGATCAAATAGATTGCATAATACAGATAGCTATTATCTTATTTTCCTGGCTTACCACATCTAGATCACCTGCTAAGCAGGTTGCATCCTGAAGCAGCCTTGGGGAGGCATGCTTCACTGTCCAAAGATGTTACATCTATAAAACCACCACTTCATGAACACCATTTAGGGGTTGCCAGAGGTTGCAGCTGCAACCCCTGCCTTGCCCCTTGCAACCCCTTGCACAGCCTTTGTGACACATGACCTCAGAGGTGGCAAAGGGGTGGCTGCACACTCCTTGTTTTCTCTTATTTTTTCATTGTACGAATAGTGAATAATGTTCTAATATTCACTGTCAGTGTAATAGAAAAATGGAGCACAGCCATAAGTGGTGCCAGATTAAGTTAGTAAAAAAACTGTTTTTCAATGATTGTTGTATGCATGCTTGCTGGTGAGTGTATTTATGTGAGAGCGAGTGTGAATATTTGTGAGCATGTGTCTGTGTAAGTGTGTGTGTGAAAACGTGAGTGAGAGTCAGTGACTGGTAGTGAGTGAGATTGAGTGTCAGTAAGTATGAGTGAATCAGAGTGAGTGACAATGAGTGAGTGAGATTAAGAGAGTGAGAGAGAATGTGATGTTGTGTTTGTGAGTTTTTTATTGACCCTGGCATGCTGAAGGTAATGCTTGTCTTACAGAAACACCCATGGCAAAATACTGGCACTAACATACTTGGAGCAATTCTTAACATGACAGATACCAGTGACAAAATACTGGTGCTAGAATTAATTCTTGAGATAATGGCCACTCATTGTAAAGCACTGGCACGCTAGAGGTAATTAATGCCTGGCATGGCATACTTGAGGAAATTCTTGCCATGGGAGTCCCATGGCAAAATGCTAGTACTAGCATGTTGGAGCGAACTCCTGGCATAAAGGAGGACAACCTGACATGTGAAGGTGCCAACCATTACAAAATTCTGACCCTAGCATAAAGCGGTAATTTGTGAAATAATGATCAACTATGGAACATGGACAGCATAAATTGAAAATTCTGGCAGTGGGGTAATGGAGAGCACCCATGGCATGTGGGACACCCATTACGAAATTCAGGCCCTGCCACAATGGCGACAATGTTTGACAAACGAAGACACCCATAGGGCATTTTGGAAAAAATGAGGTCAACTCCTGAGGAGTGTTGGATTTTAATGTAATTTTTGAATAAATAACATTGACTATTTAATGAATGTTATTTCAAAGCCTCTGGCATTTTAGCAGTGTTTTGTGAAAAATAGTGCTTTAAAATGTGCTATTAGATTCCTTTCTTTTATACAATTTTAAGGAGAGGGAAAGCCCTCAGAAAAGCTATTACCTACTCGCTTTGCTCGCTCACTACAATTCAGGGCAAGTATTATGCCCTAGAACAGCCAAAGATAAAGCCAGCACTACAATATAGGTGTTAGCCTAAATGGACATTTGCCTATGTTGTTACATTCATCATGAAATTATTATGAATCTTCAGCTATGTCACTTATTGTGATGTAATCAATGATATATTCATGTGACATGATTTCCTGCACAAAATCAGGGTCAAGAGTGATGTGATTTCATTTCTTGTGATGTGTGATGTCATCAAGATCAAAGGGTAAGTGATGTCACTTCCGATACACCCGTTTTTTTTGTGAATTGACGTTCATGCACCACTTGGGAAGTTACCTCCACGATATATGTAGAAAATTCACCAAGATTAGCTGTACATCCTCAGTTAAGAGGAAATAATCTAAATTCTGGAGCAGTGGTCTGGAAGCCGAATGAATGCGGGTGCAACAGTTTTGAAAATTTATATGAAGTACTCCGTTCCTTCTACAGGACAGAAATCTGAAGAGTGAACTCCATGACAACATAGTTATGGATGTTCAAAGAAGACTGGACAATTAGACAAAAGCTTTCTAACTTATGGTCAACTTGCAATTATTGCTGGAAATTCTTGTTTTACAAATATTTACAAACTCTACAGGTGTACCTTGGTTCTGCAAACATTTGTGGATATGGTTCGAGAAGTGTTTGTTGATCTCCTTATGGAAATATTGATATGGTAACACAATATTCTTTTATTAACTTCTTTAATCTTGCATGTTTAAAATTATGTTTAATTCAAAGGTTTGAGAGAAACAGTAAGTTATATTGAGCACTATGTTTGAGGTGTTATTGAGGTATTCTCTCTTTAAAGCTAATAGTTATTTAATTTATTTTTCCAGGGAGCCCCATTGGTACGAAATCTGACCTGGATATGGCCTATGAGAGAGCCAGAGTTAGCCTTAGTTCAGATGATGTTTCTCCAATTCCTGTGGTTAACAAGGTATACAGTGCTTATCTGGTTTTACAGTAAATGTGTATTTGTAATTTACAGTACCAATTATGGTTTAAATACTAGTTTCGTTGTGCACACTTTTACTTAGTTTCCACAGCCTTAGTTTCATTATCAGGTAAATTGTGTTCACAAAATTGTAACAAACTGTTGAAGTTTAAGTATGACTGAATAGCCAGTGTTAGGCAGTAACACATTCAAAGCATCATGGGTTTTATTTATATATAATTTTGGGGAAAACATTCAACAAAAAGAAAACATGTCCACCTTTCATTATTCCCAAACCAATCCACCCAATAACCGATCCCTATCATAATTGGGAAAACACTTTCCTTTACTGCCTAGGGAACTCTCTGCAGTTTCAAGGAAAATGCCCCTCCTCGCATATCATTACTGCATGCAATTTTTATAGTACTAAGGAAACTGAATCTTTTCCACAGTCTCACTACTTACGGGAATTACTTGGTATCAAGGTTCAAGTAAGGCAGTCTGTTTGCTGCCTCTCCATTCTAAAGTACCAATATGAATACAATGGTTATATTGGTTCCGGTGCCCACCTTGACTAATGTTATAAATTGTATCCTTGCTTCTGGGGAGTTCCATCCCAGTTGAAGTTAGCATTTGTGCACCCTTTGTACAAAAAGACTGCACTTCCCATAGATGACTCCACAATTTATCACTATATTCCATACCTGCCTCTGATCAGTAAGAATCTGGAGTCTATAAGCAGTAGCAAGATCTCTGGAGATCCATCTGAAATGGGATATGGAAGAATCAAGATCCCACTGAATGAGGTAGCACCAGCTGTGATTAAAGATCTTGTGTGCAAGGAAGGAGGAGCTCTGACAGCTCTTATTTAACTGATCTGCCAATTGCCTTGACACTGTGGATAATGCCATACCTTTGAAGAAGTTGGATCAGTTTCTTCTTTAAAGACGGGGATCAAATTGTCTGCTCAGGAGGTTGCTTTTTTCAGCAGGAAGGCTTGCCACAAGAGTCACTGCTATACCCACTTATGCTCCATGTTTACATGCAACCTGTGACCGAATTACCCAGGAAAACATCAGATGGTGTTTCAAATGTATACTGAACCAATGCAGCCTGATGTCTGGCTGCTTTTCAGGCGTCCGCATAAGGAGATTGTGCTTCACTTTGTCCCTATTGGCTCTAAAACTGCTGGTGTGTAATGTAGCCCTGACCCCCCTCCTCCGCCACTCCTGTTCTGTATAACAAAAATCTATATATTTGGCAGGAATCGGACCTTATGTTCAGTAGGTAATTCAGCAAGTCCCTAAAGGCTGTAACTTGTACCTGCAGTTGCACAGAAACATCCTGCCATTTACTGACAAGTGCTTAAGGATCCTATGAATTCTAGAAAGAATACAAAAGCGGAGCAAGAAGACTGAATTTGTATCATGTGCAGAGGAGAGATCACTGTAATTGTTTACTGTTGAATTGTATCTGGTGTGCCACTTATAATTTCATAATTCTTTAATGTACCCTCTGGCAGTCTCGCAATGAGCCTCCAAGAGGGTGCCACAAATTTATATTTAGAGAAATTGCTCTGTGAAAAATCCATTCATTTCCAGTACCACTGCTTCCATTTCTTTGCCTAGTTAATAGTTGTTCACTAGTTCATTGAATGATAGTTTTCTAAAGAGAGCGGATACATACACAATCTACAGCCTTAGGGGTGATTCCTTTTTCTTTCTTGTACTGGGCACCTTCAGTCGGCCATAATGTATCTAAAAAAGAATGAGGTCATTGAATTTATGCATTGTCAAGGGTCAAGTGGATACTTCATTGGATCTGTGCTACAAATATGTGATTCTGTCAAATTTGAAGCACCTTCTGTCCCCATTGAATCTTGTCATATAGTTTTTTGCATCTTTTTTACTGAAGCGCTGTCATCCTAACTGGCTTCAAAATTGGGGAGATTTGGCACACAATCTACAGTAGGAGGGTAACATTTAGGAGGTTCTCACAGGAGTATCAAGGAAAGTCTTTCTTTAGAGACACTCATTCCTCATAAGGGTCATGATGCCCTTTTTCTTCTTCAACAATGGCAAATAGCATGTTACTCGTTGAGGATCTGCATATATGGTTTATGCCATTATGTGTAAATGTCACTGGAACACAAAGTTGGCAATACAGGTCCATATTACAGCGGGCCCTTTATGTATTTTCTATATAAAAAAAAATTCAAAGAAGGGAATATTTATTGCAAATAGTAAGTGAAATACCAAACTTTACTATTTTATTGTCTACTGTAAAAAGTAGAAAACAATCCTTGATCATCTAGTTAAGTATGTAGAATTTTAGAAAAACATCCTTTTTATTATTAGAAAAAACATTGTCTGTAGAAATCAATGTTTGTAAAGCTAGCCTCTCCAAGGTTCTGCTAACAATAGACACATTGAAATTAGAATGTTTAGGTTTTGTTTACCTTTCATGAATAGATTGTTGTATTGCTGGATTTTGGTGGCATTAGCACTTTAAGCTTTTTTAGGGTGTATGTGAAAGTACTGTATTTCTAAGAACTTTATCTATCTTGTAAGTATTGCACTTTTATGCACCTTATATATTTGCAAAGTTTAGTACATTATTTCTGGTGTACTTTTCTGGCATTAGTACTTTACATTCTGTATTAGTGTGTATGAATGTACTAAACAGATATGCACTTCATTTTTCTGGCAAGTACTCTATTCATTATGTTCTTTATTTTGCATAGCCAAGTTCCTTATTTTTAAGCACTTCTGTTTTTTAGGTATCTGTGCCTTCGAGGGACTTCTTTCTTTCTATATTTCTTATGTACAGTATTTTTGCACACTATGGGCCTCATGTAGGTAGCCAAATACCGGTCGGTAACGGCCGATTTTCGGTAAATATGCCATTACCGACCGGTATTTAGACAAGTGAGATGTAGGAGTCCAAAAACAACTTTTCGGTAAATATGAGGCGGTAAATACCGAATCATAATTACCGAATCCTAAAATACCGATTCATTTTTACCGAATACATATTTAACGAATCGGTAAATATGAAGTGGTAAATATGAAGTGGTAAAACTGAAAATGACATGTAGGAACAATCGGTAATTAAGAAATCCATGAAAATCGGTAATTAAGAGTCGGTAATTAACACGGATTGAAAGCAGGTGGTAACCATCAACAGTGCATATAATCAATCCCAAAATGCAACAGCGTGGACAACATGGCCGCTCTGTATGTCATTGCAAGGCGCCTACGTCTACAGGCAGCAGGTCTGAGGATTTGGAGACGGGAGGAACGCATCTACAGACAGCGCATCACACTCTTCCAGCTGACTGATGCAGAGATACATGAAAGGTACAGGCTACACCCCCAAACCATCATGGACCTGATAAGGGACCTGCACCCACTCCTGGACCAGCCAACAAGAAGGGCGCATGCCATACCACCACATGTGCAGGTGCTCTGCTGCCTACATCTACTGGCATCCGGCAGTTATCAGGTGGTGATAGCTGCGGTGGGTGGTGTATCCCAGAGTTGCCTGTCCCGTTTCTTCAGGAAGTTCCTGGATGCCATGATGCAGAGAATGCACCACTACATCAGCTTCCCAAACACACAGGCTGCACTGCAGAAAACCAAAACAGACTTTTATCACATGGCACAGTTCCCCCATGTCATTGGCTGTATTGATGGCACACACATCCCAATCTGCCCACCAGCTGACACTGAGCACATCTACAGGAACAGAAAGTCCACCCACTCCATCAATGTGCAGGTGATCTGTGATGCAGGGAACATCATCACTGATATTGTAGCGAAGTTTCCTGGGAGCACCCACGACTCTTACATCTTCCAGAACAGTGGGATCTACACACGACTGAGTGCCGGAGAATTTGGAGAGGGATACCTGCTAGGTAAGTAACAGTGACGCCCCTTGAAACCTGCAAATCATAGTGTATAGAGGCATGTGACTGATGTTTCCCTTTTACTCACCTAGGCGACAGTGCATATGCCTGCCGGTCATTCATCCTCACTCCCTACCTACACCCATCAACCCAGAGTGAGAGACGATACAACGTGGCACATAAAACAACACGCAATGTGGTGGAGCGCACGTTTGGACTACTGAAGAGCAGGTTCCGCTGCTTCCACAAGAGCGGAGGCGCCCGCCAGTACACACCCATCAACTGCTGCAAGATCATTGCCACTTGTGCAATGCTGCACAACCTTGCCACGAAGAAAGGTACAGATGTGGAACTAACATATTTTGAGGACAACGAGGATGAGTCAGGCCAGCCAGAGGGCAACGCAGCTAGAGTGCCAACTGCAATAGACGGGAGAGAGAGACGAGCAGAGATCACATGCAACTATTTCTGAGTAAGTAAGGGGACACAGCCAGTTGTGGTATGTCATGACGTAGTTTTAATGCGGCACCACGCCATGAACACAAGATCAAGCCAATCTGGCAACATAGCATATATACAATGAGTAAGTCCAGGGTTACGTCACCCATTGGGAAGTGGCTAAGCAGGGCTGCATCAATGTTTGCGCATACGCGCTGCAGTGTTGGATGGCACGGCTTGTGCATCCTCACTAGAGCCAACCCCAAGCCGCCTGCTGCTCCTGCGTCCTTCTGGAACAGGGGGTGTGATGCTGCTCCTGCTGCTGGTGTCGATGCTCTCCGCAGCATCCCCTGCAGCAGTTGTCGACGCCTGACTGGTTAATAGCACCTCAAGTGCACTTGTCACCTGCACCATCCCCCGAGACAGGTCGCTGCAGCAGTGTGTCAGGCCCTCCTGCATCGACACAGAGCGCCGGCAGAGTAGAGAAGTGGCAGTTGCCAGACGGTTGAGTGCCCTGGTGGTAGTGTCCCTCCTCTGCCGTTCCCGGCGCCGTGCATCTATGTCAGCATCTAATTTGCTGCACAACTGCTGGATTGACTGGGACATGTCCCGAATGCCCGCTGCCATAGCGCTGATGTTATTGTCCATGTTGACTAATGTAGTTTTCATGAACCGCATGTGCCTCTGGACTGACATGACTGCCTTTGTTTGCAGGCGCTGTTGTTTTAACATTTGGCCCTCGAGCCCCGAGAAGACACCATGGCTGTCAATGGTTGCTGGTGGACTCTGGACACGCGACCTGCGGCGCCCTCTTGCTCCCGTCTGTGCTGCCTGTGAGGTGTAGGGCACAGTGGCATGGCTCCCATCCTGGGGCCTGGTGAGTTCTTCAGGGCCCCTGCTGTCGTCAGACGAGGTGTCTAAGGCTCGCAGCCTGGCTGCTGGACGCCTCCTCATTCCCACACCTGCAAGCGGAGATGTGGCCGGTGACTCAAACATGAGTGGCGATGCTGGCTCTGGGTGAGGTGATGCTTGCTCTGGGTGAGGTGATGCTGGCTCTGGGTGAGGTGATGCTGGCTCTGGGTGAGGCGAGGCTGCCTGTGTTGGTGGTGCGGCTGCCCGTGGCCCTGCTCCCTGGGCTGAACTTGTGCTGGCCAGAGGTGATCTTTGTGGCCGGTGTGCCCTCTCTCCTGCAGCATGCCCTGTCCTGCGTGATGTCACATCTGGGGACAGAAATGCAACATCGGCTCAGTGTCCCCGAAGGGCTGCATTGCAAGCATCACAATAAATCATTTCACATTCCAAAATGTCCTTTGCCTCCTTGTGCCTCATGTGTGTGACATGCCTTGTTGCCCTGTGCCATTTACTTCATGGTTGGTGTTTCCCTGACTACATCTCCCAGAATGCATTGCCTGTCTGCACTAACACATGTGGACTGGAGTGGGATTCTCGTTTCACAATGGGGGATGTGGGATAGGGGTAGGGGGGGCTACATTGCTGTGCTTTCGTCTTACCTTGTTGTGTGGCGGCTCTGGCAGAGCTGTCGGCATCCCCAAGACCCACGACGCTCTCTTGCTCGATTGTGGCCCCCACCAGCTCCTCCAGTTCGGTGAGGGCAGGTGCCCTGTTGGTTCCACCTCCAGTCTGGCTGGCCTCCTTCTGGATGTCGCCCATCTTCCTCTTGGTTACAATCCTCAGGTCATACCAGCGCTTTTTGAGGACCTCTATGTCCCTGTGGGTCACTCCCACAGCATTGACCTGCGCCTGGATGGCCAGCCAAATGTTGCGCTTTTCAGCCTCAGGCACTTGCAGGGATTGCCTCCCAAACAGCTTCTGGTGCTGCTTCACCACCTCCTCCACCAGCACCTGGAGTTCCTTGGGGCTGAATTTCAGCTTCCTCCTCCTTTCCCCTCCATCTCTCTGTGTCCTCTGGCTGGACATGATGTTAGTTTTTCCGCTCGCACAGGCACTGGCTCCCTGCCTCTCCTCTGCACTCCAAGCCTCTCCAGGGTCTGCTAATTATGTACACCTGCCTGGGTGTGGCCACTTCCTGGTTGAGTGAGGTGTGGTTGCACAGGATTAGCTATTTCATCAAGTCATGTGATTTTATTTACCGATTCCGTAAATACCGAATCGGTATTTACCGATTCGGTAAATACAACCTCGGTATTTACCGATTCGGTGAATTCCGATTCTTGATTACCGAATGTTACCGATTCGGTAATTGTTACCGACTTTTTACCTACATGTAACTTACCGATTCGGTACGGCTCGGTATTTAAGAAGCGGTAATATTTATTTACCTACATGAGGCCCTATATATTTTGCAAGGGGACACTACTCCTTTGGAATATCTATGAGAGGTCCCTCCAGGGTCAGAAGAGAAAAGAAAAAGGGCTGCAGGAATTGGAGAAACCTCAGAAGAGATAATGCAGGATGCAGAAGAAAACAAACCCCACCTGACCATCACTGCACTCAGCAGCAAGTAGTACAAGACCAACATCTGATGTGGAAGTAGAACGTCTGCATTGGGAATGACATGATGGACGATGATTACGCTAAATTACATCAGTTAAAAAAAAGTTTAGAAGTGCCCATTTGCTACCAAAAGCAGTAAAAAAAAATTAACTTAAACATTCACAAAAAATAAACTTTTTGGAGAACCATTGCAAGCAAAAAAGAGCTTGACTGTAAATAAAGAAGGACATTCCTCTGTGGCAGTGCTGCCCGCTGCGGGTTAGTGCAAGGCTTGGTGGTAGGCTGGCATTAATGTCTTATTTACTTGACACTAAGGACTTTAAACATACATGGTACCTATATGTAACTTTGTAGTACAGTATATAATCCTGCTGCATGCAAACTAGTTGAATGTTACAAGATGGGCCGAGCGCATGTTCTACAAAAGTTAAGGGGGCCCTGTCTTTCTTTCAGGGAATATTCCCCTACAAGAAGTATTCAAAGCAACAACTTAAAGTTCTGCTTCTTCTTCCACAAGACATCTTTGTTGATGGCGCGCAAACATAATTACTTTAGTAGTGCTTAGGAATGTATTTACGGCAACCCCAGTGTAACCCCTGACTCCTTAGGAGAGGAAGCAGAGTATATGAGTATATAGCCGGTTCACGATGCAAAAAAGTTATTTGCCTGTAACAGTGCAATCCCTTGTGAGCTGTAAGAAGTCAAAAAAGAGATCAGGACAAAACATCCAGAAGATTGCATCAGTGTTTGGGCATTGTGAAGAGTCTGCTGATTTTTGGAGGGACTTTCAATACAAACATAACCATGATACATGCTTAAAAGTTTTAAACTAGTGTTTAAAAAAAAAAATCTCAAAATATCCATCTTTTGCAGATGTAAAGCTGCAAATCCATTATTACAGCCATGCAACTTATTTCTTAGAGACTTTCCCCAGGTTCTGTGTCTTCTTACTTTGGCAGTTATCGATGAATGAATGTTGTGGGATAGTCAAGTGTCAGACCAGATGTATTTTATTGCAAGACAATCAAAAGTTTCTGTGGATTTTTTTGTATTATTTGTTGCCTTGTTTAAAACATCACTTCAAACGTAAAACAAATATTTCCTGTTAAAGTTAATAATGTTTACTGTTTGAGGAAAACTTGAGGGTTCATAAGAGAACACAATTGGAGGAAAATGTTGTTAAACATTTGCTTTTCCCCCCTCAGTTGACAGCGAAGAAGTCTGTGACGGTGACAGAAACTCCCTCAGCAGTTTTCCATTACACAGAAGGTCATATTGGGATGCCAGACTTTACTGTCAACCGGCAAATTGATGCAATCTTCGAGGCCGCTAAGAAAGATCTTGTAACCTTGATAAAATTAGACGTGAGTATTTTTTTTTTAAAACTTATTTTTATTGACATTTTTACATTAGACACATTGTACATCATATAGATCTTTCAGATAGTTATATCAGATTGTACATTCAATAGTGGTACACATCAACTGCATATATCAGTGATACGTCATCGGAGAACTTAACCCACGTACAGACTTGATATGAGGTGTATACCCCGTTGTCTCAGGTTCCAGATATGGCACAGAAACTAGGGTAAAACGAAGGCCAAACTAGGGTGGGGAGGCATGAACAGGCACAACCAATGACATCGGCGAGGGTTTGTAGCGTCGTAGGGGTAAGGCACCTCTGTGTCTCATGAGTGCCTATCCTATTGGGGGTCGACCTAGAATTACGTTAGCATAACCGATATTGGGGTATGTAATGAGATCATGTGGGCGGAATGTCGAGAGATTGGTTGGGCGGGGTCTGTGACTGCGCGTGCAGCGCCGACGGTGTGAGTTGGCTGTCTATTGGATCTGCACCTAGGGATAGCTGCTTGAACTGATACAATAGCATGACCCATTCCATTGATATGTGGCGTTTGCGGACCCCTCTCACCTCCTCCTCCCGCAACGTCTCCTCCTCTGCCGCCGCCCACTTATGTGTAGCTCCCACCCAAGCCGCCAGCGGTGAAATTAGACGCGAGTATTATTGTAAAATAGACCAATAGACGTTAGTAGTATTCGTAGCCCACAGTACTGAATTTGTCCAGAAGTTAGATGGCAGGTAGAAAAACGTATCATCAGAGTAACTAGTGCTAGCAAGAATATAAAGAGTTGTACCGTTTGTGGTCATTTTGTGGTCTCATTGACACCTTATGAAGAAACAGTTCTCTCATCTGTAAATCCTATGTTACATCACCTTCCAATAAGTTCATGGCAAAGATAGGAGATGGCATTCTACTGGAGTGTTTTGGCCTTGACTTCATCTACGGAAGTAATTTAATTTCAGGTGCAAACTCCTGTTTGTGCTTGGAACAGGATTCCAAGTCAGGATGTATTTGCCCATGCTCTATTGGCACATGTGCTATTTGCTTCTGCGCTCATGTCTGAGTTAACAGTAGATCAAATCTGGGGAGGAACTTGTTATCGAATAACGTGAAATTCTGAATTGGGCACAAAGAAAGATATTCCATTGTGCACAAATAAGGATTCCATTGTATGTGTTTCAATGCTCTTTGCCAAGTTGACCTGTTGTAAACTTGTGAAAAAACAGTCCGGAGTACAATTTTCACATGCGCAGCTTACACATTTGTAGTGCAGACAAATAATAGCTAATAGGACTTTGCACCTGAAACGGAATTAGCCCTGTAGTTGTATTCAGGGCCTTTTTGTGCTTCTGTAGAAAAAGGGTGTTACATCAAACACACAAAAGGTGATTCTAGGTGTTAGACCCGGGATCCCTGGTTGGCTGAGGTAGGTACGTTTGACCAAATAGGGACCCGCGTTTCCACGTCAGGGAAAGGAAGGTCACCTTCTTTGATAGCTCCCGCTCACCCCCTTGGTAGCTTGGCACAAGCAGCCAGGCTTATCTTCAAGGCAAATATGTAAAGTATTTGCAACCACGCTCATAGCAACCCAATGATGACACCACAAATAGACTCCACACGAGTTTTATAAAGACTAGTATACATTTTATATAAAAAGATATACGATAAGGCCACACAATATAAATCCAACATATGAGTATGGGTACTATTTCTCCTGGCTGGTTGTTAGGCCAGCCAGCCCTTATCAGTTCTGGCGATATTAATGAGCGCTTCTAAACACTCCACTGTAATCCTAATACCATGTTACGCAGTTCGTAATGCTAAAATCAGACACTTTTGCAATGTAACAATAGTGCAAGGCGTAATGCAACAATCGGGCACTTTGCAATGTAAAAAATAATGCAATGCGTAACGCAGCAATCGGGCACTTTGCAATGTAAGAATAATGCAATGCGTAACACAGCAATCGGGTACTTTGCAATGTAAGAATAATGCAATGCGTAATACAACCACCAGGTAGTTCGTTATCCAGGAAGAATGCAATGCGTAATACTCTAATCAGGTACTCAGTTATGCAGAATTTATGCAATGTATAATACGACAATCCGGTACTTCTTTATGCAGAAATGAGATAATGCGTAATACACTCCGGCACCGATCACGGTGCCGCAGGCGGTCTCTCCGCCACTCCTTCTGACTCTGTCAGCCTTTCTGAACAGTTACCCCCAACACGGGTATGGTGTAACAAAAAGTGCAACTCCGGCCCCGGTACTGCTACTCCATTGGCAATACGGGCCGCGATGCGAGCCGAAGCAGAGGCTCGCGCTGCCGGAACGAGACAGAGGCTGAGAGCGTCTCCCAACAAGCCCGCACCCCTCCCCAGCAGTCGACAGACGTTACCTGGACTCGCAAACCCACTCCTCTCCTCGTCCAGCGACTTGGGCCTCCGATGCAATCTTTGTGAATTGGCAACGACGGGCTCGGGCCAGCAGTTCAGCTCCTCCGGGGCTGCTGGTCCGGCCCGCTACTGCTACGAAGATCTCAGGCTGCCACAGGGCACATGCACACAGGGTCGCTGAGACTTCCTCGAGCTTCGGGTGCATGATCAACGGGCACTCCACACGAAGGTCTCAGGCTGCACGAACATCACACGCACAGCGTCGCTGAGACTCACTTTAACCCCGAGTGCTCGTTAACAAGGCAATCGTCACGAAGGTCTCACGCTGCACAAAGCACACGCACACAGCGTCTATGAGACTCACTTGGACTCCGGGTGTGCACGATAACAAGGCAATCCTCACGAAGGTCTCACACTGCACAAAGCACACGCACACAGCTTCGATGAGACTCACTTGGATTCCGGTGCACACGATAACTGGACAATCCTCACAAAGGGTTCCGGCTGCAAAAAGCACACACACACAGCGTCGCTGATCCTTGCTTGGACTCCAGGTGCCCACGATCACAGGTCACACCTTACGGGGGTCTCAGGCTGCAACAAGTACACGCACACAGCGCAGCTGCGACTCTCCTGGAAACTTTTGTGTTCCTGAGTTTCCGCAACAGGGAGCCAGCTCACCTCAGGCCCTTGGGGATAAGTTACTTCAGGACACAGCACAGAAAAGTCCTTTCAAGCAGGGGGACTCAGCACACAACAAAGTCTGTTTAGCCTTTCCTTGGTTAAAACAGCAAACTGCAGGCCAACCCCAAAACACACAGCAATGGTCAGTCCTTTCCTTCAGTCTCTTCCGTTGTTTCTTCCTTGGCAAAGGTTCCTCTTGACCACAAAGTAGCTCCAGTCTTTTTCAATCTTGATCAAGCCATTCTCCAAAGTTCAGGGGCGTCAGCTCTCATAGTTATACCCCTCAATAGCTTTGAAGTCTGTGTTCAGGGGGCACTGACCCCTGTTCAAACCAGTTCTGGGTGCCTCCCTGCCAGTGACACCTTCTTCCTTTGATTAGTGGGGGTCTGGATTCTCAATCACTCAGCAGGAGATGGGACAATTGTTTTATAGCAGCAACCCAGGCCTCTACACCTCTAGGGGCTACTCCTCCCCCTACACTCCAGTTGCAGATCAGCCTGTTGCTATCTCACCTCCTCACCTGGGTCAAGACATTCCTCAGATCCTATCGCTTTCAAATCCGAACAGTCAATCCACAACCAGGCAGAGAGACACAGAAATGTTAGAGCACAAAAGCTCAGCCACTTCTAAAAGAGTGGCTTATAAACACACAATGCAAAAACCACCTTCATAAAAAGATTTGTTATTACATTGGGAGTTCAGGCACACTAAACTTCACCTCTCCATCTTAAGCCTTTAGGAAGATAGGCTGGAAAACATATTACACAGCCTTCCCATTCTATTCTATGGGCTAGATGGCCTTTCAACAGTGAAAAACGAAATGGAGATTAATTCACTGTCAGGACATGGTACACACCTTAGTACGTGTCCTACCTTTCACATGCACTGCACTCTGCCCAGGGGGTACCCTGGACCTACCATAGGGGTGTCTGGTGTGCAGAGAAAGGGAAGGGTAAGGTCTGGCAAGTGGGTGCACTTGTCAGAACAACATGGCAGTTTAACAAACTGTGTGCAGGCACTGCAATGGCAGGCCTGACTTCCCTTTTTAAGGATACTTGTGTGGGTGGCACAATTAGTGCTGCAGGCCCACTAGTAGCATTTGCATTACCAGCCCTGGCACACATAGTGCACTTTACTAGGGACTTTACTAGTAAGGCAAACATACCAATCATGGACAACCAATTTACCATTATACTTTATAAAGGGAGCACTTGCCCTTTGACACTGTTTAGCAGTGGCTAAGTGTCCAAAGCACCTAAGTTGGCAACACAATGTCAGAAAAAAGGTCTAGGGGGAAAGCAAAAAGTTTAGGGAACTTTAGCCAAAAAGGGCGAAGTCCTACACCAGGAATGCTTGCAATAAGTAAAACATGGCAGTCGCTCGGGGTAGCATTCCAACGCACAGTTCTTTTGCCCACCATGCCACTTCAATTTGGACCCAGCTATATGCAAATCAGTCTTGCTCTTGCTACAATAGCAATAGACCAGCCTGAACTGCCAAACAAAGATCTCCCTGAACCGGAACCCAAGCACCTCCAGCAGGGTCAAGGTTGATTTGCATATGTCTTGGTCCAAACAGGTGGCAAGGTGTGCAAAATAACAGTGGTCTGGGATGTGGTCTCAAGTAATTACCAGAGGTTGAGATTAATTATGCATCACTTTTTCCTAAGTGTGACTGGTATGCCCAGACGTGGGTCCCATGCTTACTGTGCCACTGGAACTCAGCTGCATCTGACTAACAAGCCCCACTCAGGGGAAATCGACCATGAGTTGCTTGTGTTCTGTTTCAGGAAGAACCTGACCTGGCAGTCTAGGTTGGACTATTCTCATTGGAACAGGGTCAAGGCCGATTTGCATATGGTGGAGACCAAACTGAGGTGGCATGGGGTGCAAATTAACAATGGACTGGGGTGCAGACCAATTACCAGTGGCTGAGATTACGTCAGGCCTTCCATCCATTACTTGTTTTTTAATACTTTATAGAAAACGGTGCATGCCTGGGCTCAAAGTCCTTTAAGCATGTGATGTCTGTATTGGCTGCCTACACCTAATCTAATGCTAGATGTTTCTTTAATACTGATATTTTTAAGTTGTTAAATTTCTTCATCATCATTTGAATGTGCATTCTGCTCGTGAATGCTGTATTCTTGGTTCCCTGAATCAAAACATGAAGGCCCTAGTAGATAAAAAAATTAACTAAGCAGATGACTAAGATAAACCCTCTACATGTTTAGCATTTTCTAATGAGCAGAAACAGTTAACTCATTCAATGTTACAACAGAGAGGTCATCTTGTTGCCTTCTCTTTAGATGAAGGTTATTTGTATTGCACTGTTGTGCAAATGGGTCCAAGGAGGTATAGGCCCTTTACTGAAGAAGTGTATTTTTTCACTGCAATACTTTTCCTTCAGCTGCCACCTGGCCACCTCTATCTTCATAATACCTTCATTGTAAACAATGCACATCATAAAATAATTCACTCCTCTAGAGACACCGAACCAACTCTGTTTGACATATAGCACCTAGCACATACTGTACTGAGTGCACGGATAGGAAAGAATGACTCGCATGTCTGTGTTCTGGGTATGGCTTTTCATTATCATTATAGTCGGTGGTGAAGGGGCATGGGTGCTACTTGTAAGTTTAGAATTGCACTTGTGCTTTCAGCCTCTCTTTCCGCGTTCTGTTTGTTATTTGCGCTTAGGGGTGTGAGCACTTGGAAGTGGAATTTCAGAAGCAACAAGGATTACTGTGTGACTGTTAAGGAAATTGTTTACAGTCTGCTTGTTGTAAATAGAGTTGAGGTGTTTGGCAGGTCCTGGTATGATCACCCTGCTATGTGTGATCAGCTGAAAAATGATCTATTTTGCCTTCTTCGCAGCTCAAAAGGATTTGTTCTATTAATCCAGTTAAATTCTCTTGAATCACCAAGCAGATTGTTTATTTGTACCCTTCAAGCTCATCTAGGTTCCATACAGGCTATGCAATAAATACACATACGAGTGTCTGCCCTGTATGAAGGAATAGCTTGTGATTCATCAAACAGTAAATCTGCCTTAGAGGAGCTGGGAGGGCAGAGCTGATTGGGTATCGGAGCTGATATCTCTCCGAGAAGCTTTTTCTTTTTTTAAGTAATTTTCTTTGAACAAAACCAAATCCTGAAGTGATTTGAAATATCAACCCATTTCAGTTGCATCCCTATATAAGAAATACGTTCTTAAGAATCATGGTACAGAACGTTACCAATTAGAAAACTGAAGGGTATAAAGAGATGTTAACCCCTAGATCCTACTAAGGATACAAACTAGAGTAGGAGACCAATAAAGAGTGAAAGACCTAAAAAAAAAGAAGTATATAGCGTCCCTCAATGCAAATCTCCTTCTTTCTAATCTCATTAACTAGTACCATGTGTTAATATCCAGCCACGCCAGGAAAGCCATGACGACAACTATAGCCTTGTATCTAAAGTTCATGTTTTTTTTAAACTTGTCTTTATTCATTATGCACGGAGATCAAATTACGCATCCGTCATTTTCAGGTTACATTTGCAAGGTATGTCATATCTTAGTTAGGTCATTGCTAATAGGTTAAAAGTTAATGTTCTTTATATGGAGCCGGTAAGCCTGCCACAAACAGTTGGATTTCAAAGAGGTGTCCTTACTTTCTTTTTTTTTTTTTTTTTTTTTTGTTTGAAACCGTTTATTGCAGTCTTCAAATATATACAAGTATGGGCCTACAACCTTCCGGCCGGCCGCTAGAGTGACAGGAGAATATGACATACTTACAAAAAAGGCTCTTGGCGTTGCAGAGAGGTAAATCAGGAGGTATCAACGACGTGGGCCACATAACTCCGAGCCCGCAATACGGTTTCATTTTATAAGAACACAACAACACACAAAAACCACACCCGCAAGGCAACCCGCAATCCGAAGTGACAGCACGTGCTCCGTAAGTGGGGGACCCCAACCATCCACAAGAATCTAAAGAGGGGAACAGGAAGAGAGCAGGGACTGGGGGACCCTGTGCCCGGGGCCGGGGGAGGGGGTCAACTAGGGGGACGGAGCTGGCGAGGCCGCCGGCAGCAGCGGCGGCTCACAAATATCCCCGCGGTAGGCGTTCCAGGGGCCCCAAACTTTCACCCACGCCCCAGGCTTACCTCTCGCCACGTACACCACCTTTTCTCGGAACATGCACCAATCCATGTGCTCTTTCCAGGCCGACACCGCCGGGGGCCTCTGGGACCCCCACAGCTGCGCGATGTCACGCTTAGCTACCATATATCCCAGAGTCACCCATCGTGTCTGCGGAACCGAGTAGTCAGTTGGTTCCCACACATTCAGCAAGCATCTCCTCGCTTCAGGCAACAGCGCGACACGCGTAACCACTCGCAGGACCTCATGCACACCACGCCAGAATCGCTCCACCTTCGGGCACTCCCACAGAATATGCAAAAAAGTCGCCAAAGCACCACACCCACGCTTACACAGCCCATCCTCGGCATAGCCCATACGCAGAAGCCTTGGCCCCGTCATGTAAACCCGGTGGAGGATCTTTAGCTGGACGAAGCGAAGGCGAGCCGGTATGGCCACCTCCTTCGGAGAGGCCACCGCGGAAATCCAGTCCTCGGCGTCCAACTCCAGCCCATCGGCAACCCAGGCCTCGCGGAGGCCAGTCAGCAAGCCCGAGCGATCATTAATCAGTTTTTTATATATGAGGGAGATCGTGCTGTCCGGAACATGGCCATCCAGCACTCTATCCTCCAGGGGGGATGACTCCGGAATGGAGGCGACGTCTGGGAAGACGGAGCCCAGTGCGTGGCGGACCTGCAGGTACCGATAGTATTCGCTGCCCTGCAGCTGAAACTCCGTCTGCAGCATCTCGAATGTTTTAAATCCCCCCCTCGTCCAGAGGTCCCCCACTGTACTGATGCCGATCGTGTCCCACTTCTCGAAGCCCTTCGAGGTCCACAGGGAGCCCAACCTCTCGGACGCATACAGCGGTGACGCCCGGGTCAAACGGTCCTTCCACCCCATAGCTGCGTTAGCCGCGTGCCATACTCGCACCATGACACGCGTACGTCCCGTCAGGCGGGGGTCGGGCGCGCCAGAGTAGAGCGCTCGATTGTAGTCGCCACCAGGCAGGAGCATCTTGTCCATTTCAAATGCCGGGTTCAAGGCGGGCCCGTAAAGGCCATGATTAATTGCAGCTAGCTGGGAGGCCCAGTAATACCGTTTAATATCCGGGAGGGCAACCCCCCCGTCGTACCACGGGAGCGTCAACTTCGCCAAGGCAATACGCGGCCTCCCGTCCCAGAACAAGCGACGCTGTAGACTCTCCACCTCACGGAAGTAGCGCGCCGGGACCAAGTCCATAGTGTTCTGGAGAGCGTACAGGAAGCGTGGCAGCGACATCATCTTAAACAATGCCGCCCGGCCAAGCGGCGAAAGCGGCAGGCGCCGCCAACGCGCGACGTCCTCCTTCAAGCGCTGGAGGGGGGGGAGCAAATTCCGCTCGTAGCGGGCCTCCGGGTCCAGAGTGATATAGATACCCAGGTACCGGAACCCCTGAGATGCAATCTGGATCGGACAGTCCCGCGGGAGGACGGGAGCCTCCCCGGAAAGCACATACACACATGATTTAGCCCAGTTGATGACAAGGCCTGAGTTGCGACCGAATGAACGCAAAACATCAACCAGGACAATCAGTGATTTACGCGGGGAGGCGAGGTACAAAAGGATATCGTCAGCGTATAGGGACACGCGGTCCTCATACTCGGGGGGTCCAACGGAGACCACGGATGGAAGGGTGCCACCGCAGCTACTCCGCCAGGGGTTCCAAGGCCAGTGCAAACAGGAGAGGCGACAAGGGGCAACCCTGTCGCGTGCCTCGTCCCTGCGCGAATGGGGCCGAGACTCGCCCATTCACCACCACCTGCGCCAATGGGCCCGAATACAACAATTTGACCCAGCTGATGAATCCCGGTCCAAATCCAAATTTCGCCAGCATCGCCCAAATGTATGGCCACTCGAGTGTATCAAACGCCATGGTGGCGTCTAGGGACGCCAAGATGGCCGGCTCCCGCACAAACGGAACACGCGCGAGCACCCCGTGCAGGCGCCGCAGATTAAGGGCCGTGTTGCGATGGGGTATAAAGCCGGACTGGTCTTGGTGGACCAGATCGCCCACCACACCGACCAGCCGGTTGGCGAGCACTTTGGGCTCCGCATTCAAGAGCGAGATAGGCCTATAGGATGTGACCCGTTCTCGGGGTCTCCCCTCCTTGTGGATCACTACGATTGTAGCCAGACGCTGGTCCGGCGGGAGGGAGCCCCGCGAGTGGGCCGCTAGGAACATCGCGCGAAGGTGGGGTGCCAGCACATCCGGTCGCAGCTTATACAGCTCGATAGGGATGCCGTTTGGGCCCATGGCCTTGCCAGATGCGACCGAGCGTATGGCGAGGGCAATTTCATCCGAGGTGGGAGCAGCCTCCAACGACTCCCTGTCCTCCACCGAAAGGGAGGGCAGCGCGATGTCCCGAAGCAGGGCATGGGAATCCTCCTCCGAGCAGGGAGAAACCGGGGAATACACCTCGCGGAAATAATCCGCGAAGCAAGAGACAATGTCTTCTGGCTCGGTGACACGTACACCATCCATTCTCTCGATCAGCGGGACCACACGATTCGCTCTCTCCTTTTTATCCAACCACGCAATCAATTTACCAGCCTTATCACCCACATCATACAGTCGCCCCTGTTGCTCTCTGCTGAGGCCCCTGGCCGCCTCCGTGACGAGGGCCCCATAGGCCGCCTGCTTAAGGTGTAGAACATGTAGTGTGGCATCCGTCACCCCACTCCCCAGGTCACCCTCTAGTTCAGTAATTTCGGCTTCCACCCGGGTCACCTCCTCCTGTTCGCGCCTCCGGGCATGGGAGATAGAGGAGAGGGCCTCCCCTCTAAGAACTGTCTTGAAGGCCTCCCACAGGGAGATAGCCGAGGGGACAGACCCCACATTCTCCTCAAAGTACCGCTGCAAGGATTTAATCAAGTCGGTACGAATAGTGGGGTCGCGCAGGTACCATGCATTGATTGGGGCTACCCTACCCTCCCCCCTCGGGAAGACATCAAAATGCAACAGGAGCGGGGAGTGATCTGAAATACCCCGAGCCAGATGGCGCACCTCTCCCACTCTCCCAGCATAGGCCGCAGGGACAAGGACATGATCAAGCCGCGAGAGGCTACCATGGGCACCCGAATGAAAGGTGTACTGCAGCTGCGCGGGATGTTTTAGTCGCCAGCAGTCTACCAATCCCAATGTATCTAAGAGGCCGGGCAGCCACGCCTGTGCCCGGGGGAGGTCCCTAGGGGGGTAACGATCCATAGTCCCAGAAGCCACCGCATTGAAGTCTCCCCCAACCACCAGAAGCCCCCCCGGGAGGTCAAGGAGGAGGCGCCCCAGGTCCGCAAAAGTGGTAGATTGTAACCCCGGTGGGACGTACACTGATACAAAAACGACTACTTTGCCCTCCATTCTCCCCACCAAGACCGTGTAGCGTCCCCTCTCATCATGGCGCACCTCATCTATTTCCAGCGGGAGCGAGTTCTTAACCATGATGCCCACCCCCCGCGAGCCTGACGTGAAGCCCGAGTGGGCCACCAAGCGATAGCCCCGCCGATTCATGGCATAAAAGGAATTACCAATAAGGTGTGTCTCCTGCAGAAAGACCACATCTGGAAAAATTCGTTTCAGATACTGCAGGACCACACCTCGCTTAATCCTATCCCCCAGTCCATTAACGTTCCACGACAACAGAGTCAAGTCCCTACCCCCCATCACAAACAGAAGCCATCATTTGTCCCCCCAAGAGCACCTCAAAAACACCAACACAGTAAAGGGTTTGCCTTGCGGTAAAAACGAACAACACCCCACCCCAACCCACCCGTCCCAACAGAACTCCCCCCTCCCTGCACCCCTGCATGAGCCCAGACAGCCCCCCCAAAGTGCAGTGTGCCTGTCGCCCCATAGATGAAAAAACTAACTAGTCCCCCAGAGGAGGAGGGAAAGCCCCCAAGGAACCCCGCACGACCTCCACAGGAGGGGAACATACACGAGCAGTCAATGATAACAGTAATATTGTCCCGAGCAAGGCCAACTATTTGTCCCTCAGTCCTGATCCGGCGGGCCCTCCCCACCAACCGCACCCCCCCCACCCCCCTGACCCCGATCCCCGGGCAAAGTGTCCAACCAGTCCCCGGCCGCCTCGGGACGATCAAAAAAGTGCGTGCGGCCATCCACCTCTACCCTCAGCTTAGCTGGAAAAAGCATTGCGTACTTAAGGTTCAGGTCCCGTAAGCGACGTTTAACTCCGAGAAAACTCAGTCTCTGCTTTTGGACCGCCGGAGTAAAATCAGGGTAGAAATTGACGTCCATGTTGTCGAGTCTGACCGGTCCTTGTAGCCTAGAAGTCTGCAGGATAGCGTCCCTGTCCCGAAAATTGAAAATCCGGGCAATGAGAGGCCTCGGCGGGGCTCCGACCTTAGGTCTTCCCCCGGGGACCCTGTGGGCACGTTCCACCGCAAAGAGTTTACTCAGCCCCCGGGGCTGGAGATGGGTGAGAATCAAGTCCTCCACAAACAGATCCGCCGCCTCCTCCTCTCGTCCCTCCGGCACCCCAAGAATGCGGACATTGTTCCTCCGGGCCCGACCCTCGGAATCCTCCAGTCGACGATCCATCAGGGCGCTCGCCTGGCCAAGCCGGCGCACCTCCTTTTGGAGGGCCGCCACGTCCGTAGTGAGGCCCGAGGTAGTGTGGACCAAAGAGTCAACCCGGTCATTTGTTTTGGACAAATCGGCCCTTACCAGGCCCACATCCACGAGGACCGAGTCTATCTTCTGCGCCAGAGTGTCAAAGCGCTGGTCCACCGAGGCCTTCATCTCGGCGATGGCGCCCATGACGTCTCGGAGGGTCAGATCCGCGGGCAGAGCAGGAGCATCAGTCGGGCCCGCAGGGGACGTACTCGGTGCCTCAGGAGATCCCTTCTGGAGGGTGTAGCGGTCCATGTTGTTGGACTGATGGGCCGTGCCACGGCGGGTCGATTTCACCTTTGCCCGGTCGCCATCTTGCTTTGTGGACATGGTTGCAGTCCCCAAATCGTGCCAATCTCCTCGAAAGGGCCGACAAACCAGTTCACGGGCTCCGGGGGGGGGGGCGACTACAGGTCCGCAGGCCGAATCACAGACAGCGGGTCGGCCGGGCACCCGGGCAAGGCCACACCACCGCACACCGCCCCGCAACCCTACCTCGCCCGTCAGCAAGGAGGGCGCAAAAGCGAAAGTGAAAGTGCGGGGTACGCGAGTCGCCCAGCCTTGCCCGCCGCTGTTGTTCACTTTGTCTCCGGATCGCCCCATTACTCCAATCCGGGGGGCCGGCGTGGAGAAGGCCGCAAACCTCAATCGGTGCTCCCGCCGGTGTCCGAGGTCCGATTTGGAAACGGAAAACGGGTGTCACCTCAGCTCGGGCTCACAAACACAGTCCCCTCATCTAGGACAGGATATAGTCAGGATTAATGCAGGAGGTCGCGGAGGTCCTCGGGAGCCTCGCACCTACGCGGCCATCTTGGTTGCGCGCTAGGCTCCTCCTCCTGTCCTTACTTTCTTGACAGCATTCAGCAGCTCCTTGGACAGAATTAAGCAAGGACGACCGAAAATTCGCATTTAAAAAAAAAAAAGAGTTGTATATAGTGCAAACGTGACCCAAAGGTATCGGGTATCAGAGCGCTTTACACAAGCACCGGTTATGTTACATGAGGACATATTCACTTTTATTATTGGACCCGCTTTCCAAATTGTCCAGAGTTTCCATTCTCATATGCATCCTGACTATGTTTGCCACAGCAGTTTTAAACTTACCAGTATTAGCCAAGGCAGATTGAGTTTCCACAGACGTTTCAGTCCTTTTCAATGGTTTAACCCTCCCAGAAAAGGACTTCATATTCAACTTTGTGTCTCAGACCTTGTGGGCATGTCTGAATGTAGAGCATTGATTAAATTTAGGAGCATTTCCTCGCTTCCCTCTAGGGATTTTCGCCTCTTCAATCGCCTCTTAGTATCCTTGGTCAGCGAGTAAATATATGGCTTGAAGGCTTCTTCATGGGTTCCCTTTGTTGTCCTCAAAGCCATGACTGGGGTCAGCTGTGTTGGTGTGCTTAGCTGTCAGATGTACCATGCTGTGAAATGCTACTTCACCGTCATAGAGCCTCATTAGAATGTGCTTGGGAAACCAATTTGAGGCTGCAGCGAACCAGGGTTCACATGTGTGCAGTGCAGGTATGCACTTGCTCACTCTCTTGTCCCCAGAGTAGGTGAGCTAGGGCACACTGCTCTTAGTGATGGAAAGGATATTGCCTTTCGGAACGTTTCCCCTCCTTGCTGCTGCTTGTTGCACTGCATGTCCAGGCCTAGGCTCTTGTTCCACTGCAGTATCTTGTACAGGCAGGTCACTTTACAGATTTAAGACCTAACATGAGGTGTTCTAAGGTATTGTAGCTAACATGGAGGCTTGTAAACCCATGAGGTTACTAAAGGTTGCACATTGTGAGGCTGATGAAGCTTTTTGCAGGGTGAAATTCCCTGTGATGCTAGTCTTCAATGTGCTGTGACTGGTTATGGATCGAAAATGGCTGCACTGCCCATTACATTTGGTGTTGGCGAGGTGAGCGTGAGTGTCAGGAGAGGTGTATTAAATGGAGAGAAGAAGGGAGGCTGAAGTTAATTTCCACGGTGCTCCATATGGCTGAATTCACAGTGATTCCTGCAGGCACTGGTGGTGTGGCATGGTCTGGTACTGGGGAGGAACATATTTAAAGATCCAGTGTTTGCTCAGGTGTGATTTCCATGGGTGCCACAGAAACTGGAATGAAGAGACTTTGGAAACACTTCTTCCGATGCTGGCTAGCTGGGTGCTACATTCTGAGTTAGTAAATGATGCAGCCATCTTTAAACAATCTTTATGCTCAGTGTGTGTATAGTGTATTGTCTTTGTTCACTGAAAAAGTTTTAGAGCTTATGCATTATTGTGTGAATGACGAAGCCTGCTTTCACGTGTTTATCTGATCCATCCTGCAGCAAGTGATCCAATGTTATCAAATAATGGAGATAAGTGATTGCAAGCACATAACACAGTCACTAAATGGTCCTGTGGATAAGTATCTGGACCAATTGAAATCAAATTAACAATGGATATTAAATTTGAAAAATTAAATAATTTGCCTAGTTTTGGTTTTTAAAGGTTCCACACAGATTGAGAGTAAATATAAGATCCCCTGAACAAGTGAAACATCTGCTACGAAAAAAAAGTGAATTTAAACTGCTGGCGTGACAAAGATGCCCGATGTCTACTCTTAGGAGGCACTCCTGTTGTAAAAGGAAGGAGATATGTTGATGTATTAGACTCGCATAGCTAACTGGTGGAGATGACTGTATGTGGAGCGTTACATGCATAGAGGGATAGCCCAGGAAACAGGATTTTCTGGCTGTGGAAGACCCTCATTTGTTGTTCATGACTGGAAGCTGTAATTGATAAAGTGCTTACAATTTTTTCTGGTTTACATTTAGAAATACAAAGTAACTGTTGCATGGTATTTGTTTTTCTCTTTCTCTTCTCTCCCTGGGGATAATGCAGTAGAGAAATCCGAATAAAGAAGTGGTAAACGTAAGGTCTTGATTGCTGTTGGAAATGGCCCTTCCTAGGCTGCTTTGTCTCGGCTTTTTGCCTTTCTCCTTCCCAGTTTTCTGCTGCTCTGCATGCTAGCCTTAGGACGTAAGTGCATTTGGCACTGCCGTGCAGTGTCAAATCACTGTGCTCATCATGTACATACTGCAGAGGTGTATATATACTTGGCTTATTTGAGTTAGCTGTAAGTCCTTTGTCATGGGATAAGACCCATGCCAGGGGCATGTTGTTTGAATGTGACTCCGTGGGCCTGCTGCACTGGTGCCATCCACGGATGTAGCTCATTAATTGTGTCACAGGTTTGCCCTAGTGGAGCTTGTGTGCACGAGTTATTGTTACTCTGTTTGGCATTTAGAAAGCTGTGTGCCAAGGTTCTGCATGTCTCTTGCTATATCGGAGTTCTATTAGGTGACCGGGTGCAGTGTTGGGAAGCAGGTGTGTGTATGTATTACCTACAAGAGTCGTGAATGACACCAGATGGTGTGTTCGGTACGATGGGGCCTGCTTCTCGCATTGGCTAAGCATGAGGGGTGGTTGGGAAAAGTTTTTAGCATTATTTCCTACGGGCAGAATAGTAACAGTATGGTGATTGGTATCGATGAGTTCGGAATGTCGAATCCTCTCCGGGAGTGGGTTCAACATTACCGTGATGGAAATATCACTTTGAGAAAGTGGGCATTTCAGTGTGCATAGCTCTCTGTACCTGGTGGCTTGTCAACTAATTCACAACTGGATGCTAGGAGGATAGCCACATCTGTGCATTCCTGTTAAAGGGCTATAAACTAGGAGTTCGCAGGAAACTGCGGACCTCTGACTCTGAAGGGCCTTTCTGGGATGGTTACGTGTGGGTGGATTTGGCACCTGCATTCCAAGAGGCAGGGTCCTGGCCCCACTAAAGATTCTGATCAAACCTCTCAGGGTGGGATGGCAGGCAGGACAAAATTTAGAGAGGCCCTGTGCGTTTCAGAAGTGGCTTTTTGAACTGATCGTATCTTCAATGGCCATGATGGGTATTACTTCTAGGGCTTCGGCCTCCGGAAGTAGAGACACGTTTGGATTTGGAATCATACTACGCTGGTTCGATATTGAGACATTGACACGAAGAATCATTAAGGGAGGAGGACGGCAACTGGACTCTCTGCAGACTTATGGTGGCTTGGAGATTGTCGTGCTGAAGGACGGGGACTATCACTTGGTGGATTTTGTATGGATGTTGGTGGCCTGCAGCAGTTGCCAACTGTCATGGCTTGGGTCTCAAAGTACTCGCCAAGGGCCGGTGAGCTGGCCTCTTGTCCACAGGATCCCAGGGACACAAAGGATTTCACTGTCTCCACAAGATCGTAAGGACAGCACTAGGTGTGGGGAGACAGGTGGAAGTGATCGTGGTTGGAACAAGGGCCATCCTGACATACACCATCACTACACTGTGCAAGAAGAGTATGTACTCAAAGATCAGCAGCCATCTGAGGTGCCGGGATGTGAGAAGTGTGGGGGAAGCTTGCAGAGGCCAAGGGACCCGTGCGTGCTTGCTTGTGCTCCAGAGAGTGTGGTGTCCGAGGGGTGTTGGGAGAACCTGAGCCGGAAACTGAGACCGTCTTCAACCTCCAGACCAGGAGGGTGACAGTGCCTGACATCGTGGCCTCTGTCCGAGGTCGTTGGCTCCCTCTCACTGGACTCACATCACAGGGTGCTTTGTTTTGGAAAACATCAAGACAAGACCCGAGAGGTTTCGTATGCCTTGTGAGCATCTGCAGCTGACTGTCGGGGTCTAGGGCAGGTCACACCTTCGCTTGAGGGGAAACAATTTTCCAGATCGGGAGGCAAACCAGCTTCCAGGGTCACACCCATTTGTCTACGGGGAGGGGAGAGGTGAGGTGAGGAGGGGATGGGCGAGTGGATAGCGATTCCGCACTCGTGCAGGTGCCGTTGAGTGCCTGGAGGTCTAATCTGGATGGACGAAACTAAGAAACTGTTTCTTTCCATGTTAAGTGGTTCCGACTGTCTATGGAACAGGGAGCCATCAGGGGCAACTTGTATCATTGGCTGGTAGAGTTGAAGGACTGAGGGTCTGGGTCACGAGGGGTAGTCAGAGTCTAGTGACTATTTGACCTTTCTGCAATAGGAAAGTCTGTCAATTGCATATAACTGTAAAGTTTATATGCAATGTGTATTTGGTTTTGATTTCAATAGAGGTGTTTGACAATTGCGTATAACTGTAGAGTGTATATACAATGTGTATCTCATTTTGATTTCAGTCCATGTGTAATACAAAGACACGTGTTTTTATACATATGGTGTGTTGCGAGTGGGGGGGTTATGCCATCTCTTTACACTTGAGCTCTGAGGATAAGCCTGAGTGCTCGGTGCTCAGCTACTAGAGGGTGAACAGTTTCTTGCACAAGTGTATTGTACTCATCCTATTTGGAATGGTGGATTCTAACTGGCTTTGATGTGTCTCTGTCAGCTCGAAACCGCTTGGTCTTAACCATTGCACCTATGGATTTTCAGAGAGAAATGGTAGAAACAAATGAGAGAACTATGGCGTGAATAATATAGGTATTTATATCATTGCTTTCTTGTTTAATCCAGATATGAAATACAAGACTTGTACTAGCAATTCTAGTGTTCCTGGCATCTTGAATAAGGTCAGAATGAGATTACTGTGAACATACACTGTTCTCTAGGGGTTTGCAATTTTCCCTAAGCACGCTAGACTACACACAGACATCCTATGGCAGAAACGCCAGACCCAATTACGGTATCGATTCATATCAACTTAAAATTGTAAATAAAAGTTTTTACCACTGAGAACTTGTCTCAAGTTGTGTTCTGACTATACTTAAAGGGCACTGTTTTGACTTAATAAGCACTTCAGTCAGTCATAAAACTTTATTTGACTTAATAATTCATAAAAGCACACAGCACAATTCAAAATGTCATATACAATACAAGTAATACATCAATAAAAGAACATTTACTTTTTCCAGTAATAGCAAAACCACCCTGCCCAACTACCAAAAACCAACAATTATCCGTAATGCCTCCAAATGGAAAAGGCTCCTCTTATAAACCTTACGACAGCTTGATAACTTTCAGGGGAGTCAAGAGATGATAAAAACCTAAAAAACTACGCAACCTCAGGATGGGAGTAAAAAAAAAAGATAATAAGGTTTTATAAAGTGCACAGAACAGTAGGAAGTGCAGGTTGCATTGCCTGGAAATATCGCAGGGGAATGGAGGGAGATTCTCGATCCATCTACCTTGGACTGGGAATGCCACTAAAACGTCAATAGTCCCCAGACGAAATCTAGTTCTATAAAATCTGTATTGGGGATTTAATATAAGAGATAGATAAAATTATGGCCTAGTTTGGCTGTGAAGAAAAAAAGTGCTTTGATCGCTTTATTTGTTTGTTGCACCCTTAGAACCAACAGAGACTCACAATTTAACTGTCTGTTAAAAAGAATCCCCAAACTGCAAAAGTTCAATACTTTGTCAACAGGGTCTCCCTCATTATGGAAAGTTTTGGACTTTGTTTTTTTCGCACCGCAGACCATTATATAAGATTTTCGATAATTAATTTTCAAGTCCAAAGAGGACATAAACTCAGCAAAGGCATCAAGAGCTTTCTGCAGACTCATTGCTGTCCTTGCTAGAATGACAGCATTGTCTGCATAAAAAGATTGGCGACACTCGGATAGAACAATATCTTCTGCAATAAATAGGCTTCCAAGCCATTTATATAAATGAGGAACAGAAAGGGGGCCAAAATGCATACCTAGCGGACACCTTCAGTCGATGTTAGGGAATGTGTGCATTCACCACCAGGACCATATCCTATTTTGAACATTGGTGTTCAAATTTAATCTTCGAAGGAGAGTAACAAGGGGTTCTTCCACCCCCATATCGCCCAGCAAATCCCAGTTTGCCACGGTTGACAGTGTCAAAAGTGTTCGATAAGTCAATCAAGGTTAGATGTTAAGAGCCCTTCATGGTCTTGCTGTACCTACCAACAATTAATGAGTGGTTAAGGCACTGCTCAACCATTCCCATTTCTGGGCTATAGCCATATTGGGCCCCTGAGAGTATATTGTTTGCTCTAGCCCACCCTTCCAGTCGTGTCAAGAGGACCCTGCCCATGACCTTGGCAGTATAGTCAATTGGGGAAATCAGCCTGTAGCACACCAGTCATTTCTATGACCTTTTTGAAGATCTGGACCACGGTGACCCCTTTCCAGGATGGGGGGCGTGGCCAATGATAGCGGCTCTGAAAAGGTTAGTGAGCCTTGAAGCCCAGAGGACAGGATTAATTTTAAAGAGGTCCACTGGAACTCCATCCGGCCCTGGAACTTTCCTACCCCTACCCTGCTTAATGGCTGCCTCCATCTCCTTCCCAGAGATAGATTTACTAAACTGGAGGGCCAGTTCACTATCTTTCACGATATCAAGGTCCATCTCTTGGTGGACTATCGCCTTATTAGAAGTATTAAAAGTACAGGAGAAGTGTGTAACCTATGCTGTCTCTGAAATCAGACAATCATTTGTAGATGGAGGTCCCTCCAAGAACAACGGGGGATTAAGAACATTCCAAAACTTCTTCAAATCTCTCAAGTAACCCGCCATCAATAGATTGGACCAGACTTCATTTCTGAGCTTATCCTTTCTTGCTCAGATTGTTACTTTGTAGATTTTCCCTTCAGCAGTGATCACTTCCCTGTTTTTTGCTTTAAGAGCGGTTTTTAGCGGTTTGTGAGCTTTTGTACAGATTCTGTCAAATCACTGCAAAAATGGGGGGAGGGTAGAAATGAGCTGCTTGGCTGTTAGCTCAAGCGATATGGCTGATCACAGGTTCTCAAAGTCCTTAACTAAGGCAGCAGGAGTACCCTCTACCGACAGGCACCTATTGATTAGCTCCAAAATGTTCCCTCAAAATGTGTGCATCAAAACGTTCAAATCAACCTGCTCTCATTTTATTCTATGGCCTTTATTTGAACTGGATGTATTTGGGGTAACACAAGACTTGGTCAATGGGCTACTAAGAGATTATGATCACTTGCGCAATTTGGAGTTACCTTTATTTTTTTTAATTTATTTATTGAAATTTACAAGTAACAAAACAAAAAAAAAACAGCATGACAGATACATAACATAAGTAGACATATGCAAAGTGACAATGTACAAGCATTAGGAGATAACAGTTTAGTGTCCAAAAGAGTGCAAATAGCAGAAGACAACCCATCAACATGAATCATAGGCTATAACCTCATATACAGTGCGGGAGAACCGATAGAAGTGTACAGACAACCTAGGAACGTAATCATGTGCAAAAACACTGTGCAATAAAGGGCAGCGGTTGATTATGGAGTACAGCTGACAGAGGTGTATGGAGTGGATACAGCATCCACTGGATGTTCAAGGAGATGCAACTTAAGAGGGTCCCAAATATTTCTGGGACGTGAAGTAGGGGGGAGGAGTTCCGCATATAGTATCTTTGCTCTTGCCAAAATAACATGTCGCTAATCCACTCCTTAAATTTGGGTGCCCGGCCACGACCCCACCTACATGCTACCCTCCTTTTAGCCAATAGTAGAGCAAATGAAACGAATTTCCGATGTGACACCGCCAATTGCTCCGTGTAGCCGAGTACGTCAGTAGGGGAGTGATTTGAAGCTTCAAGGATATCATTGGCTCTAGTGCAGTACGCACTTGTCGCCAATATGCCTGGATATTGCTACATTCCCAAGCGAGGTGCAGGAAGTCTGCCGCCTCAGCCCCGCATCTATCACACTTGGCAGTGGTTCGCAGTTTATATTTATACAGTTTAACCGGGCAATTTGGAGTTACCTTGAAATCAGTAACCAGACAATTGTAATCATTAGTTATAAGCATGAATAAATAGTGGTAAACTTATTCCCTCCCGTATAGGTTGGATAATGACTGAAGGTAACTCTCACACAATCAGACAAAAAACCTAAATCATTTGAGATTACAAAGTTATTCAATGCATCCCCATAATGGCAGTGCTTAAAATGTGTCAATGCCTGCTCTACCTTATTTTCCACTCCTCAGACCATTGGGTTGTTGAAGTCACAGGCCGAACAGTTAAAATCCCCTACCCACAAAATACAGGGAGGGTAACTGAAGATGTTTACATTTGCAATCACCTCAATCAACATATCTGCAACTTATGCATTTCGCTGATGAAATATATTATGATAAAAATTCATGATTAGGATATCCACAATGCCCAGGGCAGAGAGCCGAAGCAGCTGGGACCAAGGGGAATAGACTAGAGGCTTGACGTTTATCTTGTTGCACTTGACAGAAATCAGGACAGCCCTCCATTACCACCCCCCAAGCCTACAATAAAATCCGATACTATGGGATTTAGTGTAGAACCTGATTGTGCAAATGCCAAGGAGAGAGTAAGCACTTTCAACCATGCCAAGGATTCATGCATGTGTCCGGATCGCATAGGACAGATATTCTTCTTACGCCTGCTCTCTGCAGATTCTCCTAGCCTTGAAAAAGCTTTGGGCCTGTGTGCAATTGTATAGGGTGAAACACAAGTTGGCTGATAATTTGAATAAATAAACCATAAAACAAATAAGGATTTGCAATGAGTTTGTAACATGGCTCATAAACTAGATGTCAAACTAGTTCATGAAGTCGTTAATTCCCCTTATGATATTTATCCATGAACTCCTATAAGCTTCACAACACCATTGCATCAAGCAGAAAAGATTTAGGCCAAAGCATCCAACATAGAATCAAATACATAATCAACTAGGTAAAGGGCCTACACCTAGATTGGATGCACACGCAATGATAGCTATACTAAGACTTTGTATTAAGCGAGTGTAGCACTTTGACAAATAGAACGTTTCTCTCTCATTACCCCGTAGAATTAGTAGTTTAGTCTTTCCATACTTGCCTTGCTAAACTGTGCTAATGTTGACATATTGGCCTAAAAATGATAGTGATCATCTTGATGATGCACAGATTATTTGGGCTGCTTCTGTATGTCTCTGAACTGTCAGAGCCTTAAAAAGGCCCTTCTGACCATGAGGATCTTGTCCATTTCAAGATTTTTCCATAAACATGCAAAGGGCTTGATGACATGAACAAAGGGATACAGCATGGAATCTGAGCTGTGTACTCTGAGGTTAGGACAGAGTTGCTGGGGGGGGGGGGGGGGGGCATTTGTTTAGAAGATATAGCTTGAAATAAATGTTTTCACCTTGTCTAGACTAAGAGGGTTATTGTTTGTGAACTGCTGAGACTAGTAATAATTTAAATAACTTAATTAGCTGAATTCCAAATGTAACGGCTAACTTCCCATTCAAGAACCAATTAGTGTGAATCTGTGAAAAGAATGCTCCTATTATGAATATAACAACTCTCCTGACCTTTCCTCGCCTGCTTACTTTCTATTGCATTACAATTTATATTTTGAATATTTTATTTCTATTTTAGCAGTATGCCTCACGACATTTTTTTAAACTCTAAGCGCAGACCGAAATGGCCAAAGGCTTCAGCGGATAATTTTTATCTGTTTTTCTTCTGCTTACAAAGTGAGACCTGACAGGCTGTCTAGTAAGCAAGCGGAACCCGGAACGGACAGGGCTCCATATTTGCATGAATCGGGTACAAAAATCCAGTCTCAAATATTATTCAAGTCTAACCCAGCTCAAGGATCACAGTGAGTTGTCCATACTTTATAAACCTGGCAAACCCTCCCAGACCATTCCATCTCCTGATGGACCAGAAGCTCAAGCCATTAAATCGCTGAAAAGATTTATTGAACAGCGGTAGTGACCTTGCTGGCAAGTCTCCAGTTGCTATGGAATATACTCAGTTAATCTTATGATCATATACTGTCACTAATAATGCTTACCTCAATGGCACTGTCTCATTCTTTGAAAATGAGATCCAGTTTCAGGTTCCGATCATTTCAGCACCCGGCGTGTTTTTTCATCGCTTCTCTGCCAGTGCTTAACCTCTTCAGTGCCCATGACGAGATAGTCTCGTCATGGAGCACGGTTGCGCTGTGCCCATGACGAGGCCCATGACGAGACTATCTCGTCATGAACCCCGCCCGCTAATGTAACGCCCGGCACAGGGCGGGGAAAGGGCGTGGCACTGAAGGGGTTAATTGTTTAAAATAAAATAATGAAAGACAATATCAAGTACAGGTGTGCTATATTTGTTTTAGTAGCCTGCTGTTGGCACTGCCAGGGTATCTGAATATCAAGGCTGAATGGTCTTGTGTCTACTTCATGCCTCTTGCTTCCACCAACCTACCTTTACATCACTCTTGCACGTTCTTTTTCGTCCCTGTTTTCCCCCTTTGTTACTGTTTTTAGGTCGAGCATGCGAGACCTCTTGTATATACTTTAGTATATACTTATATACTTGTATGTGTATGTACTATGTGGGCTGTGGAGATCAGCCCTAGGACTTGTTTGCTTCCGCTTAGGGACTTTTTTTCTGTTCAACTGCCTCTATTCAACTGTCTTGATGGATAACGACCAGCAGAGTTCAGTAAAATACCAGAATTGCTTTCTGTGAGAGACTTCTTTTTTTTCTTTTTCTGGCAACTGCCTCTGTTTAAGTTTCTTGATAGAAAACTACCAGCAGAGGTCAGTAAAATACCAGAATCACTTTAGCATTCTCTAGTTTACAGTCCATAGAAATTGCCTTCCACAAGAACCCGTGGACAATTTTTTTTCTCCAAATCTTGTATTTTTAGTGATGTGACCACCGAAGGCCCTGTTTTTATATTAAAAACAGAGATTTGGACTATACCATTTCTCCATGTGTTCCCATACCTGCTGTGTCACAGTTTGGTGCTTACTTTCCCTCCATGTTAAAGAGCAGTAGATGTTTCAGCACCCAGGCTAATGTGCTGCATAGCTAAATACATATAAGGTCCCAAATGCGAGACCGATTGCTTTGCAAATGCTTGTTCTGTCCTTATCATCCTCTTGCTTTCTCACTTTTCTTCTTCTTACTCTGGGACATAGATGATGAAAAATAAGTCCGGGACCCCCAAAATTGAGTGTTCAACTGCAAAAAAGTCTAGCAGCCATTGAAATAAATCAGTACCTCACTTAGTGTATATTGATAGCTGCCACTGCTTCCCCACTTCCTTGGTGTCAATGATAATTGTGTGTGTTCTGATGTTTCACATGCTTTCGCTCTGCCTCTACGTTTAGGTAGTGAGAGCAGATCCACAGCACAGAGAAAGACCTCAGTTAGTCGCAAAATCTGTACTTTAAAAACAAAAATCTGCATTCAGATTTGAACAATCCTACCTAATGCTGAGACTAAAAAGCCTTTTTTCTGCAGCAAAGTGAATATTTACTTCTAAGTTTGTCAGAATATTTTCATTTGTCCTTTTCTGATAAATCCTTCAGCCCGCCATCCAGTTTGTGGTAGTGCTTTTGTTTTGTTTTCTAAGGGTGGTACCCTGTATTGTCGATGCACTTAGGGAACAGAGAAGGCAGTCGTATCAATGAATCAGGATAATTGATTAAGCTTTATTGCCTGCTCTCATGGTGCCCTTAGTTTGACTAAAATACAGTGTTTTGGCTGTCCTTGGTGGAAGCAAAACAATCTGTGAATTTAAATTGGTTGAGTGAAGTCCCCAGACTATGATAGATAGGGGTACGTGCTCACATTGCAAAATTTAGCAAGTCAAGAACTACTAAAGCCTTCTAAACGGAGGAAGGTTCCAGAGGCAACAATGTCTGTCATAGAAAAATGTGTAAGACATCATTATTCAACAAAGGGCATAGCAATTGAAGATCTCTCAAACCACGTGCCCTTTTTTTTGGCATACTAGTATACATCATGCTATATCTACATTGTGCTCTAACCCTTAAGTTGCAAATGTGACATGTAATACAGTCATAGCAACTTTACCTCATTTGTCTCATAAATTTTCTCAACATTTAGAATGTACCTCAACTGGATACAAATAGCACTAAGATAATTAAATAAGAATTTGTTAAAGTGATGTTGCAGCCCACAAGTTTTAAATACCCAGAGGGTTGGCTCAACCTTTCATGTTTCGTTTTGTGTTGGCTAAAGACAATCTACATTTTCTGTTATGGCCTCTTAAGCATGATTAACAAGTCCTGAAGACCCAAACAATAAACACACACAATACAACTGTGTTCTGCATATTTATTTCCAGTTGTCTTTTGCTGCATTTTCATCAGTGGCAGGGTTCCAGTTTTTACTGGCAAACTAGTTTCCATCTTCAATGTTCTTATTTGCGGCCTGGGCATTTGCTTCAGTTTGAGTGGTGATCTGGCCAACCTATAATCTGCTGTCCTTGGCTGTTCCTAGTTTCTTATCCATTTAACTAAAATGTGTGATCTTGTAGAATGCACTGCATTCCGTATCTCCCACCCCCACCCATTTGGGCCTAGCCCCTCTGTTGACTTCCCTTTCCCATATTGTGAAAAGTAAAGGGGGAACATGCCCGATGTGCAGCCTAGATGAAAGAGGGCTAAGGGACAGTATTTCATTTGGTAAGGTGGCATGCAAACCATTTGCAGGATGGCGGGGTGCAGGTACTTAGCAATTTCAACTTTGATATACACTTTTATACCCTCCAGCATATGTGTTATTGCATTAGAAGGTATTGCATGACCCTGCCTACCCGCTATACACGGTTGCCTTGGCCCATCATCCAGACCTTGCCCTTTCAAGCCATGCAGCTCATCCTGAGGCCCTCTAGCCTCCCTACCACTTCAAAGGCATGCCAGTCTGCACCCATCCATCCTCCGCCCAGTACGCCAGTCCGAAACACTACCAAACTACTGCTCTCCACGCTCTGAACCTTGGACTCCTGTCTGTGTCCTGTTGTCTGCTCACCCCAGCCAGCATCAAAGGTGCATTCTCATGTGCCGCCTGCTGATTCCCCCATGCCTCCGAACACTCTCTACCTGCCCTCCAACACTCTCATATCTTTGGATCGTGACACAGACAAGAACACCTGCACACCTGTGCAAAGACAGTCACACCCAATACCCACCCCATTCTGTCCTATGCCATCCTAAACATCCACTCTATCACCAGATACTGTATCGAAATCTAAGACCTCCAGCACAACCCCTCCCCGGACCTACCCTTCCTCACCAATGTTGGCTCAAACCCACCTCAGCCCCAACATTTCAACAGCCATCCCACAGGGCTACAATATCACAACACAGAACCTGCAAACCCAGAGACGGAATCTCAATGCTCTGCAAGGATTATATCCTATGCTCCTCACCTTGGTCAACTCCTCTGACCAGTTGGAACAACTGTTGTTCAAACTTGGCTTCTCCAACAAAATTTCCCTGGGAGGAGCCCTGCTGTGTTCGACCACCCTGGCCTAGAGCAAACTTTAGGAATTCAATAGCAGACCTCATCGCCCCTTGTGCTCAACTTCAGTGCCTTCATTCTCTTCGGCCATCTCAACTTCCACCTGGAGGGCCACACTGACCCAAACCCCTCTAGCCTCCTGGAAACCTGAGGACATTCAGACTCTCCCAGCAAGTGAAGAATCCCACCCACATTGCCTGACACCTCCTAGACCATATCTTCATATACTTCTCTGACATCACTGTGGACAAGGCCACCCCTCTCACTTTGACCAACCACTCCCTGGTCTGTTTTGACCTACACCATAGCTTACATTGAAGAGCCACGCTAACCAAAACTACCTATCCCAACTGTAACTACATCTCTGAGAAAACCTGCACCGTCCAATGCAACAAAACGACCTCACCAAGTCCCTCGACAACTTCAACAACTGAATCATCTCCTGAACAGATGCTCTGGCTCCACTCAAAACCACAACTACCCCAAGGACTAGACTACAAACAAGCTGGCACACCAACAATCTATGGCTCATCATAGCAAGCGTGCTTTTGAAGACTCACCACAATGACCGTGACAAACCTACCTACAAATCAGCCGTCCAACACTACCATCACCAGCAGCTCAGAGTCACAAAGCATACAGCCTTGACCAACTGGATTGGTAAGAGCGCCAACAATGCAAAGGAAATCTTCTCTGAAATGAAGGAATCCCCCCTCCCCCCCCCACTGCCGGCTCTACGATTGCTACCCAACCTCTCAGAAGCTCTGCTACCAGTTTGCCCTTTATTTCTGCAGAAAGATAAGGACAGTCTATGACAACTTTGCATCCCAACCAACCTCTCCACCCTGGTAGCCTTCCAACACACCGTGAATACACCAGAAACCTACCTGACCTGCTGGACCACCACCTCTATGGTAAATGAAAATAGGATTTTTAAAGCGCACTAATACTAGGCGCTGATGCTCCATGAGGGGAGAAATAGGGCAGCGCCTCCAGGCAGTGGCAAAACTACCAAGTAAAGGGGGACAAGTTGGATCTAAATGCCACCACAATAAGCTCTGTCCACTCTGGAGCCCACTCAGACCCCTGTCTACACTTCACCTTCTCCAAATGACTCGAGCCAATATGTCTCCCACACCACAGGTACCTTTGCCAGAACCCAGGAAAGATGCCACCATCCTGCTGCTACTGAAAAACCCTACAGCAAACCCAACGACATGAGCAAACTACAGACCCATCTCACCTACCTCGTGAAAGTCTTGGAGAAACTCATCTACAAAAGACCGGCAGAACACCTCAACAACAACAACACACCTCCCAGACCCATTCCAGTCAGAATTCATTCTTAAGCACAGTACAGAGACTACTCTTCTTGCGACATAGACAACATCTGCTTCATCATAGGTGAAGGTGGAACTTAGGCACTCCCCTTCCTCAACCTCTCCACAGCATTAAACACCATCCCGCACCGAACCCTCATCCAACGCCTCCACAAGTCAGGAATTCTCTGAACAACTCTTACATCGATTAGCTTTTCCCTAACAGGCTACATGCAGAACTCATTACACCTCCGAAACCTCCAGTGTGCTCTCTTGCATCCCCCAGGGATCTTCTCTCAGCCCAACGCTCTTCAACATCTATATCACCCTCCTGTCTGAAATCGTTGCACATGATCTCAACATTATCGCTTATGCCAACGGCACACTGCTCATCCTCTTCCTCTCAAAGGAAACCACACCACCCAAACAAAGTTCATTTACTTCATGTCAGAAGTAGCACTGTGGATAAAATCAAACTGCCTGAAGCTCATCTTAAACAAGATGGAGGTGGTACTCTATGGAAAGGACACCACACTCTAGTCCTTGGCCTGGTGGCCATCTGAAATGGCACCAACGCCCACCTTGGTCAGCCAAGACTGGAACCTATACTGTGTCCAGCCAGGTTAACTTGATCACCTTTTTTGGCTGTCACTCCCTCAAGATCCTCAGGAGAGTCTTAAGGTGGCTTTCTCTCGGCACTCATCGAATCATCACCCATGCCATAATCATCAGCAAGCTAGACTATGAGCCCACACTCTACATAGGAATCGCCGCCCTTCTCGCCAAGAGGCTCCTGATCATCCAGAACGCAACAGCCAGACTCGCACTCAGCATCCCATCCCACACCCATATATCCACTCACCTTAAGGATCTCCACTGGCTCCTCATCCAAACACACACACTTTTCAAACTACTCACACACACATACAGAGTGCTGCACAACCTAGGTCCCACTTACCTGAACAACTGCATCAGCTTTCACATCCCCACCAGGCACCTTTGCTCCATCATCCTCCTGCTTGCTTCTGTACCTCGCATCCAGAGAGCCAGATCTGGTGCTTGTGCCCTCTCGTAACCTGTCGCCAAAAGTCTCTAACGAACTCCCCTTTCTCTTTAGAGCTATCAGAATTACAGAAGAAATTAAAACTGGCTCTTCCAGTAGGCCCCACTTGGGGCTCCTCCCTCTTCTCAAAAGCGCAAGGATGCCCACTAGGGTGATACACACACTCTACAAATACACATAACATAACATGGCGCAGTACATAAAATCCAGAACTATTGGCAATGCTTGTTGTTCTTTCTCTCTGAGTTCACATTAATCCTTATTTCGTTTACATTCGATTACTTTCTATGCCATTACCTTGGCATTGTCTTTAAGTTTACGAAAGATCGTGTTTCATATTATCTGCTTGACTTGTCTCCTTTCTATTACCCCAATTTTGCTTTCTATAAGACAGTCTCCTTCCATGCATTCACTTCCCACTCCCTCTTGCTCCTTCTAGGTTTGGGTCATTTACTCTTCTAGGCCTAAGTCTAGGGATCGATCTTTTCTGTACTATCTTTTCCCTGTCATAGTTGGTTTTCCAAAAACATCTAAAACATAAAATGTACTTTCTGCGGCATGGTTTTCTTCACTACTCTGTGTAATTTTCAGTATTATTTTTTTTCTTGATGTTGTATTTATTATTTTTGTATCTTTTCTACTATTTTGCACAATGTATTTTGTCCCAAGGTTTTGGATTAAATAAGTTTATCATTTAAAGTGAATAAATAGTTCAAAAGTGTATGGGATGGGCTGCTGAATGAGGCAGTACAAAATTTAACCGGACACCTTCAGATATTGGTTCATTGTTACCCTCGTAGTGTAAAAATCCCTATTGGCAGTTGGAGCGGGGGAAATACTTTTGTCTAGGGCGGGAAAGAAAAACTTAAAAGTAATTTAAATCGGGTGGAAAGAGTGATTCCTTCTTTGTTATGATTTTTTAATGTAACTAATAAAGCAACTTCTTGTTAACATCACAATCGCTGTCCTCAAAGCTGTAAGTATTAGGCCAGGGCTCTCGGACTTTGGAAGAATCACTTATGATTCATTTCTTTATAGGGCTCAAGGTCTTAAATCCTAGAGAACCTCCTAGTGAGACGCCTTCCAAATCCATATGGAATGCAACCTGCTGTTCTGCGCGGCTGTTGGTTTTTAATGGAAAGCTGCGTCACATGATTGCTCCATAATTCCATCTGTATTCCATTTGTCGCTACCTTGGCCTTGTAGTGGTGTGGATTGGGTGGTGTTCCGTTTGCACGTGGTTCATCGGATTACCTGTTACAGCCAGTCCTGGTGTGAGGGTGTATGCCGGTATTTGTGTCTGGTCCATTTTGAGATCTGTTTTGGTCCACTCCGTGACATTGATTTAGAACCCTGGTTCTATTTTCAGAGGACCACTGGTGTTCATGCTCAATCCTCTGCTGTCAGAATTTTATTCTTTGAAATTCACATGTAGGATTTAGGTACAAGATAAGACCGTGTTCCGTTATTACACAAGCAGTGTCTTGCAGTGATACTGATTATTGGCACACCATAGCTGCCGAGTTTTATGGGTTTTAAACTGGGGTGGCATGGTAGCAAAAGAACGATGGATTTAACCCAGATCTCGTAACTGGGGGTGAATGTTTGATTTGTTCTGCATTCCGTCCATCATCTCTGTGTCTTTTGCTTTCTCACCCTAAGTGCCCTGGGTATGCCAGACGTGGGTCCCGGGCTCACTGTGTCACTGAGTTCAAGCTAGCCTGGCGGATGAGGGTGAGGCCCGAAACCATTCCTAAAATGCTTGTTTCCGGTCCAGGGAAGACCTGGCTTGGCAGTTCAGGGTTGACTGTTCCCATGAGGCACAGGGACAATACGGATTTGCATATGGCTGGGTCCAAACTGGCGTGGCATGGTGAGCAAAAGAACGATGGATTTAACCCAGATCTCGTAACTGGGGGTGAATGTTTGATTTGTTCTGCATTCCGTCCATCATCTGTGTGTCTTTTGCTTTCTCACCCTAAGTGCCCTGGGTATGCCAGACGTGGGTCCCGGGCTCACTGTGTCACTGAGTTCAAGCTAGCCTGGCGATGAGGGTGAGGCCCGAAACCATTCCTAGAATGCTTGTTTCCGGTCCAGGGAGGACCTGGCTTGGCAGTTCAGGGTTGACTGTTCGCATGAGGCACTGGGACAATACGGATTTGCATATGGCTGGGTCCAAACTGGCGTGGCATGGTGAGCAAAAGAACAATGGATTTAACCCAGATCTCTTGACTGGGGATGAATGTTTAATTTGCTCTGCATTCCGTCCATCATCTGTGCGTCTTTTGAGTTTTAAGTGACAGGCAGAACCCAGCAAGGCTACTTACTCCTACAGAAGCTCGCCTTCCTGAGGCACAGGCCTCGAGTGTGGCTGGCGGTCCGCCAGGCATACCATGCTTTCAGAGACTATCCTGATGTGACTGAACCTCGACAGGCGTATTAGACTGTCCAGAGCACCAGCACAGCCTGACATGTGACTGCCACTGCTTCATCCAAAAGGTCCGCACGCACCCGACATTTTACAGACTTCTTAAGCCCTGAACACGCCTGACATGAAATGTTGCAGTTAAAATAAACACATTACATTTAAAATGACGACAGAAGGGGTTTGAGAACAAGAGCCCGCTTGCTGACATTAATCATCGTTCAGCTCTGTTAACTGGGTCATAACCCCTTTCCTGTTTTACTGTGTACAAATTATTGTATACACCATGGTAGAAAAGGTACTAAACGTTTACTTGAAACTACACAATTTGACACAATTATTTCATGCATAGAGTCCCCACTCCTCCTCCCCTCTTTTCCCAAACCGGCCCAAAAAAATCATGAAGCTGGTCCCTTACATCCTAAACATTTGGGGCAAAGTCGCTCGATATGGTTGTTGTATAGGCCTTTTCTAAGTATTGTGTGAGGTTGTTTTTAGGGCAAGAGGGGCGGGAGCCTAAGCCCACCCTGAAAATTAATGACAAAGCTTCAATCCCTGCTCCTTGCCCTTTCTCAGAACAGTAAATAGAAAGGAAGTATAGGAAGAATTATTTACAGCTGACAAAATTGCAAACCATGATTACTTGGTAAACTTGGACTGCGAAGAAATCCTCTTGTTTAAATTGGTTTGCATGATTCCCCTGATTACTTTTTCAAGTAATTTCCTCGTGCCGCTGAAAGCTAAAAACAACCCTATGATGGATGGTCTGTCCTGGTGTGTCTCCGTAGATGAGGTTTCCCCATCTTGAAAATCAATGTCTATCGATCTGGACACATGTGAAGGCAACACCACTTACGTGTTCCTCAGCGCTTTGTTCTTGTTGGACATTGTGTAAGAAATAGAACATAGTTATCACATTTGTGGGCGAGGGAAACTTTATAAAATTATTTTTTTAAAGTTTTTTCTATTAAATTAACATTTTACACAAAACAAAATGAAAGACATGCGCGAATTGACAAATGCAGAGTAAAAACTCCCATCCCTAGATCTTCTTAGGAGGGCGTCAGCCTATGTTTGCTCAGGGGTTGTCAGGCCAGTTCTCCTGGACTGTGGAACTCAAGGGCAAGTTAGGAAGCACATAAGCCAGTTTCTACTGCAAGCTTACTGAATTTGTCCTGTATCTTTTATTTTTGCTTTGGCTCAGACATTTTAATGCATGGGCAAAGTTGGCAATTGCTCATGTTTCCTACATTACAAGGGGTTCCCTAGCTAAAATGAGTGGGGAAGTTAGTAGTCCTTCCATATATAGCGCGCTCCTGCACCCTGTGTTTCCCTGCACACAGCCGGAGGCTCAAGGGCTTTATGTATTTGTAAATTTGTACTAAAATATCATCTTTCACAGTCTGTAAAATTTGAATCCAAATAAGTTCCTTTATGTGAAAATTGCAACAGTATTTTTCAAGGCAATCATATTCCCCTTAACCGATTGCTACAGGTGTGTGCCTTATGATGGTTTACCATATGACTCACAGATGTATGTATCAGATTGGAGCACCTCATTGAGAGAGCCTCTTAAAAACTTATCCTACACAGAATACACTGAGGCAAACAAACTGTGCTAACGAACCAAGTAGCATGGCTGCTGGGTCTGGCCCTGTAGCACGCACAAGGTACAGCGCAACTTCACCGAGAGCCGCATTCATTTAAAATTACAGGCACCAAGACTAATTAAAAGGGGGTACTTGAAAGGGAACGTTAAATAAAGTTTGCGTGGTCAAAGATTCTTCCATGATAATCGCCTGAATATAAACAGATATTTTTTTTTATCTTGGCACCTGGGCCTACCTTGCAGAAACGTGCTGTGCAGGACTGAACTGCCTAAATTTAAAACCCTCACACTTTCAGGAAATTAAATGTATCATCATCATTATTATTATTTGCAGCATTTACGGAGCGCTCAGTCATCCCCAAAGGGATATCATAGTGCTACATAATAGCCCTTACCCAATAAGGGACACACTCATAGAAGGCAGTACACCAGCAAAATAACTCTTCAAGAGGAAGCATCACATTTTAGAAATTACTGAAAACTTGGCTGTCAGGAGTGAGGCGCAATTTGAGTGGAAGTGCATTCTAACGGGTGGCCGCCAGCTAAGTGAAGGAACGTCCACCCATATTTACCCTAGTGATGCGCGTCCTCAGCCTGATAGCTTTTCTTGCTGACCTAAGTGCTCTCGAAGGCTTATAGAAAGTGATTTTACTCCTTAGAGCCACGGGAGATGCAAGAGAGCACGCTGGAGGTTTCGGAGGTGTAAGGAGTTTGGCTGACCTTCTGCATGCCGCCTATGAGGAAAATGCTAATCCATGTAAGAGTTGTTCCATGAATTCCTGACTTGTAGAGGCGTTGGATGAGGATCGGGTGGGAGATGGTGTTTAATGCTGTGGAGAGGTTGAGGAAGATGAGGGCCGGTAGAATAAACTCCCCAATGCACATAACAAAGCCGTTTGAAAATGTCTCTTTTGCTGATGAGCAGCCAATGAAGAAAGTTCAAACTGGCCGATACTGAACTCCTAGTAGGAAGATTGGAGATCAGTCATGCAGCCATATTTAAATGGTTTGTAGATGAGTAAAAAGGTAATCAGCCATCCCTACATACAGTGCATTACCATAATCCAGTCGGCTCATAATGAGTGCCTGTATGTTAGTTTTGTTTAAGTGAGTTGAAATCCAATAGAAAATTCTGCAGAGTGAGCGCAAGAGGCCAGAGCAGCTCCCACACACCACGTTGACCGTGTCTTTCATAGAGAGAGAGAGAGAGAGAGAGAGAGAGAGACTTCATTCAAAAAACCTTCAATTTTAGCTGCTTCTTTAGGGTTCAGGACAAGACCAAACAAGACTCCCAAGTTATCCCAGACACATTCTCTGTATTCTTCCCATTTGAGCTTTAAGCAGTGCCACTGCATCCAATATGCTACTTCTGAAAGACCATTCACGAGATTCCCCCTTATATCTTCACTGCTCTCATCCATGGAGGCAATTAACTAGATGTCATCTGCGTATGAAGTAATATCAAATCCCCAAACTCTGACCATACCAGCCAGTGGAGTCACATAGGTATTAAAAAGTGTAGGACTCCGAGATCAACCCTGGGGAACACCACAGGTGACCGCCACAGACTCCGATTTGAAGGGAGGTAGGTGGACAGATTGAGACATATTGCTCAAAAAAGAGCAAAGTCATTTAAGAGTAACAGAGTGCAGTCCGATCTCATGAAGTCTTTGCAAAAATGGGTGATGGGAGACTGTATCAAAAGCATGGGACAGCTCCACGAAGTCCTGTGTTATTGTTGGCTCTGGATCCAGGTAGGGACAAATCCAGCAAGGTATTATTCCCCAAATAGCGAGCGAACTGGAAATTAATAAATGTTTCCTAAACCTTTACAGGATAGGGAAGGAGGCAAATATGACAACTTTCCAGATTTGCTAGGGCAGCAACATTTTTTTCAGCAGAGGCAGTACCAATTCATGCTTCCAGTCCAATGGGTACTCTGCCTCCCCGAGGGATCTATTGAAAAGTTCTGTTAGGTATGGGCTCGGCTCAGGGTGTAGGCTAGACGAGAATAAATAAAGTGCAGACCAGGATCTAATGGCAAGTCCGAGCTTACGTACATCATTTCCTCTTCTACCACTGAACTAGTCCGCTAATCAAAACAGCCCCCAGTGTCATTGGATAAAGGATAGGGGGAATTCCATGCTAGAAGAGACCAACTGAGCAGATGGCTGGGGGGTGAAACCCGAATATATATTAGAGATTGTGTCGCCAGAAATTGAGGCCAAATCCTCACAAAGCAATGCAGAGGCCAGAATCGGCTGAGCCTCCACATCCGGGTGTGCCAGTTTTTTAACTAGTCTAAACAGTTCTCTTGGAACAACTATTTTCCTCAGTTCTTCTGGCAAAATCCTGCCGTCTGGCCTAGTTAGGTTGTCTCTGATAGCCCTTGAGAGCATCTTTAAAAATGTCTGTATCTGCCTTAGTTTTTGTGGAGCGCCAACGCAGCTCCAACTGCTTGTACGTACGTTTATAGTCTTAGCTGCGAGGAGTACTATTTAGCTGGACTAGGCGTCTGGTAGAGTTTGCCATCTTAAAAGGGGCACATTATAAATGGCCTCAGACACAGCACTGGAAAAATTAGAGAAACGCAGTACTAACAGTCTCTTCCAAGACTGGCAGACCAAAGTTGTTGGAAAAGTTATCATTAACACTCTCCAGGGATCTAAACTTCACAGTGGGCGACCTGCAGCTAATCAGCCTGCAACTATCCGAATTGATTAAAAAAATATCTTTCTGTGAATCATCTCACTTCTCACGTCACATCCCTTCATCTCCCTCCCCACTCCCTATTTATTTTTCTCTGACCCGTTTGCTTACCTCCTAAATCTCACTCTCCTCTTCCTCAACGCTCTCCCTATCTCACGCCACGCTCTCCACCTCACTTTTTGCATCTCACCTTCCAGAATCTCTCCTACATGTACTTCACCTCTCTCAACCTAATCTCTTTACCTCACCACTCTCTCCTTCCCTCTACACTTTACCTCTCTCAGCCACCTATCTACTTCATCACTCATTTCCTCAGTTCTTTAATTTCTCTCTCTGCCTCATATCTGTCACTATCTGATTTCTGTAACCAACCAGGCTCTCACATTACCATTCAATTTACCTCTCTATTCATTTGCTACCTTACTGTCTACCTCTTTTTTTTTTCTTTCTAACTCTGTTCCTCTTCCACGCTTCTCACTGCCTTGCTCCGGTCTCTCTCCCTCTATTTGTCTCCCTCTTTTTCAATCATTTGTCTTACACACCTCGCTCTCCACCTCCTCAGTTAGAACTCATCCCTTCTAGCTTATCTTTCACTCTATCTCTTCTTTGTTTAGTCACATCTGTACATCACAACATCTTCACTCTAATTCTACCTCACCGTCTCTCACTCCACCTCTAGATCAGCTTCTCAGCTTCACCTATACCTCTCAAACTCATCTTTTTATTTTCATTTTTCTTTCTATCCTTCATCTCTTTCTCTCGGTCTCACTACTCTTTTAACTTGACCCCTAGTTTTATACCTCTTTACATTTTGCCCCCTCTCTACCTCACAGCTCTTTCAGTGCTTATTTTGTCATGTTTTTTTCAAAACTCCGTTGGGGATGCTACTGGGCTGTTGTTAATCCGCCCCCCCCCCCAAAACACAGCATTTAAAAATATACCCACTTTTTGTCTTAAAAATCACACATTGCCATAGTGGTCCCTGGCATTGAAAAGAGCTACATTGCTGTTACTCACAGTGAAAGTAGCCAATGTCTGAAGTGGGCTGAGTCTTTGCCCAATGCTGTTTGCTGAAGTGGGCGGAAGAAAAATGTGTAAGACACAATAACAGATAGATGAAGATGGCTTTCTGTAAGCCCCTATAAATATATAATACATATAATAGTAAAAGCAAAATGTCTCAGCTAATACTAGACCTTAAAATACTGGACCCAGCTGCAAAAAGCGGCTTAATAAATGCCCTTTCATGCTTTCTTTTGGTACTATTTGGATGTCCACCAGGGAGTTTTAGCTTTCGGCCCTTGTTACTGAAAGTTTAATCTTTAAGGCGTACGGGGTAACTTATGCCCTGGCAGGTAGTACCATTCCAAATGACCGCCTTTCCTATTTACAGATACCTGCCTTCCTAGCAGGTATCTCTGTGCTCTGAAAGGAGTCCCTGACTGAGGTGTTGTCGAGCGGGCTCCAAGTTTAAAGCACACACTCATAGACTTTTTTGTTAAGAGAAGAAAATTCTCTGAAAGTGGTTGTTTGTTTTCTCTAAACAAAAAGTGAATGGCCGGGTTTTTGTAAACCTTGCGTATCGGGAACATTCTGTATATTACCTTCCTGTGCCTGCTATGCACTGCGTGGTAGACAGGGACAGAGAAAATGTGTGATGGTCACCACAACCTCGGTAGGGTTGGGTGACTGCCACTATGATCCAGCGATCCAGTGGCATTTGGCCACAGCGATTCTCTGACTCTAAAGAGAGAGAGAACTGCTAATTTATGGCATTCCTCCAAACTCTAAATGAGGCCCTTGTTCTTAAGGTGGAGTCGGGTAGAACACCTAGTTCAATTTGTTCCTTCTTCTATTGCAAATAATATAATGTTTAAGCAGTATTAATATTTAATAAGGATACAAAGTAATTTCTAACAGTTTCTAACAGTTCAATTATCTTTATCCTACTATGGTCCTGTTCTGTGATTACCTTGTGTAGGAAAGTAGTGGAAAAATGATCATTAAGCAAAGATTGGTGACAGTTCGGTATCTCAACGGTAGGGGACATATGGGCGAGGGGTAAATTAGCAACATTCGCGGAGCTACAGACCAAATACCAACTAGCAGACTCTGAGGCCTATCGCTTCTTACAAATCAGTCATGCAGTCAAAGCGGCTTGGCCCAAAGATACCCCTCTCCCTGAGGCCTCTCCCCAAGAGGACCACCTTATACTTCACCCCATGCATAAAAAGGCCATATCTCTCACATACAAAAAACTAATTAACAACCACCCAGACCCCCTAAGGCGTCTATGGCAACCCTGGGAGGTAGAACTGGGAGATCTGGAGGATGAAGACTGGCGCGAGGCCGTAGCCTCTCCTAAGGAAGCGGCTATTCCTATGCGCTTGCGCCTAGTTCAATTAAAGATCCTGTACCGTGTATATCTCGAAGATATTGGTCAAGATGGGAAGGAGGTCTGACCCCCTATGCCTCTGGCACTGTCAACAACCTGGAACTTTCCTCCATGTTCTCTGGGACTGCCCGATGGTGCAACAATACTGGAGCAAGGTCATGCAGCAATTCGAGAGGGCGGTTGGTAAATCCCTCTGGGCCTCCCCCCAGGTGTGCCTCCTTAATATCTGGGATGCTACCCATCTAACGCAAATAGAACAAACATGGGCTTCCCTCGGGTGGGCTATCGCAAAGCACAACATTGCCCAAAAATGGGGCGTGGGGATGGTTCCAACCCTGTGCGACTGGGCAGCAGACTTGGGCAGGGCGATGCTCGCCGAAAAATATGTCTTCAAACACAGGGGCTGCCCCAAGAAATGGGACTACAAATGGGGGAGGTGGAACAGATACAGGGGTACCATTTGCTTATCTCCCACTATAGAACTGCAACGTCAAAGAGATAGACTGCTGGAGAGCTCTGGAGTGGAGGGCATACCTCCTCCTGACACCGAATGAAGTGGTTACCTGCATGCGGAGTGTCGGAGAGTAAACATCTTGGTCTGGGGTGTTTATTACATATGGTGCTATCTACATACTGTAATATGTTGGCATACCTAGATTCGATGGTCGAGTGGGATTTCTCCTGTCTCCCCCCCAATGTCAAATGTAATGAAACATGATGCATATATGCTGTGGACTGCCATACTGTCATTTTGTTGCCATTTGTTCTTATTTTTACTTTTTCAATAAAAACGATTGGTGACAGACTGGGTGCAAGCCATGATTGAACTCTACAAAGCTTAAATAATCTGGCTGCTGCTAGATTAACTGATTTCTGTTAGCAATACCTGGTTCACTCTTGGTGTTGTCTCAGACAACATTTATCCCTCAGAGAAATGCATGTTTAGCAACTGACGAAGACACAAATATAGGTAAGAAAATAAAGAATGCACAATGCCAAAAATGTTAGCTAAAGATAGTCATCTGATATGTAAAATAGCAAGTGTGTCTGAGGTAGGGACCAGGAATCATTTAATAAACTAATTGGAATTCCTTTGACGCAAAATACAGTTTTTTGAGGCAAAATTGAAAACATCAATATGCTAGCTTTGATTCTCTAGCACAGCCACTGTGGGATGGCAGTGCATTCGGTTTTTGTACTGGCACAAAGCTATGCTCCCAGGGAATGTGTATTAAAAGTATAGTGAATAGAAATTATATGTCCCTTAAAAAACACAGGTCTACCCTCTTGTGCCAGTAAACATTCTTATTTAAAAAGTAGCTGATGAAAAAAAGCTTAGTACTTCAGGATTTATTCCTCAGACACAAGTCCACGATTTTCAGTGGCAGGGACTTCACAAAAAGGTCATGTCCAGCAGAATGTCCAGTTACATTGTCCACCAGATGCCTCCGAAACAGCTCCACATGGTCTGTGTATGGCAGTATCTTCTCTACTTTCTACCCTTTGGGGAGACATTTTAAAGAGATGTCTTAAATGGGCTGCCTGAAAAAATATCCATTTGCATCTGTGGGGATGATGTCTCCTGGTTCTCCTCCAGACAATTGCATTGTCTTCTGTCTTTATGCTTTCTCTTAACTGGATAGTTGCTCCAACAGGCTTCTTCTGTTCCTTTACTCACAGCCTTTTGTGCATCATTTGACGTCTAGAGATTCAAGGTATAGCTGGAGACACTCTTGCCACAATCCTTCACCAGGTAGATTGGGATTCTTACAGCAGGCACAGTCTTTGTTTCTCTGTTCTGATCAACTGTTTCACTTCACTGTCTGTGGGGACAAACACCTCAACCGGCGAAGTCGAAACTAGGTATTTGGTTCTTAGACTTCTCCATGGCCCTAGCTAAGCGATGTATAACCATGGCATGGATTTCAGCCAGAGCCCTCTGATTGCTCTGGGGTTGCAGAGGGTCAAATACAGGACTGAGATTGAAGGAATGGTGATCCGAGCTGAAAAGTGGAGAGGTTATTGTGCACCTAAGCTCATCTGGCATAGGACGAAATTGTACAAACCTTCACTGCCTTTACAAATGTTGATCTCTAGATGCCCGTTGCAGAGTACATGATACCCCTGCACCCATGGAACACTCACTCCTTACTATTAGTTGATGTTTAGCCTCCACATGCAAAATACCTTAATGGAGACGCATAGCCTGATCCCGGGTCGGTAAGTTAGTGTCCACCAGTGGTTGGCCCACTTTAATCTCATGGACATGCTATGGACCCACATCCCTGGACTGAAATTGATTGATACATGGTAATCGACAATGCACACACCTGGCGAGACTTCTCCAGACGGGCTCATAAAAAATGCGTTTTGGCAAAAATGTTACATTACAGACTCTATATGGCGCATTTTGAAGCAAATTACATCTTCACTGAGACTAACATCTATAAGGAGAACGTCGCCCTTTGGCGACGGTACATTGATGACATTCTCATCTTCTGGAAAGGGGATTTGAACTCCATCCCCCTTTTCGTAGCTTGGGTTAACAGTCTCAACCCCTATCTACGTTTCACGGCCAACTCATCAGTCTATGAACTTCCCTTTCTGGATCTGCTCATTTTCAAAACCCCGACAGGTTTGAACACAAAAACCTACAAAAAACCCACAGATAGCCATAGTCCACTACTTTTTAGTAGTTTCCATCCCAAGGCTTTACGCAATAACTTGCCATATGGACAATACCTTAGACTCCGACGCAACTGCAGTACATTGGAGGATTTCAAAACACAGGCACATGACCTTACAGGCCATTTAACTAGAAGAGAATACCCGAGGGCGATCACGCAAACGGCCTACAAAAGAGCACGAAATACTACGCCTTGCTGACTTCCACAGAAAAAAATCTAAACTGATCAAATCACGTGTGTTACCACCTTCACGCCTAAATCAAACTCCATCCAAAGAATCATCAAAAAACATTGGAATTTGCTGTCGGTAGGAGACTGGCAAATCCCCAAGCCCCGATTTGCTTTCAAAAGGACTGATAATTTGAAAAGCCTGCTTATCAGTACTAGACCCAGACTACCTCCACCGTCCAACCAGCGACTGTGGGGCTTACCACCTGTTACAGGCCATCACCCATGTGGACAATGTACCGCATGCGCCCTAACAAAAGCAAGCAGGAACATCAAATTTTCGGAATCCCTAACTTTGCAACAAAAATCCCATACCAACTGCAATACACGCAATTGTATCTATTTAATTCAATGCCCATGCGACCTTATGTACGTCAGCATGACGACACGTCCAGTCAAGATCAGAATCTCCGAATACCGGAGCAACATTAGGTGCAAAAAGGCAAACACCAAAATGTGCACCCATTTTTTGGAGAAGAACCACACGTCCAATGACCTGACGTGGACAATTCTGCAAGCCTTTCCTGTGATCAGCAAGGAGGCCCTTTTCCGAAAGGAACAGCAATGGATCTTTAAAATTTCTAGCCACACAATCGGCCTCAACGATGATATACCATGGGCTACCCTCAATAATACATGATTCACCCCATGTACACGTTTGACCATATGGTGACAACATCATTGTGATATCCCCCTGGTCCGCTTACAGGTGGTGCTCTTCATTTTATTAGATGACACCGCACGAGTAACAATGATATTCTTTGACATTTGTCATCTTAAACTCATGTGGCAAGACCCTCTGGCCTGAGTTATTCTCCTTTGACCTTGTCCCACAATGAATAAGACTTTGAGGCACTCTTACACCACTTATGCGTCATTCTATTAGACGCTCGCCCGAATTCTTTATTGCAATATTTACCCCGCAGAATCACTCCTCTGTACGTGTAATCATGCAATTTGATACGCGTGCTAGACTACCCCTTTTGTGGGAACATTACTAATTTATGTTCCCGTTCCCGCATTGACCGTGCAATAAAGTTTCTTTCATCCCCAAGATGGCCGCGCAAGCTTGCGGTCTAGTCGTTTTCTCTTGTGCGTGTGAGCACTTCCTTTATTTTGAACACACCCCCGCCTGCTCGTTACGGAAGCCAAAGCCTCGATAGGATTACGGCTGTGTGCACGCCCTAATTTCGTGAGTACAGTGTGTTCTATGCCGGTATTTGTTGTGCGGCATTTTGCAGGTTAATTAACGCTTTCTTTTGCGGTTTTTTAGGGCGAGCCTTTTTTCGACTTTTAGGCGAACCCGTACAGCAATTTCTGTATCCCAGGGGGTGAGTCTCCCCGCATGGGGTCCCCTCTTTCGTAGCCATTGGCACTTTTATCTTCAATACCTCCTCTCACCACTTATGAAACCACCCGCTACCCGGTATTTGGGGGCAGCGACGCTACACGTATTTTTGCCTTCCTCCCCCCATTGACCATGCTTACAAATTAGCCTAGAGATCTGGGGACGGCAGTCCTCCTTTGCACTTTGCCTGACACTTGTTCGGCCACTTATTGCGGTCCCACGCCATATAGCACTCCATGAAGTAGTCCACAGCATTTGGCACTTATGGTGGTGTTATAGTATTGTGTAGTCGGTAGTCCGTATTTTATCCAGCACGAACCCCACCTGAGTAGTCCTTTAGATGGATAGCCATGGTAGCACCTATTCAGCCATGCTAACATGAATCACACTGCTGCACTGTTGCCCACTGTAGCCTGACAGCACCTATTTTGAATGCTGAAATTGTTCTTTATGTGGTCTTTGTGTTGTCCTGTTTTCTTTTCTTCTAGGTTTCGCAACAGTGGCTCCACCTCCCTTTGGGACCCAATGGACTCGCTTGGTGATGTACTAATTTTACTATCACCCAATATGTAGTAGAGAATATATTTTTTGAGCACTCTCTCACTTGGTCCTGAAGAATTGCCACCGACCCGTACTGGGCATAGGGCAAGAAACATGTCGACCTTTCTACTTCCCTGGGGAGCATCATAATCCCCTCGGGGGTCACCGATTTTAATTAGGCTGGTATACCACCAGAATAAAATTGTTCCTCGATTGGCAATACCATATCTATTTTAACTCACCACACCACCACTCACTACACTTGTTGCACCTACCCCCACGCACCCATACGGCTGTCTCTAAAAAGATCTCCGATAAAGAGCCCCTCTGTGGGAGCCCGTCGGGCATTGCAGCACCGGCCCAACGAGGAGCACAGCCCTATGATGAAGCATGACACCTTGCTAGGTGTGTGAGGGCATTCTATAGAGACTAATCGCTCTCCCCCCCTTCTCCCATAGGAACTGCACTCCTGGTTTTGTTTATCATACCTTTGGAGCACAGGACCTCAGTACAAAAGCTCTTGGTTCCTCCCTTTTTGCAACATTACAGACTGCAGCAAACTGCAGCCACTTGCACAGCACATGGCTTTAAAGCCCTGTTACCTTTATGAGTACAAGTACGAAAACGTCTTACTTTTCAGGTTCACACACTTGTGCCTTTATTATGAGTAGCCCAAAAACGAACTGTCTTTACCGCACCCCAGAGTTACAATTATTGGTGGTACCTGCCACTCCCTTGTGGTCTGGTTACAAGACCACCTGTAATGCGGGCTGTGTATATATATATTATTTTTTTCCAAACATATGTTTATTGGCATTTTGTAAAACAGACAAAGTGAGGGTCACCGCAAACTTTTTAAATGTATTTTTGCCATCGACTTGCAGCATTGTTAAATCTGGCAGTTTAACTGCAAAACAGTTTTGCTTTCCTTTTTAGATACAGGTCTGAACTTTGTGCAGCCACATGCCTATTTGTAAGCACATATGATATTTTATTTCAGATGTAAGTGAGACAAATGATGCCCTGCAGACTTTCACATGGATCTCCTGGGCTCACAATACAACTGATGTATCAAAGGGTCAAATAGATCAATTTATTTGCTAAATACATTTTCATTTTCATGGAAGTGTACAGGCAGTAGGTAAATGTTTTGTAGGTCCCAACTAATCACAAGCCAAAACAGATTTAGAGAGTACAAAATTAAACAAGCATTTGCAATGCAATAGGTCTTGCATTCACACGATTTTGAGCTATTGGCATCGTAAATGACTGCCTTCTATTTATGTTTTGGGTTTTAAAACATAAATACAAGGCATTGTTATTTATAATACTAATAGTTAAAAAAAAAAATGCAACGAACCTCACCATCTATACCAACAGAAAGGGTGCTTAAGATATATCATGTCAAAGAGCAAACACCCCGACTGGCGCAGATGAAAGCACCTCAGATTACTGAACGGACAGCAACTTCACCCGAAAGCAGACATCGTTTGTCACAAAATGAAGGGACCCGTGCACACCCTGGTGTCTTGAATGAACATTAAAACCCCAATTTCTAGTTCTGTCTCCTGCTAACACTCTAAACGAGTCACGGTTCGTGTCCAAGTTTATCGTACAACTTTTTAAAACTTCAGCAATATTTTGAATTCTATGTATAGCGAGGAGAGCGATCTCGCCTGAACTCTGCGGTTGTAAATTAGGTAAAGAGGTTACATAGAAGGTAGACCATTTCTCCTTCACGCCTGTACGCACATACTCTGTATGCAAATATGCTGCAACGTGTGTTTGCCTCGACTCCTCACCTGCGTTATCAGAGGCACAGTTATATTAGCTGGTTACAGGAAAATACCCACACCCTGAGCTCAAGTAAGGCACTCACCGACGTCACTGAGCGCGAGGCGAGGATCTATCGTCAGGTTGAGATTACTGTAGTAATTAGTGATCGCACGTACAGTCACAATCTGTACAGACTCATTTATGCACATGGACACATGCACCCACAAGCTCAAACACCATGCACCCACACTCCATATAACACACACATTAACTACATGTACATAGGACCATCACAGACCCACACCAGAAACAAAAACACAAACCCCACAAGTAAACACACACGTACCACGCGCAAGAACACGCACGATGTACACACGCACACGCGCACACGCACACACACACACACACACACACACACACACACACACGCATACTACATAAACACGACACACACTCTCACAAAGTTGTACGACAAATGAACACACCAGGCCCAGCATTCTTTGCCACCTAAGTGCTAGTGAACTACCTCAGTAGTGCCTCCCAGTTCAAACCTGAAAATTAAATATTCTTCCAAGCTTGCAAAACAGCTCATTAATAGTGGAAAAAACAACACTTAAACAAGTTTCCTTCCTGTCATGACTCATGAATCCCTGCTACGTCATCATATCACTAATTCATGTGCTCTACCAACTTTTTGTGCACGGACCGCCAACCACTGAGGGTGGTTTACTAAAAATGATGCCATTCTCTGCTGGTCTCCGAAAGGGGCGTGGTGGGTAGCCAAACAGGAACACAGGGTCCCCACAGCTCAACGTTCAAAACAGATGGTGCCTCCGCGTGCCATTTAGGGGGAAAAACGGATTTGTAATCACGCTGGACAACCCGCTCACAGCCGGACTATTGCACAAGCTGGAAACTCAAAAGCACAGAGATTAAAATATAATAACAGACAGCACACCCATACGTGAATTGTAAAATGTAGCAGCATGCGCCATAAATCTGTACTCACCACTGCCCTGAGGAAAGCGCTCCACGTCTGTACTAGCCGAGTGCGGAGTGTCTGCCCTCGCAGCTGGCCAGATCACCAGGAGAACTTGTACTAATCAAAACAAGATTTCGGAAACATGAGCCCCCACTACACGCCCCCTATAGATAAAAAATTCCTTTTCAACAGCCGTTAAGCACACCATCCAGTCCGGATGGGCCGTCTGAAAGGAGACAGGGCGGTAACAAACCAGCCTTACTTCCAATCGGAGGCCACCGTTTTCCATAAACGATGACGCCAGCCAATGAAAGTGATTGGCGGGGCTTCAAGTCCCCTTCTGAAATCTCCTCTAACACCATGTATCGCAGAGAGAGCAGCGCATGCACGCTGCAACGCTAGGCGAGACCTAAAAAGGACCAGAAAAAAGGAATCCTAAACTCTGACAAGTCCATTTCAGAGGCATGCTGTTCATTTGAAGAAACATTGATTTCTTACAATCTGTAACAAATTTATATCTCAGGACCACTGTTAGCGTGGTTCAGGGTGCAACCTTGCAAAGTTTCTACTAGCATCTCTCAGCTTCTCATGCAATTCTCTTTTTGAACCTGGTGGAAATAGAGACGGTTTTTGGATAGAGCTACATGTGAAGGTTGTACTACTTGAGCACAATGTGTGGCATGAAGCAGAAGACCTTTTTCATTGTCAGTTCGAGAGGACATAAAATGCAAAAATGCAGAGTGTGGTTGGGTTCCTCATCTCTCTGTTCAGTGTCTTCAGTTTTGGTCCTGCCCTTGGCCATAGTCTTTGTTCAAGTGTTGCTCTTCTAAGGCTGTATGTAAACTTGCTGGATCCGTTGAAACAAGACATAGTCACCTGGCGAGACAATGGAAATGTGCAGAAAAGTAGGGTACAGCTAGAGGGCAGATTCTAGAGGGAAGGAGACTTGGTAAGAACTCTTCTTCTTTGGTTGGATATTGATAGTTTGATTTTCTGTTATTGGTGCTGTCAGTTCTTCATCTCACAGCTAGCTTGGCCGGTACTTCTGTCTGCCCCTTAGTAGATCTTTCTCACTGGAGGATCAGTGTGCATCAAGCCTTTGGGCAAATTAGTACACATCTTTCCGCTTCCTTGTGGTGCCTCCTAGAAGGTTTCTTCAGGATCTAGGGTATTGCTTGCACAATGATGACTGTGCTTTGCTAGAAACAATGTTTGTGACGTGTTGAGGTAGATTAAAATGCTCCGCATACTCCTGCCATCTAGTGTTGGGCAGTTTGTTTTTATTGAAAAAAGTATTTCAAGTCACGAGGTATAGTGACTCTACCAGTGCCTGGTAATGTGCATGGGAATCAGCCCCATTGTTTGATTGTTTTTCGCTGTATGGTTCATACGTGTATCTCCTGGGCTCCAGGTCGACGCCTAGTGGTGTTTGTCATCGTATGCTTTTGGTTCCTTTGCTCCTGTTGGCACAAAAAATCATCATTTGTGTTAAGTTTCTCCCTCATTGCAACCTTCGTCGGGTTCAAAGACCGGGTCTCCACTTGACACCCCCTTCGGGGCCTTGCCCCACCCGGGGCTTTGTACTCTGTCCTCCCCTCCAAAATGCAGACTCCATGATGGGAAGGACTCATTTTCAGTATTGTCTTCAGTGTCACTCCAAATACCCTTGGACTGACCACCGCCAGGTCTGCAACCTCAGTGTCGCCAGACCTCGACAAGACCACCTGCTCTGCCTGCCTCACATTTCCCAAGTAGCACAGGCCTTTTATGCCTGCAGAGCACAGGGTGGTAGTAGAGGTGGTGACCACCACCAGGGACAGCAATCTTTCCCCTCCTCCTTGCCTGCCCTGATTTTTGCCAAACTGCTTGGATTCCCCCTCCCTTGGTCATGCCTGGATGTAGGGGAAATAATTTATTTTTACCTGCTTGGCTGGTGTGTAGTTACCTCAGGCCACCGGACGCTGCAGGTTGTTCAGGATGATTACGCTATCCCCGTTACACTAGTACCCAGACCTGTGCTTGTTCAGAAATTGCCACATCATGCCTCCTTTATGGACTTGAATGTTCAATCCCTGCGGGCTAGAAGGGCCATAGAGAGGTTTCGGCATGTAGAGAAGTGCAGCAGGTGTTACTCCTCCTTACCTTTTGGTGCCCAAAAAGGACAGCCTGATACCAGACATTTGACTTAAAAGCACTTTCCTTCGGAAGGACAAGTTCAAGATAATGACTTTTGCTCAGATTATTTTCACGCTGGATCCAGGGAGCTGGATGGTGTCCTTTGACTTGCCGGGCCTGTACTTTATTGTACCGGTCATGTACTTCTATACCTGCTTCTTTCACTTTGGGGGATGGGGTATTGGAACACTTCCAATTTACCATTCTACCTTTTGATGTGAACGTATCTGTTTTGCCACTCCCGCTGCCAGGGCCAACCATATTTCCACATACCTAGCCCATTCAGTGTCCCCTTTAATCATCAATAAAAGCCACTTCGGCTCCATCGGAACCGTCTCCCCCACCACACTATAGACATGGTGTCGGTGACCCTTGTCCAGAAGGGGATGATCTCCGGACACTGCCATAGGATATGAAAGAAAGTGCCCTCCTGTTGACAGCCCATTACGCATGACGCCGATTGACTCCTGCCCCATGCATAAAGGTGCGTGCGGGGATAGTAGGTACGGTGAAGGACTTTTAGCTGCACCAGTCTGAACCTCGAACGGATTGCAATCTCTCTAGGACTCTGCAACGCATCCTGCCAGTCCTCGTCATCGATGCTGCCAAGATCCTTGGCCCAAGCTGCTCTAAGAGTGATCAGGGGGTCAGGTATGTCGTTTATTAATTTACCATAAATCGTAGATGTGGGTTTCTCCATTATGGAGTCAAGTAACAACCTATCTTCCATCGGGGAGTATTCCGGAATAGACGTACCACTTTGTATATGGGATTGTAGGGCATGTAGGAGTCGTATATGACGGTATCTCTGTGACTGGTGTAGGTTGTATTCCCTTTGGAGGTATTCAAAGGAGCGGGGGGAATCCCCTTTACAGACATCACCTAAATATTCGATACCAATCAACTTCAACCCCTTAAAGCCTGTTAAAGCAGTTACCTCTCGCAGTTGCTCACCTAGTCACAGTGGGGTTCTCCCGGTCAGTGTGCCTGCCCATCCTAGGAGTTTATTAGCCTCTCTCCAGCACTGCAGTACTACTCTGGTGTGCTCAGGCCACACTGTCTACGGCCTCCAGGCATAAAGGAGAGGTTCACAATTTCCCCTAGGCATAACCATCCTATCTACCCTGTAGGCAGCTTCACTACTGTCCTTATATACCCAGTCATTTATCACCTGGAGCTGCGAGGACCGGTAATATAATTTGACATCTGGGAGCGTCAGTCCTCCATCGTATACTCCCCTGTGGAGCTTGTGCAACGCAATTCTTGGGGACCCTCCGTCCCACAACAAGGTTCGCACCGCCTGTGATATCCGTTTAAAAAAGCTCAGGGGGAAAGGATATGGTGTATTCTGTAGAATGTAGAGGAGTCTCTGCAATGTAAGCATTTTAAATAAAGCCGCCCTACCCATGAGGGAGAGTGGAAGGGTACGTCAGTGACTCACATCGGCACCCAGACAACTCAGTTGGGGTTCGAGATTTCTATCAAAGAACTCCTTCTTGTCTCTTGTGACGTAAACGCCCAAGTATTTAAAACCCTCGATCACCACCGGGGCAGGGTACCGAGATGGGATCCGAGGGGGGGGGGGGCGCACCTGACAGTGGGAAAATCACTGACTTTGACCAGTCAATAGTGTAACCGAGATGTAGCTGCCAAACAGCTAAAAAATGTGCAGCACTTGAGCTATCGAGTGGTACGGTCTCGCCAGATCTAGAACAATATCATCAGCATAGAGGGAGATACGCTCTTCCTACCCCTCAGTCGCCGCCAGTCCGCAAATCGTGGGGTCCCTCCTGATCCAATGCGCCAGTGGTTCCAACGCTAGAGCGAAGAGGGTGGGAGACAGGGGGCAGCCCTGCCTGGTACTTCTCTGCAAGGGGAAAGCCCTAGATACTGCCCCATTAACCCTCACCCGGGCCGTGGGGTGTTCATACAGGAGTCTTACCCAACTGCAGAATATCGGACCAAAGCCCAGCCTCTGGAGAACCATAAACAAATAGGGCCATTCGATACTATCAAAGGCCATGGAGGCGTCAAGCGCCATCAATGCCGTTTGAGTATCCCCAACATCCTCGGTCATGTACAGCACCCCGTATAGACGCCGTAGATTATGGCGGATGCTTCTACGGGGCATAAAAACCCAGATTGGTCAACGTGTACTAACTCCGTTATAATGGACACCACCCTATCCGCTAAGGCTTTGGCCAGGACCTTGGCTTCCACATTTATTAGAGATATTGGGCGGTACGAAGTACACTGGTCCGCCGGTTTTCCTGCTTTGTGAATCACTACAATCCTAGCTTCTCTCTGATCGGGGGGGAGCCTCCCGGACCCGCGCCCTTCATTAAACATCTTAAGAAGGGGGGCAATTACAATCGCCGCCTGTCTTTTATAGATCTCTATTGGAAGCCCATTAGGCCCGGATGCTTTCCCCAACTGCAGGGAGTTTAGAGCATTGCCGAGCTCCTCCTCCGTAAAGTCCGCTTCAAGCCGTTCACTCATTTCCATGGACAACGTGAGTAGTGCGAAGTCCCGTAGAAATTCCGCACAATCATTTTCCGTCCTAGTGCACACTGGAAAATATACCCGCTCGAAATGGGCCGCAAAGGCCTCTGCTATGTCCATGCTAGTCGAGCGTAGAGAACCAGATGCATCCCTTACTTCAGACACCCACGAGCGGTCTCTAGCACGGCGTTCCAACCACGCCAGTAACTTCAATGACTTGTCCCCCACATCATAAATCCGGTGTTGCATGGCCAGCGCATAGGCCCATGCTTCTCCCTCAGCTAGGGCCCTAAGGTCCCTTTGTTTCAGCATCAATCTATAGAGAATGTCCACAGAGGAGGCAGTTGCACAATCTCCTTCCAGCAGCTCAATCTGTCGTTCTAACAGTAGGATCCGAAGGGACTCTTCCTTCTGCGCTCCAATCAGCGCCTGAGCCAATCCTCTTAGCACCATCTTATAGGCCTCCCACAGTGTAGTTTGGGACTCCACAGATCCCTTGTTCTCTTCGAAGTACAACTTAGAACCCTCACAAAGCTTTTCCCCTATTGCCGGGTCACAGAGGCGCCAAGGATCTATCCTCGGGAATATCGCCCTGTTGACAACCGGACCTCTGAGGGTGACACAAACGGGGGAATGATCTGAAATCCCCGTGCCATAAGTTAAGTGTCCGTGAAGTCTCCCATTTGATCATTGCGGGTGAAGAAGTGATCGATCCTGGAAAAGGATCCATGTCGTGCCGAGTGAAACGTGTATTGCGGAGTGAGGGGTTATGTGTCCGCCATAGGCCGCACTGTCCCAGAGCTATGACAAAGTCTATCAGACCACGTTCTCCCTGCCTGCCCGTCTGAAAACTGGATTGGTCCAGGTCCGAATTCCTGACTGCGTTTGTATCCCCACCAATAAGGAGGACACCCGAGGGGAGATCCGTCAGAAAGGAACTCGGCTTTGGGAGGCTCGTGGAATGTGGGCCAGGGGGTATATAACAAGAGCAGAACACTAATATGCGCCCCTCCCATCTATCACATTCCAGGTCCATACCTGTATTCTAGCTGGATCACCCATCATCACGGAAAATTCTCAACACTCTCGTATACTCCCTCGTGCCTGCTGTGTCCCCAGGATGAAACCCCAAACATTGATGAAGATCGTGGTCTCGAGCAAACTTCCCCACCCCCTGAACGATATAAACCAAAAACCCAACACCCTCCCACCCATCCCACCTGCCGCCCTGCTAGGTGAGACCCCAACCTCCCACCATTAGAAATTGCAGAGTGCCTTTTGCCCCAGTAATTCTAGAACAAAAATTTATGAGGAACCATTAACTTGCAGTCAGCAGGAAGAACTATATATCTGTTAACGAAAGTCGCATGCCCACAATGCAAACTTTAAATTAGCACCCCCTGTACCAGTCCACCCGGGCTCCCCAACCCCCATGTATCCGGAGGTATCAATCGGAAATCGCAGGCCGTGCAATGTCAGAGTCAATTGGGAGGGCTGCCGGCCCCCACATTATTTCCCGCCCCCCACCCCATGTTTAGAAACACGTAAGGCGCACTGAAGACAACTCGTGAACTCAGCAATGTCCAAACTACCCCAAAGTCACTTAACTGTCCGCTGCTCTTGTGTCCGGTTGCCAGTAGACCGCCCTTCGTCGAACTCAGTGTCATCCCCGTTTTGGTGTGACTCAGGGCGTTGCTGTCCACCCTTTCGACCAACAGTTCGCCATCCCTTCAGCCAGTCACTGAACTCTTCCGGCGCGTCCAAGAAATACGCTTTTCCTCCATCCAGGATTTTGAGTCTGGCCGGGAAGAGCATCATGTACTTCACTCTCTGGTCTCTGAGGGCCTTCTTCACTCCATCGAAGGAGCGCCGTTGACGTTGAACCCGGACCGTAAAGTCTGGGAAGAAGCGGATGGTGGCATTCTCCAGCTGAAGATCGCCATGCACACATGCAGCCTGCAGGATAGCGTCTCTATCTCTCAAATTCCAGATGCGGGCGATGATGGTGCGGGAAGGAGCACCTGGCCGGGGCTTGCCCCCCAATGCCTTGTGTGCCCGCTAGACGGCGAAAACGTTCGATAGGCGTTTGGGCTTCAGGTGGTTTAGCACCAGGTCCTCTATGAATCAGTCCATTGAGGGTCCTTCCATCCCCTCCGGTACCCCCACTACACGGATGTTATTATGCCGGGCTCGTCCTTCTTGGTCCTCCAGCCGGGCATAAATATGTGCTTGGTTTTTCGTGAGGGTAGCAACTTGTTCTTCCAGGCGTTTGGTTTTGGACTGGAGACTCCTGATGCCAGTCTCGGCCACGGAAACCTTCTCTGACATTTTCCTGAAGTACGCACGCAGGAGGTTTACTTCCTCTGCCACAGAGTCTAATTTAGGCTCCAGGGTCGCCCGGAAATCCCTGATGGCCCTCATTATGTCTTTCAGGGAGGGGTCTGGGCCGCTGTCCTCAGGGTCCCCTGTGGCCCACTACCCCCTCATCTTGCCCCATGGCGACGGTATATTTGTCAATTTGATTACCCTGTCCAGGGCCTGCTGGTTTATTGCGGCCCATAACGGAGGGAGGCCTGAGCGTAAGCGTGGCCTCCACCAGGAGGACTCGCTTTCACGGCTCCAGGTCACTGCCCATTAGTGGTACCTGGCGAGTTGGTAGGTCCTTGTGCCCGCATACGGCAGGCTGATCAGCGCAGCAGTATCTGAAAGAAACACGTTATTTAGATTCCTTACCTTAGAATATCCCCAGGCGTCAGGCTGGATCCGGAAAGATTTTTCATCAGCAGTACCCTTGCGCGTCAGTAGGCGTCGTCTGCGACACCGCGTCCGTCGTCGGCGTTGTGATTGCCGGGATGACGTCTTCAGAGTACTTAGACGCCGCCCTCGTGCGCTGACGTCAGTTCTTCTTTTTTCCGTGCCAGCAAGAGCAGATCCGGGAAGAGTATACCCTTAGTCATTTTTTGACTAACTTTTTGGACATTTTTGTCTATCTTTTTCGAGTCGTCTTCGACTCCTGGTGCCGGTAGGGATGCCCGGGATGAAGCCGTGTGACGTCTGTCACCAACTGATGTCGGTTACCGACCCCCACCATCGGTGTCTTTACTGTCTTGGGGCCGACCACGATGACAAGTTGTGCCCCGACTGCCGGGCCTTGACCTCGAATGCTAGGAGGGAGCGGTCCCGCAAGCTCCTCGAGATCTGGCAGTCGGCTCCGTGCCGCTCGTGGTCCTGGTCGAGGAGGAGGTCGAGGGACCGCTCGCGGAGCCGAAGTCATCACCACTCGTCGGGTTCCAAGTCCTCACATTCAGGTAATTCGAGGCATGGTAAAAAGAAGTCGAAGAAGCGACATCGCTCTTCAGACTCCCCTCGCGTGACTCGGCCGAGGGTTCGGGTGGCACCACCCGCGCGGAGCCGCAGGAGTCTCATCCGGCCCCATACCCTCCGGTCCCTGGGCCTCATGTGACTCCGGGCGAGATTCGAGACTTCCTCGTGGCCATGAGGAGTCTCGTTACGCCGTCGAGGCCTGCCGGCGCACCTCCGGGCCCCGCAGGTCCAACTGGGGGTGCTAGCGAGCCGGCGGCTTCGGCCCCGGCGCCGTTGTCAACTTCGGTCCCGACGCCGCAGGTACCCGTGGGATCCAGGCTTGGATCCCGGTCGACGCCGGTTGACCTCACGGCTCCTCCGCCGGCGCCGACCCCCATGGTGTCACTCCCGGTGCCATCCTCGGACGACGCCGTCCCTAGTTTCAGCCCCGGTCCGGATCCGGCGTCGGAGTGGCGCCGCTCGGCACAGTCTCTGGGGTCGATGGGTGAGCATTTCATCTATGACCCGGCTCCTTTCTTTCTGCCTGTTTGCCAGGAGACGGATGAAGGGGAGGACTGGGAGGGGTCTGAGGACCCTCTGGCACAGCAGTGCCAGTTAAGTCAGGACTGTGCAGACGAGCTGGGGGATGCCAGTGGTCTAGACACTTCGCCTGACACTGGTTTCATCTCTCCTCCTTCCGTGGCTACGGAGGAGGGTGCGACTTATGCTGTGGTGCTGTGCAGGGCGGCCCAGGCCTTGCATCTGGAGCTCCCTGCAGCGGCCGTGAGGACTAACCTCCTCACTGAGGTGCTTCAACCGCCGGTAAGCTCTTCAGAGCCTCTACTGCAGTTTAATGAGGCCCTCACCGACGTTCTGATGGGCACTTGGTCCAAGCCCCCACAGTCTCGGCACCACCGCCCAGCTCCGGGCGACCCTAGCTTTCTGTCCGTACACCCCACCCCTGAGAGTCTGGACATCCAGGCCTCTACGTCCCAAACCGCCTTCCCGTCCGCACCTCCGGATCGAGAATCCAAAAGGTTGGAGCAGTTTGGCAAGAAACTGTTTTCCTCCCTCAGTCTGGGGTTGTGGTCCATTAATACCGCGTGCCTTTTGGACTGTTACATCCACTCTTTGTGGGATACGGTGGCGGACATGCTGCCCCAGTGTCCAGAGGAGGCCACGACACGGCTCGCCCAGGGTCTTGCTGAGGGGCGTAATGCAGCACGGTACTCCATCTGATGTGGACTTGACACCACGGACTCGCTAGGTAGAGCGATTGCAACGACGGTGGCGATTCGTCGTCACGCCTGGCTGAGGTCCACAAACTTTTCAGGGGATGTCCAGAGATCCCTCATGGACATGCCTTTTGATGGCCGTCGCCTTTTTGGCGACAAAGCGGATAGCGCGCTGGAGCGCTTTAAGGACTCCAGGGCTACGGCTAAGTCCTTGGGCCTCTCGGCCCAGCGCCAGCAAACTTCTGCTTTTCGTCCCTTTCGTGGCCAAGGAAGGGGCGCCCCAGCACGTTCGGCCAGCCACAGGCCGCAGAACTAGCCTCCACGCGGTCCGGGACATGGATTCCGCCGTGGCGGAGCAGGGGGACAGAGAGCCGGTCAGTCCACATCTGCTTCCGCAGCATCTGCCTCAAAGCCTTCCTAGTCCGAGCTTTCAGGCCCATTCCACGCCAGTGGTAGGCAGAGTTCGCCATCACCTGCTCCCCTAGCGTACCATCACTCCGGACAGGTCGGTGCTGCAAATCGTCCGAAGGGGCTACTCCCTCCCCTTCGAGGCGACCTCTCCAGCCATGCCACCGCAGTACCACCGCATGTCGGGGGATCACTTGCAACTTCTGCAGGAGGAAGTTACGGCCCTCTTGGCCAAGGGGGCAATCGAGCGTGTTCCTGGCCCAGAAGTAGGACGGGGTTGTTACTCCCACTACTTTCTCATTCCCATGAAGGGCAAAGGGGGCCTACGCCCTATCTTGGACCTCAGGAGCGTCAACGCCTTCCTCCGGAAGGAGGACTTCAAGATGCTGACTTTAGCTCAGGTTCTGGCTGCCCTATACCCTTGAGACTGGATGGTAGCGTTGGACTTGCAGGACGCTTATTTCCACATCCCCGTCCTGCCGGCCCACCGGCATTACATGCGGTTCACGGTAGACCACAAGCACTTTCAGTTTACCGTGCTCCCCTTCGGCCTCACCAGTGCCCCTCGGGTGTTCACGAAAGTGATGGCGGTGGTCACAGCTCATCTGCGCAGATTAGGGGTTCCAGTCTTCCCCTATCTCGACGACTGGTTGTTGAAGGCGGGCTCGCCCCGAACAGTCGTCTCCTACCTCCAGACCACGGCCGACCTCCTGCATTCGCTGGGGTTCTCCATCAACGTGCCAAAGTCACATCTGAGTCCCTCCCAAAAGCTCCTCTTCATCAGAGCGGTTCTGGACTCTGCGCAGTTTCTGGTCTATCCTCCCGAACAGCGGGTTCGGGATATTCAGGCTCTGATTCCGATCTTTCAGCCTTTATCCCGAGTTTCCGTCAGGATGGCCCTACGGCTGTTGGGTCTGATGGCCTCATGCATCCTGCTGGTACATCACGCCAGGTGGCGGATGCGGGCTCTGCAGTGGGACCTGAAGTTTCAGTGGGCTCAACATCAGGGCAACCTGTCCGACCACGTCCTGATCTTGGAGGGCACTGCAAGACAGTTGCAGTGGTGGCTCACGGACCGCGAATGGGTCAGTGGCAGATCCCTCTCCCTACCCCAACCGGAGCATGTAGTAGTGACGGATGCGTCCCTCCTGGGATGGGGGGCCACATGGGAGTGGCGGAGATCAGAGGCCTCTGGTCTCCGGCGGAGTCCCGGCTCCATATCAACCTATTGGAGCTGCGGGCGATCCGGCTTGCACTGAAGTCATTCCTTCCCTCTGTCCGGGTAAGTGTAGTGCAGGTGTTCACGGACAACACCACCGCCATGTGGTATTGCAACAAACAGGGTGGGGTGGGGTCATGGACCCTTTGTCAGGAGGCTCTGCTCTGGATGGCTGGAACATCAGGGCATCACATTGGTGGGTCAACACCTGGCGGGCTCTCTGAACGCCAGGGCGGACGAACTCAGCCGCAGGTGCATGATGGATCACGAATGGCGTCTGAACTCGGACGTGGCGCAAGGCCTCTTTCGGCAATGGGGAGAGCCTTGGTTAGATCTATTCGCCACCGAAGAGAACACGCAATGTCATCAGTTCTGCGCGTTGGAATTTCCAAGGCGGCGCTCGCTCGGAGACGCTTTTCGTTGCGAGTGGAGTTGCGGTCTGTTATACGCCTTTCCGCCTATACCACTTCTGCCCAGAGTGCTGAAGAAGATCAGGCGCGACCGGGCCCAAGTCATCCTTGTGGCTCCGGATTGGGCACGAAGATACTGGTATCCTGAGCTACTCAGTCTGTCAATCGATCCCCCGATTCGACTGCCTCTTCAGGAGGACCTTCTGTCGCAGGAGCAGGGGACGGTCCTCCACCCGAACCTGTCAAGCCTCCACCTCCATGCCTGGAGATTGAGCGGCGGCAGTTGATACCATTTGACTTGCCTCCTGAAGTCTGTGATGTCATTCTGGCAGCCAGGCGTCCCTCCACTAAAATGGTATACGCCTGCAGGTGGAACAAATTTGTGGCATGGTGCACAGCAAAGGCTGTGGATACCCTTTCCGCCCCTCTTTCTGAGGTTCTCCTCTTTCTTCTTTCCCTGGCCCAGCAGGGCTCTGCTCTAGGCCCCAGCAAGCGATATCTGTCAGCTGTTTCTGCCTTCTTAAGGCTTCCTGATCAGCCTTCTCTTTTCAAGTCCCCTGTTGTAAATAGATTCTTAAAAGGCATTACTCACATGTTTCCTCCTGTCCCCTTTGTGATGCCTCAGTGGGACTTGAATCTGGTGTTAACCTACCTGATGTGTGCTCCCTATGAGCCACTTCATAACTGCCCTCTTCGTCTTCTGACTCTCAAGACTACTTTCCTCGTTGCCATCACCTCTGCCAGAAGGGTGAGTGAGCTCCAGGCTCTTTCTTCTAAGCCTCCTTTCCTCTCTGTCCTTCAGGACAAGGTTGTTCTGCGGACTCGCCCTTCTTTTCTTCCTAAGGTGGTTACTGCCTTTCACATCGGGCAGTCTGTTACCTTACCCACCTTCTTTCCGCCTCCGCATCCTTCGAAAGAGGAAGAGAGGCTCCACCGTCTGGACCCAAAATGTGCGCTCTCCTATCTGGACCGCACAAAACAGTTCCGGGTGGACAACCAACTCGTCGTTGGCTACGTGGGCGCTAAGAAGGGGCAGGCAGTGCACAAACGGACCATCTCTCGGTGGGTCGTTTTGTGCATTAAGGTCTGTTATTCCTTGGCTAAAAAGGATCCTCCTGTGGGGCTGAGGGCCCATTCCACTCGGGCCACAGCGGCTACTACTGCCTTGGGACGGGGAGTCACTCTGCAGGACATTTGTCAGGCAGCAATGTGGGCGTCGCTGCACATGTTTGCCAAGCATTACTGCCTGGACAGCCAAGTCCGGAGAGACGGCTCCTTTGGCCGTTCTGTTCTCCAGGACTTCCTGGTGTGATCTTAGTTCGCAGACCCACCACCGGGGTTGGTATTGCTGGGGTATCTATTCTAAGGTAAGGAATCTAACTAACGTGTTTCTTTCAGATGAACAAGTTACTTACCTTCGGTAACTATATATCTGTAAGAAACATTAGTTAGATTCCTTACCTCCCCACTCATCCTCCCCGTTCTGCGAACTGATAGCTAGGGTTAAGGTCATCCCTTTCAGGGTCCTAGTTTCATGGCACCAGTGTCAGTTTCTTGCATGGCTCTGCGTTCCTGGCGCGGAAAGCTATGTACAGAACTGACGTCAGCGCGCGAGGGCAGCGTCTGAGTACTCCAACGACGTCATCCCGGCGATCACGACGCCGGCGCGGACTCGCAGATGAAGCCTACCGACACGCAAGGGTACTACTGCTGACACAAAATCTTTCTGGGTCCAGCCTGACGCCTGGGGATATTCTAAGGTAAGGAATCTAACGAACTAATGTTTCTTACAGATATATCGTTACCAAAGGTAAGTAACTTGTTCAATAGGCTTGCCAGGCCACCACCGCGCACCTGACTGAGTACTTTTCACACCACTCCTGTACCAGGGAGCGCGCGCTTCTCTCCCCGAGGCCTGCATTGCAAGGTAAAGAGCAAGCGCACCTCCCCAGTGGCACTGAACATACAGACCATCCACTGCCGCCTCCGAGTCTCTCTCACAGCCGATGGGGGAGGGGTCTCACACTGTCTCGATCTCTCTAGTGTCTCCTGGAGACGCGATGCCCCAGGATGAAGCTGCTGCCACCAGCAGGGTGATCACTCCCGCAAATACCGGGCTCACCTCACTTGCAGCCAGAGACTCCGGACCCACTGGAGCTCACTGCTGTCGCTGCATCCACCAGCGGCCACGACTCAAGACACTCGGTGCCTGGGCCCCGCGCACTCCAACTCGCTAACGCTGTCGTCTCCGCCTCCGTCTCGCCCTCAATATTGCCTCAGGGGGCTGTCCGATCCGGCTCCTCAGCACGCCGATGTCGACCAGGGGGGATCGGAGGTCTCCGCTTACAGGCCTCAAGCGGGCGCCATCTTGTCCCCTTCCAACCGCAGACCTCCGCTTGCTGTTTCTACGCCCACAGTCCAGCTACTAGGCCACCACTCGCCGCATATGATCGCTGCCACACTTCAGTGCAGTCTGGTACCTTTGGGTGCTCTGTCGATGGATGGATTGTGTCGGATATGTGGGCTTTCTCACCAACTGCAAGCGCAGGGCTATCAACAAACAGTCATCTTCTGCGGCTGCAAGCCACGCCCCCCGGAACCTGTTTTCTTGATTTAAGGATTTGCTCATCTCATCTCCACTCTCCCTACATTGGAATTACCACTTTGCTGTACCTTTGTCTGTCAATAAAGTGCCAGTCTACACTACTACCTGTAACACACTTGTTGCCTCACAAACCTGATTAAATCTCAGTGCACGAGGTTTTATAAAGGGGCTGATAGATACTCCTCTTTTGCTGTTTTAGATGGGTCCTCAGTGGCAGTCAGCTTCAGTAACTGGATATGCTCATCTTTGGATACTTTGGCAATACTGAACATTCTCACCTTACACAAGACTCTTCCTGCTATCCTGTGGTTTGATGATAACCTCAGGGCTGTTAAAAAAGGGCAGCCTCCGCCACGAGTGAGGAGGCCCTTTGTAAATCAGGCCCAGAGTGTAAAACTCTAACGCACAAATGGAGCCTCTTGTATGACCCTGCCACCAAATTGACTTTTAGCTACCATTAAGAAGTATCACTGCTTGATCCCTACTGTGCATGGGGAATATTTTGCTTAGGAAATAAATGTGCCCCCACTATCTCCGCACCAGAAATCTTTTCTATGCTGAAATCTCTTACGACTCCTGCTGCCAGAAGTCAAAACACATTTACATCTCTACAACATTGTTTTGATCTTGCATATTCAGCCATTGGTTCCTCTTTGACTGAGTTCACACCACTATCCAACCAGCAGCTACAGTTATTTCTTACCGTGATTAAATTGTGTTCTCTTACAAATTTCCCCATGTCTTCCACATATTTTTACGCTAGGAGAAGAGTGTATATGTGCTGACCTGTGGACCATTCTGCTCGTAAACACACTACTGTGACCCCTATTAAGGTAGTCCTCTTTGGATACTAACTCTGCTGGCCCATATCTCCCTTATCTTTTCCATCTACAATTGTCGAAAAATTCATTAACTCTGTTATCACAGTATCTTGAAACAAACATGCTTTTAGATGACTCTCAGTCAGGTTTCCTACTAGAGCACAGCACCAAAACTGCTTTGTTGGCGGTTTAAAAAAATCTTCACACCATTTTAGATCAAGACGCTCGAATACTACTAGACCTGTCAGTGTCCTTTGATAAGGTTTCTCATTTTATCCTGACTATCCGCCACCTTAGCCTCGGCATTTGTAAATCAGCTCTTAAATTATTCTTTTCTTTACTTCCTACTGGCAAATGTCACCCTTCCTTTCAACCATAGGGTTTTCCATCTGCTACCAATGCAGAGATGTTCCTTTCATAGGGACCAACCTGGACATGGTGGCATTCAAAGGTTTTCTGTCCACGCAGCAAGTTTGGGGCAATGAGGTTATGATGCCTGGGTTTTGGGTTCACTCTTGGGTTCTAGCGCTGACTGTTCTAAGGCTTCCTGTCCTTGTATCCTACTGGTCTTACAGGCTCATTGTCCTCATGGACCTTTCAGTGGAACCTTTGCCTGTATTGGGCCCAGTACCTGGACTGCCTTGCAGACAGCATTCATATTTTGAATAAAAGGCAGCCAGGTACTTTCAGTGGTTGCTGTTGAACACCAATATGACTGCTGGGAAGCCATTCTGTTTGCCCCACCTAGAGCTTACAGTAGTGACAAATGTGGCTGTCTTCTGGGACAGTTGGAGATCAGAGGCGTTTAGTCCAATGAATTCATTAATCTTCTTGAGCTTTGTGCCTTTTGGTTGGCTCCATAGGCCTTCCTCCTATACATCAAAGGAAGACAGATGCAAGTCTTGAGGGAAACCCCAATGTACACTTGATACTCCAACAAAGAGCAGGGTGTGTCGTTACGGGTGAAGTGGTTGGACCTCTGAGGGATTTCTCTGACTGCCAACAATTTTGTGGGCTTGCTTGAATGCCAGGGTAGGCAAGTTCAGCAAATATTATCTGTCGTACCACGATTAGCATCTTCTTCTGGAGGACGTCGCCCAGGGTGGCTTGTTTTAACTGGATCTTTTTACTATTGCTGAGAGCATGCATTATTGTGAATACTGCACCCTGCAATTTCTATCGGGAGACTCCCGGACAGATTCATTCTGCCTGCAGTGGGTCTCCAGTCTCCTATACACCTTCCCACCTCTCCCACGGGTTCTGAAGATGATCAGGAAGGACCGGGCTCAGATCATCCTGTAGTGCTGAATTGGGCCAGGAGAGTGTGGCACTTTAATTTCCTGGGCCTGAGCATTTGGCCTCATTCTAGTAGAACAAATACTGCAACTGCAGTGTTGGTGAGAGGTGTTCCAGTGATAGACATCTGCCAAACTGCTACATGGGTATCATTACACACCTTCAATAGGCATTACTGTCTCTGCAGTGAAGTGCGCAGGGAGAGCCATTTCTCTCACTTGGCCCTGTAGGACTTCCTGGTATGAGCCCACTCCTCCAGACCTCCACCTCTTAGATCAATTCAAAAGGTGAGGAATCTGCAGATAGCAATGCCTTTCAGAAAAGCAAGTTACTTTTGGTCATGTTCTTTCTGGTGGATACTCTGTCTACCCACAGATTCCTCACAGCTCTCTGTCCTCGCTATTTTGTGGAGTTGACCTTCAGGGTTCTTAAAAGGTCCAAAGTTGGATGTTGGACATCGTCACATTTGCAATCGGTCACAGCTGATCCATTTCTGAGGGTGCCCAGGGATGGCACCTATATAAAGCTTTGTGTTGTCACTTCCAGAGGCAGTGCGAGTTTGCCATGGAGCCTAAGAGCCACCTATTAGCACAAGATAATTTGCCATGAAAAGTTACAGATCCAGTATGGCTCTAGAGAATTCAAAAGGTGAGGAATTCGTAGTTAGAGTATCCACTATAAAGATTGTTACCAAAGGTGAGGGGAGTGATTGCAGTTGTCCGCTTGTGAATCCAAATCACCAGTGACATGTCAGTTGTCTTGTAGTTGGATGGGAAAATGGTAACTGCACACGATTGTTCATCAGTTTCAATTAGTTTGGTTCACCTTTTTTTGTGTACTGTAGCACCATATACTGTTTCTCAGTCTCCTGTCTGATTGTGTGATAGTGGCATGTCCCAGATCAGGGTCTTCATAAACGAAGTGTGGCATTCTAAACTTCCATCAAACTTATGCAAGCTTGTCCTTGCCCAGCGTGTTACTATTGCGGTAGGTCTTATTTTGTGTTTCCTTTGTATTTATATGTTGAGTTTCTACAGTCCTCTTCAGTAAACCACATGGAGTTCATGAGTGTTATTTTATTGCTGATGTGTTGTTTTTTGTCAATGCTTAGTGTAGTTGCATGCAGTTTGTGAGTTTCCCATAAGTTGTCTACTTGCATGGTCAGGTCTTCTCCTAAGAAACTTTTTGTATGAGTGGCGGTGCGGGTGTCTGTGCTGTTAGGTCCATGTGTCCCACAATATCTTCTGTGTCTGTGGTGTCATTCAGGTTGTATTGCCTTTTGTGGATTACATTTTTGTGGGGATCACAAAGAAAAAGTTAGGCTTTAAATTGAAAACATATTTGAAGATTAATAAGAGGATAGAATGGACAGTTAAAAGGCAGTGGTAGCCTGATTCTGAATCCTGAATATAAGGATGGGCAGGAAAGAACTAGATTAGAGAGTCAGAGTATGTGATGGTGGGTAGGCTAGTGGAAGAACTTCCTCTCCATCCTTTTTCTTTGTGCATACTCTAATATTGCTCTCAAGTACTGAGATTATTTCATCCCTGTTAAGCATGTAAGTGTTTTCCTGCTTCCTGTGCCGTTATCGCTCTTATGTCAGTGTGTCTGATGTCACAATGGCTAAGGGCTGAAGGTGGTGAATTAGGTCCCTGAATGTCTTCAATCGGGGTCTAGTCCTGGGAGTGACACTAAGATAGGGGTGAGAGAGGATGGAAGGAGAAAGAGGGAGGGGTGTAGAATGAGAGAAGGGGGGCCGCTGTGGCATAGCAGTATTGCTACAGGCCATAATGCAAACAAGAAATGTGTACCCCTTTTATACACAATTTGCTAGTACAAGACGGCTAGAACTGGGATACAGTGATCTCACACACCTCTGGGTGCTTGTTCTGTTAAACCTGCTTACAGGTACATACCTGTGAGGCAGGGAAGAGTAAAGAGGGAGAAGTAGGTAATGGCGGGAGAGAGGCAAGTAGTAGGGGCACACATCCAAGGAAGCATTAGAAGAGATCTGGCAATGAAACTGAAAGCTGTTTTGTATTGGAGTTTTGGTAGATGCAATGGAGGATGGAGGGTTTGCTGATAAGTGAATGGCACTTTAACATTAAGAATATAACTGCAGTATATTTGGAATTCTGATCACCACAAAGGCTGAATTGTCTGTCGGTGCTCAACCCCTCGACCTGCCTACCGGTTCCATTGAGCCGCTTGTCCTCTTACTATGTGCAAGCTGAATGTATGTGAAGAGAAACCTGAGGTGAGAGTGGCTCATCTGAGGGTCTAGAAATGCTCCTACAGTCTGCCTCCCTGGGGGGGGGGGGGGCAGACTGTAGAAACTGTAAAATCAAGTAGTACATTTTTTTGATATTCATAATCATTCAGCTTTAATAGAGACTGCTGTGTCAGTAAAATACCTGCATCTAGTAGAGGCAAATAAAGATAGTTAGATCATATTTTTTTGGAAGGCCAAGTTTTCTAGTTCATCAGGTTAGTGGTTGTGTCCTGGAAGGCAGGTAGGCCAGATACAAATGGGTTTAGCAAGTATTCATTAGGTCTGGCCAAGGTTACATGCTGGGCTTTGAACAGACGTGATGCCCTTATGTAATAGTATACATTACCACCAGATTATTGCTGATGTAGAACAGGGTTTTGTGGGGTGACATTGTGTAAGAGTGGCAAAAGCTCATACCCCTGGTGACTCGATATGACAGTATCTATACCTTAAATTGAGGTTTTGACATGCTGTCAGAGAGTTGTGCTAGCATGAGATTAGAAGTACTGCTGCATAGAAGGGAATAAAATGAATGTGTGATGAAAATACAAAAACAGATGCTACTCATCACTTGCAAATCAGTTCAATCCCAACATGAAAGGGACAGTCAATCAATTAAACTTTATCTGAATATTAAAAAATAGTCACAAATACATTATACAAACAACGATTAAAATATCCTTTAATTTCGGCATCTTGCAGCAGATAAAAAAAAAAACCCTACAGCAAAACAAACAACTTGCCTTTTATCACCTGCAAAAAGAATGAGGTAGGTTTACATCCTCTAAAATTGTATTTTATGAACAGAGGCAATACAAATGATTGTTTATATAAAAAATAAATGTTAAAAAAAGAAAAAAGTGCAGCAGATTTTGTTCAGAAATCATTCTAGCGAGAGACCTTTCCTTTTAAGAATTGACATATTCATTCAAACCTTGTCAGACTTTTTCCACAGAGTAAGTATCCTGAAATAAGGCCATCCTTCCAATGTTACTCCTTTCATTTTTAATGTAGTATATCCATGGGATCTGTTCTCCCTTATCACAATTCAGGCAGTCCAGGATTATTTCACATTTAAGTGCAGCGTTAGGATTGCTCCAAATATACAACACACGAGTAGTGGGGCGGGCTTATTAACGTTCTCAATATAGCTCAAGCCCAGTTCCTCATGGCAAAAAAAATAAGGACTTCTCGGGGGAAGGGGCATATAATGAATCTATTGTCCTATGTCTGTAAATTCTTTGCGTTATCATATCCCCAAACCCTTTGCAGTACAAAGCATTCAGCGCGCTAAGTGTTATAAACTTCCAATAACAATGCAGTTGGTTTAGAGCAAACACTAGACGCAAGATTGAAAACTGATGCAAGAGAGTGGTAGAATTTCTGGTGCCTAACTTATAGACACAATGACCAATTATTCCTAGAGTCAAAATCGACCCCCAAATAGAGAAATGCTGAACCTTCTTGATAACAGGTCTGTTAATGGAGACGGTACTCTGCTTAGATTTCTTGTTCCCACGAGTCATGATATATGATTTTGACAGATTAATTGCAAGTTCTAAATGCTCCATATAGGAGACAAAGGCATTTACCAATTATTTAAGGCCTGAAGGGGTACGGGACATTATAGGCATATAAAAGCATACCTATAGGATTTTCACCGATCATGGGCACATCCAGTCCCAACAGAAGTCCGGTAAGAATTAAGATGATTAATGTGTAACCCAAATACGATTGGGGACAGGATGCAACCCTGACGTACATACCTCTCTAAATTAAGAGTCTGTATAAATACCTTTATTCCCATATCTGACCTTGGCTGATAAGTACTCGTGCATTGCTGCTAGAAAATCAACTATGTAAATATTCAAACCCATCTGCAATAAGTGACTTCATAGTTTGGATCTATTAACAGTCAAACACCCTCGTGAGGTCCACGAATGCCAATTTAAGTGGACAGCGTTTAGCATGGTATATTTACTAAGAGGAAGGCCTAGACCGTGACTTCAATGCCTGAGGCAACAAACACTCCCGATGCCTTCTAGTCTCTTGGGGCCACATCGGTAAGGTGTAGAGGTTTTTATAGACATACTAAAAAGTTTACATCCTCGTAACCCGTAGGATTGCTCAGCAGGGGAAAAATAGGATAGGAATGCTTTTTTGAATGCCTCTCAAACACTTGCAATAGCTTATGTAAACATTTGCATCAGTTGATTTGTCTGTGCCTTTATAAATAGCACAGACAAGCAAATGTGAATCTGTCAAACCTGACCCTTCGGTAATCATGTTCAAAATGCTTAAGTAAACAACCAAAACCCTATTGGGGCAGTTTTCTATTTTGTGCATAGGCAGTGTGGTATATATTCTACAGGACTGGATTGATTTTAATAAGATTGATCCCTTTCTGTTGGCATGTTTTAAGCAGGTTATTGGATTAAGATGCTAAAAATGCGATTTTACGTGTATGATTCCGTCTTTAAGGGTATCTTGAGTAGTTCACTTTTAAGTAAGGTAATTGACCCCTTGTTTTTTCCTCTATTCCTCCAGAATTCATATACATCCCTGCTGTTGTCTGTGGCATCTTAGAGTACAGCCATTTTTTGACTTCTGCACCCAAATTTAGCTTTGTCAGATTTTTTCAAATGTTATATTCTCTTAAACATTGATAGTTAACTAGATCAGGGGGGCTTTTGTTCGCTGGGCATTTGTGACAACCCTGCCATCTCTGCACTAAGTATTCCTGGCGCCTGTCTCCCCTGCCGCCGCTGCAATTTTCGATCCCTGGCGCGGCCGCAGTGAGGGGAGAACCACAACCTCCAGCATCCCAAGCGCCAGGAAGCTGCACACGCCTCTCCCGTGACCGGAGGCGCATTTAAGGAGACGAGAGCTCCGGTGGAGTGGGGGCTTTTGTTCGCTGGGCATTTGTGACAACCCTGCCATCTCTGCACTAAGTATTCCTGGCGCCTGTCTCCCCTGCCGCCGCTGCAATTTTCGATCCCTGGCGCGGCCGCAGTGAGGGGAGAACCACAACCTCCAGCATCCCAAGCGCCAGGAAGCTGCACACGCCTCTCCCGTGACCGGAGGCGCATTTAAGGAGACGAGAGCTCCGGTGGAGTGGGGGCTTTTGTTCGCTGGGCATTTGTGACAACCCTGCCATCTCTGCACTAAGTATTCCTGGCGCCTGTCTCCCCTGCCGCCGCTGCAATTTTCGATCCCTGGCGCGGCCGCAGTGAGGGGAGAACCACAACCTCCAGCATCCCAAGCGCCAGGAAGCTGCACACGCCTCTCCCGTGACCGGAGGCGCATTTAAGGAGACGAGAGCTCCCGCGTCGCGGGATCGCGCGCGGGTCGCGCCGGGCGAAGCCCGGGACAAGGGCGGGCCCTCTGTAGCCCTCAGGAGCCGAAGGAGGCCGGGCCGGGCACACCCCCCTTAATTTTTGTCGGTACTGTTCACATACTTATTTATGTTTGTATGATATCGTTGGACTGTTGGACTGTGATATAATTTCTTCTAGTAGTGTTGTATATGCCCATACAGCGGTGTTTTATTTTTGTTTTTTAATTAAGTTACATTTGATATGGCTGATTGCGCTAATAGGGGTACACTTGATGGGTATTTATTGAAAATTCCCACGGGCTCAGATCGTGAGGCAACACTTGCTGAATTAAGAGTGAGGCGTCGCAATTCTATTGAATTAATTAAAAGTACGCCTCTAGTCACGAGCCCACAGCACTTGGTAAATACTCCAGCTGAGAGTGGGTATTCACCTAATGATACTCCACTCCCTCCTGGTAAAATTGATTCAATTGTACAACCCCAAAGTGTATGTGTTGTTGAGACACTAATTGATTTATCCCCAACTGTTTTACATATATCCTCGAGCCAAATGGCTGAATTAGCAGTTTGTAATGGGCCTCCACAAGCTGGTAAGACCCCATCCCACAAGGTTAATTCATCTAGGAAATTCAAATTAATGGGTCCCTTGCCTAATAAACGGAGAAGGATAGATCCTGATTTGTCAAAGAATAGAAAGACAAAAGGTAGCCGTAATTCTGGCATGTCAATCACTGATAATGATCCCACTCATTGTGCAGCCAATTTATCTTCTCCTGGTAAGCTTACATCCTGTCTTTTAAATAACATAAATGTTGAAGAGTTAATGGGCAATATAGATCAGTTATTGAAATCTCTTTTACTACCTGTTGTCGACAGTTTAAAAGTAATTGAAAAAAGGTTGGAGAAAGTGGAACTCTTTATAACTAGTAAAATGGAATCAATTGTGGGTCTTTGTACATCGCACACAGTTCCTTCCGTTGGATCAGGCGTTGCAGAAACACCTTATATTGCCCCACGTCTAGAGACCACTTCCCAAGCTCAGTCGAGTACCAGCAAGATAACTCGCACAAATGTAGACGGTGATACAATGCAACCCACTACTTCGAAAAACACCAGTAATTATTTGGGAGATAATGTTTTGCCACAAAATGGCCCAACGAGTGACAGAAAAAGTCACAAGCCAGCTCCTATTGTCAAACCACACCGAGCTTCCTTTATTAACTTGCCACCGGAAGCTGTCCCCCTTGTGGTAGTTCTTGCGGGTGTTCCTACCTTAAAAAATGACATAACAGAGGGTTATTCTCAGTTAAAAAACAAGGTGATTCATTGGCTCTCCCAGAACCGCCCTCTTCCATCACATATTAACGGGGATATTCTTCATGTACGACGTTTACCCTGGTTGGGAAATACACAAAAAAAGATAGATGGTGATATTATTTTAATTAACTTCAGGGATCCCAGAGCTGTCAGTCATATTCTTAATTGGCATACTAATTACACGAGATCTAGTATTACTACTTGGGAACTGACCTTTTTTTATCCTAGAAGTGAGATAGTTCCCAATATTAATTTTGAGGCGCCACATCTTAACCAATTTAATCCTCCTATCCCGCTGAGAAATCGTTATGAGGCACTAGCTAGTCTTGAGGATGTGGACTGACTCGTTAGCCCTAAAGCCCCCCCTTTGGCTCTAGAACAGTCATCCTCCGTGACACCTCTAGCCTTCAGTGACCCAAGCGAGCTAGTATTATTACAAGTAAGCTCAGATACTTTTAATGGCCATCCCCCTGCCCCAGATATTCTACCACCTGTTGACAGCTTGGTGGGTATTAAGACAGTTCTGGGGAACCTACTCTCCTGGAATATTGCTGGCCTATCCTCTAAAATGGATTCTGAGGATTGGATAGCTTTTATTAATCGTTATGATTTGTGCATATTCCAGGAGACTTGGCTTTGCGAACCTCTTTTTGTGCAGGGATACCTGAATTATTCGGTACCTGCACTAAAGGGATCGAGAGGAAGATCAATGGGGGGACTAACCATATGGGTCCGTCAGACTCTAAAACTAACCATTAAAGTTGTAGAGACTAATAATCGAGATATCCAACTAATCAAAGTGAACCTAGAAAATTTAGGTATGCTGGATATTTATAACATCTACGTCCGGAGTAACAAGGGAGGGAGTCTAGAGACTCTAACAGTTTTGAGCAGCCTTCTTGACACCCACTCTCCAAATAACAACATTGTCATTGCTGGCGATTTTAACAGAACATTTGAGCCACTGATTAATGAAGACAATCTTTTCGGGGAGGAAGAGGATAGCCAATGGGGAGTCCCCAAACTAGAGCTCAAACCGGTTGCACGGTGGACCAGTGACGTCATAGCTTTAAACTCTATCTGTTATGAGAAGGGCTTAAGAGCTCTGAATGGAAGGTCCACCAGTGACAGGAATGGAGCCAATACGTTTGACAATGGGCGTTATAGTAGTCGAATTGACTACGTTTTATGTAGTCTTAGTCTGTGGCCCTCAATAAGCGACATGGAGGTTGTTGTGAGAATTGAGAGCGACCATAATCCTTTGTGTATTAGACATAAATGGTGGTCCCTATCTAATATGCACGCTGGTTTTCCTGAGCTGGTTCCTCCTGCGATCGTTCCAACTAACGATCTACGCAGATTAAAGTGGGAAAAGATAGCAATTAATTCTCAAATTATTGCTGACATATCTGACAAGGTCGACGAAGCAATGCTGGCAATTGAGCTCTCTAACTCACTTGACACCGGTTTAGAAACGGTAGAAGGAATACATAACACTCTTTTTTCCACAATTAAAAATCATTTCCTTAAACCTATAAAAAATAACGGAGCTAGAATCGTTAAGCCTGCCAAGTGGTATAATAAACAATGTAGAGAAGCTCGCTTAGCCTTGGGTAATGCTATTAAAGGTGGTATACCCCTAGTAATTCAATCAGCTAGAAGGGATTATAAAACCAGCATATCAAAGGCTAAGAAAGCATGGGACGAACACCATTGGGCCGAGTTACTGGTAGCCAGTAATAAACGGGACTCCCGGTCTTTTTGGCACATTGTTAGGTGGGGAAAATCGGGTTTTCCAGAAACCCCATATAATAATGTGCCTGAGGAAGAATGGGTGACATTCTTCAGAGCACAGTATGCTAACCCAAATAGTTTTAGCCTGGGGCTAGAAACTATAGTAGAACAACCCCAGGAAACTTTTTTTAGTGTCTCTGAAATCTTGAAGGCCCTTGGTTCAGTGGCAAGTGGGCGTGCCCCTGGTCTTGATGGAGTGCCAGCGGATTTATTTATTAATGATAAAGAACGCTGGAGTAAGTACATTCACCTACTCCTGAATGCCATTGCCTTGGGCGCGCCGGTACCCACTTCCTGGCAAGGTGCAATAATCATTCCCATTTTCAAAAAAGGTGACCGGTCTAAGCCAGGCAACTATAGGCCAATAAGTCTCATAGACACTATACAAAAAATTGTGGGACGAGTTATTGTCAATAGGCTCCTGGATTGGGCGGAGGAGTTTAATGCTCTTTCACCCTTCCAGGCAGGTTTCCGACGCTCTACTAGTACAGTCGATCAGGTTTTCCGATTCACACTGATACAGTGGAAAACCGTATTGCTAGGCGGGGGAAGTCTTTATGCGGCTTTTGTTGATTTAAGGGCCGCTTTCGACCTTGTCCCTCGTTCTATGTTATGGGCGGTACTTAAGAAGCAGGGACTCCCAAACGAATTATTATCCCTCATTATGAGACTTCACGAATCCAATTATGCTAGAATTCAATGGGGGGGGATGGGATCGGTAACCGCGGATTTTCCGGTTGAAAGGGGAGTTCGTCAGGGCTGTTCGATGGCTCCTGTACTTTTTACATTATACATCAATGACGTTGTGGGCCGCTTGCTCTCAGCCCAAGTGGATGCCCCTTTTTTAGCAGGGACTAAAATCCCTATTTTAATGTTCGCTGATGACACGCTCATCCTATCGAAAACTCCCAGTGGTCTACAGCATGCCTTGTCAATCTTTGATCAATTTTGTGGGGAGTATGGCTTAGAGGTTAACACTGCCAAAACCAAGCTTATGATTTTTAACCCCCACCGAAGTTTTAAATCTAAAATTACTTTGAACAATCGTCCGTTAGAGGTAGTGAAAACCTTTACATACCTAGGTATTCATATATCTAAAGAGAAGACCTGGCGGAACCATATTGATCTGGCAATACTCAGGCATAGTCAACTCTCTGGTGCCATCTGCGTAGAGCATAGGAAATCCTTAACTAAACCTATTAAACCCGCCTTGCAGATTTATGAAGCAAAGGCTTTAGGCTCCGCGCTATACGGCGCTGAGCTTTGGGGTTTTGAAAAGGTGGCTGCACTTCAAACCTCGGAGAATAAATTTCTCAGGGCTATAACTGGTGTTCCCAAAAGCACCCCGTTATTGCCCCTAAGATATGATTTGGGTATAAGTGCAGTCACAGATTTAGTTAAGTTACGGCCAATAATTTATTGGCACAGGTTGTGGACTACCCCTGTACTGAAACATTATGCCGAGGGTTTTTTAGATATTATGAGCTCCGATGTTTACCACAAAATTGGATGGTTGAAATTATTAAAGACATCCCTTATTGAGCTTGGTATGTCCCAACTTTGGGAAGATCCAATGAGAGCAATCTTTCCCTCCAAAAATATTCTAAAAAGTGCTTATTGGGAGATGGTTGCCTCTCGACATTGGAGAAGCTCTAGCGCTGGTTCAATGTCTGGTGAATTTTTAGAGGCAAAAATGTATCCCTGTTTAGAATCGTACTGGGACACTATTACCAGGCCTGGAGATAGGAAGCTCCTCTTCCAACTCCGAGCAGGTGCACTCCCACTTAAATCTCTGACATCTAAGTGGAATGGTGGATCCTGTGACACCTGCCCTGTTTGTGGTATTACTAAAGAAACCATCGGCCATTTTTTATTTTCCTGTAATCGCTATGCGGCACCAAGGCGCATTTGGTTATCCCCAATGTGCAAAAATCTTGGGACAGTTAGCAGCACTGTGGCCCTGCGTATCATACGCACCAGCACTTTGACATGGGTTTTAATAGCCACTGCAAAGTATTTAGGTTGGGCGTGGTCAATTAGAAGGAGATTGCTAGGTACTTAACTACTCTCCCAATTACTACAGAGACTGCTAGTTACTGACTATTCTCTGTCATGTTTTATTCTCGTGTCTTATCAGCCGTTTTAGAACTATTTTAAACCATGGTTTTTAATTATTTTATTCTTATTAATATAGGTAGAACAGTACATGCATATAGGATTAAACATTTCAGTTAATAATTTTTTCTTCCATGAAGTGTGCTTTGTAATTGATGTCATCGATGAAATTTAATCTTGTTTTAAATTGTATGTATTTGTGTTTGTTTATTGTATTGTGCTTTGGCTTTTATGAATGAAATTCGAATAAAGCATACTCTGACTGACTGACTGAACTAGATCACCTTTACTGGGGCCATTAGTCAATAGAGCCATTTAGCATACAGAGCTAGTGAGCAGGCTCTTTGCTGCCTTCTTGTGAAGCAGTTGATACACTAAAATAGTGCCTAATTTTGTTTTATTCTGCTTACATGTATTCTATTATGGGGTCTCCCTGCAGGGTGTTCTAAAGGTTGTCAGTTGCTGCTAGACTCCTGACTGAGCAGCTGCTTTTAAAGGTGCTCCAATAAATCTGCAAGACTACCGTGCAGATTGTCTTTGTTTTTGTTCTCCAAAAGTGTTGACAAGAATGGGATCTGGCGTTTAAGCAACACCCAATGAGGCAGGTGTGCTTGTGGGCGGTCCCGTACTATGTAATGTTTCTCTGCTGCAGTATGTGCTTAAGAATACTAGAACGTATGACTCAGCAGACCTTCCTCATTTGCCCAGTTCCAACCAAGGCTTTTGTCTTTTAGCCAGACTTTTAACATTCTAGGAAACAGAGTTAGACATGGAGAACGCAGACAGGTATCAAACTGCAGCAAACTTGAAAATCCTCTGCCTGACTGCCTCATTTGTGGTTGTGTCTTCTTGTACGCATCGAGCAGCTTAGACCCTTGTCCTTCAGCCCTGCTCCTGAAATTCACTGCTTCCTTTTTGTTTGCCCAGCTGTGGTATCTGTGCGTCACCCACGTCAGCGGCACTGTAGACAACAGCAGAACATTGTAGAATAGATTAGAACAGTGGAACCTTCTAGAATGTAGAGTGAGGAACCTGCGCACTCCACAACTGGCACTTGGAATGCTATAGCTGAGGTGTATGGAATAAACCTGAAGCTTCTCTTCACTCTCTGGTCTGCTTATTGAGTAACCCTCTTATCTTGCATTGGACAGTGGTGACGCAGACGGGATATTTTCAGGTACACCTCAACACGCACTCGATGCAGCAGGAAAACGAAGTGATACCACTCTCAGGTGCTGATGGGTGTTCAGGGAAGTACCCTGGTCAAAGGATCACTGTGTCAAACTAACTCTGGTATGCATGGAGTACATTTGCGGATGGTCACTGGCTGTAAGCCTGAGCAGCAAATAAGTGGCTACTGGTGGAGTTCGCAGTGGTGACTTAACAGTTGTCTTGATGTGACCCCTGTTTACCGCTTGAGTTATTGACTTGGGAGAAAACTGTGTGTCAGAAGGATGTGGCCATTTTAAACTCTGCCGAGTGTGTTGACATTTGAGAGAGAGTTAACTGACTAAACTCTCCGCTCCTGATGTCCGCGTGAAGGGGCCTGCGGCTCTCTGACGAGGGTGCACACTGTAAATGAGGAATCCCCTCCCATTGTATGAACCTAAGCGGCTGCAAACTTTTGGAAGCATGTTTGATGACGCATACATGCAGCAACAAACTTTTGTGATTGCAAAGAGTTCACCACCATTAACATTCCTTACTCGCGGGGGGCGCGTTGAATATGAGAATCGGTCACAGAAGCAGCTACAAACTGATGTGAGCATGATTAACGCTGCGCACAAGCAGCTATGAACTGGTGTGAGCATGAGGGATACACCACCGTTAACTTGTTTTGAACGCAGTGCAAGTAGAAGAATTAAGCGCTCAGTAACCCGAAGTAGGGTCCCGCTCCAGTAGTACATCACACTTTCCTTAAATCTGCCTTCTTGGGTGCAATTGGCATCCTTGTTTCCGTGGGGTTTTGTGTGAGCCTGGAGGGAGGAGCATCTGCAATTAGTCTTGGGAAGACGTTCTGTGATAACGTCATCTACTGCCTGGACATTGTCATGTTGTATCCTTAGCCTGCAAGGAGCACTAGGCACATTGATTCCAGGCTTCAGAGCCCTCTCCTGTCTAAACAGAGTCAGCCCCTCTTGGATGCAGTTGAGGAACACCACGCTGATTTTGGCAGTGATAAAAAAGAACAGTAACTAAGTGTGTGAGTACTTTGTACTTTCCCATATACTGCCCATACTTGTTTGTGAGGGTAGAGGGGTTGAAGAAAGTGAGGTGTGGGATAGTTTGTGACATCAGAAATAAGTAATGAGTATGCAAATTGTTACTTTTCCCCCATTCTTTTTACCATCACCTGGGAAACCACCAATGATGTGGGACAAATGTCTTTCACAATTATTCCATTGTTTGTTGGCCCAAGTTGGGTCTAGAGAGGAAGATTGCACTATTGAAGCATTGTCTAAGAGCAGAGGGACAAGAACTGATAGAGTATCTACCTGATCTGAGTGCTCATTAATTTAGGGGGTAAAATGAAGATGAAATAAGTATTAGGGAATTAGATAATCTTTTCCTTCCTAGGATCAGTACAGTCATGGAGCATAATGATTCTGGAAAGTGCTCACAAAAGGAAGGAGAAACAGAAGAGGAATTTGTGTCTGAGTACCATAAATTGGCCGCCTCGTGTAAGTTTGAAGCAACAAATGATGAACGCATCATGGACCAATGTTTGTTAAATTGCAAAATATAAAGTGTACAGGAGGAACTTTGGCTAAAAGATGATCCTCCCTTGGGGATATATTGGTTGTCGGAACACAAGTAGAGCACATGATGAGATGTGTGAAAGAAATTAAGAATTACAGGAATAGTATGGAAAATGTACAAATGGTTGAGGATGAGGCAAAAGAGTAAACAAGTAGGGAAGGGGTACTCCTATGACAAAGGGCAGGAGGAGTGTCTGCTCCTTCAAGGGGCTATGCTACAGATGTTGGAGAGTTGGCCACATGGAAAACAGTAAGGAAATCCCAGCAATGAAACCCTTATTATATAAGTGTGGGAGGAAGTAGGTATGGTAGCAAGAAACCTGAGAAACAAGGTTTGTCTGAGTTGGGCAAAGAAATTGTTCTGCATATGACTGATGGAGGGTGTAGTAACCCCAAAGATGTGGTAAGGATAGAAGACATTGAGGTTGAGGTCATGTTTGATTCATGCTCTAGACGAACAATAATCTCAGAGGAGGTATTTAATAGACTGTTCAAGAAACAGATTCAGCTACACAAAATGGATATATACCCTGGAGGGTATGGTGACCAGCCAATAAAGATGATTGGATACTTTGTGGGAAACATACAGCACAAAAGCAGATATACAGTAATCAAAGTTTGTATCATGTAAAGAAGATAACATTTTAGGATGGCCAGCACAAAAAGACGAAGGAGTTTATCTAAATCCCAATGTTGAACCTCAAATACTGATCCAGGATGTTTACAAGGATGATGAGGTGAGATCTGATTTTGAAAGAGGATATGCTGAAGAGCTAGAAGGATTGTGCAAACTGGATCTAATAGAACCTGTGGAAGCAACTGAATGGTTGGAACCCATCGTAGTGGCGAGAAAAGCTGACCGCAAGATTTGCCTGTTTGTTGACCTTGGGGCCCTCAACAAAGAGGTAGTTGTTGAAAAGTTTCCATTACCGAACATAACTGAGATGGTCACAACAGTAGCTGGAGTAAAACTCATCTCAACATTAGATCTTGCATCTGCCTATTACCAGATCCACCTACACCCATCTCTCAAGAGCTCACTGCTTTCATCAAACCCATGGGGGCATACAAATTTAAATGCATGTCGTTCGGTCTGGTATCGGTGGCAGCGGTCTTTGAGAGCCATGTCTAATATACTGTCTGGAATTCCGAGGGTCTTCTGTTATCAGGACAATGTGCTGATATTTGGAAACTCTCAGGCACAACATAAAGAAAGACCCGGGCCCGATTAAGAGTTTGACAGTCCATAGGACCGCCACACTCGCTGTGGAGGTGTGGAGGTGTGGTGGTGGTCGTAGAACTCAAGGGGACCGCCACAACCACCAGGGATCCGCTATGCCTAGCGGGCTTGCGGTGGTCTGGTGAAGCAATATGCTTGGTGGTGGTGCTGCAGCACTGCCAAGGATCTTACGAGTTTCCCCACCCCCAGCCTTTTCATCGCGGTGAGCCTGCCATGAAAAGGCTGGTGGTGGGGAAACAAACGGGGGGTCTACAGGAGATGCATGCAGGGGGGCACATGTTGTGGTCCCTTGTCTGCATGCACCCACTTTCCTGCATGGGATGGACTGCACAGTCCATGCCGTGCAGGAACGGCCTTAGGCGCTCTCATTGCGGTGCCTTTTTAATAGGCACCTCAATGGGACCACAGTGCCTGGCAGACAACGAGGAAACTCGTAATCTGGTGGGCGGGTAGCGGTGACTTTAGCAGTCTGGGAGTGGGGCACTGGCATGGCGACACGCTTCCAGACTGCCAAAGTCGTAATCAGGCCCTTAGACAGGTTTTGGACAGAATCAAAGAGATTGAAAGAGTATGATCTTACCGTATGAAAAGATAAATGTAAACTTCAGTGTACAGAAGTAACTATCTTGGGCATAAATTCACTTCTGAGGGGGTAAAACCAAAGCAGATCTGGTAAACACCATAATAAAATTAGCGGCACCCAGAATCAAAGACGAGCTGAGATCCTTTTTAGGAATTATATCACATAATAGTAAATTCATAAGCTACTTTGCCAGCCGAATGTGTCATATATGCAAATTGTTGAAAAATAGGATGCCCTTTGAGTGGGATGGTCATTGCAAAAGAGAATTTAAAGATTTTAAGAATGCCTTGACCACTGCACCTAGAGTTCTAAATATTTTAGATGAAAGTGAATTACCAGCCAAGTTTGCTCTGCAGTCTGTTAGGTATCCTGGACATCAAGTTTTGTGACAACTATACTCACCATTAAAAAGTTGGTTGTCGAAGATAAAGGAGGACCCTGCATGTCATGTAATTTTGACATAAGGTTCTTAGGGTCAGCTGAGTTTTACTCCTAATTAGTTCAATATTTTGCTTGCAAAACCCACGAGATTCCTCCGCTTTTGAAGAATAAACATAAATTCATATGGAATGAACACTTGCAAAGGGTATTATGTGCTGTATTATCCCAAATGGAGGATGATGGCAGAGAAGTCACGCTTGTGGTTGCCTCACGAGAAATTTCAGTTGGTCATAGAGAGGGAGATATAGGCATTTACATGGGGGGTGTTACTTCACAGACTATGTGTAGAGATCTTAGTTCATTTTTCTCATCTACAATAAACACATTATAAGATAATCCCACCAGTCGTTTATCTAAAGCTGCTCCCTGCGTTGCCAGAATGTCTGTGCAGTGTTCGACTTCAGTTATAAGGTGCAGTATCTGCCAGGTGTAACAAACTGAGTAGCAGATTTCAGCAGAGTAGCTTTGCTCCTCAAGTTATGCCCAATAGGATGATTGGGAAGATTTTGCCATAGCTTGTGCTGCATTAACATTACAAGTGCCATCTCTATGAATGAATGAATGGTTAGAAGGGTATGCCAGAGATGATGTTTAAGAAAAAAAGTGTGTTCAGAACTGTTGGATATATATATATAAAACAAGATTACAGGATAGGTTATTAGCCTTCTGGGTAGTGAGAAGCTATGCATCAATTGGTAAGGTATGATATTTGATCAGACATAAATGAATAATTCTTCCACTTCGCTCAAAAAGCAAGATTTTGTGTATCCGTCATGAATGACACCCAGGTTGCATAGAAAAAAAGAAGGGTTAAGGGAAATTATTGGTGGCTAGATGTGGACTTGAATGTTGAGAATGTGAAAGTGGGTACTGATTGTTGTAGTACAGATAAATTGCAAGTCACCTCCCTTCTGCCCTTGCCATCTCATTGCATGTCCTGATTCCCCATGGATATCATTTGCTCTTGATAATATACAATCGACAGTTAAATCAATCATTGCACTCTTGGATTTATTTGCAAAGTGTTCAGAATTTAGCGCTGTTAATTCTGCAGATGCTGCTAGTGTTGTAAAATTGCTGCTGAGTGAGGGTCTTCCTAAGTATTTATGTTGGCTAGCAAACCCTAATTTGTCTCTGGCATAGTAAAGCCAATAGGTCTCTAAAGTGAGACCCATAGACTTTTCCAAGTGTTCAGCTGTGTTTTTTAGGTTTATGTTTGTGAATGTGGAGGCTGTAAGCGTGCCAGCCCCCAATACTAGTACCAACATACCCAAGTGTGAACGCTCTCACAATAAATAAATAAATTGATCGTTTTTTTTGGGTGACCTCTCTTCTGGAAGACAATTCTTCCCTATGGTCAAGTGACCGTTCAGCATGCATAATGTTTTAGTTTCGCCTCTGTGTTTGCTATGTAAAGAGCTGTCATCTTCAAGTTGGCTGCAAGTGTGTCCTTTTGAGGTGTGATTGTGTTTTGAACAGCTATGACTCAGAAGGGTTGGAATGGCAACACTGGTAAGCGCGAACTCTGGAATTCCTTGCCATAGTCTTGAGTTCAAATAAGACCAAATGAACTGAATGTAATCAAAATAGGTGAGTTATAGGCAAGGATCGTCCACTCGTTTTCCTTCCTTGCCCCCTGGCGAATCCTCAAGAGATTATGGGCCAATGAAGTTGTACCTGCAAACAGACCCCACACACAACGAATTTTACTTTCCAACTACATCTCCTACTAGAAAAAGTAACAAGCTAGGTTTATTTACAAATGAAAGTTATGGTGTTTAAGTGTTTGTGTGTAAAATTATAGAAAATACTTAGCACTGACGGTAAAAAAGCAAAGTAGTAAACTTTTGTATACAAAAGTAAAACTTTCCAACATATCAAATCGAAAGCTGTAATCACTGTGCCAACAATAGTGGGAGACCGTATCCTATCTTGGTACTAGTTGAAAAACCCCTGATGTTATTTTGCAGTAACATTGCGGTAAGTCGAAGGCTGTGCTGGAATTGCAGCCTTTACGAATTGTAGGCCAAGAGCTGTTATTGTTCTCGTGTCTAATTATCTTGCTGATGAAATGAGTCTTGGGAAGGATTAATGCACTGCGCTGAACATGTCTACACTAATTACAGGGCTCTGCTGGATAAGTATAATGCAAAAACAGCACATGCCACCTCCAGTATTCTTGAAAATACTCCCTCCAGCTACACAAAGAAATTAGAAATAGAAAAACTGTTCGTGTGAACTACTGATTAACTTGCAAATGAATACCTGCCTATCCCTGGTTGTGATTGTGGTCCGCTGTTCTAATTTTGTATATTTTCCTTACATAATTGTTGTGTACCCTGTGCACTTTAACAATATTTGTGAGTTGGGAGGCATTATTGTTTGACTTCTCAGTCACAGTTGCAGTAAAAAAGTTAAAGTACCCCTGTGTTCATCTCCAAGACATCTGCATTGTATTGTTTGCTATATCAAAGCTGGCTACAGTTATATATATATTTTTTCACATTTTTGTATTAGTAAAAGTGCAATTTCTAAGAGCCTAGGCACAACATTCTTGGTCTTCAGTTAGTATGGAGGATGCAAGCTGCTGGGCCGCTCAGCTCAGCTCGGAGCAGGAAGCAAGGAGGAGGCCCCGTTGCTGTTGCAGTTACTCGCCGTGGCTGACTGCGACTGCGGGCCCCCCCGCATTAGCCCTCTGATAAGGGGGGGAGCAAGTCAAACCTGCTGTCCCGTCCAAGGCCTGCGGTCACAGTCACTGGCTGTGGCTGACTGTGGGCCCCACTGCCTAGGCCCTCTGAGAAGGGGGGGGGGGGGTATAAGCTAGCCTGGACTAGCCTGCTGTCTCTCGCCGACTGCTGTGGGTACCACACGGCTTTGGCACGATTTGGCTGGAGCAGACCTGAGAAAGATGGAGCCCCAACAGCTGTTGGGCTGGCCTGGACCCGATCTTTGAAGATCTGAGATAAGCCAGAGGTGTGACAGCTTGTCAGGCTGGTCTGGACCCGGTCACAGGAGGCTGCAAGAGCCCAGGCTGAGGTGGTGGCTCATCAAGTGTCTAGCGTCCTGGCAGAGTCAGAGACCAGAAGCCAGGAGGAGAGCTTAGGGACAGCGTGGTGCTGGTTCCCTATAGCAACCTGAGACTACCTACCAGTGGACCCCCACCACAAAGAATCACTAAGCCAAAAGGGGGTGAGCTGTAAGCGAGTGGGAAGGGTGCGGTGGGAGCTGTGGTTAGTGCCCCCCCAGAGAAACCGAAGTGACCTGACCTAGGATCGGGTGCGGTTTGGGGCTGTTGAAAAGCGTCCCCCCAACTTGCCTCCCCACTATCTGCCGAGGAGGCCAGATAAAGAAGTAAAAGTTGGCATTGGGAGGAAACTGAGGCCACCCCCACACCCCCCCCCCCCGCACACCTCACCCAGCAGGATTTGAGGACACTGAGCATGTCGAGGGACATAGTGAGTGACGTAGAGGAGGCAAATACCAATGGTCATACGGTCAGGAAAAATCAGGACAAGTACCCAGTCTATCCAGAGGAAAAGAAAGCGGGAGATAGCTCCACTGGAGACCCCTCTACCACACGGCATTAAGAGGAGAATGTCAGCAGAAACGAACACAGACATCAATGCTTAGGCCAGCCCTATGGCAGCCACACTAGATATGCCGACCTTGACAGCCACAGCAGCCACCGATGGTGCTGGAGAGATGAGGAAGGGGTGTAGAGAAGCAAGGGATACAAATACGGATAAAAGTCGCAAACATCTGATTTGTTTTCTTCCCTTGGCCAACAAGGATGAAGGGCTCGTGGAAGGGCAAGGGACACCCAGACCCCTAGATCAGGATTCAGAATCCCCAATGGATAGCCCTTCAGACATGGGCAGGGGGCAGTCACTGCTACAACTACCCCGAGTCCTAACGCCAGCAGTCCTCATCCTGAAAAGGGCCAACTTCGCAGAAGCACAAGTATTGGTGGCGAGTCCTGTAACAACAACATCCCCAGGGATGGGATCGTCATACGGTTTCTCTGGGCTGCAGGGACCAGATCACCCCGGAATGCAAGTAATCCCTGTAAACACCCCCGAACACCGATGCAACCAGACATCCGGATTACAGAGGCCTTTCATGCAAGTTTAATTACATTTTTGTTCCCTTTCCAGCCTTTAAGGCATGAGCAGATGCTAACACTAGCTGAATTCGCACATCGGAAGGGAGGCAGTGAGCCAACTCAAGCATCACTGTATAAGTGAGGTAGCGCTCAGCTCTCCAGATGGAAGGGGAGCAGAGCCCTTGGCTACCTCATATGCAGAAGACCAAAGTCCAGGGCGCTCAAGGAGGGCCAAGAGTCCAATTGGGGTCGCTTCTGACATTATCTGCTTTTGGAAGGCAGGATTGAATACAGTGCAAGTGACGGTGGAAGTACTGAATGATCACACTCACAAAATGGATATACGATTAAACAATTTATGAACCTACACCTCCTTAAAATAAACAGTAGCAAAAGAGGGACACATACATAAGTGTTTTGCAGAATTAAGCAGTGCGTTTGACTTGGTAAACCACGCAAAGGTTTGGAAAACACTCACTAAGATGGATGCTCTGACTAGGAATATTACATTCCTGTCACATCTGTAGTCTTATTTGACTGCTCGGGTACATTATGGGCCTAAGCAGGAATGTACCTCCCACTTTAAGGTCACACGTTGGACTTGCCAGGGGTGTGTTCTTGCCCCCCTGCTCTTCTCATTTTATATCAATGGGGTGTATGAGAAATGACACAAAGTGAAGGCTGATGCTCCTCGGGTCAAATCGCCCAGTCCCAATCTTAATATACGCAGACGATGCGGTTCTGTTATCCCAGACTCCAGCTCTTGATTGATAATTTTGCTTCCTATATGGAGGATACAGATATGGAAACTAACTTAAAGAAAAAATTTACTATGCTATGTGGACATGGGAGGGCCAAAAGAAGGTTACATCATATTAGGAAGAGGTATATACAATTGATCTGTGATTGAAGCTGAAGAAAACAGCTGCATACAGAAAAATTGAAATTTTTAAGTTATAAAAGCCCTTTTTAGATTTGCGTCTAAAATAGGCAATAAACCAATTCAGAGAACTATTAATTCTATATAAAAATAAATGTCTTCCGAGGGTTCGTTATGGGGCTCCCCTGTGTGGTTGGGTAAATTGTGCTCTCACACAAACCACAGAGAACCTGTTTTTAGACAGACTATTGGCCATACCAAAGTCTTGTTTGTCCTATATCGTCCATAAGGAAGTGACAGTACCATTTTTAGGTCTCGCCTAGCTTTGTTGCGCACATGCATAGCTCGCTCGTCGAGATTTATTGTAAATGAGGAGTTTGAGAGGGCATGAAGCCCCGCCCCTTATTCCCATTGGCTTGCATCACCGTTTATGGTAAACGGTGACCTGCCATTGGAAATAAGCTTTCTGGGTTGCCTCCCTTCCGCTTTTTTGTCCGGCCCACCCGGACTGGCTCGTCTGCTTTCCGTGTGTCGCAAATGGATTTCTTATCTTTAGGAGGCGTCATGTGTACTGCACGCTTCGGGCTTCCTGCAACCACGCTGCCTTCACACCTGGAGCACACGCCAGTCGGTTCTCTCATTGGTTAGCGACTGGAACAATATCAATTAAAGAACAGACCAGGCAGTGTTTGTTTATTCTTCTGCGCGGTACCATGCATGCTTTCACTTTCATTATTTCTTCAGCGGGCCATGCACTTTCCGTTTTACATGGCGGGCCACACACCACTCCTGGAATACTTTCCTTCATGAATAATGGCAGGCGATTATTGTTTTTGTTACAATCTGGATAGCGCTGGCCTGCTACAGTATTTGAGTGAAAAAATAACGCTTTTGGCGTGGCGCTGATTACTATGCAGTAGGAATAGTAACAGTGAGTGCTTAGTTGGTTTGCATTCGGTTAGCTGCAGTACACCTATATGTAGTTAATTACAAGACAAAGGCACATGATTTAATGAAGTATTATATATAGCGCCTCAAATCATAAGGACGAAATCAGTTACAAGAATGACCATGTTACCGTCCGATCGCTTTTGTAAGTTGCTCTTTGAAGAGCTGCATAGATGCAGATAAATCAATTGATGAAGGTATGAATGAACTAACGCTTTTTGTAACGCAAAGTGCACCGCGATAGGCTTACTTTACAATGCATGGCCGCTCGTGCATAGAAACAGTTCATTACACCTCACATGGTGTAGACTTGTTGCCGGAAAAGGACGAATGAATTAGCGAGTGGATATTTTTAAAAACCGCAACATACCGTGCACGTGGACCCGCTACAGCCAAAGCTCGGCCACTCGCTTCATTTGTGCGCGTTGTTACTCCCCACGGCGAGCTAGCTGGCCAGAGGGAGGCACAAGCCCCGCCCAGCCATCCCAGCCCTCTCGGTGCTGGCCAATGGCATGTGGGCGGTCTGCTCCTGGGGGAGAAGGGAGGGTTCTAGGCTCGCGCCCACGCGGGTTGTCTGTGGGCTCAGCGCGAGACAGTATTAACTGCAAACCGTGAGGCAGGCAGGTCTGGGACACGAGCGAGCGCGTCTCCTGCTTCCCTCCAGTGCATGCATGCGAGAACAGACAGCAGTGCAGTCGTACCTCTGGGATCCAACCCGGGACCTGCTGCACCTCGCAGAAGGCAGAGTGGGAGGAGGGTCCAGACCCCGCCAATGCTGTGTGTGTGGTGTTTGTTGCCCGTGGATTGACTTTGGTGCTGGCACCTAGAGGAGTTGCTCTGGTGTATGTCCTGTCGTGATCTGCAAGGTGGGCACCCGGCACAGTTTCAGCCTTCTTTAAAGTGTCACTGTGCCCCTCAGGCCACCTTATCCTTCCCCTGGGTGAGCGGACTGCGGTGATTTGCCCTGCCTTTAAAGCTGCACCGTGCCAGGCGCCTGGGGTCTCAAGCAGGAGGACCCCAATGTGGGAGAAACCACTCTGCCCCTTCAGTATCGCGATGGATTTAACCCAGATCTTTTGAATGGGGGAGAATGTTTGCATTGTCAGCATTCCGTCCATCATTTGTTTGCTGTAACACCTTCAGTATTGTGGGCATGCAGTTAGGGGAAGAACTGTTAAGAAATGGGAGGGGGCGTTTGTTTGTATCGTTCTAATCTCATCACCCCCCACCCTGGGAAGAAACACGGAGAAGCTAATCCCACCTTAACTCTTTCACGAGTTGGGTTTTCTCTCTTATTGAGTACAGGCGATAAGGGCACAATGGTTCCCAAACAATCCCGGCCTGCGGGCTCTCGATCCCTCCTGTCAAACATTTCTTTGATGCTGTCTGACTGTTCCCTAACTCTCGCCCTTCCGGTTCCTGGAAAGCTGCTGGACCACCTCTCCTCTCCCTGCCTGTGTATGTGCATGAGGTCTTTCACGGTTTCCCCCTGGCTTTCATCCACTATATGCCAGTCTGCAATGTTTTCGTTTTATTCCAATAAGAGATTTTGTTTTAAAAGTCGAATAATACCAATTGTCGTTGTATTTGCACAGGGGGTGTTAAAGCAGTGATACAGCTGTGGCGCTCTTTGTTAAAGGCATTGGTGAAGTTAAGGTGAAGTTAAGGTGCACGTTACTACCGCAGAACGTTCATGCTGTCTCCATTACATGTGCAGAAATGTTTTCGCGAGATTTTTTACAAACTGACCACACGATTAAACGTGTGTTACAAGGCGGGCCGTTTTCACCTCCATCTTAAACTTCTCCATGAAATCAACAGGTTGATAAACTGCAAAAAACATCTATAATGTTTTTGTTTTGGCGTGTTAGGTGCATAGATGACAAAAAACGTATTGTTAGTGGGGGCTGCAAGATGAATATAAAATGAGCTATTGTGTGCAGTAGCCAGCAAAACCAATAACAAAAAGTGTCTTATTTTTAGTGTCATTGTGCTGGACAGGTGTGAAAATGTAATACTTGCCAGACAGCCGGGTAAACAGCAGGAAAGGTTAATTGACTATTGTATTTAGCGTTGCAAACAGGTTCAGCATCTTTTAGTGGGTAGTGCCAGCAGAAAACGCACGCGCCAGTACAGATCCTGAAGAAAGGTCACAAAGGGCCGTGGGCCAAGGCCCTGCTAGGCCTCAGTCCCAAAAAAAGCATTTACAATGCAATAGGTCTCGCAATGACAATATTTGAAGCTATTGACATTGTAAATGGCAATGACTTTAAAAAATGTCAAGGCATTGTTATTTACAATACCAAAAGCAACACCTATTGCATTGCATAGCGCGGTGTCCGTGAAGACGGCGCCACGCTTATTAAAGTAAAAAAGAAAGATGACAATTCCTGTTATTTATGTTTTAAAAACAAAACCATAAAAAAAGGCATTGCCATTTACAATGCCAAAAGCTCAAACTCGCTTAAATGCGAGATCTATTGCATTGCAAATGCTTGTTAGAGGATGTTGTACAGGCTAGCCCAATTTAATTTTGGTACAGTTTATGGGGGAAAGCAAGCACAAAATTTACAAAAGAAGTAATATTAGACTGTTTATCTCTAGAGTTTGGAAAAAGGATAATATGGTTGGCCTATATTGATAGCCATCTGAAAAAGGTGGGTAACCATACTGGAGTTGAGGATCCTGTTAGCATCCTACGATGTAGTGTGAAAGAACTAAAACATATTTTAAGGGGAAATAGCGATGTAGAATAGTGAGAGAATAAAGTCTACTGTGCATAGTTATAGTTCAGGGCTGGTACAAGATGGTTTACAAAATTACCTATTTATGCAAAATACACAACATAGATGCTACCTCACTAGATTACGCCTAGGGATATTGTATTTTAGGGTTGCTTTCTCAAAAATGGGGGCCTGGGTACAGACGCTTCCCAAATGCCCGTGTGACGGTGTATCCAATCAAAGCACGATGCACTTTATCCTCTTGTATAATTTTTATTACCATTGTTTAAAACTGGACAATATATTTGTTACCAGGAATCTTTTAAGTATATCTCTGCATTAGAAAATGCGAATATGTCATTTGGTATCTACCTTCATTATATCTGCCATTTTTAGAAGGAAACGCATTTCACATCTAGAAGTATTGACATATGAGGCTGGGCAACAAAGAGAACTGTATAACTGAATGAGATGATTGAAGAGCTCATTTTTAACTTTTTATACTTTTCGAGTTGCCTTATACCTTACTAAATAGTGTAATATGTATTTATATATATGTAATTCTGTGATTATTCTACCTGGAGGTATTTTTACATAAGGTCGAGAAATGAACAGTATTGTATTATGAAATAACATATTTTACCTTCTGGGAAGTACTCGATGCAAATCTTGAGCTGTGTTTAGGATGCTTATGTACAGTTTATTTAAATTTTTATCTTTTTAAATATACTGTGAAATAGAGTGAAATGTATTGTAATGGATGATTTTCTTGTGATTCTTTTAAGGATATTATTATATCCGAATAAAAGCGAGAGATGCGGCTTACCCAGCTAAGATGGCGGTCGCACCTTGAGTGTGCTCCTGGACCCCTCTGCCATCCGACTGGAATCCGCTGGTCCCCGGAGTCATCCAGCCTCTCAGCCTCTTGCGGATGCCTTGCTGCATTCCTGGCTGGAGTCCTGGTCCTTGGGAGCCGGTGATCCGGTGTTTTCATGCTTCTCGGCCTGCCTGCCGGGCACCCTTCTCCAAGATGGCAGCCTCCTCGCCGCGCTGCCGAGACCCTGCGGCCCTTGGACTGAGCTGTATCGCTGCGCTGCTGGCCTCGCTGTGAGTGGGGGTGACCTGCCCGGGCCGCAGTGGTGGGTGGGGGCGTCTGAGCTCCCCCGGTGTGGTGCCCGCTGTGTCCTCGGCCCCCCGCCCGGCTAGGTTCCTGTTCCTGCGGCCGTTGCCGCTGATTGCTGCCGCTGGTACTGAACTGCTCTGTCGTGCCCTGGGGCTGAGCTGCTGCTTGCGGCGGCCGTGGCGCCTTCACCAGCGCTCCTGGCTCCCCCGCGGTGTCGCCGTGGTGCCGGCTGCTGTCCTCAGGCGGCGAGAGTACTGGGGTGGCGGTGTTGGAGGGCCGCCTGACACTTGCAGAATCCCGCGATTGGAGGCCTGTTCTCTGGCGGGCGCGGAGGCCTGGTGAATGGAGGCGGCAATAGGGGGGGGAGAGGCTATGACGGTGGTGAACGCCCCCCCCCCACTCTCCCCCGCACACGCAGACTGCCTGCTTCTGGACTGGATATTGGTGGAGGCGACCCGCTTGGACCGCGGTGCTTGGCGGGGACAGCTGGGTTCCCCTGGTGTGGTGCCCGCTGTTTCCTCAACCCCCGCCTGGCTGAGACTCCTTTCTGTGGCCATCAGACGGCTCTGCTGGGCCCTGGGGCTGGAGCTGCTGTTTGGGGCGTCGGCGACGCCTGGAGCTGCACCCTCGGCTCCCCCGCGGCGCTGCCGTGGTGTCGGCTGTTGTCCTCGGGCAGCGGGGTCCTGGGTCGGCGGTATTGGAGGGCCGCCTGCCATCTTCTGTATCCGGCGACTGGAGGCGTGACTCTCGGCGGGCGCGGAGACCTGGTGAGTGGTGGTGGCAGGGGGGGAGAGAGGCTGTGACTGTTGTGGAAGGACCCCCCCCGCTCGCGTAGACCGGCTGCTCTTGGGGTGTACTGGGCCCTGGATGTTGTGGGCTGGGTGTCGGCTCACTGTTCTCCTCACCTGGCCGTGGTTGCTGCGCCCACTTGACCTGACTGCCCCCGGAGCTGCCTCGGTGCTGTTCCCTCGGGGACTTACGCCGCCCAGGTGGGGAAGAGCCTGCCCTGAGGGAGATTTAGACCCTGGGTGCTGACCCATTGTGTCTCCCTGCTTGTCTTGGTTAGCTGCGCCTGCCCGGCCTAACGGACTCTGAGGCCGCTCCTGTACCGCTTTCCCTTAGGGGCCCCACTTTGACTGTGTTGTGTGTGGCCTCGCGGGGGGATTGCCGCCCGAAGGTGACTTGGACCCTGGATGCTGCAACTTGGGACTTGGCTCGCTGTATCTCCCCGCCTACCATGGTTTGTTGCCCCTGTGCTGGCTCTGTCTGACAGTTCCCTGGCGCTACTTCCTGTGCCGCTCCCTTGGGTCCCCCTCTGTGCCTGTCTTGCAGGGCCCCCCCCCCCCGGCGCCTGGATCGCCCACTGTAAAGCTGAATTGGACTTGGGCCCCTTGACCGCCCTCAATCGCTCCCCCTGCCTTTCTTGTGTCGCCTCTGTTTGGAGGTTGCGGCCCGGGGGGACGGACTCAGCCACATGTAGCGGGCGGCATGGGGCCCTGAAGGATAGCTGCTCCTGTGGTCCCCCTGCTCCTGAACCGTGGCCCTCTTGGCACTCAGAACAGCCTCTGAACCTGCTGCGAAGTCTGGAGTTGGACCTCTCTACTGTTGCTTCGCCGTGGGATTCCGCTGCTGGAGGCACATTCGGCTGCGTGTCCGTGCGCTGTTGGATTTTGCTGGGGTCTTGCCCCCTTCAGCTGCCTTGATCTCCGACCCCCGCTACAGGACCTTGTTGGAAGCGTGACTGGCATCCTGTCCTGCTGACTGTGGCCATGGGTCGTACCCAAACAGCCAAAACCCCCGCCACCCAAACCAAAATGGACCGTTTCACAACCGTGGACTCGGGCGTCTGGGGGCGGTGTGGATAAGGATGCCTCACCTGCTGTGGAGCTATCTACTATCCTTCAAGCTATCCATGCCTCACTGTCCTCTGTAGAGGGCAAGATCACTTAGGTCCGGGTGGACGTCACTCTCCTTCAGCAGGACCTTCGGAACGCCACGGCTCGGATTAAAGAAACTGAATCCCGGATCTCTACCGTGGAAGACGAAGTTTAGCAACTCGAGGGTCAGCTCGTTCGCCTCCAATCCCACACTCAGGAGTTGCACAGGCGGGCAGAAGATGCCAAAAATAGGTCCCGTCGCAACAATCTCCGCCTGGTGGGATTTCCGGAGAGAGCGGAGCAGGGCCATATGGCGAACTTTGTGGAGAGGTGGCTGCGCACCTGGATCCCTGAAGGCTCCCTCTCTCCGTGGTTTACTATTGAGCGTGTGCACCGTTCCCTTGCTCCCAAACCGCCCCCGGGGGCAACTCCCAGACCGGTTATTATGAGGATTCTTAACTTCAAGGATCGCAACTCTGTTCTGGCCGAGGCCCGTAAGCAGCAATGCCTCAAATACGACAATCCTACCATCATGATTTTCCCCGATTACACTCGCGAGGTCCAGGGTCAGCGCCGTTCATTTGGGGAGGTCAAGCAGAAGCTCCGCGCTCTTAACATCCAGTACAGGCTCCTCTTCCCGGCGCGCCTGCACGTGGTGCACTCCCACAAGACCCTATTTTTTGACACCCCTGAAGAGGCCTGGATTAGGGCCACCAAGGAATACCCCCTACGAGTCTGGACCCATAATCCATCACCCGGGAGTGCTGCCGGGGGAGGCGTCCAACAAGGGGCACCCGGTCCCCGACCTCAGCGAAACCGCTCGCGTTGACGCCGTGTTTATGGACGTGCCCGCTCAGACTCCCCGCTGAGTCCTTCTCGACAGCCAACACCGCTCCCTGAGAACGGCCTTGCCGTGCGGCGGTCTGGCTCCTCTGGCCGCCTGAACTCTGGGTGTGCTTCTCCCCGCCCGTCGCCACTGGACCTGCCTGATACAGATCTCTCACGTAGCCCGACGCTCCTCTCGGGCCCTTCCTGAGCTCGCCTCTGCCTGCCGGGCCAGGCTCCGCAGCCAGAGGCGGCATGCCGGCTCGCTCATTCTTCCATTCCCGACGGACTTGCCTATGTACATCCTGAGATGAAGAGGGGTCCTCCATGTTTACCCCATTCCCAAGCGTTCTAGTTTGGCCTTTTGTTAATAGCTCATTGTTTGGGCGACAGATGCTTCCGTTCCTGAAGTATAGGGTTGGGGGTAGGGGTTGGGTTGGGGGGGGACCGTTGTCCCGTGTTTTCATTGTATGTTCTTTTGTTTTTGTTTTGCACCAACCTGCTTGCAGACCTGGGACACGACCGGGCAATGCCCAGAATCGCAACCCTGTTTGTTACCCCTTGTATTTGCACTCCTCTCGGCGCACGCGTGCCACCTTGCACCATGACACCATACTCACCGGCTCTAGCTGCAGTCCCGCTTCCACGATCTCTGTTGTGCTTGCCCCAGCCCGGCCCCCTGCACGCCTTCCCCCTGCACGGTGATTCTGACAGCGGTACGCGACTCCAGATACTGTCCTGGAATGTTAATGGCCTGTTAGACAAGGTCAAGCGCACAGCTGTCCTGCGATATGCCCAGCGTCAAGCCGCAGACATACTTATTCTCCAAGAGACCCACTTGATGGGCAATCATTGCCCATTCCTGGCGCGGCATGGCTATGGCGGAGTCTGGCACTCTGGATTTAGTAGGGGGTCGCGAGGAGTGGCTACTTTGCGTCGTTCCCTTCCCCTGGTGGTACGCAAAGTGACGCACGACCCTCAGGGCTGCTTTATTCTCCTGGAGGGGACTCTCGGAGATCGCCCTCTTAATTTACTGACTGTCTATTCCCCTCCCACCCTGCTGGCCTCCACGCTCCAGAGACTTACCTCAGAGGTCACTGCCCTACCCTTAGGAATGACTGTCGTTGGGGACAACTTTAATGCAGTCATGGACCCCAGCCGGGACACCGCTTCGCCTCCCTCCACCTACAGAACTGCCCAGTCTGGCCTCCTCTCGACATGGGCCTCCAGCCTGGGTCTCAGGGATGCCTGGAGACTTTGGTACCCGCCAGAGCGACAATACACCCACACCTCAGCCTCTCACCACACGCATGCACGCATAGACTACGTTTTCCTGCCGGCCCAGGACTGCCGGGCAATCCAAAAGATTGGTATCCTTCCCAGGGGCTTGTCGGATCATTCCCCGTTAATGCTGCAAATTGGCTCCCCGTCCCAGTCCTCGCGGCCGATCTGGCGACTTAACGCCTGGTTCCTCCAAGACGAACAGTTTAAAGACCAAGTGGGTGCCGAGCTTCGCCTCTACTTCACCACTAACCATGGGTCGGTTCCTTCCTCTCGTACTCTTTGGGAGGCCGGGAAAGCAACCATTCGGGGCTTTGCCAAAGGCCAACTCAAGCTCACCCGTATGAAGCGTGATTCTCACCTCACACATCTGGAGGCGCAGGCCGCCCACCTTGAGACACTACCTGAGGCAGATAGATCTGCTGCCCAGGACCGGAGACTTGCGTTCCTGCGGGATGAAATCAGACAAACCTCTCCAGAAGCTGCCAAATTGCTTTGGTGGTCTTCTGTGGCCTGAGTATACGGCTGGGGAGATAAGAGTGGGAAGCTGCTCCACCGCCTTGCTACTTACCCTATGGTCAATCGTATAATTCGAGAGGTAGCTGATGCGAGTGGTGAGATCCACCGCGCCCCGAATGAGGTGGCCGAATGTTTTGCCACCTACTATGCCTGCCTTTATTCGGCACGGACGCCTTGTCTTCCGCTTCATGAGCTCCTCCAGCGGGAACAGTTCCCCCTCCCGAGTCTTCGTGAATCCGAGGCGGAGGCACTAGACCTCCCGATCACCCCCGAAGAGGTGTCAGACGCCATATCACGCATGGCGACTGGTAAGACGCCGGGACCGAATGGGCTCCCCCAGGAATTTTATGCGTCATACCGAGACACCCTAGTCTCACCTCTAGTGGAGGTGGAGTATGGCTCTTTTCGCCCAGAGACGGGCCTGGCCTCCATCGTAGTGATCCCGAAGTCCCAAGCCCCCTCGAGATGCTGCTCCGACTACCGGCCCATTTCTCTTATAAACACTGAGCTCAAGATCTTTGCCTCTATTCTGGCCAGCTGCATAAGACCGCACCTGGCCACCCTGGTTCACCCAGATCAATGCGGCTTCATGCCTCTCCGAGGGACTAGACATTGACTTGGCCTACATCTTGCCCTGGCGAACCGGCACCTGCTGTCCCCCTATTTGTCGCTCCTTCTGGTGGACTTTGAGAAGGCGTTTGACTCGGTCGACTGGGGCTATTTAGAGGCAGTGTTGGAACAGATGGGCTTCGGAATTCCTTTCCGCAACTTGGTGAGGACGCTGTATTATCGGCCCGGGGCGCAGGTCCTTGACAACGGGACTCTATCTCGTCCCTTCGCTATCAGGCGAGGTACGCGGCAGGGATGCCCCCTCTCGCCGATCCTGTTTGCTTTAGCGATGGAGCCCCTGGCCTGCCTTATTCGATCTGATTACTCCCTCACTGGCTGGCGGTGGCCTGGCTTTGTGGAGGATAAGATCGCGCTCTATGCAGACGATGTGCTGCTGTTCGTAGCGGACCCAGCCCAATCAGGGCCCCGATGCCTTCGGGCTCTGGATCTCTTTGAGCGCACCTCTGGCCTCCGGTTAAACCCGGCCAAGTCTGTCTTGGTCCCCCTTCATTTGTCCCGTTAGTGCTTTGATTGGCAGTCGACGATCCCCCTTCGACTGCAGTCCTTCAAGTATTTGGGGATCTGGGTAGGCCTTCTCCCTGATCTTGCGTGGTCCCTCAACGTCACCCCTCTGATCAAGCGGGTTCGCTCTGACCTCCTTAAGTGGCGTACTTTACCCCTAAACCCTCTGGGCAGGATAGCCCTATTTAAAATGATGATTTTGCCTCGCTTTTTATATATGCTTCAAAATACGCACCTTTCATTCGCTAGGTCCTGGTTCCGGGAGATGGACGGGCTGGCTACCAAGTTCTTGTGGGGGGGGTCAGAGGCCCAGACCCAATGCCGCATCCCGCCCTTTGATGGTGGTCTTGGGATGACGAACCTCTACCTCTATTACTTGGCGACCCGGCTTCTTGCGGTACACGATTGGTTCAACGGCGGCTCGTCCGACCCGGCGTACCGCCTGGAACTACACACCCTTGGCCACTATCCAGAGGATGCTATACGGAGAAGTTGTCCCCCAAGCTCTCCCCGATGTCACGCGTGGAGTGCTCCTGGCCTGGCGGGCCTGCCTGCGTCATACCCGCTGGTTGGGTAAGCTGACCGGGTATACTCCCTTGTGGTGTGGCACCTGGCTCTGGGAGGTCGCCTCTTTCCGGATTTCGGCCCTGGGATCTTATCAGTATTCCTCTGCTAGGTGATGTCTGGAGCGGTACCCACTTACTTTCCTTCCAGGATTTGCAGGCCAGACACTCCCTTCATTCGTCGCAGTTTTTCCGATACTTGCAGCTGCGCCATGCCCTCCGCTCTTATATATCTGACGGCACTGCGCTCCCCGAATATAGTCCCCCTGAGGCTCAAGTCATGACAGACAATCTGGGTCAGGGAGGGTATTTACCGCTCACTCACTAACAACACTCCCAACTCCCTCTCCCAGCTCCGAGACAAGTGGGAGGGGTGGCTGGGGACTCTGGATGACGCTGACTGGAGGGACGCCCTGATGGCCCCTAAAATAATTGCGGTCTCGGTGAGGCTGCGACTAGTCCAAGTATAATTCTTACATGCTGCCTACCTTACACCGCTGCGTCACCACCGCGCTGGGCTTCGACCCGATGCCCTCTGCCCCCGCTGTTCCCACTGCCAGGCTGATTTTTTGCCATATGGTGTGGCTTTGTCCTGCGATACAGGGGTATTGGGAGTCAGTGGCGGGAGAACTCTCGGAGATCTTGGGCTTGGAGGTTCCCATTGACCCTACACATGTTCTCCTGGGTATCACGGAGGGGCTGGACGGCACCAGGGCTGAGAAACTCTTCGTTAATACAGCGCTAGCAGTAGCTAAGAGGGACATTGCAGCTCAATGGCTGAACAATACCGCACCCACATTGGTGCGCTGGCGTAGGGGGGTGGACTGGTGTGCCGCACAGGAACGACCTCCGAAGTTTCGACGTATCTGGGGCAAGTGGGTCGGAGTCATAGAAGATTGATTTGGACTGATATGATCTCTAGTTTGGAAGTGGACTTATTGATATTGGCTGTCGGTGCATCAAATTCTCTTTATCAATGTGATGGGCTTGTATCTTGGTCTTGTTTTCTAAAGGGTATTTATACATGGTGCTGTGTTCTTTGTTGCAATCAAAAGGCAATAAAATTGGTTATCAAAAAAAAAGAGAGAGATGCGATGAGGATATACAAGTGGACCTGTTAAATACCCTTTCGTGTCGGGTAGAGATGGGAAGCTGGAGAATTTAAGTCATCTGATTGCAAGAGTTAAAGTCAAAACTGGACAATGAATTCACAATGTGTACGTGCAAGGAGGCAATTGATAAGCTGGTACAATTACCAGTGCTTCTGAAGGAAATGTTTGGAGAAGTAAGGAAAGTGCTGTATGCAATTATACGGACCGCAGCACAAACAGATGATACAATCGATGCAGCGAAAGCGCTCCATGCAGCGGAGAAGTGCGCAGCAGTTGCGGATCGGATGCAAACGTCAACTACCCGCATTATCTCAACCAATCAAAAAATAACTAATCAGGATAAACAGGCAAGGGGACAGGATGACTCCTATTGAGAGGAGAGCTCACAAACAAAAGCAAGTGCCAGAGCCAGTGACCATTGAGCTGTCACCACTAAATAACCACGCGCTGCCATGCATGATGAAAGCAAACACAAGGAGATGATGGACGGAGCGCCGATACTGTTCAGACACTTCCCCCAGATCTGGGTTTAATCCATTATCATTCTTTAGCTCACTCCGCCACCCCAGTTCAGACATGGCCATATGCAAATCAGTCTGACCCTGTGCCTCATGGGAACAGTCCAGCCCGAACTGCCAAGCCATGTCTTCCCTGGACCGGAAACTAGCATTATGGGACTGGTTTCTGGCTAATCAGCCGTCATCAGCCAGGTTAGCTTGAATCCAGTGGCAAAGTGAGCAAGGGACCCACGTCTGGGCATACCCTGCTAACTTAGGGCGAACAAAGCAAACACAAGGAGATAATGGACGGAGCGCTGACACTGTTCAGACACTCAGCCCCAGTCACAGATCTGGGTTTAATCCATCATCATTCTTTAGCTCACTCCGCCACCCCAGTTCCGACATGGCCATATGCAAATCAGTCTGACCCTGTGCCTCATGGGAACAGTCTATCCCGAACTGCCAAGCCATGTCTTCCCTGGACTGGAAACACGCATCCTGGGACCGGTTTCTGGCTAATCAGCCGTCATCAGCCAGGCTAGCTTGAATCCAGTGGCCATGCATGATGAAGCAGGAAAGAAAACAAGCATGGAAAGGCAGACACCAAGCCCTTCTAGTGAGATCCTGCATGCGGCTATCTCCAGCTGAACATGGCATCGAGATTGCTGACTCCTCTACAACGGAAGTCAGGCAAAGCGATGCAGGAAACCAGGACAAAGAGATTATAGACCATCGGGAGCCCCAACAACTCTTCCTGCCAGTTAATGGTAAAGGAGGTCAGCCAGAGGCCAAGAATTACCCTCATCACAATACAAAAGATGGTACCGTAAGGAAGAAGGATGAGTTAGAACCCACTCAGGCAAACAGGTGGCTGGCACAGACTAGTAACCCCTCCACCAGATTGGGAGGCTCAGTGAACGAAACTAACAACCTGCAGCCCAGCAGGACTGTGCCCTCGATCCAGGTCCAGCCCAAGGGGAGAATTGCGGCAGACCACCAACCATGGAGGATATGAGAACCAATCATAGTTTTAAATCAATCAGTGGCACGTGTGGTGGACATCTAGAATCAAGGATGGTGTATCATGTGGTGACTTCAAATACTTGAGGGGGAATTCAAGATCAGGGTACAAGCCCACCCAGAAGATTTTCAGAGAATATTGAGATCCCCGCTGTCTATACAGGATCAAAGGAAAGCATGCTGTAAATCTCTGAATATAGATCTGGAGGACCCAATGCTATCCTAAACCGTTCAGACATACTAAAACTGGTGAAGGTCTTGCCGGATCTGGTAGGGGTCGAATCCCAGACATCTTTTCCATTATTTCCTGGCACCCTGCAGAAAGCAAGTATCTGAACCCACGCTTGTTACGCTCAACCGCCCAAAGATTCAAGCCAAAATTATTGCCTGCAAGGAGCTGCTAAAGAGCTGGGGCAAAAATAGTGCACTTTCAGGAGGGGTGCTAACCACCCCCGCTCAAGCCTGCAACCAGCCGACAATGGATTTCGGAAGCCACATGTCACCCCTCGCACAGCAACACAAGGGCTGGTGTGCACAGGTACCCTCAGTTTTGAAAGGTGCAGTGGGTTGGCCCCTGTCCACCTGTGTCTCGGGGTTGAAAGCTCAAGCAGCGGACACAACAAACACAGGAAGGCTTGTGGTCGAGACAAGTCTCCCCACAGGGTTAATCTGATAATTAAAGCTGGTTACCATCGGCTCGAACAGGGAGAGAGGGACTGTGAAGCCTGAAATGAGAATTCCCTGAGGCATCACACAAAAAAACATGACAAGCAAAACATCTGTGCCTAGAATTTGAGTGTTCTTGCCACAAAAATTAGATATGCTACAATGATGGAAAACCTCGAAGTTCAACATAATTGCAGTGCAGGAGATCTGGGTGACTCCGTTAATCAGGTTCATTGAATTCAACAGATGGGCATGCAAAGCTAGCACCCATGGGAAGGCAAAAGGTGGGCTAGTGACCTATGTGAACTCAAAACTAAGCGTAAAGATAACGCCACTGGATATAGAGGAACCATGGTTACTAGCTCTGTCTGGAGGGATGGGACAACCAGTCAAAAACTCCACTGGTCCTGGTTAATATTTATATCAACCCGGAAAAAAAATCAAAAATAGTGATGAAACTGGTCAAGCTGCTCTTGGAATGGAAAGGAGATAATCAAATGGCAAATCTGTTACTTAGTAAAGATATAGGGCCAGATGTATCAAAGGGTTTTACGCATTCTGTGTCTGAGAAAATACGTTCGTACATATGGCCCTTTAATCTGAACTTTTTCCAAGACATAAATGAGGCTGAAGATGAGGCATTACAGGTGCTGCTGGTACAAAGTCACCCCCGCATATATGCCATGACAATCTTGGGAAAAGGCTCTTTAAGGCTTGCGAAGCAGCTGGTCTGATAATACTCAATGAACGCCTTCCAGGTAACATTCCTCTGGCCTGGACAAGGCACTTGTGTAAGGCGATCCCCTACCTTGACTATATGATAGTGAGCGCTAGACTGTTTAGTGGAGTAGTTAACTTCAAAATTGATCACGGATCTTAGAGTGACCACCACTAGCAAAACTTCTGTCTAAACTCCGATGTGTCTGTACTAGATGAGGCACGAATAGTGCAGGCTGAAGGACCCACTGAAAATGTAAAACGCCTCAAATGGAGCCCAGACAGCATTGGAGGCTTGGCAAGTGAGGCTTAGGTGTTAAATGGTAGCGGCAGTTTCAGTCGATAACCTTTCAAGTATTTGCCCGGCGGTAATCGCCTCTCATACCACTCGATAATTTACCAATAAAAGAGGCAGGCGCCGGAGACTGGAAGGCAGGAAACAAAGTTTTATTCCGTCGGAGCAGAACACATCAGATCAGACAGCAAGGTATCGTCACGAGGTGCTCTAACTGCATCTCTGAGACCTGGTCTCTTATACACTGGTTTATTGCTTTATTACACATAGTATATTCTTGAGATTCCCTTGATGCCTGAAAGAACATCCCCTGAAGCCCCGGCTCAGATCCGATCCCACACATAGATACAGTAGAAGTTCCCACCCTACCCGCAGTGGGAGATGGCTATCGCGCAGCAGGGAATTCCGCTAATTCCCGGGGGTGTGTGCAACCGGCCGGGTCTCAGGGGGTAGGGGCTTTGATCTACTGTAATCCCTTTGATGTGGGGTGTTTCCCTTACAGTAGGGGCAATAAACTGCATCCGCAGGGCTAGGTGATGGCCTGGGACTAGTTCAGACAATGGGGCGCAGAGGAAGGGGGTTATCAAAGGAGAGGCATGACCATGTATGGGTTGTCGGTCGGAAGTGGTTCCGTAGCAGGGTCGCGCAGAAGGAGAGGGTTTATGGCCTGTATGAGAGAGCGGGGGTGGCCAGCGCGCGGGGGATGCTTGCAGCGCCAGGGGAAAGCGCTGGCGGTCGAGAGTGAGCGGGGAGAGAGTGGGGTGCCTAAAATGGCGGCCGTGCATTCGCTGTGCGTGGCGCTGGGGAGAGGCAAGATGGCGCAGATAATGTTCAGTTTGCACGCTAAATTTCCACAGTCCTCCCTTTTAACATGTCTCGCCAGCTTGCCTAGTTTGGATCTATCCCCATAATACCCCGTACCTCCACCTCATTCAGAGCTTTCATTCGCTCAGTTTCAAAGTCCAAAGTCTTAGGGCAGATGCAGTTCATAAAAAGCGAACATAAAGGTGGCAGACACTGAATTCCCAAGCAACATCCACATAGTATCATGATTGGTATGAGGATAAATGAAAACAGTCTCCATCCCCAACCTTTAATAGCGTCCCAAAACCAACTCCCCAGTGACCATTCCTCTTGTTCTTGATGGACCTCTGTGGACAGTCTGTGGAGGTGTTCAATTGCTTTGTAGACTGAGGGTGAGTTATCCGGTACGTAGGTACAACAGCTGGACCCAATGATGCGGCATGCTCCTCCGCGGTCAGCCAGAACCACATCTAGAACAAGGCGGTTCTGGAGAGCCACCAGGCGGACGGCCTGAAGCTCAGCGGTGTTGTTGGCGAGGGCGCCAGCTGTAATGTTCATTGCTGTTTCGACTGCCTGGGTTAAGTGGCGGATGGCACGGCTGTTTGCCATCGGACCCCAGAGCGGAACAAGACCCTTTACTGCGTCCATGAACTGTGCTCTGGTGGAGTCGGTTTGTACAATGTCTTTGGCACGTTTCTGTCGGTGATGGTTTGCTGGAGCCACATACGTCGGAGGAAGGACAAAGGCGATGTAGCAGGTGCCTCCCCAACCTTTCGGGAGCCAGGTGTAGGCCTTAGTACCACACACGAAGTACATATTCGGGGAGGCAACAAAGGAAGGTGGGTCAACTGAGTCCAATGTTCTGGTGATGAGGCAGGAGCTGTGGCCCACCAGCTGTGCCCCCAGGCCTTCGAGGCATACAGATCCAGTGATGTTGATGACGGACAGGGCCACTGTTAGGGTGGCGGCCGTCCGTTTTCGGAGGTAAGAGAAGGTGGGTCTGGCTGGATTGTTGAACACTTGCATTTCAACTCGTTCTTTGGCAGCCAATTGCGTTTCCCCTCCACTCGAAGAGCTGTTCGGGTGGTGATCAGGACTTGCAGGGGGCCCGTCCACCGGGGCTCCAGACTCTTGGTGCGCTGGAAGTTACGCACTAAGACGAAGTCACCGGGTTGGATGTCGTGTCCCGGGCCCCTGGAAACATCGGGAATGGCGTGCAGCACCTGCTGATGGATGGATGATGGTTTTGGTGCAGTCCAAAGGTTCATGGGCCGCCCAAAGACGACCTCGTAGGGGGTTAAGTGGTGTTTGGTGGGGGTGGAACGCATTGATAGCAATGCTAGTGGGAGAGCGTCTGGCCATCTTAGTCCTGTGGTGGCGACTATTTTTGCTATCTTAAGCTTCAATGTGGCATTGTGTCGCTCAACCAGGCCTGCAGATTGGGGATGGAAGACCGCATGGAACTTCTGTTTTACACCCAACCCTTTTAAGATGAGTTGGATAACTTCGGCTACGAAGTGGGGGCCATTGTCGCTCCACAAAATTCGACAAAGGCCGTATCGGGGGAAGAATTCCTTCAGTAGTACTTTTGCAGTAGTCATAGCGGTGTTGTCATGGGTCGGGTAGGCTTCCACCCACTTGCTGAAGGCACACACAACGACAAGCACATACTTTAAACCTTGGCACCTTTCTAGCTGGACGTAGTCCATTTGTAGGACTTCAAAGGGGTGATTGGGGACCCCAAACCCTCCCCGGGGTACAGCAGTTCCTTTCCCAGGGTTGTGTTGGAGGCATACTAGGCATTGTTGGACCAGACGTTTGGCTGAGTCTGGTATTCTGTCGTTGTGCCAGACTTTGGAGATGAGTTTGATCATGGGGGCAGACCCTATGTGTGCGGGGGAGTGTGCCATGGTCAGCATGGGGATCAAGTATGAGTCGGGTAGCAACCATTTGTTCGAGTCTTTAGTTCGCCAACAACCGTCATCGTCCTTCAATCCTACCCGGGCCCATTCAGTTAATTCGTGTGGTGTGCTGGCTAGTTGGATATCCCTAATCGTTTCCCTAGCATCCTTCCATTTCTCAGTTTGTGACCTGGTCACGTACATGCGGGTCGTGGACCTATTCTCGGCTGTGGTTCGGGCAGTAATGTCAGCTAGTGCATTTCCCTGACCTATAATGTCTGTCACCTTCTTGTGTGCCTGGCATTTGATCACAGCTATCCGTGTGGGGAGGAGGACTGCTTCGGTCAGGGCAGAGACTAGATCTCCATGCAGGATGGGTGTGCCATGAGAAGTCAAGAATCCCCTCTCTTTCCATAAGAGCCCGAAGTGGTGAACTACCCCAAAGGCATACTGACTGTCTGTGTAAATGTTTGCGGTTGTTCCTGCTGCCAGGATGCAGGCTCGTGTGAGGGCAATTAGTTCAGCCGCCTGTGCGGATCGCTGTGTGATGCGGGCTGTCTCAACAACTGTTCGAGCTGTGGTGACTGCATAGGCAGCTGAGGTGGTGCCATCAGGGAGCTTGATGCATGAGCCATCCACCCACAGTTCTCCGTCAGGGTCCGGGAAGGCAGTATCCCGGAGGTCAACCCTACTCTTGGTTTGTTCGTCGGTGAGGGTCACGCAGTCATGTATAGGGGATGCATTGGGGTCAGCGTCAGGGAGAGGTAGTAGAGTAGCTGGATTCAGAGTGGTGCATCGTTTCAATGTGATATGGGGTGCAAGCAGAGTCAGTTCATACCCAGTCAGTCGTGCGCTAGTCAGGTGTTGAGTCTTGGTTTGGTTCAGGAGGGTATCAACAGCATGGGGTACCAATACTGTGAGGGGGTTCGAGAGCACGATCCCCTCACTTTGTCGGATAGAGACAGCAGCGGCGGCTACTGCTCGAAGGCAGGCGGGCAAGGCTCTGGCTACGGGGTCGAGAGTGGCAGAGAAGTAGGCACAAGGGCGTTGCTTAGGGCCTATGGACTGGGTTAGGACAGACAACGCACATCCCTCCCTTTCGTGGGTGTAGAGGGAGAAAGGTTTAGTGTAGTCTGGGGTGCCCTGCAGAATCTGTACGAACGGGCTTTTAAAGTGAAGCCGAACAGGTAGCGGCTGTCTGGGTGGATGGGGATGGAAAAGAATGCGTTCTTGAGGTCAATAACAGTAAAGATGGTGGCAGTGGATGGAATCAGGGTGAGGATGGTGGTGATGTCTGAGACTACGGGGTACTGGGGTATGACTACTTTGTTAACCTCTCGCAAGTCAACAATAAAACGGTAGGCTTTCTCATCCCCCTCGCCTTGCTTCTTTACAATGGGTAGGATAGGGCTGTTGCAAACATTACTCACTACTTCTTCTACCACTCCTGCCTCGACCAGGGACTCGATGATTTCCACCAATGCCTTCTCGCCTTCGGGTGATATCCGATACTGTGGAAGCTTTGGGAGCACTGCGTCCGGTCGGACGGTTATGTGTACCGGGTCGATCACCATGCGCCCTACATCTGAGTCGGTTTTAGCCCATAGATGTGAAGGTAATGTGTCGAGTAGGGACATATCAGCATCGGTTATAGAGAGCATACGCCGTGTGTGACAGGGTCTGGACAGATCTGGGTTATCGTGTAGGATGACTCGAACTCCGTCTGGGGAGCATCTGATGGTGGCTCGAAAATGTTTTAGCAAATCAAGTCCCATAATAGCATCGGGGGTGTTGGAGGAGAGCAGAAAGGTCGTGTCAGTGGTGTTATCTTCTAAGTCAAAGGAGATTGGTGCTGATAAGGGGTTAGTGGAGGGCGTTCCGTCAAAGCCTATTGAGGTTACGTGTGAGCCAGACAAGGGTGCCCTAGGAATCAGTCGTTTAGATAACGCACTACGTGTCGCCCCAGTATCTACCAGGAATGGAGATTTTGTGCCCAAGACCTTAGCGGTGACGTAAGGACCTTGCTGGTCAACACGGAGTTCGACTGGATCCCTCCCTTGCCCCTGGCGGTCCTATGCGAAGTCATGAGTGCTCTCATAGTCGGACTGCTGACACTGGTTTTGGCGGGGGCGATCAAAGGTGTTTGGTCTGCCTGGCCTGTCGTTGATGGTGTTGTTCGTGTGCCCTCGTCCCTGTCCTCTATTTCTGGGGTCATATGCTGTGTCTCTGGGGTCCCTATTCTTGTTCATTTCCAGAAGGACCGGGCACTGGGATTTCCAGTGTCCGAACCCTCTACAGAACGCACATTGATTTCCATCTAAGTCTCTCCGTCCGTTGTAGGGTGTAGGTGTATGGTCTCTAGGGGGTAGCTTTCTAGGGGCGGTTGGTTGGTAATTCTCTTTTGGGGGTTCCCTTCCTATGGTCACCCCTTGCAACTGTGCTATCATCACCCTCTCCTTTAATTCCTTTTTCTTCTTCTCTGACGCCCTATCGTTCTCGTTCTTCTGGTTTTCGTAGTATTGGGCCATCTGGAGAATCGCTGCGGGTTTGGAGGCTGCCCAACTGCTCTCGCTGGTCTGTAGCTTCTGGGAAACTTCTTGAGACAGACCCTTTACGTAATTCTGGACAAAGAGGTGGTGTCCGGTTGCGGTGGTCATGTCTTGGCCACTGTAATCGGAAAACACAGTCTCGAATCGGGAGAAGTATTCAGACACATCCTCCTGGGGTTTCTGGCGGCAAGCCGTCACTATCGACCAGTCTACCTTTCTTTCTGGGATTAGAGTCTTCAGCTTTTGTACAATCTTGTCTGGGAGCTCTAAGATGGCTTTCGGGGGTTTCTGTCCTGGTTCTCGCTGTTTATCTATGGTATCGAGTTGTATCCAGGTATATCCGAACGGCTCAGCGTGGTCAACTTTCCGGATTTGTTTCCACACATCAGCCGGCAGGCATAGCCCAAAGAACAAGTCGATATCTGCTAACGTCATTATCGTTGAGCCTAAGGCTGTACCCAATTCAGTGTAGAAGGCAGTCGGGTTCTTTCTCAAGTCGGGTAGAGTCTTTCTAAAGGTCAAAATATCTTGCCGGTCCCACGGCTGGTAGACCCAGTTATATACAACCCTTCCCTTCGCATCTTGGTGGTTGATGTCGTCGTGTGTTCCCTGACCCCGTGGGGGGACCCAGTAGGGGGCAGCTTCTTTAATGGGCATCATGGCATCGGCCCTTCCTCCCTGGGGCTTAGTTGCTATGGGGGTTTCTGTTTTGGTGGTCTGTCCATGTTCTTTAAGGTGTCGGTAGACCTCGAGTGTACGAGTGAAGAGGTTCGTTACATCGCCCTCTCCTTCTTCCCCAATGTCTACCTTCCTATATAGGGCCGCTAAGCCTTCGGGACCTTTATCGTGGTATCTGTCCTCATATGCATTCAGGGCGTGATAACAGAGCCGTACGACGAAGTGTCGTCTGCGGCTGTCGGCATACGAGCTATACACGTCTGTTATATACTCCTCACTTTCTTTTCGCTCCACCAGCGTCCCTACTATCCTATCGATTCCTGCTCGTTCATCCTTAGTTAATCGATTCATTCTGGTGGACTCTTTCTTTCCCATCTCATGGTCATCTAGCGTTGTAGTCGACATTGGGTTCAGTACAAGAGGCTCAGCCGGCGCGGAGGCCGTGAGGGCCGAGGCCCCTGTACTGCTTTCGCTCGTGTTCGGGGGTTGTGGGTGTTGCACTACTGATTGGGAGGGTGCATACGGAGGGGGCATGTAAATGATCGGGGGACCTAACAGTAATTCGTCATTCGTTCGCTGCTTGGAGGACAACTCAGGGTAGAGCAAAGAAGGGGTCCTAACAGCGTACTGGCCTGAGGTTTCGGGCTCCTGTCTTAGTTTAGTTTCCCTTCTCTCCTTTATGTCTTCTTCTAACTTTCTAGCGGCAAGGTGAGCTGCCTTTCGTAATTCCTTTTCTGCTTTTACTTCTTCCCTCTTTTTCCGTTGCGTCGCTTCTTTGCGCCACATGCCAATACTGTCAAGCATAGTAGGCGTCGTCTTATTGCTACGCAGAGCTACTTCTAGCGCTTCTATCTTGCGGTCGTCGAAGGATCCCATCAGTGGCCACTGACTTTCGGGGTCCTTCTTGGTATATTTATGCCACAGCTTGCTATAAGCTACGGCGACTAGTCCATATTTAGTGAACATGTCCTTATTAGGGGTGCCTTCCAGTGGAGCCGGGTGGTTCACCTCTAATAAGCGGTCCGGGCAGAACCAACTACCAATCAGTGGGGAGAAGATAGGCATGACGGGTTTCAACGGGGACAAAAGTCAGCACTACCTATCTTTTCACTGCTTGCAAAGACTAGACAGAATATCTCTATTCTTCGTTATTTGTAAGCAGAGAATACCTCCAAAGAACCAATATCGAACAACTAGTGTTCGGACAATCAATCAATCAATCAATGGGGAGATAAAGATAGGCACGACGGGTTTCAACGGGGACAAAAGTCTGCGTTACCTACCCTTCACTATTTGCAAAGACTAGACAGAATATTCCTATTCTACGTTATTTGCAAACAGAGAATATCTCAAAAAGCACTATTCTTCAAAACAATCAATGTTCGGACAATCAATCAATGGGGAGATAAAGATAGGCACGACGGGTTTCAACGGGGACAAAAGTCTGCGTTACCTACCCTTCACTATCTGCAAAGGGAGAGAGAGAGAGTATTTCTACTCCTCCCCGTTTGTAGACAGCGAATATCTCAAAGAGAACAATCAATGAGCAATACTAGTATTCAAACAATCAATCAATTATTTCGCACTTTTGTCGTATTTCACGACCTTACCCGGACCGCGTGGACAGTTTCTCGTCTTCCGCCTCCAGCGCCCGATCGTCCTCTATTCTCCGTATTTGCCGCGGCACTCCTGATGGTTCCCAGTCAGGACCGTAGATCACTCGAGAGAGGTCTGCTCGGAACCAGTGAAGTTCGGATGATCGGCTGCCAGACGAGGGTCTATTGGGCAGGAGCTCTCCCGATCGTTGCAGTCGTTCACTCTGTCGTCGGGACCTCTCCCACTGGATCCACGTGTCGCTGATGGGCCCCACGTTTGGGACGCCAATTGTTAAATGGTAGCGGCAGTTTCAGTCGATAACCTTTCAAGTATTTGCCCGGCGGTAATCGCCTCTCATACCACTCGATAATTTACCAATAAAAGAGGCAGGCGCCGGAGACTGGAAGGCAGGAAACAAAGTTTTAGTCCGTCGGAGCAGAACACATCAGATCAGACAGCAAGGTATCGTCACGAGGTGCTCTAACTGCATCTCTGAGACCTGGTCTCTTATACACTGGTTTATTGCTTTATTACACATAGTATATTCTTGAGATTCCCTTGATGCCTGAAAGAACATCCCCTGAAGCCCCGGCTCAGATCCGATCCCACACATAGATACAGTAGAAGTTCCCACCCTACCCGCAGTGGGAGATGGCTATCGCGCAGCAGGGAATTCCGCTAATTCCCGGGGGTGTGTGCAACCGGCCGGGTCTCAGGGGGTAGGGGCTTTGATCTACTGTAATCCCTTTGATGTGGGGTGTTTCCCTTACAGTAGGGGCAATAAACTGCATCCGCAGGGCTAGGTGATGGCCTGGGACTAGTTCAGACAATGGGGCGCAGAGGAAGGGGGTTATCAAAGGAGAGGCATGACCATGTATGGGTTGTCGGTCGGAAGTGGTTCCGTAGCAGGGTCGCGCAGAAGGAGAGGGTTTATGGCCTGTATGAGAGAGCGGGGGTGGCCAGCGCGCGGGTATGCTTGCAGCGCCAGGGGAAAGCGCTGGCGGTCGAGAGTGAGCGGGGAGAGAGTGGGGTGCCTAAAATGGCGGCCGTGCATTCGCTGTGCGTGGCGCTGGGGAGAGGCAAGATGGCGCAGATAATGTTCAGTTTGCACGCTAAATTTCCACATAGGGAATCCTGAAGGCGATTCTATCTGGCAAGGAGAACCTAATAAAGGGATGGCAGTGCCTCTCAGAGATCCGAGCAGCAAGATACCTGGCCAACAATCTAGAGAAAGGTAAAAATATTACCCACAAGTGATTTATCATCCAGCCAAAGTCGGTTTGCCTTATCAGGTTATGGATCAATAAAGTACCCTGTCAATTGCAGCGCTCACCATAGGATGTTGTATTGCCAAAATGCCTACAAATGGTGGTTAGAGCCTAAAAAAGGCAGTATGGCTGTTAAAAAAAAAAAAAAAGAGAGAGATTAGAGGCATTGTGGGCAAAGCTACTCCACTCCTCTAAGAGAAACGACTACGGAGGTTTCTGGAAACTGGTTCAACGAGCTTGATAAGGGCCCTACAGCAGCAAACAACGCTTACATAAGCGGGAAAGAATGGATTAATTATCTAAGAACACATTACAGAGGAAACACAGACTACTATTCTGCCCTGGGACCCTGTAAAAGATCACAGCACAAGCCCAGATGAGCTGGTGACCCTCACAACTAATAGCAATGGTTATTCTGAGATCCTATACCACTCAACCGAACCCGTAGTTCTCTCAATGGAGGCCCTGGTAAAACATAATTGAGAACTGACGCTTCAGCTGTGCACCATGCCCTAATGGCATACACATGGCTCTCGTAAAGATCAGGGCCAAAACCTAGGCTGGTATTTTGAGCTTAATGTTTAGGCAAATATTGCTGATGGAGAGTATACCGGAAAGCTGGAGAGGCTCAGTGTGGCATCCCATTTTCAAGGGCGGGGTAGCAATTACAGGTTGATATCACTGCTCGATGTGGACTTCAAATACTTTAGAACACTATTACTGCAAGATCTACAGGAGTGGGTGACGGAGGCAAAAAAGCTGTCAATGAACCAAACTGGGTTCACTAAAAAGCAAGGAACCACCATCAGTATTCAGAATCTTGGTATTCAAGACCTATGGCAACTGAACACGAGTGGGAATACCTCTAAAAATATGTGAACAAATGCATACAGCAGAAAAGCAGGTTAGAAGATAAAACTGCACTGACCATCAAGCAGGAACTGATTAGAATGCAATTTGGACACCTCCCCACCCGAGACTTTGTTCTCCAGGGGCAGAAGGAGGCACAACCGGAAGATGCATTGTGCCGATTTTGTCGTCCGGCAAAATAAATGTTTATACATAGACTCTGTGTGTGCCAAACACGCTAGTATAACGGAGGTCACTACTGCTCAAGGAGTTTTTAGCCTCAACTGTTAGAACCTGCAGGGCAGAGGGCATGTAGGCTTTGAATCCAAAGAATGTTATGTTTAACATGCGCTTGGTGCAGTTTTTAGCAATATTTAACAAACAGTTCAAAATGTTATCTTGGAAGCCGTCTACGGGTTAGAAAGAACAGTTTGAAATGCCATCTTGGGAGCCGTCCACAGGTTAGGACGGGATATGCACAACACTTTCAACTTGCTATTTGCCCAGCAAATGATTCCTTTGCACTGCTGTTTTAATGGATGCACTAGGCACTTAAGCCTCCTTGGCAGATAGGTGCGTGTTAACATGTATGTCTTATTCGCAATCCTATCACTGCTTCATCAAGCAGGTGGAAATTGCCCTTTCGCACAGCTGCACAAAGCATGTCGTTAAATTGTATAAAGCTCATTGCACTAGGCACCTTGGTAAAGCATGGTGCGTATAAACTCTCGCTCGGCCGGTAGGAGTATTATTACTAGGTTTAAAAAGCCCACGCCTTTTTCGCACAAATTGCGTTCAGGTACTGTTCAGCCGTAAACAACGCCTCTTTTGCACGATAGTGACAAGTTTGCATTAGGCTTCATAAACAATCTTGTCGTGCTTTTAACTCTAGCTAATGACGGGGGCAGCGGTTCTGTCCCAAAAATGTTTGCATTGCCTTTGCCTCTTTGCACAGTAACCTGTGGAATTCTACACACTGGAACGCACTCCTCCTGTATGCCTTTCCACCACTACTTCTCCTACTCTGAGTTCTGACGATCAGGACTGACTGAGCCTAGCTCATGCTATTGGTTTTCGGATGGGCCAGGAGAGTGTGGTAGCCGGACATTCTGGGCATGAGAATCTGTCCTCGTATCAGGCTGTCACTTCGGGCGGACCTTCTGACGAGCAGCGCAGGGTTTTGCACCGGAGTCACACAATCTGCACCTCTGAGTGGCGATTGAGCGCTGCCAGTTGACTTCTTTTTTTATTTTTTTATTTTTAAATATTTGTTTAACAGCTTGTTAGAGCAAAAAAAACATATAATGGCCCACTCGCAGGTGGGGTGAGCAATTTTCTGAGACAGAATATCCATTACAAGCCAAATCTTGTAGATATCGAAGCAACCTCCCGAGAATGAACAACCCCTTGGCCCCCAACTCCCCCCCCCCCCCCTGGCACTAGTATATACAGTTGTGACTTACTCACAGTAGTATATTGCACCTTGGAGCCCCAAAGTGGGATCCCAGTCCTCCCAGCTCGCATGCAGTGCGCACCTCAACAGGAAATTATGTCAAGCCTGGATTTGTAAGGAGATACCCTGAGAGAGGGGCCCAAAAGTCCTTAGGTCGAGATGCTTCGGGAAGCTCCTCCGCATATATTGCCAGCTGGTCCCTGCAATATAATAAGGCTCTGATCCACCTCTCAACTGTGGGCACGGCCTTTGCACCCCAGCAAAAAGAGTAGATATGGCTACCAAGCGCCTATTGCAGGGTTTCAGCTTTTGCACCCAGCCCAGCAGACACACTTCACGCAAACATTCAACAGGTTCGGTAATGACTGCAGTTAACACTTGCGTGACCCGTACCCAGAATTTGGAGATGCCAGCACATGACCAAGCTAAGTGCATAAAATCTGCGTCAGCCTGGCTACAGCGCACACAACAGGCGCTTTCACGCAAGCCAATCTTGTGTAATGGAGTCGGAGTGTAATAAAGCTCATGTAAGTACTTGAAGTGAATTATGCGGAGGTTGCAATTAGCGGTCAGACGCCCAATGTTAGCTCAGTGGATAGCTGGCCATTCCATCTATTATTATACGAGGGGGATGCAGTTAGTTCTTGTTCACGAAGAGACGCATTATACAACTTGGTGATTAACCGCTCCAACACCGCCCGTAGGGCTTGTAATGTTCGCGGTTCATTAGGGAACTGTGGATGAACGTCCCGAATCGCCTGCCGCACACGCACATAAGTAAACCCCAACATGAATGCAGGTCAGACAAAGTCCAGAGACAACCCAACTCGTACAAGTCGCCAAGCCGTGGAATCCCCACCTCATTTAATGCATTCAAGGCGGTTCCCTAGCGTCAGAGATATCCGGGTGCTCAGCAAGCGGTAATTTGGGGCCATACAAGTAGTCCAACCGTGCTCTACGAGCAAGAGCTTTCCATGCCCAGGCCGTGCAGTGGACTGGGTTAATTTCAGTGAGCGGGCCTCCGCCCCCTCCCATCAACGCAGCTGCTTTTAGGGGCATTGGCAGTATCGAAGCCGCCTCAATTGCAGTGTGCGGTTAAAACTTCTGTGGAAAATACCAGAAGTGCGCGAACTGCGCCTGGGCACACAGGTAACATAGGCGCAGGTCCGGAGTCTCAAATCCGCCACGGTTTTAGGGTAAAGTCAGCACAGTCCAGCTACAGCGGGGTTTTTTGCCCCCCCAGACAAATGTTAGAAGGGTCAACTGCAATGCGGCAAACAACGATTTATTCAGACGGATGGAGATATTGATAAATAAATAAAGGAGTTTTGGTAAGAAAGACATTTTAATGACCGCTATGCGGTCCGCAAGTGAAAGGTGAAGCCTAGCCCACCACGAAGCCTGATCCGTGATCCCATCTACAGCCCGGCCATAATTAGTCGTGATCACGACCTCTGGGTCCCTATGCAACCATATACCGAGGTATTTCACTGGGTCAACTGACCATTTCAAGGGATAGTCTAAATCAATCTCCGTAGTCCCCTCGGTCAGCGGAAACACGGTGGATTTGGCCCAATTAATGCCCAGTCCTGAGTATCGCTCAAATTTGACATACTCGCGTAGTAGTGCTGATATATAGGTGGCGGGTTCTCGGACATAGACCAGCATGTCGTCAGCGTATAGTGAGACCACCAATGGCCTCCGTCGGAACCTCAAAACCGCTCGTGCATGCAGTTGACGTAGCTTGCACACCATGGGCTCAAGCGCCAAAGGAAATACCATGGCCGACAGGGTGCAACCCTGCCACGTGCCCCGTTTAATAAAAAATTGATCAGAGATCCAGCCATTCACCAGGATCCGTGCCACCGGTGCAGTATACAAGAGGTGTATCCATTGTAAAATGAATGGCGGCATGCCCATACGCAACGAGACGGTAAACATGAACTCCCATTGTAACTAATCAAAGGCCTTAGCCGCGTCCAGTTGCACGGCAACCGCCTGGAAGTCCCGCTCAAAGTAATGTAGGGTGGTGAAGATTGTGCGGAGAATATGCATGGTGGATCTAGGGGGAACAAATCCAGACTGGTCTGGGAGGTCCAATTTGGGAACTAGCGGCTGGAGCCGAGTTGCGATCATTCTGGCCAAAATCTTGGCATCGATATTTATAATAGAGAGGGGCCTATACGAGTCGCAGACATTCGCCGCGTTATCCGGTTTCAGAAGCATAACTAGCAAAGCCTCCTTGAGGGAGTGAGTCAGGACTCCTGATTCATACACTTAAGCAAAGACCTCTAACAGGCGCGGTGCAAGGGCATCAGCATATGCCTTATAAAATTTGCAGGGGAGCCCATCTAGCCCTGCTGCCTTACTGGTCAGGAGAGATATGATGGCTAGCTTAACATCCTCCTCGTCAAAGGGTTGTGTGAGATACTCACGATAGTTTGGCGGCAACCAACCCAGTGCGACATCATCCAAGTAAGCATGGATTTCCTCAGTTGCAGGGAGTTCCCGGTCCCCATATAAGTCTGAATAATAGTTCAGCACCACTTTGCTGATCTCAGCGGTGCCATAATGCGGCACTCCCTCCCTGTCCAGCAGTTCGGTTATATAAGGCTGGCGTTGCGGGGCAGCCAGCTTCTGCGCCAGAGAGCGACTGGGGCGCCCTCCTTCCCCATAGTAGCGGGCAGTGCAGCGCCAAGATCTGTGTGCCATTTCCTGATCTACCGTCTCGTTGTGTTCCGTTACCAGATCACGTATTTTAGAAAGCGTCTCCGGGACAGGGTCGCAAGCATAGGCCTGTTCCAGTGCGGCTATTTCCCCAGCAAGCTTCTGGATTCTACGGCGCAGATCTTTTAGGACCCCTGCCTGAGCACCAATACAGACCCCCCCCTAATCGTAACCTTAAAGGCTTCTCAAAGAACTCCCTGGCTATCCACTGTCCCGTCATTTTCTCAGAATTTATTTTTAATGGCCTCACCCACTGTATGCTTGAAGACCTGGTCAGTCAGGGAAGACGGTTGCAACCGCCACGAGAATGGAGGTCTTTCATAGCCTGGAACCTGTAGCTCAAGAAGAACTGGGGAGTGGTCGGACAACGTTTTGGCTAAGTGTTGTATATCTAGAACCCAGGGGCAAGCGGCCTCCGACAGCAGCCAGTAGTCCAGCCTGGACCACGTGCCATGCACCGTGGAGATAAACGTGCCTTCCCTGTCCCCCGGGTGCCTCATACGCCAGACATCGTGCAGATTCCCTGCTTCCAGTATGCCCAGTAGTGAAGTGGTGGTTAACCTCTGCCGCCCTGCCACCGCTCCAGCCCTGTCGGCGTTTGCATCCAAACAAGTATTGAAATCCCCCTTCCCCAGGTCATTTCTGCAGTAGGAAAAGCTTAGATACGACGCCACACTTCCGCATAGAATGGGTGATCATCCACAGTCGGACCATACACATTTACCAGTAGCACACTCGTACCCCCAAGCGTTCCATGCACATTGGCCAGCCGGCCTTGGTCATCAGTCTCAGTGCTATGAACCTGAAATAGGACCCCTTGTTTGACAAGTATCATCACCCCCTGTGAATATGATGAGTAGGAGGAAATGAGCCGCACCCCTGCCCACCGGGACCCCACCCTCCGATCAGACAGGGTAGTGAGATGGGTCTCCTGCAGCATCGCCACGTGCACATTGAGCCTATCTAAGGCTGCCATCACGGTGCATATTGTTTTTGGGCGATTGAGGCCGCGCACATTCCACGTTAAAAATCGAAAGTTGCCTCTCATTACTTTTGGAGGGCCATACATAAGTACATATACGAAACATAACTTAAGACCATTAAGCCAGGAGACCACTGAGCGTGTCAGATTGAGACTGCTGTGATCCCAGTTAGCCACGTTTGGTATTTTATCCTGGTACTCTTAAGACGATATGTCTCCAAGGTGTACAAAAATGCAAGGATCAGTCCTGAGATTCTCGTGCCAGAAGTTAAACAACAGCTATTCAGAAAGTGCATATTGCTACCCCCCCACCCTCTCCACCCCCCCCCCCCCACCACTTCGGTCCCCCACCCACTTCGGCCACCCTCAACTTGCCAAATCCATCCCTGTCAAAACCAATCAACACCCCAAGAACAAAACAAACATGTAGCAATGAGTGGGGAACTCCCATGTGGTGGGCATTAGAGTGCTGCTGTCCTCCCACAAAATAGGAGGTGGCTGATTAGGTCGTGTACCTGTGTTACAATCCATAAGCAGATACTTAACTGAGTGCATCCTGTCTAATATGTATATGACAGAGCATAATTCGTCCTGTGAACAGAAGTAAGAGACATGTAGCTAAGACACTTGCCCAAATGTAAAACAATTATGAAGTTCAATACACAAGGGCACATTAGGGAAACTCCAGTCACTTAGTACAAGAATAACGTCAATCCGCTTCTCCCCGGTCAGTTGCGGTCTCTCGTCGGCGCCTCTTCAATTGCTTTGCATGCTCCATCGCTGCCTATGGAGTCGAGAAGATCTTAAAGTTCCCCTCTGCACCCACGCAGAGGCGCTCAGGGTACAGCATGGCATACGGTATGTTTGCGGGCTGGAGGAATTTTTTGACGGCCCCAAACTCTCGCCGCGCAGACTGAACCGCGGCAGTAAAGTCAGGGAAGAAGGATAAAGTGTTCCCCTGATGGCTTATGTTACCCTTCTCTCTGGCCAGCCGCAAGATGACGTCTCGGTTACGGTAGTCCAGCAGCCGGGCTATGATTGGTCGAGGAGGAGCTCCAGGGACCGGTCGTGCTGCCAGGGAGCGGTGGGCCCGCTCTACTACAAACATTGAGGACAGCTGCTCAGTACCAAATTCCTCCTTAATGAGAGATTCAATGGAATGCTCCATTTTACCAGTATTTGTTGATTCTGGAAGGCCCAAAAGGCGGATGTTGTTCCTTCTAGACCTGGCCTCCAAATCCTCGTTCTTGGCCTGTATGAGGGCTAAGATCTTTTTCATATTGAGGGTCTTACTAGTGACGTCGCTTAGTCCATCCTCTGTATTAGACACCCTCTGCTCAACTTCCCCCATTCTTGCAGTTTGCTTTTCTAGTTGTGAAGACATGTGGTCCAGTCTAGATAAATAGTGGACATACTGCCCTCAATGGCCTGTAGACTCTTTTGCATTGCCAGCAGCGTGGACACCAGACTAGGAGGGCCCTCTCCCTGACCGTCCGCCTCCGAGTCAGAAGCCGCCTTCTGCGGAACTCTGCCTGATTTTCGTGCCTCAAAAATGAGGCGGCCTGTGATTTGTCCGGCTTCCCCATGTTCTGCGGCGGAGACGGCAGGTGCTGAGCAGCCTCCAGAGCGGCAAAGCAGTATCCCCTAACTCGGTATCTAGCAATAGGCGTAATGAGGAGGTCAAAACCATACAGCATGCGTCCCCTGCAGGGTAGATACAGCGTCTATCAGAATCAAGCCTTCACCAGCAGTTGAAGAAAGAGATATGGCTCACAGTGATAGGACCCGGGGGACCCTCCCTCGGAACCCTCACTAACCAGCAGTCAGATAGCCCCCACAAACGATGCCAGGTCAAGATGGATCCTCAGGCAGTGAGAACTGGGGTATAGAAGCGGGCCTCTGGGTCGGAGAGCCCGCATCCCGCAATGGGCTACCAATACAGAACTGTCCACTCCTCACACAGCTGCGGCGAGGCGCGGTAGAGCCTCCGAAGCCATCGGTAGGCCCCACCGGGAGCACTATGCTGGTAATTTATAGAAAGAGGCCCTGCGCTGCTCCGTCCAGGCGCAGGGAAGCAATTCAGGGAGGAGGAGGCCAATCTACACCGCCTGGAATTTATAAGCTAGAGGTCTCTTCCTCTTGCACAGTCAGCGCAGGCGAAGTGGCCCGGGCAGCAGATGATGCGCGCACCACACACACAGACCACAGCCGGCAGGCCTCAACCCAAGACCCCTCCCGTATCTGTGGTCGCAGGCCTAGGCCCGGACCGCCCCCCACCTACCGCAGTCCGCGGCGGGCGTTGATGAAGCTCCGCAGCTGCCAGTCAGGTCCCCTGACGTGTCCCGCAAGGTTAGCTCGGCTCCTCGCAGGGCTCTGAACACCGCCATAAAGCCTTAGGCCTCCGGCACCGGGGCAAGAGGCGTGCAGCGGTTGTGGGTGAAGCCGGACCACAGCAGGGGTTCCGCAGGAGAGGTGAGTTCCAGTGGCCGCCAACCATTCAGGGCAGGGGGGACAGAGGCTGTTGCACCACGCACTCTTCCTCACCGCAGAGCCCCTATTAGCGCTCAGTTCTCGCTAGCCGCTACGGCGGCTGCCATCTTGTCCTTGAGGCGATCGGGACTGTCCCTTCCAAAGTGCTGCAATACAGGGCTCTCCAACTGCCCTGACGGTCCCCACGACTGCAGGGGTGTCTCTTCAGCCAGGGCAGCAAGGCAGGCCCTTGGATGCCTCGATTTTCCGCAGATTTAGGTCGGATGGGAGATCAGCCGGGCAGAGCTGCACTAATGTGCGGCCATCTTGCCGGCGCCCTCTAGCGCCAGTTGACTTCTTTGATCTTTCTGCCAAAGTTGTTGATGTGATCTTGGCAGCTAGGCACCCTACTTGCAATAGCTGTATGCCAGGGAGCTAGGATAAGTATGTGGCTAGGTGTTCAACTCGCAGGTCAGACCTGTTACAGGACAAACTGTTGGGTGTCTTTGTTTGATTTATTTTTTACCCAGCCAGGAGTTGAAGTGGGCACTGTTAGAGGTTACTTGTCAGCCCTTTTGACCATTTTGCATTTGCTGGACCAGCTGTCCTTGTCAAATCACATCCTGTAATGAGATTTCTTAAAGTTTGCAACGTTTCCACCAAAACCCTTTGTGATGGCACAGTGGGAATTAAATTTGTTTCTAACTTTGTACTCCTTATGAGCCCATGCACAGTTGTGCGTTATGCCTTCTGACCTTAAACTCTCTTTCTGGGTCCGATAACTTCAGCCTGTGGCGTGAGCTCTAATTTGCTGATAGGTTCCACATCTGAGGACGTGAACAATCCTACTAAAGCAGAGGTCTTCAAACTTTTGGATGCCGAGACCCCCCTGTCAACATTTTGAGGCGTAAGGACCCCCTCCTGACAAAAATGTCTAAACCTGTTAACTAAATTGCGTGGGATGAAAATGTAAATGAGGTTATGTGATGCCGCGTATTTTGGGATAGCATTGCTTCATTATTTTGATGTTTGTTACACACAGTAACGCTGAGGAAAGATTTCACCCAATCAGTACCCATTTATAACCAAAATACAGCAATTATCATCAGAAAGATTTCAAGTCAACCTTTGTGAAGGGCCTTCCACTCTGCAGCAATACGTGCTGCCACATTAGAAGCTCACCTGGCCCTGACCGGAAGAAGCAGGGGTCCCTTAAAACCCTGGCGGTTTTGTGTAGAGTTAAGCCGTTTACCCACGCAGCTTTCCTCTCACCCCCTCCCTTCCATCCCTCTCTCCTCTCCTAACCCCGGATCCCTCTCTCACTTTGCAGGTCATTTTCTTTCACCCCTTTTTACAACTTCTGAACTCTCCCCATTCAACCTCTCACTTCACCTTTAATCACCTCTTGACATTCTGTCCTTTCACTGCCCTCATCTCTAACAGTCTCTCACATTTATCTCATGGCCTCTCTGGCCCTGTCACCTCCCGTGCCCCTCAGCACTTCTCATTCACCTCGTCTCTTCATTCAAATTTTTGTCTATTTGTATCTTACACCTCTCCAGTCCCCCCATTCCTCTTTCACATCTCCCCTTTGTTCTAACAGAAGCCCTCACCTTTGGATCACACTCACTTCTTGCGTGTCCACACTTCTCTTCGGCAATTCACATTTCTCCTCATCCCTGACCTCTTCAATCAAATTCTCTCACTCCCTTGCTGTCCTCTCTCATTTTGGGTGCGGATGCAAGTTCAGAATGGGATGAATGAATGTATGATTACTGATGGGCTTGTTTGAGTGAGTTGCATATTGAGTAGTGAGGGGGACAGGTGAGTGAAGTGTCACATGAGTGCAGGATGAGTAGTGTACTCGTGTACTCGTGTGACTGCAGGTTGAGGTATAGTGTGAGCAGGACAAGTGCATTTTGAGTGCAGAGTGATCACTGTGAGTGCAAGGTGAGCGGGTGAATGGTGCAAGTGCATGGTGATCAGTGTGAGTGCATTGTGATCGCTGTGAGTGCAAGGTGAGCGGGTGAATGGTGCAAGTGCATGGTGATCAGTGTGAGTGCATTGTGATCACTGTGAGTGCAAGGTGAGCGGGTGAATGGTGCAAGTGCATGGTGATCAGTGTGAGTGCATTGTGATCACTGTGAGTGCAAGGTGAGCGTGACAATAAAGGGCGAGAATGAGGAATGAGTTGTCTGAATGCAGGGTGCATTCCCAGACCCATGAAGTAACTCAGCATGTTATTGACGGGGGCGTAGACTTTAAGATCTAAGTTAAACTATTGCGGCATTAATCGGGGATCGAGGGTGAAGGAAATAAATAATGTGCTGATCCTGCAACAAACTTCCAGTCCTATGGTTAGGGTTACCAGCAGATTATTTTGATGGCCCTGTCGGTACAAAAAAAAGCAGTCACCTAAAGCGGTATTTTCAGCGCTTATCTGTGCATACTTCCCAGGGCCGGCTTTAGTGCTGGTGGTGCCCTGTGCGACAATGTTTGTTGGTGCCCCCCCAATGACCACCCCCACCACGGATTCTCTCACTAGCACCCTTTAACAGTGACCAAGTCTCCATAACCCCACACTCTCCGATGCATTGAATTAGTTATATAGTGCCACTCATACCAGTGTAGGGTGTCCGAGCACTTTGCATCACACACACATTACACAGAGACAATCAATCATAAGTGTGTAAATCAGTGTATAGGAAATGTTACATAAGCCAAAGGACTAAAAGTATAGGAGTCACATGTCATCCATACTGGTAGGCAGTATAGTTCAAGAGTGCTTGGTGTGGAGAAGCACAAACTCAGAGTCGAAAAAGAAACAGCATAGTTGGGAGTTTCCTTTAATAATAAGAATTGATTGCTAGCCAAATTAACCCTTTTTGCAACATTAATCAATGGTCTAATAATGTATTCTTTGTAGTGTGCATGCTGTTCTAGGATGAAAGTTAATAGCTCACTATTCTATATTAGGACTTTAAGTTATAAATTGCAAGTAACAAAAGGATGTCTCTTTTGAAAGCAGTAACCTGCTGATCTCTTCACATCATACACACGCTGTAATCTACTTGGTACACGTTCTTTGCAGCAGGCATATTAACCCACTGCACTAACTTCACCTAAGTCAAAACCTCAACTATACAAAATTCTGATCTCTCTCCAGGAAGATAATTAATCACAGGAGTTATCTTGACATTTATGTGAGGCCTGGTAATTGCCGGGAAAGAAACGGTGCAGCAGGTGCTTCAAAAGCACAATAAACTTTCACTCACGGCCCCCAGGAAGCCAACTTTGTATTCCTTTCCATGAAATGCATTCTCACACTACGGCAGTGAATGTAAAATCCAAATGTAAGGAATAGGCACAGTGGGGACCCAGGGGGTACTGGAACCAGCAAAAAAACCTAAGCCTCTGTAACCAGTTTACAAAGGCATGTTAAATGGTCTTTAAAGACCTGTGAAAAAACACGGGGGTGCCGGAGATAGGAATCCAGACACTGCCCAGCTGAGCCCCCAGCAGCTCAAGTTTCACTGCAGCAGCCCGGGCTGAGACACGACACAGGACGGGGGAAGTGTGGGGCCTGGGCAGAAGTGTGACTGGGAAGGCGCGACCCCCTTTGCATCACTCCACGGCCCCCCTGGGGGTCGCGCCCCACAGTTTGAAGACCCCTGTACTAAAGAAACATATGTCAGCGCGCATGGGGGACGCTTATATAGGGCTCTGTTCGACACTTCCGCAGTGGAAGTCCACGAGGAGTCATATTACGCCACCTACTGGTGTATAGGAGCACTGCTTTTTGAGTTTCTGTATCCAGTGTGGTGCTTCCGGTTATTCACAAGATGAGGAATCCGATTGGCTAGAGTATCTACCTAGAAAGGCATTACCGTAGGTAAGTAACTTATTCTTCAGCGCCAGGTTTTACGGGTCAATACTTACTTTGCAATTTTTTTTTTTAACGTTCTTTAGTTTTTTAGCCATCCTTGTGTGTTTGAACTACTTGTTCAGGTTACAGTCATTGAAGACTAATGGTACTTTTTGTTGGTGCCGAAAAGAGCCCTATTTTCCTGTGATTAGTATTACCGTTAAAAAGGTTGTGTCTATACCTGTTCCAAGTACACCTGGATGCTTAAAAGCATAAGTTCCTTTCTATTAACATAACATCCTATGGTTATTTTTTTGTTTTGTTTCCATTTATAATTTTTATTGGAAGCCTACAGCTTTTACTTCTGGGCAGTGTAATGTGTATGCGTGCAGTAAGAAAAAATACCACCAGCTTGCCAAGACTAGCCCTTTGGACTTTGTCAATGCTTGTTTTTACTGAGGACATTAGGCTGTCAGTGGAAGACGGCCTCTCGTTGTCATTTCATCCCAGCGTGTCGTCCTGCGCAGCTCTATAATTACGCGGAGAGTTTAATTAATTAATGTCCCCTCTCCGAGCAGAGGCAGAATGCTGCTGCTTTTCACACTCCCTCTGGTGCAGGGGTTCAACAGAGGACCAGTAATTACATTCCGTCCTTTGCGGTTTGCGCATAGCTTCAAGGCTCTCTTTAAAATCGTCTGACAGTGTTTGGTGCTGTTAGTGTCAGATGTGTTCTGCATGCAAAAACGGATGTATTGTGGTAAAGGTACATAAAGGCGGAAAGACCTCTCGTCTTGATCATAGTTTCCTAAAAAAAGGCGTCACATTGAGTTGAGCTGAATGATGAAAGCAAGCCAGTTCTTAATAAAGATGTAGTGCTTCTGAAGGAAGAAACGTGCTTTTGTGAGAAACTCTCTGAATCTAGACACAGTCTGCTGAGCAACTCGCACGACCGTCCCATAGTGTACAATAAAGACCTGCAGCCACACACAATTGCTTTTGCGTTTGGACAAAAACTGAGGTCACCATTCAGGCGTCCTGCCTCTGGGCTGCCGCGGGCCGTGTGTGGACACAAGGCCTAAGATCGGCTCTGATGACGTAGATAGAAAAATAGCACGCGCAGGCGTGCCAACGTTCCATTGATCATACTGCGCTCGGCTATTCCGCTCCCTGACCCGGTTTTATCCGGGAGAAGATTCTCAACACGGCTGTCTTGTATTTTACCCATTTGTCTGTAATATAAACGTATTCACTGTTTTTAATTAAATTGGCTTAAGCGCTCTTACACGCTACCAAGAAAAGGAAATGGGTTTCACGCTTCCGAGGAATACTTTTAACTGCAGATTCCTCACATTTAGAGGATTCCCCAAGTGCCAGACTGGATCCAGAAGATTTCACAGCAGTGAATGCCAGTGACCCCCAGTTTCGCTAGGTGGCACCTTGTGGCACGACTTTCATCTGCCCCGAATGTAAGTACCACCCCCGCACGCGGACTAAAGTCCCTTTCTTTGGGCTTAGTAGACCACTCCAAGTTGTGCATGTGGAGTGCTTGCTCTCAACATCTGTCAGGCCACGAAGTGGGCATCCATACACACAGGCCTTTAAGTGGGATGAAAAAACTCAGGTGTCCCTCGATGGGGCGTGGCCAATGTAATTAAGGGCGTGGCTTAAAAACATGTACGCTAAAAATGTGTTCTTACCATAGTGTGCCGCCCGACTTGTATTTCTGTCATTTCATCCAGATATATGATACAAGTAACATCATACCTACAAGTCAGGATAATTGGCGTTGTCAATGGTTGCTAGTTGCATAAGATAAAAAATAAGCAACAACTATGGCGTGTGTATAATATTGAAAAAGCTTCCCCTTAAAGCCCTGGTGACACCACAACAATTTTGCTGCTCCTGAGTTTCAAAAAGAGAAGGGATATCCAGCGAGAAAATGACTCTTTAAGGATTTCCCTTCCCCTACAACGCTCACTTGGCATGACCTCATGCCGTAACTTCTCCACTAGTGAAAAGTGAGCAGTGAGCATGCGCACATCGATGTGCCTGCTGTCACTGCAGCCCGGGAAAAAATGGACCACCTGTGCCAGGGCACAAAACAGAGCCCAATAGAGACCCGTTTCTAGCCCCCCTTTAAAAAACTGCCGGTGCTCAGACCCGGTGAGACCCGGCCCACTTAAAACCCTGCATACACACATTCACCGGAGCACTACTGCCTTGACAGCCAGATCCGTTGGGAATGGGAAGGGCCTTTCGCCCTTTCGGTTTGCAGCACTTTTTAGTAGGAGCTCATTACATTGACCCCTGATTTGGTATTGATTCTAAATGTGAGGAATCTTTGGTTGGAAGTACCCATCAGTAGAACAAGTTACTTATTTTCAGTAATCTATTTCTGGTGGATAATTGGTCTATCCACACATTCCTTATTGCTGCCCCCCTCCCCCCCTCTCCCGCTTACCTGTTCTGTGGAAAGGTCTCTTTTTCCATCTGAAAAGGTGACAAATTAGAGATCTTCCCACTGGTTCTGTGATTGGTTTTTGGGTGTAAACAGATTAAAGAAAGAAACTAATATCCGCGCTCAGGGTTGGTGCCTACTTATGGCTCCGTCCATCACTTTGGGACAGAACAACGCAGAGCTGAACAGTGCCACCTACCACTGCATTGAACCACTGCTGTGTGAACATTTCTCGATCCAATCTGACACCTGGGGATATTGTAGAAGAATCTGTGGTTAGAGTATATACCAGAAGGAGATTTACCAAAGGAAAGTAACTAGTTTATTTGATTTGTTGTTAATGTTGGGAACAGTATTGAACTTTCCATGAAGAAGGGATATCTTCAATGTCTAAACAGCCTTTGTTTGTATTTGTTTGTTTTGAATTGCTACTCAGTCCAGTATTCTGTATCACATAAGGGAATTGTTTGCATGTCCATTTGGACTTGGTGCCCCATCCCATCTTGATCGTTTTATAACCCCAAGGACGTTACCAGGGTTAAAAGTTGCTCCTTCAAACATGGGGTTAAAAGTCAAGTCAGATTCATCTTTATCCACATAGTCTTTTAATATACTCCATCCAAGAATTGGCTTTCATCGAATTACCTTGGGGCCCCCTAACTGCTATGTGCCAAATTGCCTTGAATTTTCATGTTTACATATCTCACTAATTTGCACCCACACTTGTTTCTGCTTATCCATTGTATTTTTGTAAGTATTTTATATGTTGCTGATTTTAAGCAGTATGTAATCTAAACCAGGTCATTTTCTAAGTGTTCTCATCTTCCTATTCATGTTGGACATCAGTCTTTTCAGTTGCCTGTTGCACCAACCTTCCATGTGAACACCACCCCAGATCCCTTTTCCCATATTTGCCAGAACTTCATAAAATCTCTTGAATATATTTGGTAAAGGTCTCTTATGCAATACATCTGTTAATGCAGGGAACTATTATTTTCCAGGAATTTTTTTTTATTTTTTTTAAAAAACCTTTATTACAATTTCAGAGAAATACAAGTATGGGCCTACAACCAACAGGCCGGCCGCTAAAATGCAGTGTAACCCTAGGCACAGCTGAACATTCACATCGATGAAGCAACAAAAAAGGGGTCACTGGAGAGTTAATCATCGCAGTCGGCCGCAGCCGCAGTCCATAAACAAACAAGAAAGGTTTCATATTTTTAAGAAACGAAAAACAGCAAACACACAAGGCAGAGGAAATTAATAGCAGTAGCATGTGCCCCTCGTATCGAGGGAGTAATCCAACCCGGGTAGACAGAGGGGGGGGGCAAGGCCGAAGAAACCAAATTCGCATGTCGCAGGATTTTCCAGGAATTTTGATAATCACGAATCCAGATTATGAGTGTCCCATTAATCATAACACTTCATGTTAGTCTTTTGGTATGTTATAACTTTATCAAAATTCGCTGGCTGTCCGACATCTGATGCTTGAAATAACATCCACCCATTGTTACCTGCATGGTCATATGATCTGTCTAAACTCCATTATTAAGTTCAAAGGCAAGCAACTGAGAAAGTGGGGGCAGAAATAAAAATACAATCTAATTGGGTTTTCCTCATGGGTGAAAAAGAAACAAAACCAGGTGAAATTTCTGGGACCAATCTGTCCTTCAAGGCTCATATGTTAATAGAGCCAGAAAGGCCAATAAATCAAACCCCGTTTATCCCTGTGTTGGATAATTTTTTAAACAGCTAGAATTACTCAGAATGAATCCCCTCAAATGGTGCTCTCGGCTTCAAAAAGATTAAACGCTAGTTTAAAATTAAAGACCAGTCAGACCAGCATAGCTTGTCCGCAAATGATCGTTCAGAATTAATATTCATGAATTATTATTCTGCTTTTTTACTTTGCTCAATGGTTGCAAATACATACTAATCAAAATCAATGTGTTGCATGCACCAAAGAGAGCGTTTGTCTGCAATTCAAACAGTTGGAGACATTCAGAATTAAAATGAAACTTTTAACTGTACATATTAGATTGTTAGAAACCTATATCACTAAGCCTCCCATTGCTCTACCTTCAGTTCTTGCTGAACATCTATAAAGAAGGGACTGTCTCTAGTGCCAATATGTTTTGTAAAAAAAACATGCCATGACATTAAAAAGTAGGTAACATCTGGCAAATTGGTATTTAAACTGCCACCATCCAGGAGAGTAAGGCATGGTTTGACGTTCTTTTATATTTTTTATGAGGTGTGGCATAGAGTATTTGGTTATAATACTGCAGACAGCCAAGAACAGTCTTTTCCCATTTGAGTTCCACCCTTAACCAGGGGAGGTCCCATTGTAATGTTGATGCCTATATTTAATTTGTAAACTGCTACAAGTTGTAGAAGTGTGCACTTGGGCTCCTGGTACTACTCTTAATCTTGATAGATTATAGCCTCCTATGTTCCTGAGGCTGCCATCTCCATCTCCTTGTTCGAGACACTTAATATCGATGGGTACAGAGGAACTGGAACCTAAAAACCTTTAAAACCTCTGTGTTTGCAGCTTCAAGGTAATTCCAAGTTACTTAATTTTACCTAGATTTCATCTTTTTTGCAACCCAATACTCACTATTTTTGCTGAAGTAATATGATTTAGACCTCATGTAATTTGAGCAAATGTGTGATCTTATCTCTGTTAAGGATGTCATGTAGGCCTTTTGATGCTTCCTGAGGGGAATGAGTTTGAATGCAGCATAATTTAACGAAGGCTTGCTTCACAAACCCAGGTACTTTTATGAGACCTGAGTAGGATTGGCAAATTCTGATGCACATCTCTCTTGTTTAGCAAAATCCTAACTTTTGGGAGAGGAAAATCTACCCCCACGTCTTTGCACTAAAGCGGATGTTAAATGAATTACAATAGGATGATATTCTTGCACTAGTGTGTTAAACTGGATCTGTGGTGGATTATTAGTCTATGCAGCTTCCCTTTTTGTCTTAGTCTTTGGATTACAGTTAACAAGCTCGGCAGTTTGAACATCCAGCTGATGGGACAGCAAAACGTATGAGTCATGGTGCTGCGAATCAGGCGAGGCGAAAACTAGGGATGGTTTTTTACCTTCATTGTTACTCATCCCTAATGATCCCTTTCGTGGAGTCACATCGTTCTATTATTGTACTACCTACTTATTTTATTTAATAGGAGGTGAATAAACATTTGCACAAAGTGCCTTGTAAATATGCACGTTCATTGACCTAAATAAGGCATTCTCATTTGGATGCAGAGTATTCATCAACCTGTGGCAAGGTGTGAGATGCCGACTTGAAAATACTGCTGTCAAAGATAAGAATTCTAAAATCTTAACTTAAAAAGTACTACTGAAAACTCCTGGGCCAGACGGCTACCCGCAGGAATATTACGCGACTTACCGCGACACCCTGGTACCCCATCTTCTGGACCTGTTCACGCTTATAGCTGAGCAAGGATCCTTCCCACCTGAAGCTGACGAGGCTACCATCGTCGTTCTTCCCAAGACACACCCACCCTCCCTTGATTGTGCCGACTATCGCCCGATTTGGCTCATCAATACTGAGATCAAAATATTTGCCACTGTGGTGGCTCAACGGCTCCGGCCCCACCTACATGATCTGGTTCACGCGGACCAGTGCGGATTTATGCCTGGCCGGGGGACCCGGCATTGTATACGCCGCCTCCACCTTGCCCTCGCTCATTGTCATCGTCTCACCCCCTACTTGGCGTTGCTTTTCCTAGACTTCGAAAAGGCGTTTGACATGGTGGATTGGGGTTACCTTGACGATGTGCTGGAGAGGTTGGGTTTCGGCCCCCTCTTCTGGCGCCTCGTCCGGGTTCTTTATTTTCAACCCAGGGCGCGGGTCCTTATTAACGGTGTACTCTCAGAGACATTCTCCATCCAGAGGGGCACCCGCCAGGGCTGTCCACTTTCTCCACTACTATTCGCCTTGGCGATGGAACCTCTGGCTGCGATCATTCGTCAGGACTCTCTCATCCGCGGCTGGACCTGGGACCTGAGCCACACCGATAAGTTAGCCCTGTACGCTGATGATGTCCTTCTGTATTTAGCAGACCCCGAACACTCTGGTCCGCGCTGCCTGGCCGTCCTTTCGGCGTTCAAACGGGTCTCTGGCCTTCGGCTCAACCCAGCGAAGTCTACCTTGGTACCTCTGCATCCATTTCGGTTATGCTTTGACTGGCAAACAACTATTCCCTTACGTAAACAGTCCTTCAAATATCTGGGTGTGTGGGTCGCCCTCCTTCCGGAGCTTGAATGGGCCCTGAACATTGCGCCCCTGGTCGCCAGGGCCAAAGCGGACTTTAATAAGTGGCAATCCCTCCTTCTTAACCCCTTAGGTCGTAGTGCCCTTTTTAAAATGATGGTCCTTCCCTGTTTTCTGTACATTCTACAGAACACAACCGCCCACCTCCCGAGCAGCTGGTTCCAGGAGATGGATGGTGTTCTCGTTCGTTTTCTATGGGGTAACGGGAGATCGCGAATGTCCCTAACGCACTGTCGTATCCCTCCCTATGACGGGGGCATGGAGGTTACTAACCTTCACCTTTACTACCTCGCCACTCGACTTATTGTGATCCACGACTGGTTCGCAGGTGGATGGTAGGATCCGGCTTACCAAGTGGAACTCAGAACCCTGGACTTTTCACGGATCCAGGATTACCTATATGGGTGTCCAGTGCCGCGGGACCTACCGCCCATCACTAAGTCGGTGATCCTGACCTGGCGCACGGCTTTGCGCTAGGTCCGGTGGGACCGGAAGCTCACCAGGCAGACGCCCTTGTGGAATGGAGCATGGTTGAGGGAGGTCTCCTCCCTTCAAGACTTCCGGCGCTGGGACCTCGTAGGGATCTCGTTTCTGAGGGACGTCTGGGTGGGGGACCACATTAGAACTTTTGCAGACCTGCTACAGCGTCACTGCCTCCTTCCCTCACAATTTTATAAATACCTCCAACTTCGACACGCTCTCCAGGTGCACATCCCTAACCCTTCTACCCTTCCAGAGTTCAGTCCCTTGGAAGCCCAGGTGTTGATGGGGAACCTTGGCAGAGGTGGGGTGTCGAGGATTTACAAATCCCTGGTTAATAACGGTCCTGCGTCTCTCGCCCGACTATGCACCCGATGGGATGGGTGGTTGGGCCCCCTGGAGGAGGCGGACTGGAGGGATGCCCTTATGGCGCCCAAGACCTTGACAACCTTCTCCAAACTTCGCCTTACCCAACTTTATTTTCTACATACGGCCTACCTCACTCCGGCGCGGTTATATAAAGCTAATCTGCGGCCCTCCTCAGCTTGTGCGCGTTGCTCTCATACCGCTGCGGACTTCTTTCATGTGGTCTGGCAATGCCCCGTTATTGAGCCGTGCTGGAGGGGAGTGGAGGACGAGCTCAGGGGCGCCCTGGGTTGGGTGGTCCCCCATGATCCGCTGCGCCTGCTGCTCGGGGTGTTGGATGGCCTGGATTGATCCCGGGCAGATAAACGCCTACTGGGAACGGCGGTGGCGAAACGGCACATTGCCGCATTGTAGTCCCAAGCCAGGCCACCCACTGTGCGGCGCTGCAAGCGGGGGGTGGATTGGTGCGGAGCCCAGGAGGAGCCCCTTTTTGCGGCCAGAGGCTGTCCTGAGATGTTTGGCAGAATATGGGGTAAATGGTTCAATCTCCTTCCCCCGTGAGTGTTCGAGTGCGTGAGAGATAAAGCTAGTCCTCATACAATGGTATATCTATTCCTTTTTGTGAACATCAGCCTGGACAACTTGCCTATACCGCATCTGGCTAATGTGTTGCTCTGATACCGATGTAAGTTTGTGTTGGCACTGTTAAATCTAAATGCAATAAAGTGTGCTATAAAAAAAAAGTACTACTGAAAAAGGAGAAAGCAAATGTCCAAGATGAGCCCTGCCATTACACAGCAAATAGGATACTACAGATGTCCTCAGACCATGAGCCTACAAAGTATCAAGTAGAACCAGCTGGATGTCTAACAAAACATGTGGCAGAGACATAGTGTGAGAGCATATTATCATTGGTTGATAGATCTAACCTTGGCAAATAGGACATCAGATCATCTAAGGATCTGGACACTTCTAAACAAAATAGGAGCACCCTGCATATCACTAAGAAACACCATAACAATACATTGTAGAGCCAATGGAAAGAAAAAAAAGGACACACTGTTGAGATCTACCAATCCTGTAAAATTACTCCAGTTCGGATCACAAGATAGGAATCTGAGTGGTCTGAAAAGAGACTGGCTATACATTAGAAATATACGCCTCCAGGACACCTATGTAACTTAATGTGATACAATTGACAGGGCACAGTTTAATTCTTGAAGTATTCCCAAAGATTTGACCCACAGTTCTGCAAGATGCCCCTAAGAACTGTAAGGGTGAAGGCTGTTCATCAAAGGCAGGTAAAATAAATTTATAACCCAGTGGCAATCCTACTTGTGCGAAACTGCAAAACTGGCTGCAAAATCCATACTCATGTAAACAACTCTTTCCTTTCCCTGTCTCCGGAAAACTGGGTTTTGCTGCCTATTGAATTCCAATGACCTATGTGTTCTGGACTCCTGACTGGCAGTAGCTAGTTCTTGAAACAAAATATGAAATGGAGTGTGATTTCACTTCCAACTCCGGAGGCACAGCATACTCCACGTTGTCATAACCAAGATACTCCAGATTCATCCACGTTTTAATCAATTTTATTCCATGTACTCAAAGATTTCATCAAGGTCACCACTTTTTTATCCTGTCAGATGTTGCGCACTTATGTAGTCAAACGTTTCTAATGCTGCAGATATGCCAATCCAGGCCTTTTTTCTGGAGCATGAAGAATTCATAAAACATCCTTAACAATTGATTCCATTTACCCAATGCATTTTGGGATCTTAGTAGCCCTTCTTCAGGGGTTCACTGTAAGTGTTAAAACATTGGCATTAGATTATGATTTCAGACCTCTATAAAACAATTCATTGAATACATTCAGCAATTCATACTGTATTCTTAAACCCTCGCAGTAACCGAAGATTTCCCCTCTAAATGCGCTACCATACGCGCAAAATATTCCCAGAGAAACCTCTCCCCGCCTTCATTGCTCTTCTGTGTATTATTCCCGTGTTCTTGTTAGAAACATCCGATGCATATTCCCCATCTGATAATTCTGAACACTCCTCAAAGTCAAACAGTGCCCATAAGCAAAACCTACGTGAACATTCTCCCATACCTTCATTATGTGGCATGCTAGTCTTCTTCCATGCGTGTTCTTTCCTTCCACAAAGCAGCCGACTGCTTATTTCTACCGTTACCCTTTTCAACTTTGGTGAGGTAACTCCAGGACACCTATGTAACTTAATGTGATAAAATTGACAGGAGAAAGTCTAATTCTTGAAGTATTCCCAAAGATTTGACCCACAGTTCTGCAAGATGCCCCTAAGAACTGTAAGGGTGAAGGCTGTTCATGAAAGGCAGGTCAAACAAATTCATAACCCAGTGGCAATCCTACTTGTGAGAAACTGCAAAACTGGCTGCAAAATCCACACTCCTGTAAACAACTCTTTCCTTTCCCTGTCTCTGGAAGACTGGGTTTTGCTGCCCATTGAATTCCAATGACCTGTGTGTTATGGACTCCTGACTGGCAGTAGCTAGTTCTTGCAACCACCAGTTGCCCCCACCTACTCTATGCTGAGTACATGCCTGTCCTGGAAGCTTCCACTTCTGAATGACACTGATGTCAGTGTATGGACCTGAGGGGTAATAATGTCGGTGACTAGAGCTGTTTTCTGGTGTGGTTAGAATGTGCCCATCAAAGTCACTACTAACTTTATCTGTGTGATCCTGACAGAAGTCATGGAATCAGAAAATAATTGAATGATTGCTTAATGGAGGCCCGACAGTCATGTTGAAAGCAATGCGTGCATTATCTACTTCTGCTTGGGAACCTAGAACTGAACCTAGCTGATAAAGCTTTAAAACAAGATGGCACTTCTTGGGAATGAATAAAATGCCCCAGCCTGTCTTCCTGGGTATTGCCTACCTTACTCCTGTTGGTGACCATCAAACCTAGAAAACGGATCTGTCTCTGAAGTGATCTTCGGCTTCAACCCAGTGATGACTCTAGATTGCTGCCTTTCTGTCTGAGGATACATGATTTTTTCAAGGAGATTTGCTGTCCAACAGGAACACTCTTTTGCTGCATCTGTAATAGGGAATGTGAGAAAAGTCTTGAGTGACCCACTATTCTCACGGGCACCTTACTTAGTCTTTCTTGGAATGTCAACAACGTCTGCACTTGATCTTATGTTGTTTGATATCAGTACTTCTGGTGGGCAACAGATCATGGTCTGATTGAGATAAATTTTACCCCGGATAAATCCTTTACTGGGTATCTGTAGAGACTAAAACAGTGATCTAGAATGATTGGAAACAAGGAGCTCAATATGAACGAGGATGGTGCCAATGTAGGATAGGCAACACAGAGGCTGAAAATTTCCCTGAACCCAGAGTTTCTTGTGGATTGGAGACTGCTGCTGTATTAGCAGGTTTGACAGCTTCTACATGTGCCATACGACTCTCTCCTTTGGTATAAGAGATGTTTTTTTATTCTGTCCCAAAAGAATGCTACTAATCTCCGTGGCCCATTACACTTATTTGCACTTTCACAGCAAGCTGAAACGAAAGGCAGCTCTAGAACCAATCTCAAATACCCATGTCAGTTTGGATGGATGGAACAAGCAATCCTGACTCCTTTAGGGATTTTGCTGAAAGTTTTTTGTGAACATATTGTTTACAAATTGGGCCTGGTGATAAAATTTACAGCACAATTTGAAAAACACTGGCTAAAAATCCATACATTCTTAAGGGCCATTAATGAACTTTTCCAGTACTTTCATGATGTGCCAGCCAAGCCTTACTCTGCCCAGGTGTTGTGTGGGGGTTGGGTTCACCATCTCCAAAAACATAAATTGACTGTAAGGTAATGCCAATTAGCGAAGTTTTCCCAAATATTGATTTAATAAGCAGTTTGTTATTTGACATGGCCTTCTACATAGCACTTCTTTTCATTTTGCCATCTCACCCTTTCCAATTAAATTCTCACTCCTATTTGATATGAGATTCAGCCTGGAATGGGACTGGTGGGCAATGAATCTTTACACCGATCCCAGTCCTCATACAAGAAGCCTGTGCCTTAGGTTTGACTATTGTCACAGGGGCATATAATAAAGCTCAATTTAGAGACACCATATTGGTATACACAACAAAACTATCACTAATGTTGCACCAGCTTTACAGTTACAGCCTCGTGTCCAGGCAGCAGTAGTTATAACTCCATAAAAGGCTTAATCAATATAAATGATAAAAAGTCTCCCCAGTCGTGTTCCATGGGGTGCCTTCTTCCTGCTAATGGAAGTGTTCCACTGTGGAGTGGTTTGTGTGCATTGAGGAGAGGTACCAATGTGACATGTCAATTATGAGAACCTTCATAACTACTAGATAGAAGAGCATACCATGCTGTCTGTTCTGCTGAAATATGATGATACATGATGACACATGGAGTTTCTGATGGATACTTCTGATTGCAGATTCCTTATCTTGTCAATACCCCAGGCACCAGACTGGATCCAAAGAATTTTCTTCAGAAATTCTCTTGCACGTCGGTAAATAACGTTGTGCAGCTCCACATCGGGTCCCTCGCACCCTAGATATGATATCAGGGCCCTTACATAGTTGTAACCTCCTTGTACTGTCCATTTCTTTCTTTTTGCACCTTCAGACGTGGAACAGGAGCGTGCTCTCTCGAATTTGGTCAGGCTTGACAGAAGTTTTTCTTCACAGCTTTTTAAGTGTGCAAGGGAAAGATCTCTTCCTAAAACAATATGTTTTAAACCTTGTAAGGATTACCACAAACAATATCTTGATGACGAACCCTCGTGAGGTCTGTCTTGGGTGTCTGGTCTCCTCACATGAATCAACAAGTATGTGAAGATTAATCCAAAGGTTACCCAGGATCACAAAGCCAAATGAATGCAGAATACGGGCAAAAAGCTAGGAAGGCCTTATGCCCCTCGAAATCGAGGATATGTTCTCGTACCAGAGACCGGTCCTCTGACAGATTGTCTTCGAGACATTCTACTACTCCATGTCAGGCCACTGATGAGACTGCTTCCTTTGTTATGGTGATATGGAGAGCAACCGTGGTCTTTGATTTACAGCTTTCCACCACTGATGTCATAACCAATGTCCTTACAGACGTCCTGCAACCTGGACAGACAACATGTGAGCATCTCTTGCCTTTTCATGAGGCCATTTAATGACTGACACACTACTGGTCACCTGGGAAAAACAAGGATTATGGCTGCTAGTGTATTGTTGAGTAGCAAGTAGACCCGGACCTGTTCCAGGAGACCCTGCCTGTCTCCTCCAACACCCCACGCTAGAAAGCTTGGTAGTGCAGGCGTCTATGTACAGTTTGAACCCAGATGCGTTCCAGACAACCCAGCAAGACATTAAATACTGAAAACATTTCCAAAACACATGTTCTCCTTCCCTAGGCTCGCCCTCCGTTTAGTGAACTTGAGTAGCCTTCTGGCTAGATGCTCTTGTTTGTTGTGGGACTTAGTGGCTGAGACTTTCCCTGTACAGTAGTTTCCCCTGAAAGTTTGCCCTTTTTGTGACTTTGGAAGGGGATTCCAGCATAGGCTGGACCTACCTTTCACAGCTGCCTCAAAACAGCTGTAATTTCGCCCTCGCTTACGATTACTCGGTAGAGGGTCGGATCACCTTTTACCACCAACGTGGCAAGAGCATTGCATCAGAACAGTGGGTGCTCCATATTGTCCGGATATACCCTCTGCTTGCTTTTCACCCCTGCCAAAATGTCTCCCACAGCAGCTCCCTTAACCTTGCTGTGGCAACAGCTAAAGTTATTTATCTGCTCTTTCTGCCTTTTTACATTCCAGCCTTCTTTTTTCAAATCACCTGTTATGCCCTCTTTGATTGCTTACCTTAGAGACCACATCCATCATAGCAATAACATCAACTTGTCACACTAGTGAACGACAAGCATGGTCTGTCCAGCAACAATATGTCACCTTCTGTGCAACACAATGATGATGATGACAGTGGCGAGGCAGCGAGTTTGCAGTCCCCTGCACCCTCATTACTTAGCACTTCAAAGCACCAGTGGATTTTAAACCTCTATGAAAACTGAGATGCAGTGTCCCTCAGTTCCAGCATCGCCCAAGGTAGCCTACTTTCATGCAATCCTTCAAAAAGCAGCAGAGGTGCTTGAATTACCACCCCACACAGCGGAGGTGAAGTCAAACATTCTGACGGAGATATTACATGCTGCTTTGGTGGTATCCGAGGCAAGGCTACCCTTTATTGAAAAATTGCTTGAACCATTCAAGGCGGTTTGGAACAAGCAAATTTCTGCCCCACCCATGAATAGGCTGATCACCCAACTATATAGACCTGTCCATGCACCCTTAATCAGAAAGCTTGATAGTATAAGCCTCATATTGATCCTAGAAACTCCAGGGGCATTCCCCACTGCACATCCAGAAATTGTAAGCCATGGGGAAGAAGGTGTTTTCAGCAGGAAGCCTGGCCTTGCCTTTAATGACTGCCATGTTCCTGTCTGCAATGTACACCCACACTTTGTGGGAAATGGGAAGCATGATGGTGCCAAGCATGTCTGACTAATTAAAAGAACACTTTGCACAGGTGGTCAGGGACAGACAAGATGCCACTAGGCAGATAATTAGGACTGACCAGGACATAGTGGAAGCTGTGGCCAGAGCCATGAGATTTTCTGTGGCCCTAACAAGTCATGTATGGTTGAGATCCACCAACGTCTCAGGTGATGATCAGGTAAGCCTCATGGACATTGTAATTTTCAATAACTGCTTGTTCAGGGACAAGTCTGATTCAGCCCTGAAAAAGTTTGCAACCTAAGGAACCTTGTTCCATATGAGGCAGTCCATTAGACTTCTTACATTTTGCCTTTTGTCCCGTCCTACCAAAGAAATGGTTACATTGGTTGGACCCTCATTAGGGCAGTCAGTTTCTACATCAATCACACAAAGTAGTTTGGATTGGACAATCAACACTTTGTTGGATATGTTGGCAGCATGGCAGTCCAGAAGGAGAATGTCATGATGGATCGTCGTTTGAATAACATTTGTTAGGCAGTTGCTAAACAGGAACCACCAGAAGGAATTTCCATTCATTTCACTAGAGCCTATTCACTGACCTAGACAATGGGTAGGGAAGTTCCTGTGATAGAAATTTGGTTCTCAGCGACAGGAGCTTTTTTTTTTAACACATTTACAAACACTGTTGCTTGAATTTGGATGTGACTAGAAATGGCCATTTTGCTTGTTCAGTGTTGCAAATTACCTTTTCTGAACACCTCTGAAGACCCCTCCCCAGAAAGGGTACTCCTAGGGTATCTATTTGAATGGGGAGGCATCTGCTGTTAGAAGTAACCATCAGAAGAAACTGTTACGTAACTTCAGTGACAATCTTTCTGGTGGATACTTTATGTATCTGCAGATTGCTCACCAATCCCACCCACCTCCTTGTTCTAAAGTATGTTCATAGACTTCTGAAATTAAGAAGATTCCAATTTAGTTTCTCCTGCACTGCATGTTCATGTTTTATCGGATGCTGTCCTAGTCTGTCTCTTAAGTCTTGGAAAAAATGGATGAAGAACTGATTTTACAGGGCCAGGGTGCCCCTAAATGGCTCTAGGCACATTACATTCACACTGCAGTTATTTATGTTATTTTATTTATTTATTTATTGAGTTTTATATAGTGCTGGCTAGACCCAGAGGTATCAGAGCGCTTTACATGAGGAAGAAACATTGTTTCAGAACATGGTTATAAGGTTGCATCAGTTACTGGAGCTTAGTTGCAGGAATTAGGAGTACAAAAGCATAGCATAAACATGAGGGGAAAAAAAGGGAAGGGGAGAGAAGAATAGGGGAGAGGGAAGGAACAGGGGAGGTAGAGGAGAAGAATGGGGGAAGAGAAGGGGGAAGGGTATAGGAGGCACAACGGGGAGACGAGGAAAAACAGTGTCCGATATCCGGCTGGGTAGGTGACGGCCGTTGGGTGAACCAGAGTCAAACTCCTCTATAGCTGCGTGGGACAGCTCCACCGGTCATCAGCCAAAGGTTGCTCGGGCACGCAGTACATCCAGAAGGGTTATAGTCTCTGCCTAGGGGGGCATAGTCCAAAAAGTTCCATTGAGCGCGCCGGTCACGGTGTACGGTGCTGTGCTCCCAGCGGTAATGGGGTAAGGACCCAGGCCTCCGCTGTGGGAGACTCCCTTGTCGCTGTGGACTCTCTCAGAGGGGTCTCTGAGACTCTAGGGCATAAATGCTGGATCCCTCCCCAACAAGGGGAGAAGGAGTGCTTTGGAAAGGGGCACACTCATGGTGGCCATTAGTAGAAAATTTGTGTGTCAGATATCCCCAGAGGCGGCCATTTCGACCTAATTTTGCTTTAATAGACCGGATAAGCTGGTTCAGCCAGGCTGAGTACTACTGGGCTGTGTCCGTGGGCTTGTATACACCAGGGAGGCGCAGGATTTCACAAGCCTCCTTGCTTAGAGGGTGCTAGCTGACAGTACGTGCCCCAGATGGCAAGCATTAAGTCAGGGCATCCGCCAGTCAACTGCTCGAGGTGCGAGCCGCCATCTTGAAGTCAGGCAGAGTCAGGTGCGGAGTTAACGGTCATTGAACTCCCGCTCAAGTGTCCACCGGGCCGAGTCCCCTGTGGTCCCGCTACCCCACACTCCCTCCAGGCTGGCCCGTTGTTGATCCTACCTTCCTCGCCGCATTGGAAGTCCCCACACGTGAGCCTCGCAGCGAAACATAGCCAAAAGCAGCTATGGGCACGGGAGAGCTTTTGCAAAGTTTCCAGATCCATTCTAGCACCTGAGGGATATTCAACAGGTGAGGAATCTTCAGGTAGATAGAGTATCCTAAGGTGGAGCCTGCTAGCAGCACGCATTATTATCACTCTTCTTGACTGCCTTCTAATTTGGTAGCACGTTCCAGGCTTCGGTTCCTATGTCACTTCCGTTCTTTGGGTGGCGCATGGACAAAGTACCTATTGATTTCTCTTATTTAGTGTGCTTCCGCTGCTTGCACTGTGATTGCGTTACAATCTTTTTTTTTTTTAAATAATTTTTTTATAGCGCAAACTTGATCCATAGTGCTTTATAAGAACACAAGTTACAATACAGAAGATCACAATAATTCTTTTTTTTTATGTGCTTTTGGGGGCAGAGTTCCTGGAGCTTTGTACTTGACAGCAATTGTGCGAGGACAACTCTTTGTGTGTGCATTTGTTATGTCCTTCTATCCATGCCACTCCACTCTCTTCCAGTCCACTCACTCTACTCCACGACTCACTCCACTCTAATCGATTAAACTCTAATCCACTTACACTAATCCAGCCCATTGTAATACAGTCCACTCCACTCCTCTCTAATCCATTCTTATCGACTCTAATCCAATCCACTCCAATCCACTATACTCTAATCCACACCACTCTAACCCCAGCCCATTCTAATCTACTCCAATCAGATCCACTTCAATCTAATCCACTACTCAAATCCACTCCACTCCACTCTAATCCACTCCCCTCCACTCCACTCTAATCCACTCCAATCCACTCCATGGCACTCCACCTCAATCCACTCCATGGTGCTCAACCATATGACACATCTCTATATGATCTATGCTACTCTAGTCTTTTCTATGCCCCTCTACACCACAACACCCTAACCCACTCTGACATCTACTTCACGACATCCATGACTAAATCACACTGCAAAAGCCAATAACTCTCGCATAGGCAAGACCTATAGGCTTTGCCGGTGCTTGTTCTCCTAGTGCAGTTCTATTAGGAAATCATTTTGGCCAGGCTCTTTTTCTGTACTACCAAGTCTTCACCCAAACAGATCCTTTTAAATTGTGTCCCTCTCAGACCAAGGCAAAGTGTCGTCGTTTCTCCATGCCTTGTAGCTAGCAAGAATCAAAGCTTAACTACAAAATAACTGAAACATTTGCCTCATTTCCATTACATAACATGCTATCTGACTGAGCGAGAAAACCACCGCCCGGCTGCCTATCCCTTGCTCTGCCTGACTCCCTGTCGTAAATAACATTATGAGAATCTCTGGTACCCATGGGGATCAATTTGAATATACTTGCCTTATCTGTACTGATCTCTAACAGTGCTCTCCTTGTCCCACTGGCTGCGTGTTGTCCAACAAAGACCATGTATCTAATCACTGATGTCCACATGGAAAAAGGGAAAAACAGGATTTGTATGTCATTGACTTATATTTTCTGCTCTAAAAGTAAGTTTGGAAATGGGATCCACCTTACCAGTGGGAACTGAGATGATTGTGACAAATAATGGTAATTAATCAATCACACCGTTTTTTGAAATATTATCATTTAATCCCAGCAAGCTCATACAAATGTTATTTCCCCACAGAATCCTTCACTGCTCACAGGCCGAGTGACTCTACATCAGGTCGGAAGTGGAACAATTTTATCTAAACAGGGAGACCAGGTAAAAATAAGTTTCTTGCCAAAGTATCTAATTTGGAGATATCTATATCAATATATTAATTGTGATAGTTTGTTTTAATATCTTTCATTTCTTTTGGTAAATGTTCTTCCTGTTGTATTATTTCTACAACGACATGTTCTGTCTTCTTTGTTGACAGTTAATATTTCAATGAGTATCTATGTTGTGTTTCTTTGTGCTCTCTTTACTATGTTTTTACTCCCTATTGTAGTTCCCTTGGTCATGCAACAATGTAATTTATGCCTAGGGTCCTGCTGCATATTGCCATAAGGGGGCCCCTCAGGCATTTAACAATGTTAGAGTTCCAGGAGACTAGGTTCATTTTGTGACAATAAGAACTACTCCTTCAGGGTTATGGAAGGAATGTTTGTTCATAATACTGAGTTTGTCATTAACAGCCACTTTTTGTCTCTACCTTTCTCTGTCTTAAACTTTTGCTTTCTTTTACATTTGTTCCATACAATTCGCATTGCTCACTGAACATTTGTATTAATGTGCTCTACCTTGTTTAGTTCCAGTAACAGGCTCTTGTATCAGATGAGAGCATTTAATAGGAATATTTCCCCTCTATATAGTAAAAGAAAAAGTCAGAAAGGGCCTTATTTAGAGTTTCACATTCTCGATACTCCATCATAACGTTGTGAAGATCCTGTCCACCATATTCGAAGTGTAATAGGCTTTGTTGCGCTTCTGTTATGGCAGACTGGACATCTCTCATGTCTGTAATGGAGTATTCCGTCTGTCAAACTCTAAATAAGGCCCTTAGTCATATCTAGGTCTTGTACACCCAACACTGACTCGTACATATTAAGGCTGAATGGGAGATGCTCTATTCAGGGTTTTTCAATTTTTGTCCAAAAGGGGCAGATCCAGGTCAGGGTTTCAGAATATCCACACAATATAAATATACAGTCATTTAATTTACATGGAAATAAATTGAAACATCAGTGGCTAGCCTGAAAATCGAGTTCCAGCCTTTGTATTTCGAAGTCCTAGATAAATAATTCAGCATTTTCTGAAAGACCTAGAACTTTGGTCCTATCAAGTCATAACAGGAGTTCAAATCCACATTTTGAGGCATGATAACAAAACTTGGTTTGTGCACAGTTATGAGGTGAATTTTGGGGATCTTTACATGAGCCCATCAGTAGACTGCAGCTCTGTTCATTTCGACAGGGAATGTCTGACTATAAAGGTGTGTAGGTTTTGCTGCTTGCTGATCTGATTGTTTCTACAAACCCCTCTTGATTGAATTCGTTTTTCTGTTGTCAGTTAAGAGGATCTAGCTACTGTTGGCTTTGCTTTTCACTACTCAACTACATGATCAAGTTCTACAATTTAGCAGCAAATAGTTATTTATTTTTGCAGCTGACAGTTGATTCACACTGTGTCCTTTTTCTCCACAGGATGTCAGTATCCGGTTTGTGATTTCAGGGCTTCTTCATGTTTATCAGAAGAAAATCGAAAGTGAAGAAGAGACCTGTCTGTTTGTCACTCACCCAGGAGAGCTGGTTGGACAGCTAGCTGTACTTACAGGGGAGCCCCTCATCTTCACCATCAAGGCCAATAGAGACTGTACTTTTCTGTCCATCTCCAAATCCCACTTCTATGAGTAAGTCAATCTATCCTTTTTGGCCTAAAAAGTTATGTCTTGAAGCAGAACACCTAGAGCAGAGATACTCAAAGTACGGCTTGGGGGCCGCTTGCGGCCCTCTTGGGCTTTACATGTGCCTGAGCATGAGGTGCTGTTTAGTTGCTGAGCACTAATATTAAGAAAAAAAAGCTAAATAAACAAGCAAACGTTTTCTAACCTGCAAATAAATGCTTGCCTGTTTATTTAACATTTCTTTAGACTTCTTTATACAATCCCTGACTCACCCGGACCCCCTACAAACCACCCTGATGGCATCAGTGCGGCCCCTGGATGAATGTTTGCGAGTGCCCAAAAACTAGTGTCTTGGCTCTCAGCACCCGCCTTCTCTCTTCATGAATCATAACAACATATCATGAGTAGGCAAAGGCTCAGGATTCCAACATTTCAGCTGATGCAGAACATGACTCAGTCTTTCCACCACAACAAAACACTCCAGCTGCTAAAAGTACGATATTTGTTCCTGATAGTTAACAAAAATCTAAACATTATTCAAATTTAATCTATGTGCAAGTAATGTTGCTAAGTTTTTTCCGGATCCAGTCTGACATCTGGGGATATTCTAAGTTAAGGAATCTGCGGCTAGATGTCTCTATCCGATGTTAAGTAAACAGAGTGTAGTTGTTGAGAGTTCAAACATGCATTGTGATACCATACTTTAATTACTACTCATGCCTTTAATGGGTGAAATATCTTATGTTATTTAGTGAATGTTGAGGATTTGATCAAATAGGATTTTTGGTATTATGCGGCCATGTATAGAGGTGTATGGGATTGGATGGTTCACATGCCCTACCAGGTATGTAGGTGTGGTTGGGCATTTGTTTAAGTGCTTTTTTGTAGAGTGGTGTGTACACCCCCAAGAATTTATTCAGGATAGCCATAGATGGCATGCTGCTCTACCCGTGGGGACCAAGAATATCCTGTAAAGAGCTATGCTTTCAGTTTTTTCATTCTCTTGATTAGCCATGGGTCGTAGCTGGTGTTTCTGATTGAGGAACGACTAAGGCAAACAAATGCTACCTGTGTATAGAGCCCAGTGGCCTCACTACAGGAGTGCCATTTAGACAACATGCCAACTTTATTACGCCCAAAGGAATGTACCAAAGCTTATACTTGTGCCGGTAGGCTTCTCCGCCTTCTCCAGTGCTGCCCCATTTCTCATCTTTGGTGTGACATTAATGCTCCCTGCTTTTGTTTCTCCAGCAAGTTCAGTTTAGGACTGGGTGTTTGCTTGGTTGGTCATAGTTTTTTATGATGATTGCTTTTGCTGGGATTCATGCCTGCACTTTCGCCCGAGACATGGGAACATTAATGGCAGACTTTGGTTTCTTTCCTTCCTATCCCTCCAAACAATGTGATGGTGCAATGGCACTGAGCCACCCTCTGGAGCAAGTGGCCATGCACTCTGCAAACATCTGCTGTGCCCTCTCTAATAAAAAAGTTAAATGTTGACAGAAATGTTGTAGGAAGGACCAAGGTGGCATCCACTGCTCATAGCCAAAGGATGTGTGCAGCATTATCCGTGGCACTGGCACTAAGTGCAGGGCATGGATGTAGTATGTCTGTAGAGGATTCTTAGTTTGGCCTTGTGCCAAGAATACCAAAAGAAAAATGACTTCAAATGCTTTGTTAAAGTGAACTTATTGTTGTTTTATGACTTTGTAAAATAATGTTTGTGATAAATAATGTTTGTGATAAGAAACCAGAGAACATCTCTTCAAAAGCTTCAGTTTGAAAAAATATTATAGATACTGTGTGACCCTGGATTATAGTTTGAAGGTAAAGCTTCCACCAGTTCCTTAGTAGGTGAAACTCTTACAGTGATTACATTTGGGCTTAAACCACAGAGCTGCAGGCTTCTCTTTGTATAATTTTAGCAGCCCTAAAACAACATAAATATCCAAAAACAAAACAATAGAATTCCCAAACGAATTTAGAAAAGAGAGGAATTGTGTATTCCATGGGGGTCATTTGACTTTGCAGGGGAGCCCCTGACTGCGCCTCGAATTGCCGAAAGGTTTCCTATAAATCCTGGACACAGCTATGCCTATATTACGACTACGGCGCTGGTATAGCTTTGTGGGTGGGTTCATTTGTATTCAGAGTAGGTTGAGTTGGGCCATTTTTCTTAGGCTATCCTGGGCTCGTGTTTCTAGAGGTGCCTCTTTTCATTGTTATTGTGTATATTGTGTGTTTTTTCCCATTTAGTTCATACCTTTTGTGTGATCACCCGTGCTTTGGTGAAGATGGGAAAAATGAAAGTTGTAGAAAGTCATCCACTCTTACCCTTCCCGTAAAAAGTACTTCAATTGACAGTATGCTCCAGAGGGGTAGGGAGGTAATTATTACAGAATTAGAACTCATGTAAGGTAGACTTTCGCTGCATTCAGGTGAAACCCGAGGCCCAGATACAGCTTTTTGATTAACCAATACACCTGTGCATCCAGCAACTGCCTTTCACTTTGTAAATAGTGGGGCTGTGCCTCATATCATGTCAAATACCATTAAAAGCCCCCAACCATCTGTGAAGGCCAAACGTCCTAGGCAAATAGCCCGTAATGAAACCATGGAGGTAGCTAGTCAAACCTGCTCCCACTTTTTCTCTACCTGCCAGGAGCAGGAGGCACTACCAACTATGGAGAGCTCAGATGGAATCTTTTCATCCACACCCTCCTGGCTAGAACAATTTATGGAGGATTGCATTAGCAAATTTAAATACCTCCTCCTAAAAGAATTTCTATCTCTTACTACCCTCTTGGAAGCAATTGAGCATGAATTGTTTGCCATCAGGGAGTTACAGGCCTCACTGGAGCAAATATCCCATCTGACTTCAAGGGCAACACGCGGCCATGTGTCTGGGCAATGCAATTCTTCTAACACTAACAAAGTCCTCAATTTTTTTGTTTACATTTCTTTATTAGTTTTACAATTTTTCGGTTTTCCAACAATCAAATTGTTACTGACGAAGTCCTCAATAACCAGATTTCGTCAGCAGTACCTCTGCCCGTCGGAAGGTGGCGTCGGTCGACTCCGCGTTTGTCGGCGTCGTGGTTGCCGGGATGATGTCGCAGTAGCTATATAGACGCCGCCCTCGCACGCTGACGTCAGTTCTTTCTTTCTCCGCGCCAGCAAGTGCAGATCCGGAGAGAGCGGTACCTCAGTCACTTTTTGAATGACTTTTTTTAAACTTTTGTCGACATCGTCTCCTGGTGCACGAGGGATGCCTGGCTTCAAGGCTTGCAGTTCCCGCAACCAACTGATGTCGGTGACGGATCTGCACCGCGTGTGCCTCTACTGCCTGGAGCGTGACCACTAACCCAAGTCGTGCTCCGACTGCTGGACCATGGCCCCAAAGTCTTTGCGGGAGCGGTCCCGAAAATTACTCGAGGCCCGGCAGTCGGCTCCGTGTCGTTTCAGGTCCCGGTCGCGTAGTAGGTCGAGGAGCCACCACCATTCTTCATCCAAGTCTTCGCACTCTGGGTCAGGAAAGTCAAAGCACAAGAAGAAGTCGAAGAAGCATCGTTGCTCTTCAACTTCTCCCCATCTGTCGGCCGACGCAACGGGTGCTGGTGGTGCCCCTCCCACGGCTCTGTGTGCAGAGCCTGTAGGGTGACTCCGGCATCCCCTCCCCCCCTTCCCGGGATCCAGAGCGACCCCTGCCCAGCTTCATCAGTTTTACAAAGCGATGCATGCCATCTCTGGGCCTCCCGAATCCGCCAGTGCGCCTTCGGGCCCCGCAGATTCGGCTGGGGGCCCTGGGCCTTCGATACTGGCGGCTTCGGAACCGCAGAGCCCCCTTGGATCCAGACCTGGATCCGGATCGGCGCCGGTCGACCTTGTTATGCCTCCCCTGGTGCCAATTCCACCGGCACCACGTCCGCAGCCGGCATCGGCTGTGTACCCAGCCGACATCTACTCCACCCTCCACCTCAAGGTAGATATACGGATCCAGCGCCAATGGGTACTTTTGTACCCGTGTTCTACCTTAGCTCTTTGAGACCAGATTGTCAGCCAGAGGAGGGTGAGGAGGACTGGAAGGGGTCTGGGGACCCTTTAACTGGCCAGTTAGGTTATGACCCAGACTGGAGAGAGGAACTGGGGGAAGCCAGTGGTCTGGATACCTTCCCAGACCTTTGCATGTTGTCTCCTCCTACCATGGCTACGGAGGAGGGTACGTCATACGCAGTGGTGTTGCGTAGGGCAGGCGAGGCTCTCCACCTCGAGCTACCTACGGTGGCAGTCAGGACTAGCCTCCTGACAGAGGTGCTTCAACTGGCAGCGAGCTCTTCGGAGCCCCTGCTACCTTTTAATGAATCCCTCATGGATGTCCTTTTGGGCACCTGTTCCAGGCTCAACATGGGGGCTCCTGTGGACAGGATGATTGTCCGACGCCGGGCGACCCCACTCTCCTCTCCCAACACCCCGCCCCTGAGAGCTTGGTGGTCCAAGCCTCCACGTCCAAAGGCGCTTTCCCTAACGCACCACCCGATAGGGAATCCAAAAAGCTGGACCACCTTGGGAAGAAAATGTTTTCTTTCTCCAGCTTGGGACTGCAGTCGGTAAACATTGCATGTCTGTTGGGCAGTTACACCCACTCTGTGTAGGATACGGTAGCACAGGTGCTGCCCCAGTGCCTGGCGGAGGACTGAGCGTGCTCTCCAGTGCAGTCTCCCAGGGGAGAGATGCAGCGAAGTTTACCATCCGCTGTGGGCTGGATACCGCCGACTCACTAGGCAGGACGATTTCCACGTCGGTAGTCCTTTGATGCTAAGCCTCGTTGAGGTCAACTGGTTTTTCGGGGGATGTCCAATCCACTCTTATGGACATACCCTTTGATGACTGTCGCCTTTTCGGCGACAAGGCAGACAACGCGCTAGAGCGCTATAAGGACTCTCGAGCTACGGCCAGGTCCTTGGTCCTTTTCCACCACCCACCCTGCGCAGTCTGCCTTTTGCCTCTTTCGTGGCTGCGGAAGGGGTGCCCCGCCACGTCCTGCCCAGAGCCACAGGCCGGCTCAAGCTGTTCAACCTCTGCACGGCCAGTGACGTGGGAACCAGCGCCATAGTTCTGGGGGCCAGCGGGCGGGCCATTCCATCACAGCCCCCTCTACAGCAGCCTCCAAACCCTCCTAGTCCGACCTTTCAGGGCCACAAAATGCCAGTGAGTGGCAGGATTCGCCATCACCTACCCTACTTGCGTAACATCACGTCAGGTGGGTTTTGCATATAGTCTGAAGGTGCTACTCCCTCCCCTTCAAGACTACCCCTCCATCCATGCCACCTCAGTACCATCACATGTCGGAGGATCATCTGACCCTTCTCCAACAGGAAGGTTTGGCACTCTTGGCCAAGGGAGCCATCGATCGCCTTCCTGTCGCAGAAGTAGGACGTGGTTGCTATTCCCACTACTTTCTGGTGCCCAAGAAGGACAAAGGCCTGCGTCCTATCTTGGATCTCAGGAACGTCAACTGCTTCCTCTGGAAAGAGAGGTCCAAAATGTTGATGCTCGCTCAGGTCCTGTCTGCCCTCGACCCTGGAGACTGGATGGTAGCGTTGGACTTGCAGGTCCACCGGCGTTACCTGCAGTTCACGGTAGGCAACGAGCATTTTCAGTTTACCGGGCTCCCCTTTGGCCTCACCAGCGCCCCTCGAATGTTCACGAAAGTGATGGCGGTGGTCGCAGCTCATCTACGCAGATCAGGGGTTCCAGTCTTCCCCTATCTCGACAACTGGCTGTTGAAGGCGGGCTCGCCCTAAGCTGTCGTCTCCAACCTCCAGACTACGGCCGACCTCCTGCATTTGCTCGTGTTTTCCATCAACGTGCCGAAGTCACACCAGACTCCCTCGCAGTTCTGGACACGACGCAGTTTCGGGTCAATCCTCCCAAACAGCGAGTTCGGGATTTTCAGGCTATGGTTCTGATCTTTCAGCCTCTATCCCGGGTTTCGGTCAGGATGACCCTCAGACTACTGGGTCTGATGGCCTCCTACATCCTGTTGGTGAACCATGCCAGATGCCATATGCGTGCTCTGCAGTGGGACCTGAAGTTCCAGTGGTTCAAGGGAATCTGTCCGATTGCATCCAGATCTCGGAGGGCATTGCACATCAATTGCAGTGGTGGCTAACAAACCAGGATTCGAAGACAGATCCCTCTCCCTTCCTCAACCAGAGTTCCTGGTGGTACCGATGCATCACTTCTGGGATGGGGCGGCCACTTGGGGGAGGCAGAGATCAGAGACCTCTGGTCTCCGGCGGAGTCCAGGCTCCATATCAACCTTCTGGAGCTTTGGGTGATTCGTCTTGCACTCAAAGCATTCCTGTCCAGAGAAGAGTAGTGCAGGTGTTTACGGACAACACCACCGCATATGGTACTGCAACAAACAGGGCAGGGTGGGGTCATGGACCCTATGTCAGGAGGCCCTCCGCGTCTGGACGTGGCTGGAACATCAGGGCATATCCCTGGTGGTTCAATATCTGGCAGCTTCCCTGAATGCCAGAGGGACGAACTCAGCCGCAGGTGCATGATAGATCACGAATGGTGTCTTCACTCGGAGGTGGTGCAAGGTCTCTTTCAGCAGTGGGGAGAGCCTTGGTTAGATCTTTTCGCCACCGAAAAGAACGCACAATGTCAGCAGTTCTGCGCATTGGAATTTCCATGGTGGCACTCGCTACGCGATGCTTTTCATCGCGAGTGGAGTTGCGGTCTTCAAATGCCTTTCCGCCTAAATCACTTCTGCCCAGAGTGCTGAAGAAGATCAAGCGCAACCGGGCCCAAGTCATTCTTGTGGCTCCGGATTGGGCACGAAGAGTCTAGTATCCCAAGCTGCTCAACATGGCCATCGATCCTCCTATCCGACTGCCTCTTCGGTAAGATGTTCTGTCGCAGCTGCAGGGGACGGTCCTCCACCCAAATCTGTACAGCCTCCACCTCCTTGTGTGGAGATTGAGCCACGGCAGTTGACGTCATTTGACCTTCCTCCCAAAGTCTGCGATGTTATCTTGGCAGCCAGGCGTCCCTCCACTAAGACAGTATACGCCTGCAGATGGAACAAATGTTTGGTATGGTGCACAGCAAAGGCTGTGGATCCCCCTTTCTGCCCCTCTTTCTGAGGTTCTCTTGTTCCTCCTTTCTTTGGTCTAGCAGGGCTCTGCTCTTGGCACTCTAAAGGGCTACCTCTCGGCCATTTCAGCCTTCCTTAGGCTTCCTGATCAGCCTTCTCTTTTCAAGTCCCCTGTTGTAAATAGATTCCTTAAGGGCATTACTCCTCTTTTTCCTCCTGTTCCCTTCGTAATATCCCAGTGGGACTTGAACTTGGTTCTGACATATCTAATGGGCGCTCCCTTTGAGCCGCTACAAAACTGTCCTCCAAGACTTCTCACTTTGAAAACTGACTTTCTGGTGGCCATCACCTCTGCACGCAGGGTGAGTGAGGTACAAGCTTTTTCTTCCAAGCCTCCCTTTCTGGCTGTCCATCCGAACAAGGTCGTCCTTAGAACTAGACCTTTCTTTCTTCCCAAGGAGGTTACTTCTTTCCACATTGGCCAAACCATCACTTTGCCCACCTTCTTTCCGCCTCTGCATCCTTCGAAAGAGGAAGAAAGGCTCCATCGTCTGGATCCAAAACGTGCGCTTTCCTTCTACTTGGATTGCACCAAACAATTCTGGGTGGACGACCAGCTCTTTGTTGGTTACGTGGGCGCTAAGAAAGGTCGGGCCGTGCACAAATGGACCATCTCCAGGTGGGCTGTTCTGTGCATCAAAGCCTGCAATTCTTTGGCAAAGAAGGAGCCTCCAAGTGGGGCTGCCCGCCCATTCCACCAGGGCGACGGCAGCTATTACTGCTTTGGGACGAGGAGTCCCCCTAAATGACATCTGTCAGGCTGCCACGTGGGCATCGCTGCACACGTTCACCAAACACTACAGCCTGGACAACCAAGTCCGGAGAGACTGCTTCTTTGGCCATTCTGTACTCCAGGACTTTCTGGTGTCAACTTAGTTCGCAGACCCACCTCCGGGGTTGGTATTGCTGGGGTATCTATTCTAAGGTAAGAAATCTATAACTAACTGTTTCTTTCAGATGAACAAGTTACTTACCTTTGGTAACGATATATCTGTAAGAAACTTAGGTTAGTTGTAGATTCCTTACCGCCCCACCCATTGTCCCGTTCTGCGAACTGACTTCTAGGTTTAAGGACTTCCTTTCAGGGCCGTAGTTTTATGCACCTGTGGTCAGTGTCTTGCATGGCTCTGCGCTTCTGGCGTGGAAAGTTGTGTACAGAACTGACGTCAGTGTGCAAGGGCGGCGTCTGTGTAGCTACATCATCCCGGCGACCACGACGCCGACGACGAACGCGGAGTTGACCAACACCACCTTCCGACGCGCAGGGGCTCTGCTGTCGAAAAAACTTTCCAGATCCAGTCTGATGCCTGGGGATAGTTCTAAGGTAAGGAATCTATAACTAACCTGTTTCTTACAGACATATCTTTACCAAAGGTAAGTAACTTGTTCATTAAGGGCTTGTAATCCATCAGTTTCTGCTGGTGCCAAATTCTGTGTGTAATGTTGTTTTTACAATTCCAACTTCAAATTGATACAACATTTTAACAGGTGTAGATTGACTTGCCAATGTTACCCAGTCTGCATCTTCCATTGTAAGAGTAACGGGGACTAGCATCATGGGTGTCAATTTATGGAGCCACAAGGGGGGCCGCAGATTTTTCCAATCTGCTATGATTATAAACAATAGCCTCATGCTCCTAATTGAAATGAAATTGGGTATTTATAAAGCGCGCGGATACTCACAGAGAGTGTCCGGGCGCTAATCTAAAAAAACTGAAGCAGAAAAAGGACCGCCCCGATACCATAGTGTTATTGTTGGAACAACCACGTTTTAAGTTGTTTCCAAAAAGATAGCAAGTCCTGTGTCAGTCTAAGGTAAGGGGGCAATTCATTCCACAGATGAGCAGCTTGTGCCTGGAATGACTGTCCTCCTATCCGCGATCTCGTGGTCTTGGGAATCACCATGAGGGATTGTTTAGAGGATCTTAGGACCCGTTGAGGCTGATAATGTTGGATCCTATTTCTCAGATTAACCGCACCCGTATTATGGAAGGCACGATAAGCGAGCACTAGGGCATTAAACTGGACCCTCTTTCTCACCGGGAGCCAGTGCAGCGCCTTTAGGTGGGCGACATGCGCATTCAGGGGTTTACCATAAGAATAGCTCTGGCTGCAGCGCTCTGTACAACCTGCAGCCGATTGAGCAAATACTCTGGCAGCCCCAGTTACAAGATATTTACGTAGTCAAACCTAGATGTAATTAAGGCTTGCACTACGATTTTACGAGATTCCACCAGAAGGAGGGAAATATCTAATTGATACCAGATTAGATATAGGCTCCCCACTAGCGAAGGCCCAATTAAATTGGGTATTCCTGGCACTGAATGGTGGGATCAAGTGTCCATCCTGTAAATACTATATTGCCTAGTGATACTACGGTCAGTACTATATCTGAAGTAGTGGAAAGCAACGGTTTAACCACTCATACTTTTGTAATGGAGTCCTTGTTTCCACCATAACAGCTCCATCATTTAAGCTGGCTTCATAGAATGAAGCAGGACTAGCTTCCAAATTGACTAGCCCAGAATGGTGCCAGTTTATTGACCAGTACGATTTGTCTTTTTCGAGAGACCTGATCATAAAGTCTCTTTTCCGCACAGGTTATGAAAATGTTAGTCAGAAAGCTGTAACTATCAGGAAGGGTAGGCCATCCGGGGGATTAACAGTCTGAGCCAGAACCATTTTTGTATGTAGAATCAAGGAGATCAAGATGGCTCCTTAGATTTATTGGTCATTAGTCTAACTGTCCGCCTGAATGTAGTTTACCACATACATAATGCGTATTGCAGATCTGGAGATCTTTAGGGAATAAAACTGAGTCCCTAGTTCTAGATCATTTATATTCACATCTAGCAACATTATCTGTTGCAGTGTGAAAAATTGTGTAGGGTAATTGCCTATTTTAACCGTTGAATGCTGACAGTGAGGCCCTTTACAGCAGAAGAGGACAACTCATTGTCTATCCCGGGGTTAGTAATCCCCCTCATTAAGCAATGAACACCTCTGGCAGTCCAAATTAATTCATTTACTCTCAACCAGGGACTCTGTACCTGTAAGGGAAGATTAACCGCTGATTAAGATGGTAACTATGCATTCAACTGCATGCATAACACTAGTCTAATTGACTATGTAATGTTGGATGTAAAGCTATGACCTTATATGATTGACATGACAATAACACTGTGTCATGACAGTGACCACAATACCCTTCTTCTCATCCGTGGGATTCTAATTTACCCCATATGTGGCAACTGTTTGAAGCCATTCTATAGAAGGCTTAGAACGACTATTAATAGGTGCAGAGTCAATTGGAGTGCTATAAATCTCTCCAAGGAGCTGTTGGGGAGGTTTACAGGCTTGTAGTGAATTGTATTGAGGGTTAGTGTGCACTGTACATAACCAGAAATCATTTATTCATTGAGACAAAGCTGGTAGTAGTGAGGAATAGCTCCCCGACCTGGTTTAATCAGCAATGTAGAGGCGCCATGATAGCACTGGCTGAGGTAATAAAGAATCAAGATAGATTGCAGATCCAGGTTACTAGGATGGCTTTTAAAAATTGCATTATTGAGGCAGAAGGAGAATGGGAGCGCTGGAAATGAGATGGTTTGTTGGTCGCTGCTAGGAGGAACGCCCATCGCTCCTTTTTTATTATAGTGTCTACCGGAAGCAGAGATGGCTTTAGTCCAATAGAAAACAATATTTTAGCAAATGACTGGGCTGCCCACTTCTCCAGTTTATACTTCCTGCTGGGAGAACCGAAGGTCCTCAAATGTGACTGGACAGGGTCACCAATAACTTGACAATTCTGTGAAGATAGTGTTTGATTCCTTCAACCTCATGATAGTGCAGCACTGGCCTAGACAATAAAGTGATCAGATTGATGTTTTGGATAGATCAGCCCCTGAAATAAGAATGGGCATTAAGAAAATCATCCCCGGTAAAGCTCCAGGGCTTGAAGATTACGGGGTACCTTTTCTTGGATGAATAGATATTTGGAGCACCTATTTTACTGTGATTTTAATGCCATCATGAAAGGGGCACCCATCCCACCTAAATCGGCAGGGGCAGAAAGTATCCCCATATTTAACCAGCATTGGCACATCCAGTAAGTATCACCTATGTAAGAGATATTGGCTTTGCCAATATGTTTTAGTAGTGTTGTACACCAGAGTGGCTGCTGTTCAGCGTGACTTAAAGTCAGTGGGGTAAAGGAGAGTTGTGTGGAGTGTCATAAAGTGGAGTAGAGCGGATTGTGCTGAAGTGGCATGGAGTGGCATACAGTAGACTAGTGGTGTGAAGTGGAGTGTCATGGAGTAGGGTACCGTGTTGTGGGGTGTTGTGGAGGGAGTAGAGTGTCAGAGTGGAAGGGCATAAAGTTGAGTGGCGTAGAGTGGAGTACAGTGTCAGAGTTGAGTAGAGTGTCATAGAGTGGATTGGCATAGTGTCGTGGAGTGATGCAGAGCAGAGTGAAGTGGCGTAGAAGGTGCTGGGTAGAGTGGAGTAGAGTGTTGTACAGTAGGTGGTGTAGAGAAGAGTAGATTGTCAGATTAGAGGGGCATAGAGTGGAGTAGTGTGTCATGGAATAGCGTGGAGTAAAGTGGCGTAGAGGGAGTTGCATAGAGCATCGTAGAACGGAGTAGTGTCGTAAAATAGCGTAGAGTGAAGTAGGGCTGTAGAGTGGAGAAGCAGAGTAGAGTGTCAGTGATTCAGAGTTTTTTTTTTTTTTTTTTTTTTTTTTTTAAAACCTTTATTCGTATACTTCAGATACACAGCTATTCAGCCGACAACCCGGAGGTTCGGCAGCTCGTCAATCAACACGTGCAGTCATCTTTAGCTCTCCTGCAGGATAAAAACAAAGGTTCCATTTTTGAAAATGAACACAACTAGCAAGGCAATATACATTATAAATTCGCGTCAGTTCCCAACGAGGGGGTGGCCCCATTTCCAACATCAGATCAAGCCACCGATTGAGAGGAGGAGGGAGAAGCAGAGGCGCTAACATTCTAACGGAGGTGCATCAGAAAGACCCAGATCGGAAGTGAGGCTAGGGGGAAAGTTGCTCCTCTAGTGGTTCAGTGGCAGGAGGCAAACATATGTACCCCCTATACTGGTTCCAACCTCCCCATACCTTATGCCATTTCTTGGGCCTCCCCCGCGCACTATAGACCGTTTTCTCCCGGAACATGCACCAGTCCAAGTTGTCCTTCCACGCATCCAGGGTGGGCGGGCTAGGGGATCCCCACAATCTTGCAATATCTCGCTTAGCCACCATATTACCTAGGGTCACCCATTGAGTCTGCGCAGCGTCGTAGTCTGTAGGACCCCACACATTCAAAAGACAACGCCGCGCCTCTGGGTGCAATACAATACCCGTGACCTCCTGCATCACATCATGAATCCGCTTCCATAGTTCTGCAATCACACCGCACTCCCATATAATGTGCAGAAAGGTGCCCACCGTCCCACAACCCCTCTTACACAGCCCGTCCTCGGAGAAACCCATATGGACCAATCGGGGCCCAGTGACATAGACTCTGTGGAGCACCTTAAGCTGGACCAGCCGCAGCCTGGCGGGGATTGCGACCTCCTTAGGAGAGGAGACCGCATACTGCCAGTCCTCATCGTCCAGCTCGAAGCCATCTCTAGTCCACTGGTCCCGCACCCCCAGGAGGAGATCGGTCCGAACGTTCACAAGCTTTTTGTAGATTAGGGAGATTGTGCTCTCCGGCATATGGCCGTCCAGGATCCGATCCTCCAATGGAGAGGACTCAGGCACCTTTTCCCCCTCAACGAGGACCGACCGCAGCGCATGGCGCACCTGCGCGTACCGGAAGTACTCCGTGCCCTCGAGCGCATATTCCGTCCGCAGCTCTTCAAACGACTTAATCCGCCCCTTGGTCAGCATGTCCCCCACCCTGGAGATGCCTATCAGATCCCATTTGTCGAATCCCTTAGAGTGCCAGAGTTTCCCCAGCATGTCTGAGTCATACAACGGAGTGGCGAGGGTGAGCCTATCCTTCCATCCCAGGGAGTTCGTGACTGTCTTCCACACGTGCACCGCCACCCCGGTCGGCCCTGAGAGGGACCCAGCCGGTGGCCTCGAATAAAGTGCTCTATAGTAGCCACCACCCCTCAGCAACCACCGGTCCATAGCAAAGCCAGGGCTAAGCGCCGGACCGTAGACTCCGTGATTGATCGCGCTCAGTTGGGAGGCCCAATAGTATCTTCGGATGTCGGGAAGCGCGATACCCCCATCATACCAAGGGAGAGTTAATTTTGCTATCGCTATACGCGGGCGGCCGTCCCACAGCAGCGAACGCTGTAGACTCTCAACCTCCCGAAAGTAGCTGGCCGGAACCAGCTCCTGGGTGTAGTGATTCAGAGTTTAATGGAGTAAAGCATCATGGAGTGGAGTACAGTGGCCTAGTGTGAAGTGGTGTAAAGTACAGTGGTGCAGAGTAGATTGGCATAGAGTGCATTGGTTTTGAGTGAAGTGGTCTATTGTGCATTGGCGTAGAATGCAGTGACATAGAATAGTGCTGAGTAGACCAGTGCAGAGTAAATTGCAGTGAAGTGGAGTGCAATGGCATGGAGTGGTGTAGAGTGGAGTAGAGTGGCATTAATTGAAGTGGTGTAGGGTATAGTGAAGTAGGATAGACTGATGTGGCATAGGGTAAAGTAGAGTGTCAGTGGATCAGAGTTTAATGGAATTGTGCATCATAGAGTGGAGTGCTGTAGAGTGGCCTAGTGTGAAGTGGCATAAAGGACCGTGGTGCAGAGTAGATTAGCATAGAGTGCATTAGTTTTGAGTGAAGTGGTGTATTGTGCATTGGGGTAAAGTGCAGTGATATAGAGTAGTGCAGAGTGAATTGCAGTGGGGTAGAGTGCAATGAAAGGCATTGAGTGGAGTAGAGTTGTGTATGGTAGAGTGAACCAAAATACAGGAGTAAACCCGTTAACCCAGGTGAGACGGGGTACATTATGTAACAAAGCGACAGTGTCTCAACTGAAAATCATTTGAGGAGGACAATTCTAGAAATAGTATAAATCACTCGAAGGAGGCGGAGAAAAAGGAAGGGAGACCACAAATGGATTGTGTAGGGTATAGAGTAATATTTGTAAGTAGTTGTAACAGCACTACAGTACAATTTTATATACATTAACCCTAACCCACAAGTGTGCACTGAACGTGCTAGTGATGGTGAAAGGCGCAGTGACACAGGGGTGAAAATAACAGCGTGAGCGGCGAAAAAATAATGAAACCAAGTAATTATGTGGTCAATAATACAATGCAGATATGTACAACGTGAGTATTACGATTTAGACAGAATTGTATGACCACAACAACACCACAGTTTTCGCTGGGTAGTCAACGGCGTTTCGACCTGTTTAATTCCAGGTCATCATCAGGACAATGGTTACTAGATTAAAAAATATTAACCTTAAAATAATAACCTTAACGATGGTAACATGGCATGCCTGCCATAGATACGCTACACGAGATGAAGTTGTACCACATAGCCAGTTATTAAAAGCATTTAACCTGGAGTGTCACTTATTACTATATGAATGATTGGTCGCTTATAAGTGAGAATTGGATTATTAAAATGTGCAAAATTAGCACAAGAATAATTTGTACATAACTGATCCTTTTTTTCCACACCAAGGTGTTCAAAGGATTGACATACAAGCTGCACGCAGGTGTTTTTCATCTGGTTGTAATGCTGTTGTCTCAATGACTCTAATAAATCATAATATTAGACCCTAGAACTGTAAAAGAATCTTGAGCTATAAAACAAACTCCAAGGAGGGAGGGCGCACTGCTTCACAAAACAAGATTACATTGAAGAAATAGTTGGACAAACAAAAGCATGCTTTAAATGTGTGTAGCTAGGGGAAGTGAAGTAAACACGCAATAAATACTAATAGTCTAGGAGAAACAAAAAATGTAGCCGTGCGTGCTGCCACTAAAAGATTTCTTAAAATGAGTTGTGAGAAGAATGGGAACATTAGTTAAAATGAGTTGGCTCCAAGAAAACAAAAAATCATACAGCTGACCAGCACAGTACAAATGCGTGCTGACATTACATTACATTTAAAAAATCACCCCCAATTTCATTGTGTGGAGACTCCGTCTCCCACGACTCCTCCCGTTCGCTGGTTGAGGAGGTCGTTCACGACTCCACCCCGCATCTCCCTGTCTTTCCAGGAGCCGGGGCATCGATGGCCCAGATGAGGGAGTATTATAACTCTCTACTTCTCACCTTTTGACCCCCATGTTCCTCTGGAGCGCTTGCGCTCCAAGGAGGTGAGTGGAGCCATGCAGGTGGGTGTGCCTTCAGTGTCGGTTGGGCCATCCGAGTCATTGGGTCAGAGCCGGTCGCGTCGACTAACTCCACTTTGGCGCCGGTGCACAGCCCTCCGCGGACTCCACATTAGTCATCCGTTCTTTATCAGCAGACTCCGGCATTGAAGTCAGCAGTGCTGATCGAAGTCTTTTCTCCTATCGACGTTGAGTCGTCGCCTTCTGGGCGTCGTTCGGCATCAGGTTCGGAGTCGATAGAGCAAACTGAAGGGAATATGGCATTTTCACTTCTCATGGTGAGACTTTTTCAAGTTACTTTGTGGAAGGTGATATAGAGGAACCTGGCTCTTTTCAGCCAATTTCTGAGACTATTCCATCACAAATGGAGGAGAGTTGGATATCTTCACTTGGTGAGGCTAGTGGGCTGGAGTCTTCCCCAGCCTCGGGCTACTTTCACCTCTTAGTCTCGCTACTGACGCAAGTTCCTCCTTCACAGATGTGTTGAGGAGAGTGGCTGCAGTTTTGGATGTGTCACCGCCTGCGGTGGGGAAGTGCTACAACCCTCTGATTGATGTCCTTTATCAAGGACAGTTGGGGGAAGACCCTGAACTTCCATTCAGTGAGGCCGTATTCTACATATTGTTGGGTATTGGGGCCAAGCCTGATACAGGGGTCTAGGTGGACCGTGCAATATCTCGCAGGCACCATCCTGAGCCTGGAGACAGTTTGTCTCCTCAGGCATCCTACCACTCGTAGCCTGGTAGTTCAGGCTGCTACAGCCTTACAGGATATGGATTCTCCACCTAAGACTCCATTGAGTTGAGAGTCTAGAAATCAGGATGCTTTTGGCAAACACATCTTTTCTTCAGCTAGTTCTTCTTTAAGGTCCACCAACGCGTCTTGTGTCCGTTGGCATTTTTCACATGCTTTGTCGGATTCTTTGCAGACTAGGTTGGCATCATTTCCAGATGCCCTCCATTCTGGTGTTGAATAGCTTATTAGAGATGGCAAAGTGACGGCTAAGCTGATAATTAGATGTGGCATGGATCCTACTGATTCAGTAGGTTGAGCCATGGCATCTTCGGTGGCACTGCGACGTTGCGCATGGTTAAGAACTTCAGGCTGTACAGGCGACTTTGGTCAATATGCCCTTTGACGGCACCCATCTTTTTGGGCCTCAGGCCAGCTTGGCATTTAAACGCTTCTGTGAAAAGGAGAAGTGATACAGAGTCTTAATTACTCTTTCTCTGTTTATATGTCATTTTGTTTTGCCCCTGTTCTTGGGTTGTATAGGTGATACATGATTTAGATTTTTCAGGGGACTGGCTTTGTTAGGGCATTGACATGTCCGTCTTTTGGTTACACCAGATTGGTCTTCCTGTGAGGAGCTGATGTTATTGTTTCAATACTGTCTTTAACAGTTTATGTGGTACAAGGATACCTGAAGTACAGTTTTTGCTTCATGCTCAAGAGGTCATTGCAGATGATGTGTCTTCCAGCTAGGAAGTTTCCCTTTTCACATGCTTCTTTTGAAGTAGTTTGGTATACTGGTATGCATTACTGTTGACTTGTAGTGTCTCTTATGGAGTCATATTACGTATGCCAATTGTGAGACCTTGTATACAGAGTGTATATTTGTTTTCTGCGAATACTCAGAATTTCCCCTTCAGGGTAATTTTGGTCTCTGGTTTCTTAAACGCAGTCTTTCCTGCTACGTTAGCCGAGTGCTAACACTATCAGTTGACAGTTCCCACCATCAACCCAGCCCTCATATACAGTTGTTCCTATGGGTTTGTTGAAAATGGTTTGATTTAGGGGTAAGCACCACTTTTACAAATTATTGACCCAGGAATTGTAGGCTCCTAGACACTCGTATGGGAGCAGTATTTAACAGCTGCAAAGGCAGGTCAGAAACGTGTAAAATTGTCTGTGTATGTGGTGTGAATATTTCCTGCAGCCCAAGTGTGGCATCTAATGTCGAATTCACTTATGTGCTAAATAATGGGCTGATTTTTTTTTTATTTGTTTTTACTGAATATGCCAAAGAGATGTTACTTTCTTTGGTAGCATTTAAAGAACTATAAGTGTTGTGTTTCAGGAGGTTTCAGATTTATCGTAATTGACCCAAAGTCGTTCCAGCAGCAGAACTTCATTGAGGTTGAAGTTCTCAGGTAAGTTAAGAGAAACACAAGAAGTCCAAGTGGGTACTTGGTGCAATCATTTTCTATTTGGCTTTTCTAATGTTATGCAGAGTAGTGGTTTGGAAGGTGTTGAAGGTGAAGGGCTTGAAGGTGGTAAAAGACCCTAGAAGGGCGTTAAACAGATTGGATACGTTTACCCCTTTTTCGTGGCAGATTGTTCTCCTTAAAGCCAAAGGCTGCATTTAGTATCATCTCTTTCTTTGCTGCTCTGTAAGTGGGGAGTTATTTCCATCCAACCTTTCCCTGGAGATTCAAGCATTCAGGCTCTACGGGTAGTAATTATCTGGCCTTACATGACAAAGGAGCGTGGAGCTTGCAACTCCTGCCTTGATCCCCATGGAGTCTAGATTGAAAGCTTGAGAGGGAAGTGAGAACACATATTGTGAAAAACCTAAAGCCAAACACCCTAAGTGTGAAACAGTATATGTTTAATGGAAAATTCTAACTTGGGAGCTAGGAAAAGTGAGAAACAAAAAGTGAAAATAATCTATAGCTGTCATTGTATTGCTTCCCTCAACTACTAAATGTTCACCAGTATGTTAAATCACTCGCCCTGATCAGTGTGTATCTAACGTACAAACTATCCACTATTTCACTTGTTTTCTTTTCTTCCTTTATTCTATTTTTGATCTGAAAGGAATCCACGGGGCTCCCTCATATGTTGCTATCTTAATAATAATGTACAATGTTTTACAGATTACTAAATATACGCTAAAATGAAGATGAGGTGAGACATTCTAAAATGTGCAAGTATTCATCTGCAGTGTTTTTGTCTGTATACACTGTGTACTTTTCTTTTTCTTGGTAAATCGGATTACACAGGGTTCAAGCTGTTTCCGTATTGAGCCACCAGCATGATGTATCCAGGAGATGGGATTATTTAAAGATCACCCACATACTGTGCAATAGTATTGACAGCTGCGGCATGTAATTAAATGTAAAGGAACATTGGAGCTGTATAGCAATTAATTTCTTCACTGAAATAGCTTAAGAATATATCTTCGAAGATCCTGGCCATGATGATAAGAACCAAATGAAAACGGAATATTGCTAGTCGCACACAACTAAACGCATCACTCATAAGGGCTGGAACGAAGAATATCAGATTGTGGCATCACCTTCCTCATATGTTTGTAACTTCCCATCTGTTTGGCTGCCTTTTTGGTAAGCCATTTTAATGCACTGCTTTACAAAACTCCCTAGTAAATAAGAATGTGGTTGACCTAAAAGTCATGCAGATCAAAACGTATCCTACTTAAAATGTATTTTCTGTGTGTTGAAGGCAGTGATGTCATTTATTTGACTAATGCAAAACAACAGTTGATGGACAGAATGCAGAACAATGTCATACATTCACCCCAGTATAGAGATCTGGGCCTAAATCCATCGTTTTTTTGCTCACCATACCATTCCAGTTTGAACCCAGCCATATGCAAATCAGTCTTGGCCATGTGCCTCATGGGAATAGTCCAGCCCGAACTGCCAAGCTAGGTCCTTCCTGGACTGGAAACAAGCATCCTAGGACCGGTTTCAGGGTTTCACCCCTCTTCAGCCAGGATAGCTTGATTCCAGTGGCATGGAGAGCACGGGACCCACGTCTGGGCATACCCTTCCCACTCTGGGTGACAAATGAAAAACAACAGTTGATAGACAGAATGCAGAACAATGCAATACATTCACCCCAGTACAGAGATCTGGGCCTAAATCCATTGTTTTTTTGCTCACCATGCCCTTCCAGTTTGAACCCAGCCATATGCAAATCAGTCTTGACCCTGTGCCCCATGGGAACAGTCCAACCCGAGCTGCCAAGCCAGGTCCTCCCTGGACTGGAAACAAGCATCCTAGGACCGGTTTCGGGGTTTCACCCCTCTTCAGCCAGGATAGCTTGATTCCAGTGGCATGGAGAGCACGGGACCCACGTCTGGGCATACCCTTCCCACTCTGGGTGACAAATGCAAAACAACAGTTGATAGACAGAATGCAGAACAATGCAATACATTCACCCCAGTACAGAGATCTGGGCCTAAATCCATGTTTTTTTTGCTCGTTTATTTGACTGACAAAATTAATATATCATGATAGCTTTCCTCCCAAAAAGCAACTCGAGAACGACCAACCAGTAAAGCCTCCAAGACTCCACACTGGTCTTAAGTGTTTGAAGGGTGTGAATAAATATAACCCCCACCCTCTAACCAACCTGCACCACCTCCAAGTCCGCTGAATCATCTGCAAAACCACGTGGACCAGCACACCCGCCTTTCTGGCTGACAAGCTCACCACCTCCTGAGTGTTCTGTTCTACGTGCAGCCAGTCCCTCACCTGACTGGAGCTTTAGAAGCAAAACATGAAAAAAAATAAGCAACAAGTTTTCTCAATCTACGCACCCAGAATCTGAATCAACATCCAGTATCCATCTGGACCTCCCATACACATCTTCAATTAAGAGCTGAAGACGCACATCTTTAAAGAACAATGCATCGTAGCACAGTAAAGAGGCCGAACCCCTCCCGGAACCCAGCATCCACTGCCTGGATTGAGCCTCTGTATTCAACACTTTACAACACTCTGTTGCCTTTCGACTGGCTTTGCTTGATGCACTTACTTTAGCTTTCAAGGACGCACTAGCACTTTCATCGGGTATAAGAGCTTCTCTTTAGGACCTTCACTTTTTTATCAATGTGTAAACTGGAGTTAGCGTAGTTAGTTGCATGCAGCACAACAACCTCAATTACTTGAATCAGTACAGTCATATTTATGGTTTCACATATGCAGCAGTCGCCTCACTCAAGGTCAGTAATGTATAAAGAAAGCACATATACAGCCTCTAAAGCTAATACAGTCTTCAATTTCCTGTACTTATTTCTTTAAATAAAGTGGATCAGTGCTTGAACATACAGAATTCTTTCTTGGACAGATACATCACAAACCGCCCCTTTGATGAAATGTTTTACAATCCAAATTAATTAAGAACACAAATGGGAAATATGCTTTTGTTATGTATTTTCTTCCTCAGAGTTCAGTTATCAAGCACACTACAGTTGCCAAAAACATCTAAGGACTCTACTCTCCTGTTATTAGCTGTCTTCACTGCTGACTGAAAGCTTTTACGATATGCTGTACCTTCTATTTGCCCAGTTATATTTTCTCGTGATTACTTAGAATTGTCATTGAGTTTACATGCACTAGAAATAACTGCCTGGATCTTTGAATGTTTTTCTGTGTTTCTTTGTTGACGTTGATGGCCAGATTTGCTTTCTGAAACACCTGAACCACTTCAAGCACTGTAGGTGCTCTTCCAAGTTATTGTGTTGAAGGCCACGGAATTTTTTTTAATAACCTATTTTAATTGGTGTTCTGAAGTACATTAAACAGGAGGAAATTGGCATCACATTAGACATGGTTCTAATTATCTGGTTGTTGTTGCACAATTTATACCCCCTTTTTACAGTCATAGACTGAAGCTCAGCAATGTAAAAAGTTGTAGGGAATATTGCTCAGTCTTGCTCATCGAGACCCCATGTTTTCAGCCAAGGGCCCCAAATTCTCTGGTGTTTCTGCACTCATCCACATGCCATATAGACAGACCTTTCAGCTGATGCACAAATACCCATAACTTGGTACATTCTGCCGATGGTGGGAGGGGGGTGGTGAGTGGGCACTACTTCTCCAGTGCCATGCGGTGTTTATCCACTAGCAGTCCAATCCTCCCTAGTGTTATGTAGCACTGTAGGTGCTCTTCCAAGTTATTGTGTTGAAGGCCACGGAATATTTTTTTAATAACCTATTTTAATTGGTGTTCTGAAGTACATTAAACAGGAGGAAATTGGCATCACATTACAGACATGGTTCTAATTATCTGGTTGTTGTTGCACAATGTATACCCCCTTTTTACAGTCATAGACTGAAGCTCCGCAATGTAAAAAGTTGTAGGGGATATTGCTCAGTCTTGCTCATCGAGACCCCATGTTTTCAGCCAAGGGCCCCAAATTCTCTGGTGTTTCTGCACTCATCCACATGCCATGTAGACAGACCTTTCAGCTGATGCACAAATACCCATAACTTGGTACATTCTGCCGATGGTGGGAGGGGGGTGGTGAGTGGGCACTACTTCTCCAGTGCCATGCGGCCATGCGGTGTTTATCCACTAGCAGTCCAATCCTCCCTAGTGTTTTGTAGCAGGCCGTGCCTTCCTAGCTGTCCATCAACCCCAAGATCATCACCTTGGGGTCAAGTTTCACTGGGTGACACACCTCACGATCAGTTATCTCCGAACTTGTTGTCAGTAGTTACATTCTACCAGACAAGTCCATACTACATGTAGGAATCTTCTGCCTTCCTCTTCAGTTCACGAGCAGCAGGAGGAGGGTGCTCCGCCTATACTCCACAGCCTAATTAGTTGATAATACACCCTGTGAATTTACTTGAATTGTATTACTCGCTGACACAAGGCAATGGCCAGGGTGTGAGGGGCCATCGTTGCCTATACCCATTCATCGTCCTCAAGGTGACCCACAATCCTCTCAGATTTTCCTTGCAGTAACGAAGATCTAGTGCATTTAGCAACAGAGATGTATATGTTCTAGAGATCCCTCTTTTCCCCAATTGCACCATAGGTATTTTGATCTCCATTGAGTTATATTCACAAGCCCCCACCAGCTGTTCTTCTATGGCTCCAACACGTCAGAGCTGCAATTGCTTAAAAAATTGAGTGCTATTGAGTATGAACTTGCGAGGTAATTGCTCGAATGTCTTAATGTGGCTTGTTGTCCATGCAGCCGCCTAGTTAGTAATGTCGGTGAGGTCCCACAAGTGAAAGCCATTCCCAGCAACTACTCGTGGGACCCACGTTCCTCGCCCCAGTGGAGTTTCATTAGTAAGTTTGTCTTGCCGTTGGATGTGTTTGAGGGGAGCATTGCAGCATAGTTGTATGATTTTAGAAATGGGCAGGAGGGCAGGTCGGATGTGTGCGCCATACAGTACAGCCAGTGCTTAACTTGTAAAAGAATGAATGCTAGTGCCCTGGGCTCCGCTTAGAAGCCCACAGCCGGTACAATGGTAGGCAGTCCTAAATCCGCCTTATGCCTCTTTATTCCACTAACCGACATTCCCTACCCATTTATCTGTTTCTTCAAGATTACTGTTTTCTCCTCTTGTGACGGTTTTCCGTCTTTCTCTTCCTCCATCTTTCTGTTTTGTCTGTTTTTCGCTCTTATTCTTGTAATGTCTTTTTTTTAACACTTATTTTTATTGGCATTTGTGAAATAATCATAACAATCATTAAACAGTATTACAATATGTTGCAGTTTTTCACCCCCGTCCACTTGGATTGCAGTTTGTCTTCATCCCCATTTGCAGACCCCTGCAGTATTTCTACTGGGTTTGCGGGTGTGTCCCAGGTCCTTTCTTCAACTCTGAGGCTAGTCTGTATGAACAGCCTAGATAGGGCCTTCCTCACGGCAATTCTCCAGTTAACTGGACCGGGCATTTCCCATGTGGTCAAATTCCACTTGGGTGAGAGGGGAGGCGGCGTGCCATCTGCATCTCCTCGCTGTGATTGCATGCTGATTGGATATTACCAGATACGCTATGCTTTAGTAACTATCCAAAACCTTAACTTTCATCTTGAGGGGATTACATGTCTCTTCTGTTGTTGTTTGTGGTCAATGGAGTCAATACTCCGTTGGGTGAGTGGTGGTAAGGCCACTCGAGTCTATCCTGCGACCCAGGATCCAACCCTTCACCATTTAGGATGGGGCATCCCTAATGTGACATCCCCCCCACCCAGCGCCCGTCAGACCAGGCATCCCACTCCACCATATTCACCCAATGAGGCATCCTAATCATTTAGTCAGCCTGGTCCTTGCCCTCACTTATGTTGTGAGTTCCCTCCATTTGTGTAACGGCGTCTGAGGGCTGCTCCCATATATCCACCACCTCCGACTAGAGGTCCGCTATAGGTCTCCTGAATATACCCCTGGCCTCCTTCCTTTTTAGAGTGCTCTCCTCTGCTTGAGTTCACATCGTCACATTCCTAATCCAGGTCTCCACCTTAGGCCCCACCATCAACTTCCAAGCCATAGCTATTCGTTTCTTCGCTAAGGTTAGTGCTAGGTCAAGGAATCTGTTCCCGACCTTCTTAGGTTTGGGTCTGGGGAAGGCACCTACATGGCATACCTCTGTCATTCTCCAGTGTGCATTTAAGGGTCGTGTTCAGTTTTGAAAGGGCCGTCCCTCAGTATACCTGCAGCTGTGTGCATCCCCATGTCATATGCCTGAAGTCCCCCATAAATAGTTCTGATTTTGCATGGTGTCTAGTGTGTCCTGTGTGTGTAGTAGTACTAGATGTACTTAAGACGTGTGTTTAGTGACACCATCTGTGGGTACACCAGCATTCGGCTGCATTCAGTGTCAGGCATATCTCGTTCTAACTCGGTATTCCAGTACCACCTAAGGGCTTCCAGAGGTTTCCTAACCCTAGTGTTCAGTGCGTTGTAGAACCATGTAATCAAATGTCTCCCTGCGCCCATTGTAGTAGTTGAAATATATGGTTTGTGGATTCTGTGCCTCCCTATCCCCGTAGTTTGCAGTTACGTGAAAGTACCTCATATGTGAGGAATTGGTCTGCTGGTAAGGCGGTTTGTTCCATCAGGTCTGACAGCATATGAATTCCAATTTAGGATTTGGTAACATCTTACCGAATCGCAATTTGAAATTGTGAATACATACCAATTCGGTATTAGGAAGGGGTGTATTTAGGGCTTCCCTTTATAATACAGAATCACAGCAGTATACCGGAATGTTTTGCAAGCAGAATGCGGTCGCAAAATATTCGCATTTTAGTATCTACTTCAAGTAGGTGGTACCCCATTCGCAAATGGGAAGGTGTTCCCAAGGGACCCTCTTCCCCTTTGTGAATGTTCGTAAAAATGTTTTCTAAGAGCAGGCAGCGTTCCCAAGGAGCACTGCCAGCTCTTGAAAAATGAAAAGAAAATGTTCATTTTTCTTTTTTAAATGCAACCCGTTTTCCTTAAGGAACAAATTATTGCTTTATTTAAAGGCAATCACATGGTGGTCTGCTGACCCCAGCAGGCCACCATCCCTGTGATTTTAGAATTTACTAATGGGTCGCAAATTGTGACTGACCTCATTAATATTAATGAGGTAGGTCGATTTGCGACCCATTATGAAATGCTAAATGAAACTCATGGAGTTTCATACATTCAAATAGCGATTACCTAATTGTGATTCACTGAGAATCGCTATTAGGTCATCACTATTTGGAATAATGAAACATGTGGCCCAGGACCTTTGTCTCAGCAAAACAATACATTTGCCACTTTTCTTTGAGAGATCATTGCATATTTTAGGCGCAAAGAGAACTCCGTTACTGAATCAGACATCAGGAAGTAAGACCAGGTGTTTATCTGTATTGAAGAAGCATTTAAGATGTGGAGTGTCTTCCATTGGATCATGTTATACATCGCCTTCTGTCATAAGACTGTTGGAAGACTATTTTGAAAGTTTAGAGCATGTACCACAACATTAATAGCAACATCAGCAATTCTTAGGAACAATTCCCACCAGAATTTCACCCAAAAGCGATATTCATAAAAAAGGGTACTTGATCTTGATTTTCTTGCATTTTTCTGATTCCATTAGGCCAGATATGGAATGATGCAATCGCAAAAGAGCTTCATTTCTCAGAGGAATCAGTTCAGCACCTATTTTTTAAACATCAGCCTACATCCTTAATGTCCCTGTCCATTCATAGTGGATGTATTGTTACCGTTGGAAAGACTATATTTACATCTAATATGCAGAGATGTAGAGGAACATTTTAGTGCATACTCTCTTCCTAGTGAGCTGACCAAAGGAGTGCAAGCTTTACATCCCTCTGCAAAATTAGCATTTTATGGAGGATTGAAAAAGTGTACAGCGATCTGTGCTCTGCTCAGTTGGAAATTAATCTAATATCAGCAGCTGTTTTACGCTTGCTACAAATTGCCTTTTGCTTAGCTCAAGATAGACCACATAAAAAATGTTAAAGTCTACTCAAAGGCTGTTTTCAGTTTTCTTTGGAACCAAGAACTCAGGTTCCCTTTTTTGTTGTTGCAGATTGTGACCAGGTTTTTTAAAGGCTTCTTAATTTAAATGCCACAGCACTCTTTGTTGTGATTATGTAGCACCTCAACTTGGCCCTCTTCTTCCTAATAGTCCTCCATGTGTACTAATTAATCTCTGTTCTATTTGTCTATTAACTTTGAAAACAGTATTCCTTATTGGTGATTACATGATCTAGTTGAGCCGGGTGGGTGGAGAGTTCTTTCTGAGAAACATTTTTTTTCAGGCTTCTTTCCTGACAATCTCTTTCTACCGAGCATTGTCTCTAGAATCTGTATTTCAGTCAAGATACCTTTTCCGCCATCACATTCACTACCAGATCAACAATAAATCATACACTAAGACAACTACGGAGACGACCCGAAAACCAAAACCTGCGCCAGTCGCTACGTGAAACTAAAGCCCTCTTAAAAAAGAGAAGATGGCTAAGAAACACAACAAAGAACAACGATTTCTGGGCCAAATTGACTTACGATGCCAAACAAAAAAACAGTGCTAAATTTTGGCAATCAATTAATAAACTGCAGCAACCGCATCATTGCGGAATTAACTCCAACATCTCTGAAGAAGCCTGGGCAAACTTTCTTTCCAACCACTTCAATAAAAATGAAGAACAAATAAGTCACTCTAAACATCATACTTCTGGGAGTAGCATCGAGATTAAAAATCAACCAGTCCTTCCCAGTGACTATCCATCTGACAACCATAAAAGAATAGTTCTAGACCAAGACAAAGAGCACTCCATAGAATCCATAGCAGATCTGTCCATAAACGGAGAGAATACGGTCCAAAATACCAAACTGATAAAGACCCAAATAGCAAAAGGCAGACCATCAGGCGCCCCGGGTCCTAACGGCATACCATCAATGCTGTTTAAAAGTGACCCGGACTTCTGAAGTAAGGCCTTGGAGCCCATCTTCCAACATGCAGCTACAAACTTTACAAATCCAGACTCATGGAAAGGCTCAATTATAAGCCCAATTTACAAGCTAGGGGCTAGGGCAGAACCAAAAAATTATCGTTTAATAACCCTGATTGACACAGAGGCTAAATACTTTGCAGGGCTCCTTTTAAAAGAAATATCTACCTGGGCTGAAGAAAATAAGATAATACCCTTGACCCAAACTGGCATCCGGAAAAGGCAAGGAACTATAACAAATATAATGGCACTGACCCTGCTCATGGACGCTGCTAAACAGGGAAAATACCCACTTTTTCTATGTTTTATAGACTTTACGGCAGTCTTCGATCACGTCGACCGCACCAAACTATGGCAAAAACTGGACAGTTGGGGAATTCCTTCTAACCTACTTTCCCAACTAAGGAACCTGCATACTAATACATGGGTTAGGATAAAGCTAACAAACGGTGGCAAAATATCGAGGAAAATTCCCACCTCAAAAGGACTTAAACAAGGATGCGTTTTAGCGCCTATGCTATTTAATCTATTTCTTGCAGACCTACCAGATCTACTGAGCAGCAGCACTGGCCACGTACCAAAACTAGGGAATGTTCCCCTATCTTGTCTATTATACGCGGACGACCTGATTTTGATAAGCAGGACCCCCGTTGGCCTACAACACCTACTGAATGTCACTCTAAAATTTTCACAAGATAACGCACTAAAAATAAATTACAACAAAACAAAAACCATGGCGGTTAATTACCACAAGAAAAAACATCTTAGTTGGTTTCTAGACGGACATCGCCTGGATCAATGTACTAGTTATAAATACTTAGGGGTCATACTGGATCAAAATAACTCAGCAAAACCACAGCTAGAAGCCGTGCGGAGAAAAGGGGTAACAACATATCTAACAATTAAACCCCTAAAGAAGCTCCTACCGGACCCCTTGCTTAGGATCTTGCAAGCAAAATTCCAGCCAACCATATACTATGGGAGCGAAGCGCTGAAGGGAAAAGATGCCGTAACTCTTGACAATATAATATCTAAGGCATATCGCGCAATTTTTCATCTCCCTAGAACGGCCTCCCCCGCTCAAATTCGATTAGAATTCGGACTTCAAAAACAGTCCTTAGAACGTATGGGAGCTTACGTGAAATGCTCGCACTAAATTAAGAACGATGACAAGGGAACCCTGAACGAGCTACTCTGGTTAGAACTCTCCCTCCCAAGAAATTCCCCGGCAAATACATACCTTCAGGAAGCAATTAAACAGCTGGGGTTAACAGAACTATGGAAAGTTCAGGGTAACCACCAAATTTTTAAAAAAACAGTCACAAAGGTAACTCGTACCCTATCCGCACTAGAGGATAAAAGAACTCTAGCTAAAAGATCGCATGGCTGGATGGTCTTACATACTTATAATAAACTTGCACCCCAGCCCTACCTGAAAGTGGGTTTAAAAATTACTATAAAGGAAAAATTCATCGGACTAAGACTGGGGGCAGGCCCTTTCAACCAATTCTTGCCTCCGTGGGAGAGAAAGGATGAAAACGTCCAATGCCGGCTATGTAGTAGCGGCACAGAAGATGTAATCCATATTATATGCATTTGTAAAAAGCTAAAAGACATCAGGAGTACCCTAGTAAAACCTGCCTTCAAACAACATGGTGTCAGATCATGCAGACAAGCATTAATGTTGTGCTTTAACCCCGACTGGGTACAGTTAAATAGTAGGTTAATTAAATTTCTTGACATTACCGCAAAGAGACTAAAAAACCCGGATTGAGTCGTTGAAAGGTTAAATTCTATATGAATTCGAGTTCAAAATACCTTCAGCTACAATCACAAAAAAAAAAAAAAAAATTGTAAAATCTGTTAATAATTTTATGATAGTGACAAACAAGTTTTAATTGTATATAGTGATTTTATCATGTTATGAGAGGAATTTTATTTCCGTATATGCAAAGGTTTTAATTAATCGTGCATAATAAAAATAAATTGTCAAATTGATGGGGAAGATGATTTATGTGAACTTAAGTTCACTGAGTTCTGTGTATCTATAATGAGGAAAGCAAACAGAGTAGACGAACTATGTAGGCTGATCTTTTACATGCAAAGGAAAATGCTGTGATGAAACAGTTTGCATTGTTCTGCTTTTGCATTCAAAGGTTTTGTTCACTGGCAAGAAAGCAACCTTCAATGAGAGTCCATTATGTGAGAGGCTGATCAGCCCCCCTCTTCTAGCTCTTTTGAGACGAGAGTCTGTTGCTGAGTTCTGTCAAGCCTCAACTTGGTTGTTAACTATATTTGATCACCAGGCATTACTGTTTTAATTCTGATTTGAGTACAGAGGCTCAGTTTAGTAGAACATGTCTGCATTGGTTTTGATCAGTGTAAAAAATCATGACCCCCTGACAGATGTGACGAACAACGTCTGCCCGCAGTGTCATTATCTTCCTTGTTATCAGTCTACCTTCATCGGCTGAATCACACAATCTAATCTTTCGCTGTAATACTGACTATCAACATCAAGGATCCATCAAAGTTGTAGCATCTACTTGGATATCGCACAAATCGAGCTTTGTTCAACTATTGTTACCATTTATGAAGCCTATCCATTTGAAGAAAGAATGACTTAAGCAGTTGACTCAAGACCTTGTTACTATCAATCTTTATTAATTTTGGAAGTTACCACTTTATGTACAGTTTATATAAGCCACTGATGTCATTTCATGCAACTTGTAAGTTGCTTCTTCTCAACTGCACCATCTGGTTCCATCTGTGGTTTTCCTGACGAAGGCGCATGTGTCGCCGAAACGCCCGTTAACTTGAGCCTACCAAGAATCAACCATGATCTAAGCCATTAATATTTCGAGACTTAAAGAAGTATACTAAATGTTTTGTACATAAGTTAAATCATCACTATGACATTAGATAGATGGACATAATGTGTTAGGTTACTCATAGGATAGCACATTGATTTAGATTAATCATATTATGAAAAGTACACAGATTGGTCTTAGTTGCTTGGCCTCACATTACCTGCATGTTCTGCTGGGGGAATTTCAATCCAGCTAGGCCGTTAAGTACTTTCTACAAATCCAGATATTTTTACAGAGAATGTGACTTTGTCAATGTCAAAAGTAAGACCATTACTTTGTCAATGTCAAAAGAAGGACCATTCCCAAGAAACTATGAAATATGTGACGGGATATAGGCTTTTGCATCTTGATCAGAGAGATTCTGGACCATGTGTAATACCGGTTTAGCATGATCTGTTGACCTCTGTGATGGCCGCCTCCTTATTGCATGCCCTTAAATACTCATTCATGAGGAAAATCCTCCTTATGCACGTACTTGCTAGTACCTTAAAAAAGGTGGGATCTTGCTAATGTTATTATAGTACTCCATTGAGATGTACCTGCCTCAGAGCAGTACCGAACAGACATTGAGCATAGGGCCCAATTCTTCATGAAGGGTATTTCCTGGGTTTAGCCTTGATGATCTTGATTGCATTTAACAGTCTATACCTTTCAAATCAATAGATCTCACAGAATGGGACTGTCCAAACCTTTTGTGGTTATTGAGATCTCTATGCACAGTCTGCCTCCGTCACAGCTGCTTAAGGCATAGGGAATAATCTAAGACAGTCACCTTCTTTACTGTTTGATAAGGAAGTATTCCCATGCGGGAGCAGAAACTTTGCCCTTAGGGCAACTGAACTCTTCAATAAGTCATGCTATAACTTTTAAAAAAAACTGGGAGAATATTGGAAAATTTCCCTAGTTTAATCCTCTGCTGGCAGAAGTAGAATGTCTTATTTGCCCTTCAAAAGCGTTAGACGGCCTTCAAGCAGCTTCAGATTAACAAAGATTTGGTTGAAACCACAGTCCAGGCTTAGTGTACATGCAGAGGCACACCTAAAAGTTATCCATTCACACACAGATTATAAGATCATAGTCCTAGCAGTTGACAGTAAGTTTTATCCTGTAACAGCTGAAGTCTTGTAAAACTGCATTGTAGGAGTGATAATTGGCACGTCTTTCATTTTTAGCATGATTGGCCAACCAAGGAAATATTAACCTTTGCAGGCATGTAAAAGCATTGAAGGTGAGATCTCATGCAAAATAGAAAGAACCTGTCTACCATACTTCTCCCAGGAGGCCCAAACTTAGATGTAAACCTAAGATCCTTGCCCCATCTGTCTCTGCCTCTGATGCCTCAAAATAGTTCTCCCTTCTGGGAAGACTGCAACTCCTTTATTTTTACCTCTCATTGAGCATATGTCCCTGGTAGGAAAGGGACTTCTTACCTTTTCCTGATAATGGTAACTCCATCAACCACAGCCATTCATTAATGTTCAAGAAAGTACCATTCTCCTGGATGTAAGTGGAGGGCTGTTTTTTAATACTAGGGCGATAATATTTGACAGATTTGTAAATTAGCGAATGCAAGCAAACCAAAGTATTATGGATAAAGAAGTAATTCATTTTAGGCTAATATGGCTGTTGACAAATAATTTGGATATCACAGTTCCAGATAAAGTGATGCATGCAGTCCAAGTAACACCTCAATAAAAGAGTATTTTATATGGTATCTGGAATTTACATTAATTTTAATAAACTAACTTTTTTCACTAATGCCATTACTGGGGCTCAGTTTGGTCATAATGTTTTGCAGCAGTTTTTAATCCAGTTGTCTTAGCTTGTCTTCACTGGTTTTGTAATTTTTTCATCTTGTAAAAAATTCAGATGGTGAATTTGCGGAGGACGTGACCATGGAATATGCTCCAATAGTAACTCTTTTTTGGCTAGCTTTAAAGATCTGACCTCTTAGCTGCTGCTGACATCAAAAAAACAAATATTGTAGTTGAAGCCATGTTGTTGTTGCAGGAGTTAGACTGATAGCCAGAATATGTTTGCCATAATGTATACTGGGCAAATTAATTGTAATTGTGATGACTAAAACTTCCAAAATAAGCAACAAGCATTGCTGGTAAGAAACTTGTTTTCCTAGATGCACTGAATGTACAGAATCCAGTCAGGTGTTTTGCTTGAACTTTTTGAAGTGAAATTAAATGAAGTCGATTCGTCTGTTTCACATCTTGTTTTATTACTGCAGGATAATGAGAGAAAAACCAAGTGTTGTCCTCGGCGTGGCTCACACAGTGGTTAAGAGAATGTCTTCGTTTGTGAGGCAGATTGACTTTGCTCTGGATTGGATGGAAGTGGAGGCAGGTCGTGCAGTTTACAGGTGAGAACTGACTCTTAGGACAACAGATATTCAGATTTGTATTGTCGTGGAAAAAATAGAGCCTCCCGTACAGGTAATGTTAATCTAAAGTTTAGTCATGGGCTTTCCAGCATTTTGCATAGAGTTATATGTGCTAGCCATTTGAAGTTTTCAGAATGACTATGAACATTTAAGGATATGGTACCTATACATCCCACACTCTCTACCTCTAGATGATTGGAAGGCCTTTACCTAATTGAGAGGGAAAGCGAAGGGGTAAGGAGAGAATTTTACCACAAGAAAGTAAAGAATTTGGAAACCTGTGACTAGGTTCTGCTCTCCATAGACCTACTACTTCCTGCTCAAATAAGCCTCTTTTCCCGAACTGAGATTGTTGGGTATTTGGCATAAGCTTTCTGTGTGTATATATGTGTATGTATGCATATGTATGTTCAGTTCAAATGTATTAATGTTTAGACTCAAGTCTAGATTTACATTAACATTAAAAGTAACAATTTTCCTACTACAGATTCAGTATTTTGTCCTACTCTAGGCCTGGGCCACAATATTTAAGTACACATCAATAACACACTATTTCTCTTAGAGTTCCTACATTTATAGCCAATACATAGTTTTAAAAAACTTGCCAAGGCAAAAGCAACACCTAAAAATTCCATATTCAACAAAAGTGCAAGTGCATTATTGCAATGTTCTATACCATCCTTTATAAAAAAACATATTAAAAATGGAACAACAAGGCCTATAAAAGATGCGACAAAAATCTATAAAAAAAATGCACATTAAAATTTAGAAATTATTCTCCATATCCAGAAAATATTTACATTTCTCTTTCCTCAAATGCTGAACATTCAAAGCCAACCGACATTTTAAGAGAAGTGAACGTAAATTGGCATCAGGGAAATCAGCTATATAGGGAAACACTCTTCTATTTTCCCATGAATCTAACATATTACTTGCAGAGGATTTCTTCCCCAAATTCTTTGTCAGCCATGGGGAGCGTGGCTAGCCAGCCATGATGGCGGACGCACTCTAAAGAGGCTCCGTCTTCTGGCCCGTTAATCCCGCATTTTTCTTGCGCCTGCTGCAGCCATCGAGGCACCGGAGCTGTCCAACCGAATACTACACACCGGTGAGTGAGGTTGGTGTGAATTTCAGATCTGAAAGAGACACGTTAGTGATAGATTCCTTACCTTAGAATATCCCCATGGGTCAGACCGGATCTGGAAAGTTTTTCGACCCCTGCGCGTCAGTAGGTGGCGTCGTGCGGCTCCACGTCCGTCGCTGGCGCCGTAAGCGCTGAGATGCCGTCACGGAGACTACTTAGGCGCCACCCATGCGCGCTGACGTCAGTTCTTTCTTTTTCCGCGCCAGCAAGCGTAGTTAGAGCATGTACCCTAGTCACTTTTTGACTGACGTTTTGAGACTTTTGTCTCTACTTCTTTTGAGTCTTGACTCCTGGTGCCGCGTAGGGATGCCTGGGTTTAAATCCTGCGGGGCCTGTCGCCGTACGATGTCGGTGGCTGACCCCCATGGCGTCTGTCTCTACTGTCTGGAGCGCGACCATGACTCCCGGTCATGTTCCGACTGTCTGGCCATGGCTCCGAAGGCTTTGCAGGAGCGGTCCCGAAAGCTGCTGGAGGCCAGGCAGTAGTCTCCGTGCTGTTCGAGGTCCAGGGGTCGCCCGAGGGACCGACCACGGAGCCATCATTATCGCTCCACGGGGTCCAAGTCTTCACCCTCGCAATCGGGGAAGAGATGTCAAAAGAAAAAGTCAAAGAAGCGTGTTCGCTCTCCGACATCCCCCCGTCAGTCTCCGGACGCGGACGAGGGGGCCAGGGGTCCTTCCCCTGTGGCTCCGTTGGAGCCTAGGAGTTCCGTGGCCTATCCTGGTCCGTCGGTGACTCCGGCCCAGGTGCAGGAGTTTCTTGCTGCCATGGGACGCATTTCAGGCCTAGGGCTCCCGCCGGCACGCCTTCGGGCCCCACTGTCCCTATTGAGGGCCCTTGCTTGCCACCGACTCTGCCGCCAGCGGCTCCGGCCCCAGCGCCGCAAGGTCCTCCGCCAGCGGCTCCTGCCCCAGCACCCCCGGCATCTCCGTTCTCGGCACCTCCATGGGTTCCGTTCGTCCCACCTGCGCCCTTGCCAGAGTTTCCGGGCCATCTTGCTCCTAATTGGGACCCTAATTGGGACATGGAGCTGGATCGGCGCTGACTGGCGCCGTTCACGGCGCTGTTGGAGCATTTGTTTTCCCCTGTGCCTCCCCGCTGCTGCCGCCTGTGCCTCGGGCCGTGGAGGAGGGGGATGACTGGGAGGGGTCAGAGGACCCTCTTGCACGGCAGTGCAAGTCTGAACATGAGTGGGCGGAGGACTCGAAGGATGCAGGTGGCCATGACCTCTCCTCTGAGCCTGGCTTTGTCTCCTCCCGCTGTCATGGAGAAGGGCGCCACATATACTGTGGTGCTCCGTAGAGCAGCTGAGGCCCTTGACCTCGATCTGCCTACTGTCACTCCAAAGACGAACCTCCTTACTGAAGTGCTTCAGCCGGTGGCAAATTCTATGGAACCTCTGCTTCCATTTGAGGCCTTGACGGATGTTTTGATGAGCACCTGGTCTAGGCCAGCCACAGGGGTTCCTGTGGATGAGAACGTGGGCAGACGTCATCGTCTGGCACCGGGTGACCCGGCCTTTTCGACAAATCATCCGACTCCGGAGAGCCTGGTCATTCAGGCCTCCACTTCCCAAAGTGTGTTCCCTACTGCCCCGCCGGATAAGGAATCGAAAAAGCTGGAGCAGTTTGGCAAGAAGTTATTTTCCTCTGCCAGTTTGGGGCTGCGGCAACACACCATGCCTCTTCGGCCACTACTCTCACGCTATGTGGGACACAGTGGCGCAGACACTGCCCCAGTGCCCGGAAGAGGTTCGGGCTATAGTTTCCCAAGCTGTTGCGAAGGGGAAGGATGCTGCGAAGTTCGCCATTCGGTGTGGGCTGGACACCGCGGATTCTTTAGGGAGAGCAATCTCCACAACAGTGGCCCTGCGTTGCCATGCCTGGCTGCTTCCACTGGGTTTTCGGGAGACGTCCAGAGTTCCCCCATGGACATGCCTTTTTATGGTACTCGCCTGTTTGGCGATAAGGCAGACCGTGCACTGGAGCGTTTCAAGGACTCTCGGGCTACGGCCAAGTCCTTGGGTCTCTCCACCACACGCCCGGCCACGTCCAACTTTCGTTCCTTTCATGGCCATGGTAGGGGCGCCACTGCATGCTCGTTCAGCCAGAAGCCTGCGCAGAACCAAACTCAGCGTGGCCGTGGAGGCTGCCGTGGCGGCATAGGGGTCAGCGTGCGGGTCAGTCCACCTCCGCTCCCGCAGCCTCCGCCTCAAAGCCTTCCTAGTCAGAGATTTGGGGTGCACCCCACGCAAGTGGGTGGCAGGATCCGACATCACCTCCCCCACTGGCGTTCTGTCACTTCAGACAGGTGGGTGCTGCAAATCGTCCGGAGGGGTTTACTCCCTCCCCTTGAATCTACCCCCCCCCCCAACCATCCCACCTCAGTTCCACCGCATGACGGGGGATCACTTTGCGCTTCTCCAACAGGAAGTCATGGCCCTCCTGGCCAAGGGGGCCATCGAGGCCGTTCCTGGGCCAGAAGTAGGACGTGGTTGTTATTCCCACTACTTTCTGATCCCCCAAGAAGGACAAAAGGGGCCTGCGGCCCATCTTGGACCTCAGGAACGTCAATCGCTTCCTCCGGAAGGAAAAGTTCAAGATGTTGACTCTGGCTCAGGTTTTGGCTGTCCTCGACCCTGGAGACAGGATGGTAGTGCAGGATGCATATTTTCACATTCCCGTCCTGCCGGCCCACCGGCATTACCTGCGGTTCACTATAGGCCAGGAGCATTTTCAGTTTGCCGTGCTCCCCTTCGGCCTTACCAGTGCCTCTCGGGTGTTCACGAAAGTGATGGCGGTGGTCGCAGCTCATCTGCGCAGGTCAGGGATGTCCTGTATTTGCTGGGGTTCTTCATCAACTTGCCGAAGTCAGACCTGAGTCCCTCTCAGACGCTCCCCTTCATCGGAGCGGTTCTGGATTCGACGTGGTTTTGGGTTTATCCTCCCAAGCAGTGAGTCCGGGATATTCAGTCTATGATTCCGATCTTTCAGCCTCTATCCCGGGTTTCAGTCAGGATGACCCTCCGGCTCCTGGGCCTGATGGCATCCTGCTAGTGCAACATGCCAGATGGCATATGCGGGCTATGCAGTGGGACCTGAAGTTCCAGTGGGCACAGCATCAGGGCAACCTGTCCGATCATGTCCAGATCTCGGAGGGCACTGCACGGCAATTGCAGTGGTGGCTCACGAATCACGATTGGGTCAATGGCAGATACCTCTCCCTTCCCCAACCGGAGCACACAGTGGTGACTGATGCGTCCCTCCTGGGATGGGGCGGCAAATTGGGAGAGGTGAAGATCAGAGGCCTCTGGTCTCCGGGTGGAGTCCTGGCTCCATATCAATCTTTTGGAGCTTTGGGCGATCCGTCTTGCACTGAAGGAATTCCTTCTCTCTGTCCGGGGAAGTGTGGTGCAGGTGTTCAAGGACAACACCACTGCCATGTGGTTTTGCAACAAACAGGGCGGGGTGGGGTCGTGGACCCTATATCAGGAGGCTCTGCACCTCTGGACATGGCTGGAACATCAAGGCATTACCTTGGTGGTTCAACACCTGGCAGGTTCTCTGAACGCCAGGGTGGAGAACCTCAGCCGGCGGTGCTTGATGGATCACGCATGGCGTCTGCACTCGGACGTGGCGCAAGGTCTCTTTCTGCAGTGGGGAGAGCCTTGGTTAGATCTATTCACCACCGAAGAGAACGTGCAATGTCATCAGTTCTACGTGTTGGAATTTCCAAGGCGGCACTCGCTCGGCGACGCTTTTCGTCGCGAGTGGAGTTGCGGTCTGTTGTACGCCTTTCCGCCTATACCACTTCTGCCCAGAGTGCTGAAGAAGATTCGGCGCAACCAGGCCCAAGTAATCCTTGTGGCTCCGAATTGGGCACGAAGATACTGGTATACCGAGCTACTCAGCATGGCGATCGATCCCCCGATCCATCTGCCTCTTCAGAAGGATCTTCTGTCACAGCAGAAGGGGACGGTTCTCCACCCGAACCTGTCCAGCCTCCACCTCCATGCATGGAGATTGAGCGGCGACAGTTGACAGCTTTCGATCTTCCTCCCGAAGTCTGTGATGTCATTCTGGCAGCTAGGCGTCCCTCCACTAAGACGGTATATGCCTGCCGGTGGAACAAGTTTGTGGCATGGTGCACAGCAAAGTCTGTGGATCCCCTTTCTGCCCCTCTTTCTGAGGTCCTTCTGTTCCTCCTATCCTTGGCCCAGCAGGGCTCTGCTCTGGGCACTATCAAAGGTTACCTTTCGGCCATCTCCGCCTTTCTAAGGCTTCCAGATGAGCCTTCTCTCTTTAAGTCCCCGGTTGTTAACCGTTTCCTGAAAGGCATTACACGCACGTTTCCTTCCGTGCCTTTCATAATGCCTCAATGGGATTTAAATCTTGTCTTGACCTATCTGATGTGCGCTCCTTTTGAGCCCCTTCATAACTGTCCTTTACGTCTTCTTACTCTAAAGACGGCTTTCCGTCTTCTTACTCTAAAGACGGCTTTCCTGGTAGCTATCACCTCTGCCAGAAGAGTGAGTGAGCTCCAGGCTCTTTCTTCTAAACCTCCTTTCCTTTCTGTTCATCCGGACAAGGTGGTTTTAAGGACCCGTCTTTCTTTCTTGCCAAAAGTTGTCACGCCCTTCCACATCGGGCAGACCATCACTTTGCCCACCTTCTTTCTGCCTCCGCATCCTTCAAAAGAGGAAGAGAGGCTCCACCGTCTGGACCCAAAACGTGCGCTCTCGTTCTATCTGAAGCGCACACAACAGTTCCGGGTGGATGACCAGCTCTTTGTTGGCTATGTGGGCACCACAAAAGGTCGGGCCGTGCACAAACTAACCATCTCTCGGTGGGTCGTTTTGTGCATCAAAGCGTGTTACTTGTTGGCTAAAAAGGACCCTCCTGTGGGGCTGCGTGCCCATTCTACCAGGGCGACTGCAGCCACTACAGCCTTGGGACGCGGCGTTCCCTTGCAGGATATTTGTCAGGCAGCTACATGGGCCTCGCTGCACTCGTTTGCCAAGCATTACTGCCTTTACAGTCAAGTCCGGAGAGACTGCTTCTTTGGCCGTTTTGCTCTCTGTGACTTTCTGGTGTAATCTATTCGCAGACCCACCACCGGGGTTGGTATTGCTGGGGTATCTATTCTAAGGTAAGGAATCTATCACTAACGTGTCTCTTTCAGATGCACAAGTTACTACTTGTGTAACGATATATCTGTAAGAGACATTAGTTAGTGATAGATTACTTACCGCCCCTCCCATCCTCCCCGTTCTGCGAACTGATTTCTAGGGTTAAGGTCATCCCTTTCAGGGCCCTAGTTTCATGGCACCAGTGGTCAGTTTCTTGCATTGCTCTGCATCCTGGCGCAGAAAGTCGTGTACAGAACTGACGTCAGCGCGCATGGGTGGCGCCTAAGTATTCTCAGTGACGTCATCTCGGTGCTTATGAAGCCAGCGACGGACGCTGAGCTGCATGACGCCACTTACCGACGCGCAGGGGTACTGCTGACGAAAAACTTTCCGGATCTAGTCTGACGCCTGGGGATATTCTAAGGTAAGGAATCTATCGCTAACTAATGTCTCTTACAGATATATCGTTACACAAGTAGTAACTTATGCAGCAGGAGCGAGGTGCGGAGTTGGACCTGCCGAAGCGAATTCAGTGAGCGTGGGTCCCACAATATCCCAGGCATAACTGCAGTACTGTAGAGAACCGGCTGCGAGGAGTGTCACGCAGGGCCTGAGAGACGAGCTGGGCCTAGAGTTGGGCGAGCGAGGCCTACGGTGATACCCGACGGTGTCCTGCATGAGGCTGGAGGAGACAGCGCACCCGTCGGCTGGCCTAAGGCAGGAGCCGCTAGGCACACGTAGCTGCGACTGGCTGCGAGCTGCCACAGCACAAGACCTGAGCCTTGAGCCTTGACACGCCTCGCGGTGGAGGCGGAAGTATCCTGTGAGAGGCACTGACTATGACCGAGTGGGCCGCCACAAGACAATAAGTGTGCCACCCTGTGTGATGCTGGGCCCGGGAGCCCAGTGTGCATAAAGAAAGTGGCCAAGGATATAAGGTAATGCGGCTGCTTTGCACAGTACAACCCACAGCATAGTTGTTGGACCGCAAAGTCACCCGTGCAGCGCAGCTGAGGCCCGAACAGTCCCTGGACCAGCAGGAGAGCGGCTGCGCAGGCCCCACAGTGCATCTGCTGACAGCCCTAGTGTTGTGTTGTGCGAAGCTGACGTGGATCATCCAGTGGCGTAGATCAAACCCCTGCCGGGGGTAAAAGCTTGTTGGCGGAGGTTGACATGCGGCAGCAACCAGCAGCACCGTTGGGAATCTCAGTAACACTATAGTGGGCCTGTCCTACACTGGGAGTACTCACTTGTGCCGGAACGCTGCAGGGGAATCGTGGAGGTCCCGGCCACATGCAGCGAACAAGTGCAATGTACAGATATACCAGCCCGAGAGGAGAGTACTGCGCCTCCTCGGACATTGCAATACACCAAAATCATGCATAGCCTATATAGCACCAGCCCCCCAGGATTGGCGGACAACGTGCAGGTGCGGGTGCAGCAGCCATGCAACTGAACCTAACCCCGAAACAAACTGGCCAACCACCTGTGGAACCGGAGACTTCGCAGCCTTCCACATTGGAATCTAAAATAGACTCAGTGCTTCAGGCTGTGGCTCAAATTGGTGTAACGCTGGCACAAACTCGAAGGTCGAATAGACAACATTACGATAGACTTTACGCTACTACATGCGGATCACAGGAAATTATCCGGGAATGTCAATGAGCTTGTGACATAAGTCGAGGAAGTCGCTCCAGTTGCCAAGGCTACGTCCACCGAAATACGAGCACTCACGGCAAGGCTGAGTTCGCTGGAACATAGGATGGATGACACGGAGCGTCGCTCCCGCTGAAATAATGTCCGAGTGGTAGGATTGCCGGAGGGTACAGAAGGCAATGATGATGTGTCATACACGAAGGCCTGGCTGAGGTCCCTGATGCCAACAGACTCACTGTCCTCTGTTTTGGCAGGGGAAAAAGTGCACAGGGTGCCAACGGGTCGCCCATTACCAGGTGCAGTGCCCCGGCCCTTCCTATTCAGAGTACTACATTTCAAAGACAGAGATGCGATACTCGAGGAAGTCAGGAAGATGGAAACGGTTAAGGTGAACAACTCTCAGGTCCTCTTCTTCCCTGATTACGCTCTTGGTGTACAAAGACAGTGGAGCACATTCCTAGCAGTCAAGAGGCAAATGCGGAACTTAAACATAAAATACTCCCTGTCACCCAGTAGAGTGGACAATAAGGGAAGGAGCCAATACAAAGGGTGAGTTTACGTAGGTGGTTTATTGAGGCAAGAGTAAACAGAGTATAGCAGTCCAGTTAGCTCCTATCCGGGTCTTCCTTCAGGCAGGTTTCCCCCTTCCTCCCCGATTCCTCGGCGCTCTCCGGTATTCCTCACGGGCGGCAATGGAGGTGAAATCATAAACAAAACAAAAAGAGAACAGGGCTTTAGGTGGACGCTCACGGAGACTATTTCTATTTAGGGAAGGGAGTGCGGGGATTGCCAGCTCACCAAGGACCGCCACCAAGAGTGCTATGTCATAACCTTATTTCCCTAAGGCGAAACAACCCTAGGCAGTCATGCTCCTCACCCTCCCCCTGGATAGCCCTTCCGCAATTCACCCGCTTCCCCCTTGAAACGAGAAAAGCCCACGGATCCTCCTGCGTACCTGGGGTAGCCACACTTCTCCTGAAGTGTGGCTGGGCGATGCGCGGTGGACTCGGCCTCCTGGCCCTTCTCCTGACGGTTCGGCTCTGCTCCCGGTGTCCTTTCCGTCGTCCCTGGTGTGCTCCCGTCTCCTCCTCTCTTCCGGCTTCTCGTTCGACTCTCCTTCGTTGTCCATGGCTTCCGCGCTGGCGTCTTCAGAGTCGTTGAGGCTCGGGATAGGTTGACAAAGGCCGACGTCACGGGGGCAAACTCCGCCTCCGCAGAGTCTGCGTCTTCTTTAAAGGGCCAGTCCTGATTCTGCAACAAAGATAGAGGGTCACTTTCCCTATCTGTGTCATGAGCTCCGTCGAATCAGTCACACTCCCTTATATTCCCGACCCGCCTCCCCGTGGTTGTGGAATTCACTTTTTCAACGTGACAGAAGGAGCATGGGAATGGCTTGAAAACATGGGGCACCACACCTCGCCAAGCCAGAGATGCAGCGACAATGAAGCAAAAGCGGAAGCCCGCAGTAGCCGACGCAGGAGAAATAAGCCATGGGCTGAGTCACCACTGAGACACCTTAAGACCATGCCCCAGTTGGAGCAGGTACTACGGGAAAGACAGGACGCTTTGCAAACGGTCGGCGGCCATCTGGAGGAGGCAGGCAAGCAGAGACAGACGCGTCCTTGGAGCGAACCCTGAGTGTAGACAGTTCTCTAGCCATGTGGCCAACCACCGAAGACTCGCTGAAGCTTCCAGATGTAACACCTCAGACTGCAGGTGATAACTCGCAGAATATCCAGGACACTCAAGTATACATATGCATGGACACATAAAGTGATCTGCACAACATGCGCAAACGTCCCATGGGTTGCCGTGTGTGGTGAGCTGGGATGCCTCGGGCGGAGGCAGCTCTATTTCTCTCTACCCAGTTGGATGGAGGGCTACACAATATATAGATGCTGGCATACAGCGTACACAGACACTCAATACGGGCCCCACAGCCAGACCCACCTTTTACAAGTCCTATTCCACCCCTTCGAGTTCAATCAGCGCGACACGTGTTGTTGCTAGTTGCCACATGGCATTGTTTGTTGTTTGGTCAGACACCAGTTGTCCTTATGCTCTATCTCACTTGGTTCCCTTCCTCAGTGTCTCTCCAAGGAGACACAATTATAGGTTTACGTGTACTGCACCCCAGTTTGTTACATGGCGGCCACACTGCCACCCGACCTCTGCCGAGCCAATTCGCCTTCACCAGCTTATGACTGGGACACATGCCACCCACCAACATAGTTACCTGGAATGTTAGGGGGCTGCACACGCCTGCCCGCAGATATGAAATATATGCATACCTCAAGAAGCACGCAGCAAACGTGGCGCTATTGTAGGATACACATCTAGCGTAGCCAGAGATCTGTAGGCTGCAGCAGAGATGGAAAGGTCAGATACTAGCCACGTCCTATCCCAGGGGGCCCTTATTTGGATCAGACCAGGAAGACTGTTCACGCCCGACGAGACTTAAGTGGATAGATAAGGCTGCTTTGTTCTGACAAGGGGTCGTCTTAATGGAGATCCGATTGAGTTGTGTTCCATATATGCCCCAAGCACAGATCAGAGCACTTTCTGGTGCACACTAACAGATCTACTATCATGCTGGTTCGATGTTCGCTGGTTGCTAGGTGGTGACTTTAACACGGTACTCAACACTAGCCTAGACAGATCCTTCCCCCCACTGACACAAACATCTGCAGCATCTAATGCCCGAGGCCTAGGGGAGTGGCTACGCCATTGGGGCCTGATAGATGCATGGAGATCCCTTGACCCACAAGCACGCTTATACTTCCACTACTTCCAGCCACATAGATTGCATGTTCACATTGACCGATTTGTAGTAAGCTTATCAATACTGGCAAAATGTTGCAGCGCAGACTACCTTGGCAGGACCCACTCTGACCACAATCCTCATATATTACAACTACAAGGGGATGATACAGAGCAAACCACTCGCCTGTGGAGATTGCAACCCCCGGCACTAGAGGACCCCCCATTTAGGGAAGCAGTAGGCACAGCAATAGATAAATACTTTGAAGAGGACGCGGATTCGGTCACTGACGTGGGCTTGCTATGGGATGCAGGCAAGGCAGTGGTTAGAGGGAAGTGCTTGGGTCTGAGTTGGAGTGTTGGAAGTCAACTGAATTGCGAAGTGAAGGGCATCGAAGATGTCCTGACCAAGCTGGAAGCGACCCTAGCGCAGGGCGGTGCCACGCAACAAGCCTTGGGTACACCGAGGAGAAAACACGCGGAGGAACTGGAAAGACTGCGCCGCTTGAATTATGTGTTGCATTCAACACGTACCCATGCTGCGGCAGATTTATTAATTTATTTATTGCAGATTTATAATGCGCATGGCTGCCCCAGCAACGGGGCGTCCCAGCGCAATACAAGGACCAGAGACAGAGACCAAAGCAAGTTGACGCAGTTAAATAGTAGAGGTAAGAAAAAGCCAAGTCTTCAAAGCCTTACGAAACGGCAGATGGTTAGAAATAGTTCTGATAGAAGTTGGAAGAGAGTTCCATAATTTTGCCGCCAGCCAGCAGAACGAGCGCCCCCCTGCCCTAGCCCTCCACACACGCGGGGTGCAGACCATAGCTAGGTTAGCGGAACGCAAGGAGCGCTTGGGTGTATAAGCCTCCAACAACTGGAGAAGGCCAGGCGGGGCCTGTTTAGACAGAATCTTGTGTGAAATACACAGTGCTTTAAATAGTATTCGTTTGTCCACTGGCAACCAGTGGAGTTTGGGGAGAACCTGTGCAACTGAACAATGCTAGGGTAGTGAGACCAAAATCCGTGCTGCTGCGTTCTGAACCCTCTGGAGGCGCTTAACGCTGGCTCTGGTGGCTCCCAAATAAAGGCAGTTGCCATAGTCCAGTCTTGAGAGAACAGATGCCTGGACAATAGTCTGACGCACTGATGGAGGAAAAAACCCAAGCAAAGGCTTTAGACCCCGCAGGAGTCAAAAACAGACCCCCGCAACTGTTTTGGTTTGCTTCTCAAAGGTTAGTCCCGGATCGAACCATACCCCAAGATTTTTTACAGTTTCCTTCGGAAGTGGGGCAGGTTTTAATCGATCCGGCCAGTATAAGTCTGACCACAGCTCCCTATCCTTTCCAAATAGAAGGATCTCAGATTTGCCAGAATTAAGCTGGAGGCAATTAGTTGCCATCCAATCAGATATAGCTAACAGATCGTCCTTAAAATTGACTAAGCTGGAGGTACATTTCCTGGAAAAGGATATTACTAATTGGGTGTCAAGAATTCCTGTCATACAAGGGAAACACGCCCTTATGTAAACAGGAGAGCTGTTACATAACTCAAGGAAAACACGCCCTTATGTAAACAGGAGAGCTGTTACATAACTCAAGGGAAACACGCCCTTATGTAAACAGGAGAGCTGTTACATAACTCAAGGGAAACACGCCCTTATGTAAACAGGAGAGCTGTTACATAACTCAAGGAAACACGCCCTTATGTAAACAGGAGAGCTGTTACATAACTCAAGGAAAACACGCCCTATAAAGGGAGGAACCGGGAGGTACAACGCTGTCGGATATTGTGTTCACACCGACGTACCTGCTTCGTGAAGAGCAGTGTTCCGGAGTGGTGCTCCAGTAAGGCAAGAACGGAGGTAGGTCGAGTCGTTACTCCCTGGGTCGTGTCTTGCCCCATCGTCACCTGTGAAGGACCCGGAAGCTCTACCGGTCAACCATTGAGCTTCGCTTTTTGACTCGGCTGAGTCCAAGCGCAGTGGCGCTTTTGCTGGTTGGAGTCGTAACTCCCAGCCCGACCAGAGACACAGGGACTGCCAGCTGTAACGCACACCAGGAGGTGTTTGCCGCGTTACAGACTCGGAAGTCCACAGGATCGATCGAGCGGCTGCTCTCGGTTCAGTCTTCTTGCTTGTGATTGGGGTATCGGTGACGCATCACCAGGAGGTGACTCCGCGTCCCGGTGCAGTCTGAGGAAGAGGTTGAGCGGCTGCTCCCTTCAGGTAGAGACCCCGGCTGGGTGTTTCCCTGACTCCTCGATTCTCCCCAACACTCTTCGTGCCCCTCACAGCCTACCGATTGGCATTTGTCGGCCATTTCATTTCTGCCCTCTGTTGGCATACGCCGGGACCGGCGTATATGCAGAGGATGGTTAGGACCATCCGTGCTGTGGGCTGGTAACGTACTTAGCCTGGAGGATTCCAGTGACTATAACTTGTTTATTCTTTGTATTATATTTGCCTTCATTAAAACAACTAACCCTTCACTAGTGGTTGCGTCCTCATTGTCGTGTCTGTTAAACGATCCTGAGACGTTCAGGGCGTTACAAAATATCCGACCTTAATAACACTAACTGTCTCCCGGTCGATAACAGACATGGCAACACTTGATGATGTGCTGGCTGCTTTAGCGGCCATGCAAGTTGAAGTGGCTGCCTCTAGGCAAGAAACAGCCGATGTAAAAGCCAGACTGGATGCTATCCAATTGGACCCGCTCACGCCCAGCACCTCCCTCACGAATCAGACCCCTGCGGTAGTAGTGGAAATGCCGGTAGCCATCCCCTTGGCGACACCAGAGAGGTACAGTGGGGATCCTAACACAGTGCAGGTATTCCTCACACAAGTGGCGCTACATTTATCGTGCAAACCAAAGGCGTTCCCCACGAGTCAGGCTCGTGTGGCTTTCCTTATATCCTATTTGGCTGGAAACGCGGCACAATGGGCCGTACCTCTGGTGAGCAGGGACGACCCCCTCTTATGTGATTGGGGTGCTTTTCGCGAGGAATTCCTGAAGGTATTCGACAGAAGGGCTGACTCGTACACGGCGGACCGTGAAATGCTTGAGTTGAGACAGGGATCCAACGACCTGGTGCAGGATCTCAACGCGTTCCGAAGGCTGGTTGCGGAAACCAAGTGGCCTGTTGCTAAACAGACGGCGCTCTTCCATCAAGGGCTGTGCGATGAGCTCAAGGACGCCGTGGCTCATATTGACCCTCAACCCAAGACATGTGAGGGCCTTATCAACCTGGTATTACGGCTGGAACATAGGCTAAGTGAAAGAAAGGGGGATCATGGGAGAAAAGGAAAATCCCTTCCATCCTATGTGACGGTGGGAAGTCCTGAAACTTCCACCGCATCCAAGGGAGAACCCATGGACATCGGCGCAATACGAGCGAGCCTCACAGCCACGGAGAAAGAGTCACGCCGTAAACAAGGATTGTGCCTATATTGTGGCAAAAAAGGCCACTACGTACGTGAATGCCCTGCCAAACCGAAGACGTCACGTTATCGGGCCAACCGGTCGGTAACAGCCGTGGTGGACATACCGGCGGAAAACTAGAGGACTCCAAGACCAGAGAAGGGGCATCTCTGAGTCACTCATCCATCCCTTCACTTTCCAACTCGGTCACTAAGGGACAACGACACCTGTTTATCACGGTGCACGTGGGAGTGCATGACCAGTGGATACCCGTTGTGGCCATGGTGGATTCAGGGGCCACTGGCATGTTTATGGACCACAACGAGGCATGCAGGCTAGGGCTAGTGCTTCTTCCCAAAGCTGTACCCGAAGACGTCTATGCTGTAGACGGAAGGCGATTGGTGACGGGGCCCATCGGGCAGCACACGGGGGTCCTTCCGATGAGATATGGGTGGAACCATTTGGAACAAATCGATTTTAACATCATCCGAGCGCCCCAATATGGCGTCATATTGGGATTGCCGTGGCTACAGAAACACAACCCCTTTGTGGATTGGCCAACACATCGCATCGAAATGACGTCACCGTATTGCATCCTGCATTGTGGAATAAGAACGGAATCCCTTGACGCAGATGAGAGCGGGAGTCAGACGGTGGCTACAGCGGCAGAAAAAGATGTGGCTCTCCCCCAGGCTTATCACAGTTTTGAGGATGTATTTGATGAGGTGAAGGCGGAAGTGCTACCACCACATAGACAGTTTGACTGCCAGATCGACCTGGTGCCAGGGGCCAGCGTTCCCAGCGGCAGGCTGTATGCCCTGACGGAGCCTGAAAACGTGCATCTCCGGGGGTACTTGGATAAACTCCTCAAGCTAGGATTCATCCGCTCGTCCAAGTCTCCGGCCGCCTCGCCACTCTTCTTCATCCCGAAGGCTAATGGGGAGCTGAGAGCCTGTGTGGACTTTAGGGCATTGAATGCGATAACCATAAAAAATCGGTACCCCTTGCCTCTCATCTGTGTACTTCTGGAACAGGTCAAGAAAGCTCGTATCTACACCAAGTTGGATTTGAAAGGGGCATACCATCTGGTGCGCATGAGGGACGGAGACGAGTGGAAGACCGCCTTTAAGACCAGGTTCGGCCTTTTTGAGTACCTCGTCATGCCGTTCGGTCTGTGCAACGCCCCGGCAGCCTTTCAGTACTTTTTGAATGAGGTATTCAGAGAGGAGTTGGATATCTACGTGGTCGTATATATCGACGACATCCTCATCTATTCGTCCAGTGTGGAGGAGCACGTACACCACGTCAAAGCTGTGCTCCAAAAGCTGAGGGAAAACATGCTGTTTTGTAAACTCAGCAAGTGTGACTTCCACGTCACATCCGTGGAATTCCTCGGAGTGATGCTGAGTCCAGAGGGACAGGAGATGGCAGAACGAAAGATCAAGGCGGTGAAAGAATGGCCGGTGCCCCAAAGCGTGAAGGACGTCCAAAGTTTCATTGGCTTCGCCAACTTTTACAGGCGGTTCATAGATGGATTTTCAGGAGTGGTGGCCCCAATCACACAGCTACTGAGGAAGTCCAAGGAGTTTGTCTGGTCCCCTGAAGCGAACAAAGCCTTTGAGGCCCTGAAAAGCGCCTTTGGTAAGGCGCCGGTGTTGGCTCACCCCGATCCGGATCTCCCCTACGTGGTGGAAGCGGACGCGTCGGATGTGGCGCTGGGGGCTATCTTGTCCCAACGCAACCCCGACACAGGGGTGCTTCATCCCGTTGCGTACATGTCCCGCAAACTCAACGACGCCGAACGCAACTACCATATTGCGGAGAAGGAGCTTCTCGCAATCAAGGACGCCTTCACCGAATGGAGGCATTGGTTGATGGGGGCAAGACATGTGGTATCGGTGTACACGGACCATCGGAACCTACAGTTCATGACTGCCACTAGACACCTTTCTCCCAGGCAGCTGCGGTGGATGATCTTCTTTGCGGGGTTCAACTTCCGCATCACATATCGGCCGGGGACGGAAAACCGAAAGGCGGACGCCCTGTCCCGTCAATCTGCAGTTAAGGAACCATTGCCTGCGACCGAGCGTTCCATCATTTCCCCGAGGATGGTATTGGGGGTTATCCAACCGGATACTTTCCTGAGGGGAATAAAGAGAGGGATCAGGTCATTCGCATGGCGGAGGTGGCTCCTCAGTCACAGAGAATGGCAGCTGAAGGACGGGATACCCCTGAAGGGCAGGTGCCTATTGATACCCACGCCTAGGCTAAGGAAACAAGCATTCATCTGGTGCCATGACTCTCCATGCGCAGGTCATTTGGGCTTTGAAAAAACGGTGGCTAGCATGGGACGGCATTTCTGGTGGCCAACCATGAGAGTGGATGTCAGGAGGTGGGGACAGGAGTGTCCTACGTGTGCTACCATGAAGGCCGACCATGGCCGAACCCAAGGGCTCTTACATCCACTTCCAACCCCGGATAGACCATGGGATAGCATATCACTGGACTTCGTGGTGGGCCTACCGGTAGACCAGGGGATGACGGCAATACTGGTGGTGGTGGATTACTTGACGAAAATGGGGCACTTCATCCCCTGCAAGAGAGTCCCTACGGCCGGGGAATTGGCGTCACTACTCCTAAAGAATGTGGTACGACTGCATGGATTACCTGGGGTGATCGTGTCGGACCGGGGGTCGCAGTTTACTGCGCAATTCTGGAAGACTTGGTGCACTGCGCTGCATGTTAAGACTGCCCTGTCCACCCGCTACCACCCTCAAACGGACGGCCAAACCGAGCGCCTGAACCAAACGCTCAAACAGTATCTGCGATGTTTTGTGGACCAGGGCAGGGAAGAATGGGTCGACTTGCTATGGGTTGCAGAGATAGCCTATAACAACGCCACTCACAGCTCCACACAGTCATCTCCGTTCTATAGCAACTATGGCCAACATCCCAGGTTCTTGCCATTTCTACATCCGTTCAGAGAGGACAGGATTCCCGCCACAGCGGACAGGGTGGCACACATAAAAGACACATTGATGCGCTCAAGGGCTGTCCTAATAGAGGCCAAGAGAAGATACAAGGCTGCGGCAGATAGGAAGAGAAGGCCCGGGCCACTGTACCGCACTGGAGACTACGTCTGGATATCCACAAGAAACATGAGGTTTCGAAAGAACAGTGTGTTCCATCCCAAGTACATGGGCCCCTATCGAATTACCAAGTGTATGGGTCCCGTGAACGTGAAGGTGTGCTTGCCCCAGTCATTGCGGATACACCCTGTCTTTCATGTATCATTGCTCAAACCAGCACCCTCCAAGCCGTCTGGGACACCTCGGCCGGTATGCGTGGAGTCGTAGGTGGAGTATGAAGTGTCGGGCATACGGGCGTCCAAATGGCGCAGGGGGAAGCTGTGGTACCTGGTTGCGTGGAAAGGCTATGGCCCGGAGGAGCATTCATGGGAACCGGCTGAAGGGGTTCATGCTCCGCGCTTGGTCTCCTTGTTCCATCGGCGTTTTCCTGCCAGCGCTGGACCCGTGGGGAGCCGCTGAGAGGGAGGATGTACTGTCAAGAATTCCTGTCATACAAGGGAAACACGCCCTTATGTAAACAGGAGAGCTGTTACATAACTCAAGGAAAACACGCCCTTATGTAAACAGGAGAGCTGTTACATAACTCAAGGGAAACACGCCCTTATGTAAACAGGAGAGCTGTTACATAACTCAAGGGAAACACGCCCTTATGTAAACAGGAGAGCTGTTACATAACTCAAGGAAACACGCCCTTATGTAAACAGGAGAGCTGTTACATAACTCAAGGAAAACACGCCCTATAAAGGGAGGAACCGGGAGGTACAACGCTGTCGGATATTGTGTTCACACCGACGTACCTGCTTCGTGAAGAGCAGTGTTCCGGAGTGGTGCTCCAGTAAGGCAAGAACGGAGGTAGGTCGAGTCGTTACTCCCTGGGCCGTGTCTTGCCCCATCGTCACCTGTGAAGGACCCGGAAGCTCTACCGGTCAACCATTGAGCTTCGCTTTTTGACTCGGCTGAGTCCAAGCGCAGTGGCGCTTTTGCTGGTTGGAGTCGTAACTCCCAGCCCGACCAGAGACACAGGGACTGCCAGCTGTAACGCACACCAGGAGGTGTTTGCCGCGTTACAGACTCGGAAGTCCACAGGATCGATCGAGCGGCTGCTCTCGGTTCAGTCTTCTTGCTTGTGATTGGGGTATCGGTGACGCATCACCAGGAGGTGACTCCGCGTCCCGGTGCAGTCTGAGGAAGAGGTTGAGCGGCTGCTCCCTTCAGGTAGAGACCCCGGCTGGGTGTTTCCCTGACTCCTCGATTCTCCCCAACACTCTTCGTGCCCCTCACAGCCTACCGATTGGCATTTGTCGGCCATTTCATTTCTGCCCTCTGTTGGCATACGCCGGGACCGGCGTATATGCAGAGGACGGTTAGGACCATCCGTGCTGTGGGCTGGTAACGTACTTAGCCTGGAGGATTCCAGTGACTATAACTTGTTTATTCTTTGTATTATATTTGCCTTCATTAAAACAACTAACCCTTCACTAGTGGTTGCGTCCTCATTGTCGTGTCTGTTAAACGATCCTGAGACGTTCAGGGCGTTACATTGGGTGTCGTCCGCGTACGACACCAACGACAGCCCCCTCTCTTTCGCCAGCACTGCTAGAGGGTTGACGTATAGATTGAATAATAAAGGGCTCAAAATGGAGCCCTGTGGAACCCCCTGGTGTAGTGCAAATTCCTGTGAGGAAAAGGGGGGTGCCAGGACCTGGAAGGATCTTTCCAATAAGAATGATTTAATCCAGGCCAGGGCTGAGTCCCTGATCCCGATATCCTGCAGACGCTTGAGAAGTATGATATGGGACACCGTATCGAAAGCAGCACTTAGGTCCAAAAGGACCAAGGCCGCTGAGTCCCCAATATCAAGGCTGCTCTTAATGATTCCTGACACAGCTAGGAGGGCGGATTCAGTGCTGTGTCTGGGCCGGAAGCCGTGTTGAGTAGAATCAAACATAGCATGTAGCTCAACAAAATTGGCCAGAATGGTATTCACATGAGCCTCCACAACTTTAGCCAGAAAAGGCAATTGGGAGATGGGTCGATAGTTGGCCGGATTGGCAGGGTCCAAAGAAGGTTTTTTTAACAAGGGGACAACCTTTGCATGTTTCCAAGCCCGGGGGACTAATGCCGACCGAAGCGACAGATTAGCCAGATCCAGGCCCACGGCTGATATGGAAGAATAGAGCTGGTGAAAATAAGCAGGGGTTACTGGATCGGCCGGGGAGCCTGATTTGATTTTTAAACATAGTACCTCGAACTCCTGCGGCGAGAGGGGAGGAAGTGTCGCCAAACTACGACCTTCCCCGACAGCTCCCCCCCGTAGGCCATCTACCTCCGGCAGTGGGGCTGCCTTAGGAAGAGCCAGATAGATCAGTTCCACCTTTTTAACAAAGTACTGGGCTAGCTCATCGCATTGACAATTAGAGGTAACAGGCGCAGCCCCAATAGCACCTGTACTCTTCATGTCCCCCAACAGAGAGAAAATCGTTTTGGCAGGGTTGGAACTACCCAGAATTTTGCTAGCCACAAAGTCCGCCCGCGCTCTTCGAATGCCTTTATGATATTGTTTAAGGGCCGTTCGATACTCAAGTTTTGCTGATTCATCATAAGAGCGTCTCCATGCACGGTCCAGCCACTTACAGCTCTTCTTAGCTAGGGACAAAGTGTCGTCAAACCATGGATTAGAAGGTCTACGACCTTTCCTACACCATCTGGCTGGGATACAGTTGTCTAGGCCGTCCGTCAGCCAATCGTGGTAACACTGATTAGCCACGTCAACATCCGAAGATATCTGAGGTAAATGGCCGGATAACCAGGTAGAAAGGACCTCAAGATCAAGCCGATGCTAAGGGCGTTTAAAAACCTTAGTAGGGCAGATAGGGCGGGCAGACTGCTAACGAGGTTGATCAGGCAGGAACATGCGCAAACACCAATGTTGCGGTTGCAGTCCAACACGGGGCAGGTACTTATCAAACAGTATGACATCCACTGCGACTTCACGACACACTACACCAGGATATACAAATCAATAATCTGTGCTACACCTGTAGAACTGGACATCTTTCTGTCCCCTCTTGACTTGCATCAAGTGACAGTAGAGCAGAGAGACGACTTAGACGAAGCAATCGCACTGCTGAAGGTTCAGGAGGCAATACGCGTACTAGCCACGGGTAAAGCACCGGGACCCGATGGGCTGCCGGCCGAATATTATAAAGCGTCTCAGCAGGCGCTAGCCCCGCAACTTTTTTCAGTATACCAAAGCGCTCAGGATTCAAGGGTGCTGCCAGACACACTCCGAGAGTCCTTATTGGTGTCGCTACCTAAACCAAACAGAACCGCAGAATTGGTCGGCTTGTATCGCCCGTTAGCGCTACTAAATACAGACTACAAAGTGATAGCTAAAATATTGGCAGACAGATTGGCCCCACTTGTCTCGCATCTGGTCTATACAGACCAAAATGGGTTTGTGCCTGCCTGTTGCACGTCATTGAACTTACAACGCTTTTTCAGAGTAGCACTCTACTCGAGCGAGTTGGGGGCACTCTGGGTTTTTAGTGCTCGGCTTGGAAAAAGCATTCAACACCCTGGAATGGGGATTTCTATTGCTGCACTTCTAAAATATGGCCTTGGAGACAGTTTTCTAGGGCTCGTAAAATTACTTTATACGCAACCCATAGCTAGAATTAAAACAGGCCAGTACTTGTCGGAGCAGATCGCAATCGAACGAGGCACACAATCAAGCTTTTCACTCTCCACATTGCTGTTCGCGCTAGCCATTGAGCCACTAGCTGTGTTGCTGCATAGGACGCAGGAGGAATGGGGTATCCCTATGGGAGACAGGATTCACGCAGTCTCATTATATGCAGACGACCTCCTGATATATCTCAAAGACGTTAGGATACCATGCGCGGCAATAGAAAAAATATTGTTAGATTTCGCTTCTGTCTCAGGTCTCCGCGTGAACTGGGAGAAATCGTGACTGTACCCTTTTTCGAAATCCACACCAGATCTGCACCTGTTTATTAACAGCATACCGGTGCACTGGCAATGAACAGTGTTCCGTTATCTCGGGATACTCATATACAGGGAGCTAGCTGACTTGCTTGAAGGTAACCTGGAACGAGTTGTTACCGCGATATGTGCGCAAATGGCCTTTTGGGGTACGCTATCATTGACAGTTATGGGACGCATTTCACTTCTGAAAATGGTAGTACTTCCACGCCTCCTTTACCATTTCACAAACTTGCCAGTACATGCAGGCCAGCGTTTTTTAGAGGGTTCGAACGTGACATGAGACAATTCATCTGGCATGGGACATGCAGTAGAGTAGCACTAACCAGAATGTACCCCTCGACCACACAAGGGTGCCTTGCGGTACCTAATATGGAGCAGTCCTACTTAGCGGCACAGCCAGAATGGGTAGCCATATGGCTAAGTGCACGGCACCTAGAAGACACTGCTACGCTTGCGCCTGGACTTACACATTCCCAGATAGTAGCGCGGTTTCATCCAGGCAGATGGGCAAATCACCTAACCAATTATTAGCACGGGTAGCTTTCAACTGCTTCTGCTGCAGTTTGACTCACAAAACAGTTCACCCCATATGTGCCATGTCTCCCTATACTTGGTATGCCTAGGAGACGCCAATCACTTATGGACACAGAACTTTCACACTGTGAGGTGGTGGGACTGCTCACTCTGGAGGACTTGTACCTTGATGGCCAACTGTTGCCATTCGAAGTACTCGCTGAAGAGTCAGAATTACCACAGGGCCAGTTTCTATTACATGCAGCGGTGGTACGCACGTTGCATATGTTATGGGGAGACATGGCGCGGGAATCCGCCACCCACTTAACAATACAGTACCTACACGAACTGGGCACGGGCCGACATCTTACGAGGTGGTTGGCGGACTCCTTGCGACTGCATACAACACCGCCACTGCTATCTCTCTGAGCCCACTGGGACACTGGCTTGCAGAGACCTAGTACAGACCGGGAATGAGAGAATATTCTGGTGAACCCCAAACACATCCCCCCAAATGCCAGATTCCGGCTCATTTAGTATTACATAACACACAGAGCTTACTGATGCCGGCCAAAATAAACAAATATTTTGAATGAAATGATGCCAGATGGCAAAGATGTGATATGATAGGGGCGGACCTGCTACACATGCTCTGGGCCTGCACGGTCATCCGAACATAGTGGGATATAGTTACCAAGCATCTGGCTCAAGGCACGGAGCGTACATTAGATAGGACATGGGAAACATATGAATTGGGTTTATACCAAAGACCCAAAAAACACAAAGTGACAACCCTGAATATATACATGGGACTCATAGTGGCCAAACGTCCACTATTTACGAGACGCTGGAAATCCCCTGAACCCCCGAGCGCGAAGGCCTGGTTTCAATCACTTCTCTGCTGGGCACAGGCAGAAAGTATAGCACTCTGCCGCGAGGACGCGATGGGGATACGGAAACAGCCGCTGGCAGCAATGTGGGATGCGATATTGACAGACTTCCGAACATCATGGCAGAACTTCTCTGACAAACTGGTGAGCGCGTCTGAACGAGATGAGGAGTAAAGAATTATTCAATAATACAATCATCCAGATGAAATATCCATCATTCCAGAACCAAGAACAATGACATTGGCATGTGTGGACTCTGGGCAATGACAGGGGGTGGGGGGCGAGGACGGGTCAAGCGCAACATAGTAAAGATATAGAATTACTGAAATGGTGTACAGATTTAATTAATTGGAAACTTGAGGAGGGGTAACGGTACTGTTTTATTTTTGTTATATCCGTGTTATGTTGCATAATGTTTGTAGACAACTGGCATCGCAATTGTTTCAAGCCAGTTAGACATGTCTCTGTAAACATTAACCGAGATAACTCAATGGGCACAAGCCCAGAAGAGTCTATATGTGGAACCTGGAACACATTGTTGATGTATGACCTGTGAAGAATGTGAAATTCAATAAACAAATTTAAACAAAAAAAAAATACTTCGTCAGCCAATATATGCTGTCAAAATGTACCTCAGCCTTCGAGTGGAGTGAAGCCTTGTTCAACTTATTTTTTTTCATTTTTAAGACCCCAGCAATAATGCCTAATCTCTTCCTGACCTGCACTGCCCACCTTAGCTCACTTCTTCCTATTTCGGTAGCACAGAAAACTGCTATCTTTTGAGCCTCTGAGGACCAGAGTTTATCCATGGATCTCAGGGTTATTTTGTGAGCCAAGAAATTCCAGGTCTGCAAATCCCCTTCAAGTCTAATTGCCGGACCCATCGCAGATTTGGGGAGACCAAACAATTTTTTCAGGCACTTATTCTCACATCTCTCCCAGCTTAAGGACAGTACCTTGGCCCCATAATGAATATGTTTGTTTTACCCATATTCACCTTTAACCTATTTGCCTAACAGTACCTGTTAAATTTATTCAGTTTCCTCTGTAGTTTGGGTCAGGTCAAGAATAGCCAGGTCATCTGCATAAAGTATGCAAGGTATATGTCTACCCGCCATTTTCGGTGAGAATGACTGTTCAGCGGCCAGCACCCCCGGAAGGTCAAAAAGGAACACAGCGTGGGGCCAAAACGTAACCCTGTCTTAACCTGTTGCCTAGAGATATCCTTTCTAAGAGGGACCCATACGTGTCAAGCTACACCTGGGCCCAATTTAGGGAATGAAGTTCCCGCAAGATTGCCAATAAATATAGGGGAATACCCTTTTGTCGTAGTTTAGATCAAAGCAAACTGCAATCTACCAAATCAAAAGCTGAACTAAAATCAACGAAAAAACAAAATAAACTCCCTGTAGATTCCATTGCCTTTTGGCTCAGGGCCCACAAACTAAAACAATGATCTATTGTTGAATGCCCACGTTTAAAACCCCCTTGTTCCATTCATATTATTTCATTACAATCAATCCAGTTCTTTAAAGAGATAAGGATGACCTTTGAATACAATTCTGCACCCACATCTAGTAAGCTTATCAAACGATAGTTACCAGGTACATCCTTCTCCCCTTTTTTATGTATCGGTTTGATTACTGCACCCTTCCAACTAAGTGGGAATATTCCCAACTTAGTTATGGCTAAAAAATCCTTTGAAAAGAAAGTTGCCCACCACAGAGGGTTAGTCTTAATCACAATTGCAGGGAGATTAAATCTAACTAAAGTAGCTGGGCCAGATAAAGAGGTTATTAACTTGACCTTAGATTGGATGGAGAAGGACTCCAATGCCTCCTCCTCAAATTCTGGGTAGTTATCCCCCACAATTTCCTCCCTGTGCTTGTAAATATCACTTAAGAAGGTTACACAATCTGTTTTTGGAACTATGCATCTTACCGGAGGTGTCGCATTTCCACATCCCTTCTTGACTAACTTCTAAAATGTCCTGATGCCCTTACCCTGGAGGGTGCTAATCATGAAGTCTCAATTTGATTGGTAATAGGCTTGCTTCTTAGCCCTAACCAGTGACTCGTAGGCCCTTTTTTATGATTATAGCTCTCAAGAGTAATCATAGTCACTGGAGCACCTGCCCCTTCCTGCTTTCCTTAACTCCTTCCGAACCTGCAAGCACTCTTTATCAAACCACGTCTGCCTTGGGGACCAAATAGACTTTTTCTCTCTTGCTTCCTTATTGCGTAACCTTACTATTGGGGTCAAACGCTTAACTACCTCGGTAATGGTCTTAGCTTACCATTCCAAGACTGTCATCCTTGTACTCCTGTCAAGATCCAGCTCGCTAAGGATTTGATACTGCGTCACTTGGGTCATGTACCTTGTTGTTAGACGTTTTGTGAAGGCAGTGGCAGTAACAATTTAAAAAACCCAATGATCACTGCCCCTGATTCTTAACACCTCAAAGCCTTTACAGAGGTCAAAAAAACATGCATTTATAAACATATAGTGTATTGGACAGTGCTGGTTCCCATTCAGATACGTTTGGACTGCCTGTGAATCCCCCTGAAAACGTCCATTTAAACGGACTAAACCTAACTCTGAAAGATATTGCGTACATTTCTCCTCCAACTTGGATTGAGCACACTTTGGGAAGAATGCCTTTGGTATACAGTAGGATTCTATCATATCTGAGGCTCCCACGTCTACTTTTTTAGGGGCCAAATGGAAGTTAAAGTCCCCTAAAAGGGACACCAGTGGGGCCCCAGGCAATTTCGTCAGACCCACCAGGTCCCTCTGGAGGACCTCCTACATCCCCTTCCGGGCCTCAACGTGGTTTATATAGACATTAGCAATTTAAAGGCTATTTTGTGGCAGGCAGCCATCATAGAGATCAAAGGAGCAAGCCAAAAGCCACTCAATACTTGTCTGGATGATTCTTGCACCTTTACTACATTTAGTTGAGATGAATGTCAAAAGGCCACCTCTTATCCATCTGGGACCTATTTTAGTTCCTCCTTTAGTAAACTGCATAAAACCAGTTTGGTGGATCGGATCACCTCCTGGAAGCAAATTATCTCATCATTCTCCTCCCATATTTGAGTAGGAACTATTGTTTTTTATTAAGTTCCCCCGCTCATGAACATTCCTGGATATGACCCCCCAAGCCGGCAGGTGCAGCTGCTACCGAGTCCACCTGTCCCTCCACCCCTCTCCGCCCCCCCCCCCCCCGCACACACACACACACACAAGATAAAACACTCTCCCTGCCAACACTTAGACACTCAAGTCTATTGCGAAGTGGGATTGGTTCTATCCCTCCATTTCTTGGGAAGGGAGGAATAGTTAACTTTAAAGTACCTCGATTATACCCCACCATTTGGGAGCGGGCAGGGTTTCCTTCTCACCAATTAGCAAATGTACTTGTTCCTGCTTTAAGCCGGCATTATGTACTAGGAGGGGCAGATTAGTATAGAAAGGCTCTATCTCAGATATTGGGACAATTCCTAAACCTAGTCTATTAAGCCCATGATTAGCCTCTGATAACAGGTCCACAAATTCTGGAGAGCTAAAAATAACTTCTGTAACTTCTCCACCCACTTTGGATTGAATGAAGGCCATGTATTCTATTTCCTTTGACGCGAGTACCTCCTTTTCCTCACAGGACGAAAATGCCTTTAATAATCTTAACCCATTGATTTACTTTCATCCTTTTTCGGGTCACCTCCAAATACACATGTTTTACCCTGGGTTCACTCTGAGGGGACTGTACCCGAGCACAGGCTAAAACTACCTCAAATTGCCAAAAATGTGGCCTTGCATGGCCCTCAGGAGGCTTAAGACTTCTTACTGAGTGCTTGGGGGGTCTTTATTATTTAGTGGTTTGTTTGGTATTACCTCTCCTCTTGGGCCTTAAGCCCTCCTGCGATTGCAACAGCTCCTCCATCATGTTACATTTAGACCTTGTAATCACCCCTTTCTTCCCTGAAATCTATCCCTCTGGGGGTTCGTTTTTTCTTTGTCAGGGTAACCTTTTCTGCCTGGGTTTCAGTTAACCTCTGCTTTCATTTAGTTCTTAACTTTGGACCAAATTTTCATTTTTCTTTGCCTGTTTGTAGACCCAACCACCAGCCCATACCTCACCCATAATGTCGTCTCCTAACCAGCATTGGTCTTCACGATATGTGTACTGTCCGAACTTCCTCTGCCCTCTTTGAGCAGGAGGCATCTCATTTCCCCCTGCTTCAAAGACAGCCCGCCTTACCAGCATGGGCATAAAGAATTAATTTCTCTTAATTTGCAGAGTATCTCCTTTAACAGCACAGTCTCTTCTTTCAGTAACTCATTTGCAACAAGAAAGGCTTCAAACAAACCATGTAGAGATTTTTGCATTAAAAGAAGAACATCCAGCATCGGGGAGGTGCCTACCAATAACTAATCAAAATTTACTACAGAAGTAGCCAGAGACCCTTGGACCCCATCATGTGATATCTGGTCAGTCATATCTGAAATACCTGGTAGCACTCTCCTCAACTGGCCATTTCTATATTCTTCCCTACTTTGAGATTTCCACTCTCTGCTGCTCCAGCCCCCTCCCTGGAGCATCCAAATTTCTACACAGTGGGTCGGAACAAACAAGGAGAGGAGTAAAGTCGAGGATGTATTACACCTGAGCTTCCAAACATGTCCAGAGTTTCCTTTTCCCGAATCTCAAACTGCTCCTGGGGGCCAATCACTGAGGAAACTGCTTGACCTACCTTTGCAGAATCCTGCTATGCAGCTTAAAATGCTTCCCCACAAAATCCTTTATTGATACCAAAGATTTGGCTATGGTATGAGCATTTTCAACAGCAGGAGTACAATCACCTCTAACTTGAATGACATCATCTGGAATGACTTCATCATGCCAGGGGGACTCAAAAGCTAGCGAATCTCCAGCTGTAGATGTATTAATCTTCATCCCACCTACCTTTTTGCTTTTTTCTATTCCCGCAGGGTTAGGGCCTTTTATCCAACTGGTGTTGGCAGTTGACAGGTAAATGGGCTACATGGGTGACTGCCTTTCCTCTGTTTATCGCATCACCTCCAAATTCCACCAATTTCATTAGTCCCGCTACCCCCTCTACTGCCTCCACACTGCCTTGCCAGCTTGCCTACTTTCTGTTTCTTTGCTTTACATCAGGTGGTATGCAACTAATGGTTTCAAAATCCAGTTTAGTCGTAGGATAACATTGGCCTTATATGATTTAGGCAGTTTGCAGGGTCTTAGAAGGGGGAAGTCCCTGGAACCCACCTTTTAATACTGTTTAATACCGGTCCAGTCATCTCTTCCCTGCTGCGCTGATAATGGCCTACTCCCTTTCTGCTCCTTCTCTGGGGACCAGCCCTACCAGCTCCTTCTCTGGTCGGCAGAGTGTCCGATGGCGATTGGCAGCTTGTAGCTCACACAAGGGCAGCCATAGAGATGAACAGCAATTCCTGACCAAATCTATTCGATCTAGCTACGGGGCGTTCTTGCCCGCTCACCGCGCTAAAGGGGTTCTAGCCGAGTCCAAGAATCCTATGCACAAATATTCCAATTCTTTTTGGATATTTCTGCAGTAGTAGCCTCCCAAGGAGATTATCAGCCCTTGCCAGTCCGTTTTTGGAGGTAAGGTGACTGAGGGAGTACGGCATAGGGGAACCCCCAGGCCTAACACCGCCCGCTTCCGCCCTGCTGGGGGGCAACCACGACCCTAGGACCTTGCCTGGACCCTTCCTCTGCCACACCTCTCCTCCTAGATCCCAAAGTGCGCTCCCAATAACTAACTTCAATTAGCGCCTGCGTGCTCTGCCCTGAGGTCGTTGTGTCTTGACAAAATTCGGGAAGGGCACAGCGATCAGGAGGCGGGAGTCATAAATCACAGACAGACGAGATTGCGGCCGCAGAGTCTCACTGGCATCCTTCCGCGTGTGTGCGTCCTCACAGCTTACTGGCTACAGGGCTTTGATTTTGCGAGGGACTGCTATCACTTCTTAGCAGGAGACCACATTGGCAGCATGTTCAAAGGCTTTTGGGTAGTGCACTAAGGGGTCTTGAGGCATCAGGGACGCAATGCGGCCAATTTCGGTGGCATACAGTGTGGGAAGCAGAATGCTGAATGTGTGGGGGCGAGCGGGGGCGAGCTGGGCCTGCGGGATGACGAGTTGTTTACCGAAAGCTAGGCTTGCTCCCCCACAATTTCTGCTTGCAGCTCCCGAAGCCGCTTGCCCGCTGCTCTGCTCAGCTACAGCTGCAACTGCTTCCACTAACTGGTACACTCCTCCTCCTCTCGTTACCTCACACTGCTACCTTCTTCCGTCCGTCGCTGCTCCGAAAGGTCTCTAAAACCTTCTAACATATATATATATATATATATATATATATATATATATATATATATATATATATATATATATATATATATATATATATATTTCACTTAAAAAACCATAGGTTTCACACATGTTATAGTTAGCTGGACATTTCACTCGTAAAAAACCAATGAAATTCCCCCGTTATAGTTACTGCAGGCAACTATAACTCACGCGACCGCAATCCTCTGTTGATGACGTCAGATATTACATCACTCTATTTAGACACTTATTTACCCATGTCTTCTTCCATCAATCTTTAGCTATACATATATTACAAATATTTATTTTTCAGAAAGACACATATGTCATCAGTGATGTAATATCGGACGTCATCAGCAGAGGATTGCGGTCGCGTGCGTTATAGTTGCCTGCAGTAACTATAACGGGGGAATTTCATTGGTTTTTTACGAGTGAAATGTCCAGCTAACCATAACGTGTGAAACCTATGGTTTTTTAAGTGAATTTGCAAGGTTTTTTAAATGCTAATTCGTAACTATAACGTGTGTGAAACCTATGGTTTTTTCAGTGAATTTGTACGGTTTTTTAAATGCTAAGTTATGTTTTTATTTTTTTCAGGTTTTACACCGTGCGCGCACCATGCGCGCACGGTGCGCTTCGCGCTCCGTGCGCGCTCTGTGGGAACTCGGTGCGCTTCGCGCACCCACGGTTCGCAGTGCGCGCAGGGTGCGCGCACCTCGCGATTTAAAAAAAATAAAAAAATGTTTTTTTTTCCCTTGGGGGTCCTTCTGTGACCCCCTGACCAAGGCTAGGGGGTCAGGAACTGTCCACTCTGCCCCCTTTTCACGTTCTCCACCTTTGATTTTCACCCCCTCAGACTGCGAGAGACAGAATGGCGGCCGACACTTCCTGGTTTCGACCGATTCGAATGTTTACCGACATCTAACAACCAATCAGAATTGCGCTCGCGCACGGCAGGGTGCGCGCACAGTGCGCGCACGGTGCGCGCGTATAGATATTGATATGCTTTTAAATGCTATTTTCTCAGGAAATACTGAACAGATTTACACCAGACCTGCAAAAGGCACTTCCTTGACCTTATGGCTACCTCTCTGCCAAATTTTAAGTAATTCTGTTCAGCCGTTCGGGCTGTAGCTGTGTCTAAAGGTCCTATGGAAAAATGCATGGGGAAAACGCGTTTTGGGACCCCCCTTTTTTCTCGGCCCCCTCTTGACGAATCACCCCGAGACTTTCAGGGTAGGAGCTGAACGGAGCGCCCCATTAGTTTTGAAAATTTCGTGAGGATTCGTCAACCGGCGCCAAAGTTATTCAAAATAGAATTTTGAGATTTCCTATGGAGACTAGGTTGTAAATATAACTATCTACTGGCGACCGCCAGTAGATAATGTGTGTGTATATATATATATATATATGTTCGTGACGTGTAGCTGTAGATACACATGCTTTGCATTCTCTTGCCATCTAGTGTTGGGCTCAGATGTGTACAACTTGTTTTTGTTGGAAGAAGTCTTTTGAGTCATGAGGTGTAGTGACTCCTCTCTTAGTTGTCTGTGCGCATGGGCATCAATTTCATGGTTAGATTGTTTTCTTCTGCCATCGGGGCGGATGTGCTTCGCTGGTGCTCTGAGTCAATGCCTCTTGGCGATCTCCGTGGAGGCCTCTTGAGGTCACTGCTCGTGGTAACCTTCAAAGTCATTCAGTGGGCTTCCATTTCTTCTTAATGTTGTGGTTTACTGTTTCGGTTTTGCGTCTGCTATGTTCTCGACGCCTGTAGGTAGTACAAGGCAGTAATGTCTGTCTTGATCAGGACTCGTTTTTCGTGAACATGGCAGTAGAATGCTTAAAGAGTCAGCTGGACTGCTAACAACTTCAGATAGTTTATGTGAAAAGCTTGTTTGAGAGGAGTCCACAAACCCTGAACAGTGATGTTCTGTAGATGCACTCCCAGCCCGTGAGAGAGGCATCTGTGGTGATAGTCACTTGGGGAATGAGTCTAGGAAAGGCCTTCCCCGCAAAGCAAATTGTTGCTGTTCCACCACTGCAGAAAGCGTTGGGTGCTTGCCTTTACCAACAAAAGATCTTCCCATAGATCCTCCGCTTGTGACCTCTGGGCTGCAAGGCTCTTGGAGTGGTCGCATGTGTAACTGAGCCTGAAGAACAATGGTGATGCAAGAAGCCATAATGCTGCGAAGGCGCATCACAGTGCATACAGTTAATAGACAATCCAGTTTAAAAAGAGCCAGCAGGGACTAAAAGCAGGACTGGGGTAAGCCTTTCCAGTGATTGAATTCAATATTGCCCCTAGGAAGGATTGTATCTGTAATGTCTGAAAGAAGGATTTTCCCACATTGATGGTGATCATGAAGGTGATCTAACGTGATATGCATTTGAGCTTGACTCTGCTACTTGCTTGCACTCTTTATCAGCCAGTCATTGAGGTACAGGAAGACGTGGCCACTTCTCCTTAGATGAGCAGCAACCCGTGCCAGACATTTTGGTGAAACTTCTAGGTGAGGTGGTAACACCAAAAGGCAGAATCTCGAATTGAAAGTGCTGTCCACTTACTATGAATTTGAGATAGCAGCAATGTGCAGGGTGGAGTGTGACTATGTGGAAATGCTCCGACAACATGTACTTGTAGAGGGGTCGAAGGTCTAGAATGGGCCGCAGAGACCAGTCTTTTTTTGGGAATGACAAAATACACTTCTGTGCCGCATTGTTGAGACAGCACTGGCTCTAGGGCTCCCTAGAGTATCCTCCTATTGATGGAGCTATTGGTGACGAGGCGAAAGGAAGTGTTTGCATGGTGGGATATTTAATGGTGTGGCAGTGAGATCCAGACAGTAACCATGCTCTACAACAGCCATGAGGTGATATTTTGTAATTGTGAAATGAACCCCTGCAAACCACACTGACAGGCGTTGTGTGATTGGGGGGAGGGAAAGGGTGGGGAGGGAGCCGCTCCACCTGTACCCCTGCCTTTCGTATTATTTCATCTATAAGTGTGCCTAGAATATCCTTTGAATGCTTAGAGGTGCTGTTGCTGCCTCTTATACTTACTTACCCTAATACTAGTGGCTCCCACATGGGCTACACAACCTAGGTTCACAAACCTCCTCTAGTTGTTAGTAGTCCCTCACAAGAAACTCCCCAGAGACGGGAACTTATCATGCAACACCAGGGTATCTTCAGACAGGGAGGGTTAACCTTCAGGCAGCGGGGACCCCATGATGTGGGGCTTTTTTTAAATAGGGAAGTGGGGGTATGTGTGTGCCCCCCTCACCCCTCCTTCGGTCCTCTTGGACCCCATCCCTTCAGACCAAACGATATTTGTAAAGTGAAGGGGTCATGCCGCCACCACCCCAATCCAGAAGGTGCCCCAGGGACCTTATCCCCAGGGCCTGCAATGGGAGAGCAGCGCATCGCCCAAAGTGGACTTGCTAACCCATCCCCTAGGGCCAAACCATATATAATGGGGGGGAAGGGCACGTAGCCCCCTTCCCCAAGCCAATAGTGGCCAGGGGTCCCCATCCCCTGTGGCCAAAATATATAACAGGGCTGAGGACATGGAAACAGAAGTCTGCTCTCAGCCGGTGGGAGCATGTTTATATCTCCTGCTAGATGGGAGCAGACATGTCTTCCCTGCCTGCATTGCTGCAGGCAGAGAAGGCAGGCTTGCACCCACCCAGTGGGAGATTTAAAAATGCTCCAGCCAGGCAAAAGCAAACATATGTTTCAGCAGGGAGACAACTCTGTCCTGGGGGGGCGAGCACCCCAGGACAGAGTACTTGAAGTGGCACTTGGATATGGGGGCCTTCGTATTTACCTTGGCCAAGGGGATGGGGTCCCCGGGTCTTTACCGAGACAAATTGCCCACCCCGCATTTCACAATCCCCCCTCCCCTCCCAACACCGCCTATCGGGCCCTGGACCACCCAGGGGAGATTTTTCAAAAGATGCCCAGGAGCCTTCTCTTATTTTTTTTTTCCCTCAGACTTGCGGACCCTCTGTTGATTTGCAGCAAAATGTAAAAAAAGAGAAAACAAATGTTTTTGTCCCTACCGCCTCACTCGCCCGCCACCCCGCCCCCTCACCAGGTTGAGGGTTGAGGGGGTCAGAGGTATTACTAGCCTGACCCCTATGTGGTTTTTTTTCACCTTTTTGTTTTATTCTTTTCGGACTTGACTAACTATAACTCGTGCTCTAAGGTAACTATAACTCATGCCTCACCATGCGCTGCTAATTACCCCACATGTTACATCACTCATGACATTTTCTGTGACATCATTGCATCATTGATAATAACACTGCAACATTTGCACACATTCACCAACCACTACTGTCTGGACAGTCTGGTCTGTCGGGACGGGCACTTTGCCTGTTCAGTCCTGCAGTACTTTCTGCTCTAGATCGTGTATCGTGTTCGCAGACCCTCCTCTGGGAGGCTATTGGTCTGTCCTGAGCTGCATTAGTTTTTTGTTTTTTTTTTTTTTTTTTGGAAAAAGTTTTTATTGAACAATAATTCGGTTACAAGTATGGGCCTACAACCACCCGGGCCGGCCGCTAGGTACATAAGGAAATATACACATATCAAAGCTGCAATCCGTTCCCAGGGCACTGCCCCGCAGTGGCTCAAGATAGTCCTCGAGGAACAGCAAGCGTCAGTCCAACAATAACAGAAACAAAAAGAAAAACAATAAAAACAAAAGGCGAGTTACGAGGGATACCAGTGCGGTTCAGGCTGCCCCCGGGAGACTCCAGTCAGAACATTTGAGCAATCCGCTAAAGAGAGGAGTACCGGGAGGCCGGGGACGGAGGGGGGGGGGGAGGGGGTCAAGGGAGATGAACGTCCATATGTGGTTGTTACAAAAAGCGCCAGGAGCCGTCAAGGGTCAGGGGGACATGGCGATATCAGTGTCTACCAGGGGGGGCGTACAGATGCCTCCGCGATACGCATTCCATTGACCCCAAATTCTACCCCATGCCCCCGGCTTGCCACGGGCCACATACACTGTCTTCTCCCGAAACATACACCAGTCCATATTCTCCTTCCATACAGACACGGTGGGCGGCCGTTGAGCGCCCCAATGTTGCGCTATATCCCTCTTGGCAATCATGTTCCCTAGGGCCGCCCACCGAGTCTGAGCCGCGTTGTAGTCATTGGGCTCCCACACATTCAGGACACAGCGACGCACCTCCGGCAGCAGCACAACCCCGGTGACCTGTCCCATAACCGTGTGGACCCGGCGCCAGTAGTCCGCCACCTCGCGACACTCCCAAAGGATATGAAGAAAGGTGGCGCTGAGCCCGCAGCCTCGTTTACAGAGTCCGTCGTCGGAGAATCCCATCGCGACCAAGCGCGGACCCGTAACATACACCCGGTGGAGAATCTTGAGCTGTACCAACCGGAGACGAGCCGGAATGGCAACCTCCTTGGGGGACGACAGTGCAGACTGCCAGTCTTCGTCGTCCAATTCAACCCCATCCCCAGTCCAAGCCTCCCGAAGGCGCACCAGGAGATCCGCCCGGTGATTAATCAATTTTTTATAAATTAAAGAAATAGTACTATCAGGGACATGTCCGTCAAGTACGCAGTCCTCGAGGGGCGAGGAAACAGGGATCTTGGTCCCCTCCCCGAAGACCGAGAGCAGGGCGTGTCGAACCTGGGCGTAGCGGAAGAACTCCCTGTCGGTCAGCTCGTATTCGGCCTGGAGCACCGCGAAAGTCTTGACCGCGCCCTTGTGCCACAGGTCCCCCACTTTGCTGATACCAATCGTGTCCCACTGGTCAAACCCCTTGGTGGTCCACAAGCTGCCCAGGCGGTCGGAGGCAAACAAGGGAGTAGCACATGTCATTCGCTCACTCCAGCCCGTGGCCGCAGTGGCAGCCCTCCAGGTCCGCACAGCAATCTTAGTAGGACCCGTAAGGGTCCAGTCAGCCAGGCGGGAATAAAGTGCCCTGTTGTAGTTCCCGCCGGGAAGCAGGAACTTGTCCATCTCATACGCCGGATTCAAGCCGGGCGCATACGTGGCGTGGTTAATGGCAGATAGCTGCGAGGCCCAATAGTACCTGCGAATGTCAGGAAGCGCGATGCCCCCGTCATACCAGGGGAGAGTGAGCTTGGCAAGAGCAATACGCGCCCGGCCGTTCCACACCAGTCTCCTCTGCAGGCTCTCCACCTCCCGAAAGTAGGCCACTGGGATAACGTCAAAGGAGTTCTGGAGTGCATAGAGGAACCTGGGAAGGGACATCATTTTAAACAGCGCGGCCCGACCCAGCGGGGACAGGGGCAGCCCGCACCACCGGGCCGTGTCCTCCCGCAGCCGCCGAAGTGGACGCAGAAGATTCTGCTCGTAGCGAGCCACCGGGTCCAGCGAAACGTATATCCCCAGGTACTTAAAGCCGCTCAGAGATATTTGAATCGGGAGCCGAGGCGGCAGGAGAGGAGGACCACCAGCGATGGGATAAACGCAGGATTTAGACCAATTGATCGTGAGACCCGAATTGTTCCCAAAGGAGGTCAGAACGTCAAAAAGGACGTTGAGTGACTGCCGCGGTGAGGTGAGGTACAGGAGAATGTCGTCCGCATACAGCGAGACCCGATCTTCAAAGCCCGGGCCCCACCGGATCCCTCTAAGCGAGGGCTCCCAACGGAGCCAGGCAGCGAGTGGCTCTAGGGCGAGAGCAAAAAGCAACGGGGACAACGGGCACCCCTGCCTCGTGCCCCTGCCAAGGGCAAAGGGCCGAGAGACCCGCCCATTCACCACCACTTGAGCCATGGGTCCCGTGTAAAGGAGCCTCACCCAGCCAATAAATCCCTCTCCAAAGCCGAATTTATCCAAGACGGCCCAGAGGAATGGCCACTCAATAGTGTCAAATGCCATCGTGGCATCCAAAGAAACCAGCACGGCCGGTTCGGAGAGAAACTCCGCCCTGGCGAGGACCCCGTGCAGACGCCGCAAGTTAAGAGCGGTGTTGCGGTGCGGGATAAAGCCGCATTGGTCCGGATGAATAAGGTCGCACACTACACTCAACAATCGATTGGCCAGGACTTTCGCCAGGATTTTAGGCTCCGCATTGAGCAGTGAAATAGGCCGGTAGGAGGTACAGCGGTCACGAGGCTTGCCCTCCTTGGGAATAACGACTATAGTGGCCAAGCGCTGGTCGGCAGGAAGGGAACCCGCCGCAAGAGAGTCGCGGAACATGCGGCCGAGGAAGGGCGCAAGCTTATCAGGACGCAATTTGTATAGTTCAATGGGCAGACCGTTAGGACCCATAGCCTTGCCCGAGCGAAGGGAACGAATCGCGGTCGCTATTTCATCCGACGATAAGGGGGCGTCCAACCGCTCCCGGTCCTCAACGGACAGGCCGGGCAGAGCAATATCTCTCAGTAGGAGGCGAGAGTCATCCTCGTCCCTGTCAGTCACCGGGGAGTACACCGCCCGGAGGTGATCAGCGAAGCATTCCACAATCTCATCCGGCTCAGTCACACACACACCATCCGTAGCACGCAACTCGGGGACCACACGATTCACTCTCTCTTTTTTGTCCAGCCACGCAATCAACTTACCCGCCTTGTCCCCCGCGTCATACAATCGGCCCTGCCGCTCCCTATACATAGTTTTGGCCGCGTCAGTGACCAGGGACCTATATTCGAACTGTTTCAGGCTAAGGGCATGTAGTCCGTCCGGAGTAACATTCGCCTCCAGGGCCGACTCCAGCCCCGAGATGTCAGTCTCCAGCTTTACCACCGCCTCGCTCCTAACCTTCTTGGCCACCACTATCTGGGCGAGGGCGTGTCCGCGTAGCACAGTTTTAAAGGCTTCCCAAAGGGACAACGCAGACGACACCGACCCCTCGTTTTCACTGAAGTATTGGTCCATGGCCTTAACCAGGCTGTCCCGAGTCACAGGGTCCCGCAGGTACCAGGGGTTAATGGGAGCTATCCGACCTGCGGACCGCGACCCGGTGTCAAAGAGAAGCCACAGCGGAGAATGGTCGGAGATACCACGCGCCAGGTGTCTGACCTCTCGAATCCGACCAGTCTGCGCCGCGGGCATGAGAAAGTAGTCTAACCTGGAGAGACTCCCATGCGCCCCCGAATGAAAGGTGAACTGGCACTGGGTCGGATGCAATAGTCTCCAACTATCCACCAAGCCGAAGGTCTCCAACATCCCACCCAGCCATGACTGGGCAGCGGGGAGGGTCCTAGGTGGGTGACGATCCAGTTCACCCGAAACCACAGAATTAAAGTCCCCGCCCATGAGCAGGAGGCCGTCCGGAAGGTCAAGCAGCATTCGACCCAAGTCAGTGAAGGTGGAGTTCTGGAGGCCCGGGGGGACGTAGACTGAAACCAGGGTAAGGGGCTGCCCCTCCCACCTCCCAGTCAAACACACATAGCGCCCCCTGTCATCAGAGACTATCCTCGTGATCTCCACCGGAAGGGAGGTTCGCAGGAGAATGCCCACCCCCCTGGAGCCAGTTGTGAAACCAGAATGGGCTACGAGGCGGTATCCCCCCCTGTTCATCGCATGGCAGACATTGCCGACCAAATGCGTCTCCTGGAGAAACACCACATCAGGAGTCAAACGACGCAAATATTGCAGTACAACACCCCGCTTAATACGGTCCCCCAACCCATTGACGTTCCATGACATAATCCTCAACCCGTCTCCCCCCATCCCATCCAATAGCTCAAGAAGCCCCCAGCCCGCAGCACCGCTCCCAAATATGGATAAAAATCAATACCTCGCCCTGTAAACAAAAAACACACAACTAAACAACCCCTCTTCCCCCCCAACCCCACCCCAAGTCCAACGCCCCCCACCCTGCACCCCTGCGGGCCAAAGACCCCCCCCAACTTGCAGTGTGCCTGTCGCCCCATTAACCCCATTCTACAAAAAGACCCCGGAGGAGGAAAGGGACCCGTACCCGCCCGCCCGCACCCCTCACGGGTCCTGGTAAAGCACAGTATGCAAAAGAAGTAAGACCCAACTGTACAGTGCCAAGCCGCAGAAAGTAAGGACCAAAGGTCAGTCTAAGGGGACCCGTCACCTGCGGTGCCCCCAGAGGGCCCGGGCCGGCCACCCCCGTCCGGCAGCGAGTCCAGCCAGTTACTTGCGGCCACAGGAGAGTCAAAAAAGGCTGTCCGCTCTCCATGCTCCACTCGAAGTTTCGCCGGGTAGATCATTGAGTACTTCAGGCCTAGCTCGCGGAGACGGCGCTTCACCCCTTGGAATCCCATCCGCTGTTTCTGGACCAGTTGCGTGAAGTCCGGATAAAAGTTGATGGTCGAGTTCTCGTAGCGGACCGGGCCACGGGTCCGTGAAGCCTGCAGAATAGCATCGCGGTCCCTGTAGTGGAACAGTTTAGCCACGATAGGCCTCGGGGGGGCCCCCGGCCGCGGCCGGCCGCCCGGAACTCGATGGGCCCGTTCCACAGCGAAGAATTTGCTTAGGCCAACCGGGGACAGCTGTTGCAGGATAAGTTCCTCGACCACGAGGTCCACCGGGCGGCTGTCGGAGGACTCCGGTACCCCAATGATGCGGATATTGTTGCGTCGGGCCCGTCCCTCGAAGTCCTCAAGCCGCCGGGCCATATGGTCGTTGACCACTCTAATGTCCCCAAGCGCGGCCCGCAGATCCGACACCTCCGCACCCAGGGTGGAGGTCCGTGCATCAAGGGCCTGGACCTTCTCGTTGGTTTTAGAGAGGTCGGCCCGAATCAAGGTGACGTCGATCGCGACAGTGTCGATCTTACGGGCCAGGGCCTCATATTGCGTCGCGATAGTTTCCCTGATGCCCTCGATGGCGCCCATAATGTCCTGCAGGGAAGGTTCCGCAGCGACGGTCGTGCCTCCCCCTGCAGCATCCGGGGAGAGGCCAGCAGCGCCAGGGGACCTCCTGCCCTGGGTATAGCGGTCCATGTTGTTGCTCTGGACCGCTCCCCCGCGCAGTGAAGCCTTGGTCTTGCGCCCCTCCGGACCCCCTTTGCCCGCCATATGAGCACAGTCACTTAATGGGACCTCCGATCAAGGGGTGCGCGGGTGCCAGCGAAAGGACCACAAACCGTCGGTGTAGGGGCCGGAGGCGTCAGACCCGCCAGTAGCAGATGAAAGCAAACCTCGGGCAGAGGCCCAGGAGGCACCTCGCCACCTTGAGCACGCACGCCAGCTGATCTCCTGAAGGCCAAAACCGAAACCGAAAGTGCTGAATCGGTAACTGGCACCGCGCTGAGGCCGCTGTTGTTCAATTGCAGCCCGGCCCCACGGGTCACCTTCACCCCGGCCACCTCCGTCGGGTGGGTCCCAAAAGTTCCGGCGACAATAACTCAGGAGTCCCAGGTCCGATTAGAGTTTTGAAAAGAGATATATGATCAGCTGGTCTTCATCTCCCAGATTCCATACACCAAATCAGGATAGTCTCAGGATATATTCCGAGGAGCAGAAAGGGTCCGGGGAGCCCTGTGCTCACGCGACCATCTTGGATGCGCGCTAAGCTCCTCCCCCCTGAGCTGCATTAGTTGATCAGGGAAATTATGTTGTCTACAAGAAAATATATCATAAATTGGGTTAGAACAGCTGATAAAAAAAAAACAAAAAAAAACTGGTGAATTTCAGTGACACACCACTTACTTCTTTTTACTTTCTCTAATTTTTTAATAGAAAAAGGATAACTTGAAAGGCCCGGTAAGCTTACTGCAATACCTTTGCTTTATGTTTGTAGTCCAGTCATTGAATCCATCAGATTCCATTTCATTATATTCACACAGGACAGACTTTATTTTTGTCATATAAATCAGGACAGCAGAATGTGCGTATGTGTGTGTGTGTGTGTGTATGTATATATATATATATATATATATATATATGTGTATATAATATCCAACTTTTGCCCCTGCGTTAAGGACGTTACTCCAACAGTTGGTTGGTAATCCAAACCCATTTATTGAAAGAAACGTTTCTGAGCTTCACGCTCCTTCGTCAGAGGTAATTTGCATTCACATCATCTTCAGGCTTTCACAGTTTCCAGCGCTTGCCATCAATTTATAGGCCTCTAGTGTGCCTTTCATAACAATCAGAGCAGGATGTTTGTTTCTTTCAATAAATGGGTTTGGATTACCTACCAACTCTTGGAGTAGCGTCCTTAACGCAGGGGCAAAAGTTGGATTATATATGTATATATAAATATATATGTATGTGTATACACGTAACAGAACTACAAATGGAACATGCCACGTAACATCATATGGTGATTAAAATCTGCAGAAAGTGATCCGAGCTGTGTCGGAGCCCGTTTTATTTCAAACAAGGGTGTTGGACTTTGTGTTCGTCAGCTTGAGGCGCTGACATTCTGACACGCCCTCTCGATCTGGAGCAACGCGTCTGGCTACCATCAATGGACTATGTATGAGGAATACAACGCGTAGCCCCCCCAGCGTGAAAGTCTAACATTGGAGTTTCATATTTTGGGGAGAGATGAGGCAGGATTACCCTGCTGGAAGGATCAGCTTTCTGTTTCAGCTGTGACACGCCGGCCCGTAGCCAACCCTGTTGGGGCATTATTATGTGCTTGAAGGTCAGTTACTGAACTGCCTTCATGATAAAGATCGGCGTATCAGGCTGAAAAATAACGTCAGTGCGGCATTATTCAAAAGGGACATTGTACCTTTAACAATAGAGGGGGTTGGACGTTGGCCATAGAGGGATTGTACTTCTGTGTCCACCCAACGAGCACCAGCTGATAACCGTGCTAAGTTCCCGGCATTGAAGAAAGCTATACGCTGAAACGCGTCTGCCGAGGCACGTAACAGAACTACAAATGGAAGATGCAGTGCAACATCATATGGTGATTAAAATCTGCAGAAAGTGATCCGAGCTGTGTCGGAGCCCGTTTTATTTCAAACAAGGGTGTTGGACTTTATGTATATATATATGTGTGTGTGTGTGTGTGTGTGTGTGTATATATATATATATATATATTATATATATATATATATATATATACATACACACCCTTTTTAGGAGGCTTCATTTGTTTCTCAAATTTTTATATTTTCAGTCTGATCATATGACGTTTTTGTGAAATTTGATTTTGTCCCTCACAGAAGCTTTGAAGGCCATCAGTACAGTTTGATTAACTGGTATCACTTTGTTTATGTGAGATGAAAAAATTCCTTTGATGAGTTAGCAATAGATTTGTTGATGCTTGTGATGCTGTCAAATTGTTCTTTCTAATGGAAAATTCTAACCACAGATCTCTCACCTTGTGAATTTCCTGCAGGTGCTAGACTTGATTAGGAAAACACAAAAGCAGTGCTCACGTGCGCCGATATGTAGGGCTGTGCAACTAGACTCCATTCCCCTCTGAAAGGCATGACCGAAGCCTCATAAAAGCGCCCCTGGTTCGCGCTGACATCAGTTCCTTTCTTCCTGCACCTTCAGACATGCATCCGGTGCTCTGCTCATTCTTTCTTCTCTCATTGGAGAGAGTGTTCTTAAAAAAGAAAAAGTTCCAGTGTGCAAGAGATGTTGCCCCCTAAGACGACAGGATTCAAATTTTGTAGGGACTGTCGCAAACAGATATCTGTGAGTGATCTCCACAAGGTGTGCATCAGGTGTTTAGGTTCTTCTCACGACTCGAAGGCCTATGAAGACTGTGCCCAGATGAACGCTAAGGCCATCCACAAGCATGAGGTAAAGCTTCATATGGCGAACACCCGAAGGATCCACTCTGGTCCTGAGAAACACAAGAAAAGCATGACTCTACCCCTTCCTGTCACTCTATCTCCAGAGAAAACATGATGGTATCATTGTGCCTCGAGGTCTTGCTCCCTGGTAGAGTCCATTTGTGAGGCCATGCTGCACATCTTTGGCATGCTTCAAGCTCCCTCTGGCTTGCCTTTCGGTCCCAAGGAGCTGCAGATTAGTCTTAGGTTGGGTTAGCACTGGTGGGTTCACCCTTGAAGACGTCTGTGCTGCTTGAACCTGTTTTGGGTTCCGTGTCAGTGTCTGGACCAGGGCCAAATCTGCGCCAGCTTCTTGAGCATCAACACTGTCACCGACGCCACTGGTGCAGGCGGAGGACCCACAATCCACCTCGACCATTGCCATATTCAGAGCTTGATGTTCCACAGACTCTGCTGAACCCATCTGCCTTGGACACAATTCCCCTGCCACACAGTTGTGCGCAGACATTGCTTCAATGGTATGACTCTCACTCTAACCAGAGCCAGCCTTATGGAGATGGCAATGGTGGGGATGGTGAAGAATTTCCCTTATCTTATGCTGAAGGCTGGAATAGGAGACACTAGATGCCATTTGGCTGGACACCTCCCCCAATATTAGGCTGGTTTCTCTCTCTTGTCCACTAATTGAGGATTGCACTTCATTTGCTGGAGTAATCATAATGGCTGCTCAGTTCCTTGACCTTCACCTCTCCACTATGTAGGTAAAACCTAACATGTTGACAGAAGTCCTAAAACATCTTCTGGCACCAATTTAACCTCTGTTGCTCTTCACTGAAGCCCTCAGTGAAATGCTGCTTGGCACTTGGGCTAAACAATGCTATGGCACCTCAGTCAACGGACAGGATGTCCACTGCCGTAGACCTGTTGCAGGATACCTGGACCTCCTCACACAGCACCCAACACCTGAAAGTTTGGTGGTGCAGGCATCCACAGGTAGAGTAGGACTTTGGGGACCAGCGTGGTGCTTCAACATCACTCCTGGATAAGGTCCATTGGCTTCTTGGGGAACGTCCAGGTGCCTTTGATGGACATTCGTTTCTAGGGATTCCATCTGCGTGGTGCAGGGATATTTGGCCCTAGAGGACTTTAAGGATAACTTGGTCACTGCACACTCCTTGGGCATTTCAGCTCCAGTCAGACAGTCTCCTCCAATAATTTCCTTCTTTTTGGGGATATGTCAAGGGCTTAGTTTATCAGTAATGTCTGGCTCCTCCTTCTATACAGCTGGCCTCTGAGCCCTTTCTAGGTTAGGCCATGGATCTGTCCACCAGAGTCAGCGTTCATTGCCATTTTTCGTTCCTTGACCACAACCTCCATTCTACAGTAGTACACCCTTACCAGTATACAGCCACCCAGTAGGAGGCAGGATCAGCCACTTCCTGCTGGGGTGGCAACAAATCACATCTGACAAATAGACCTTGCAGATAGTCCAATGAAGCTACACCCTGTCATTCTTTTTTGACTCAACACCCCTGCCACCTACTTCAGAACACTGTCTCGAAGGACCACATGTCCGTTTTATGCCAGGAAGTGCCTTTTGTCCAAAGACGACATTGAGAGGGTACCAGCCTCGAAAGTAGGAACCTGATGTTATTCTCACTACTTCCATTTTCCGACGAAAGACAAAGGCCTATTACCTGTCCTGCATCTTGCTCTCTCTGTACCTTTCTGCGTAAGTACAAATTGCTTACACTGGAGCAGTTTGTCACTGCCCTGGATCCTGGTAACTGGATGGTGGCATTGGACCTGAAGGCCTCTTATCTTCACAATTCCGTCTTGCTTGCTTTCTAATGCTCCCTAGTGTCCAAGTCTGGCAACAAGCACATTGTTTGCTATGCATCCTTTCACCCTCACCAGTCCCCATTGGGTTTTCACAAAGTTCATGATGGTGGTCGCTGCCCATCTTTGAAAGTCGGGGGTACCTGTCCTACCCCAACAACTGGCTGTTGAAGGCGGGTTCGCTGCAGTTCATTGCAGACCGTATAGGGACAATGGTGAACCTCCTCACATCTTTGGGTTTCTCAGTCAACCTGCCAAAGTCACACCTGACTCTATCATCGCAGCTAATCTGGATAGGATGTGCGTTTGAGCCTTTCCTCTAGACATTATGGTTATGATACTAGTGTTTCAGCCCCTGATAAGGTTTTCACTGAGGGTGGCTCCGTAGCCTCTTGCATCTTGCTTGCCGGCATTGCCAGGTAGCACATACAAGCTTCGCAGTAGGACCTTAAGTCTCAGTGGGCCCAGCACCAATGGAGCATATCCGATTTTATCAAGGTGTCAGAGGAAACTGCAAGAGACCTGCAGTGGTGGCTGCTCGATCCGCCATTGGACCAGCGGCAGACACCTCTCCTTGCCCTACCTAGAGTTGACAGTGGTAACGATTGCAGTGCTACTGGATTTGACTGTCATCTGGGAGAGGTGGAGATCATGGAACCCTACTTTTTGGCCGAGACCTGCCTTCAAATCAATTTGCTGTAGTTGCTGGGTAGTCAATTGGCACTGAAAGCTTCCTACTTTAGGTCCTGTGTCGACAGGTGCCCTGCTTCTGGAGGTTGTTGCATCATCAGTTAATGTCTCTTGTGGTACTTATCTGATAGAGACATCTAGCCGCATATTCCTTAACTTCAAATATCCCTAGGCGTCAGACTGGATCCGGAATTTTTTTTGCAGCAGGAGCTCTACGCGCCGGGGGATGGCGCCACACGACCCCACCCTGACGTCGTGACGTCAGCGAGGTCATACAAGTCCCTCCCGGCGCGCTGACGTCAGTTTCCTTCTTTTCCGTGTGCAACGCGAATCCGGAGTAAGCGGTTCCTCTGGCCTGTTTCAAGGCCCTTTTTCGACGCTTCGGGTCTGGAACAGTGTGATATGCCTTCGGGTTTTAAAACTTGTACTTCCTGTTCGCGGCAAGTGTCCGCGACAGACTCACATCTTATGTGTATGTGGTGTCTGGGCGAACACCACGACTCCACAGACTGCGACGCCTGCCAACACCTCAAGCTTCTTTCGGCACGGCTGTCCCGGTCGGCGTTGTCTCGTCCCCCGGCCTCAACGCCGGCGGGCCCCTCTACTTTCCAGGTCTGCCGTCGATCGCCCTCTGGGGCCCAGGGCCGTCGTTCACCACATATTGGTAAGTCGCGACACATGTCGCCGAGGTCCTCGACCTCACTTTCATCTGTTGTCGGGGGCACTGGTTCCCGAAACATTCCGAATGGGCGCTCCCGACACTTGCCCCCCCTCTGTCTGCCTTACCCGGGTGCGGGGGTGACTCTGACCCAGATGGAGGCCTATGCCGTGGCTCTGCAGGCCTCCCTTGCGTCCTCTCCCGTCCCTGGGGCGTCCTCAGGGCCTCCGCTACTTGCGGGGTCCCCGACGGTACCCCCCGCGCTAAATGAGCCCTTGCCCTCCAGGGACGTGGGAGATGGGGTGTCGTCAGGGCGCGGCCCGGCTGGGTCCCCCTCTACGATCCACATGGTGTCGTCGGGGTGCGGCCCGGCTGGGTCCCCCTCTACAACCCATAGCACCCCTGCCGTGCTGCATAGTCCCATGGGGCTCCCTGTGGCGTTGCAGGTGGTTGCTGGTGCTCAAAGCATTGCTTCGAGCATACCTCGGCCTTCCGGGCAGGCGGCCGCCTGTCCAGAGCCGGGGTCGGCGCTGTAAACTCGCCTCCCCGGCTCCGCCTCCTTCTTCGGAGTCGGAGCCTGTTGTGGTTGAGGCGGAGTCGCGCCGGTGCGGTGCCGTAGGCTAGCCTCCCCGGCTCCAGCGCCATCTCCTTCTTCGGAAGGGGAGCTTGTTGTGGATTCGGCGCCGGACGGGCCGACTCGATGCCGGACAGAGTCGGGTCGGCGCCAGACGGGGCTCGATCGGCACCGACTAAAGTCGTTTTGGCGCAAATCGACGCCGGGTTGTTGACTCTTCTCCGGGAGCGTCTGGAGAGAGTTTGGCGTTGCCCTCACGTCCGGCGACGCCGGATGTATTCTTGCCTGTGCCCCCCTTAGAATATGTGGAGCCGGCAGGATCCCCGCCTCCTCAGGAGCCCCAGGACCCAGCAGGCTCCTCGCCTCCTCAAGAGCCCCATCAGGACCCCCATTCGTCAATGGTGCTCCTCTCAGTTGGGCATTGGTCGCACCCTCAGTGTCTTGGGAGGGTTCGCTTACAGCCCTCGCCTACAGATGAGCTGCTGTCCCCTTCACGGAGGGCTACCGAGGCTGGAGCGGCTTTTCTGATAGTAATCTCCTTGGCCACTCGGATTTTGAACATGCAACCTCCTTCAGCACCCTTGTCTGTGGACCCTCTACTTGATGTCCTTCACCGTGGGTCAGGGAATGTGGAGCCGCTTCTGCCCTTTGAAGCGTCTCTTTATGATGCCCTTTTGGGTAACTGGGTTCGGCCGGCTTCCGGTGATCCGGTGGCACGTTCTGTCGTGCACCGCCACTGTCCTGCCCACATGATCCAGTTTGCTTATTTGTGCATCCTGACGTGCAGGGGTTTGTTTTGCAAACTGCCTTCCCTTCCTTGCCCCGGCTAATGCTTCCTCCCTCCAGGGAGTCCAGATGGTAGGAGTCATGGGGTCGGAACATCTTTGACTCCACTAGTGCTGCCCTACACTCGCTAAATACAGCGTGTGTCCTGTCTCGGGCTACCTCTGCCCTGTGGGACTCTGCAGAGTCTCTGCTCTCCGCCACCACTGAAGGCGCTCGTGTTGACCTCCTTCATCTTCTCCGGGACAGCCGTGACCTCGCTTAGTTTACAATCCACACAGCTTTGGATACTGGCGATTCCTTAGGCCAGGCTATGGCTGGTTCAGTTGCCTTGCGGCGTCATGCTTGGTTGCGGAATAGCGTCTTCCCGGAGAATATCCGGGAGCGACTTGTTGATTTACCCTTTGGGGTTTTGTTGTTTGATGCTCACGCCGAATCGGCTGTTCAGTGCCTCCTTGTGGGCTTTTGCCCTCCCCCTTTGACCTGTATTCCTCAGGCGTTTTTTCTGGGGTGGTACCTTTTCGTTTAGCATCCTTTACATGCGTCATGTGTTTTAGACTGGCAGTAAGCCTCCGGTCTTCTTTTCGCAGGGTCGGGGGTAGTTACCTTTTATTTAGCATACTTTGGATGCATTATGCATTTTGAGCTGGCAGTTAGCCTACTTTGGCAGTGTTCCACAGATTGTTGTGACTGTGGTTTGTCCTAAGAGGTGTTCCCTGTGTTGGACTGTGCATACTCTGTGTGGGGTATTTGTATGCTATTACATAGCTCTGCTTTGTCAACTGGGCCTAAGAGATCCCTTGAGCTCTATGTGTCGCCTGGTGCTCTTCTCTGCCGTTGTACAGTGCTCAATGATGTACCTTGGCGCCTCTTCTATACTTCATGGGTCCTCTTGCTTATTTGCCTCATTCTCCTCCTTGGGAGCTTTTCAGGGTGTTTCCCGCTTTAAATGCGGCTACCGTCTGCCATTAATGCGCTAAGTGTGTTCCTGTGCAACCATGTTGCACAGTCGTGGCCCGTTTACCCGTCTTTGCTATATATATTTATATTATGTATATATATATATATGTTCCATGGGTACTCTTCGTCCTACGTCTTCACCTGTCTTCGAGGCTGCGAGATCTGGTCCAATTTCTCCATGTGTCAGAGAGCTTTTCAGTGATGCATGCGGATTGCCAATGAGGTCCCTTTTTGCATTCCACGTACTGGGGTGGTTCCCCAGTTTTACACTGCTCCTTTCTTGGTGTTCAGACTGAATGTTATCTCTCTTTCTGGACAAGGGTTACTTTCCTTCCAGTCGGAGGGTGTGGTCTAGAATTCTGAGATTCCTCCTTCGTTTCTACGCCTTGGTACTTTGGTGCCTCTGCTGCCCCTTCCTTCGGATGTGCCTCCTTCATTAGGTATCACCTTATATTATATCAGCTGGACATGCGGGACGGCTCTTCTGATGTCAGTCGTCCTAGGTCTACACCCTGCATATCTGTATTTCGTGTGCTGGTTCTCACCTTAGTCTTCAAGCTACCTGGTCGGGCAGCCTTATGCTTATTTTAGCTACGCCACCTTGTGGTCTCTGTGCATGTTTCTGTGGTGGCCCGCATCAGCGTGCTTCAGATTGTTACTGTTCGCCCCTGTCCCCCCTTTGGGACTGGGTGTGCACTTGGTGTGTTTCTTGTTTCCACCTGCGCTTCTAAAAGCATTGCTGAGTTCTACCTCTTGCCCTTGGTTTCTTGGCTATAGCCTCTCCGGCCTTCCTTCCGTGAACTAGCCTGGTAGGCTCATGTTGCATCTCTTCATGTTTCTTCTCAACCTTCGGTAGGTGTTCACATAGTGCGCCATTAAGCTGAGAGTGGCCCTTTTTCCTCTCTCTCTCTCTCTCTCTCTTTTCTTCTGGTATATGGCTGGTGCCGTTTCTACCTCTCATGCTTGTACAGCTATGGTTTAGCGCCATTCTGGCACTTTTGGGGATGTCTGCATCCTGTTATCTCTTGCTCTTCCGAGCTAGTTGGGTTGCTGTCTGGCTGTTCCACCACAGCCTCCCCCATTGTCCGTCACTCTGTTGCCGGCTCAAGTGCTTGGTGCTTTTTGTTGTTCTGCGCAGACCCACCTCCCCCATGGGGGTATGGTTGTGGTATCTATTCTAAGTTAAGGAATCTGCGGCTAGATGTCTCTATCAGATGTACGAGTTACTTACCTTTGGTAACAATGTATCTGGTAGAGACGTTGTCTAGCCGCAGATTCCTTAATGCCCACCCAGCCTCCCCGTTCTGCGATGACCTTACCAAGTGGGGTTCTCCACTGGCCTCTTTCAGTTACCATTGGATTTTCTCTCACGGGTGCTCACATTGTTGCGTCCCTTTGAGAATTGCCATATACAGCAGACTCTCTCCAAAGGGTTTTTCCCTGTAAAATAGTGCCTTTTGGTTCACCTTCACCAGGAGATTCATCTTCTTTTTCTTTTCTTCCCCTGCTGCCTTCCCTCCCTCCCACCTTCTCTATTGGCTCAGGGTTCTGGTCTCCTCTACAGGCATCCTTTGGGGATCTGTCGACTTCTGTTTCAGACCTCCATTACTATAGGGGCCGTGCCAGTATTTTATACCTTCCTGCAGTGGACTGTTCTCTCTGTGCCCCGTTCTTGCTGGATGACACAGTTCCACATGGTAATGACAGTCTATTTCTGTCTGTTGAGATATTCTTCCCTTGTTGCACTTAGGGAAGGGTCTTCGCTTAGCTTGCGGGGCTCTTTCTTGCAGCTTTTTCACTTGTATGTGGCCAGTGTCTAATTCGGTCTTTTACGATAGTGTCTTGCACCACCCTCCTTCTTTATTCATGGATTTTCATTCCTCGCACACAGTTCCCATAATTTCACATTTTTTTGTTGGTGGCTCCGAGTTGTGCCGCGGAAAAGTTTCTCCGAAGAAAACTGACGTCAGCGCGCCGGGAGGGACTTATATGACCTCGCTGACGTCACGCACGTGGACAACGTCAGGGCAGGGTCGTGTGGCGCTGTCCCCCGGTGCGCAGAGGTGCTGCTGCAAAACAAATTCCGGATCCAGTCTAACGCCTGGGGATATTCTAAGTTAAGGAATCTGCGGCTAGGCAACGTCTCTACCAGATACATCATTACCGAAGGTAAGTAACTCGTGCATTGTGGTGGAATCTTTCAATGCCAAGGCAGATATCCTCCACTGACAGTGCTAGGAGATCACAAATGGTAGCTACACCCACAGGTGACATGGGGCGTCTTTCAACAATAGCGAGAACCTTGTCTCAATCTCTTGGTCACCTTCAAGAATGCATCAATACTTTTGCAAGCTGGAGTTCCCCAGAAGGCTGTCTCTTGGAGGTGCATTCTGCCTAGAGTTAAGCATGTGACTCCTATATGCTTTCCTACCAGTGCCCCTCCTGCCCTGAGTTATGAAGATGATCAGGACCTACCGGGCCCAATTAATTTTAGTGACTCCATAATGGGCCATGAGAGTGTGGTACATGGAACTTCTGGGCTTAAGTATTCGTCCTCCAGTCAGGCAGATGAAGAACCTCCCCATTGCAACAGCAGGTGGGGTCCTGCACCTGAGCCTACGCAACCTGCATCTACATACTTGGCGATTGAGCAGCAACAGTTGATCCTCTTTGACCTTTCACCCGAGGTAGTTGATATCGACTTGGCAACCAGGTGGCTATCAACTAAATTTGTGTATTCTGGATACTAGGACAAGTTTGTGGCTTGCGGTGGCAGTCATTTGGACCCATTGCAGGCAAAACTGTCGGATGTGTTATTGTTTGCTTTGTTTTTAGCTCCACAAGAAATGGCTCTGGGCACAGTTAAAGCTTAAATGCTGGTCTCTTGGAATAAGGACGGTTGGTCCGGCAAATGTAAAATCATCGGTTATGATGCAATTTCTGAAAGGTATACAACTCTTTTACACATAAGCCATTCATGATGCCACAATGAGACTTAAACCTGGTTTTCGCTTTTCTAATGTGTACCTCTTTTGATCAATGTACAGTTGTCCATTGTGCCTACTCACCCTTAAACGGTCTTCCTGGTTGCGATAACAAGGTACGAGTGAGTGAACTGCAGGCCCTTTCAGTCCAGGTTTCTTAATCCACCTTTTTTCGGACAAACTAGTGTTATGGATTTGAGCTGCGTTCCTCCAAAATGTTGGACGAGCTATCGCTCCTCAGACCTTCTTTGGTTGGCCTTATCCCTCGAAAGTGGAAGAGAGACTCCCTTGTTTGGACCCCAAAATTTCACTATTTTTATATCTATACTACCAGAGAACATTGGGTGGACAATCCGCTCTTTGTGTGGTTCTCTGAGGGTGAAGAAGGGCTGGGTGGTTTAGAAATGGACCATCTCTTGATGAATATTCCTCTGCCTTAAGGTTTGCTCTCTTTGGCTAAGAAGCAGCCACCAGAAGGCCTATGGGTATACTCGACCAGGACCAAATCAGCTACCATTATGTTGGCATTTGGAGAGCCTGTACTGGATATTTGTCAGGCAGCTACATGAGTATCACTGTGCACATTTATGAAGCACTACCGCCTTGACACTCAAGTCTGTCAAGATGGGTATTTTGCCCTCTCCATCCTGGAGGACTTTGGTTTGTGCCATTCCACAAACCTGCCACCTTAGGAGGTACTGCTTTGGCATCTATACAGAAGGTGAGGAACCTAAGGGTACAAGTATCCATCAGAAGAACAAGTTACTTACCTTAAGTAACACGGTTTCTGGTAGATTCTCTATTGAACTGCAGATTGGCCACCACCGTCCCACATCCCTGTTCTATGGCAATGGACCTTCCCATCCAAGAAGATCCCAATCTAGGAATCTGCACACTGGCTTGTTGAATCTGCTGATGGGCTCCATGTCTGAGGGTGTCGAAGAGTTCATGAAAAAACTGATGTCTGTGGATGGGTGACAGTTATATGCAGCTTCATTCGTCACTTCTGGAGCAGACTGATGTTGACTCAGAGTCACACAGTGCCACCTGTCAGCACGCTGGAGCACTGATTTGGAGTTTTCTGGACCCAGTCTGACTCTTGGGGGGAATTCACAATGTGAGAAATATGCGCTTCAAGAAAGTATCAACTAGATAGAGCATTACCGATGTAAAGTTCTTCACAGGCCTTTGGTTCTGCCCATCACCTATTATGCTGTGTATTCCGGCATGATGAGCATATTAGAGGTTTTAAGCATAGTCTAATTCGAGAGGGAATACCCTTTAAAAAATAATTGTGGGATTTATGAGGTTTTGAAAAAAAGTGAATCCTCCCTTTTCAAGACTATGTATTCTCCAGTGGTCTACCATTGCATGGTCCGTAATCTTTTATTGCTTTGTATGCTTTTTTGAAAACTTTTCTATAACTGTTTTCTTAATAACTATACAAACATACAGCAAGGGACTGGTTGCACAGGACATATTTCTAAAAATCTACTTCACATTAAGTGTCATTTGCTTGAATCAGTAATCAAACTATCTTGAATAGGGGGCCCAACCTTCTCCTCATTCACAGCCACAGCAAAATAGACCATATCCCCTCTACACTTCCCTCCAATAGCATATAGTTAATCTCTCCAGTCTCTAAAATCCTCCTTTGCCTTATCTGTCCACACTCTCCTCATTCAATTTCTCTGCCAGTATCCGATCTTCCTAATCAAAACACTGCTATTCAAGAGAGCGTCCCTCCTCCACTGAACTACAACCCATTGCCTCACCAGCAGTAGCAACACTTCTACTATTTTGCAACCCATGTTTCTTACCTGGGCCTAGAATTAAGTCCTAGGATTCAGTGCTTCACTGTCACATCGACAATTTCCCCTACCCCTGTTCTCATTTGTACTTTGTATGCTTTTGATGGTTGAAATCTAGGTTTTGTAACAACTAGGTAAATGAGAAATTTAACATCTTGCACCAGTGCTATTTTATGTGGCAAGCTCAAAATGTATTCGATCATAGCAGATAATCCAGTTCTTAAATTAAAGAGCAGAAATCACTTTCATTATGCATGTGCACTCATCTTCCTTCCCTATCTCCATGAGGTACTTTGTAAGTCTCTGTTTAGTGGGACAGTTCATGCCAGGAGCTACTTGGCCCCAGCTGTGGGGAATGAGGTTGTGACTGGTGTTCTGGAGTATGTCCTACTGTGGCTCTTTAAACTCGAGCTACAAGCAAACCCCTTTCCCTATTGACTGTTATGGTAGTGAGGACGAGTAGTCAAAGGTTTCTCAGGGTGGTAATGAGGTGGGCACAAGCTGAGAACTTAACATTCAACCAGCAGACACTACAATTTCAATGTCCAGTCCAGTGTTTCTTTTTAGAAACGAAAGTACTTTTTAATGACTCAGTATTACTCAGTACTAAGTCAATCCAGCATAGAGGGCAGTGATCCGAGTCACGTCTTTCTTGTGTTGCTGCACTCCTTACACCCTCTGTGCTATTTGCCATCTGAGTGACTCTAAATGACCTTGTCCCACAAAAAGTACGGCAAATGCATGAATAAGTCTTTGGTGCAGATTACAGATAACACAAGAGTCCAATGCACAATCAGTTCTATCTTTTTTTCGTTTTCCCACCCCTGGAAGATAGGACTTTACTTCATAGCCTCTTGGTCGGCTTCCGCTAACTAGGTTGCTTGTCTTCACATCAGATGGAGGAGTGCGGTACTCAGTTGTAGGTCACTGAGGAGACTGAGTGACCTGCATCTGTCTAGCATGTGGCCGCCTGAATGGATCCAATGCTGCTGAGAAGCCTGGTTGCTTGTTTTGGTACTGACTCAACAGTTGCATGCCTGTTCTAATAGAAAGGTAGAGGCAATTCCAACTAGGCAGATGCAGGCACCACTGTTATTGCAGCACCGACTGGGCCAGGACGAACCTCACAGCAGATGTAGGCCTGTCTGCTTTCTTTATATGCCCCCTCCAACCAGGAACACGTTGAGCTTCTCCCCCTGGATGCAGAGACTGATGGGCGCCTTTTCTTTCTTGGAGGTAGGCTTCTAGGCACTAGGCATGCCACACAGCCTTTTCAGCAGAAAATGCAGACTTCCACTTCATTCGTGGGAGACTGGCTATCAGGTAGACATCACGTGTCTTAGAGCAGTCCATTGAGTATTCTTTGGAGCGCTCCCTTCTTAGGTCATCAAGGAGCTGAAACTGGAGCAAAGTGGGATGGTTTGTGTCCCACTATTATACACACCTTTTAGACTGGAGATATAGATCCACTGTTGCAGACTTCTGAAACTGTTTGAAGAGGTTATTTTTCAAGACTGCTCTCCACACAGGCTTTTGTGTAAAATGATGCTTCTGACAGCAGGTAGCACTGTGGCTATTTCTAAACTGGAGGACCCCAAACATGAACACAATGAAGTGCGAGGTTTCTGCACCTGGCTGTCCTTAGCCTCTCTAAATCACTGATCAGGAAAAGACAAAAGGTCAGGCTTAACCCAGAAACCTCCTCCCCTTGAACAACAGACACTGCTGTCCCACTCTTCATCACTTCCATCCACCAAATGTCAGTGCTTAGGAAGGATTAATAGCTGCCAGTTGGAAACAAAGGCTTCTTGGAATCTTTCAAGGAAATTGTCTCCATTTTCCTCACTTCGGTGTGTTGATCTCCAGCCACAGGAATGCACTCTGTACACGTCCACTGTCTGGGGAATTTGTCCTTATCCTCAATCTTTTCATTGCAAACTAGGGGCTTCCAAAATGTATCCCACTGGTTTCAGCACTCAGACTCCTGTGATGTTTTCCTCAGATGTTTTAAAGGTTCCCTCTGTTTACTTACCAGTCTACAAGTACTCTTGAGGTACTTACTCCCTTTTAACAAGGAGTGCTTGACTATTGGAAACTGGTACATGAAAGGTGTAATCCCGAAAATAGTGTGGATGGTACCTTCCGCTCTTACCACGATGTGAGGTAGCTGGTTGTAGTGGCTGCAGATTATATAGTACATGCCTTTCTACCTGCACCACTGGTGGGGTGGCTACCTACTGCCTTTCCCCTGTGACAGCCAGTACTTGGCCATTACTTGGGTTGTTGCCTTGAGTCTGCAGTGTGTACAGTTTGTGTGTTCCACAAGTGTGTATTTAGGGTCCTGTACCAGAATTGTTGTCCATTGTGTATACCATGTGTAATTTGCACACCTTGGTAGTTCAGCTGCGGGCCTGCCATTTAAAGGAGAGTTACTTGCCTAGGCCCTTCTCCTCACAAATGAAGCTGTCTGTCGAGCAGAGGATAATGTTGTATTGTAGAGCAGATTTACCTTCTGTACCCTGTAACTCGCTACCCCTCTTTTCCTCTGATAAAGGAAAAAAAGGTGTTTTTTGACAGTGGTCAGAAAATTTTAAAATGCAGGAGTAAATGGCATCATTAATATTTCTGCTTCCATGCTACAAGTTAAAGATTTTTACATATATGGCGAGTAATGGTTCCAGATTAGCGGTCAGTGGTTGTGGAGCATAGTCCAGCCTAGAGTAAGTGCATTGGTATTTATATATTAAGCATCAATTGAACCCAAGAATGTAAAATAAATTATACTTCATTTCTAGAGAAACATCAGTTGTAATAGATGCCTGACTGCAAGCATGGGCAGAGGTTTGTGGCTAGGCCTTTAAGGAACTTGGCTGATGGAATGTGTCTGTCCTTCTGTCTTCCAAAATGAATACAGGGGAGCGTAACCTGTAGTTAATCAGTTGGAGAAGGTTCATCCGATAAGAAGTCCTGAATGGTCTATTTGGCAATGTGCTCCATTAACAATAAATTATGGCTCAACGTCTTGAGGACTGGTTGACCTTCACACTGGATTCTCTAAAGGCTAATAAAAAAGAACAAAATAACTAGTTAAAAAGAATGCATTAAAATAGCGGGTTAAAATGACAATTTTAAATTAAAAGAACGTATTTCCTTACTAGATTTGTTAGTTGTCTTTCTTTCCCTTTTGTAATGTCAACAATGATGACCAGTTGATCAAATAGTGTTGTGGTTTTGCTACTACTTTTCTTCCATTGTTATCCTTATGACTTTCGGAAAATGTTATAGTGCACACTTTGCTTTGCTTGTATCGATCTTCCACACCCTTTCCATTGTAGGAAGGTCAGTTTCACTTATTACTGTGGCATGGCAGAAATGGTGTTACAAGTTGGCATCTGATATCCCTAGGATCACCAATCAGTGCATCTTGTGGTTCTTTTGTATGACGTTTACGTCTACTATGGAACTTAAGTTGCCTGTGTTGCATGACCCTACATGAGGATCATGCAGTGCATTGTGTGATGTTGCCTCCTTAGTCTTTTTTCACTGTTGCACCAGTCTGTGCGATACGTGCTCCTGCAATAATCATGTGCTACCTACCCGTTTAATTACCAGCGTGGGATTGCCAGACATCTATTTGCCCATATCCTGTATATTTCACGCTTGCATATCCATTGTCCTGAAACACTCCGGGATTGGTGATATCGAAAACTTGCCACCAACACAAGTCACTTGCCACCAAGCATTATGTTTTATATCTGATAGAGACTTATAGCTGCAGATTCCTTGCCTTTGAATTTTCCAGGCATCCGGCTGGATCCAGAAACATTTGCTTGAGCAATACCCTTTGTGTACCTCGTTTGGTGGCTCCATTCGACTACACGTGTTGTTGGTGTCGTTCGCGTCGGGTATGATTTTGCGGTCACCTATATAGGCGCCATCCAGGTGCGTGAACGTCAGTACTTTTTGTTTTTTGCATGCCAGAAGTGCAGAGCCACAAAGTAACTGAGGAAAACGTTTGCAAAACTAGGGCTCTGAAATGAGGAATAACTCTAGACCCTACAAAATCAGTCCGCAAAGCAGGGAGGCATGGGTGGGCCTGTAAGGAATCTGCTGCTAAATAGAGTCTTCACCAGATAATGCGTTACTGAAGATAAGTAACTTGTTCATCTGACAGAGACTTCTAGATGCAGATTCCTTACCTTTGAATTAGATACCCAAGCCATACTCTCCCGGTGATGGGTTGCGGACTAATTCCTCAAACTAGGAAGTCCTGCAGGACCGAAAGGCTAAAATGCCCGTCCCTGCTGACCTGTCTGTCCAGGCAGTAGTGCTTTGCAAACGTTTGCAAAGATGCCCACATTGCTGCCTGACCGATGTCCAGGACTGGGACACATTGAGCCAAGGCCCCGGTCACAGCCTTTTCCCTGGTAAAATGGGCCCTTAATCCCTCAGGGGTCTACTTCTTAGCCAGGGCATAGCAGATCTTAATGCAGAGAACTACCCAGCCAGAAACTGTCCTTTTCTGCACTGCTCACCCCTTTTTAGCTCCCATGTACCCCACCAAGAGTTGGTCGTCCACCTGGAATTCTTTTGTGTGGTCAAGGTAGAACGACAACGCTCTTTTTGGGTCCAGTCGGTGGAGACGCTCCTCTTCCTTAGAGGGATGTAGGGGAGGAAATAAGGTGGGCAGCGTAATAGACTGACACAGATGAAATGGGGTCACCACTTTCGGCAAGAATGAAGCATGTTGGCGAAGTACTACTTTATCTGGAAAGGACATCATGTAGGGAGGCATACAAGATAGCGCCTGCAACTCACTCACCCTCCGGGCAGATGTTATCACCACCAGAAATGCTGTCTTGATGGTAAGCAGCTGGAGGGGACAGTTAAGTAGCCTTGAAGGGAACACACATAAGAAAACTGAGGACCAAATTAAGGTCCCACTGCGACATAAAGGGTGTGGGCGGAAAAAACTGCGCCAGCACCTTCAAAAACATATTTGCAATTGGAGACCTAAAGAGAGAGGGTTGGTCTAACAGCCACAAAAAAGCAGATGGAGCAGAAAGATAACCCTTGAGAGTACCAAACGCAGAGCCCTGTTGGGCAAGGGTAAGAATAAAAAGAACAGTAGAAAGAGAAGCAGAACGAGGATCAATAGACCTTTCTGTAAAGTATAATACAGATTTCTGCCAATGGCAGGCATATACCGTCTTAGTGAAGGGCTGCCTGGATGCCAAAATAACTTAACATACTTCGGGAGGAAGGTCAAAAGCCATCGACTCGCCGCTCACTCTCCATGCATGGAGGCGAAGAGTTGACAAGTCTGAGTGAAGGACCCTCCACTGCTGCTGTGATAGAAGATCCTCCTGAAGGGGCAGCCTGATCGGAGAATCGATGCTCCTTTTCAGAAGTTCTGGATACCGGACTCTCCTCGCCCAGTCCGGAGCCACAAGAATGACTTGGGCCCGGTCGTTCCTGATCATCTTCAGAACCCTGGTCAGGAGTGGTATGGGCAGAAAGGTGTACAGCAGGCCTGAACTCCACTCGTGACAAAAGGCATCACAGAGCGATAGCCGCCTTGGAAACTCCAGTGCACAGTATTGCTGACACTGTGCATTCTCTTTGGAGGCGAACAGATCTAAGCAAGGATCTCCCCACTGCTGAGAGACCTTGAACCACTTCCGACTGGAGACGTTATTCGTGATCCGCTAGGCATCGACAGCTGAATTTGTCTGATCTGGTGTTCAGAGAACCTGCCAGGTGTTGAACCACCAGGGTGATGCCCTGCTGCTCCAGCCTTGTCCAGAGACGTTGGGCCTCCCGACAAAGGGTCCATAATCCCACCCCACCCTGCTTGTTGCAGTACCACATGGCGGTGGTGTTGTCTGTAAACACCTGCAATAACTTCCCCTTGACAGAGAGAAGAAATGCCGTCAATGCCAACCGAATCTCCCGAAGCTCTAACAAATTGATGTGGAGCCCCGACTCCGCTGGAGACCAGGGTCCCCTGATCTCCAACTTTCTCAGATGGCCGCACCATCCCAGAATTGACTCATTTGTCAGGAATGTGAGATCTGGTTGGGGAAGGGAGAGGGGTCTGCTGTTGACCTAATCATGGTTCATCAACCGCCACTGCAGATCTCTTGCAGTTCCTTCCGAAATCTGGACCACGTCGGTGAGATTTCCCCGATGCTGTGCCCATAGGAACTTCTGGTCCCACTGCTTTACCAACATGATGCAGGAGGCCATGAGGCCCAAAAGCTTTACAGTCAGTCTCACCGAAATCCAGTATAGAGGCTGAAACATCAGAATCATAACCCAAATATCCTGGACTTGCTGCTCGGGAGGATAGGCTGCGACTACCGCCATCACCTTGGAGAACATCCGTGGGGCGCTGGTAAGGCCGAACGGGAGGACGGTAAACTGAAAGTGCTTGTGGCCCACCTTGACCTGCAGGTAATGCCTGTGGCCTGGTCGGATGGGGATGTGAAAATATGCATCCTGCAGGTCCAACGCTAGTCCAACGCTACCATACAGTCTTCCTGGTCTAGGGCAGACAAGACTTGAGCTAAAGTAAACATCTTGAACTTCTTCTTGATGAAGAGATTGACGGTCCGAAGGTCTAAAATGGGCCGCAACCCTTTATTCTTTTTCTGAATCAGAAAGTAGCGGGAATAACAGCCACTGCCTACTTCTGAATCCGGGACCCTCTCTATAACTCCCACGGCCAGGAGAGCAATTTTAAATGATGCGCCAACAGTCGTTTTTGACTTGCCAGAATGGGAGGAGGAAAAGAAAGTAAAGGCAGAGAATAGCCCTCCTGAATGATGTGCAGGACCACCTTGTCCGATGTTATGGACCTCCAGTGGGGGAGATGATAATGGATTCTCCAGCAGACTGGAGTGGGGTGGTCTTGTAGAGTCAAACTAGGGTGGTTGGAGGCTGCGGCTGCCGAAGGCACGGTGGCCGATGACTTCTGGCTTCCATTCTTTGGTCGGAATGACCCGCGTCCTGTCGCCGCACAACTTGGGAAGTCTGCGTGGGACGGGGGCGAAAGTTGGACTGGCCATGAGGAGTAGAAGAGTGGCCCAAGGATCTGACCGTAGCTCGAGAGTCCTTGAACCAAACTAGGGCCGAATCTGCCTTCTCGCCAACAAGACGGTATCCATAAAATGGCATGTCTATCAAGTTTGCCTGGATATCACCAGAGAAGCCAGTTGTTCTAACCCAGGAGACGCGTTGCAGGCCAGTGTCGATGAAGTCGCTCTGCCCAGTGAATCACTCGTGTCAAGGCCACACCATATAGTAAATTTTGCTGCATCGCTCCCAACTTTAACCGCCTGGGAGGCCACAGCCCAGGCTCCTCCGGGACTTCTGGCAGTACTTGCACAACAGTCTCCCAAAGGGAGTGGGAGAAACGGCCCAATAAGCACGCAGTATTCACTGTCTGCAATGCCAGGGTGGAGGAAGAAAACATCTACTTTCCAAGTGATTCCAGCCTCTTGGATTCCCTATCCCTAGGGGTGGAAGGGGACGCACCATAGGAGTATAAGCCTGCATCATCAAGCTTTCATGGGTTGGGTGGTGGCTGAGAACTTTGGGCTGCCCGGAGCTGGTGGATGGCGGTGTGCAATTGTCCTATTCACAGGAGACCCTGTGCTAGGCTTGGACCACGTGCCTAGAAGGACATATGTAAGTGCTTCATTGAAGGGCAAAAGGACTTCAGATGTGGAAGCCCTGGCTAAAGCACTTCGGTCAGGAGGTTAATCCTGACCTGCACAGAGGACAACTCTATTCTGAGGACCTCGACTGCCCTCTTGACCACCAGGGCATAAGATGCCCCCTTCTCCATAGCTACAGTGGTGGAGAGAGCATTCCAGTATCTGGGGAAGTTGTTCTAAAGGGTCCATAGACCCCTCTAAATCCTCTCCCGAGCTTCAAAATGTTCAGGTGACAACCAAGAACTCCTAGGGTTCAAACGGCATCTAGCAATGTCATTCCGGCTCTGTTTCTTAGGGGATAACGATGCGGCTGGCACCGCCGGTGGGCTCCAGCTGCACCGAAGGCACCGACTTCGGATCCAACACCAGGGAAGGTCGCAATGGCACAACCGGCGTCGTCCTTGATCTGATCAGTGCAGTGACAACCAGCGTCGAATCTGATGGAGCCCATTCCAACCCCGTGGGGCCCAAGGGTTCACCAGCGGGGTCAGCCCGCTCAAATACGTGGCGCATGGCCTCGTAAAACTCTTTAATTTGAGCGGGGGTCGCTCCGGCTCCCAGAAAGGGAGGGAGGTGCAAAGTCGGTGCTCCTTTGCTCATTCACAATGGGTATTGCGCAAGCAAAAGTTTCCGATTCCAGCTTGACGCTTGGGAAATTCAAAGGTGAGGAATCTGCAGCTAGATAGATTCTCTTCCGGGTAATGCATTATCATAGGTAAGTAACTTGTTCATCATGTACAATGAAGTCAAGCAGTCCTCAAGTAGTTGAACAAGGCTTTATTGGGAAAGAAGGACTCCATCTAAAAATAGTGATGTCATGGTCTGTGGTCGATGATGGGACCTTGCTACACATAATGCAGTTGGAGTTTAGCATGTAGATCTTTTTTACACTCTGCTTAATACTGGATGAAATATTCAGACAATGACAGATCGGCTAAGTGACATCTTTATACTTTCAAATATGAAGACTGTCGATGTTGCCCACTGTTGAGTGAGGGCAGAGTTCTGTACGAGGAGGTATTCATAAACTTAAATACACCTGCCACAAAAATCACTTACCTGTAGTGCAGAATGTGAGAGCATACATTCCTATGAGGCAGGGTAATAAACCCAAATTTGGTGACTATCATTTTTACTAGGGTTGGAATTCCCTGTATAGTTATATTTTCAAGAAACAAAAATGCACAATGCCAGCATTTGCGCTTAAGGGAAGGGGAAGAAAAGGGGAAGATATCCCATTGGACAGCTTTTCCTTTGGAAATTGTTCGCCCAGCCTCAGGGAGACCAGGTATGCTCCCTCGCTCCCTCTCACCCTCCCACCACCCCGTGTGTGTCCAAGATGGGAGACTGCGCCTTTAGTGGACATGGAATGCTTTTAAATAAATGTTTCCTGTTTGAGGAAGTAAATAGAAGGATGGTAGTCTGCATCGCCTAGAAAGCGGCTTACATGGGTCGATAATAGTAGTCTTCTCAATTAATGTTCACAAGGTAGGTAATTTTGCAATCCCCTTCTAAATTGGCATTTTGCAATGCAACCTGTTAATAAATAGGTCGTATTGCAAATTACATACTCCTTTGCCAACCAGCCTGTGCTTAAATTGCCCATCCTGGTTTACAAATGGATCTTTATGCATCTGGCCCGAAGGTTCTAGTTACACTCTAGGGCCACACTTGAATTCAGCCTATCAGACCATATTGATATCTCAACATAAGATTTGATTTATGCTGGTGTTTCTGTTTTATACTAGGAAAAAACACTCAGAAACCCTAAAACTGGTTTAGTGTGACCAATGGGGTAGTGGGTTTTAACAGTTAATAACCACACACAGCTGGAGATTTGTGTAATATATTTCAATTGAACTATTAGGAACCAATTTGGTATGCTGAAAAGACACTGCACTTTTTCGAAGGGTTGGATGATCAAAAGAGCTGATCGTTTTTTTTCTGAGTGGAAATTAAAGCAGTAAGAAAAATTAAGTCCTGATTGAAGTGCTACAGAACCATTGCCAAGGACACACAAAAAAAATCAAGTATGACTTTTAGAAGATGCATGCAGCCGTAATATCACAATCCAATTTAATTTAAGTGATAAATGGCATCCAATATAAGTAGAGTGAATCCACAAAATAAATGCAGCAACATATGCTTCATTCGTGTCTAACTTATTCCAAGTACACACATAAATCAAATATATTAATTCAAGGACAAATAAACTCAAACACCAACAGTGAAGCATGCTTCAGTTAATGTGAGCATCATAAAAGCACATATATGGAATTTTCTTTGTTCAGTGAGAAAAATTAAACAGAGAAGTGACAATTTATCAGTTAAATCTAGCGATTTCAAGTTGTATTATTAATCAAGTTAGCTTACGTATCCCCTCAAAAAGATTTGAATTTTTTTAATGCATATGCCCGTGTATATGGGTTGGAGGGAAATTTAACAGGAAATATAATTTATGACTACCAGAGTTGTTACATTATCATTTCATAGAATTGCTTCAGTAGACCTAGCTAAAATGTAAGGAGACATTTAACAAAGTACAGTTATATGCCTCCTCGCCAGTGGGTACGTTGGGGTGAATCAGGGCTTATACAGCCTTTCTTCTTGGGTAAGAGTGTGGAATGAGGGCTAACACAAACCATCCCACTCTTGTCCTAGGTGAGGTACAAAACACCACTAACGCCTGGCTGTGGTCAGGGTTGGAGGCATAACCTATCTCTCCAACTTTGAGCAAGACAGTGGTTAACGCTAAATATGTCTCACCCTTAAACCCTTGAGCAATGAAGTGGAAAGTTCTGTAAATATCCCTCACATATGTACAAGTCCTTGTGCAAGGTGAAGGGAATTAAGACCCAGCCCTAGCGATGCAGGGTGTGTATGCAGATGCAGGTTGCTGGCCCTGTGATTCACGTGTCAAATTCTACAGTATATCTTAGATCCATTCTGCAGAGGATCCATTTTCAGTCACCCTGTTGTTGTGTGTAGCTTTAGATTCGGTATTTAGGTTTCCTGATTTATGCCCTTATATAGGTACAATTTAAGCCCTTATTTAGGCATAGAAAATCCAGCCCTTACTTCGGCATTGTCCATGCTAACAAAATACAGGCATGGTCTCCTGCATCCGTCCATCCACGTCACGAGTTCTTGGAAAAACGGACTCTTAAGCCTTTAGGAATTTCCCTTGCTTGGATATTGATTTCTCCAAGAACTCATTTAGTATGCATTAACATCTATTGCTTAGGGGTTCATTCATGATGTTCCGATGTCCGACTTTTACGTCAATACCGGCATTCCTAAACACCTTCAAGGTATAAATATACCTACACTTGCCCTGGCAAACCACGGTTCAGGCACGATCCAGCTCGACTGCCTACTTGCGGTTCGCCACGGCAAGTTCGGAAGGAAATAGAGTTCCAGCCTGACGCACTGACCAGACGCTGTCATCCTCTTCACAGAGAATCCAGCTCCAGTGTTTCTGACTCCCCTTGCTGGGTGTTAGATATCGAGTCCCAGAAAAGAGATTCCAACCTCGCACATTCTAAGGTATGGAGCAGACTAGAACTTAGAGAAACTTTTGGCAACTCTTGGCAAAACTAAAACTATAGCTATAGTTAGCTATACTTTAGAAAACAGCACCTACTTCTTACCTCGTACTACACTTAGGTTAGGTACACTGGGGTGGAACTATTTAGAAGCATCAGATGAGTATCCACATTTTAGCCTGTGTTATTTATGTATGTATTTTAATTAATATATGTTGTAGCTACAAACCATGCTATTGCAGTATTATTTTATCTTACTGCTAACTCTGTACATATTGTACTTCGCAGCCTGTCTTACGATTGTAGCAGTTCATATCTCTTGCATGAGAAATAAGACTGTTCAATAAACCCTTTTTATTGAAACGCCTGTCTCTCTTTTTCTGTGCTACTCTGTAGAAACGAAGCATGCTTGACTGAGTGAAACTGTTATCTATTGTTTCCACGGTTCTGAGATTGTTCCGACTCTAAGGGAAACAAAGTTGTCATGTTTATGCGGTTGTCAGAAACTAATCCCTTCTTGTATATTCGAGAAGTTTCTAGTGACCTCTGAGTTAGCTGGCACACACAAGTAATTAAGTTTAATATACTCGATAGAGACATACTGACCTCAGTCCTATGTCAAATCTATAGTGTATATTATTCCAATGCGCAGGGCCTATCGGGTATATAGGAACTACACTGCACTGCCTTACATGTTTCAGGATGCTCTCCAATCCAAAACATTGTGCTTTAGTCCCATCTATGTTGTGGTATTTGGCGAAGTTTCTTGCTACAGGATACTTTAAAAAAAAAATGCATGATAGCCCTCTAATGTTCCAGAATATGGATGTGAACAGGAAATATTTGGTCTTTACAAGGAAATACTATCATGTATATTGTATAATCAGATTTACAGGTTGTATATTTGGGTATTTTGAAGAATTTGTGTAATTGGGGGCATCTCACAATCTGTGACTATATAGTACAGTGTTTGAAAGCCTTGCATTTTGTGCAAGGATAGACAACCAATTATACCTCTCCAATCCAAGCCAATTTCCAATTGTGGTGGATGTGAAGTGAGTGCGGACTACAAAGTTGCTAACAAGTTCACCTCTCCTGTATGTGACATTAGAAGTGTTGTTAATCAGTCCACCTGACCCCCTGGTCATTCTTATGACATTCAACTGTTTTCATAGTTTTTGTTCTGATAGATACTTTAAACCGCAGATTCCTCACATTTTGAATACCCCCAGGTATCCGACTGGATCTGGAAACGTTTGCATTGCAATGTCCTCTAGTGTTGGTGGCGTTGTGCGACGCCATGGTTTTGCGTGTCACTCAATCTCGTGGGTCTGTATCATTGGCTCCCCTATAAATATACGAAAATATTTGTGCCGGCGTCTGTTCCTTTCTTTCTGCAGCAACCAACATGGATCCGGAGCTTCAGCCATCATTTGATGACCGTTGGTTAATTTCTTCTAGAAATGACTTTTTTTGTGCAGAATGTCACCAAACCTTCAGGGTTTAACCCATGTATGAACTGTAACCAACAGATGTTTGTTACAGGTCCACATGATGTCTTGGATCTGGCCACAACTCTGTCATGTGCCAAGAATAACAAAAAAAGGCAATTTGAGAGCAAGCAAAGAAACTCACAGTAGCGGAGTTCAGGAAATTGAAGACTAGGTCACTTAACATGTCCATGGCTCGTCGAGGTCAAGAGACCAGACTCGTTCTCCATTGAGAGGTTGGTCGATGGATAGGATTTCTTCTAAGTCAAGTAAGAGTCACAAGAAGCATAAGAAGTCTCCTGTGTCGCACCTCTCCTTGTTCCCGCCATTCAGAGTCGCATGAGGTACAGATTCTTCTACTCAAAGTTATTCCCCGGCTAGGGATCCCCCTTCAAGGCAGTATCCTTTGACGTCTTTTCCTTTTCGACTTCCAGTGGCAAAGGTAGCGACACCAGATCAGATCCAACAGTTTAAGAAAGCTATGGACTTGCTCTTTGATGTAAGTCTGGATCTCGTTGGTGCGCCTTTGGGCTCCACGGATCCAGATGTGAACTGATCTGTCCTCAAAGCCACCGGTGCCTCTTGTTTCTAGTATGAGGCCGATGATGACTTGGCGAATGGTTGTGCATCCAACAACTTAATTCTCGTCTGCGCCATAATTGACGCCACAGGTTCCTCATCCGAGGTTGCATGTGATGCCAGTATCGTGTCTGCAACGCCAAATAGCGGATCCAATTGTTTTATCTGGTTCAGAAGGTGAGTTGGCGTCAACTATGGTGTGTGCTAGGTCAGATCCTGAACTTTCAAGAGGAGAGTAGCTTCTTAATGCAGGATATCTTCAAGGTGATATTTGTGCAGGCACTACCCATCTTCATACTTCTCCTAATGTAAGGTTATCATCCTCTGCACCAGTTATGGCTACTGAGAAGGCATCATCCTTTGCCACCGTAATTCACAGGGCAGCAGAAACTCTTGATTTAGTTTTACCTACACAAGAGGTTAAACCTACTATACCTATTGAAATTTTGGATCCATCACTAGCTTCACAGGAGCCTTTACTTCCATTTATTGAGGCGTTAACAGACGTTTTGATGGGCACTTGGGCTAAGCCTGAATCTTGCCCTCCAATAAACAGGCAGATTGTGAGGAGACACCGACCAGCCACATGTTCTCCTTCAGCATCCTGCTCCAGAGAGTTTAATAGTACTGGCTTCTACAAGTCTTACTAACCCGGATGCTGTTCCCTCCACTCCACCTGATAGGGAGTCTAAGAAGATGGAAGCATATGCAGAAGTTTTTTTCTTCAACAAGTTTGGCTTTACGTTCCGTGAATACTTCCGGTCTGTTGGGAAGACATTGTCACACTCTGTGGGACAGAGTTGCTCATGTGTTACCAGCAAGGTACTCAGAAAATGTATCAAAGTTTGGTGCAGGATGGGCAGGATGCTACAAAATGTTCAATAAAATCTGGAGTAGATACAACGAATTGTTCAGGTAGAGTTTTGGGAACCACTCTGGTAATAAGAAGGCATGCTTGGATCCGGTTGACTGGTTTTTCAACAGATGTCCAGTATTCTTTAATGGATGTGTAATTTGATAGTTCAAGATTGGAGAAAGCAGACATTGCCTTTGATAGATTTAAGGAGAGCAAAACAACTGCTCGCTCTTTAGGGTTAGCAACTCTGGTGCGTAAGTTGTCACAACACTAGCGCCCCTTTCGGGGGGGGGGGGGGGGGGGGGTTGGTAAAAAGTTCCTTCAGAGACTCTACATACCAGCACTTCAGCAGTCCAATCAGGCATTTAGAGGATATGGTCAAGGGGCATGTAGACATCATACAGCCATCCAATTACAGCGGTCTGCCCAAACTACAATCCCCCCCCCCTTCCCCCCCACTCCAGACTCCCCCGAACTGTATCAACTTCAAACCCTCCTTAAGTTTACCTTGGTGATTCATGAATGGTCAGTTGGGGGGGGGGGGGGTCGTATCACTTACTGCCTACTGGCTTGTAGTTGCATAACTTCAGATCAATGGGACCACTTGTCAATTCTTCAGACAGAAGTTCAGGCTCTGTTAGAGAAGGGGGCAATAGAGAGAGTACCGCTTTCAGGAGTAGAGCCTGGTTGTTACTCCTGTTATTTCCTAATACCAAAAAAGCACTGAGTCTTTGCTCCATTTTAGATCTTTGACCCTTGAATTGTTTGGGAGGAACGACAAGTTCAAAATGCTCACATTGGCCCAAGTTCCATCTACCTGGATCCAGGAGACTGGATGGTATCGTTGGATCAGTGGGTTGCGTATTTTCACATTCCTGTTCTGCAGTCCTACATACGTTATCTGTGTTTTTAGGTAGGACAGCAGCATTTTCAATTCTCCGTAGTCCCTTTTGGGCTGACCAGTGCACCTCCGATGTTCACAAAGGTTATGGAGGTGGTTACAGCCCATCTGGCTCAGGACGGGAATACCAGTATTCCTATACCTCGATGACTGGCTGTTAAAGCTGGACTCGCATCAAGCATTTACCAACCATCTCCAGACAGTGGGCGACTTATTGTTGTGTTTGGGTTTTTCCAATTGATGAATTTACACCCGACTCCTTCGCAAAGACTCTCCTTTATTGGAGCTATACTGGACACAGTGTTGTTTCAAGCTATGCCTCCACCTCATTGAGTCCAGGACATTTGGGATATGATCCCAGTGTTTCAGCCTGCAGCCTGGATCTCCGTGAGATTGGGTGTGAGGCTGCTGGATCTCTTAGCCGCCTTCATCCTGCCTATGGATCATGCCAGGTGGCATATGCGGGCTCTGCAGTGGAATTTGAAATTATTTCTGCATAATAGCATGGTATTTCTGTGCTAAATATAAGAATTGTACATGGATTTTACCATTACATCATGGCCGCCATGGTTTTTTGTTAGTAGGCATAGTCCTTTCATTATTTTGTTGCTCGTGGAAAACTTTATCAGTCACTGTTTGTAATGTGCACCTTTACACGTGATCAAGGCTTCTTGCTGAAACGCCTTGTGTAAATAAACTTGGACTGTACAATGGTGTCCTGCCTGTTTGCCTGATATTACTTGCCGGTATGCTCTGCCGGCCTGTACGCCACCTTTCTTGGGTCCCAGCACTCCGGGAGGAGCAACTTGTTTTTGGATATATATATATATATATATATATATATATATATATATATATATATAGATATATAGATATATAGATATATAGATATATAGATATATAGATATATAGATATATAGATATATAGATATATAGATATATAGATATAGAGAGAGATAGAGATAGATATTTGCTAATACATTTTTTTTAGAAAGAGTTTCATGTTTTTCTACATTGATGGTGTTACCTATGTATGTAATGTGTTTGGAGGGAAGTACTTTCCCAGTTCTTGATTAGACTGCAGTAGGGATAGTAAAATTAATCTCCTTGCTATTTGACGCTTTCCCTGCTGTAAACCAATGATTACCTAGTCAATGACTTGTGATAACTATGTACCTTTGTACTTCTGCCAAATACCCCCACATTTGCAAAAATACTGCAATATTACTTATTTTAAATACATTAAACCTTCTAAAATAATTACATTACTTACCTACATTACAAAAAATAAACGTGCACAACATTAGATGTGATCCTGCAAAATTTAAACGAAATACGACTCCCGGTTTTCGCGCAATGCAAAAATTAAAAGTGTATGTTAAAAAATATTTCATTTAACCACATTTTGGGACCTCCATTTTTTCTTGACACCACCATAAGTCAACTCTGCAAAATGTGTACTCCTTCCAGGATTAAACCAGTGGAATAAGTCCGCAGACATTCCTCACTCAAATGGGTAAAAAAATATTAAGGACTAAAATTTTGAAAAATCCACAGGTCGATAATAAATTCAATTTTTATAACAAAATTGTTAACCTATTACTACTTAATGAAAGTGGAAATAGTTTGTTAACAATAATAAAATATAAATATATATATATATATATATCACCCTAAGCCACAAGTTAGCTAAACATTGACTGTATAAATGCAAATTTGTAATACAAACGACATGGCTGATTTCTACATTTGGTAAACACAGCCTTTAACTTATCACTTCAACAGTTCTAAGCCCCAGGCACTGTGGTATACTGTGCACGATATACCATAGCACAATTAGATGACTATGTTTCATACAACATATACATTTAAAATTACTTTCACTATTTATATATACAGCCAGAAAATTATCATTTAGATAATAAAATTAATTGTTTCAGATATAACATTCACATGTTTTCAAATAATGTTACAATGCCTTTTATTTTATTTAGTGTCCTCTTGCGTGCCACTCCAGAATATGAGTTTAATTTATGCCAGTGCACTCTATTCTATTTACAGTATGCCACTACACTTTGACACTCCAGTGGTTGCCATTAATTTCTACACTAATGCACTGTATGTTACCCCACTCTACTCCACCTCTCTACTGAACGCCACTCCAATCTACACCACTATACTCAACGCTATTATATTGTTCACTTCTGTATTCTATTACTCTTTCGTATATGCCAGTTTACTGTGACCCTACACTGTACTGCTCGCAAATGTACGCTATTCCACTGTACACACCTCCACTTTTATACTATTCCACTATATGCTATTCCACAGTGTCCCACTTTATGGTACACTACTGGAGTGATCGCTATTCCAATGTATGCTACTCTACTTTACAGCACTCAATTCTACTGAAATGCAGTATACGCCACTGCAGTGTCCCACATTGTATTATATGCTATTTCACTTTACAAAACTACATTCTGCACCACTCCAGTAAACAATACTTCAGGGTACATCGCTAGACTCTACTTTTCTATAATTAACCCTATTCATTTGTACAACACTCTACACCACTATATGCCACTCCAGTGTACATCTCAAGACTTAATGCCAGTAAACTCTACGTTATTACAGTAAAGTCTACTTAATTGTACCCTATTCCACTGTGTGGCACTGCACTTTAAGTTACTCCAGGACGCTCCATTGCACTGTACCCCACTGTAGTGTATGATATTCTGCTCTGAAACGCTGCACTCTAATGTGCGCCACTCCACTTTACGCAATTGTACTTTACAACACTACACTCTAAGACACTTGACTTTACGTCAGTCCACTGTACACCACTGAACTGTACGCCGCTCCACTGTAAGGGACTCCACTGTACCTCACTCCAGTGTACGTTAATCCAGTTTAACCCTCTCCAATGTAAGTCATTTGACTGTACCCTATTTTAGTATATGATATTCCAATGTATGTCCCTACACTGTACAACACTCCACTGTATGCCATTACAGACTATGTGAATACACTGTACAATATTAACAGGATGTAACTCCACTTTACCACACTCCACTCTATGCTATCTCACTGTATACCACTACACTCTATGCCACTGAAATATACGCCACTCTATTGTATCCGACTTCAGTGTATGCCACTCCACTGTATGCAACTCCTGTCATAGCCACACTGCTGTATGCTATTCAAGAGTACGCGACTCCAGTATACCTAATTCCACTTTATTTCACCACAGTATAACAGAAATATACTGTATCACAATACACTTGACATCACTGTCCTCCACTATAATCTACCACACACCAATAAACTGTACCAATATTAGAAATGTCTTACTAACATTACAAAACCATTGAAATTCTCAAAAAAACAAGGTAAAAGATTAGTTATAGTTAGGAAACTTTTCTTTATGTTTTGTATACAGATCCAACATAAACTACACAAACATTAAAAATTCTGGAGTTATAGTTATATCATTAATTTATCATTTAAGCACCACTTTCAAAGTATTATAAGTCATACTTATAACTCACATTTATACTTCCGCACCACCTTAAAATTCAAATAACGTGCGCACCTCCATACTGCCTTCTCACCTTACTCGTCGCACTACATTCAGTATAACTTGCCCCTTTTCCATGCACTACCTATACCCTTGCATATTACAGAAGTTACAGCATGTGAAATTACTGCATTCATAACACTTTCGGCATCTCTAATTACATGATTTGCCTGAAACACTGCATGGTACAGTGGTGAGTTATACTTAATATAGTTTGGAGAGTGAGGTGTGAAGCCTTTGTATGGAGGTCGCAAGTTATCTGGAGTTTAAGGTGGTGAATCAGTTTAAATGTGAGTTATAAGTATGGCTTGTACTACGTTGAAAGTGGTGCTTAAATGATAAATTAAGCACATTACTTTAACTGTAGAATTTCTAATGTTTGTGTAGTATAAAAGGCCTGATTAAGATCTTGCTGTGACCACCATTGTCCCACCATGGGGGAGGTTACAAGTACTTTGTCAAGCAGGCAGTGGTCTGCCCGCCATATTTAGATGTTGCAGCAATAGACTGTAGACTGACTGCGACGGTCTTCTCTGCGGGCTAACAGTACTAAGTCCCCGACAGCCCAACGGATTTGCGCCAAGCTGATTTAGATGTTCGCGTTGTGACGGCGGTCTGTAGACAGCGTGAGTTCCTGGTGGAGTGGAGACTGCTAAATACAACTTATTAATGTTAAAAAACATATGCAAGTAATACGTTGTGTCCCTTTGTGTTACATATTGCATGCCACACACAGAAGATATAAACACTATTGAATGCCCACCACTAGCTCAACAACCTCAAGCACCACAACAACTATTTTTAAGTGTCAATACAGGTGTGTTCCCTTTACCTCGATTAGTAGGAAAATGAACACTACTGCATTACACCTAAGAAAAAATATTGCATGTAATAGCAATGTAGACATACACAAGGCTACAGCAATTGTTAAAACACGATACATAGTAGGACAATTGTATACCACTACACTCTATGCCACTGAAATATACGCCACTCTATTGTATCCGACTTCAGTGTATGCCACTCCACTGTATGCAACTCCTGTCATAGCCACACTGCTGTATGCTATTCAAGAGTACGCGACTCCAGTATACCTAATTCCACTTTATTTCACCACAGTATAACAGAAATATACTGTATCACAATACACTTGACATCACTGTCCTCCACTATATTCTACCACACACCAATAAACTGTACTAATATTAGAAATTTCTTACTAACATTACAAAACCATTGAAATTCTCAAAAAAACAAGGTAAAAGATTAGTTATAGTTAGGAAACTTTTCTTTGTTTGGTATACAGATCCAACATAAACTACACAAACATTAAAAATTCTGGAGTTATAGTTATATCATTAATTTATCATTTAAGCACCACTTTCAAAGTATTATAAGTCATACTTATAACTCACATTTATACTTCCGCACCACCTTAAAATTCAAATAACTTGCGCACCTCCATACTGCCTTCTCACCTTACTCGTCGCACTACATTCAGTATAACTTGCCCCTTTTCCATGCACTACCTATACCCTTGCATATTACAGAAGTTACAGCATATGAAATTACTGCATTCATAACACTTTCGGCATCTCTAATTACATGATTTGCCTGAAACACTGCATGGTACAGTGGTGAGTTATACTTAATATAGTTTGGAGAGTGAGGTGTGAAGCCTTTGTATGGAGGTCGCAAGTTATCTGGAGTTTAAGGTGGTGAATCAGTTTAAATGTGAGTTATAAGTATGGCTTGTACTACGTTGAAAGTGGTGCTTAAATGATAAATTAAGCACATTACTTTAACTGTAGAATTTCTAATGTTTGTGTAGTTTAAAGGCCTGATTAAGATCTTGGTGTGACCACCATTGTCCCACCATGGGGGAGGTTACAAGTACTTTGCCAAGCCGACAGTGGTCTGCCCGCCATATTTAGATGTTGCAGCAATAGACTGTAGACTGCGACGGTCTTCTCTGCGGGCTAACAGTACTAAGTCCCCGACAGCCCAACGGATTTGCGCCAAGCTGATTTAGATGTTCGCGTTGTGACGGCGGTCTGTTGACAGCGTGAGTTCCTGGTGGAGTGGAGACTGCTAAATACAACTTATTAATGTTAAAAAACATATGCAAGTAATACGTTGTGTCCGTTTGTGTTACATATTGCATGCCACACACAGAAGATATAAACACTATTGAATGCCCACCACTAGCTCAACAACCTCAAGCACCACAACAACTATTTTTAAGTGTCAATACAGGTGTGTTCCCTTTACCTCGATTAGTAGGAAAATGAACACTACTGCATTACACCTAAGAAAAAATATTGCATGTAATAGCAATGTAGACATACACAAGGCTACAGCAATTGTTAAAACACGATACATAGTAGGACAATTGTATAAGTAGCTTACGTTAGCTCTCGACGACAACAAAGTCGTTTGGCGGTGGAGTCGTGCACAAAACGAGGGATTTGGAAAATGGTGTAGGAGACGGAAACTGAAGTGGGAAGCAAGAAAAAAAGTATATTTTTACCTCATTTCCTTCAATTCCACCAACTCAAAGTAGGATGGATTCACGCCACAGTTGCCCCGACAGAAAGCCACATCGTAGTCAGCTCTGCAGGACTCTTGGGTGGAGTCCTGCTGCCAGCCTCTTCTGTCTATGGCATCGTCGAAACAGACGAAGATTCTTGGTAGAGGTCGAGGGACTGTGGTGGTCTTTTGACCATGCACGTGCCAACATCTAAATGCAGTGGGTGGACCGCCAAGTCTAGGATGGGGGAGCGGAATGGGGAGACCATTGAAAAAGCGACAGCAGGACCTGATCCGCTAACATCTAAATCAAGTCCTTAGTTGGGTTTCAATACCAAACGTAAAGCAAGTTTTTCTAACTATAAATTATCTTTAACCTTTGTTTCTTTGTATGGAAACAATATATATATATATACAAACACACCTTTAAAACCCTAGAACTTTCCATTTGTGGTCTGCTGTTCATAATATTATGCAAAAAGAACAATTGATGGACAAAATGTTGAACAATGTCAAACATTCACCCCAGTACAGAGATCTGGGCCTAAATCAATTGTTTTTGCTCCCCATACCATTCCAGTTTAAATCCAGCCGGGACACCTCTATTGGAGGTAGCTGTTCACGCTCTACAAATGGCTGTATTATTATTATTATTATTATTATTATTATTAATATTATATGAAAATCAGTCTTGACCCTGTTCCCAATGGGAACAGTCCAGCCTGAACTGCCAGGCCAGGTTCTCCCTGGACTGGAAACAAGCATCCTAGGACCGGTTTCGGGGCTTCATCCATCATCAACCAGGCTAGTTTGACTCCAGTACCATGGAGAGCACGGGACCCACGTCTTGACATACCTGTCCCACTCGGGGTGACAAATGCAAAAAGAACAATTGATAAACAGAATGTTGAACAATGTCAGAGATTCACCCCAGTACAGAGATCTGGGCCTAAATCCATCGTTTTTTGGCTCCCCATGCCATTCTGTATGAAACCCAGTAATACGCAAATCAGTCTTGACCCTGTTCCCCATGGGAACAGTCCAGCCTGAACTGAGCAAAATAATGATGGATTAAACCCAAATCTTTGTGACTGGGGGTGAATGTTTGCATTGTTTAGCATTCCTTCCATCATTTGTTCCTTTTGCATTTGTTGCCCTAAGTGGGATGGGGCCCGTACTCACTGTGCCACTGGATTCAAGCTAGCCTGGCTGATGAGGAGTGATGCCCCGAAACCGGTCCCAGGATGTTTGTCTCCGGTCCAGGGAGGACCTTGCTTAGCAGTTTGTGTTGGGCTGATCCCATGAGGGACAGGGTGAAGACTGATTTGCATATGGCTGGGTCCAAACTGGAGTGGCGTGGTGAGCAAAAGAACGATGGATTAAACCCAGATATTTGTGACTTGGGGTGAATGTTTGCATTGCTCAGCATTCCATCTATCATTTGTTCCTTTTGCGTTCATAATTTTACGTCAATAAACAGCTGCACCTAACAACACATCATTAAATAAAAATACTTATGTGACAAAGTAATTATTTTTTTCTAGTTCATGATATATATTTTTTTTTTCAGCCACCAAAAGAACACAATTAAAGTTCAGTCGAAACACATCAAAATCAAAAGACTTGTGTGTACTTACACCGTAGCTCATAACATTCCCCTATTCCCCCAAATAATCGATACCCATAAAATGCCATATAGAACTCACGCCCCACAAACTCCCACAGCTCATCAAATCACTCTTTCTAGTTCAGGGTGGTCTATTGTTCGGGGAGTCTATTACTTAGCAAACATTTCAGCCCATTCAGCCGAATCCTCCGTCAAACGAGCGTTCCTTCTTTTACTCTTTAGATGCTGCTCATCTGCCACCACCCATTCAAGCAAATCCTGTTTCCAAGCCTCGTCTCTGGACCCAGTGAATGGCTATTATGTGCTTAGCCAGCACTGTATCAAGAGCAGCCATATGTGTCCTCATCTTTTAGGAAAGGGTGGTGGGAAAGATACCCAACAAGCATTGTTTTATAGAGTGGAGCGGCAGGACCGGCAAATCATTGATTGCAAACTTTCGACCATAGCATCCCCGAGGGCGAACACCCAAGAGGAACCCCAAACCATATGGAGAAATCGAGCTTCTTGCACGTCATAAGTGGGGCACGCTGAAAATCTGCCAGGGTAAATCCTAGCCAGTTTTTTCAGGGTAAAATAAGTCCTATGGAGAAAATGAAATTGGATGAGTTTGAAGTGGGCACTTGGAGAAATTGTCTTCACCTGTGCATACTCCTTCTCCCAATCCGCATTCAGCAGTGGCTCCGGGCAGGCACGTGAAGATCTGTCATGAGCCAAAAAAGTAATTCTAGTAAAAAAAAAAAAAAAAAAGGATAGCACATTTGATTGTTTTTACATAACAAGATAAAGTGAAAGCAGCATTGCGACTGCAGCCCCAGTGACCCTGCATCCGAACTCTGGGGCTACGACATATAGACAAGACTTTGTTGCAAAAACAATGTATTGTCAACTAAAACACAATGACATATTAAACAGTACGTTCCCCGCTGCAGCAGCACGTCGTCGCCGAGAATGACTGGAGGTGTAAGCTCCTCCTCTGACCCACAGACCTCATTCAGGTGAAGAGTCCGCCACAGTTCTTCCAGGCCGGCCACATTCGTATTTCTGTCCGCTTTTCCATCACTGCCCAATGGTCCATGCCCCTAACCTATTTATTCAGTGGCGCTGCCTGTTCATCCCTCCAGTGCTCAGCCAACTCTTTCTTGGCCACCATGTATGCCGTGGCTTTGAGGGCACGTGTTGCTCAGGTCTCTTCCAACGTGTCCATTATCCCCAGCAACGCAGTTTTGGGGTCCAAAGCCAGCTGACGGCTAACCATCTGCACATTCATCTACCTAGTCCTGTTGTTGACCTGCCAATTTCTTTGCGCAATCGGGCAGTCTCACAACATATGGTAGAGGGAGCCGACGGAACGGTGGCATTGGATACACTCTGGCCCTCGGGAACGTCCCATCTGCCACAGTTGTGCTGGGGAGAAACAGATCTGAAGAAAATATTTGAACTGGATCCGGCGAAAGCGCATCGATAGAGCCAACACCCACGGGCCATTTTCGCCTCAGTCCATTCATCGTCATCTAGTGTTCGCACATTCTTCTCCCACCTGGCCCTAAGAACAGTCGGGGGGTCCAGTATATCGACAGCCAGAGACTTGTAGAAGCGGTAAGTACCTCCTCATCCAAGGTCGTCAGTAAAAAGTGTACACTTGCGGGCTGAATTACGGGAATTCTAGTAAATTCTTAGTATTGTAATCAATACTGTCAATGGTAAGGTGATAAGTAACATCACCAGTGATGTCACCATTATAATTTGCGATTGGAGCAGTCATATCATGTGAGGTGATTAGCAGTTTATTATAGGGAGAATTATGGTTCTCATGGTGGTGGTTCTGTCGAGTGTGCAAGTTATGGTTTGTGGAGCAAAGCATAACTGGTGAATTTGAGGGGTTCTGAGTTTTCAGTTTGAACCATAGCGCCACTTATTCTTTTTTTCAAGTGAATTTCTTATATTTTTTTCCCATGTGGATGTTTGGGTTTACACTACCTGAACCTCACCTTTAACTGTCTCTTTTCAGTTAATACCATTTTTGTGTTTAAATTACCATTGTGGAGAAGTGTGGCTCACTGGTTAGAGGCGGCAGATCCGTAAGCAGAGAATCGGCCAGGGACCAGGGTTCAATTCCCGACGCGGCAGGGTCGTGGACCAGGGTCAAAACGGACTTGATAATTCTCGCCTCGGTACCTACTCTAACCAGGAACACACTCGGCAACTCTGGGCATTAGCTTGCCTCATCTCCACAACGGCCCCCCACATTCGCTGGGGATGCCTGGTTTCACCTTGGAGATACCCTGGAGGGACCATCTCACAGGGATAGCCAGGACGGGTTCCCCAGCGGTCTACAGCGCCAGGACGCCTCAGGGCAGCAGTGCGCTTTACAAGACACATACATTTACATTAGCAATTGGCAGCAAGGCCATCGAAATTGTGTCTAGCTCCCGCCATGCAAAGCCCTCCCAAATTGTCTGAAATTCTTTATTTCTGAAAATCACAAATGTTTTGAAATTCATGTATTCGAGAAAATAGTACCCATTTCCGAATAGAAAGTGGTGGCTGCGTGCCCGTACACGTATGCACATTTTTCACGATTTCTTATTCATTTTTCCCATGCCTTTATCATTCATCCCCTCCTCCTGTGATTAGATCCAGTCATTGTGTCTTCCATTCTCTCTCTGAATTTGTATTTCCTTACGAATGTGCCAAATTCACAGAGACTTTCCAGTATGTTCGGATAAAGTATCAACACATTCCCTATTTAGTTTTCAAAGGACCCAGAGTCTTACAATTGGCGAACAGAGGTGTAAACAAACGTCTTGCTTTTCTCTAGTGACTCCTTTACACTGCCTGAAATACTTTTTGTGCTTCTGGAGAGCGAAGTAATTGTTCTGTGGCTTGTGGTGCACCTGAGGCTAATGGGATACTTTCCTGGAATCTATCGAAGGAGTGCTGCCTCACTGGCTCTAATAACAATGCTATAAATCTTTGGGTCTAATTTCTAGGTTTTCTGTCGTCCTGCAATTCCACCTAAGCAAGAGCTTCAAAGATAAAACCCATAAATTATAAAGTGGCAGTGGCACCCTTTCAATTTCAAGCAGACAGATTGTGTTTGTTGTACTGTGGGAAAGTACATTCATCATCATTCTCTTCCCTTCTGGGCAGAGGAGCATCATCTCACTTTTGCTCTTATCAGCTTTTTCCAATCCGCCCCCGCTGCCTCTGCACTCTTCTGTTTTTTACTGTACCCCTCTCGCCCCCATTGCCTCTTTGTCTCCACCGTTGCCAGCTCTCGAAACCCCACTATTCTTCCTTTCCTCCTCCTCTACTGCCATGTCTCTCTCTCTCTCTCTCTCTCTCTGTGTCTCTCTGTCTCTCATTCTCCCGCTCCCCCTCTCTCTTTCTCTGTCTCTCTGTCTCTCTCGAATGTTCCCCTTCTTCTTGTCCCATCTTCCACCATGTTCCTTCCTCTTATTTTCCCATTCAATCTGATTGTAATTTTTCTTTCTTCTAACTAGCTGACATTTACCTTTCTTGCCCTCTCTCCCATCCAAGCTTCACCCTGTTCTCCCTCCCTTACCTCAGGCCTCTTTTCAGCAGCCCTTTGTGCCTGTTCAGCAGCTGCTTACCTGCAGGCGGCTGCTTCAAGTGAGATCAGCACCAGGCTGGTGACCAGAACCCCAGCCCCTGCAGTTTTTTGTGCACATTCATGCGCTCAGCACGCGTTTCAGATGATTAACGTTTTTAATATTCTGTTCCTAGGGGAGTTTTGCAGAACTGCTAATGTGACAAAAACATCATGGAAAAATGTAGCAGCTGTTGTGCATAGATTTTGCGAGTTTTCAAAATGTAGCTTTCCTTTCCTAGGAGCACTGTTTCTAATAAAGGTTATGTGGATCAAGCTAGAATATTATGGAAACCTTCAAAGTAAATGACGTGCTACACTTACCTGTACTTATAGATTAATATTGTTGTAAAGTGCTTAATACATTATCATCTAGTAGCTGGTACTAACGTGTATTACTTAATGGTGTTCTACTGAATTATTTACCTCACAATTTTAATTGTGCTACATCGTATTGTTTTTAATAAGTAGGAATATTGAGCAAGAAATAGATAAGGTAGCTACAGTTTAAAGTGTTATGTGCAGCTAGACCTGTGACATGCAGATACATTAACTGTTGGTTCCTGTAAACAGTACAGATAATCAGAACCATGAATAACCGAAAATGGCAAAGTCTGGTAGCTCTGAAATTTGTCCCAGTAAGGTTCTTTGCAGTGTTCTATAACCATCAGTATTTCTGCCTTGTGAATTATTCAAACACTTGCCTTCCTGAGGACAAGGGTTATTTGCTAAGTAATTTAAAAATAACTTATTTCAGCATCACTAAATTCCCTGGGTATTACTCATGCGTGTGGAAAAATTAGTTTTCCCTTGCCCTTTCTCACTTATTGGCTATTGTGTACCTTATGCGAATCTATATTTTAAGTATTGATGCAAATGAAAACATGGGTAAAAAAGTAACAAACTTTGTTGTTTCACTCTTTTTTTTTTAATCTTGTTCAAAGTGTGTTTTTTTATCTTGTTCAAAGTGGTGAGGATTGCCCGCTTAGTTGTCCACTGGGAAAGGAAAAGCAATTCCTCAGCCTCAGTTAATGTCTGCTTTATGTCTGGCTAAGAGCAAGTGATGCCTCCTCCCGCCCCCCACCCCCCATCACTCTCTCGACCAGCATCAATGGCGAAATATCCCGAATATTAGTTTCAGGCAGTGTGGCACGGCTTATGTACTGCAAGCTGTATTTGTGATTAAAAGAATCGTCAAGGGGCTGCTAATCCCCCATTTATTGAAGAGATTACACTTTGTGTGGCTGTAAAATATTTCAGCATATGTGAGGTACAGGTTGTCACTTGATCCCTTGAGGAAGGGAAACTAAGCCCATGGATGCATTACAGCGTATTCTTCTATTTTGAACCTGTCACGAGGCTTATCCCCTGTCTCTTATCTCCGTGAGCGAACGACTTTGACAGAAATAAAACCGAATACAATAAGGTATTTTTGTCAGGCACACAATTTATAGATGAAGGGATGGAAACAATCTTTCAGTGTACTTAGCGATTGGCAAGTGTCCTTTTGATGGCCTCATTTGTATTGAAAATGCAGAGACAGCATTTGTAAGAACTCTGCAACCTGTTTTTATTTATTTAGATTTTGGAGTTAAGGTAAAGTAATGTCCTAATAAATGGTGTACGATGTCGTGTAGTGCGAATGAGGAGTGTACTTTTAAAAATAAATATGTAACTGGGAAATCTTTTTTTAGGTCTCGGCTCGAAGGCTGCGCTTGCGCAGTCTCGATCCGAGATTTAATGACTTGGAGAAGAGGGGCTTGAACCCGCCCCTCTTCTCCCCTGTTCTTCATTGGCTGGCCTCTTGAATGCTGGCCAGCCATTGGAGAAGAGGTCCGTCATTCCGATTAGGCCCCGTCCTTTTCGGATTCGGGGGCGTGTTTTTTTCAAGAAGTCTAATTATCTCCTCCAGCCAATGGCAAGAGGAGAGTAAAGGAAAACACGCCCCCGAATTCGAAACCGCCACTGCGTTTCTCCGAGGCATTTCTGCTCTGCCTCGGAGAAAGGCAGTGGTGTGCTTGCCTTTTGCTCTGCCTTGTTTCCTTTCTACTCTAGTCTTCACCGGTTCTTCTCCCCCCTCAGATCCCTCCTGTCCAGCTTCTCTCCCCTCAGCTGCGCGGGACTGGCACCTCAGTGTACCCCTCTCTCCTTTCCGTTCCTAGGGCTCGGATGCCGCCTGTTCTCCCCCACTACTCTCGGTGTCTTTGGCTTGTGCCCCTCAGGTCTCCCTTCCTTTCAGTCCCTCGGGCTTGGCTCCCCTCGGTTAACTTCTCTCCCCTTGGTTCTCTCAGGGCCGGCCTCTCCCATCAGCTCTCCGCGTGCCCGGCCTATCGCCCCTCTGAGGATCTTCGTGCGCCCGGTGTTTTGCTTTCTGTCCTTTTCCTAAGCCGCCTCCTCCGACCTCCCCGCGTCTTTCTCGGTCGCGCTTTGCCTCGCACTGGCTCCTTCCCTTAAGCTCCTCTCACTCCGGCTCTCTCCCTTAAGCTCCTCTCACTCCGGCTCTCCTCCGCACCCACGGCCTGTTCTCTCAGCCCTTACTGGTCCCCTTCCTCTCCTCAGCTCCCTTCTGCCTATCCCGCCGCCACCATCTTGTCTGCAGCCATGGGCTAGGATAGTGCGCTGCGCACCGAGAGAGGACGGACCGTTGGCAGGCTCAGTCCCTAGCTACCCTCGCACTACAGCCACTGTTTATTAATAATATTTGTTTGCCCTCGGCCGACGCCACAAGGTCTCCTCGACCCAAAGCTACGCCTGCGCACTGGGAGGCGGGTGCCGGGATATTGTCAGCGAACGCCGCCATGACAGGAGGGGAGAGCAGGGGCCTGGGAGTGGGGGAGGAAGGGAGAGAGGGGGTGGGGTGTACAGGGCAAGTCCCAGGCAACAAATGGCAACTCATCATTTGCCAGAGATGTTAACATTAATCGTTTTCCTTTTCTCCCTCTTTAAAAGCAGCCATCAAACCCACGCAAGCACATATATGTCTCCTTGCCGCAACATTTCCCTTTAAGGTGTTGTCCAGTGTATATGTCGATGTATGGGAGCAGATACCCTAGGCCTGACTGGGGAGGAAGGGGGATGGATCAGGGCTTTAGAGAGAATAGAAGGTCCCTGGCATAGTTTAAAAGGTGGCGTGGGAAGGAGGGGGTGCGTCGTTGTGGCAGAAGGGGAGAGGAGAGGCGATTGGGAGGGACATGAGGCGCAGAGCCTGGAAAAGGAGGAGGCATGAGGGAGTCTTGGAGAGGAACATGTCTGCAGATGTATGACGTAATTGAAGCAGCATACTCTCAGAACATATGCGCAGTCCAAGTAAACAATATTAAATGGACCCGGGGGACGGGAGAGCGTGTTGCCTGCCGCCTTCTCCTTAATGTGCGTATAAATAAGCTGCGTGTTGTATAAGAACTGTCTTGGGTCCCAAATTTACTATATATATTACATATTATTCGTCCGCATTTTTCACTGGAAAGGCATTTTTTCTTTTGCCTATAACGGTTTATCTCAGCCCCTCGAACATCCTTTCTAAGCCATGTTATCTGCTCTACTGCAGTAAGGCAAAGGTATAGATGGCATGCAGCTAATGTGCTCCATCGCTTCTCTTTCCTCAAGAGAGATTTACCCCATAAATAAACATATTTAACAAACTAGAGAAAGTGGGTGCTAATTCATTTAGGGTACTCTACCCACCACATCGTTCCAAAGCATCTGCAACATTTTTTGAAAACTGAACCTTAGAAGGGCTGGCTCCCTGACAAACTATCACAGTGGTCATTAGGATTACCTCACCACTGAGCTCATATTCTAGAACACTTTATCATGGCCTTAAAAGTATTGGCAAATACAACAGGTCTCGCCAATGTGAGCCATTACCTTTATCAATGTTTTTAGCTGTGCTGCATAGCAGCATGACCGAAAGTAAAAAATAAATAAACAAAACTATTCACATGGCCAGTGATGGTCGTTCCATAGAATTTTTGTAAAAATTGCCGGCAGGAGGGCAAGAGGCTTTGGATGACTCCCGCCCTGCCCCCCTGCCAGCAGTACAAATAAATAAAAACACCATGACACGGCAAACCACATCATGATGCTTTAACAATTTTTTTTTTCAAACTTTCAGTCTTGCTGCACAGCAGTGAGGTTGCAACCCTGGACAGGAACAGGAGGGGTACACAGAGGAGCAAACAAAACAACGTAGGATGAGAGGGAGGGGACAAGCGGCAACACAGAGCGGAAGGGTGGGAGGAGGAAGCAACACAGGCAAGCAACAACATGGTACACAAGGGTGGGAAAGGGCAAGCAATGCTGGATGGGGCAAGCAACAACACAGGGTGGGAGAGGGCAAGCAAAACAATGCAGGGCATGATGGGACAAGCAATGGGACGGAAGGGAGACGCAACAACACAGGCAAGCAGCAACACGGGATGGGGCAAACAACAATGCAGTTCAGGAGGTGACAAGCAACATGGCAAATAAAATGCATACTGGGGGTCTGTAAACACATTCACTCTTATGGAGTGCTGCAACTGAAAGAAAAAAGTAGCTCAGAAAGTGCGAGCAGTGGAGGGACCCCGAGCAAGGAACCAGTACTTGAGCCAATTTTCTAGGAGAGGGACAAACGCACAAAGAGGAAATGAAGCAGGCATGTGCTGACCAAAGAGAAGGAAGGACATTCATTTTGATGAAGACAACCAATTGTACACAATGGAAGGGCTGTAAGCCCCCATAAGTAAACAAAATGTGTCTTAAGTGCCACCGCATGTGCTGTCTCAGATAAGACCCAAATAGCTCCCTCCATGTCTTTTGATTGGGTCAAGCACTATTTCCACATACAATAATGTGAGGATTTTTATGCAATCTACTGACAATCCTCCCATTATTGGACTGTATGTTTGCAACTCTTGGTGCAGGGAAATGGATTCTCTCCACTAAACCGTCACATGTGCAGCAAGCCTCCATCGCACATACTGCCATAATTAATTGCACCTTCATTCTCTATCTACTACATATACATTGCAATAGATTCTTCAGTTAACCTCACTGCGCCAAAGCCTATGCAAACATCTGAACAAGGATCCATGCTCAAGACCGTTTCCTTGCCTTTACTCTATATACTGAGCTCCATTTTCCAACACCAAATGGTCACCCGGAGACTGAGAGTTCTAGCACCAATGAGATGCCCCTCCTCAATTTTCCAACCCACCTGCTAACTACCTTGGGGAGGTACCTCCCACTCCCCTCAGCCTACCTCGTACTGACTCAGAACAAACCACACACTCAACTAGCCTTCATCTTTGCCAATTCACAACCACCATCTCCACTGTCTGATGTCACTGAGTATCCTCTTTCAAGCGAACAGCTGGACTCTCTGGCTTTCCCTACACCTCCCTCCCCACCCTTCCATAATCACAAGAGAATTATCTCTAGCTATCAAAGTCACGCTTAGAAATCGGTGATCTTCCTGCACCCACAATGTCCCTACACACAGTAAACCCTCCAAAATACCTGATAACTCACAGTTCACACAATTCCAACCACTCTGTCAATCAGTCATACCTCATTCTCACATTTGAGAGACAATCTCCAGCCTATGTTTTCCACAAGCAACCCAGTCTCGTGCCTCTCCCTTTACCACTTCTCACTCACACTGATCCTCGATGAACCACACTCCTACTACTTCCTATTCCCCACATTACCTCTTGATAATCCCAACATTTTGCAGGTCCACACACCGATTACACTCAACCCATGTCACCATCACCAACTTAATCTTTCCTTGACTTTTACACCAACTCAATAGCTGAGACACTACTCTTTCATCAAACCCCCGAGCCTAGTCCAGAATGAAGACCGAGTTAATCAGTCATAAACTGTGAACATCGATAGTGCCTCTGGCAGTGTGTTTTTTCCTCCATAGGGCTTCTCAAATCTGGTCTTTTAGCATTGATAACCCTCACCTTGACTTAACAACGAAGTCGTAAAGTTCATATCAGCATTGGTACAACTCCACAGGTTAGAATGCCCTTAAGCATAAGATTGATCTCCTCAATTCTAAGTTATCCCAGCTAGACACCAAGATGTCCCACTTAAACTGTTTACTACTCTTATAAAATCTCCACCCCACCTAATTAGTGAATTTACCTTGTGCCCCCACCAAGGATCAACTGTTTACCATGTCCAGATCAACTACAAGCCTGTCCCTCGCAAGTAGACATTTGTAATCTGCTGGCAGAGTATATCAGTCATCCCCCCTTCCTCCCAGCGTCCACAAATCTGAACGTATGGTCAAAATTCATCAGAACATGACACCAACCACATTAATGCATTGAACTAAATTTCAGACATCCACAGTGATGTCAGTGGATAATAGGAACGTTATTCATATTTCCACTGAACCCCTAGTCACTCCTTACATCAAAATCGGCACTTCATTTTTATGTATGCTATGTAACTAGATCAGCAGTGAATCACAAACTAAAATTGCAGACACAACCTCCCACTACAGTCTTGAACTACTAATCCTCACACAGATCTGGTTCACCAATGCTTACCACAATATTGTGAACCTTCTGCTCCCGCCTCCTTACTGCATCACTAGATGCAACCAGGATTGGGAGAGGCGTTTGTTATCTACAGGAACCCCTTACATTGCAAAGAGTCACTCAACAGTGAATTTTCCTCTTTTCAGTGCCATACTCTTAAACTCTGGCAACTGCATAATTCCTCTTTAAGACTGAATGCTATCTATCACCCTCCTAGTGATAATCCAACTTTTATTGAGGAATGCAGTGAGCTCATGACAAACCAATCAATTCTAGTTGATGAGGTATTTTTTTAGGCGGCTTTAATCTTTACTGGGGATGACATGAAAGCCAATCTCCTTTCTTTGTTCCTTCCCTGAAATGATACCTGTGCATTGGTAGTACCATCACCCATTTCGCCTTGCTTTTCTCCCATTCCATAACCGGAGGCCAACTAAACAAGCATTTACAATGCAATGGTCTCGGCATTGGTAAAATTAGAGCTATTGGCATTGCTCATGACATTATTTTTGTTTATGTTTTTGTTTTTAAAACATTTAAAGAAACGGCATTGTTATTTACAATGTCAATAGCTTAATCACTCTCAAATGCGAGACCTATTGCATTTGCACCCACACACAGAGCCACCTACACTCACACTGATTAAGCTATTGACATTGTAAATAACAATGCCGTTTCTCTACATGTTTTAAAAACAAAAACATAAACTAAAATAATGTCATGAGCAATGCCATTAGCTCTAACTTTAACAATGCCGAGACCGTTGCATTGTAAATGCTTGTTCTTCATGAGGTGTTTTAGTGGTTTAATATTTTCCGAAGTCCCCAAATCATAAGTATATCTGAAAGGCCTTGGATGATGCCTTTTATATTTATGTTTAAATTTGAAGGTTTTGATTAGAAGGTACATTCCTTTTGCTTCCGCTTTGTAGGGGTTGCATAGCGAAATAGAAACACTCATCAAGTGGGGGAGAGGAGTTGCCCTAACGGCTACGGCGGTCGACCTCGAATCTGGGGAACTGGGTTCGAGTCTTGGCAATGACGCTGAACGTCCTGTGAGTCTGGGCAAATCACTTAATCCCGTGCCAAACAAAAACAAGCATTAAAAATGCAATAGGTCTCGCCTTTGATTAAGTTAAAGCCATTTGCTAATGGTATTGTAAAGCAAAGCAAATGGCTTTAACTCAATGAAAAGCGAGACCTATTGCATTTTAAATGCTTGTTTTTTCTAGGAACCGGGAGATTAAGTGATTTGCCCAGAATCACAGGATGTTGAACCCCCAATGTCAACATACCTGCTGCCGTTGAGAGGGAGGGGGAGCCGACCCCATCGAGGAGACCCTGGCCGTGAGCCAGACAGGGTCACTTTTAATATCCGTTCCGACTAATTTTTCCTGCCAGCCCATTTGGGGCTTGAATCCATCCAGGGCCCCTAAGGCAGGAGTGCACGGCGAAACCCTACGGCTGGACTCCGGTACCTCCAACCACGGCACATCTTGCAAGCTGACCAGAGGATCCAGAATCGCCAGACGCAGGTGAACCGAGATGTCGCCTCCTGCGCCCCAACCCTGAGAGGTGTCACTACAGCCCCCACGAGAGCGAGAACGTGCACCGGACGACCCTTCAGCTGACCCTCCCAGACTGGCAAAGGAAACTGCACCAGGTAAAGCCCGTGGAACCAAGCTGCAGTTCTTCCCTTCATCAGTAGAGGGCCGAGCCGGAGCCGGGAATCATCTGTAAGGTGAGTCTGCGTTCCCTTTTTCAATCGAGACGGCAGCTAGTGGCAGATGCCATAGAGCCAAGAATTCCCCTTTTCAATCACAGGGCAGGAAGCCTTTATTTCACTTTCACTGCAAAACTACCGGTGCCAACAGAGAGATACGGCATTTTTTCCCGCCATTCCTTTAACTTTTACAAACTCTCCTCGACAGAGCTTCGGTTCGCTCCTGACTTAAAACCGAGCGGCAGGGAAGGTGTCACCTCATCCTTCAGAGGTGCTTTTATTGAACAGTAAAAAGTGATCTTGTGTGGGTGCATTTCGGGCTCAGCCATAGAGGGCTTACTCTCGGAGCCAAAATGTCTGCATACACAGAAGCAACGCTGAGATGGTTGCGCTGCCTACTGCTTATATGCGAGGTAAACTGACTACATGCAAGGTAAACTGTCCTCGCGTGTAGCCAGGAAAACTCTCGTACTAACGCCGAAGCAGGAGATAAGTGTGCGGCCGCCATGAATACAAAGCTTGGCATGCCGCACTTTATAAAAGCATAGTAATTTGAAAAGATGAGCATTTTGGCGGCGCACGCGATAATAAAGTTGCGCGGCCGCCGTATGCGCTTAATAAAACATCCACCATCTTAAATTAGGGCAATAGTCATTAAAAATCGCAACTCATTGGCAGAGTGCGAATGTAAATACTGTGAGGGACAATGGCCGATTGGAATAAGCAACTGGGCGGTTTTCTTTCATGAATACAGCGGCCGCTTCACGAAACATACTGCTGTCCCGACGACAAGCGAGTTAACTATAATAAATAACAAGCTCTCGGCATTGCGCAAAGGCAGCCGCTTGTTTATAATTGCATTGCGCTTTCACTTTAAGTGAAAGCGCGATGCAAAAAAGTGCGTAGCAGCAAATTAGGAGACACTGTCTCCCGCCGCCTGTAAAAGATGCAATCCCGGTGGGCGGGGCCCAAAGCGGACAGGGTGGTAACCAGGAGGGACTAAAAAGCCTCCTGGACAATCATAACAACCGGTTTTGCATAATTGGTGACGGAAAAAGACGCGCACCAATGCAAAACTCGGGCGGAGCAGAAAGCGAGCTTCTGGAATCCTATCGATTCCATGAAGCTCTTGCATGGCGAGAGCAGCGCATGCATGCTGCTAACCCCAGGTGAGACCTAAAAAAAAAAAAAATATGAATGTGTCCTCATGTAATGCAACTGGTGCTATGTAAAGCGCTCCTATACCCGATTAGGGTCAAGTTCGCGCTATATTCACCTCTGTAAAAAACAACACAAAAATAAACCATTGTGTAATTATGTACCGTGCACTAATAAAACAGCCATTTTTGGATTGATTTATAAAACAGTGCATAGGCACCATATTATTGGGTTTCTTTGAGAACCATAATCTGCAGCTCATACCTAGTATCGGTAAAATTCCGAAGCAGTGATGTTATCTGTAGTCCAGTATACAGAGAGGTAGGTTTGAATAGAGTAGACCTGGACTGCGGTTCCGCATGAGCTCCAAGATATAGCAAAGGAGGTGGCCCTTCACTCACAGATATTTTTAATAATATGTTCGCGTCTGGTATCTTTCTGGCTCCATGGAAGGATGCGTCAATATTGCAGCTGTTTAAAAAAAAAAAAACAACATGGACAATTCTAACCCCAACAACTATCGCCCGCTTGCCAGGCTGCCACTCCCAGCCAAGACGGTGGAGAAAATTATAAACAAACAGTTAGCTCAGTTCATACAAGAAAATGACTTATTGGATCCCTCCCAATTCGGATTTCGACCTGAACACAGTACAGAAACAGCACTAATCAAGACCACCGAAGAGATCAGGAGTGTGAGGGACAGAGGGGGCTCTGCCGCCCTCATCCTCCTCGATCTGTCAGTGGTTTTTGACACTGTGGATCATAACCTATTGCAACTGCGTCTGGAAACGTTAGGGGTTAAGGGTATGGCCCTGGCCTTGCTATCCTCCTTTGTAAAGGATAGAAGACAAACAGTGACACTGGGCAGTTTAAATCAACACCTTATGTCCTTCCTTGCGGAGTCCCACAAGGGTCATCACTTTGCCCAGCACTTTTTAACATGTATGTATCAGAACTCGCCCCTTTGATCCAAGACTTCGGTTTTAGTCTCACGTCATACGCTGATGACGCCCAGATTGTGGTGGCAGTGTACAAAGATCAAGCCTCCCCATCTTTGCAGTTTCAAAACTGCATGATGTAAATAAACAGGTGGATGGGGAAGCATTGTCTCAAGCTAAACTCTGAGAAAACCGAAGTGGTGATCTTTCGGAATATGCAACTCAGTTGGGATGACCTTTGGTGGCCGGCGGAAATGGGGGAACTGCCAAAACCAGTACATAAGTTGAAAAATCTGGGGGTGCTGATTGATAATAAACTCACCTTATCTCAGCAGACCAATGCTATTGTGGCCATCTCCCATTTCCTGATCAAGAAATTGAAGAAGATTTTACCTTATATTCCCTTCTCCTCCAAAAGAACGGTAGTGACCGCACTCGTGCAGTCTAAGTTAGATTACTGCAACAGACTCTACCTGCATATGCAGAAACAATAACTTAAAAACTTCAGATGATAGAGAATGCGGCCGCAAGACTACTACTGAATGTCCCTAAATATGAGTCAGTAGCTAAGGAAATTCGAAGACTTCACTGGCTCCCGGTAGCGCATCGTATTAAGTTCAAGGTGTTATGCTTAGCTTACAAGGCCCTGAACTACACTGGACCAATGTTTCTCAAAAATCTCTTTTCTGGATATCCCCCGATCAGACAGCTACGCTCTACCAGCGCCAGACTTATGAGGGTTCCAAGGATCCGAACCTCATGCTGGGGAGGCCGAAGCATCTCGTATGGCACAGCAAAACTATGGCATACACTTCCAATCGATATCAGAAATGCTAGCTCACTGACCTCTTTCAGAAAGGGTCTCAAAACATGGTTGTTTCAGAATTCGATCCTTCTCCCCGGGCTTACCTCTGTCCTAACGCCAAGACAGCTCCGGGTATTCGTGCGCTCAATACTTTTATTAAACTAGCAAGTGATGACTGCAGCCCAATTATGTCTATGGCAGTGTACCTGGTAGGAACTTCAGTCCCTTGTAGAAGTCCACGGCCAGATATGAGGGATTGTGTTCCTTTAACACACACAGCACACCAAACACTAACAATTTGTCAGAGTACCGAGGGAACACAAGAGCGGTGGCCTGCATTCCGCTTAAGGGAACTGGCCTTTTGAAATTCAAGTAAACGAAAAGGGGGAAGGGTGAGTAACCATCAAGGGACCCTATGACTGGTGTCCTTTTGGACTGGCAGTCATTTGAGGGCCGCATTTTTCTTCAGTTTGCAGCACAGCAGCAAAACCTACCTGGACTCCTCGCTCCTGGGACTAGGACAGCGCAATATCGACGGGGTGCCTACGCTGCACGTCTCCCCCGCCGCCACACCATTCCATTGGCCGCTGTTGGGGGAGACTACAGCTCCCGTGATCCCTTGGGGGCCAGACAGCTTCCTCATTACAGCGCGCCCGGAGGCGCTTTAAAAGAAACTGCTTCCTTGGCAGAGCGGGGGCCGCATTTTTCTTCAGTTTGCAGCACAGCAGCAAAACCTACCTGGACTCCTCGCTCCTGGGACTAGGACAGCGCAATATCGACGGGGTGCCTACGCTGCACGTCTCCCCCGCCGCCACACCATTCCATTGGCCGCTGTTGGGGGAGACTACAGCTCCCGTGATCCTTGGGGGCCAGACAGCTTCCTCATTCCAGCGTGCCCGGAGGCGCTTTAAAAGAAACTGCTTCCTTCGCGTCGCGGGACGCGCGCGGGCGGCGCCGGGCTGAGCCCGGGCAGAGGGCGGGCCGTCCGTGGCCGGAGGAGGCCGGAGGAGGCTGGGCTGGGCCCCCTCTCTTGCATCTGCAAACATTTGGGACGTTGAGGGTAAGACTATTGCTAGTTATCCTACGTATAGCCGTTGTAAGTTTGTATAAATCCTCGTTCGCTCGTGTAGCCACCCTGAGCGTGCAGACTCTGGCCCCAAATCGATTTTATATTTCCTTTCAGTAGCACCTGCTCTCTGGGTGCCGCGTCGCCCGTCCCTGATTTTGGAAGGCTGTTGGGAGCAGGAGTTGCTCACAGCCCTGGTACATTGAGCTCTGTGGGGCCACCCTGTGGTGTCGGAGGCGGTCAGAGGGAACGGCGCAACAGCAGGGACTCGCTCTCCCAGGAGTCCCTGCCCTGGACGTACACCTGGTCGGCGCTGCCTCGGGGCCACGCCCACAGCCTGTAATACGCAATATTTTAGTGACCTTGATCCCCGCTGTGCGGGAGCCCGAGCAAAGTGTTGTGGCCGTTCGGGGCTGCACGTGGTTGGACTGGGCCACCCCCTTAAAATCGTGACTGTTGCCATCAGGTAGCCCATATTATTAGTTGTCCCTAGCTGTCTTAGGTCATTGCTAGGGGTTTTGTTTCTACATCTGGGCTGGTCTTGGATTAGCGATGTCAACCCGCTCAGGCAAAAGCCTGAGGAGGGGCGGGGGGGAGGGGAGGGGGATGGGGGGGGTATGGTTGGCACCATGGACAAGTTTATTATCCGTGTGGCCAATGTTATTGACAAAGAAATCGCCATGGCTGAGCGGCGGTTATCTCGAGGTCCCTCTGGATATAGGAGGTCTTCGTTGGGCTCGATAGCCTTGGTGCCCTCCCCAGAGCGAACACTGGACCCACCTGTCCCTGCCCCTTCTCCCCTTGACCAACCCCGTGTGGCCGCCCTAAGAGCTAGTATAGACGGGTTGGAAATTTTGACGGCCACGGCACTTCACGCTGAAAACAATGTGGCCTCAGATTTAATGGCTAGCGAGGCAGCCATCTCCTTGTTGCCTCTGGCTAATCCTTCTACTCACCCGATGTCGCCCCCACCATCGGCCCTTGTGGTGTAGGTGGAAATACATCCAGTCCCCACTAAAAGGAAAAGATTGTCCACCCCACGGAAAGGTAGATTGGTTAAAGACCACAAGAGACCTAGGTGGGTTGGCGTCAGGACGGGTGGCTTACATAAGGCAGTGGGGCGGGATCCCAGCCCGCTACAGGGAGAGAAGGGGGAGGGTACATCTGGAGGGCCAGTGGCTAGTGTCTGTAAAGAACAGACTGGTGGCCTTGCAGTGCCTTTACCCCCAGATTCTCTCCTAATTGTAAACATGGAGAAAATGATGCAATCTTTACTCCTCCCGGTGTTAGATTAAATCAGGGGGCTATCAGAGCGGGTGGATAAAATGGAGCAGGCAACTCTAGACAATTTTTTCTCCCTAAAATCATTTATTAAATTGCAATTAAGAATTAGGGAGGATGGGCCGGGGGGGGAACCAACAGCAGGGAGACCCCTATAGTTCAACAAGGCACAGCTACCACAGCAGGCATTATACCAGTTGTACCCGAGGTGACTGACCGTAACTCGCACCCTACCGTTACGGCTGCAGGGATAGCGAGGAAACCTGGGCCGTCAGTAATTAAGCCTGTAGAGAAATTAAAGCCCTCTAAGGCCGCTAATAACATCTCAGATAAAAAGACGGCATGTCCCACAGCTTCTGGCATCCCTGGTAAAGCAAATCCTATCACCCCAGCCGCCATTCCATTAGCCCCTAGTACACCTGAGATTTTAACATCTAAACCAGCTAAACCTGCAAAGGCTCATGTACAGCAGACAGGTGAGGGTCTTAAGGGTGGGAGGGCCCACAATGTTAATCTCCCCCCTGACTGTCAGCCCTTTGTAGCTGTGTTGACTGGGGTGCCTGTGCTTAGCCCGGGTAAGCGTGAGACATTTGCTGAACTGTATAATAAGACCCTATTTTGGCTTAAAGAAAACAGACCCTTGCCCAAATTTTGGGAGGGACGGATCATTCACGTAAGGAGAGTTGGCTGGATTGGCACTAAGCAAAAAACTATAAGTGGGGATTGCATCATAGTAAACTTTGAGGATCCAAGGGTTACTAGCTATGTATGCAGTGGACCTGTGAGGGAGCATAGCCTAATGGGTAGCGGGAGACCAATTGGCATTCGCGACCTTAGTTACTTTAATCCCCCAAATTTGCCAGTGAGGCCAGCCGGAACCCCTATGTGGGAGGACTGGGACGGCAGACAGACTCGTGGAAACCTCTCCCAATCTAGCCTATTCAGTAATATCCCTTGCCAGCCGCATGGTCGCTTTTGGCAAGGTTATTGACATGCAATCTGCCCAATACGGGAGTTGCATAACGCGGCATCTGGGGAGACATCAATTAATAGTCTAACATTTGGAGAGGAGTTGGTGAGGCCTCTCACTAGCACCCTTTTTCCACCAACTATCTCTAGGGGGCACTCACCGGTGGCTTGCCCCGAAGCACTTGCGCCGTCTCTGCTCAGTAGGGAGTCGATTGAGGGGGACATTTTAACCTCGGATGCTGTGGCATTGCCTATCATTGAGGTGGCTACTGCCACCGCTAATGCCCCTCCTGCAAGTGAATTAGCAATGGGGTGGGGAGGGGCTGGCAGTGTGTCCTTGAAGGTAGCTAGCTGGAATATAGCGGGCCTTGCACGGAACATAAGCATACCAGATATCGAATGTATTTATAGAACCGTTTGGGATTTGCTTGTTCCAGGAAACCTGGTGCTTGGAACCCCTACATAAGATGGGTTATACCACCTATTTTGTCCCTGCCATACGACTGAGTGGAGGGAAGGGGCGCCCCTCGGGAGGGTTATTAATCTGGGTAAGCATCTCCCTGCGGTACTCCATTAAATGTACAGCTACCAAGTCACCTGACCTCCAGAGGCTAACAGAGAGAGGGCCATGTGGAGGGAGAGTGCTTGAAATCTTTAATATTTATGTTAGATGCACACGGGGCGGCTCGTCCACTCTGCCCTCAACTGGCATTGACGAGAACTCAGAACTTGTAGCGCTGATTCCCTCGTCATGCTAGCGGGGGACCTTAACTGTACATTTGAACCCCTTGCTGTGGACGATGTGCTAGGCACCAGAGATGATGTAAGGAGAGGTATCCCACTGTTGCAAATCACGCCAATTAGAAGATGGACCCAAAGTGCCATCGATCTAAATGCCCTCTGCCTGGAGCATGGCCTTAGAGCAACTAATGGCAGATCTAATTCAGATCAAATGGGGGCCCATACGTTCAACAGAGTAGGGCATTCCTCACGGATTGACTATATTCTGCTGAACTATCGTTTGTGGGCTCACCTGGTGGATATGGTGGTCCTGCCGTCTATTGACAGTGACCACAACCCTCTGTCTCTGTCTTTGTCCCCTCTGTGGATGGGATGTTCCCTACCCCCAATACCCCATGTGTGGAGAACAACACATGAAGTGTGCCCTCTAATTGTGGTAGGCGCCTGAAATGGAAGAACATTGTTGGTAATGAGGGAAAGATCTTGGAGGTAAAATCCATAATGGCTAATATCGTACCTCGTTTAGATTCCCCCACTATCAGTGCGCAGGAGGTACCCACACTGTTTGCCCAAACCACGAATGCACTAGGCGAACTGTTCTTAGTCCATAATGCGGGAAGAAGGGATAACAAAAGAGGCGCCACGAAGGGCAATGCTGGGTGGTTTTCACCTGCTTGTCGCGATGCCAAAAGGGAATTAATAAAGGCAGTGAAATCCAAGAATGGAGCCCTGATAAGTGTTGCAAGGGGCAACTACAGGAGGGTTATATTTAAGGCAAAGGTAGAATGGGAGAACCAGTTTTGGTACGACTTGAAGGTCGCAAGCCTAAGGAAGGACCGGAAGGGTTTCTGGGACCTATTAAGAGCCAGGGATAAACCCGTGGATACAATGATAACACGTAACATACCGGAGGGTGCGTGGTTTGACCATTTTTCCCAGCTCTATACAATGGTCCCGGGTAAGGGGGCAAGTTTGCCAGAACAGCATCCCTTAGTGTCCTGCGAGTTTAATGATGAGCTCCTGTTCACAGCCAAGGAAGTGGTAGGGGTGATTAAATGTCTTGTCCCCAATAAAGCAGCAGGCCCGGATGGCATACCAGGGGATCTGCTACGCATTAATCCGGAGGAGTGGGGAAAACTTATCGCTGCCCTACTGAATGCTAGTTTTGATGGGGCAACTTTCCCGGTCTCATGGAAGGGTGCTGAGGTCGTCCCAATTTTTAAAAAAGGGAGCCGGAACGACCCAGCCAATTACCGCCCCATAAGCCTTTTAGACTCTTCACAGAAGGTGGCGGGAAAAGTGGTCTTGGGCAGGGTACTGCAGTGGGTTGAGGAAAAGGGTATTCTTTCTGACTTCCAGGCCGGTTTTAGATCGGGTATGGGGACGATAGAGCAATCTTTCCGGCTTATGATGCTGTATTGGAAAGTGGTTGTACTGGGCAAAGGCAGTCTGTATCTCGCTTTCATAGACTTGCGGACTGCCTTTGACCTGGTCCCACGCAGCCAACTCTGGAGTGTGCTCGATGAACAGGGTATTCCACCATATTTACTAAGCATGCTGATAAAACTGCATGCTGAAAATTTTGCACAGATCAGGTGGGGTAATCAGGGGCAAAAACAGCACGAATACCTGTAAATAGAGGGGTACGCCAGGGATGTGTTTTAGCCCCCACTCTGTTTTCATTGTATGTCAATGGAGTGGTGGAGCACCTGCTGCAACATCCTGCAGACGCACCATCCCTGGCTGGCCGAAGAATACCTACCCTCCTATTTGCAGATGATACCCTCCTGATCTCTAAAACCCCGGTAGGCCTGCAGAGTCTGCTAACTAGCTTTAAATCCTTTTGTGATGCAAGGGGGTTAGTTATTTATACAGGGAAAACCAAGTACCTGGTCCTTAACCCACCGAAAAAGATAGCTAAACCACCGACCTTAGATTCTGTTTCCCTCGAGAGGGTTACGGAGTTCGATTACCTCGGTATTCGTCTCTGCGACTCTAGGAGTTGGAAATGTCACCACCAAAAGATGCTGCTGACCCACAAGAGGGTGGTGGGCGCCCTTCTTAAGGAACAACGTGCCTCAACCCTCAAACCCATTGCGCCTATACTAGATATCTACAGGGCAAGGGGTGTTAGTGCAGCACTTTATGGGGCCGAACTTTGGGGGGTACATAATGTGGATCAGTTATCCCGCTCAGAATGTAAATTCCATAAAGATTTAATGGGGCTCCCTCATAGTACCCCAACCCTTCCACTGCTTTTAGATATGGGTACTCGGTTAATTAGTGATCAGGCTAGGCTCCGTCCTCTTCTTTTATGGGCGCGAATCTGGAGAGTTCCAGAAATGTCTAGCTACGCGGATGGCTTAACTGATGTGTTGGGGTTGCCAGGCTGGCCTAAGATCTGTTGGTTGAGGGAAGTCAAGCGTCTTCTCGCCAATCTTGGCCTTGGCGACGCTTGGAATAATAGAACTCGCCCCCCGAAGTCTGTCCTGAAGAAGATATATTGGAGATGGGTAGCTGATGGCAGAAGTAGTAATGCCAATTTGTGCAGGACCACCTTGGATTTCCTTTTGGTAAAGGACGTGTCTTTCTGCGAACCATACTTGGATGTTATTACAAACCGCAGGGACAGGGCTCTATATTTCCAATTCAGGGTAGGTCTACTTCCCGTTGGGGAACTGACCTCTAGGTGGAAGGCTCCGGCCCAAACAATTTCTTCCTGCCCATTCTGTGAAAATAGGACAGAGTCAGTTCCCCATTTGTTGTTCGAATGCCCGGCTTATGTAGACCCCCGCAGTAGATGGTTAAAGCCACTCTGTAGAGAACTTGGAATTAGACATTACAAGGAGGCACTACGTATATTGAAAAATGACCCACGGCCCCTCTTTGCTTGTGGCTTAGCAAAGTTCCTAGGATGGGCTTGGCGTATTAGATCAACTAGGCTTTCGTATCTTGTTTAATCTGTATTTTTAACTGCTTTTATTTAATTTATTGGTGCCACTTGTAGTATGAAATGTATGTTTATTTTCCTATGTATTGGCTCCTTTTATTGTTTTATTGTTCATTAGTCTATGTACTGCTTTTTAAGATATCCATTATATCGAAATAAAGCCAATTGAACCTATATAGAAGGAAAAGTGATGGGCCACTAGGTAGTAGCACAGTTAATGTCAAACTATTTTTTCGCCGTGGTGGCATAAGACACCTTGTGTGGAAGAAGATTGCAACTGAAATAGAGAATGGGGTTGATACTGTCTTCAAGCATCTGTCACAGCATGGCCCCTATTCCTAATCCACAGGCATTTGTTTTGCAAAAATGAATGGTTTCACAAACTCCAGACATTTCCAGGAGACTTCAGAATGTTTGTTTATGGTATAAACACTAAAGAAACTGATTTTTGTATGTTTTTCTGTAGAAGAAAGGTAAGGAGGAGTGCATTGTGTATAACTGCTGTACACTCCCCACCCCCCTAAAAAAAAAAGTTGTGATATTTTTTTTCACTTTGGGTTGGGTAATGTTCTGGAAAGGTTCACTTTTTTCATCCTGGAGATATATCACCCTCTTGACACAAGTATAACTGGTATATTGTACTTGTTAGTTCGTTATGATGCACCTAGCTGGGTTAGCAGTGATCCTAGCCAAACATAGGGTAGTGATAACACCTTCTATGATAAGCTGAGTGAGACTCCCATGAAGAATTATGAATGATAATGTCATTTAGACCTAATTAGTGTGATATTTCAGGAGTCTATATGTTAGTAGCTAAAAGGTTGCCAAAGCCGAAACAAACACGCCTATTGAAAGAGACTCCCAAGAGGTAGAGAATTCTGTCTTGTGATGATCATATGATCTGAGAACAAGATGCCAGTAGTGTTTTGTTAAAATCAGAATATTGATGTACTTTTAAGCCTATGCGAAATCTAATTGACATATCAGTTTTAGGGATCAGCATATGATGCACGAAGACCATTTTCTTTGTGTTGGCTCTACTATATCCATGGATATCAGGTTCTCATTCTCCAGCTGAACGGCCTGGCGCTTGGCTTCAGAAATTCAGTATTTTTTTTTTTTTTTTTTTTATTTTTTTTTTAAAAACCTTTATTTGTGCATATGAAAAGAACAAATACGGGCCTACAACCGTCAGGCCGGCCACGGTACGGTTAAGCACTGGTACAAACATTACATCCCCTGCGCATCCACGGTCAAGATGAGCAACGAGTCATGAGGTATACACTGGGGAGATCCTTGACACCAGGGGAAGGAGAAGTGAAGGTTAATTTTAAGGTTTTCAAAATAATTTTATCAGGGAAAAATCAGTAAAGAATAAGAACCAAGGAGATTCGAGTCCGCAAGATAGCGTCACCACACGGGAGAGCAGCAGCATCATTAAAACGATCATGGAAGGAAAATCTCAGGCAGTGAGGCGATGCAGTTATATAACAGGATAGTCACATGAGTAAATATGCACCCCTCCAGAGCCGCCCTCACTCAATCCACCCCACACCCGGACCCCGAATCGGAACAAGTATAGCGCAGAAACATAAAAGAAAAAGGCCCATAGAACTAAGTAGAAACAGTGAATTACCCCCCCACCCTACACCAATGCGGAGGCTACGGCCTGCCCCCCCCCCAGCATAGTGCCTGTCGCCCAATGAACCCGAAATATAGACAAGAGAGAAAGTAGGAATAGAGTAAAGAAAAATAAGAGAACAGAGAGGTAAGTGGGGAGGAGCCTACGTTACCCCAGAGCGCCCGAAACCATCGGCCAACTATGGCCTCCACACACTGAGAACCCACTACGCCAAAAGCGGTCGTGTGAAGATAACGTGTCACAACAATTTAAATGAAGACGGGCAAACCGCGACGAGTGCGCACAACATATGCAAACAGTTCCAGTCCCAGTCCAGCCCATCCGTGAAACCATGGCGATATAAGTCAGTTCAGCCCTGGCCCGATCGCGGGCTTAAGATTACACCAGCCCCTACATGAAGGCCCCGCACCCCGTGCAGACAAAGACAATATGGCCGCTTGGGAGAAGATGGTGAAGTAGAGTCACAAAATGGCCGCCGACCATCTATTGAGGTCCCCTTGTGCACCACATAAAGTCCAGACCTGGCATGTAAAGTACAGGAGTTCCACAGAAAAGAAGCAGTAGGCCACCATGAACGGTTCCTCGAGGACGTCAGGTGTCGCTCTGCTGGATACTCTTGCGGGCACGGTGAGGCAGGCAACAACGAAGCAGGCAGCAATGAACGGGGAGACAAAGTATCCGCAATTGAGCTGTGGAGCGATTGATCCTGGGTGCCGGTAAAGCCAGATGCAGGCACCAGTGTAGCACGATCATAAACAGCCATTGCGTCCCCGCAAGAGGACAAAAGCACTGGCAGACCCACGCCTTGTTGATGACAAACGGGGTGCTCACGACCCGCAGCCCACAGTATGGAGTCAAACCGCTCACTCAGCGCTTGCAAGCCAAGACACATTTGTAGACGAAAGTCCCGCAGGGCAGCCAGAACGGAGCCGCATGTCAGCGGAGGCTGCGCCCCCACATCGGTAGCAATCCGGGACGGCACTGTGGAGCTGGTGTCTGGTAGAGGGAGGGCGAAGCGGGCAGCGGGCGAGACCGGAGTAGCATCCCCCAGCCGCGAGCAGGCAATCAACGCCATGTTTTCCCGCAGAACGGTACAGTGGCCAGGGGGGGGTCGTAGCAAGGAGGCAATTCCCCTCAGGTCTGCGCCGCAACAGGGAAAAGCCAACAGTCGCTGCCCTTCCCTCGGGTTCTCTTTGCAGCCGACTAGGCAATAGAAGAAGGGGGTCTGCAGCCTCCCACAGCGCGGTCCACAGAACGGGGCAGGAGACCCGCCGCACCGGGGCTTACCCTATAGCTCCAGCCCATCAGGTGCGGGGTGCAGGAGGTGTCCGGGCGTCCCTCCCCCGGCTCATCCGGCGACAGTCCGTGGTGTGAGGTGGGACCGGGACCTCGGGGCTCAGGTTTACGCTAGCGGGTCCGGTAACTGCGGAGCGTCGAGGGGGCCGGCCAAGGCCACAATAGAGCAGGGGTCCAGTGCGGAGAACAAAAGCACCAAGAACTCCGGCGTCCGGACGGGCTAAGACTCCGGGAAAGCGGCGGCGCGGTCAGCGCGTCGTCGCACACGTTGCACCTCGAAAATCGGCGAGGATAGGAATCAGGATGATAGTCCGAGGCCAAGGGCCGACGGAGCCGGGCGCTCAAGCGTCTGCTCCGGTCGCCATCTTGGCTCCTCCTTCAATTCAGTAATTTTTAATTAGATCTTGTCATGTAGTGTTTTTTTTGTATTTTTTTTTTTTTTACAAGAACCATACTGTTATTGGGAAAGTTATGTTCCCCAAGAGTAACCAAATAGGATGGGTGTGGTTCATTCCATTTTTTAATAAAGATTTTATGGTAGATCTATGTTACCTGCTTATGGAGTAGATGTGATAGATCATGCCTGATGTTTCCCTTTGCTTGAACATCTGTATAATGTTGTGCCACTGGGCCAGCATCTATTTCTCAGAAGTCGCTTGAAGAACTGATACCTTAATCTCCTAATGGTAGAAGTGTCAGCCTGGTCCTGTGACTGTAGAACCCCTACCAGACATTTTGTGTGGTCTGTGATTTGTCAGCGTCTATGCTACCCACTATTTGTAGGCAGTCCCTTGATGCAAGGACATACATTGACTAAGACATTTCATCCTCTTCTTTTTCTTAGACCTCTTAAGTATTTCTAGTAGAGTACAAAATTCATTACCAAAAATGGCATAATTGCTCCAAGGTGGTAGGTGTGTTTCTCTAGGTGAAAACACAATCCAAAGTGCTTAATACCATTTAGTTAAATCAAAGTTGTTTGCTTTTCTCGAACATTTGTTGGATTGTTTCGTTATACATTTCTAATAAGCGGGTGATATCCCAGACTTATTTATTTGTGTGATAGTCTGCAGTGTTTTTCATTAATTGGGGCCTTAAGTAGGTAAGTACGTTTATGTTCGAGGCATATGAGCTGTAGATCGGATACTTGTGCATAGATCTGGTGTTGGGCTCGTACGTTTGAACCTTGTTTTTGTCTTGGAAGAAGTATTTTGTAGTCAAGATGTAGGGCACTCCTCCATTGGGCGATAGTGCGCATGGGCATCAACTCCATCTCCAGACTGTGTTTTTCTGCCGTCGGGTTCGGATGTGATTTGCTGAGCTCCGGGTCGGTGTTGGTTTCGAACACCCCTTCGACGCGCAATCCTTCTACACTCGACGGTATTGTCTCGATTGCGTTTCCCTTTCGACTCGTATCTTTAAAAACAAACTCCTCGATCTTCGACGCGGGCCGTTGGGCCTATCCACACCAACCGTGCCTGCAGTCAGTGGTAAGGACTCCTTTCAAAAAATGCCCCGGGTGTGGTGATAAGTTCCCACACACGGACTTGCACGAGGTTTGTAACCTCTGCCTCTCCCCGGAGCACGAAGACAAGAACTGTGAGGCCTGTTCATCTTTCAGGTCGAAGAAAACCATCCGTGATCATCTGGCTCGATGTCACGAAATGTGTCGCGGAAGCGGCTCAATTCCGGACATCTTCGGAGCAGATCCAAATGTCCAGCCGGAGCAACAAGGCGATGAAGAAGACATCTCCGTCTCCGAGGCCGACGACTCCGACGTCAAAGAGGAGACACTCACCCCAGCTCAGCGGTCTGTGAGTACCGAAACCTCTCTCCCAAAAAACAAACCTAAGGCTCCAGTAACATCCTCGCCCTAGGGCTCAGGTCGACACCAGCAACATGGTTCAGACGCCCCGCCCTCTAGCCCGGCTATAAAACCTAAAGATGAGCCTTCCTGTCGAGTCAGAACCATTCCGGTGCCGAAAAGTCACCTTTGGCACCGAAGCACAAGACCAAAGTTGTGCCACGCCCTTCTTCATCGGCACCGAAGACAGCCTTGATGCCGAAGCCCTCAGCGTCGAAACATACCAAGGATCAACATTCGGAAGCGAAAAAATCTTTGGAGCCGAAAGCGGCTTCGGAGACCAAAAAATCATCAGAGCTGAAAAAAGTCTTGGACTCACAAACTCCTATAACAAAACCTAAGGAGACCAAAACCCCACAGAAAGCCTCAGAAACTCTGTCCAAAGAACATTCCGGTTCAAAATCTTCGGCACTGAAAAAAGACACCTTACCCACACAACAGGTACCTGATTTTTCGGGTCCAAGACAAAAGACTCTTTTTATTGACCCAGAGACTGGCAAATTCATCGCCAAGCCTCCAAAAAAGAGGAAACTGGACACTTCAGAGGAGTCTGAAATACCCTTGAAGCGAAAGGAGATGAGTACTAACACCTCCCCACCTCTTTCTCCTCCAGTCGATGCAAATCTTTTGATTTCCCCACCTCACACCCCACAACATACTTTTTAACCTCAAACATCGTATACTGAGGATGATCATACTGACAGGGGTGGGAATATAGATCCACAGGGGAATGATGATGCACATACCATTCCACATGGCGTAGACCCTTGGGATGACTACAGCACGGACCCCGACCCTGACCCGGACCTCTATCCATCTAGGCCATCACCACCAGATGACTATAATGGGTTCGCCCAATTAATAAATAGGGCTGCCCAATACCATGGGGTACAATTACATTCTGATCCCTTAGAGAAAGACTTTTTACTCGAAACCTTTGCACCCTTGCAAATGTCCACACACACCCTTCCAAGGTTAAAAGGCATGCTCAAACATGCCCCAGAAGTTTTTAAAGACCCTGTCAGAGCCAGGATTCTCAACACCAAGATAGATAAGAAATATAAGGCAGCTCCCAATGACCCATTTTACATTAAAGGTCAAATCCCTTTGGATTCTCTTGTGGTGTCTAATGCACACAAAAGGGCAAACTCACAGGGTACAGGCGACACCCCCCCTCCTGATAAGGAGTCAAAATTAATAGACGCATCTGGTAAACGGGTTGCATCACAGGCTGCAAATCATTGGCGGATAACAAATGCCCAAGCTTTATTGACCAGATACGACAGGGCCCACTGTGACGAGCTTGAAAAGCTCATGCAACACCTTCCTGACCAGTACAAACAAAAGGGCAACAACCTTATCCAAGAGGGGAAATAAACAAACACCTCAATTAAATGTGCGCTCGACGCGGCGGATACCGCATCCCGTGCCATTAACACTAGCGTTTTGTTGCACAGGCACGCTTGGCTCTGGGTCTCCGGATTCAAACAGGAGGTGCAATCTGCTGTCCTAAATCAGCCCTTTGATCAAGAGCATCTTTTCGGACCTTCAGTTGACACATCTTTAGAAAAGATGACAAAAGATGCAGTAACTGCAAAGTCAATGGGAGCCTTACAATTCCCTTCCCCTAGAGGCTCTTTTTGCCGCTCCTTTTACAAAGCTGGCTCCAAAACCATTGGCTCAGAACATCCCTCTTCCTCCTACAAGAGCCCCACTCAAATGCCCTCCAAAGGATACTTTCGTGGAGGTTACAGAGGCAACATTGGTAAAGGAAGAGGTCGCGGTAACAATAACTGCACCTCCCCTGCCACCAAACAGTGACTTCCCTGCACTTCCTCCCGATCATTCCACTCCTGTTGGGGGACATCTTTCACAGTTCCTACCTGTCTGGAATTCAAACACAACAGACAGGTGGGTAAGACAAATTATCCAGTATGGTTACTGCCTGGAACTCCCCTCTACTCCCCCAAACATTCCTCCCAGCCAACGTCCAATGTCCTCGGAACATCTAACACTTCTCAAACAAGAGGTTCTCTCACTATTATAAATACATGCAATAGAACCAGTCCCCTTGCCTCACCAAGGTACGGGTTTACTCACTCGATTTCCTAATTCGAAAAAAGGACAGATCTCTCGGGCCCATATTGGACCTCAGACCGCTAAACCTCTACATTTAGTCTGATCACTTCCACATGGTCACTCTCCAACAGGTGCTCCCACTACTTCAACAAGGCGACTTTCTCTCCACTCTCAATTTAAAGGACGCCTACTTTCATATTCCCATTCACCCAGCTCACAGACAATATCTCAGGTTCGTGGTAGATGGTCAACACTACCAATTCAAAGTCCTTCCATTCGGGGTGACTACAGCACCCAGAGTCTTCACCAAATGCCTTGCAGTAGTTGCAGCCCACTTAAGAAGACAGCACATTCATGTCTTCCCTTATCTGGACGACTGGCTCATACAAGTCAAGTCACACAGCAGCTGTGTGCAACACACACACAAAACAATCCAACTGCTTCACACCTTGGGAATCATGGTAAACCTTACCAAATCCCATCTCCAACCTTCCAAAATTCTACAGTATCTATGGGCTACAATAGACACTTCAAAAGCTCTAGCATACCCCAACCCAGACAGGATAAGCACCATACAAGCTCTAACAGCAAAATCTCAACCTAAACACTCACTACCAGCGCGAGTGTTCATGCAGTTATTCGGGATGATGGCCTCTTGCATTCTCATCGTCCCTTATGCAAGACTCCAATTGCGTCCTTTACAGGAGTGTTTGGCACGTCAGTGGAACCAGGCTCACTGACAGCTAACAGATCTGGTGTTGGTAGACGACCGCACCCGTCACTCTCTGCAGTGGTGGAACACACCAAACCTTTCCAAAGGGCAGCCGTTCCTCGAGCCGGTTCTACAAATAGTGCTAACAGACGCATCGCTCACCAGCTGGGGAGGTCATCTTCAAACCCATACTACTCAGGGCATATAGACCCCTCAACAAAAACAATTCCACATAAATTACCTGGAATTTTTGGCAATCTTTCTAGCGTTAAAATCTTTTCAACTCCACCTCTTAAACAAAGCTGTCCTAGTCCGTACAGACAACATGACTGCAATGACACACTCTCTCCAGCTTTCACATCTAGCTCGAAGCATATGGAGATGGGCCATTCCTCAAAACATATATCTCCTTGCAGAACACCTCCCAGGAGGACACAATCAAATTGCAGATCTACTCAGTCGCCAAAAACAGCAGATCCACAAATGGGAACTTCATCCTTAAGTTCTGCTTCCATTCTTTCAAATGTGGGATCACCCAGAAATAGACCTGTTCGCCACACAGCAAAACTCAAAATGCCCAAGCTTCGCATCCAGGTGTCCACACCCATTGTCAAAGACAATGCGCTATGGATGAACTGGTCAGGCAAATTTGCTTACGCTTTTCTTCCTATTTCACTTATTCCGCTAGTGGTTCAGAAACTCAAACAGCGTTCCCTCACAATGATCCTAATTGCTCCAACATGGGCCCGACAACCATGGTTCACAACCCTCTTGGAACTATCAGTAGTTTCTCATCAAAAACTACGCCTCTCACCCAAGCTTCTCACTCAGAACCATGGCGAGATAAGGCATCAAGATCCCAATCAACTCAATCTTGCGATATGGCACCTGAAGTCTTAAAGTTTGGCTACCTTAATCTCCCGTCAGACTGCTTGAACATCACTAAAGAGGCTAGACGTCCTACCACTAGAGCTTGCTATGCCGCAAAGTGGAAAAGATTTGTAATTAACTGTACAAATAACAAAATCAACCCACTAGATGCTGCCATTCAGAACATCATCTGTTACCTTTTGCATCTACAACAATGTAACCTAGCGTATACATCCATTAGACTACATGTTGCAGCAATAGCAGCCTGTCTCCAAAACAGACAACATTAGTCTTTGTTTAGGGTACCAGCTATCAAGGAAGGACTTAAAAGAATAATTCCACCTGGGGTTCCACCCTCTCCAGTATGGAACCTAAATGTGGTACTTACCAGGCTCATGAGTCCCCCATTTGAACGAATGCATAAATGAGAATTACAATTTCTCACCTGGAAAGTAGCATTCCTGGTTGCCATCACCTTTCTCAGAAGAGTCCGTGAACTCAAGGCATTAACCATACAAGAACCATTTCTCCAAATCCATCATAACAAAGTGGTTCTTAGGACTAACCCAACATTTCTACCTAAAGTCGTCTCTGCTTTCCACCTTAACCAGTCTGTAGAACTCCCAGAACTCCCAGTGTTTTTCCCTCTACCAGACTCAGTAGCAGAACGGGCTCTTCACACGCTGGACGTAAAACAACGATACTTTGCTGCATTGAAAGAACAAAATCCTTTAGAAAGACTAACCAACTTTTTGTGGCATTCTCCTCACCTCATAAAGGCAATCCTATCTCTAAAAAGGGATTGCAAGGTGGATTGTTAAATGCATCCAAATATGCTATGCTAAAGCCAAACGCACCTTAACCATTCCCCCTAGAGCACACTCCACACGTAAACTAGGGGCATCCATGGCATTCTTAGGGAACATTCCCCTGGATGACATCTGCAAAGCAGCAACTTGGTCTACGCCACACACGTTCACAAAACACTATTATGTAGACGTGTAGGCAAAATAACAAGCTAATGTGGGCCAGGCTGTATTAAGAACACTTTTTCAAACCACTGCAACAGATACAGGTAGCCACCGCTAAGGGGGTAACTGCTGTGTAGTCTATGCACAACTATACGATCTACAGCTCATATGCCTCGAACGGAAAATGCTACTTACCAGTATGCATCTGTTCTTGGCATGTAGAGCTGTAGATTCGTATACGCCCACCAGCCTCCCCGGATACCTCTATCTGTTCCAGTACTATCTTACTTAGATACATTACACATGGACATCCTTTTCTATTTCTTACTAACTCCACCATGGCAAATCAATCTTGAGATGGAGTCAATGTCCATGCGCACTATCATCCTAAGGAGGAGTCACCTACCTCCTGACTACAAAAGACTTCTTCCAAGACAAAAACAAAGTGCAAACATCTGAGCCCAATACCAGATGGCGATCTATGCACACTTATACGAATCGACAGCTCTACATGCCAAGAACAGATGCATACTAGTAAGTAGCATTTTCCATATTTAGACAGTTGTCCATAAAACATTTTCAAACACAGATGACAATTAAGATCATAAAAATGTCCCATCCCAACTACCCAACACCCCCGACCCATTACAGTTCATCGTTAAAACTCTGTTTAACAGACCGTAAAAAACGAGCAGGCCCAGCAGCCACATCTAGAGAACGCATTTCTGTCAACAGATCCATAGCTTTCATCCTATGGACGACACCATATTTAAAAAACCGAGGTCTTAAAAACTTAATTCGAATGACAAGATAAAAGAGGGCCTTTAATTTGTTCACGTTTTCAGGTGACCACCCCATTTGGGGGGGAAATGAAATCAGGCTGTTACTGCACCATTGCACCTGGATAGTTCCTCATAGGCAAAACTCTTCTTCATATTATGTAAACAATGACCATGTTCTCTTATAGAATTATTTTAATAATCATATATAACTAATGTACTGCCTAGAAATCAATGATTTTCAGTCAATGAAAAAGAAATGCAATAACAATTAATAGAAATTATGCTTAGGTGAAAGAGAAAGTCAGTTAATTCAGCCAAATGCAAGCCTGCTCTGAGTGTATATATTAATAAGCAATGGTGACTCATGGAATCAAACGTGAATTTATAGTGTAGTCAGCACAGTGACCAGTAAGGTAGTGAGTATAAAAATATATGTAGTGTAGACTAAGACCAGCCAAATGGATTCTAAATGAATGTCAATACTTGTGTTGCATAGTCAGTTATGACTAGTATATGTTGATAATCTCTATGGGACCAATTTTTATAAACCGAATAGAAATGGCTGCGAAATGCTCTTGCCATATAGTCCTTATTCTTTAGCTGGCTATCGGGTATCCGTAATTGATGGTGAATCAAACATTGATTGTCAAATGTTTTATTTTATTTTTATCTACTCTGGTCAGTCTCGGTGATGTGGCCATGAGGCCACTGTTATACGATATGTGAAAACTTCTTTGCTACTAGCAGTTGTTTCTGGGCAGGTTGATCAACACTTGGGATAATCCGGGATACTAGCCCTTTCTTTTTCTGACAGCAGGAAACTACTGGAGGCAATTCTGAGCCATTCCCTTTTCTGGCATGAATAATTGCGTAGCTCAAGTTAGAATCCTGGTCGTCTTCTTTGATGGACAATCTGGACTTAAGATCCAGTACAGCTAGGAAGTTGGTTTAGCCTTTTTCTGCTACCTTTTCCCTTCTCGCTCTACATTTTATTCCTGATAGAGACTTCAAGTCGCAGTTTTCTCAACTTTTGAATTTTCCCCAGACTGGATTTGGAATCTTTTCCATAGTACCTGTGGGTGCCGGAAGGTGGCGCACTGTGGTTCTGCACTGATGCTGTTCTGCGGAAATGACATGCAGGCCTATATAGGTTCCACTCATGTGTGCTTATGTCTGCTCCTTTCTTTCTGCACCACCAGACGCGGACCTGGAGCTTCTCTGGTCTCTGAGACCCATTTGCAATTTTTCTTCGCAAATGTATCCCATGCATAAGGGTTGTCCTCCCTTAAGACAACAAGTTTTGAACCCTGTTATCTGAAAGAAACACGTTAGTTAGATTCCTCACCTTAGAATATCCCCAGGCGTCAGACTGGATCCGGAAGATTTTTCGTCAGCAATACCCCTTGCGCGTCGCTAGGCGTCGTCTGCGGCTCCGCGTCCGTCGTCGGCGTCGTGCGCCGGAATGACGTCGTCGGAGTACTTAGACGCCGCCCTCGCACGCTGACGTCAGTTCTTCTTTTTTCCGCGCCAGTAAGCGCAGATCCGGGAGAGCTACCCCTTTTAGTCTTTTTTGACTAAGTTTTTTTGATCCTTTTTGATCTTGTCTCGACTCCGGTGCCGGTAGGATGCCTGGTTTTAAAGCCTGTGCTGACTGCAACCGCTTGATGTCGGTTACAGATCATCACCGCCGGTGCCTTTACTGTTTGGGCCTCGACCACGACGCGGAGTCGTGTTCGGACTGCAAGGCCCTGACCTCGAAGGCTAGACGGGAGCGGTCCCGTAAGCTTCTCGAGCTTCGCCACCGACGTCATCATCGATCGTCTGGCTCCAAGTCTTCGGGTAAGTCGAAGCACTCCAAGAAGTCCAAGAGGCGACACCGCTCTTCGGACTCCCCTCGCCGGTCGCGCGACTCAGCCGAGGGTCAGGGTGGTTCCACCCCCGCGGCTCCTGCGGAGCCGCAGGCGCCGCGTAAGTCCCCATTCCCGCCTGTCCCTGGGACTGACGCGACGCCGGCGGAAGTCAGTGCCTTCCTCTCGGCCATGAGGAACCTGGCTCTGCCGTCGACGCCCGCTGGCGCGCCTTCGGGCCCCGCGGACCCGACTGGGCAACCTTGCATGCCGGCGGCTCCGGCGCAGTCGTCGGCTCCGGCCTCGACGCCGCAAGTGCCCGAGGGAACCGTCCCCGCCGACGCCGGTCGACCTCGTCACGCCTCCTCCGCCGGCGTCGACACCGGATCCACCTCCGACGCCGGCTCCGCTCGGCGTAGTGCCCCAGTTCAGCCCCGCTCCGGACCCGGCGCCGTTACGGCGTCGATGGACGCCACGGACGGCGCCGTTGGAGACACATTATGTCTATCGTCCGGCTCCGATCCTTCCTCCTGTTTACCAGGAATCGGATGATGGGGGCGAATGGGAGGAGTCCGAGGACCCTATGGCCGTTCAGGCTCAGCTGTCACAGGACTGGGCAGATGAACTGGGGGAGGCCAGTGGTCTGGATACCTCACCAGACACTGGATTCATCTCTCCTCCGACTGTGGCTTCGGAGGAGGGTGCTGCTTTCTCTGTGGTGCTGCGCAAGGCGGCCGCAGCCCTTGGGCTCGAGCTGCCTGCCGTGGCTGTGAGAACTAACGTTCTCACTGAGGTGCTTCAGTCTGCAGCAAGCTCCACTGAGCCTCTGCTGCAATTCAATGAGGCCCTCATTGACGTTCTGCAGGGCACCTGGTCCAAGCCCTCCACAGTTCCTCCTGTGGACAGGAACGTCGCCAGGCGCCACCGCCCTGCTCCGGGCGACCCCAGTTTTCTGTCCCAACACCCTACCCCCGAGAGCCTGGTTATCCAGGCTTCTACCTCCCAATCCTCCTTCCCGACCGCTCCGCCGGACCAGGATTCCAAGAGACTGGAACAGTTTGGCAAAAAGCTGTTCTCCTCCCTTAGTTTGGGCCTGCGGTCCTTGAACACCGCCTGTCTTTTGGACCGTTATTCCCACTCTCTGTGGGATACGGTGGAGGACGTGCTGCCCCTGTGTCCGGAGGAGGTCCAGACACGACTTACCCAGGCTCTGGCCGATGGGAGGGATGCAGCGCGACATGCTATTAGATGTGGGCTTGACACTACGGACTCGCTGGGTAGGGCGATTTCTACCACGGTGGCGCTTAGACGTCACGCCTGGCTGCGGTCCACCTCCTTTTCGGGAGATGTCCAGAGCACTCTCATGGACATGCCCTTTGATGGCACTCGCCTTTTTGGTGAGAAAGCGGACAGTGCGCTGAATCGCTTTAAGGACTCCCGGGCTACAGCCAAGTCCTTGGGCCTCTCTGCCCCGCGGTCGCAAACTTCCGCCTTTCGCCCCTTTCGTGGCCAAGGAAGGGGTGCCTCCTCACGTCCGCCTAGCCACCAGCCGCAGAACCAACCTGCGCGCGGTCGCGGACGTGGTTTCCGCCGAGGCGGTTCTGGGGGACGACGCGGTCAGCCCACATCCACCCCGGCAGCATCCGCCTCAAAGCCTTCCTAGTCCGAGCTTTCAGGCCCATTCCACGCCAGTGGGCGGCAGAGTTCGCCATCACCTGCTCCACTGGCGGTCCATCACATCGGACAGGTGGGTGCTGCAAATCGTCCGAAGGGGCTACTCCCTCCCCTTCGAGACGACCCCTCCAGCCATGCCACCGCAGCACCACCGTATCTCGGGGGATCATTTGAATCTTCTCCACGAGGAAGTTTCGGCCCTCTTGGCCAAGGGGGCCGTTGAGCGCGTTCCGAGCCCAGAAGTAGGTCATGGTTGTTATTCCCACTACTTTCTGGTTCCCAAGAAGGGCAAAGGGGGCCTACGCCCTATCTTGGACCTCCGGAACGTCAATGCCTTCCTCCGGAAGGAAAGGTTCAAGATGTTGACTTTGGCTCAGGTTCTAGCTGCCCTAGACCCGGGAGACTGGATGGTAGCGTTGGACTTGCAGGACGCATATTTCCACATCCCCGTCCTGCCGGCCCACCGGCGTTACCTGCGGTTCACGGTGGGTCAAGAGCACTTTCAGTTTACCGTGCTCCCCTTCGGCCTTACCAGTGCCCCTCGGGTGTTCACGAAAGTGATGGCGGTGGTCGCAGCTCATCTGCGCAGATCAGGGGTTCCAGTCTTCCCCTATCTCGACGACTGGTTGTTGAAGGCGGGGTCGCCCCAGGCAGTCGTCTCCCACCTCCAGACTACGGCGGATCTCCTGCATTTGCTGGGGTTTTCCATCAACGTGCCGAAGTCACACCTGAGTCCCTCTCAAAAGCTCCTCTTCATCGGAGCGGTTCTCGATTCGGCGCAGTTCCGGGTCTATCCGCCGGAACAGCGGGTCCGGGATATTCAGGCCCTGATTCCCATCTTTCGGCCTCTATCCTGGGTTTCGGTCAGGCTAGTGTTGCGGCTTCTGGGGCTGATGGCCTCCTGCATCCTACTAGTGCATCACGCCAGGCGGCGCATGCGGGCTCTGCAGTGGGACCTGAAGTTTCAGTGGGCCCAGCATCACGGCAACCTGTCTGACCATGTCTTGATCTCGGAGGGCACTGCACAGCAGTTGCAGTGGTGGCTCACGGACCGCGATTGGGTCACGGGCAAGAGCCTCTCCCTTCCCCCACCGGAGCATGTCGTAGTGACGGATGCGTCCCTCCTGGGATGGGGTGGCCATATGGGAGAGGCAGAGATCAGAGGCCTCTGGTCTCCGGCGGAGTCTCGCCTCCACATCAACTTGTTGGAGTTGAGAGCGATCCGACTTGCACTGAAAGCCTTCCTTCCCTCTGTCAGGGGAAGTGTCGTGCAGGTGTTCACGGACAACACCACCGCCATGTGGTATTGCAACAAACAGGGCGGGGTGGGGTCGTGGACCCTTTGTCAGGAGGCTCTGCGCCTCTGGACGTGGCTGGAACACCAGGGCGTCACCCTAGTGGTTCAACATTTGGCGGGCTCTCTGAACGCCAGAGCAGACGAACTCAGCCGCCGGTGCATGATGGATCACGAATGGCGTCTGAACTCCGAAGTGGCGCAAGGTCTCTTTCAGCAGTGGGGAGAGCCTTGGTTAGATCTATTCGCCACCGAAGAGAACGCGCAATGTCAGCAGTTCTGCGCGTTGGAATTTCCAAGGCGGCACTCGCTCGGCGACGCTTTTCGTCACGAGTGGAGTTGCGGTCAGTCAGTCAGTCAGTCAATACTTTATTTCGGCTGAGAATAGCCATAAAAGTCAACACATAAAACACAATACATAAGTCCATGATTCATAAAACACAATACATAAGTCCATGATAAACAAATTACATACAATTTATAAAGGTAGATATTTATCCATGATTAAGCAATACCAAATAAAATATAAATAACACATTAAATTAGCTAAAAGCCAGAATTCTTATAATAAGTAATATTAAAAGTGAGGTAGACTTGAGGATAATCTGGTAGCTAGAGTAGTCCATAGTTCCTCTTTCTGCGATTATAATTTATGACCGCAACGTTTCCTAATAAGGTACACATTGAATAAATATCTACTTATGCCATATACCATTACTTGGGAGGAGTTAAATTTTAATATGCGCTCAGCTACTTTGTATGACTCAACCCCCATATTCCTACAAAGGGGTTTGATCCAAGAGGTCCTTGGTTTCTTGTAAGCCGGACAGAAAAAAAGAATGTGGGGAATATCTTCCCTAGCCCCAAGGGGACACATAGTACACGAATCCGTTCCATTTTCCCCAGCCCACCTACATGTGTAGGAGTTTAACAATAAAACCCCATACCTAAATTGTAGATAGAGAGATTTAGCCAAGGGAGGAGCAATCTCATCCATAAATTCCTCGAAATTAGGTGAATCTTTTGCGTTTAAAAAATTCTGGGTCAATGTACCAATACGAGAGCCCAGAGTTAGTTCACCATTAACATGGGACCAAAAGGTATCCTTGAGGAGTTTTTTGGAAAACTGAGTCAAATTATGGGGCTCCTCCCAAAAATTAAGAAGCCCTAATCTCTTAAACGATGTGCAAATATATTTCAGCCATGGGGTTTTCAAATACACGTCCAATTTAATTAGTTCAATCAACCCATCCTTATAGTCTATCAGCTCAGGGGTTGACCATATCCTAATCCAGTACAATAATGGTCTTAATGAAGCTAAGTGCTCTGTTCTTTTGAGATTGATGTCTAAAAACAGGGGGACAACTGGAGTACGAGTCGGTATTTTAAGTAGACTACGCACAAATGTATTTTCTATCAACGCAAATTTGGTAGAATTACTGTATCCCCATATCTCGGCACCATAAAGGGCTGCTGATTGAGCCTTGGCTTTAAAAACCTCCAGTGCTGGTGTAATGGCTTTGGACCTACTTGCTCCGTGCACCTTTAGGATAGGGAAAGAGTTCTGTTTAAGGGACAGTAAGCTTTTATTTTGCTGGCCTTGCCAGGTCAACTTGTTATCTAATATCAAACCCAAGTAGTTAAAGCTTTCTACCTTTTCCAATATGCGGTTCTCTAAGAGCAAGTTTTTCCTAAACGTTTTGGTTGGGTTTATGGCCATGTATTTTGTTTTCATTGGGTTAATTTCTAGCCCCTTTTCCACGCAATAATTATGGAAAGTATTAACCAAATTTTGCAAACCTCTCGGGGTCTGAGAGATAAGGATAGTATCGTCGGCAAAAAGTAAGGAGGTAATTAATTCACCAACTAATTTTGGGGAGTCGTGGGCACAGTTCCTCAGGTATGTTGGAATATCATTAACGTACAATGAGAACAGTGTGGGTGCTAATACGCATCCTTGACGCACCCCTCTATCTACAGGAATCGCTTTAGATAGTTCTCCAGCTTTTCCCCATCTGATTTTTGCATAGTTCCCTGTATGAAGTTTAATGAGTTCATTAAGTAGCTCGCCAGGGATGTCTAGCTTCTTTAGTGTAGACCACAGCAACTTCCGGGGAACGAGATCAAAAGCAGCCCTTAAATCTATAAATGCAACGTAAAGACTACCCTGTCTGATCTTTATGTATTTCCAACAAATACACATAAATCTAAACACCTGGTCGACTGTACTTATTTTAGATCTGAAGCCGGCTTGGTATTTGGACAATAGTTTTGTCTCCTCAATCCATATTAAAATCCTATTTAAAATATGTCTGGCAAAGATTTTTTGTAAAACATCGATTAAACTAATGGGGCGGTAGTTGCTAGGATCATGGCGATCACCTTTTTTAAAAATTGTTATAATTTCTGCCCCTTTCCATGATTCTGGAATTGGTGTACCGGCCACAATTGAGTTACTTAAAAAGTTAATGTACGGCCCCCACACTTTGACATCGTGTTTCAACAAGTCACCAGGAATTTTGTCAGGGCCAGGGGCCTTACCTATTTTTACAGCTAATAATGCCTGAACTGTTTCTTCTAAAGTAAAATGTAATGGTACAGTACTACTAACTGGATTAGCGTCTACATTAACTAGGGACAAATCATCCTTACTAATCGTATAAAGTTTAGAAAAGTGATCACACCAGGTCAGTTCATCCAGAAAAATATCCTTGGGTGATCTACCCTTTTTATTTCCCTTAGTAATTAGATTCCAGAACGTACTTTGGTCATGTAACTTAGCTGCACTCAGTAAGTCATCCCAAAGATTAGCATCCCATACTTTTTTAGCTTGATTCAGGGTGTTTTTGTAAATCAGTCTTGCATTTTTTATGTCACATTGGCTCCCATTTTTTACTGCGCGAATCAATTGTGATTTAGCAACCCTACAATCTTGGTTATACCATTGGTTTCCTAGTTCGACCTGATCCATAGTTTTATTCCCTTCTTTTTTATAAACCTTACTCAGAAGGAGAGATAATGCGTCGACCAACTTCAAATGTAAATCAAGAACTCCCCGGGTGCCTAAAGATGGTATTTGGGGAGACCCTATGATTTCACTGAATTTATTATAAATGTTGGCCAGCGCTTCTTTTTTACCCGCAATGTAAGACCATTTTATGGCACGTCTATTATTAGAAATCTGTGTGTCTCCAATCGGGGAATTCAATGGGCCTTCTACAGGTAATCTTAGAAGGAAAAGAGCAGGGTCTAACCATAATTGGAGGGGGAAGTGATCACTCTCCATTCTGGGGACAACCTTAAAATCAATTAATGATCTCCATAAATTTCGAGAGGCCATTACGAAATCAATATGTGACCTGATACTTCCCTTGAAATAAGTGGGAGCTGATGGAGTATCTGAAGGGAAGCGACCATTACATGATCTTAGATCATGTGACACAGTCATCTGTAGGATCTGTGTGGCGGCTGTTGTACTTTTAGCATAACTTATGGCCTCCAGGGGCATGATACCACTAGCAGTATCTTGTTCATCAAATAGACCATCAAGAACCTGGATAGGTTCGTATTTACAGTTAAAATCTCCGCAGATTAAAAAACGAGCATTATCTCCCAATCCATCTAGGGTGGAATCCAGGATTTCTATCACCTTGGATTCTCTATTTGATGGATATGGTCTATTATATAAGTTTAGTAAGTAAATAACAGTTTTGTTACTGGTCACAATTTTTAGTCCTAACAAGTCCGGGCAAGGAGTAGACAGCTGACTAACCTCTATTTCTAGGGAAACTTTAACCCAGATAACCAACCCCCCTGATGCCCTTCCCCTATTGGATGGCATCGCTTTAGAGCCAAAGGTTTTATATCCTACTCTATGAGGGGGTTCTACCATCCAGGTTTCCTGAAGGGCAATTATATCATGTTTTTCAAAAAAAGAACATACTGCCACATCCATCAGGTTCCTAGAGAGGCCAGCAATGTTCCAAGACAATAGGCTGACATTAAAATTCTCAGTTATCTTTGGAGAAAATTCCCTTAATCCAATGCCATCACTAGTATTATTAGACACTGGTAAGTTATCTAGTACCATTGTATATTCATCAATGACAATTTTATTGCCTAATGTCTTTGCCTGTGCTGTGATTATCTTTGGAACAGTATCAAGCCCAGCTTCTACTTGCACTCCCCGCTTACTTCCAGAGGACCCATCTGTCTGTGACTGCTCATCCAGTAGGTTGGAAGGAAACCCCAGTGCCACCGTATTTTTAAAACCAGGGATTCCACTACCGTTAAAAGTCTCTAAAGGGTGAGTAACCAGCAATGAGACTAAGCTCTTATTTTTGTCAGCCTCTGGGAGTCAATCATTTTCATCTAGGTCCCTCAACACTGCATATCTATTTGCCATAGGGATTTCAAATTGTAATGAATTATTATTAATACAAATAGGACTACCCTCGATTGTTTTTTGAAATGGTCTGTCTGGGTGTCTGTAAAAAAAGCCCAAAGGGTGTACACGTACAGCATTTCCTCCTGATGCAAGGGAAGCTGCCCTTAGGAGTGTAGTTGCCACATGCTGGGGATGTCTGAAGTTTATTATGACACAATCCCCCTTACATGTTTTCCTTGTATTACCTAACCAGGCAACTCGTCTAGTGGACAATATTTGGTTTGAGAAGTTTGTGGGGAAACCACAGTTTTTATTTAGCCAGGCAACTGATTTCCTCTTAAGTGAATCATGTGATTCATCCGAGGATTTAGGAGTACCAGGGACAAGTGGAGGGACATTAGACAAAATAACCACATATGGTTCGCAAGCTGGTGGAAGATTGGCACAAATTGGTTTTTGTGCTATAGCTATAGGACCCTTGCTACTAGATGGATCTATGTTGGTTCGAATACCACCACCAACTGGTTGTAGTGTTGTCATGCAGCCAGTTAAAGTTCCCCCCTCTAGAGGAGGATCCGGGGCAGTATGAACAGGTTTCAATGGTACCTTAGGCGGTATAATATGCTGTTTCATTCTGTCCACAAGTCCACCCAGCCTCGATACCTCTATTGACAGGGTTTCAATTTTATCTACAAAAGGTTTGATCATGAGCACCAGTTTTTCCTCCAAAATTTTGGCTATAGCCTCAGCGAGAGTAAAGCTCTCAGCTTCATTACGGGTCTGTGTTTTAGCATGAACCACAGCGGGCCTCCGAGGTTGATCTGGCAGTGATTTATGGTGTGCACTACCCTTCTTAAATTGAGACTTTCTACATTTTCTAACTGCTCTTTTCGGAGGAGAGGGAGGAAGTTCAAGCTCACTCTGGGACTCCAATATATCTTGGCTTAAAATATTGACCTCGTTGTCCACAATGCAATCAGATGAGTTCCCCACTAAGGTAGCTTCGGTTACAGAGTTCCCTATAGCTGACCCGTGGGCACCATCATCTATACATAACTCTAAATTATCTTCCGGAGTCACCTTCCCAAGGGACTTACGTCTTTCGTTATTTATCATGCTGACCCTTTTGACCAAGTAATTGTCTATCGTTACTTTAGCCTTTGCCATCATAAACACTGATTAGATCATTAAACAATTACAATGTAGTTGATATCACAAAGTAATCCCAAGGAAACACGGTAAATACTAGTACACTATTGCAATAAATTTAAAAATTATACACCAACAAGTTAGGAGTTTTTGAAGAAAGAACAGTAACCAATAGTTACTACACTTAAAAATATGACCTGTAAACAAGCGACTCCAAAACAATCAATAGAAGCTCATGACTGACTGAGTCCATTAAAAGGGGAATACTTGCAAGAGCGTGTCCACTAAGCAATCAAGGGGGGTGGCCCGACCCGACCGCCTACGACCTCCTAACGGCCTCACAACGGCCCGCCCTTTGCCCGGGCTTAGCCCGGCGCTGCCCGCGCGCGGTCCCGCGTCGCGGGGGTCGCGGTGGTGTTTTGTGCGCCTCCTGGCGCGAAAACTACGTGGGCGGCTCCCCTGCCGCTACCAGTTCTGGGGGATGTAGTCCCGTCCCCACTCCGCGGCCGCAGAAGGTGGAAGCGGCGGCGGGGGACGGAGCTTTCAGTGACAGGGGGTGTCCGGCGTCAGGGAGCAGCGGCGGAAATCAGCGACAGCGACAATCCCAGGTAAGTCCAATGGAGAAAGTGGAGCCCGCTCTGCCGGGGTCGCGGTGGTGTTTTGTGCGCCTCCTGGCGCGAAAACTGCGTGGGCGGCTCCCCTGCCGCTACCAGTTCTGGGGGATGTAGTCCCGTCCCCACTCCGCGGCCGCAGATGGTGGAAGCGGCGGCGGGGGACGGAGCTTTCAGTGACAGGGGGTGTCCGGCGTCAGGGAGCAGCGGCGGAAATCAGCGACAGCGACAATCCCAGGTAAATCCAATGGAGAAAGTGGTGCGGTCTGTTGTACGCCTTTCCGCCTATACCACTTCTGCCCAGAGTGCTGAAGAAGATCAGGCACGACCGGGCCCAAGTCATCTTGGTGGCCCCGGATTGGGCACGAAGGTACTGGTATCCCGAGCTACTCAGTATGTTGACCGATCCTCCGATACGTCTGCCCCTTCGGGAGGATCTTCTGTCGCAGTAGCAGGGGACGGTCCTACACCCGAACCTGTCCAGCCTCCACCTCCATGCGTGGAGATTGAGCGGCGGCAGTTGATGCCATTTGACTTGCCTCCTGAAGTCTGTGATATCATTCTGGCAGCCAGGCGTCCCTCCACAAAGACGGTATACGCCTGCCGGTGGAACAAATTTGTGGCATGGTGCACAGCAAAGGCTGTGGATCCCCTTTCCGCCCCTCTTTCTGAGGTCCTCCTATTTCTTCTTTCTTTGGCCCGGCAGGGCTCTGCCCTGGGCACCTTGAAAGGTTATCTTGCTGCCATCTCTGCCTTCTTGCGGCTTCCTGATCAGCCTTCTCTTTTCAAGTCCCCTGTAGTTACACGCTTTCTAAAAGGCATTACTCACACGTTCCCTCCTGTCCCTTTTGTAATGCCTCAGTGGGATTTGAATCTTGTTCTCACATTTCTAATGTGCGCTCCCTTTGAGCCTCTTCATAATTGTCCTCTTCGTCTGCTGACGCTTAAGACTGCTTTTCTGGTGGCCATCACCTCGGCTAGACGGGTGAGTGAGCTCCAGGCTTTATCATCAAAGCCTCCTTTTCTCTCTGTTCATCCGGACAAGGTTGTCCTTCGGCCTCGTCCCTCCTTTCTTCCGAAAGTGGTGACCCCCTTTCATCTTGGGCAGTCTGTCACCTTGCCCACCTTCTTTCCGCCTCCTTCCAAAGAGGAAGAGAGGCTCCACCGTCTGGACCCAAAACGTGCGCTCTCCTTTTATCTGGACCGCACAAAGCAGTTCCGGGTGGACGACCAACTTTTCGTTGGATACGTGGGTGCTAAGAAGGGGAAAGCTGTGCACAAAAGGACCATCTCTCGGTGGGTCGTTTTGTGCATCAAAATTTGTTATTCCTTGGCAAAAAAGGACCGTCCTGTTGGGCTGCGTGCCCATTCTACTCGGGCCACGGCGGCTACTACTGCTTTGGGACGGGGTGTCCCTTTGCAGGACATCTGTCAGGCGGCAACGTGGGCTTCGCTACACACGTTTGCCAGGCATTATTGCCTTGACAGCCAAGTCCGGAGGGATGGCTTCTTTGGCCGTTCTGTCCTCCAGGACTTTCTGGTGTGATCTTGGTTCGCAGACCCACCACCGGGGATGGTTTTGCTTGGGTATCTATTCTAAGGTGAGGAATCTAACTAACGTGTTTCTTTCAGATGAACAAGTTACTTACCTTCGGTAACGATGTATCTGTAAGAAACATTAGTTAGTTAGATTCCTCACCGACCCACCCATCCTCCCCGTTCTGCGAACTGACATCTAGGGTTAAGGCTATCCCTTTCAGGGCCCTAGAATTTTTGGGCACCAGTGTCGGTATCTTGCATGGCTCTGCGTTCCTGGCGCGGAAGGCTATGTACAAGAACTGACGTCAGCGCGCGAGGGCGGCGTCTAAGTACTCCGACGACGTCATTCCGGCGCACGACGCCGACGACGGACGCGGAGCCGCAGACGACGCCTAGCGACGCGCAAGGGGTATTGCTGACGAAAAATCTTCCGGATCCAGTCTGACGCCTGGGGATATTCTAAGGTGAGGAATCTAACTAACTAATGTTTCTTACAAATACATCGTTACCGAAGGTAAGTAACTTGTTCATTACTGTCGCAAGCAATTACCTGTGACAGTTCTCCAACAGGTTTGCCTGTGGTGTAAGGGGTCAGGCCACAACTTGAAGACCTGCGGAGTCTGACTTAGATGAACTCAATGGCCCTCGGGGAACGTGAGGCAAAAGCACCAGAAGACAGTGTCTGGGCCTCTCAAGTCTTGCTCAAAATCCAAGTCTTCATTTCGGTCCCATTTTCAGAGAAGACAGAGCTGCTTTAGAGGCCTTTCTTCTTTGTTTTCCAAGTCCTCCAGTAATCACAAAAAGCACAAGTCGAAGAGGAGTTCCACTCCTTTGCACAATCCTCACTCCCTTGATAAAGTGCGTGGGCAGCGCTAACTGTCTCACTCCCACTCTCAAAGTATGCCAACTTCAGAGCTGATTCCACAGCTTGTTCCCACACAACCTGGTTTGTCCTTTGCTCCAGCTGGACCCTCTGAGCCACTTCTACCCTCAGCTCCAGTTTTGATGCTGCCTCCGGTTCCCACAACCACGCCAGACCTAGGTAACAACACCGACCTTGACTCCCAAACAGGTGGCTCAGATTGTCCTCTTAGACTCTGAATCAACCCCAGTCTGACTGATGTTTTGCTCAAAATCGACTGAGGTGACCATTTCTGCTCTAGCATTACCACAAGGCAGCATTCTTTGTATTCCCTTTTTTGGGACTGACTCCGATAACGACTATGACCAGAGTGATGAGTTCACCCTGCCCCATGCCATGGACAATTGGTATGAGAACTTGCAAGAGGCTAGTGGGCTATAAACCTCTACAGAGACAGCCCTTTTCTCACCTCCTGCTCAAGCCACAGAATTTGTCTCCTACGCTATTGGTATGTGTAGGACTGCTGATGTCCCTGACTGCAAAACAAATGTATTGACTGAGACCCTCCAAGAGAGCCAAACTGTGACAGTGGTACTCCTCTCTTTCAGCGAGGCCCTGACAGATACCCGCCAAGGGGTTGGACAAAGCTTTATACTGGCACCCCTATCAACAGAGAAATTGCCAGGTGCCAGTTCCCTGCTCCTGGGGACCCGGCCTTTTTGTCGCAGCACGCTTCTCCAGATAGCCTTGTGGTGCAGGCCTCCGCCAGTTGGAACAGCCCCAACAATTTTCCTACCACTCCTCTCGACAGGGAATCAAAGCAAGTGGAGTCATTTTGGAAGCACCTCTTTTCTTTAGCCAGTTTGACCCTGTAATCGATCAATACCTCCAGTTTGTTGTGCTGTTACACCCATGCCCTCTGGGGCTCACTGGCACAAATCCTCCTCTGTAACCTTCACCCTGTCCTTTCGCAGGTGATTCAAGATTGTCATGCTGCCAAGCTCACAATTCATTGTAGCTTTAACCCGACTGGCTACACTGGGCGAGCCTTAGGCGACTAGGTTTTCAGTTGACATCCAGTCCCTCTGATGGAAATGCCCTTCAATGGGACTCGCCTCTTTGGGGACAAGGCTGATTCTCCCTTTGAACGTTTTCAAGTATAGAAGATATACCAGTCGTTCTCTGGTGCTCTCTGCCCAGCCTCGCCAGCAGCACCAATTCCACTGTTCCTTTCATGATATTAGCAGAGGCGTCCCATACCACCAGTCAGTCCTGTCCCAGCAGGGAACCCTACAATTTCGCGGGCGAGGCTAAGGTGCCCACTGCCCCCGCAGCCATGGTCAATGTGTTACTTATTCCACCACCACTCCCGCGACCCCACCTGCCAAACCTCTTTAGTTAACAATAGGGGGTCCCAGCCACCCAGTGGGAGACCAAATCCACCGATTCTGTCCAGGGTGACAAGCGATCACATTGGATAGTTGGGTCCTTCAGATTGTTCAGATTGTTCACAAAGGTTATGCCTGCCTTGCTTCCATCTGCAGCTTCTGCAATCCACCCAGTGACTGGCAGAGGACCATCTCTCCATTTTGCGACAGGAAGTGCAAGCCGTTTTATCCAAAGGGGCTTTCGAGAGGGTGCCACCACCAGAAGTACGACATGATTGTTATTTCCACTTCTTTCTGGTGCTCGATAAGGACGGAGTTGTTTCACCTATTCTAGATCTGCACAATCAACTCCTTCCTCCAGAAGGAGAAATTCTAAATGCTCACCCTTGCCCAAGTCTTGTCTGCTCTCGACTCGGGAGGCTGGATGGTGGCATTGATCCTGCTGGATGCCTATTTCCATATTCACTTCCTGCCGGCCCATCGGCGCTACCTACAGTTAGTGGGCGGAGAAGCGATTTTTCAGTTTGTTGTGCTCATCTTTGGTCTCATCAGCACCCCTTAGGTGTTCACGAACGTTATAGTGGTGGTGGCAGCACACCTTCAGAGGTCAAGGGTGCCAGTCTTTCCCTGCCTCGATGACACCCTGTTGAAAGCGGGCTTGCCCAGGCATTTGTCAACCACCTCCAGACTACAGCAAGCCTGCTGTCATCTTTGAGGTTCTCTATAAATGTGCAGAAGTCACACTGGACTCTTTCTCAGACACTCCCATCCATCTGAGATATTCTGGACATTGTTCTGTTTTGTGTCTTTCCCCCGGAAAAGAAAGTTCAGGACATTCAGGCTATGATCATAATCTTTCAGCTTCGGTCCTGGACTTCAGTGACGTTGAATCTGATGCTGCTTGGACTGTTGGATTCCTGCATCCTCCTGATTGAGCACGCCAGGGGGCATATTCAGACTGTGCAGTGTGAACTAAAGTACCAGTGGGCTCAACATCCAGGGGACCTCTCCGACGGTGTTCAGATTTTGAAGGAGACTATGAAAGATCTACAGTAGTGGCTGAACCATGATTGGGGCAGTGGCCAAACCCTCTCCTTTCCCCACCAAGAGCTGACCGTGCTGGCTAATGCGTCACTGGGGCTGCCACCTGGGAGAGGTGGAAATCAGAGGCCTTTGATTTCTGGCAAGTCCCTGTGTAGGAAGGTGGATATCTGACTATGGTTACCCCCAACTTTTTGCCTAGTGTCTAGCTGGTTTTTCGACTTAGTTGGCCTGAGATCCTGCCATTCAGGGTCTCAGGCTGTCTGCTCTCTCTTTAAAATGGACTCCATGTACCCTAGGTACATAACCAATTGGTAAGGATCACCTTATTGGACCCTGTACAGTGTACCCTAGGTACCCAGGGCATAGGTGTACCCTAGGCCTCCCAGGGGCTGCAGCATGTATTATGCCACCCCTGGTCTGGCCTTCCAATCCGACACAACTGGCTGATCACTCAGCTGGGGCAAGGTCGTGTAATCACCCCTTTGCCTAGATATAGTATGCCTATATCTACCCTTATATATAGACACATGTGTACCTATCAGTCACTCCTATGGCAGGCCTTAACAATCCTGGAGGCAGAGTGCTTGGTAACATGTGAGATGGTGCTCTAGCATGAGCTGAGCCTGTCTGCAGCTTTCGGAACCATGTCCTTCTAGCTGTTCTATGATATAGCCTACCATATACTCTTAAAGTGCCTTATAATCTTAAACGGTTATGGTAACTATGGTTTGGCTTTATCAAAACATGTCGTGTAAGGTGTCTAACACTTTGGAATAATACCCCCATACCATGTCTGGTGATGAGGATATTACTCCTCCCTTCTAGAGGGAGAGACATGTTAAAATCCTACTTTGCTGTTTAACTCTAACCAAAGCCTCAGCATCACAAAATGGATGCTGCTGCCACAGACACAAGTCTGACCTCCTGCTGCTGGGAGTGATCCCAGCCAGGGAGGCCTGGACAATAGGTTTCCTGCTTGGGGAGGTGCTAGCACCTCCCCAGACAGCCTTTAGTGTATTGGGGCAGGGTGGGCTGAAAGGAATGAGACATGCCTGGGGCACACAAGGTGTTCCTTGCATAGTCCAGTTCAAACCGGCGCTGGGGCACTCCAGCCCCAGCTCTGGCGCAAAACTGGACAAAGGGAAGTGGGTGTAACCACCCCCTCCCAGGTCCCACCCATAAGGCGTGACCTAGCAGGTATCCCAGCCCCCCAGATTAGTATAAGAGTGGGAGTTGGGCCTCAAGACTTTAGATTATCCTGAACCTGCAACTTAAACAGAAACTCTGGACCTTCGACATTCGACGAAAGAAGAAGACTGAAGAATCTCCCTTGTAGCCAAGGAGTGGCTACCCTGTGCAAACAGGCACCATCAAGAGACTACCCTTTGCTTTGCCCACGTTCTACGAGGAACCGACTGCAGAGCCTTGACTTCCAGACTTCTCCGACCCTGATCCACATCCACAGCAAAGCTGAGATCCGTGGAGGCGACTAGCGACGTGGGACCGGCTACCTGGGATAAGTGGCTAGTAACTTAAAGCGCAGCTTCTGAGGCACCCTCGAAGTTGTGCACCGGGGATTGAGAAGCCCCAACCCCAAGCACCATCTGCACCGAAGATCAGCCCCCCACACTCCACGAGTCCTGCGTGGGGCCCTTCTGCATTTTCCTGCTTGCCGCGTCTGTCCGGTTGCTTGCCCGCTGGTTGGTGGCCTTTGTGACGACGCTCCCTGAAATCTTCTGCGCTGGTTTGGCTCCTCCAGACTGGCTCCCACTTCTCTGCAAAGAAGAAGCACCCCAGACCTTCCTGGTCTGCACCAGAAGCAAGTCCTCCGTTCTTCGTGGGTTCAGCTTGCCAAGGCTTGGTGAGTCCTAGTCCAACTTCGACGCCGCCGACAGCAAGAGCCTTCGTGGGACAGCTCGCCTCCTGGTCCTGGTCGTCCTCGACGCTTCCTGGTCCTCCTGGCTGCAGCGACAAGCTTCACCTTCACCTGCAATCTTCACGACATCGCCTGGTTCCTTCCTGGTTCCACGTGGTCACTGGCTAGTGACCTTGACTCTGTCCCTTCTGCTTGCAGGTCTCCTCTCTTCTTGATCCCAGCCTTGGGATCCACCGGACACTCTTAACTGACTGCCTGTCAGCATCTTTCTTCAGGCATCCATAGGAGTCGACGACGAAAACCGACGCATCTTCACCCCTATGCACCCGCAGCCTGTGGGCTAGGTAACTTGGGTACTCCGGTGCTCATCAGGATAGTGACTATCCTAGTGTCTAGTTTTCCAGTCTCAACTTCCTAGCTACTCCGGAAGTGTCCTAAATCTACCGTTTTCTAAACTGTACTATTGCTAGTGACTTTTACGCATTACGCGTGAGTGTTTCCACTTCCTAACTAACGCTAGTGTAGTGTAGCCCCAGCGATTCCCTAGGCCTAGGCCTATTCTATTTCCGTGACAGTGGTCCTTATACCACTTCTTTAGTATATGGTTTGCGTGGCCCCTAGGGCCTAACTGTATTACTTACCTGTGTGACTTAATGTATGCTTAAATAAGACTGTGTTGTACTTACCTCTAATCTCATAAAGAGTGCTGAGGGTTTGACTAGAATAAATACACTTTATTTTATATATATATCTGTTGTGGTGTCCTTTCATTTGGTATTCAAGGGATTATATATGGTATCACAGCTGGCTTCACATGCCATTCAGAGTTTAGCCTAAGACTGCTCTTGTCCATGCTACCACTAGGATAGCTGGTCTATAAGGTTGACTTTACAACCAATCACCATAAGGGTATTTGGACTGATATAAGGTGTACACTAGAACTAGTGACATCATACATCAGGCCAACTTCTCACACCCTGTTCCACATCTACCTTCTGAAGCTGGGGGCCATCCACTTGGCATTGAAACCCTTCCTGCTATCCGCCATGGGTAAGCTGGTACAGGTGCCTACTGACAACACATATGTGGCACTCCAACAAACCGGGCGAGTGGGGTCACGGACCCTGGCCAGAAGGTCTTGCACCTCTGAAAATGGCTGGACCACCAGGGAATTTTCCTTGTGTTGAACCACCAAGCAGGATATTTAATCGCCAGGTCAGATGAACTCTGCCATCGATGCCTAGCAGACCATGATTGACAGCTGCATCCGGAGGTGTCGCGGAGTCTCTTCCGCGAATGTGGGGAACTTTGGCTCCATTTGCCGCCCCCACGAACACTTAATGTCTGCACTTCTGCGCTTTGGAGTTTTCAAGGCGTCAATCTCTCAAAGACTTGTTGCACCTTGAGTGGAACTCTGGATTCCTGTATACCCTTTTTGCTAATACCGCTTCTGTCTAAAGTTCTCAAGAAGATCAGGACAGGCTGGGCTCAAGTCAACCTAGTGGCACCAGATTGGGTACTGCGAGTATGGTAGCCAGTACTCCTAGACTTGAGAATTTTTCCCTCCCATGAGGCTTCCCTCCTAGAGGACTTGCTGTCACAGCAGCAGGGCCAGGTTCTGTACCCGGGCCTTCGCATTCTCTGTCTTAATGCTTAGAGATTGAGCACCGACTGCTGAGCATCTTTTACCTTCCTCCAGAAATGGTTGTCAGCATGGCAGCCAGCTGTCCCTCAATCAAAACCTTATACCCCTAGCGTTGGGACAAGTTTATGGTTTGGTGCGGCACACATCAGATTGATCTTCACCAGGCCAAACTGTCTGACGTCCTGTTATTTGTTACATCTCTTGCCTAGTAAGGTCTCTCTCTGAGTGTTATCTTTTGGCCCTTTCGTCCTCCTTATGATTGCCTGATCATTTTTTATGTCACCCGTTGTGATGTGATTTTTGAAGGTCCAGAGCACATGTTTCCTCCGACTCTTTTTGTGGTGCCTTAGTGGGACCTCAATCTTGTAATTACTTATTTGATCATTCAAGTCACTCCACAGCTGTTCCTACAGCTTCTTATCATCAAAACTGTGTTCCTCGATCCCATTGCCTTGGCACTGCTTAAAGGTCTTTGTGTCAGTCCACCATACCTACTTTCTTCCCTAATAAGCTGGTTCTGCGGACTCTGACATCCTTCTTGCCAAAATTTGTGAACCTGTTCCATGCCGGTAAAACCATCACCCTGCCTGCATTCTATGTTCCTCCTTACTCCTATAAAGAGGAATAAAGGCTCCTCTGACTGGGCCCCAAAAGCGCGCTGAGCCTTGTACATTGATCGTACCAAAGACCACTGGGCGGAATGTCAGCTTTTGTGAGGTTCGCTGGAGCAAAAAAAGGCAAGGCTTTACAGAAGTGTGCAATATCATGCTGGATCATGTTCTGCAATAAAATATGCTATGCATTGGCCAAAAAGCAGCCTCCAGAAGAACTACATGCACATTCTACCCAGGCCAAGGTTGCTACCAGTGTGTTAACATGCAAAGTTCCTGTCCTATGTTTGAAAGTACTGGAGAAACCCGTACCCCCAGTTGAAACCTGGGTGGGTACAGTATCATGCAACAATGTCTCAATGGGAGTCAATGAGGGGGTACAATTTTTAGATAGTCAAATATTTACAAATACACAGTCTCAACATTTTGTTTTCATGTAGTTATATTAACAGAAAAAGCATAGACTTAGACTTTACAAGGGTAATAATGGAGCATTTCCCATGATTTTTTGGCTCTGTAGTAAGTGAACACATTTTGCTCGTGCAAGATTTAAACGGTGCTAGTGAAACACTTGAGAAAGGTAAAAAAGTGTATTCGTGTGAATGTTTTAGAAGCAATATTATGCATGAGCGATTTCTTTATAACACAAATAATGAAATTAACAATTCAATTTAGCGGATGCAAGCTGACCGCATTTCGACCTACACGACTCAATGTCATCATCAGGAAAAGGGATCACAAAAAGGATGAATACTGCCTAATGAGGAAGAAAAAGTTAAATTAAACCTTGCGTCAAATAAACTTGAACCAATGTTGGTATGTATGAGGTACGTGTGTAAAGGTACCTGATTGAATTAAGTCACCTAAGGGAAAAAGAGAAGAGAAGAAGGGCTAATGTTAGCCACTAGCATAGCTGGGATGAAGCAGCCTACTCTAATTCAATCAAAGGATGGCAGTCATACTCGCATGGCAACCAATGGAGCATATGTGCTTTGTTGTGGGCCAGCCCACCTGGTCACAAGGTTTTTTTTAAAAACCTTTATTTTCAAAAGTCAGGACACAGCTATTCAGCCGACAACCCGGAGGTTCGGCAGCATCGATATATAGAAACAGAGATGCGTCCCCAATACCATGAAAGGAGAAGTGCAAAGGTTCAATTTTAATTAAACACAAAAACGCACAACAAACCCCAGCAAGGCAAGAACACTGAAAGCCCATGATGAGCCCCCCAGGGGAGGCCGGACCCCGCTCATCTAACAGTTACAGTACAAAGTAAAGAGGAAGAAGAGGGACTGTAGAGGCCAAAATGTCCATAAACCATACTGAGCTGGAAAGAGGGTTAGGAGGAAAGCTGTTCCTCGGGAGGATCCAGATCCGGGGCAAGACATATTCCCCCCCTGTATTGATTCCACCGCCCCCATATGGCGTGCCACTTCCGGGGGCGGCCTCTAGCGCAATAGACCGTCTTTTCCCTTAACATACTCCAGTCCATATTTTCTTTCCACGCGGTCAATGTGGGGGGCCCCGCAGAGCCCCACAATCGCGCGATATCTCTCTTAGCGACCATGTTGCCCAGAGTCACCCATTGGGTCTGCGCCGCATTATGATCAGTGGGCCCCCAGACATTCAGTAGACAACACCACGATTCCGGCTGCATAGCAATGCCCGTCACCTCCCCCATCACTGCATGGACTCTCCTCCAAAATTCCGTGATGACACCACATTCCCAAATGATATGCAGGAAAGTACCCACCATACCACATCCCCTCCTGCATAGGCCGTCTTCCGAGAATCCCATGTGAACCAGCCTCGGCCCCGTCACATATACTCGATGCAGTATTTTAAGCTGCACCAGCCTCAGACGCGACGGGATCGCGACCTCCTTAGGAGAGGAAACAGCCGACTGCCAATCCTCATCATCCAACTCGAGGCCATCCCTAGTCCACTGGTCCCTCAGCCCCAGAAGCATGTCCGCCCGGACGTTGATCAGTTTCTTATAGATGAGCGAGATCGTGCTCTCGGGCATATGGCCATCAAGGACCCGGTCCTCCAAAGGAGAGGACTCAGGCACCTTCTCACCTTCTACGAGGACTGATCGGAGGGCGTGACGCACCTGAATATATCGGAAATACTCGGAGGGCCCCAGCTCATACTCCGTCTGCAACTCTTCAAAGGACTTCACCTTCCCCTTATTCAGCACATCTCCCACCCTGGAGATGCCGATCAGGTCCCATTTATCAAACCCTTTTGTGTGCCAAAGCCTTCCCAGTCTCTCCGATTCAAACAGCGGGGTAGCGAGGGTGAGCCTATCCTTCCAGCCCAGCGAGTCAGTTGCCATCTTCCACACTCGCACCGCCACCGCAGTGGGCCCCGTGAGGGACGAGTCCAATGACCGCGAATACAACGCCCTGTAATAGTTACCACCACGCAGCAACCACCAGGTCACAAGGTTAAAGCTCCACATCTGTCCCTCTAGGCCTATGCATGAAGAAAGCAGTTCCAACGACTGTGGACGACAAATGAGGGCAACCTAGTCAGTATTTGATGGGAAGGCAACCTTACATAATCAAAGATACATGATTAGGAACTAACCTATGTGGTGATTATATTCTCAAGGAAAGAGTAGCTGAACTTTGCTTTGCCGATGTGACAAATGCAAGAACTTCTTGGTATGGCGGGTGTGACAAATCTCTAAGCCGAATGAGGGTCCTTAAACGATCATAGATTAATCTATTAAGACAGATAGAAAATCATGATTGAAAGCACAAGCACTGTATTAACTATGAGGCAGCAATATCTGTCTTATGCCAAAAATGCCCTGGTGTTGAGGGCATCTCCCCCAAAGTGTCGATAAAGAATGAGCTGCAGCCACAATGCAGGAAATTCACAGTTATTAACCATAATGGTTGAAACTATACAGGTCGATTATAGGTAAGCATCAAGAGCGGGCAGCGTGAATTTAGCAGCAGCCCGGGCTGGTGTGCTATGTTAACTGTGAGGCAATAGTGTGCTAGTGCTCATTCTAGCCAAAGGCAATACTACAAGGTGTGGGGAGCAGAGCCAGGGGGGATCTGCCTTCGTAGGGTTGCCAGCATTTAATGGACTGCATGTTCCAGTAGATTGCAATGCTTACAATAATCTAAAAAGAGGACTGGTATTAATAGAGGCCATCCAGACTAGCAGTGTGGGTAACGCAAATTGGTAGTAGCCCGTAATGGGCACTCACCCATGTTTTATGGCTGCATGGGGCTACTGAAGTGCTATGCGTCCTTAATGAATCAGGTGCACTGTGTCTGCCAGCTGCGAATCTGAATGAAGCCTGAGAATAAAAAACACTGGACCGCAAGGAGATTGAGACGTCGTAGTTTGCCCCTGGGGTACTGAAAGGAATCCGCATGGCGGTAGCCTGCCATACATGCTTACGATCTACCGAGTTAGGTAAACACTAACAGTATATACATTTCTTACAGAAAAATTGCAAAAATAACCATACATGATATACAAATCAAACAGTATATACAATTTACAGTACATAGGAAAATCACATCAAGAGAAATATCATGTAGGTTCTGTCTAGGCATAGTAGAAGGTACCTAGCCAGGATAGCTAAGGTAGGAAACGGGTATGTAGAAACCATGCTGTTCCATTGATCTAATGTGTTTAAACCATTATCCACTGAATTGCAGCAGGCGATCCAGCGGCATTCACATCTTAGCAGTAGTTGGGTTCAAATCACCTCCGCAAATTGGGTGTGTCGGTTGGTCTATCACCTTCCACATGAAATCATTTTCAGTATGGTTGTGCACTTTGAAGTGGGACACCAGAGGGGCATTTTCCACTTGACATCTGATTCTTTTATTTTTTGCTGGATAATGTGGGTTTTGACCACCCGAAATAGATAAGTTAAAGGGGCAGTGAATCGCATAGATCACATTTGAGGAACAACAATTACTCAGTTGTGTCAGTGTATATGTTTGCGTACCTGTTTCAAACGTTTTGGTATTGGTAGTTTGTGAACATACCATGCAGTTTTAGCATTTGAAGTGACCATGAACAGGGGGTAAACCCTATGTGGTGGTAATGGATTGACTGATTTTGTTTTTCGGTGTCCACGTAATGGCATGCCATGAAACAGGTGGTCACCTAAGTTGTTTCCTCTCTTGTAGGAAAATAAAGGTGGATCTGCAAAACTGGGTTGGGCACGTAATACACTCCAATTGTTTTCGATAATTTTCCTGACCTTATTTCTGGTTGGGCAATACGTATACAAAAGGGTATCCGATTGTTCTTAGTTCTTGTCTTAGGTGTCAGTAGTGTCTGTCTAGAGCAGTACCATGCTCGTTTGAGTGAGCGTGATACCAGACATCTCGGGTAGCCCCGGGACACTAGTTTCTCTTGGAGTACCGCTTCCTCTCTGAAGTAATTCTTCTTTCACTTACAATTTCTTCAGTTGCGCAGGACTTGTCCATTGGGTAGACCATCCCTAAGGCTCCTTGGATGATTGCTGGTATACAGGAGAAAAGTATTTCCTTCAGTTGGTTTTCTAAATAAGGATGTGCCTATTTTACCTTCTTCAATGTAATGCGAGATCCAAAAAGGCATATTATTGTCTGTGGCTTTAAAAGTGAACCTGAGGTGTGAGGTTGGATGTTATTGAGCCAATTGACAAACTACTTCAATGAGTCCTCCCTACCCTTCCAAATGACACCGTCTATGTAATGGTGCCAAAAAGAAATCTGGTCATAAGATGGGTTATTTTGTGAGAGAATTATGTTCATCTCCAGATTGTCCACATACAGAATGGCAAAAATGGGGGTAAAACAGGCACCCATCGATGCCCCCTTCTTTTGAAGATAGATGTCCTTGTATAGAAAATAGTTGTGATTCAAGGCTATTTGTAGTAGTTCCATAATAAGCCTGTTGGAATGTGTGAGGGTTGTGGTCTAGTAAGTCCTGAATTATTTGCATACCCTCTATTAGCGGAATGTTGGTGTATAAAGATTCGATGTCTAAACCAACTAGAAAATCTGTGGTAGGGTCAAATTCTCTGTCTTCGATTTTACAAATCAAGTCCATGCTGTCCCGAATAAAAACGCTAGTCAAAGGGATAAATTCCTTAAGTTTAGAGTCATTGTATTTGCCTAGTGGTTCGAGTGCTGATCCACATCCAGAGACAATGGGCCTGCCAGGAGGGTTGTGTGGATCCTTGTGTATATTGGGTAGAATGTACAGGACTTGGTTGTGTGGAAATTTGTTGTTCATGAAGTGTACGAGCACAATGTGTTCACTTTGCACTTTGTACACAACCTAAAAAGCGTGAGCGATACTGCATTATAACCCTTGTAAAATCAAAGTGTATGCTTTTTCTGTTAATATAACTATGTGAAAACAAAATGTTGAGACTACTTGTGCATTTGTAATTCATTTACTAGCTAAAAAGTTTACCTCCCTCCCAATGACTCTCATTAAAACATTGTTGAGATCCTGTCCTAGACATCTTTCCGGCAGCTATATGGGCGTCCTTCCACACGTTCCCGGAGCACTATTGTCTGGACAGCCAGGTTGTCCGGGAAGGGTACTTTGCTCGCTTGGGCCTACAGGGCTTACTGGTTTGAGTCCATCCACAGCCTACTTCACTTACTTACTGCTTTGGTATCTACTTAAAAGGTGCAGAATCTACAGCTAGAAGTCTCTATCAGAAGACTAAATTACTTACCGTCTGTAACTCTCTTTCTGGTATAGACTCTATCTAGCTACATATTCCTCACCAACCCTCCCTTGCAAGTCGAGGAATCGCCACACTGGTCTGTCGATTTGCTTCTGGGGCTCAACATCAGGAGGCTCGAACAGTTTAGAAAGCCACTGACTGCAGCACGCAGGGGTGGTGTCGCCTATATAGGCCCCACATGTCATTTATGGAGTGAAACGGCATCAGTGCTGAGCCACCTGGCACTACCTTCCAATGCGCATGGGTGCTTTGGAAAAGTTTCCTGAGCCAGTCGGACACAAAGGGAACATACAAAAGGAGAGGAATATGTGGTTAAATTGTCTCTACCAGAAAGAGCGTTACCAAAGGTAAGTAATTTGTTAGATATAGCCTAATGATATTTAAACCTCTGCCAGTGAGAAGGGTGCTTCCAGCCACCATGATTGGAGTGAACTGGACCCAAAGAACTTGTTTTAAATTTAGGAATATCCGTCCACATTTGAGTTAATTAAGGCAAGACTCCGACTGCCTTGGGAAGTATGAGGTCCTCTCTTCTGAAGGTTAGCATTTTGGAAGAGTATGATTTGGTATCTGTAGAGTCATGGGATGGGACCAATTCCTTTCCCTGCTTTGGGGCAGAGCTTAGAACGCCCAACAAAATAGCACCCTTTATACTAAATGGGAGATAGCAAATCAAACTGCAACTCTTTGGTAATAACTGGGAACCAATTTGAGCACAAAACTAAACCTGAAGTCAGTCTAAAATAAAATCTTTCAGATGGATACTTCTAACCACAGATTCCTCACTTTTTTCAGAATAGCCCCAGGTGCCAGACTGGATCGGTTAGATTTTTCAGCATAGCCCTTGCTAGCTAGTTAGAGGCGTCGTGCTGCTCATTGTCAACCTTGCTCCTCCCAAACAGTAACAACTAGAGACGTTTATAGGCACCGCCAAGGCACGTTTATGAAGTTCCTGTCTTAACGCACTGTTGTACGTGGATCTGGAGCTAGCTCCTAACTTTTCTTGTGATTTGATTAATTTTTTGATACAAACGTTCTCTTCAGTGTGGAAGGAAACATGTCCACTCTTAAGTCTATAGGATTTAAACCTGGTAGGGACTGTCGCAATCAGACGTCTGTGACATATCCCGACTAGGTGTGTCTCTGGTGTTTGGGTTTGGATTATGACTAAGTTGTGCAGGGAATGTGCCTTGAGGCACCCAAAGGCGATCCAGGAGCTTGAAGCCAAGCTTTTCATTCCAGGGCACCACGGGAAGTCCCTCAAAGCCTGCTACTGATCAAAATTGAGGACGCAGACCCATTGCCACTCTTAGGGCTGCTCCCGCCACTGGTCATTATCGCGATCCAACTCTTCATGTAAGTTAAAATCTAAAAAAACTCACAAAGTGCAAGCAGGCCTTTTCCCAGCCATGCCAATCTCATTCTGGGAAGTTGTGAAACATCATGTGGCTTGGTCTTGCTCCCGGTCCTCCACTGAGTAGTTGATTCTACAGCTGATCCCAGTGCACCCCGAATTTTCAAGATGGTAGGCTGCTCCATAATGGACTGGGCTCACTGTGCCACTGGATTCAAGCTAGCCTAGCTGATGAGGGGTGATGCAACGAAACCGGTCCCAGGATTATGGTTTCCGGTCCAGGGAGGACCTGGCTTGGCAGTTCGGTCTGGACTGTTCCCATGAGGCACATGGTCAAGACTGATTTCCATATGGCTGGCTCTAAACTGGAGTGGCATGGTGAGTAAAAGAACGATGGATTTAACCCAGATCTATTGACGGGGAGAGAATGTTTGATTTGCTCTGCATTCCGTCCATCATCTGTGTGTCTTTTGCTCCACAATGGACTGAGGCATTTAAGAAATCCATGCTTAGAATTCTTTGCTCACTCCAAGAGCCGCAGAGGCCTCCAGTCTGGTTACCAATTTTGAGGTCGTCTTCGGCACCTTCTGTGTCTCTTGAACCCGCTTTGGTTTCAACTACACCCCAGGAGCTGACTCCACACCAGACCCCTGGATCTAAGCCAGTTCCTGTCACGTAGACACCAGCCCTGGCACCTGAGAATGATGCTGATCCCATTGTCTTGTCCGAATGACCCAAATCTGTCTCTATCTCAGACAAAATCGCGCCCCTAAACAATTCAGATGTGCCCTGCCCCAGTACATTCTGACTCTAAGACAATGCCTTTGCCTAGGAACTGCCCTCCAGGGCTCCAACAATTTTACGCATCCGACTTGGATCAGAGTCAACCACCCTTTGGTGAGGATGGGAATAAATTTCCCTCACAGTATAATTTTTATTTTGATCTACAATAGGCTGATGGATTGGACACTTCCCTTATCATGAGACTAGGTTCTCCCACTGGGCCTTTCGCGCAAGAGTCAGTCTCATTCACTGTAGTCATTAGACAAGGAGTTCTGAACTTGCAACTACCATCTGTTGTGGTGAAAATCAATGTCCTCACTGAAGTTTTATAGCTCGGACAGACTTCACCCAAACCTTTTCTGCTGTTCAGCGAAGTATCTACCAGCGATGAGGAGCTACGTTGCTAAATCTTCGGATCTAGTAACCCCAGACCCAACTAGCAACCCAAGAGCATATTTATTATGATTCTAGGACACCAGAACAACCCCACTCCCCAAGACACTTAACCGCATCATCCTCTAAAGATACAACCAGGGCGTTCTATCCTAATGATATTCATTAAATCAGCTAAAGAACAATTCTCAGTTTATAGGCCATTTATAATTGGGCAAGCGATAGCCCACTGAATTTGCAATTAAGTGTATTAATCCTATTATAAGTTAGTCTTCGGATGCTATTGGTTTTAATTGCACAGTGTAATGTATTGATGTTGGTTTAAATCATTACTATCCAGTAAACATTCTTGTGTTGTCAAGTGATTGCCATTACGAAATCTTTAGTTTTAAAAATATGTTTATTACATTTTACTTGTATGAATTTTTCTGTTTTACTGTCTATGGTGTATCTAGTCAGCTAAACAAACATACATACATGTGAAAACTAAAGGTGTTAACTATTATACCTGTTATGACAGCCTTACATGCATCAGTACATAAGGAAATTATTATAAAATCTTTCTCCAGACCTCTCCCTTTTTCCCTTTTTTTTCCTCTTTGCTTTTTAACGGTTTAATATATCCTTCCTGTGGGACATCTTTTTCACTGTAAAGAGCCAAATGTTGTTGTGTCATCATTTAGTTTAAAATGTTTTGAATGTAATTGTTTACATAACATTTCCTTTTGTCCTTTACTATTGTAGTATCCGAAACATATCGGACCCAAATAATAGTAAATTAAGATTGTGTTTATTTATTTTATTTTGTGTTGCTTAATGGTGTGAACCAGGCCACATGAAGTAACAGAGCACTTTTCAAAATCCCAGACACAGGTTACAAAAAGAAAAGTGTAAAACTCTGCAGGGTATACAATATAAGTCAAAATAAGTTATCTTGTTATGTAAGCCAATACTATTTTGCAGATCAATTGCTGGTAGGCTGAAGCAAGTGATCTGGTATGGTGGTTGAAAAGCATGGAAAGCATATTTGAGCTCGTGACCAATTGGGTAGAGCATATAGATAAGAATACGTGGAGGTGCTGTCTTGGATAGGTTACTTCATTAGAGGCTAGACGTACTAAGCAACTTTTGGCAAATTGCTCTTTGGTATTCACTGGCCCCATTTTGCAATTTGTTAAAGCCTTACTGAATAGGTTATTTTTTTGCAATTTGGAAGGAGCCTGTTTATGGCGTCTCTTCCAAATTCCGATTCAATGTCGGATGTGATTACAGTTCAGGTGGCAAACCATTGAAAAGTTACCAACAGCTAAAAGGAGATGGTGACTGATTTGCAAAAGAGAATGGGTCTCCTTGGGACTGCCTTCAGATATGAGAAAGTTAAAAAAATAAATTAAAAAAAATTGTTGGGGGTTGGGAAGTGGTCACCAGGACCGCTGCCAACTCTCATCATAACGTTTTAAACAAAGAAAAATACAGAATACTGCAAAAACAAAAAGCTTACTTTATTTAAAGGTATTTACAACCATGGTGATTTGCTGACCCTAGAAGGCCCTCATCCCCGTGATGGCCTCAAGTTGCAGTGAGCCGCAATTTTTGACCTACCTCATTATTATTGATGAGGTAGATCAGATTGCAACCCACTGTCGGTGCACAATTTGCGGTCGTTTTTTGTGAACTATTTCTTTGTATAGCTGGCCCTGTATTACTGAATGTATTTATTGTTTTGCTTATTTTTACAAACGAAACCACATTTTGATCGGTAATAGTATACCCCTGGGACTTAACTCTACCTACATTCCAGAGAAAGTTGTCTTGATTCTATCCGTGAAACTGGGATGTTCTTCAAATTCTGTGTTTCAAATTTTGTTGTTCACAGGCAGTGCGACAAATCTGACTGCACTTATATAGTTTTGAATGGTCGATTGCGTTCTGTCATCAGAAAGGATGATGGAAAAAAGCAACTCACTGGGGAGTATGGACGAGGAGATCTCATTGGAGTGGTAAGAAATATAGTCTACATAATCCTAGTTAATTATTATATAGTAACTTACAAAGTGCCATATTGTCATAAATTCTCTTCTGGTCACGGTTTCAAGTGGAGTCATATTTATTAAGCCCAGCATGTTTATACTGATTTTCTTCGAAATGTATATGAAACATTTTTGTTGCTAAAAATGTCTTGTAGTATATATACCTAGTTAATATCAATGTTGCTACTTTTGTCTTGATTTCAGCAGGGACACAAAATAAAGCTACTTCTCTTGTGAAGTTACCATTCTCATTTTTTCAACACTACAATAGTTATGTGACAGTCTAACATTTTTCGTACGATTATGCAGATATATAGTTTTCACATGAAGTTCATTTCACCAACTTACGATCCTGGCTTTCATACATTTACTTTAGAAAGGAAGCCTCTTAAGGTGTCTGCCAGGGGTGCTTTAACATTTAGCGTGCCTGGATTAAAAGTGCCTCTATTGGAATTAATGATTAAATATTTTAAGTCTTTCCTGTCTCTTATCTGTTATGAATTCTGGTGGGGGGTGTTCAGTGTTTTACAACGTTTTCAAAAAGTGTAAAATTTAGTGGTTATCAGTGTTTACACTTTTTTTTGCTCAGTATAAAAATGGTGGGGATAGTTATTTCTGTGGTTATCAAGAATTTGGCTTTTATTTTCTTCCTTCCTTCATTCCTTTCCATTATTAATTTTCCTTCCGTCTTTCCTGCTCATAACTCTCTTCTCTGCACCTATTCCTTGTATTTGCTCTGCTCAGTAATTTTTCATTATTTCTGTCACCTCCCTTCTCTTTCCAAAATGCAGTCCCACACTATGTCCAGAATTCACCTAGATGGGGATATCTTTCACCAATTACGATTTGATTGCAGCAAATATAAGGTTGTTGGTAAAAATTAAACACACCTTCCTACCGCTCTGTTTTCAATACACATGGCAAAGATCGACTGAATGAAGATTGTCTACATAAGATATATATTGTAGGGAGCTCAATGATCTGTTATTGCTAACCATTGCTACACAGGCCAATTCTTTGTCTCAAGATACCAAAAAAGGTCTGGGTTAGTAAATGTGTTTGTACTGTCTGATCCGGGCATATTTCGGTTGTGAGATGTCTGCTAAGGGATTAATATGTAGATTATTAGCTAAATGGTGTTTAGTGACAGCAGACTCTGATGCTGTGAAGGATGCCTTGAGTTTGCTTGTGAAGTTCCCATCATGAATGATGTTTACTTTGCATTGTTGGGCCATGCCTATGGGATTTCTTTTATATGAAAGACAGCACCAGGGCTGTATAGAATTGATTTTTACCAATCACGTGAATCTTTGTATATTTGAAAGCAGTGCGGGAGTTGAACTCCTTCCAGGCATGTGTGAGAACTGGCCAATGCAGTTTACGTATGTGTTCGGTGGAGCATTCCCTGTTCAATTTCGTTTTCTGTCTTGGGGCAAAAGAAAAAGCACAGTTCAATGTGACTCCATTGAATACATCACTGTAATTTATACTAGTGATTTTTATCATTGGCTAGATCTTCTTTCGGAACCATAGGTTCCAAGCTTTATTCGGACATGGTGGCATTAGGAATGAAACTTGAACTTCATGATCCTATGTCTGTATTATGAACATGTTCTAATTCAATATGCAGGCGCAGAATGGGTCCATAATCCTATTTTTGCTCAAATTGTGCTGTCTCAAGCACATAGTTGGAAACGTCAGAGCAGCGGCTTTCTCCATGTGTCTAAGCTGCACTGTCTGCAATTTGTACACTAACTCGTAGCTCAGTTTCTACAAAACAGGTGCATTGACCTCTTCTGAGCCTGTTCTTGGTTGCTGAAGATGTTTTATGAAATGGTCCTTACCCTTCTGAATGAGGGGATGCAGCTTCTTTAGGAAGGCTTTTTTGACCATTGCCATGTAAATCTATGAACTGAAGTGTTAGGAACAGAGCTTTATGTGAGGACGTTCATTCTAGAGGCATCGTATGCTTGGAGACCTTTGTGCAGCAAAACCCAGTGTTTTCCGATGCAGGGATCAGTTTAGGTCCAGTAAGAAAACAGATGCAAACACTCGGTTGGAATGTGTGTATTTGTTTTGCAGGTCACTGGATGGCTGGGTGAAGGGCAGTAATGTGACAGATTTTCAGGGGCTCTACAATTTGATTGCATGGAAACACTTGTCTAGTCTATGTTTTGCAGATCTGCGCCAGCACTTAGTTGATAGTAAGATGACTGGCCCCAGGAAGCTTGCTATGGAGGCAGACCGCTGGGTGAGTACCAGGTTCTACAAGAAAGCGTTTGAGGGAGACTCAGCCAAAGGTGGACATGGTCCACAGCAGAAGAGTGGTGGGGCATGAGTAAAGCACAGGAGTTCTCTAAAGGGCAACAAACTAATACCCCGGGTAAAGGTTCCCATCCCCCAGGAGACAAAAAAGCAGTGATCTCTTCAGGAAAGCCTGAAGAGACCGGCCCCCGCAAGTGCTATGCCTGTGAGCAGGTGAGTCTCGTGAATGGGGTCCCTAGAGGGCACAGCCACCCACTGGTGGGCAGACCAAGGTGTTGGCTAGTGTACTGCTTGGGGAGGAGGGGTGCCCAACAGGAGGGTGGGGATCCTGCAGAAATGACCCTCATCTCACTAGGGGACAGTGAGATGGTCTCAGGAACCCAGGTGCCTGCTAACCCTAAAAAATACATCCCCTGGGTGACCGTCAATGAGAAAAGGGTAGAGGCTCTCAGAGATACTGGAGCCAGTGTGACCTCAGTCCGGTGTCGCCTGGTCTCTGAAGAGCAAGTAGTCCCTGGGGCATTCCACCAAGTAGTTGCTGTGGACAACTCAGAGTGCCAGTGTATGGTGGCTCAGGTTCCCTTTGAATTGAGGGTGGGGGGGGGTCTTCAGTCCCTTGAGGGTGGTTGTGAGCCCTACCAAGCCTGTAGATTGTCTGCTAGGAAAAGACCAGGAGCAGTCCTTGTGGAAGGATGTTGTGCTCGGGTATCACTTGGAGAAGCTTGGGTTGCCAGAGTGGGCATGCGTGACCACTCAGTCAATGGCAGCCGGAAAGTGTGATCAGAAGGACCTGGAGCCTGGAACAGTGGCCCAGGTCCCTGCCAAGAGAAAGGGCAGGGGGCACAGGAAACCCGCCCCTGAGGTTCCCACGGTCCGGAAGGAGGCTGACCTTGAGGAGGATGCCCTGGTACCTACAGGGGAGCAGGTAGCTGAACTGGGGGATGTATCTGAGCTGACCCATTGGCAGCAAGAGAGTGATCCCACCATGGAAGAATCCTGCAGGAAGCAGAAAGAGTGCTCTTCTCTGGATGGTTTGCGGCAGCAGGCTGCAAACCAGGCAGCTGGAGATCAGTCTGGATCACACTGGATCTACTGGGAGAATAGTCTCCTGTACAGCAAGCCTAAGGTCACTAAACATGGGTCAGCCCGTGTGCTGGTGGTACTGTAGTGTAGTTCCTATTTCCCTAATAGGTTCTGCGCATTGGAATAATACACCCTATAGATATGGCATAGGACTGAGGTTAGTATGCCCCTATTGAGTATATTAAACTTAATTACTCTGTGCCAGCTAACTCAGAGGCCACTAGAAACTACTTGTAAACAAGAAGGGAGTAGTTTCTGGTAACCTCATAAACATGACAACTTTGTTTCCCTTTAGAATCAGAACACTCTCAGAATCGTGGAAACAACAGATAACAGTTTCACCGAGCTAATCGTGCATGCTTAGTTTCTTCAGAGTTACACAGAAAGAATAGACGGGCGTTTCAATAAAAGTATTTATTGAACAGTCTTGTTTCTCGTGTAAGAGATATGAGCTGTCACAATCGTAAGACAGTATGCAAGATATATTATGTACAGCGTAAGCAGTAAAAAGAAATAATACTGCGCTTGCATTATCTTTTATCTATGACACATATATTAATATACATTAATAACATAGGAACAAAATGCGCGTACTCATAAGATGCTTCTCTAACTAGTTCTACCCCAGTGTACCTAACCTAAGTGTAGTACAAGGTAAGAGGTAGGTGATGTATTCTATAGTATGGTAGGCTATAGCCTGGTATGCCAAGAGTCCCTCTAGGTTCTAGTCACCTCCATACCTTTAGAATGAAAGAGGTGGGAATCTCTATTCGGGTCTCGAACTCTAACACCCCGCGAATGAAGTCAGAACACTGGAAGCTGGATTCTCTGCGAGCAGGGATGACTGCTTCTCTTGTCAGTGTGTCAGGCCGGGACACGGGCTCCTCTAAAGTCGAGGTCTTCTCCTACTTGCTTGGGCAAGGGAAGGTATATTTATACCTGGTAGGTGACTTGGAATGTTAGCATTGACGTAAAGTCGGGCAGAGGAAGACGTCAGGAATGAACCCTTAAGGAATAGCGGTTCATGCATAATAAATGAGTTCTTGGACAAATCAATAAACCTGTGCTAGGGGATCTCCCAAGAGGTTAATGGTCAGATTTCTAAGAACTCGTTGTGACGTTGGGGTGGACGGATGTAGGTGACCTTGCTTGTATTTGGATAGAATGGCTAATGCCTAAGTAAAGACTGGGATCATATGCCTATATAAGGGCAATGTGAATTGTGCCTATATAAGGACATGTTTCAGGAAAACCTTTACACGGACACCTAAAGCAGAATACAACAGTACTCCAGTGCTTCAGGACCTTCCTACTGGGTCTGGCTCACGACGTGCCTTTGGCAGAACATTTGGGGCAGGACAAGACCTTTGACAGGCTTGCCCCCCACTTCTTTTGGCCCCAAAATCGAAGGCAGGCAGATGCACATTGCAGAAATCCGATTGGCCGCACTCTGCTAGTCTTGCCAAACTTGCCAGGCAAGTGGTAAGAGTGGGAGGAAATGTGAAGCTCCTCCTCAACCTTTTCCAGTTGTTGGAACCCCTTTTGAAAGGGTTGGGATGGACATTGTGGCGCCACTGACCCAAAACAGCCATGGGCAACAGGTACATCCTGGTCTTGGTGGTCCATGCCACCCGTTACCTGGAGGCACTCCCTTTCAGGACAACGATGGCTGGGCGTTGATGGGGATCTTTTCCCATGTGGGTTCCCCCAGAGAAGTGGTTTCTGACTGTGGAACCAATTTCATATCGAAGTATATGATGTCCCTGTGTGAGGAGTGAGGTGTGACTTTCAAGTTCACCACTCCTTACCACTCACAAGTTAATTGTTTGGTGGAGAGATTCAACCAAACCTTGAAGGGCATGATTAAGTGTGTTACAGAATCCATGAGGTGTAAGTGGGACATCCTCTTACCATGCCTTCTCTTTGCATACAGGGAGGTACCACAGAAGTCATTAGGGTTCAGTCCCTTTGAGCTTCTATATGGGCACTATGTGAGAGGATCCCTGAGTTTGGTCAAGGAAGGGCTTGAGACAGCTTCCAGGAAAGCTCCCCAAAATTTATTTTGCTACATGCTGGCCTTCAGGAACCAAACTTCCACCTTCAGGAAACTCGCTCGGGCGTACCTGGAAGCAAGCCAGGAGGAGGAGAAACGCTGTTACAACCAGAATGCCACTCTGATGGAGTTTCAGCCTGGTCAGAAAGTGTGGGTCATTACCCCAGTGGAACCTTGTGCCTTGCAGGACAAGTGGGCTGGGCCTTTTGAGGTGGTGGAGTGTAAAAGTGATGTCACCTACCTGGTGAATTTGCAGACTCCCAGGAACCCACCCTTTGACGGCCCTCTATGTGAACCTGCTCAAGCCTCACTTTGGGAGGTCCGAAGTGAGCATGCTCTTGGCGACAGATGATGGGGTGGAAGAGGAGAGTGAACCTCTCCCTGACCTCTTGTTTACCAAGGAGCACGATGGGTCAGTGGAAGGTGTGATCCTCTCCCCAACACTGATCCCAGGGCAGCAGGGTGACTGTCACCAGTTGTTTGGACAGTCCGCCACACTGTTCTCTCTGACCCCAGGTGTTACTCACTGGTGTGCCCATGATGTGGACACTGGTGACAACCCTCCTGTGGATCGCAAGATTTACAGGTTGACTGACTGGGTCAGGGCCAGCATCAAAGAGGAGGTCTTGAAGATGTTAACATTAGGGGTGATAGAGCCCTCCAACAGTCCTTGGGCCAGCCCAGTGGTCTTGGTCCCAAACGCTTCTGCACCTGGTGACACTCCAGATCTGTAGTTCTGTGTGGACTACCGTGGGCACAATGCCATCACCAAGACTGACGCGCACCCCATCCCCAGAGCTGATGAGCTCATTGATCGGTTGGGAGCTGCCAAGTTCCTCAGCACGTTGGATTTGACGTTTGGGTACTGGCAGATTGCCTTAACCGAGGGGGCCTAGGAGAGGTCCGTATTTTCAACACCATAGGGGCATTACCAGTTTTGGGTGATGCCCTTTGGGTTGAAGAATGCCCCTGCCACCTTCCAGAGGTTGGTCAACCAGGTGTTGGTGGAACTGGAGGATTTCAGTGCCGCCTACCGAGATGACATTGCAGTGTTAAGCTCCAGCTGAGAAGAAAACCTGCAGCACCTCTGGGAAGTGTTGAAGGCTCTGCAGAGGGCAGGCCTCATGGTCAAGGCCATCAAGAGCCAGATCAGGCAGGGCTCTGTGCTGTACTTGGGGCACCAGGTAGGAACCAGACATGTGGCACCCTTACAGCCCAAGATTGACACCATTCTGGCTTTGGGAGCCCCCAAGACCCAGACGGAGGTGAGAGTCTCTTTAGGTCTCACCGGTTACTACAGGAGATGTGTTGAGGGCTATGGCACCATTGTTGCCCACTTCCAGGAAGCAGCCCAGGAAGCTGATCTGGACTGATTCCTGCCAGAAAGCTTTTGATGCCCTGAAGGCAGCCATGTGCATGGCACCGTGCTCAAGGCACCAGACTTCTCCAAGGATATCGTAGTGCAGACTAATGCTTCAGAGCATGGTGTGGGAGTGGTGCTTTCACAACTGAACGAAGAGGGCCTAGACAAGCCTGTAGTGGAGACTACTCCCCAGGGAACAGAGGTGGAGTGCCATAGAAAGAGAAGGTTTTGCTGTGGTCTGGGCACTGAAGAAACTAAGATCTTACCTGGTTGGGACTCACTTCCGAGTTCAGACAGACCACAGGCCCCTCAGATAGTTGATGCAAATGAGGGGTGAGAACCCCAACCAGTTGAGGTGATCCATCTCCCTACAGGGAATGGACTTTACGGTGGAACACTGCCCTGGCACAGAGCATGTCAACGCTGATGGTCTGTCCAGGTTCTTCCGCCTTAGTGAAGAGAACTCCCAGGTAGTCTGGTAGTTCTCTCTACTTTCAGCAGGAGGGGACATGTGTTAGACCTGGCATCTTTTGGCATGTTTCCCCAGTCTTTTTGATTACTGACCTCCCGGTTTTGACTCTGTTTTTTCTGGTTTGTGTCTCTGTGCACTTTGTCACTGCTGTTAAGTGTTAAAGTGCAAGTGCTCCTGTTGTAAATTGTTATTATGGATTGGTGTTTCCATGATTGGCATATTTGATTTACTGGTAAGCCCCTAGTAAAGTGCACTGAGTGTGCCAGGGCCTGTAAATCAAATGCTACTAAGCTTTGTTGGGTTGGCCTACAGTTGTTGATTCTGCCATAGGCAGTGAAAGGACTGGACTGAACTTTCTTTACTTGTGCTGAGTATCTCCAAGGGCTTGAAGTAGAGCTGGCCTCCTGTTCTGAAGTCTCAGGGACTGCAAAGACTTTACCAACCTCTGGGTACTGCTTCTGGAACCGTTGTTTCAGTTGTCACAGAGAAGATATAAGCAACCGACTCCGTCACTGGCTCCGTGTCCTGAAGGCACCACAGAGGGCACTGCTGCATCTCGCACTGCAACCCTGGTCTCACCGCCACCGAGCCGCTGCTTGCACTGTGACCTGTGGTCACCGCACTCCACTCCGCCTTGCTTCAGTTCGCCTCCCTGGTCTGATCATCGCTGCCTGGTGACTTCGACACCCGTGACCGCATCATGACTGGGGGCTCTGCTCGTAAGTTTCACGACGCACCGCCTCATCCCACACCGCTGTCTGTGCCAAACGATGCCAGCTCCCGCTAACCAGCTCTGTCGCTTACACCGTGACCTGCCAGCATCGCAACGAGTACCGCCTCATTCCGCATCGTAGGCCTGGTCTTACTGACGCCACTGGACGACCGTCACTGAGTCACTGCCTGCACCGCGCCTTGAGTGTACCGCAAGCTGCACCGCTTCACTTCAGATCTCAACTGCAATGGTTGCCACGACCGGCTTTCACCAACCTGTCAGCCGCAATGTAAAAGGTACTGTATTCATGTCTGCCAACACCCCCACCGACGCTGTCAGACGAAACTGTTAGATTCTGTTGTTTTCAGTATCGCGGTAGCCCCAGACAGAGCCATCGACTCGGAATAACTGTGATTTTTTGATATTCCTGCAATTTTAAAGGATATCTTGCAAAGTATATATTTTTAAGTACTGTATGTTGGACTATTATCGTTTTGGTCTTGTTTTGGATATATACAAATATTGGATATTTTTCTAAACTGGTGTGGTGTCCTTTTGTAGTGTTTCCACTGTATTACTGTTGGTTATGTGCAAATGCTTTATACACTGCCTCTGAGATAAGCCTGCCTGCTCGTGCCAAGTTACCAAGGGGGTGAGCAGAGGTTATTTTAGGAGTGTAACTTCCTTATCCTGACTAGAAGGAAGAGTCCCTACTTGGACAAAGGTGAAAACCATTGCCAACTAGAGACCCCCATTTTTAACACATACCCAGACTGCAAAAATGCACTCATACCTTATAATTGATGTTCAACATTCATAAAACAATGCATATTTTTAATTGAAAAACTAATAAAGAGTTATGAAAAAAATGCTATTAGTGAGTAATTTCGGGGGTATTTGTACTCTATATCTGAACATTTTTTTTTTATACACAGATCAAATGTTTAGTCTAATAAATAAAGCAAAGCCGACATGCTCAACTCATATTTAAATGTGCTCTCAAAAGTGATAATAAAGAAAAAGGTGGCTGGTTGAAATACATTATTTACCTGGGGTCACATAATTTTAGACAAGTTTATGGGTCAAGTACATAATAGCTAACATCAAGTAGATTATCCAAGTCACTAGATTTGCAGGTTTAGTAACATATTTCGGATTTCGCGAGGCCTGCCATTGGTGGTTAATCAGTAAAAATCGGTTTTAACTGAAAACCAGAATCCGGAACTATTTTGTGTATAAAAAGTTCTCTCACTCATCATATCACAATGTTTGTCACATTCAGTTGTTTATCTCTGATATGCAGTCTATTCTGAAAGCAATGCATTTCTTGCTATTTTTTCCTAGTAGTGACAAAACCAATAGGTCTGGGTTTAGTGTCCTGAACAGCATTTCATGCAAAGCATGCAAACAGTGTTTGTGCATGCCTTTATTTGCATCCTTCAGCATATTTTTTGGGTGCGACGTTTGAGCACCTCTCCTAAACCTGCATCACTTCATAAATGCCCACAACTGAAACACAAACCCGGCGCCGCCCTCGGACGATGCCGTTCCCCGGTTTAGTCCCGGTCCGGGCCTGACGTCGGAGCGGTGCCATCCGGCGCCGCACCCGACGCCGATGGGTGGCAATTTTTGAAGTTCCGCCCGGCTGCGATCATTCCACCTGTATATCAGGAATCGGATGACGGTGACGACTGGGAGGGGTCTGAGGACCCTCTGGCCTGGCAGGGCCAGTTATCTCCGGACTGGGCAGACGAACTGGGGGATGCCAGTGGTCTTGACACCTCCCCTGACACTGGCTTCATCTCTCCTCCGACCGTGGCTTCGGAGGAAGGTTCTGCATTTTCTGTGGTGCTGCACAAGGCAGCCGAAGCCCTTGGGCTGGAGCTGCCTGCTGTGGCCGTGAGGACGAACCTCCTCACCGAAGTGCTTCCACCGTCCGCAAGCTCATTGGAGCCTCTGCTGCAGGTCAGTGAAGCACACCTTGACGTTCTGAAGGGCACCTGGTCCAAGCCCTCCACAGTTCCTCCTGTGGACTGGAACGTGGCCCGGCGCCACCACCCTGCACCGGGCGACCCTAGTTTTCTGTCCCTCCACCCCACGCCCGAGAGCCTGGTTATCCAGGTCTCTTCTTCCCAGACCTCCTTCCCGTCCGCTCCCCCGGATCGGGAATCCAAAAGGCTAGAACAGTTTGGGAAGAAACTGTTATCCTCCCTTAGTTTGGGGTTGCGGTCTATCAACACTGCGTGCCTTTTGGACCGTTACTCCCACTCCCTGTGGGATACGGTGGAGGACATGCTGCCCCAGTGTCCGGAGGAGGCCCGGACACGGCTCGCCCAGGCTCTTGCCGAGGGGCGGGATGCGGCACGGCATGCAATCCGATGTGGACTGGACACAACGGATTCGCTGGGCAAGGCAATGTCGACCACAGTGGCGCTTCGTCGCCACGCCTGGCTGCAGTCCACGAGCACCCTCATGGACATGCCCTTCGATGGCAGTCGCCTTTTTGGCGACAAAGCGGATAGTGTGCTGGAACGCTTTAAGTACTCCAGGGCTAAGGCCAAGTCCTTGGGCCTTTCGGCCCCACGCCCGCAAATTTCCGCTTTTCTCCCCTTTCGTGGCCAAGGAAGGGGCGCCCCCTCACGTCCGCCTAGCCACAGGCCGCAGAACCAACCTCCACGCGGTCGCGGATGTGGATTCCGCCGAGGCGGTACAGGGGGACAACGTGCTGGTCCGTCCACATCTACCCCAGCAGCATCCGCCTCAAAGCCCTCCTAGTCTGAGGTTTCAGGCCCATTCCACGCCAGTGGGAGGCAGAGTTTGCCATCACCTGCTCCATTGGTGTACCATCACATCGGACAGGTGGGTGCTGCAAATCGTCCGAAGGGGCTACTCCCTCCCTTTCGAGACGACCCCTCCAGCCATGCCACCGCAGTGCCACCGAATTTCGGGGGATCACTTGCAACTTCTGCAGGAGGAAGTTACGGCTCTCTTGGCCAAGGGGGCCATCGAGCACGTTCCTGGTCCAGAAGTAGGTCATGGTTGTTATTCCCACTACTTTCTGGCTCCCAAGAATGGCAAAGGGGGCCTACGCCCTATCTTGGACCTCAGGAGCCTCAACGCCTTCCTCCGGAAGGAGAAGTTCAAGATGCTCACCTTAGCTCAGGTTCTGGCTGCCCTAGACCCTGGAGATTGGATGGTAGCATTGGACTTGCAGGACGCTTATTTCCACATCCCCGTCCTGCCGGCCCACAGGCGTTACCTGCGGTTCACGGTGGGCCAAGAGCATTTTCAGTTTACCGTGCTCCCCTTCGGCCTCACCAGTGCCCCTCGGGTGTTCACGAAAGTGATGGCGGTGGTCGCAGCTCATCTGCGCAGATTGGGGGTTCCAGTCTTCCCCTCGACGACTGGTTGTTGAAGACGGGCTCGCCCCAGGCAGTCATCTCCCACCTCCAGACTGCAGCGTACCTCTTGCATTAGCTGGGGTTCTCCATCAATGTGCCGAAGTCACATCTGAGTCCCTCCCAGAAGCTCCTCTTTATCGGAGTGGTTCTGGACTCGGCGCAGTTCCGGGCCTATCCTCCGGAACAGCGGGTCCGGGATATTCAGGCTCTGATTCCCATCTTTCGGCCTCTATCGTGGGTTTTGGTCAGGTTGGTGCTGCGGCTTCTGGGTCTGATGGTCTCCTGCATCCTGTTGGTGCATCACGCCAGATGGCGAATGCGGGCTCTACAGTGGGTCCTGAAGTTTCAGTGGGCCCAGCATCGGGGCAACCTGTCCAACCACGTCCTGATCTCCGAGGGCACTGCGAGACAGTTGCAGTGGTGGCTCACGGACCGCGATTGGGTCAGTGGCAGATCCCTCTCCCTACCCCAACCGGAGCACGTAGTAGTGACAGATGCGTCCCTCCTGAGATTGGGGGGCCACATGGGAGAGGCGGAGATCAGAGGCCTCTGGTCTCCGGAGGAGTCCCGGCTCCATATCAACCTTCTGGAGCTGAGGGCGATCCGACTTGCACTGAAGGCATTCCTTCCTTCTGTCCGGGGAAGTGTAGTGCATGTGTTCACAGACAACACCACCGCCATGTGGTATTGCAACAAACAGGGCGGGGTGGGGTCGTGGCCCCTTTGTCAGGAGGCTCTGGGCTTCTGGACATGGCTGGTGGTTCAACATCTGGCGGGCTCTCTGAACACCAGAGCGGACGAACTCAGCCGCCGGTGCATGATGGATCACGAATGGCGTCTAAACTCTGAAGTGGCGCAAGGCCTCTTTCGGCAGTGGGGAGAGCCTTGGTTAGATCTATTCGCCACCAAAGAGAACGCGCAATGTCAGCAGTTCTGCGCGTTGGAGTTTCCAAGGCGGCACTAGCTCGGGGACGCCTTTCGTCACGAGTGGAGTTGCGGTCTGTTGTACGCCTTTCCGCCTATACCACTTCTGCCCAGAGTGCTGAAGAAGATTCGGCGCAACCAGGCCCAAGTCATCCTGGTTGCTCCGGATTGGGCACGAAGATACTGCTATACCGAGCTACTCAGTCTGTCGATCGATCCCCCAATACGACTGTGTGGCGGGGTGTCTGAGACAGAGTCGGCAAGCAGAGTAGTATGGTATGACTTTAGGCTTTATTGTAGGTTAAGGAGTAACGTTCGTTAGGAAGTAACGTAATCCCAATGACCATGAGTTCTCTTTGTTCCCTCGGGCCCTCTTCGGGGATCGAAGGATGGATCGTGTTCCTCTGTTTTCGAGTGGTCCCGTCGTCAGTCTGCTCGGATGCTCTCTGCTTCGGTGTACTCGCATAAGGGGCTCTCGGGGAGACGGTGTGTCATTAAAGAAAACAGAAAAAGAGCCACAGGTTAGGACTACCGTCTGGTACTCTTACGATAGGGGCCGGGAGTGAGGGAAACCCAGTGCTTCAGTGTAGTTTTGGTCCTATCCTCGGGTCAGTTTTCAAGTGCTCGGTGAAAACAAAACAGGGAAGGGTATGCAGAAGCAAGCAGGGAATCTGTCAGGTATGTGCTTTTATAGGGGGGAGGTGGTGTGCCCTTGCCCAGCCAGCCCGCTACCCGTCCACGTACCTGGTCTAGCCACGCTCCTCCCCTGGGAACGTGGCAGGGCGATTCGAGAAGTCGTTGGCCTCCTGGCTTGTCGTGGTTGTCGCCTTCCGTCCTGACAAACGCGCTGATATTTCCTCCGCTCCAGTCCTTCCGAATCTTCCTCGCCTCCACTCTAGTTCACAGTCAACCTCCAGGGAAACGCCGTCCGACTCCTTCCGGGTTTCTCCTGCTTTTGTGCAACCCACCAACGTGACGTCGGCGGCGGGAGGAGTCTCGTTAACCTGGAAGGCAGGATTAAAGGAACCCTGTCCTGTTTCCAGGGGCCAGTCCTGCGGCTGATACGGGTACCAGTCTTCACCTAGTCCGGGTACCTTCGGCTTCTGCAGGGGAAGAGAAGGGGGCAAAGAAGCGTCCTTTGACCAACAGTTCCATGCATTGTCGAGTGACTCGCCTATGTCCTCCTCCCCGTCACAAACTGCCTCTTCAGGAGGACCTTCTGTCGCAGCAGCAGGGGACGGTCCTCCACCTGAACCTGTCCAGACTCCACCTCCATGCGTGAAGATTGAGCGGCGGCAGTTGATACCATTTGACTTGCCTCCTGAAGTCTGTAATGTTATTCTTGCAGCCAGGCGTCCCTCCACAAAATCGGTATACGCCTGCAGGTGGAACAAATTTGTGGCATGGTGCACAGCAAAGGCTGTGGATCCCCTTTCCGCCCCTCTTTCTGAGGTTCTCTTCTTTCTTCTTTCCTTGGCCCAGCAGGGCTCTGCTCTGGGCACCCTTAAAGGATATCTTTCAGCTATTTCTGCTTTCTTACGGCTTCCTGATCAGCCTTCTCTTTTCAAATCCCTGTTGTTTCTCAATTCTTTAAGGGCATTACTCACATGTTTCCTCCTGTCCCTTTCGTAATGCCTCAGTGGGGTTTGAATCTTGTATTGACCTTTCTGATGTGCGCTCCCTTTGAGCCACTTCATAATTGTCCCCTTCGTCTCCTCACTCTTAAAACTGCTTTCCTGGCTGCCATCACCTCTTCTAAGCCTCCTTTCCTTTCTGTCCATCCGGACAAAGTTGTTCTCAGGACTCGTCATTCCTTTCTTTCTAAGGTGGTAACTGCCTTTCACATCGGACAGTCTGTTACTCTGCCCACCTTCTTTCCGCCTCCGCATCCCTCCAAAGAGGAAGAGAGGCTCCACTGTCAGGACCTAAAGCAGGCGCGGTCTTTGTATCTGGACCGCACCAAACAGTTCCGTGTGGACGACCAACTCTTTGTTGGCTACGTGGGCGCTAAGAAGGGGAGGGCGGTGCAGAAACGAACCATCTCTCGGTGGGTCGTTTTGTGTATCAAGGCCTGTTACTCCTTAGCTAAAAAGGAACCTCCTGTAGGGCTGAGGGCCCATTCCACTCGGGCCACAGCGGCTTCCACTGCCCTGGGCCGGGGAGTCCCCTTGCAGGACATCTGTCAGGCAGCAACGTGGGCTTCGCTGCACACGTTTGCCAAACACTATTGCCTGGACAGCCAAGTGCAGAGAGACGGCTTCTTTGGCCATTCTGTTCTCCAGGACTTTCTGCTGTGATCTTGGTTCGTAGGCCCACCACGGGGGTTGGTATTGCTGGGGTATCTATTATAAGGTGAGGAATCTAACTAACGTGTTTCTTTCAGATGAACAAGTTACTTACCTTCGGTAACGATATATCTGTAAGAAACATTAGTTAGTTAGATTCCTCACCGCCCCACCCATCCTCCCCGTTCTGCGAACCGATATCTAGGGTTGAGGTCATCCCTTTCAGGGCCTTAGAATTTTTTGGCACCAGTGTCGGTCTCTTGCATGGCTCTGCGTTCCTGGCGCGGAAAGCTATGTACAAGAACTGACGTCAGCGCGCAAGGGCGGCGTCTAAGTACTCCGACGTCATCCCGGCGATTACGACGCCGACGACGGACGCGGAGCCGCAGACGACGCCTAGCGACGCGCAAGGGTATTGCTGATGAAAAATCTTTCCGGATCCAGCCTGACGCCTGGGGATATTCTAAGGTGAGGAATCTAACTAACTAATGTTTCTTACAGATATATCGTTACCGAAGGTAAGTAACTTGTTCATAAAGCACCGACAATATCCCTAGTTAGAATAAGGTTAAAACAATTTGCAGAACTGCCAAATATTATACTTCTAAATGCACCACAATAGGTGTTATAGTGCTTTTTTGCAAATTCAAGCAGCGAGAGTAAGTGTTATGCTAAGTGGACAATGGTTTTCAACCAAATATGGTACCTATATATGAGATTGTGCTTCAATAAGGTAATGGCCACCACCTTGCCATAGTGGCTGGTGTGGCTAGTGGGCTGATATGGCCGGTGTAGAATCTACCCGGTCAGGGTGCCCAAATAGTTTTTACCCCCACTGCCTTTTTTTGCGCTGATTTAATTGTAAGGGAGCTGTTAATTCCCCACTTCACACCTTGCGAGTCGGTCTTTCACCAAGGAGGAAAGGCTACTTCAGGCAGTTATGAGGAGATTCCGCTGACCTGTTTAATCTTTCCTTGGTCTTGGTCCTTAAATTGCATTGTTTCATTTCCTCCTGTCTGATTGGTTGAAGTAGATTAAATGATCTGGAGGTGGCTGAGGAGTTGCTAAAGATAAAGAAGGGGGGGGGGGAAGCAGCACCACCAATACGCTGCTTTGCTGCCCCCACCTCCACTCCACCTCCACCTGTCACAAGTTATAACCAGAGGCCATGGTCTGGGCTCTGAGAGAAGGGTGGTGAAAACTAGGTATAGGGGGTGGAAAAGGGAAGGCAATGAGTAAAGGCCATGTTGTGAAAGAGCTGTCCAAGCGGGAGCTCACCAGAGCCCCTGCAAGCCGCACCCAGATCTAACTAGGCTGCCTCCGCAGGGACCTGAGCTCGCATTCAGCGGCAGGCCACCAAGGCTGCTACGCTCGAGAGTGCTCGGGAAATCCCGGGAGTGCTGCGCTCGGGAGTTTCGCGCACCCCCCCCCCCCCCCCCCCCCCCGGCTATCACCCTTGGGTGTTTTTTGCCCCCCCCTCAAAAGAAGCGAGCCTGCACTACTTGGACCTCTGGAGAGCCCTCAGGTTTTATATAGATCCTACCAGGGACCACTGAGTTAACGATCATATCTTTGTGGGGTTTTTTGGAGGAAAGAAGGGTAAGTGTGTGTGGAAAAGGACCATCTCTAAATGGATAGTTCTCTGCATTAAAATCTACTACTCTTTTGATAAAATCAGCCCCCCAAAGGGTTACAGGCTCATTCCACTTCTGCTTTATCTTGCAACGGTATATGTCGTGCTTTGCACTCATTCATAAGGCACTACTGTCTTAATAGTCAGGTCCTTCGGGGTGGGTATGTTGCCCATTTGATCCTGCAGGAGTTTTTGGTCCAAGACATTCCACAGACCATCACTGGGGGAGGTATGCCTTTGATATCTATTCCTAAGAGGAGGTATCTGCAGTCAGTAAAAACATTACTTACCTTCTGTAAATCTCTTTCTGGTGGATACCCTGTCTAACCCAGATTCCTCACTGCCCTTCCTCTCCTTCATTCTGTGAAATAGATTATTTTCCATCTAAAAGGTCCCAAACTGGAGATCAGCACTCTGGTAAAGCCAATTTGTTTAAGGGCACTGCTTCTGAGGGCGCAGACAAGCCTTTGAAAGCAACCGACATCAGCTCGCCTCAGTGGTGTTTATAAGCGGCCCAGCTCATCACTTCTTGAGCAGGCCGCCACCTACCTGTGCGCAGGAGTAATGCTGTTGAGTTTCAGGATCTAGTCTGAAGCTTGGCGAATATTCACTGGAAAGAGTATTGCAGAAGCTAAGTGTCTTTTTTTATTTGAGATGATACAGGCAATGTTTGTGGTAATATCAGGAAACTCAAAAGTTTAAATCGGGCCACCAGCCCATAAAACAGGCCCACAGACTGACAGATTGCTCTGTAGGCCAGACCCTGTATATTCAGTTACGTACATTAGTTAGTAAAACTAGTCTTTGCTAGCCTGTCTCTTCTATTTTCAGTTGCTCTTTGTCACTGCGTGTTTGGAATTGAGTGAGAATAATTGAGATACCTTCTATCATCGCAGGTCCTGTTGCCATCACTGCAGCTACTGTTGGTTGTAGCTGCAGAGATACAGGACTGGGGCAGGTAGAGAAAATACATGATTACTTGGAAGGGGACTTTGAGGGGTCGAGGGGGGCGTGCGCTTGCACGTTTATCCTTCTTACTTGTAAATTAGTCAAATTTACAGTACCATCCACAAGGTGGAACTATTAACCCAGACTGTGAGTTGGGGGACCTTAAAGAAAGAGGGCATTGATGCCCCTCCAATAGATGAGTAATGTGTTGCTTCTTGTTTCGCAGTTCTGCTCTCTCAGTTCGTCCAAACACTCACGGCATCTCGTACCCATATTTTTGCATATCAACTCCCAAAAATCTGTATAAAAATGACACCCTTTGCTAGGTTGGGCAGACCCAGTGGCACTATGGTGCCGTGTAAAAATGCAGAGAGGTGCTGCAGCTGTCGAATGGACCCTTAGTGCAAGTCTTGAATCTGTTTTTAGAGAAGAGCTTTCTGTCCCTAGCGTGCTCCTGTAATCCCTTTTGGATGTCACAGGCATTCACACTCTACACCATTAATGGTCACCTTGACGCCTCTGTCCCTCATCCTTCAGAAAGTTAGGAGGAGGGAGACTTAAAGTCTAGATATCACATACATTCCAAAAATATGTATATATGGAACAGTCTACTTCTATTTCAAAGTATTTATTTTCCTGGTCCTTAACCAGGAATCGCATCCAACTAAATAGGGTATCTGAAAGAAATACATAGTGATTCCTTATCTTAGAATTACCCCCAGGCGTCAGACTGGATCCGGAAAGTTTTCGTCCGCAGTACCCCTGCACGTCGGTAGGTGGTGTCGTGCGGCTCCACGTCCATCGTTGGCGTCGTGGTCACCGAGATGACGTCGCGGGCGCTACTTAGATGCCGCCCATGCTCACTGACATCAGTTCTTTCTTTTTCCGTGCCAGCAAGCGCAGATCCAGGAAGAGCAGGAACCCCCAGTCAATTTTTGACTGACTTTTTGAGGCGTTTTTGTCTCTATTTTTCATCCAGTCTTCGACTCGTTGTGCGGTTAGGATGGCCGGTTTTAAGTCCTGCGAGGACTGTCATCGTATGATGTCGGTGACTGACCCGCATTGAGTGTGTCTTTTCTGCCTGGGGCGCGACCACGACACCAAGTCGTGCCCCGGCCACCGGGCCATGGTGTCGAAGTCTTAGTTGGAGCGGTCCCGAAAGCTGCTGGAGGCCCGGCAGTCGGCTCCGCTCCGTTCGAGGTCCCGGTCCCGGGGGAGGTTGAGGGACCGCTCGCGGAGTCATCATCATCGGTCTTTGGGATCCAAGTCTTCGCACTCGGGGTCAGGTAAGGAGAAGCACAAGAAGTCGAAGAAACGTCATCGTTCTCCGACTTCCCCATGCCGGTCGCCCAATGCGGCTGAGGGTGCTGGTGATCCCTCCCCCGTGGCTCCGGCGGAGGCTGTGCAGTTGCCGCCGGCCTACCTGCCCTTCCACGATCCGTCGGCTACTCCGGCACAAATACAGGAATTCCTTTCGACCATGGCTCGCCTCTTTGGGCTGTCGGGTCTTCGCTGGTGCGCCTTCGGGCCCCGTTGTCCCGACTGGGGGTCCTCGCCTTTCATCACCGGTGGCTCTGGCCCCGACGTTGCTGTCGGCTCCGGCCTCTGTGCCGTAGGAACCTCCTGGGTCCTACGGCACAGAGGCCCGGTTGATGCTGGTTTACCTTATAACGCCTCCACCGACATCGACCCCCACCGGCACCTCTTCCAACGTCGCCCGCTCCTTGGGACGACGTCGACCCCGGTTTCAGCCCCGAAGTAGACGCGGTGTCGGGCCGGTCGATCAATGCCGTTCTCGACGTTGCTCAGGGATTTCTATCCCCATGTCCCTTCTCCTTATTTAAGGCCTGTTGAACAGCCTAAGGAGGAAGGGGAGGACTGGGAGGGGTCTGAGGACCCTCTCGCGGCTGATTGAGAGTATGAACAGGACTGGGCAGAGGAGTTGGGGGAAGCCAGTGGTCTGGATACCTCACCAGACCTTGGCATGCTGTCTCCTCCTACCATGGCTACGGAGGAGGGTGCTAGTTATGCTGTGGTGTTGCGTAGGGCGGCCGTTGCCCTACACCTCGTGCTCCCTACTGTGGCCGTCAGGACTAACCTCCTGACAGAAGTGCCTCAGCCAGCAGCTACTTCTGTGGAGTCGCTGCTTCCCTTCAATGAAGCACTTTGTGACGTTCTTTTGGCCACCTGGTCCAGGCCCATCACAGGGGCACCTGTGGATAGGAACATGGCCCGATGCCATCGCCTGGCTCGGGGTGACCCCATTTTCCTCTCCCAACACCCCACCCCGAGAGCTTGGTTATCCAAGCCTCTGCTTCTCCAACCGCCTTCCCTTCCGCACCACCGGATAGAGAATCCAAGAAACTGGATCAGGTTGGAAAGAAGATTTTTTTCTTCCGCCAGTCCTGCGCTGCGGTCCGTGAACACCGCATGCCTCTTGGGCTGTTATTCCTACTCTCTGTGAGATACGGGGTGTAAGTGCTGCCTCAGTGTTTGGAGGAGGCCCGGACAGCTCTCTCCCAGGCTGTTGCAGAGGAGAGAGACGCAGCTAAGTTCATGATTCGTTGTGGCCTAGACACCGCTGACTCACTGGGCAGATCGATTGCAACAACGGTGGCGATCCGACGCCACGCCTGGTTGAGGACAACTGGATGTTCGAGGGAAGTCCAAAGCACACTTATGGACATGCCTTTTGATGGTCGTCGCCTCTTCGGCAACAAAGCAGACAGCGCGTTGGAGCGGTTTAAGGACGGGCTACGGCCAAGTCCTTGAGACTCTCTGCAGTCCGCCCTCCTCCGCCTTCTGCTTTTCTCTCTCTTCGTGGCACCGTAAGGGGCGCCCCGCAGCGTTCGCAACAGAGCCACAAGCCTGCGCAGCAGCAATTCCAGCACGGCCGTGGACGCGGGTTCCGCCGTGGCAGACCTAGGGGCCAGCGGGCGGATCAGTCCACCTCCACCCCAGCCACATCTGCCTCCAAACCTTCCTAGTCCGAACTTTCAGGTCCATCAAACGCCAGTGGGCGGCAGTCTTCGCCATCACCTCCCCCACTGACGCACCATCACGTCGGACAGGTGGGATTTAGAGATAGTCCGAAGGGGCTACTCCCTCCCCTTTGAGACTACTACTCCAGCCTTGCCACCTCGGTACCACCCCATGTCTGAGATCGTTTGGTGCTTCTTCAGCAGGAAGTTGCGGCCCTCTTGGCCAAGGGGGGGCCATCCACCGCGTTCCGACACCAGAAGTAGGGTGTGGTTGTTGTTCCCACTACTTTCTGGTGCCAAAGAAGGACAAGGGCCTGCGTTCTATCTTGGACCTCCGGAATGTCAATCGCTTCCTCCGCAAAGTGAAGTTCAAGATGCGCTCTTTGGCTCAGGTCTTGTCTGCTCTCAATCCACAAGACTGGATGGTAGCGCTGGACTTGCAGGATGTTTACTTCGAAATCCCAGTCCTGCGGGCCCACCGGCGTTACCTGCAGTTCACGGTAGGCCACGAGCACTTTCAGTTCACTGTGCTCCCGTTTGGCCTTACCAGCGCCCCTCGGGTGTTTAGAAAGTGATGGCGGTGGTCGCAGCTCATCTGCGCAGATCAGGGGTTTCAGTCTTCCCCTATCTCGACGACTAGTTGTTGAAGGCGGGCTCACCCCAGACAGTATTCTCCCACCTCCAAACTACGACCGACCTCCTGCATTTGCTGGGGTTCTCCATCAACGTGCCGAAGTCGCACCTGATTCCCTCTCGGAAGCTCCTCTTCATCGGAGCGGTTCTGGACACGGCGCAGTTTCGGGTCTATCCTCCCGAATAGTGAGTCTGGGATATACAGGCTCTGATTCCGATCTTTCAGCCCTTGTCCCAGGTTTCGGTCAGGGTGACCCTGAGGCTCCTGGGCCTCATGGCCTCCTGCATCCTGCTGGTCGATCATGCCAGATGGCATGCGGGCTCTGCAGTGGGACCTGAAGTTCCACAGGGCGCAGCATCAGGGGGACCTGTCTGATCACGTCCAGATCTCGGAGAGCACTGCACGAGAGTTGCAGTGGTGGCTCACGAACCGCCATTGGGTCAACGGCAGATCCCTCTCCCTTCCCCAACCGGAGTTTACAGTGGTGTCGGATGCGTCCCTCCTGGGATGGGGCGGTCACATGGGAGAGGCGGAGATCAGAGGCCTCTGATCTCTTGCGGAGTCCAAGCTCCATGTCAACCTTCTGGAACTTCGGGCGATCCGACTTGCACTGAAGGCATTCCTTCCCTCTGTCAAGGGGAGAGTAGTGCAGGTGTCCACAGACAACACCACCGCCATGTGGTACTGCAACAAACAAGGCGGGTGGGGTCGTGGACCCTCTGTCAGGAGGCTCTGCGCCTCTGGACATGGCTGGAACATCAGGACATTTTCCTAGTGGTTCAACACCTGGCAGGTTCTCTGAACGCCAGGGCGGACGAACTCGGCCGCAGGTGCATGATGGATCACGAATGGCGTCATCATTCGGAGGTGGTGCAGGTCTCTTTCAGCAGTGGGGAGAGCCTTGGTTAGATCTATTCGCCACCGAAGAGAACGCGCAATGTTATCAGTTCTGAGTTTTGGAATTTCCAAGGCGGCATTGGCTCGGCGACGCTTTTCGTCGCGAGTGGAGTTGCGGTCTATTGTACACCTTTCCGCCTATACCACTTATACCCAGGTTGCTGAAGAAGATCCGGTGCGACCGGGCACAAGTCATCCTTGTGGCCCCGGACTGGGCTCGAAGAGTATGGTATCCTGAGCTACTCAGTATGAGCATCGATCCTCCGATCAGACTGCCTCTTCGGAAGGATCGTATGTCGCAGCAGTCCTCCACCCGAACCTGTCCAGACTCCACCTCTTTGCGTGGAGATTGAGCGGTGGCAGTTGATTCCTTTGGACTTGCCTCCTGAAGTTTGTGATGTCATTCTGGCAGCCAGGCGTCCCTCCACTAAAGTGGTATACACCTGGAGGTGGAACAAATTTGTGGCATGGTGCACAGCAAAGGCTGTGGATTACCTTTCTGACCCTCTTTCAAGTCCTTTTGTTCCTTCTTTCTTTGGCCCGGCAGGGCTCTGCTCTGGGCACCATCAAGGGCTACCTTTTGGCTATTTCGGCCTTTTCAGGCTCCCTGATCAGCCCTCTCTTTTCAAGTCCCCTGTTGTAAATAGATTTCTTAAAGGCATTACACACGTTTTCCTTCTATTCCTTTTGTGATGCCGCAGTGGGACTTGAATCTGGTTCTTGCGTACTTGATGTGTGCTCCCTTTGAGCCCCTTCACAACTGTCCTCTTCGTCTCTTGACCTTGAAGACTGCTTTCCTGGTGGCCATCACCTCCGCTAGGCAGGCTCTTTCTTGTAAGCCTCCTTTTCTGTTGGTCCATCCGGACAAGGTTGTGCTCAGGCCCCATCCTTCCTTTTTGCCAAAAGTTGTTACGGCCTTTCACATTGGGCAGACTATTACCTTATTATTATTATTATTATATATGAATTTATTAAGCGCGCAGCTACCCGTGGGTTTCCCGGCGCTAGAAGCACCGAAATATAAGAAGGCAAACAGGAGTGCAAGACACATGTTACAAAGAGAACAGCCAGGTTTTCACTCCTTTGCGGAACTTAAGATAACATGTTTCAGACCGCAGAGGGATGGGAAGCGAGTTCCAGAGCGAGGGAGCCAAGTAGGAAAAAGAGCGCCCACCAACACTAGCACGCTTGAAAAGGGGGACAGAGAATCTACATTGAGTGGAGGATCTGAGAGTGCGGGAGGGACAATATTGATGGACTAAGGTGGATAAATAGTGAGGGGATTTTCCAGCTTTGATACGGTGCATAAAGCATAAAGCTTTAAATTTGGACCTAGATTCAATGCGCAGCCAATGCAGGCTGCGCAGGGAAGAGGAGACTGAGGTGGTTCTAGGCAGATTACAAAGTAAACGGGCAGCCATGTTCTGGACCACTTGAACCTTACGGGAGACCTCCTTGCAGGCACCCAGAAGAAGTACATTACCGTAGTCCAGCCGAGATGTCACTAAGGCCTGGACCACTGACTTCTGGGTGTCTGGGGGAAGCATCCATGGTAGTACAGGTGGCTGAGACTTTAACCACATGTTGCCTCATAGATAACTGATTGTCAAAGAGGACCCCGAGATTGCGTGCTGTTGTTGCTGGGACCGGCAATGGTCCCATTTGCTGAGGCCAATGTTGCGGGCCCCAGAGAGCGGAGTCCGGCCCGAACAGAAGCAGCTCCGTTTTGTCGCCATTCAGCTTCAGTTTGTTAGTCAGCATCCAATTGGCGATGTCAGTAAGCCCAGAACGAAGAGAAGAGGTGGGGGAGTGCTGATTAGAAGAAAGAGAGAAGATGATTTGAGTGTCATCAGCGTACGAAAAAATAGATAGTCCAGACTGTTCGGCAAGAAAAGCAAGGGGTCTAACATAAAGATTAAAGAACAAAGGACTGAGAATAGAACCTTGGGGGACACCATACGGGGCATTATGAACAGTGGACACCGAAGAAGGGGAAAAGACCTGAAAAGTGCGATCAGAAAGAAAATTGGAAATCCAATCAAGTGCGGAGCCACAGATCCCAACAGACTTCAAGGCAGAAAGAAGGATGGTATGGGAGACGGTATCAAAAGCGGCACTTAAATCCAAAAGGATAAGTGCCACCGTCTCCCCTCTATCTACCTGACGTCTGACTGTCTCCGTGACTCCCAAAAGGGTGGACTCCGTAGAGAAGCCCGCCCGAAAACCTGACTGAGAAGGGTGAAGGATGTTCGCTGATTCAATGTGAGTGGTTAGGTGACAGTTGACATGCTTCTCCAGCACCTTCGAGAGGCAGGGCAGCAAGGAGATAGGTCGAAAATTGGCTGGATTGCTGGAATCAGCATTAGCTTTCTTCAGAAGCGGGACCACCATCGCATGCTTCCAGACGTTAGGGACAGTTGCCTCAATGAGAGAAGCATTCAAGAGAGCCAAGATACAGTCAAGCGAAACGGAGGGTAAGGAACAAAGAATCTGAGGGGGCATGGGATCCAAGGGAGAGCCGGATTTGATCTCTGCCAGCAGTTTCTGGAAGGCGGGCATAGAAATGAGTTCCCACTTATCTAATAAAGGAAATGAGGACCGTGCAGGGTCGTCCTGAATGGATGGTTGGTCATGGTTCTGTGTGGATGAACTGGATGAAACAGACGGTACAGCTCCAAAACCCGCGTATATGCTGTCAATTTTCTCCGTAAAGAAGTCCGCCAAGGAATTGCATTGAGTGCTATCCAGACAGGGGGCTTTGGGAACACATGACATAGTGTTCCTGAACTGCCTTAAAAAGAGCTTTGGGACGATTCTGAGCTTTCAATATTGTGTTGTTAACGTGATTGGCCCTGGCAGTATTACATAAAGCGTGATATTTATGTAATGCGAGTTTGTAGTTTTCTTTATCTGCGGGAGAGTAGTTAGACCTCCAAATACGCTCCAGTCTTTTACAACGGGACTTCTCCGTTTTTAGTTGTTCATTGAACCAAGGAGCAGGGGGGTGCAGAAAATTTTGCTTACAATTACGTGCCGGGAGGCAAGAATCAATTGCAGAGGTAAGCCAGGTACTAATCGTCCCCACATCATCCGTAGAGATATTAGACAGAGGAGGCAAGGTCTTTTCTAGGGAATTATTAAGTTGCTCCAGGTTAAGTCTTTGCCAATTTCTACTGGTTCTAAGGGAGTGTGTTTGCCTGGAGGGCAAGGCGCACCCGCTGTCTTAATGTAGAACTCTACAATAAAATGGTCAGACCAAATAATAGGTCTGGAAGGTAGACAGGTTACAGTGTCCAGATTAGCAAAAATTGGGTCTAGTAGGTTACCGCCTTTATGAGTTGGACCGGAGTTGAGAAGACTTAAATTGAGGGCGGCAAAGTCCTGTATAAGATGAGTGCTAGTAGAGCATAAGGTGTCGTTAAAATGGATGTTCAAGTCACCTAATAACAGGAAATTATTAGATTCCAGCAAAAGGGGAGCAATAAGCTCAGGAAGGGCAGCTGCCCATGCGCCAGCCGCCCCAGGCGGGCCATACAAAAGAGCACCAGACAGTGTAAAATTCGGGGATAATAGCAATTTAAAACTACCTGCTTCACAATTAGGGATATCAAGGTCTTCCCACTTGCAGGAGTAGCCCCTCTTGTAAATAATGGCAATGCCACCTCCATCCCTGAGAGTTCTGTTACGCCCCACGAAGGTGTATTCATCAGGGAGGGCAGTGGCAATGTCCGGCCCAGAACAGTCATTGAGCCAGGTTTCAGTTAGAAACAAGGCCGACGGACTAGACGATGTGAGGAGGTCAAATATGTCCCTCTTGTGTTTAGGCAGAGATCTGCAATTTAAACTAATAAAACTAAGGTCCGGAGGGAGGTCAGAGGAGTGTGCAGTCACTGGGAGAGGGGTGGCAGTCCAGAAAGAGGAAGAGGGAATACACAGCTCCGAGGGAAAGGATGTGTGAGCCAGAGCGCATATAGGGCAGGACAAAGGGGCGTCATAACAGCACAAACGAGAACAATAAATACCAGGTGACGGTCGGAGGCTATACAAAAAAGAGCGGGAGTATGTAAGTCTGAGGATCGTAAAGCCAGAGGCAGGGGGGGTGGCCCCAGGTCCCGTCAGGGCGCGGACGGGCGCAGACGGGCTTGCCTTAGGCCCGCCTTGCCCACCTTCTTTCCGCACCCTTCCAGAGAGGAAGAGAGGCTCCACCGTCTGGACCCAAAACGTGCGCTCTCCTTTTATCTCAACCGCACACAACAGTTCCGGTTGGATGACCAACTCTTTGTTGGCTACGTTGGTACCAAGAAAGGTCGGGTGGTACACAAGAGGACTATCTCCCGCTGGGTCGTCTTGTGTATCAAAGCCTTTTACTCTTTGGCTAAAAAAGAACCTCCGGGGGGACTGTGTGCTCATTCCTCTAAAGCTACTGCAGCCACTACTGCTTTGGGACATGGTGTCCCCCTGCAATACATCTGTCACCAGCCACGTGGGCCTCGCTGCACATTTTTACTAAGCATTATTGAGTGCACAGCCAAGTCCAGAGAGATGGCTTCTTTGGTCGTTCTGTTCTCCGGGACTTCCTGGTGTAATCTTGGTTCGCAGACCCACCACCGGGGTTGGTATTGCTGGGGTATCTATTCTAAGGTAAGTAATGTATCACTATGTGTTTCTTTCAGATGAACAAGTTACCTACCTTCGGTAACGATATATCTGTTAGAAACACTAGTAGTGATAGATTCCTTACCGCCCCACCCATCCTCCCCGTTCTGCGAACCGATTTCTAGGTTTAAGGTCATCCTTTTCAGGGCCCTAGTTTCAATGCACCAGTGGTCAGTATCTTGCATGGCTCTGCGTTCCTGGCGCGGAAAGTCGTGTACAGAACTGACGTCCGCGCATGTGGGCGACGTCAAAGTAGCGCCCATGACATCATCTCGGCGATCACGACGCCAACGACGGACTCGGAGCCGCACAACGCCACCTACCGTCGCGCAGGGGTACTGCTGACGAAAACTTTCCGGATCCAGTCTGACGCCTGGGGGTAATTCTAAGATAAGGAATCTATCACTACTAATGTTTCTTACAGATATATTGTTACCGAAGGTAAGTAACTTAATTCCTAAAGTTTTTTTTAATACTTTTGTGTGCGATTACTATGTGTAAAACAATTTTGTTTCTGGTCATTAGTTATTAATAGTTTGTGTGCAATCCTCTGTATAAACATAGGTTTGTGCATGGTCGCCGGGTATAAAATAACTTTGTGCTTAGTCACTAGCTATTAAATAGTTATGTGTTCTCTTGGTATACAATAGTATTGCATGTTATTACGAGATAAAAAGTATGGTTGCAGATTTTCACTAAGTATAGTACAGTTACACTTGGTATGAAATATTTTTGTGCATGCTCACTGGGTATAAAACAGTTTGTGTGAGGTCACAAAGTATACAATAGTTGTGAGTGTGGGCACTAGGTCTAAATTAGTTTCGCTTGTGGTCATTAAATATGAAATGGCTTAGTAACAAGTGTTATTTGGCACTGGGTATCATACAGTTTCATAGTGACTAAGGGCCCGTTTATGACTTTGGCGCTGCGGTGCCGAGTCTGCACTGCCAAAGACGTAGTCACACCACTCGCCAGATTAGGATTTTTTTCCTGTCTGGAGAGCTGATTTTTGACGTTCCGACGGCGGTGCCTTAAAAATGTAAATGTAAATGTCCAGTATTTGTAAAGCGCGACAATTACCTGAGGGTGTCAAGGCGCTGGGGGCCGTTGGGAAGATTAAGCAAGGTATTGTCCAGAGTCACATGGTGCTGGGCTGATCTGCCGCCAGGGATCGAACCGTGAGCCCCCAGGTTCCCGTGAGCCCCCGGGTTCTGGAGACAGCCACCCTGCCTGCTGCGCCACACCTCTTCCGCAAAATGGGCACCACAATGGGAACACCAAAAACTAAAAAGTCCATGCTGTGCAGTTGTGCCTTCCTGTGTGCATCCCCATGCGGAGGCGACACAGGAGGCCCTGCAGGGCTTCCTTTGTTTCCTCTCCGCCACAGTGTTTATGGAGGAGGAACCTCCCTTACACCCCCAGTGGAGAGGAAACTCCTAATATGCTTGGCGGGACCACGACGGTTCCGCCTAGCATATTGCGGCTTACTGAGCCTCAACACTGACAGGGAACACAGTTCCCTGGCGGCTGCGGCGGGACTGTGGCAGTCTCACTGCCCAACTCATACTATGGCGGTCAGTGGACCGCCAGACTCCTAATCGGGGCCTAAATATGAAATAGTTTTATGTGTGGTCACTAATTAAACAGTTTTATGCATGGCCATGGGGTTAAAGTGGTTACATGTGTGGTCACTGGACATGAAATAGACTTGTGTGTAGCCACTCGATATAAAATAGTTCTTCTATGTGGACACTAACTACAGCAAACACGTCGCCGTAACAGATCTGCGAAATTACCATATGACCTCTGTGTACTGCCCTGTGTTGGCTTGATCTTTTGAAATGTAGGAACACTGCGTACCCTTTGGTTGAGAATTTTGAAGCGCCTAAAGCCATTTTATTTTATTAGTGATGACCGAGACACTTTTACCTTTCCTGTAGAAGGCGTCACGCGATAAGTGTGCTTTTGAGTGTGTGCCGCAGCGCGAGCTTGTTATGAAATGGGAATGCGAATGGTCCTGCGTTGTTATTCCCTTAGTTTGAAAAGAAGCAGCCGGCAAAACACAGTACTCACAGATATAATGCTTAGTAGGCGGGCTCATTAAGCATGCGCCGACAATAATTTATATTCATCTTGAAATTAAATAAGCACTCATTGAAACAACGAATGCCCTGTGTGCTTTTTAATTTCACACTTGAGAAGCCACGGTTGCTCTTTATATCCAGAGTTATTTGCAAAGCATCTGTAAGAGCTGGTTATAAATATTAGGATTTCAGTGTTGGGAAAATGTTATGCAGATGTGAAAGAACAACCTCTATTAAATGAATCCCAAGCTGGTCTCGCCCAGTTTGATTTGCATTTTCAATGAAGTCATATTTTTGAAGTAAGCCTTGGCAAAGCCAATAGGTCGGGCTTTAACGATCCTATGCATGTAAACACAGGCATTCACAAATGCTGTTTTATAGATTTTGCATTTACAAATACTATTTATATCGTGAAAGCCTCACCTATTGGCTTTGCCAGTGCGGAGGGCTTTCTATATAGAGTGCATATAGGAGGAAACAAAATTGAATGTGACAATCAGCATGATGCATGGTGTAATTTTCTAGTAATAAATAGCACCTCGTGCATTTCAATGGAAACGCTTCTTGTCAGGTGAATGATACACCAAACGGCCAAACGCGTGAGGTGAGAGGTTAATAAACCTCTGGTTGAAGCTAAAGTCTGTTCTATGTATATGTAACTGTCAAGCCAGACGTAGCAAAAAGCACGATCCCTAATGACACTGAGTGGTCTCCGGTGTGACTTTTTCACAGGCAAGGTAAGGGAATGTTTTTCGGTGCTATCTAGTGGCTGCGCGATTCATTGTAAAATGCCTTGAAAATAGCACATTGTATGTGTATGGGGAGCGCTTCACACGGCTAGTAATTTCTGTTTATTCTGTAGTGTTGATAACCTTTGGATTGTTTTTGCCCCAGCTTCTTGGCCTGAGTCTCTGTGCGGGGATGTAAACACAATTCTCTATATTTGGAATAAATTCCTGAAGTTATGGACTTAAGAAAAACTCCCATGGGTACTCCTGGAAATCTGGAACCCGCCCTCAGTGGTCCGTTATACCCAGATGTGTCTCCCATGCACACTGTGCCCTAACAAGGGTGAAAGCTTGTCTTGGGTTGCTTGTGTTCCGTGTGGGGCTGGGCCTGCCTAGCAGTTCTAAATGGACTGTTCCCGTCGGAGCAGGGTTAAGGCTGATTTGTATTTCTCGGGGTCCAAACTGAGTTGGTATGGGGGACGAAATAAAGGGGGAGGCAGTCCTGAGCAATTACCAGTGACCGAGATTGATTCAAGGATTCCGCCCATCACTTTTTTGTATACTTAAGATTACTGTTAAAGGCGAGTACATTTCCATAAACTTTCTATCTTCTAGTTTGAGTCCTGGAATTCCTGGCACCATTCGTGCGTATAGGTTCATTTGCCCATAGCTCTCTGTCACCCGTCCTCGGTGTACGTATTGATAGTTCTGGGACGCATTGGAACTCTGACGCACGGACGCCGCCAGCTGTCTGGCTCGCGCCAGGTATCTGGAGAGTATCCTCCCACCTCTGCTGCTGAAGCGCGGGTCACAGGTGGACTCAACACCCGAGTACCCCAGGCCTCGGCGCTCTGTGAAAACCATCAGCACAGGGACGGCTGCGTTTGCTTATTTTCTCTAATACAATTCCACTGGGCCCAGAGCTAGTTCAGAATTGTTTTCCTTGTTAAGTGTTAACTCTAAGCATTCACGCGCTGTGGGCTTTGCACTTCCAGTGCTAGCGCTGCCTGTTTTCCTGCTTGAAGCTGCAGCATGGGTAATTTTCGCCCATCATCGGAATCGTGCACTGCTTCCATTACAACAGCTGCAGAATTGTGCACGCGCTTGGACCAGGTATTCATCTTCGTACATGTTGACCCACTTATTTTCCTGAATTCTCTTTTTAAAAGCGATCTAGGGGAATGTATAATGCACTTTATCGCGTGGCGAAGGAGCTATTCTTTGCCGTGTCTTGGCAGGAGAGATTGTTTATCGGCGTCATTTTTTTTTAATATGCTCGCAGGTGATATCTCATCTCCTTTGTTCGCACAGAAGTGATGACGGGTTTATTCTAGGCCTCCTTAGGAAATGAAGGCTCTCTCCATCGCTTTGATATTCTCCTTGCGGTGTGTCTGCTACTTGCACCATTCACCCTCTCACTCATACCCCTTTTTCCTCGTTATTCTTACTTGCCAATTTGAGAGCAACAACTATAGGCTTTCTAAGGGGTACTTATTTCCCACTAACTGCCTGCCCCTTCTTCTCCTATCTCAGTATACACTTTTTAGAACAAATTCTTAAAATTAATTTATCGATCTCGAGAAAATCTGGTATTCTACGTGTTTCCTCACCAACACACACCTTATGTTAATTTTTTTTTTTTTACTATTCTCACACATTTCTTCAGAAGCACGGCGATCTAGCAAAGGGGAATAAAATGCCGTAAACATTATCAGCCTGATAGCCCGTGATGGTGTACCCCTGTGAAGCCTGGGAGCAGGCCATGTTTCATCTGAGCAGGGTGAGTCATCCTGAGAGCTGCGTGGTTATACCCCTGCCCTCCAGGAAACGGGATGAACCTTATTTCAAGAGAGATATGTAAATATCCAAAGCATGTGTGATCCCGAGTGCTGCCTGTTTTTACCCATTCAGTGCCTGCATGCTGGGCATCTGTTGTGTTAGGACAGGTGCTTAAGTATCCGAAAATAAAGAAACTATCCGAAGAGCTACAGCATTCTACCTCTGTCCGACCAAGAATGGCTCATATAGTATCTGACTACATCAGTACATATTAAAAGATTAGAGCTGGACATCACACTTTTCCTCTCATCCACAATCACAGGGAATCTCTAGACATAACCCCTATGGGTTGAGCTATTTTGAAGTAAACCCGTTGTGGCCTAGGCAGACAGGATCCTGTTTGTAGAGCAACTCTCCTAGAATAAGGCACAGCGGGGGGACTGGTCCCCAATGAATTCCTCAGGTGTTGTCAACATGTCTATGGATTATCAGAGGCCAAGAACCAGGTTTTGAATAAGGGGGCTGGTCTTTGGTCCTACGCCACAGCATGATCCTTTGAATTTAGGACTGAATTTTTGTAAACAATGCCGAAAATTCACCCCATACATTTTTCATGGACAAACCTTGAGAGATCCTTCATTGGTTTGCTTCACCAATCTCCATGGACCCTCTTCCTTCTGTTCTCCACAGTAGGCCCAGAGGTGATTGTGTTTGAGCAACGGGCCCTGAATGAGATTGGGCATTCTTTCCAGTTCGGCAGTCACAGCATTTCCAAAATGAGTCTTAAGACTCACTGGCCAGGGGTAAAATCGTTGCAGGACACTAAGAATATAACAATTGGATAAGGGCTGGACGATCGTGGTTCTGAATACTTGGGACTATGAGGCAGAGGTGCAAAGACTACTGGGGCTTTGAACTTATTACATGCCACTCTTCAGGGATCCAACTGTGGAACTGCAGAAAACCATGAAAGCCATGGTGGAAGAAGCAAAAGAGAATAAAGTGGATAACCAGTAAGAAAGCTGACTTTTTGATTAATCCTTCACCGGGGATACCAGCATTCTATATCCCGCCTCAACTTTGCTCACCCCAGCGCCAGTCGCGGCAGCTGCCAATATGCAGTGTAGGGGCACCAGGGCAGGGGTGGTGGGGGGCGTTTGAATTGAATTGAAAAGAAAAAATCGTACCTGATCCTGCGCCCACGTCATGCTTCTCTTGCTGCTCTCACTGCTCCCAACAATCCCTAGAACAGAGTCCCCAACCAATTCGGGCACTGCCCTCATACTATGAGAGCACTGCTGGGATTGACCTGAGCAGGCTGCTTAGACGCTCCGCTCAGGCACAGGGTGTCTGGCACGTTTCTCCACCGGCTTTAGAATACAGCCAAGTTAAAGAAACCTAACTGCGCATGTCTGTTTGGCTGGCCTTAAACGGCCGGCCAAGCAGACATGTGCACTTAGAAGTGCACAACCACTCCTCCCTGTGACCCCAGCCCGCCCTACACACGCTGGCTCGGTCAGCTGCTGAAAAATAAAACAATATTAAAATATCGTTTTATTTTTCATCTGCTGGCTCTGAGCCAGTGGGGCGACGCTCCTCCACCATTCCAGAGGAGCCACCGCTGCCAGCACCCCCCGCCTGGTCGTCCGATTGTGTCCGACATTTAGTGATTGTAGAAACCTTTGTCCTAGTTTGCTGACTTCTTCCTTAGCGAAACAGTGGTCAACCAACCTGCCTATTTATGGGATACTACTGATATGTTGAACCTCCTTCAGGACATTCAATATGACCCCACAACCCAGTTTTTGGTCACCCTGGATATTGAATCCCTGTATATCAGCATTTCCCAAGACACTACGCTGGTGGCGGCCTCACGACCTATAGGGGCAAAGGAGTGGTTTTACGATGCCCCTCAATCCTTTATATTGAAGTGCATAGAACTAACTCTTTCCAAAATTATTTTTGCTTATAAGGGCAAACTGTTCCTACAAATATCAGACACTTCAATGGGAGCCACTTTCGCTCCAAGTTTGGCCTGCATTTATGTGGGTAGGTTTAAGGAGAATTGTATCTTTCATGACACAAACACTTTTCGATCCAACCTGTATGTATGGAGACGTTATATTGATGACGGCTTCTGCATCTTGTCTGGTACTGAGTACGATTTGATGAGGTTCCTCCAATGGATAAACTGAGTTGGCCTGTGTCCTCATTTTACATGGCCCATTAGCCGGGACTCCGTGGTCTACCTGGACCTAGACATTATTACAAAGGACTCCAAGCTGTGTACAGCAGTCCATCAAAAACCTACGGACAGGAACTCACTATTTGTCTTTTCATCCTGGGGCTCTTGGGGATAATTTGCCCGTGGGCCAGTTCTTTAGGTATAGATAGAATTGCACCGAAGTGGAAACCTTTGTTACTTAGTCCACGATGTTGGCAGAGCTCTTAAAACAGAGGGCCTACCCCAAAGGGTGGTAAACCAGGCACAGAAAAGAGCATTGAACTTACCTTGTGCAGCACTACTTGAAAGAAACAGAAAACCCAATATTCCCGCATCCCAGTAGTCTCTACATTTGACCCTCTATTTACAAGAATTAGACCGATCATACAAAAAAATGGCATATACTTGATGTTGGCTGTAATAAAATGCCTCAGCTACGGTTTGCTGTTTGACGAGCCCCGATTCCAAGGGGCAGACTGGTCCACTCACGCCCTAGAGATCTGCAGAGGGATTTTCCGAATCGATCATCACAGCACTTCCCATGTGGCGGCTGCAGTGTTAGTAAGCTGACAGCAACTTCATAGGGTGTTGTCCTCAACAATGGCCACACTTAGTTCCAAGCTAAGTTTAGCAATTGTCACTTCCTATATATTTTATAATATTCTTTCACACAGTCTGAAGGTGGATTGATGTGAAGATCCCTGGGCACTGTACCTGCTTTTTTGCAGAACACGCATAGGGGTTGTCTCTAGATAGGCACTAGGACAGAACCCTTCCTGAACAAGTAATCCAATGTAATAGGGGGAACTCGTAATTGAAACATAGAGTGTGTTTGTCCTATCAAAGGCTGCTTTGTAATTGGTCCCTAGTTTTTGAATCCTAACCCCACCAAGGCAATAAAACAAAGACTGAGTTTTAAAGCTTTAACAACTAACTCTTTACTCAGTTTTTGGCGGTGCCTGTAAACCTTTCTGATCTTAAAATGGTAGTCTGCTCCTCCTGAGTTAAAGACCACTATTTGTGTTTGTTTTTATGAGCTGCGAGGATGAGGTAACATATCTTTCATATATCTAAGCCATCTCTTTTTAGGACAGTGTGTCCTGATTTTTCAACTCACAATTTGTGTCTATTTTCCTAATTTGGGCAACATAAAATCCATTCTTCTGTGTCTCTTTATCATCCCAAAGATCCCTCCTTTCAATTATCTAATGTCTGGAGGCCTCCATTCCCTTTTTGTAAATTTGGGAGTTTGAGTATGGAGCAGTTAAAGTGCTCACAGGTTCCTCGTTCTCAATTTAAGAAAATTAAAAAAAAAAAAAAGCTATTAACGCCCCCAGCCGAAAACCAGTTTTCAGATGATATTTCATTGGCTGTAACTAAACCCACTGCAAAGTCACTATTTTGATAGCCGTAGAAGGTGTTATCCTTGTTTTAATTCAAAGAAGTGGTTGACTGATTTTATGCAGATCTCAGCAGTAGGCACTTTGATCCTATAAGCTAACTAACTGTGATTGCAACCTGTGTACATACATCTCTGTAGCCACCTCGACCATCCCCCTTTTAAAAAAATCTTACTTATGTGAAAAAATATATGGGAATTAAAACCTACAACTGCAGATTATGCTAGTTTTTCCCCAAATGCCTTAACCTTCTGTGCTGTCTTACTAGGTCTGGAATCTAAAAACTCTACCAGACCTCTGCAGAAGGTACGTTAACAAATTGTGCTTCCTAGTGACACTGAATCTTGTAGGTTGCAAAAAATGCCAGTGCCATTGGCTAACATATTGGGACTGGGACCACTGACCAGAAGAGCATACCCAGATCTCTGTGGATTGTGCTCTTCTCACCGATCGTCATTTGGAGTACGACGATGGTCTTGGGTTCCATGACCGATTCCGGGACCTTTATGTCCACCGGGATTTATTTTCTTTTGGTGGAGTTTTATATAGGCTAACTAGATCAGAAGGTATCGGAGCGCTTTACATGAGCACCAGTTACATTATAGACGGACACATTCATTTTTTTTGTTAGGCACAGGGAGATTAAGTGATTTGCCCAGAATCACAGAATGTTGAGTGTTGGACCCGGCCTCGTAACATGGCTCTACTGGTCCCCACACCACCTCACCTGGTACCGGCAGCCCCAATCCCCCGGCCTAACCCGATCCTTTCCATCAGAACACACGCACCCGACCCGGACATCCTCGTCCATGGCCTCTCTCCCTTCGGCCACCCCGGGTCCGCGTGCCCACTTCATGCACCAAGATGGCCGCCCGGCCCCAGCGCGACCCGGGCCTAGAGGCGCCACTCCGGCTGGAGGACATCACGCTTCCAGGGGATGAGAGAGGGAGGAGCAGTTTCTATCGCACCTCTGAACTCCCCTGGGACGATGGGTTTCGATCGGCCCTCCGGCCTCCCTGCGGGCTGGCTCCACGCCTGCTGGGTGTCTGGGGCTCCTCCCGACCCGGCCCTGAAAAGATCACAAGACAATGGCAGGAAACCCCGACAAGCGGCCCCCAGGTGACAAGACCCCTGCCTGCACAGACTCCGGACATCAAAGAGGGGTCGACCTATAACAAGGGGTGCTCTGGGACTGTCCGGCAGATTCGACGCTGGAACAACGAGAGCCTGCTGACGCGGTCGCGGCTCCTGGAACTTAGAACCACCTGAGCCCTGCTGAGTGACTCGCGGCTCCCTGAAGATCGTAAGACCTCCGAACCGTACCTGAGCCCTGCTGAGTGACTCGCGGCTCCCTGAAGATCGTAAGACCTCCGAACTGTACCTGAGCCCTGCTGAGTGACTCGCGGCTCCCTGAAGATCGTAAGACCTCCGAACTTGTACCTGAGCCCTGCTGAGTGACTCGCGGCTCCCTGAAGATCGTAAGACCTCCGAACTTGTACCTGAGCCCGCTGAGTGACTCGCGGCTTCCACAGACTCCACCGGTCCCGCCGGACCCCACGACAACCAGCCTACCCCCCAGTTCGAGGATTGTGAGCTGTGCGCCGGGTACGCCCTTGCCTTGAGCCTTTTTGCCAGAGACCGTCCCGCTACCCCCTATCCCTTCCGAGACTCATTGAGCCCGCGCTCTCCTTGTACATATTTGCAGTGCTAACCTGTTTGATAAAGATTGGGTCCTAAGAACGCACGGTGTGGTGTTTCTGTGTCGTGTGGTGCCAGAAGTACGATCCTCGATACGAGATTTCTCCTCCTGAGGAGTCTCCCGCCAGTGCCCGGCTACGATACTTTGAGGGTGGGTCTCAGGGTAGTCTGGACCCCCTTTCCGGGCTCCTCTGAGGTCGCCGTCTAACATTGGTGGCAAGCGACGGGATTCGGGCCCATCACCGAGAGATCGTACCGTGAACAACGGACGCACTACCGACAAAGATGGCAGAAGGAAACGCCATGATCCCCGCAGAAACCAACGCCAACAGGGTGTTCCAGGTGGAACAACTAGAAGAATACACACACAAAGAACTAAAGCAATTCTGCAAAGAACTTAGAATCGCTACCACCGGTCTCAACACCAAGGAAGATTTGCAGAAAGCACTGAAAGCTTGGGTGGATACCGGGGCCTCCCGCCCGGAAGACACGGGGGAGCGCCCCGACGAGGCCGAACCCCCCCAAGGCGAAAGCAGCAGCAATCTGGTGCGAGGCATCGTACCAGACGGGGGCCTATCCCCGGAAGAACTCGCGGACAGAGAGAGAAGCCGCAATCACGAACTCGAGTTAGCTAAACTCAAAATCGAAGGCGAATTAAAGTTAGCGGAGAAAAAGCTAGCAGTAGAGCAAATGCGCGTACAAGGCGAGCTAGAAGAGAAGAAGCTCCAACGGGAGCACGAAGGAAGGAAGCTCCAACTGGAGCACGAACGCAGCTTGAAAGAAATCGAGCTCAAGGCCAGGAGTGAGGAAGGGAGGCCCCCGGGAAACCGAGAGGCGACCTCCCCAGCGGAGCAGAAGGTCCACATCCCCAAGGATGTGGTCAAGGAATATTATAAAAACGATGACATTCAACAATGGTTCAAGGCCTACGAGGTCGCCATGACCTCCCATCGGGTCCCGCAGAAGGACTGGGGGGCAGGGTTGTGGGGACGGTTTCTGAGCGAAGGAAGAGACACCCTGCTCGACCTACCCCTCTCTCTGCAGACCTCCTACAGCCACATGAAAGAGGCTCTACTCACAAGGTATGGTCTCACCCCCGAGATGTACCGTCAGCGATTCCGGGACTGCAGGAAAATCTCGGGCACCACCTGGATGGAATATGTAAACTTTTTTAGTCGGGCCTTCGATGGGTGGGTCAAGGGCAGCAAAGTCACCACCCTTGAGGAACTCACCGACCTCCTGTTGTGGGAACACCTGGCTGCGAACTGCTTTGTGGAACTACGCCAGCATCTGCTCGACAGCAAACTCACAGATCCCAGGAAGCTGGCGGTGGAAGCAGACCGCTGGACCAACACCCGGGTCACCCGGGGCATGGTAGGAGAATTCCCCCGAGCCAGTCAGGGACCATCCCGCCAGAGAGGAGGGGGGAACCAGGGAGGCCAGAGAGAGTCCCAGCCTAGTCCCCCAAAGACCCAACCTCCACCTTTCCCAGCGCCCCCCCCACCAGTAACCGGACCCCCGGGCGACGGGGACACAGGGTAACCGTCACTTGTTTCCGTTGCCAGAAGCCCGGGCACTACGCCAATGACCCAGAATGCCCCATGGCCACCCAAAACACACCCGCAAGACAGATAGCCAACATAGCTCTGGGGGAGGAGGTTGAGGAAACCGGGGAGTGGGAACCCGCAGCCATGGCCCTAGTATCCCTGGGAGATAGGGAGATGGTCCCTGGTAGCCTCCTGCCCTCCAACACGAAGAAATACGGGCAGCTCGTCAAGATCAATGGCCACCAAATAGAGGCCCTGCGGGACACCGGGGCCAGCATCACCGGTGTCCTCGGGCACCTCGTCCCCGAGGAGCAGATCCTCCCCAACGTCTTTTGCCCAGTAATTTCCGCAGATAATAGAGAGAGTATGTGTCAGGTAGCTCTGGTGCCGTTTGAGTGGGGTGGAGTGATAGGTAAACTAAGGGTTGCCGTAAGAACCTCCCAGCCGGTCGACTGCCTCTTAGGGAACGACCTGGAGAGTTCTCCCTGGAAGCACGTCGAGCGCAAGGCCCCCCTAGAGATGATGGGGCTCCCTGAGTGGGTGTGCGCCACCACCCGATCCATGTCAGCTCGACTTCCCCCCCTGGGAGAAGTCGAAGACGCCCCGACCGAAGAAGTCAGAGCAGTAACCCCCGAGGGTCCTCCCGTCCCCCCATCGGAGGGGCCCATCGCCAGCGACGAGCCCTCACTGTCCGGCACCGCCCCGGTCCCTGAGTTAGGCGATCTACCCGAGTTGGCCCAATGGCGCCACGAGGGTGGGCCCACCCGGGAGGAGTTTTGCCGGGAGCAAGCCACCTGTCCTTCCCCGGTCGGACTGCGGCGCCAGGCCGAGGGCCAAGCCGCAGGCGACCAAACTGGCACGCACCGAATTTATTGGGAGAATAGCATTTTGTACAGTGAGCAGAAGTCGGTGGAGCTGGGATCCGGACGGGTGCTGGTGGTACCCCTCCGCTTCCGAGACTTCCTCCTGGGCTTAGCCCACGACGTCCTCCTTGCCGGCAACCTGGGTCAAGACAAGACCTACAGCCGTCTCGTGACCCATTTTTACTGGCCTAGAATGAGAGCAGCTGTAGAAGCCCACTGCAAGTCCTGTCCCACGTGCCAAGCTAGCGGGAAGAGTGGGGGGGAAGCGCAAGGCTCCCCTCCAACCCTTCCCGGTCGTCAGTACCCCCTTTGAACGAGTCGGGATCGACATCGTGGGGCCCCTGGACCCCCCCACCTCCCAAGGTCACCGTTTCATCCTGGTCCTGGTGGATCACGCCACCCGATACCCTGAGGCGATCCCCCTACGCACCGTCACGGCCCCCGTAGTGGGCCGGGCCCTGATGGGGATCTTTTCCCGGGTAGGTTTTCCCCGCGAGGTCGTGAGCGATCGCGGCACTAATTTTATCTCGAGGTACATGACGTCCCTGTGGCAACAATGCGGAGTGTCCTACAAATTCACTACCCCGTACCATCCCCAAGGGAACGGCCTAGTAGAGAGGTTTAACAGGACTCTGAAAGGGATGATCACCGGCCTAGAAGATCCCCTCCGGCGTAAGTGGGACGTCCTGCTCCCCTGCCTCTTGTTCGCTTACCGAGAGGTCCCCAAGAAGTCCCTAGGGTTCAGCCCGTTTGAGTTGCTCTATGGACACCTCGTCCGAGGTCCCCTCAGCTTGGTTAAGGAAGGGTGGGAGGCGGCACCCCAGACCACCCCACGAGATGTGTTCCACTATGTTCTGACCCTCCGGAACCAGACCAGGAAGTTCCGAGCACTGGCCGAGGCCAACCTAGAGACAAGCCAAGAAGAGATGAAGCGCTGGTACGACCAGAATGCCACTCTGGTCGAGTTCCAGCCGGGCCAACAAGTATGGGTCATGGCTCCCGTGAAGCCAGGCGCCCTCCAGGACAGGTGGACCGGGCCCTACAAAGTGATTGAGCGGAAGAGTCAAGTCACATACTTGGTGGACGTCCAGTCGCCTCGGGATCCCCTCCGGGTCCTTCACGTGAACCGCCTCAAGCCTCACTTCGTGCGGACAGAACTGAGCCTCCTGCTGGCCACCGATGACGGGGCCGAAGATGAGTCCGATCCCCTCCCGGACCTCCTGTGTGTCAAGGAGCAGGATGGCTCCGTGGAGGGAGTGAACCTCTCCCCAGCTCTCACTGCTCAGCAACAAGAGGACTGCCGCCAGCTACTAGGACAATTTGCCGACCTCTTCTCCCTGATCCCCCGAGTCACCGACTGGTGTGTCCATGACGTGGACACCGGGGACAGCCCGCCGGTGAGACACCGCGCATACCGGGTCCCAGACCGGGTCCGGTCCTGCATTCAAGCTGAAGTCTCAAAGATGTTGACCATGGGGGTGATCGAGCCATCTGACAGTCCCTGGGCCAGCCCAGTGGTCCTGGTCCCGAAGGCAGCGGCCCCCGGTGTCGCCCCCGAGCTCCGGTTCTGTGTGGACTACCGGGGGCTCAATGACGTCACCCGAGCCAATGTCCACCCCATTCCCCGAGCCAACGAGCTCATTGACCGACTCGGGGCAGCACGGTTCCTCAGCACCTTCGACCTCACCTGCGGATACTGGCAGATTGCGCTCACCGAGGGGGACAAGGAGCGGTCCGCCTTCTCCACCCCAGATGGGCATTACCGCTTCCGCGTAATGCCCTTCGGAATGAAAAATGCCCCGGCCACCTTCCAGCGACTGGTGAATAGAGTCCTGGCCGGGCTAGAACAGTTCAGCGCGGCCTATCTGGACGACATCGCCGTTTTCAGTTCCGGATGGAGTGAGCACCTCCAGCACCTCTGGAGGGTGCTAACCGCCCTGCGCCAGGCAGGCCTCACAGTAAAAGCCAGCAAGTGCCAAATTGGGCAAGGATCAGTAGTCTACCTGGGGCACCAGTTCGGGAGTGGCCAGGTCGCCCCTCCGCAGCCAAAGATCGACGCCATCGTGGCCTGGGAACCCCCCACCACCCAAACGGAGGTCCGAGCCTTTCTGGGCCTCACTGGCTACTACCGAAGATTCATCAAGGGGTATGGCAGCCTTGTCGGCCCCCTCACAGAACTCACATCCAAAAAACAGCCAAAGAAGGTTCAGTGGACGACCGCCTGCCAAGAGGCGTTCGATGCCCTAAAGAAGGCCATGTGCACGGCCCCCGTCCTCCAGGCTCCCGACTACTCCAAGGAGTTTGTAGTCCAAACCGATGCCTCCGAGCATGGCATTGGGGCCGTCCTGTCCCAGATGAATGACCAAGGCCTAGACCAGCCCGTCGCCTTCCTCAGCCGGCGGCTGTTGCCCAGAGAACAGCGATGGAGCACCATTGAGCGCGAAGCCTTTGCCGTGGTCTGGGCACTCAAGAAACTACGCCCTTACCTGTTCGGCACCCATTTCAAAGTCCAAACCGACCATCGGCCCTTGCGATGGCTCATGCAGATGCGGGGAGAAAACCCCAAGCTACTGCGGTGGTCAATCTCCCTCCAGGGGATGGATTTCACCGTGGAACACCGCCCTGGGACTGACCACGCCAACGCCGATGGCCTCTCCCAGTTCTTCCGCCTCAGCGAAGAGAACCCCCCAAGATGATGGGCAGTTCTCTCCGGCTTTCAGCTGGGGGGGACGCGTGTTGGACCCGGCCTCGTAACATGGCTCTACTGGTCCCCACACCACCTCACCTGGTACCGGCAGCCCCAATCCCCCGGCCTAACCCGATCCTTTCCACCAGAACACACGCACCCGACCCGGACATCCTCGTCCATGGCCTCTCTCCCTTCGGCCACCCCGGGTCCGCGTGCCCACTTCATGCACCAAGATGGCCGCCCGGCCCCAGCGCGACCCGGGCCTAGAGGCGCCACTCCGGCTGGAGGACATCACGCTTCCAGGGGATGAGAGAGGGAGGAACAGTTTCTATCGCACCTCTGAACTCCCCTGGGACGATGGGTTTCGATCGGCCCTCCGGCCTCCCTGAGGGCTGGCTCCACGCCTGCTGGGTGTCTGGGGCTCCTCCCGACCCGGCCCTGAAAAGATCACAAGACAATGGCAGGAAACCCCGACAAGCGGCCCCCAGGTGACAAGACCCCTGCCTGCACAGACTCCGGACATCAAAGAGGGGTCGACCTATAACAAGGGGTGCTCTGGGACTGTCCGGCAGATTCGACGCTGGAACAACGAGAGCCTGCTGACGCGGTCGCGGCTCCTGGAACTTGGAACCACCTGAGCCCTGCTGAGTGACTCGCGGCTCCCTGAAGATCGTAAGACCTCCGAACCGTACCTGAGCCCTGCTGAGTGACTCGCGGCTCCCTGAAGATCGTAAGACCTCCGAACTGTACCTGAGCCCTGCTGAGTGACTCGCGGCTCCCTGAAGATCGTAAGACCTCCGAACTTGTACCTGAGCCCTGCTGAGTGACTCGCGGCTCCCTGAAGATCGTAAGACCTCCGAACTTGTACCTGAGCCCGCTGAGTGACTCGCGGCTTCCACAGACTCCACCGGTCCCGCCGGACCCCACGACAACCAGCCTACCCCCCAGCTCGAGGATTGTGAGCTGTGCGCCGGGTACGCCCTTGCCTTGAGCCTTTTTGCCAGAGACCGTCCCGCTACCCCCTATCCCTTCCGAGACTCATTGAGCCCGCGCTCTCCTTGTACATATTTGCAGTGCTAACCTGTTTGATAAAGATTGGGTCCTAAGAACGCACGGTGTGGTGTTTCTGTGTCGTGTGGTGCCAGAAGTACGATCCTCGATACGAGATTTCTCCTCCTGAGGAGTCTCCCGCCAGTGCCCGGCTACGATACTTTGAGGGTGGGTCTCAGGGTAGTCTGGACCCCCTTTCCGGGCTCCTCTGAGGTCGCCGTCTAACATTGAGCGTCCCTGCCGAGACTCGAACTCAGTTCCCCAGCTCCGAGGTCAACCGCCTTAGCCGTTAGGCCACATTCTCTCCCGAATTGGGATTGAGACTGTTGCAGTATATCAAATCAGGCAGCTAGGAGCTTGAGGCCTTGGGGGCACGGCGCTGCAGTCGATACAGGTCGTTGCGTCATGGCCGCGCTAATGGCACTAAAGGGAGACATGATGCGGGTCCATCACCGTCATCTGCTGAAGACAAAAAAGATTAGTCAACTTTGAATGGGGGAAGTTCACCCTGGATCTGCTTTGACTGGTGCGGAAAGAAAAGAACTGATGTCAGTGTGCTGGGCTGGCGCTTATATGAGCACTGCGCATGTCTCTTCCGGCGCGGATGCCGCCGCCACACGAAGCCGAACAATGCCATGTACCGGCATGCAAGGGTACTGCTCACAAAAAATTTTCAGATCCAGCCTGACACTTGGAGATCAATGTAAGGAAAGGAATCTTTGGCTAGATCGAGTTAATGAGATAAGTAACTTGTCCAACTGGAAGTTATCTGAACTGTTGTTGCTACAGAATGTAGAGGTTAGTTGGATCAGGACTGAGAAATTGCACAAGCGACGGGAGGAAGGGATATAGATGTGTAAGATGGCCTGCTAAAGGTTATGCTTCAAATGGAAAAACTGAATGATTATAAGGAATGTAATGGAAAGCCCAAATTTAAAAATTAAAATGTGTTTTGTAAATAAATGTATGAAAGTCTTGTAAATGTTGCAGATAGCAGCTAAAATAATTGAGAATAAAAATCAAATTGAATTCAGAGTACAATCTTAAGACTTCAGTTAAGTACATCAAATCATGTGTGATTTGTGGAAGTATTGTTGAGTTCACAAGAAACTGTCTTCAAGATGCAGAATACTGCGTTAGAGCAACAGTGGATGTGAAAATATTAAGTGGCTGACTGGAAACTGAAGAACAAAGGTAGTATCATGGTTGTTGCTGCCCCAGCTTGAAGTGGCTTGAATGTGGCGAAGCTCCGGCTCAACAGTGTTGAACGAAGATCTAAGCTACAAGTGGCAGTTAGTGAGAAATTTCGCTCCTATGAGGAGACATCTTAAAAACAATGGGCTTTGCACAGTATTGTTCAAATATCTATGACTGGGCGCAGATACCTGTTATGGGTGTGAAGCAAAGCAGGTTTAGAAGGCTTGATTTAATTGAAGTTTGGCTCAAAACTTTGGTCTTTGCAGCTCGAAGACTGCAGTCAATTTTTGAGTAAATTTGCAAAGTACACTGCACAAGCTGCAGCTTTCTTCAGGGCGCATTTCACTAAACCAAGCCCCTTAGGCAGTATCTCTCAGCATCTCCAGCTCCGCTTAGGCTCATCTCCACTTCCTCAAAACTTAGTCTCATTATGGCAAACTCCTCCCAAGCAGGACTGTACATTCCAACAAAGGAGGCTTTTCTCATGAGACAGGACCCGATGTCCCTATGGACTCCAGGTCATGTGCAGATGCACTTAGTTCAGTCGAAGAGCCCTGAAGGGATCAGACCCAGAGGGTAGTTTAACTTTTTCGTGGAAGTCTGGGACTAGATGGGTTACTGTTGGGCCTCTTAATTGAGGGTCTGTGTGTGCTGACTGATTCCATCTCCTATTCCCCTGGCACCCAAATGGTTGCCTCCCCCATTCTTTTAAGGGGTCCTTCACTAGGGAAACTGTTTCGTAGGAGGCATTCAGAGGCAGGCTGAATGCTATACCACAGAACAGTTTAGCAGACACAGCCACGGCCTCCATTGAACGAGTGAATGCTCTGCTTGAGGAGAATCCCCGATGGGAAGTCTTCGCCCTCAGAAATGTGTCTGCCTTCGGGGGCATGGAGTTGAAGTTTGATTTACCAGCGGGGCTCTGAGTGTATTGTTCTATCTTTATGCTTAATCCAGGGTCCTTCTTTGTTTGCACACTGCATATTCTTCAAGACAATGTGTGACTAGTTGTGTGATTAGATCCGTCAATGCTTCATTGTCAGAAATAACTCACCCTTATCAGTGACAGTTTGTTTTACTCTGGACTTTGGAACATGAGATTTCCTTTGTGTTGCAGAGTAGACTTCTCCAATGCCTAATACGGGTCCTCCAATGAGTTCTCACTCTCTTTCGGGGTCTCAAACAACGAATTGAGGGTGGACGCTGTCCCAAAGCCTCTCTTCCTCCCACCATTGTTCCCCATTTGGTAGAGTCCCCCATCTAATTCATCACAGGAATGTCTTCAGGTGCAGGCACAAGAGAAGACAGGAAGGGGTCTTATTGTATGAGTTTGCCTGTCAGAAAAATGCTCTGCCGACACAGTGTTGTAGCGCTGAACATTGAATTACTGGGTTGAGTTCCTAGGTAAGATTTTGTAGTTTATGGCAAAGTTGTTTTGCTTGGGGGTTGCTTCAGGTGTACTTTTCTAGTAAACAGTATCTGCTGCCGATGAGAGGCGCTTTGGCAAACGTGGCATTGAATCCTATGACCCTCTTCTTCGAACTGCACCCTTTAACAGTATGAATTGGCATCTAACTCTGCCCTGCAACTGGGAACTTAACATACACATTTTCTGTTTGGGGTGGTGGATTGTTAATGAATACCTGGCTAAAGACACCTGATAGGCACTCCCCTTCCTGAGAACCCTGTTGTTCACTCGTATTTGCCCTCATCTCTAAGAGTGGTCGCTGAGCTATATCACCTTCACATTGCTTGAGTTGTTGAGACTTGCATGCGTGCTCTAAAGCTGGTGGTCCCCATGGCTCCTTTGCACCCTTTTCTCATGGGGCCCTTGAGATCACTGCTTTCTTTAAAGAGGTTTGGGTTGGTCCCTCGGCCTTGAAGAATCACCAAGTGTGTCATTTTTAGTCAGTTCAATCCAGTAGATTTAACTGGAAATACAATATACATGTTGATGTCCTCCTTAATACATTCAATGTTGAAGCTGCTTTGTTTTGCTCTGGTGGTGAAGTTGATTGTCTCCAGGTTTTGTGAGGTCCAGGGTTGACAGTTAGTGCCACCTCTTTTCCTCTTGCTATGCTCAAAGTGCTACGCCTGATTTTCAATTGTAGTTAAGAATGTATTGCTGGTTCTCGACTTTGACACGGTCAGCATACTCCTTGCGCCGTACACAAGAAGAATTCCTAGTTGGAGGTCAGCCATGCTAAAGCAGAGGCTGTCTTGGCTACACAGACACCAATAGAAAACTAATGGGCAGGTAATGAGCTTGTCCTCTCTGAAGGCAACCACAGTCCCCTCTGAAATATAGTGCATCATTGTGCATGGGGTAGCCTTTTGCTTCTCAGTGCCATTCTGGATCATATTGATACAGTGGCCAGGGACATGCCCTGGGAGTCTCTCTTTGTAAGGAGACTTGGCTGTGGTAACAGTTCTTGCTCCATCCTTTTGAACGTTGATAATGTGGTTCACCCCCCTACAAACAGTATTCTCCACCTCTATAGAGAATCAACCATCAGAGCAGAGGTTGTGGGAGATCCCCTACTAATACTGGGTTAAGACGTCATCACACACAATGCAGGCCATCAGATTTTCTTGAAGGCAAATTTACAGCGAGGTAGCCATAAGGGGAAGCCAGTCCGACCCTCCCTCCTCTTTATGGGCTCTAAGGCAGCTGGTCATTGTGGACTGGCTTGCTCTTCACTGTGTTTTTGGCTCATGTTTTCATGGTTTGATGAACCACTCCTTTTGTTTAGTTGACCTTTCTCTTGTTATGTAATGTTCTTGGCCACAAAGTTATGTACAAAGTGGCCTTTACTTTTGAGTACATATCACTGTCTGGAGAATGGCATTTCAAATGTGGAATCTTTCTGCATAAGATTCCTAGTTTAAGACTGGTCCAGTGCTAGCCAGTATTTCTTTAGGGAGTCTGATAGCTTTAATGGTACTCATGTCTTTTCCTTGATTCAGCATGTCTTATTAAGCCTAGTTGTGCTTTTTCTCACTTTATGGATGAACAAGACTTCACCTTGCTCTTCAGTGTCCTACTCCCATTTTGGACTTGGGTCTTCTGAGTTGATTTGGCGTGGCTTCCCCAAATCTCTCTCATGATTTTTATTGACGTCTGGAGCAAAGTGTGGTCTTTTCCCCTCTTCACCTGTGGTTTGTTGTCATTGACTCACTAAGTTACGGTATTTTTGGTTCCTGACTTGTAAGACAGTGGCTTTGCCTACCTAGTCGAGATGTCTTTCCCTGGTCTCTGTCAGTCATTTTGCCAATGCAGAGATTGTGGTGACATCGCTTGTGCCAATTATGAGGTTAGGTGATTTGTCTAGGCGTCTCCCCATTGGCTGGGTGTCTTCCCATACTGCTGTGCTGGTAAGAGTTTCCTTGTCTGGAGTGGTTCTGGTTAGCTGTGGCTTCTTGTAACCGTCCCAAGCCTCGGGTGGAATGGGGACGGAAATACCATTTTGTACATTATACAGAATACCGACTCTAAAAGGGTGGTGCATAGTTGCCTTTCCTTGAAATGATCTGCGCGCCTACCGTTCCCTTGTCTGTGGGACTCATTGGTCTGAATCTGGATGCAGTGAGGGCAAGAGTCAGCGTAGAGTAACACATTCTTTTTCAGGTGGTTTGCGCCGTATGGACAGTGTGTGAAATAAACATACAGTATGTTTCCTTTTGCTATTTTTCAATCTCATAGACGAGGAGCCTGACACAACATCATGCCTAAACCATTAGTCATTTTGTGGCTTTAAGTTACTAAAATTCATGTTTGTGATTGTTCACCAATGATTTAGTGATTTCCCGTCTGTTGGTATTAAACTCAGTCAGTGATTGCGAGCTATTTCTTCTGTCTCAAACAAAGCCATGTGCCAGATGAGCTTCCTCCATGCACTCCCTCTACGCAGCTGTTCGATGCTCTAATTGAAACAAGTCACACATTCCAAACCGAGAAATATAAAGTCACAGACGAGGGCTTAAAAAGCTTCCTAAAATAGCTGTGTGCAGTTTGAGACCTGCTGTGCTATTTTGGTTTGCTTTGAAAACGAACCTCAGACAAAAATAGAAAATGACGCGTTAACAAACGCCATCTTAAGGTGTGTAGTGCAGGAGTTGCTATGGTTTTATTTCACAAATCCTTTTCTAATTTATTCTCCTGCGCTATCTCTTACATTGTGAAATGGCCTCCGCGTGGAAGGTCAGCCTTCCTCTTGTGCTTCCTCTGCTGCTGGGTCTGAAGATGCTCAGGCACCTTGGACCAGATATCGCGCAGATGCCAGTATGGTGTTTGGAATTGAATGACGCAGGCAGCCACGTTGACACCCTGCTGATGTTCCACTGAGGAGGTGCGCTAATTTGTTAAAAATGAAATAAGCGTCAAACCAGATCAAGGTGTAAACACCCCCAAAACATTTGTTTTGATTTGATGATTGCATTTGTCAAAATGTAAAGCAACAATCCTCTTTCTATGAAGAAGAGGATTTTCTATTTGTTACTTCTTGCTATAGAGTCTATATCTCAAAATACTTTCCAGGTGTTCAGCTGCACCCAATTTTTTTTAACACCCTTGGCTGGTTGCTAGCTAGCACACCGGCATCCCTATTAATGGAGTCACATATGCACCACCTCCAGAACTGACCTGTTTGTGCTCACGATGTCATTTCCTTTGTTTCAGCACAAGCATTAAATCTGGCTCGTGTGATGGTTCCTGCCCATATCACATAATGGTTGCTAATTGTGATCTGCTTAATGGCAAGTCTCTGTAACCTATCTCTCCAATTGGCAGAACTTCTGCTGCATGGAAACATGCACATGTGCCACCCCTCTTAAAAAGCCTTCAGCAAACCCTGTGGAGTCCTCGAGCCTTAAACCTATATCCCCGCTGCCGGGAAACAACCTTTACAACGCAGTCATTACATCGCACTACCTTTACATAGCAGTAATTACATCGCAACATCCTTTACATCGCATGTCATTACAACGCAGCCATTACATCGCATGTCACTACAACGCATGTCATTACAATGCATGTCACTACAACGCAGGCATTACATCGCAAGTCATTACAATGCATACCATTACAACGCATAGTACCCTTACACTATCCAACACTTACCCTACTGTTGCACTCACTGGAGTTAGAATAGTAATTATTACCCCTATACTATCCAACACTTACCTTAAATGCAATGTAATGGTATGCATTGTAAAGGTATAATGCAATGTCATGGAATGCATTGTAAAGGTAGGTTCGAGGCATATGAGCTGCAGATTGTACACTTAGCATAGATCGCCATCTGGTGTTGGGCCCGGATGTTTGCAGTTTGTTTTTCTTCTTGGACAGTCTTTGGAAGTCACGAGTTTGGTGACTCCTCCTTCGGTCCGTACTGCGCATGGGCTTCGGCTCCATCCTCAGATTGTTTTTTTCCGCCATCGGGCTCGGATGTGATACTTCGTGCTCCGGCTTCGAACTTCTACGGTTCCAGCCTCGACGGAAAATCCTCGTATCTTCGAGTTTCTTCATCATCATCTTCATCTCTCGAAGCGGCACTTTTCTCCATCCCGTACATCGGCACCGGCCTTCGGGCCCTCCTCGACTCCGGTCCCGGCCGATGGAAAGGACTCCGTTCAAAAAGTGCCCAAAATGTGGGTCTAAATTTCCCCACACCGACCTCCATCAGGTGTGTAATCTTTGCCTCTCTCCAGAACACGAGGCCAGAGACTGCCCCGCCTGTAAGTCTTTTCGATCGAAGAAAACCATCCGGGATCGAAAAGCTCGACGCACCATGGCGCACTCATCGTCTGCAGCTCCACCGGACATCTTCGGAGACGGCGCCGAAGCTTCGGGGCAAACACACACCGAGCAGGAAGAAGACGTCGTCAGCGCTTCAGAAGCCGACGACTCCGACGTGGAGGACATCACACCGGCGCAGCGGGCCGTGAGTACTGTGCCCCCTCCCACCCCCGCGCCCAAAACCAAAGAGACTCAGGTTACTCCCTCGCCTGCCGGCCTGGGCAAAACCAAGACCAAAGCTTCGATCACCCCACCTTCGGGCTCGGTGTCGAAGCATCCAAAGTCTCACGGCAGCTCGGGATCGAGCCAGCCGACGCCCGGTGCCGAAAAACAGCATCCGGCACCGAAGAAAGCAATATCCAGCTCGACTCCGAAGCCACCGGTGCCGAAGCCTGGACTCTCGGTGCCGACCAAACACAAACATAAATCTGTCGGCACCGACGCTCCGACGCCGAAAACTCCTTAGACGCCGAAAAAACAGGAGGCCCCAAAAAAGCATGGCGCACACAAACCATCGAAGTCCTCGGCTCCGAAATCACCGGTGCCGACGGACGATTCGACGCCACTGGCTCTGTTTACACCAGACCCTCTACAAAAGACCCTGTCCAAAGATCCAAAGACTGGACTATTGACTTTAATTATCAAGAAAAGACGCCTTGATACTCCGGCTCCTCCTCCACCACCCAAAAGGAAGGACTCTGCTACTTCTCCCCTCAGAGTGCCCTCCCCACTACCGCCTCCCCTACCTCCCCCACCACCTCCACCCCCTCCCCCTCCCAGGTCTCCGCCACCTCCACCTCACTACGATCCGGCCCCATCCCCAGATCCGGATGATGGGGACCCGGACAATTACCCGGCGGACGTCCCAATGGATCCCACTCCACCAGGGACCCCAGACCCATGGGAGGATTACAATAACCCTGATATACCAGATATACCTCAGGACGACCTATACCCATCCAGGCCGTCTCCTCCAGAGGACTCCTTAGGGTTTCATCATTTAGTGCAGAGAGCAGCACACTACCATGGGGTGGACATGCACAGTGAACCAGTGGAAGAAGACTTCCTACTGGACACATTTGACATACAAGACAAATCCACTTCTATTTTACCCATGCTTAAGGGTGTCACCAAGCACGCTACAGAGGTGTTCAAAGACCCTGTCAGGGCCAGAGTACTGAACCCTAGAATAGAGAAGAAGTACAAAGCGGCACCCACAGACCCTGCATACATTAAGGGCCCTGCTCCCCTAGATTCCCTAGTTGTCTCCACAGCTAGAAAGCGGGCTAACTCCCAATCCTCAGGAGAAGCCCCACCGCCAGACAAGGAATCTAAACTTCTGGACGCGTCTGGTAAACGCACCGCCTCCCAAGCTGCAAACATATGGCGCATTGCAAACACACAAGCACTGCTTGCGCGATATGACAGAGCACACTATGACGAACTAGAGGCTCTTATGCAGCACCTTCCAGAAAAACACAAGCGCAAGGCTCATGACCTGATACAGGAGGGTAAACTAATTACAAACACCTCCATTAAGTGTGCCCTCGATGCAGCCGACACTGCTTCTAGAGCCATAAATACAAGTGTCCTGCTTCGTCGCCATGCCTGGCTCAGGATCTCAGGGTTCAAGCCTGAAGTCCAGGCGTCCATACTCAATCACCCCTTTGACCAGCAAACTCTCTTTGGGCCAAAGGTAGACGAAGCGCTGGAAAAGATGAAAAAGGACACAGACACAGCAAAGTCTATGGGGGCACTCCAAACACAAGCCTCTAAACGTTCCTTTCGACGCTCGTCCTTTCGTGGCACAGGCAGAGGCTCCTCCACCGATAACGCCTCTACCTCCTACAAGTCCCCTCCTCAAAATACCTTTTCAAAGGGCAATCAAAGGGGTGGTTACAGAGGCAACAACAATAAGGGCAGGGGCAAAACCAACAACACCCGTTCTGCCACCCCACCCGCACAATGACTCCCCTCCGCTCCCCCCAGACCATCCCACTTCGGTCGGGGGCAGACTACAAGACTTTATCCACACATGGGAGTCCATAACATCGGACAAATGGGTGACCCAAATCATTCGGTCAGGGTACTGTCTCGAACTAACATCTACCCCACCCAATATCCCACCAAGGCACCGTCCAATGTCTCAAGAACATTCCACACTGCTCAAACAAGAGGTACTCTCACTCCTCCAAAAACACGCTATAGAGCAGGTCCCCGTCAATCAACAAAATCTAGGGGTCTACTCCCTATATTTCTTAATACCAAAGAAAGACGGGACCCTCAGACCCATTCTCGACATCCGGCCTCTAAATGCCTACATACATTCAGACCATTTTCACATGGTCACCCTACAACAAGTCCTCCCACTCCTCTGCCAGGGAGACTTTCTCACAACCTTGGATCTGAAAGACGCATACTTTCACATTCCAATACACCCCTCTCACAGGAAATACCTCAGGTTCGTGGTGGACGGGCAACATTACCAATTCACGGTTCTCCCCTTCGGGGTCACCACCGCACCACGGGTGTTTACCAAATGCCTAGCAGTAGTAGCAGCACACCTCAGACGTCAACATATTCACGTCTTCCCTTACCTAGACGACTGGCTGATAAAAGCCGCGTCCTACCACCAATGTGTGCAACATACAAACAGCACCATCCAACTGCTCCACCAGCTAGGCTTCACGGTGAACTACCAAAAGTCCCACCTCATACCATCTCACACAAAGCAATATCTCGGGGCCACTATAGACACCTCCAAGGGTATTGCCTATCCAAACTCAGCGAGAATCACAAGCATTCAAGCCTTACGCAAAACATTCCTTCCTCAACACTCTCTTCCAGCAAGAGTGTTTATGAAGCTCATAGGAATGATGGCGTCTTGCATCTTCATAGTGCCCCATGCAAGACTCCACATGCGTCCACTTCAAGAGTGCCTAGCACAACAGTGGAACCAGGCCCAGGGTCAGCTGACGGATCTGGTGTTGGTGGACGGCCGCACACATCACTCTCTGCAGTGGTGGAACACCACAAACCTTTCCAAAGGGCGGCCGTTCCTGGACCCGGTTCCTCAGGTGATTCTAACAGCGGACGCATCGCTCTCCGGCTGGGGAGCGCACCTCCTACACCTCACCATGCAAGGTCTATGGACGCCACAGCAAAAATCGCTCCACATCAACCATCTGGAGCTCTTGGCGATCTTTCTAGCCCTAAAATCTTTCCAAAAACAGATTTCGGGCAAAGCAGTCCTCATTCGCACAGACAACATGACTGCGATGTATTATATACAAAAACAGGGGGGGACACACACTCCCCAGCTCTCCCGCTTAGCCCAGAGCATATGGAGATGGGCAATTCCCCAAAACATCTTTCTCCTGGCACAGCACGTTCCAGGCGTACAAAACACCATGGCAGATCTGCTCAGCAGACAAACGCAACAACTACACGAATGGGAACTGCATCCACAAGTTCTTCACCCATTCTTCCAACAGTGGGGGCATCCTCAGATAGACCTCTTCGCCACCCACGAAAACAAAAAATGCCCAAGCTTCGCCGCCAGATACCCACACCCATTGTCCAAGGGCAATGCGATATGGATGAGCTGGTCAGACAGATTTGCATACGCCTTTCCACCTCTCCCACTAATTCCATTAGTGGTCAGGAAGCTACAACAGCACTCCCTCACACTCATTCTGGTAGCTCCCACGTGGGCCAGGCAGCCGTGGTACACCACGCTACTACAACTATCAGTGGTGCCACATCAAAAACTGCACCTATCCCCATGCCTCCTAACCCAGAACCATGGAGAAATCAGGCACCCGGACCCAGCTCAGCTCAACCTGGTGATCTGGCTCCTGAGATCTTAGAATTCGGATACCTTAACCTTCCCCCTGATTGCATGAACATCATCATGGAAGCCAGACGTCCTACCACTAGAGCATGCTATGCCGCAAAGTGGAAAAGATTTGTAATTTACTGCCGTAATAATACAATCAACCCTCTAGATGCATCCATACAGCACATCATATGCTATCTGCTCCATCTTCACAGGTGTAACCTGGCATATTCATCCATACGCCTACACCTAGCAGCGATCGTTGCTTATCTACAAAACAGACAGCATTTATCACTCTTCAGAGTGCCCGCTATTAAAGCCTTCATGGAAGGCCTTAAACGAGTAATTCCTCCCAGGGCACCACCTTCCCCTGTATGGAATCTAAATTTAGTTCTCACACGACTAATGGGTCCGCCCTTCGAACCAATGCACAAATGTGAGCTACAGTTTCTCACCTGGAAAACAGCTTTCCTTGTAGCTATCACTTCCCTTAGAAGGGTTGGTGAAATACAAGCGTTCACCATACAGGAACCCTACATACAAATGCATCACAGCAAGGTCATACTTCGCACAAATCCGAAGTTTCTGCCCAAAGTCATTTCCCCCTTCCATCTCAATCAATCAGTGGAATTACCTGTCTTCTTTTCGCAACCCCAATCTGTTGCGGAAAGGGCCTTACACACACTTGATGTGAAAAGGGCGTTGCTATACTACATACAAAGAACGCAACCCTTCAGGAAGACTAAACAATTGTTCGTCTCCTTCTCTCCACCACATAAAGGCAACCCCATTTCTAAATCAGGGATAGCTAGGTGGATTGTAAAATGCATACAGATTTGCTACCAAAAGGCTAAAAGAACATTATCTGTTCCGCCTAAAGCCCATTCTACAAGAAAGTTAGGGGCTTCTACGGCCTTTCTAGGGAATATACCCTTAGATGACATCTGCAAAGCAGCCACATGGTCTACACCGCACACCTTCACAAAACATTACTGTGTAGATGTGCATTCCAAGCAGCAAGCTAGAGTGGGCCAGGCTGTACTAAAGACACTATTTCAAACCACTGCAACGGATACCGGTGGTCGCCGCTAGGGTTGGGTACTGCTATATAATCTATGCTAAGTGTACAATCTGCAGCTCATATGCCTCGAACGGAATATGCTACTTACCAGTATGCATCTGTTCTTGGCATGTAGAGCTGCAGAGTTGTACACGCCAACCCGCCTCCCCGGCTACTTGTATCCGTTCCAGTACATCTTATTTAGATACTACACACATGGGTTTCTCACTGTGATTACCAAGCTCCATCATTTCCCTGTTGGCGAAAAACAATCTGAGGATGGAGTCGAAGCCCATGCGCAGTACGGACCGAAGGAGGAGTCACCAAACTCGTGACTTCCAAAGACTGTCCAAGAAGAAAAACAAACTGCAAACATCCGGGCCCAACACCAGATGGCGATCTATGCTAAGTGTACAACTCTGCAGCTCTACATGCCAAGAGCAGATGCATACTGGTAAGTAGCATATTCCTTTCTGAAAATGTGATGTAATGGCATGCGATGTAAAAGAATGCGTTATAAAGGATGTTGCGATGTAAAAACTGCGTTGTAAAGCCATGCATTGTAACGTCATACATTCCCTGCTGCCCTATCCTGCGAAGGTATTGAAAAAGCTCATCAGTCCTCAGTCATCTGCCTTTCCAGAAGAAAAAAAAGAACTGCTGGATTTACCACAATCTGGATTCAGAGACTGCTCTTCCAGCTGCCACTGATTATATCGGGCTTCCACACCATAGTGATTAAGAGACTATCTACCATGGACACCGAAGCACACCAATGAAATGTTACTATAATCCTCAATAAGTACTGTGGTACAGACACGCACAGTCAAGCAATAAAGTTGCAAATACAATGTCCTAACGAATGATCACAGCTGTTGAAATGTCCAGTCGATCACTTTTATTCAAAACAGGATAACAGACAATACGGAAACCACCAGGTTAAACTATTTGAACTGTTTAAACAATGTGCCCACGTGGATGAGGAACAATTGTTTTAAGCTTAATGAGACTAGAGACAGATTATTTCATATAGCAAAGACAGTTCTCTCATTCAATAAATGGTGGCCCGGCAATCTTGGCCCTGCTCCAGTCCTAAGAAAGCAGCAAGGAATCTGGGTATTATCATTGGTGGAACTCTTACCATGAGAGATCAAATTAACTCTGTTTGTGGGACATGTATTGGGATACTGTGAATGCTTCTCAAATTGTTTCACTGGCTACCTCGTAACTACGTGAAGACCATCATTCTAGCCATGACCATGAGCCGGTTTGATAATCACAATGGCCCTATATGATGAATAATCTCCCTCCGAGAACTGTTCATGTTCCGGTCTAAGTGAACTAAAATGGTTGCCGGTCCATAACCACGTGCTCTTTAAAATACTACGTCACGCCCACAATGCACTCTACTGGTCCTGCTCATTTGCAGAAGTACTTTCCTTCTATACATTTTTCAGCGTTCTAAGATCTGCCAATACTACTCTGCTGAATACAAGGCTGATATGCCTTGCTAGGATGTTTAGTAATTCTCTCTCTTTATTGGCGTTCTATCTTTGGAACTCTCTCCCACAAAATAATGGATTAATCTCTAATTTTAGCACATTCAAAAAGTGCTAAAAACCTGCATGTTTTGATGCCAGTATTCCTTCTTTGTCCTTTTCCGTATTTTGCTCTGTCCTGATTTAGTCGGCTGCACAACGATACCCCTTCGGGCCTCAGTTTGACACAATATAAAAAGAATAACATAAATAAACACAAACAACATAAACTTAAATTAAACTAAACATAAACTAAAGATAACAGCTATGAACCTGGAGCTTCACCGTTTTTTCCCCACCCTTTTTTTGTCTAACTTTGCCACTTTTAGTGACACTGTCCGCTGAAAGTGTGGAAGACTGATATTGCAGTTGCACCCTTATAAGCATTGCACTTGATGTTCAGGGCTACACGGCAACTCTGGAACTTGGGCAAACAGTAAGACAGTGGTCAGGCTAGTCTGTTTTCGGGACAGGGGCATCGTTTTCTACACATATAATGGGTGAGGCCCACTGGTTCATTTCTTTTTTATGGTTTTGTGAGCCAAATTGATTTACCGGTCATTTGATGGAGAGTGCCACTTTGATGGCAAGTTAGGATGACCAATTGGAAACTTCAAGCAAAGTAGAATCACTTGGAGATCTTTGAGACTAGCTTTTGCTGCTGGAATTTTCTATCATGTATAAATAATTGAGAAGATGCTATACAGTGCCAATCACCTCATCTGTCCAATTCTCAAAATCATGTACAAGAGGGAAGAGTAAGTGGTAGAGACTGTTGGTAAACTATCATTGGGACAGCAACTGCCTTTTGAAACAGAAAGCACTTATTTGCTTTCATCTCCTTGTGGGAGAAAGCATATCTCCGAATTGTTAGATTCCTCTGTGCATGTTTCCTTATCCTAGTGGATTATGGAAATTATAGGAACAAACAAAAGCCCAACCAGTTTCCCTTTTCCTCTCAGAAGGACATCTTGGTGAGAAATGTGGAAAATCCTATTACAGGATTTGAGCAGAGAGACCCACCAAAAGAATCTGATGGGTACTTCTAACCACAGATTCCTTACCTTGTGAATATCCCCATACTCCATATTGGATCCTGAGATTTTTTTCTAGCAATTCCTTCCTCTCTCCTGCCCTGGAAGTGACATAGGAGCCCCATGTAATTGTCTCTCTTACACGCCGAAGACAGATCTTTTCTTGCAGCTCTTCAGGTGCAGATCCGGAGCTTTTCTATCGTTCAGATGTACAAGAACTCTGCACTGTCTTGGATACATGTTTTCTGAACATGTTTTAGATAAAACAGAAGATCCAAATTCTCGCGTTTTTGTTGGCACAGTTCCTTGAAGTGTTGAATGCACCAGAATGGATGACGTCTTTGAGCCTCCGGGTGCATTGTTACTTGTACACATTTTCCTGTGTCACTGCCATTATCAGAAGGTGGTAGCTGATGGAAGAACATATCAAATTTTGGTGCACTACCTTACTTTGGTGCGGAAAATCTTTTCGAAGTTGACTGCGATGGTGTGCCCCTACCCATGCGGTGAAGGAGATGCATGTGTCTCCATATTTTAATTGATGCTGACCACATTGGACTTGCCAAACACCACTGAGTGCCTTCCACTTCTTGCTTGCAAACTGCTACACAGGCTCACTTTTTCCCTGGGTAATCCAGGAAAATGTTGCGCCTCTACAAGAGACACGTTCTAACATAAAGCAATCACTAATCCTCTTTCCACCTGTGGTGGTTTTACATGCTGTGTCAAATTATGTGTGATGTAGCTGCAGTGGAAAATCCAACCTCAGGTAAACCAATTCGGTGGTGGCCTTTACAATGCTATCCATGTTTCCATTTTGATGAAGACCTTAGCTGGTGGGATGCCTCAGAAAATGTCCTTGTAGTGGAGCCATTCTGGTCAGGATGGTTTCTGATGACATTTGTTATTCTTGTGACTCTTACATTAGGACATTTTCCTGTCCTTTGGAGTGAAAGACAGGATAGGATTCCTCGAGTTAAGAGACCCTGTAACTGTTATATGTTTTATTTTTTCCTCACCTGCTCGCAAGTGGAAACTTGAGCTGCTGTGAGCCTTACAATTTTGTTGTTGGCTGCCAGTCTGGTCAGAAAAAAATGTCAAATGGGATAATCTAAGCAGAATGACATCTGAGAGGCACAAGATCTGGGGGGACACCATCCTTATGTATATGCCCCCAGTTCAAATCACAAGTGCACTTTTATACTTTTTGGAGGCGTTTTCTACACACATTAACTTAGAATTGAATTTGTAAGATTTATCATGCCTGTCACCTGATCTGTCATTGCACCAAGTAACAGAATTAACTGGAGAGTGATGTCCAGATCAGCTTGAATGATGATACATAGATTTTATGAAATTTGTAGCCCACCTGTTTTTCTGATATTCCAGCCCAATAAACATGTCTTTAATGAGTGAATTTCTTAAACCACCAAACGTTGGCAAAGCCAATAGTTTTCGCCTTTTAAACCGTTTGTCTTTTCCAATGCTGTTTGCCGATGCTATGTAGTTGAGTGAGACCTAACAACTGCTGGTTGACTATTGCCTTAAATACTGTCGTTATGACACTTTAGGTGTTTGAAAGAGTTAGAGAATTGTTTATGATATAAATCTATCATGTGCTAACTTTGGACTAATTAAAAATGGTAGTATGGATATTATGGTTCGTAATTTTGCATAATTTTTAAAAGTATAGATAAGAGCTGCAAGGTCTGTTTAGCGCCTCACTCAGTACAAAAGGGTTTCTTTTGGTAATGCATAACGTGGCCAAATTGTTAGAACCTAAAACCTAATTATTGAGGACCTGATTGGGTGATGAACCCAATAATTTCGAATAGTGGCCCAGTTGTTAGATTGTTTAGAAAACTTTCAGCCCATCTTTGATCTTGAAAGTGAAGCATCTAATAACACATTCGCTTTTCAGGGATTACTGATTTATCGAACACCAGGCCCCAAGAGTAATTTTATCCAAAAGATTCAAGACCTCATGGAATCATATGTTAACTTTTATTTTATTTATTTATAAAGTTCTATATAGCGTGAACATGACCGACGAGGGTATCAGAGCGCTTTACAATACACAGTTTTAAACATTAGATGATTGGGGTAATATACATACATTCGAAATTCGCCATTCAAAACAAAAGAGGTAGACGATGGTATATGGATAGCATAGGTGGCTAGTAGTCATTAAAGAAATGAAAGTCTTACGATGTGAATTTGTTCATTAGAAGCATTTTTACTTCTCTTTTGAAGGAGGTAAAGGAGAAGATTCTGCGTACATCTGGAGGTAGAGAGTTTCAAATCTTCTAGTTTTACAATTGTGGGCTATTTTAACTTTCACTTAGAGCTCACAAATCACTCCAACACGGATCATCTGGTTGATAATCTCAAGAGCTTTGACCTAAAGCAGTTAATAAAGGAGCCCACTCACCAGGCAAACCACACTTTGGACGGAGTATTCACCAACAGTCAGGCTCTAAGAGTGGATAAGGTCCTGCCTATAGTATGATCATACCGCAGGGCTATTTTTCTCTCATTGAGGTCCCAATAACTGCTCAACACAAATGCACTTAGAACCTTTAAGATGCGGCCTTAGAATAAGCTTAATGCTGACGAGCTGAAGGACACTCATTCAAACTCAAACCCAGTCTTAAAAAATAATGTGGATATTGCAGCAACTAACTATACACACTGGTTTGATTCAGCAGTGCTCAGACTGGTGCCAGAAAAACTAATAAAGTGTCATAGAAAAAACCCATCAGCCCCTTGGTACTCACAAGAACTAAAAGCTTTCCAACTGAAATGTAGACTCCCAAGTGCGCAGGTGGAGAATAGAGTACCTCAAGGAAGAAAAGACCAATTATAAAAAAATTGCTTGTGAAGTATAAAGTACTAATCAGAGCAGCTAAGTCCAAATACCTCACGGAACAGATAAACTCAGCTACAAATACCACCAGGGAACTATTCAAAACGGTTAAGTCTTTGTCAAACTGGAGTAACAGCAATACTTTCAACCCTGACCAATCCTCTGCAATAAGCTGGCAGAATTCTTCCCGACCAAAGTTAACTCTATCTTTGAAGATTTCAATATTAACCAGAAGTCCTTGGGTAAAGGAGGGGCTTTGACCCCTGCAGAAGAGCTGGACTCACAACAAGTCCATAAGAACCCAGACACCCAAAGATTGGAAAAGTTCACCCCATTCACTAAAGAAAAAGTGATTAACCTTAGTAATTTCTTTAAATCAGAGGCTCCTTCAGACCCCTGCAACTCACAGATCTTTAATATGATCTCCAGTTCAGTTGCTGGTCCACTTATGGCACTATCAAACAAGATATTGACTACAGGGCAGTTCCCGGATATATGGAAGAAGGCCTCCATTCTGCCTCTGGTGAAAAAACCTTTGTGGGACCCAAAAGACGTAAAAAGTTACAGGCCTATATCTCGCCTTCCCTTTCCTGCCAAGATATTAGAAAAGGCAATGAATGAGGAAATCTTATCCTTCCTAGATGAGACCCAGCTTCTGGATTCCTCACAGTATGGTTTCAGAGCAAACCACTGCACAGAATCGGCTCTGGTAGCAGCTTTTGAGAAACTGAATATGATGATCGACAAAGGAGTCAAAGCCGCATTGATTTTATTAGATCTTTCTGCCGTTTTTGACACAGTTAATCACTCGCTCCTCATAAACCGGCTCCATTCGCTGGGTTTTCAGAACTCCGTACTGGCTCTTCTGAGCTCGTTCCTATAGGATGGGCAACAGCTTGTGGAGATGGGAGATCCTAGTTTCACTCCCTTCTACCTCCCTTGTGGGGTGCCTCAGGGCTCCTCTCTTAGCCCCACACTTTATTAAAACTACATTACCCCTCTGATTAATCTTATTTGCAGTTATGGTCTTGCAGTATTCTCCTATGCCGATGATACACAAATTGTGGTGTCTAGATCATCTGACGTTAAAAAGGAGGCAAAAAAATTCCGCAGCTGCATGTCTCACAATGCAAACTGAATGCAAAGAAAATGCCTGAAGTTAAACTCAGAAAAAACTGAGGTCTTTCTCTTTGAACATGATACCACTTTTGGAACTTGTCATGCTGGTCCTCTGATCTAGGCCTGCTACCGGACATGCAGAAACGCTACTTGAATATTGTGTCTATCCGAGTATGCCAGCAACTGGTGTATTTTTGGGGGGTTATTAAGACCCCGTGGCTTCCATGTCAACAATTTAGTTAAAATACCCTGACACAGCTTTTCTTGTATTTGGATTTCCAGATCCCTTGTTGTGTACGAATCTTATTAGTGGACAGCACTCAAACCTTTCTTGCACGCATCCTGTACTGCATCTGTAATTTAAAATAAACTTTTACCCCACCCAGTTCAGCATACCCAACTTGCTAAAGCCATCCCCATATAACTCTAACTTGTCCAAACTAGGAAAAGTTCTCCATATCTGTCATTGGGGTACACCATTATGGGGGCACTAGTGCGCCAATACCCTCCCGGTGAGCAGGGAGGTGGCCCAGTGTAACCCTTAGGTTGGTATGCTACTTATGCATTGTTCCTACAGATCACTAGTCCACAAAGTCCTTAGTCATTCCTGGTATCAATACCTTACTCACAGAGTATCTGCCAGTCGTCTTCATGCATCGTGGGCCCCTGCTTGACATGCTTCACCCCTGCCATGCAAAGGCTATCGAATAGTTAGTTTGCTTCCAACCGCGAGGTTCTGTTATCATCCCGCTGTCTGTTTCTCCTTCCAGATTTGTTACGACATATGGCTGAATATTCTCAGCTGAGTGGGCCGATTAGCATGTTTCTCTATTGTTCCTCTTCTTTTACTCTTGATCGCATCGGCTTTTCTTCAGGGACTTGACATACAAGCCTAATTTTGAGTGTTGAATATTTTGGTCTTACCCTCCAATCCGATGCGCAGCCCGAGTACAGCATTGCATATGGGATGTGCGCTGCCTGCAACTGTTTCTTGACTGGTTGAAATTCTCGCCATGCCACCTGGACAGAGGCAATGAAATCTGGATAGACTGCAAGGTTGTTCCCTTTATAGTTGATGTTCTATTTCTCCCTCACAGGGCGCAGGACCATGTCCCGTTCCCTGTAATTTAGCAGTCTTTCGATAATCGGTCGTGGTGGGGTGCCTGGGATTAGGTGCACAGCTAATGACCTGTGGGCTCTTTTCACAATTAGTACCTCAGACAAGTTCTCAGGCGAAAAATGTCCTTGAGCATACCTTCTACGAATAGCTCCAGCTTGCCCGTGTTTGTCGATTCCGGCAGGCCCATTATTCTGAGGCTGTTACGCCTCGACCTCGCTTCTAAGTCCTCGTTCTTTGCCTGGATTACGACCAGCACCTTCTCCATGTTCAGGCATTTAGAAGAAACAGTTTGTAGGTGGTCCTCCGTGTCAGGGATGCGTTTTTCTGTTTCTCCCAGCCTGGCGCCCGGTTTGTCGAGCTTTGCTGGCAGTTGATCCATCCGTAGGTTGAGAGCATCTATTTCCCCATCAATAGACTGCAAACTGTTCTGCATTGCAAGCAGCATGGTCTCTAGCACCGTGGCCCCCTCTGCCGGAGCGTCTTGCTCAGAGTCTGAATCTACCCGCTGTTGGGACCTGCCAGGCTTTCACATTTCAAAGATGAGGCGGGTTTGGCTTTTGTCCGACTTCCCCATGGTGACTGTCTGACACTCCGTGCCTCAGATAGCTTTCGAGACGTCGTGCAGTGAATCTAATGCTGAGGCTTGCGAACGTGTATTGGTGCACTCTGCACCTATTTGTTATATTGCTATGTTTCTATGTTTGTTGCCCGTTTACCAGGCCGTCGACGACACTCCTGCCCAAATCGGCAGCTGCTTTAATTCTGCTTCGACTCTAAGATCGCCTCAGCCAAGTCAGACCAATTCTACAGGCCTGGGCCTAGCATTCTCACAGCACCTCTGTTTGTTTCCTTTCACTTGACCCAGTTCCAGACGCTCACCAGATGGGCGTCTCACCGCCTCGCTTCTTTGTCTCAACAGGTCACACTCAGACCCACGGCCGGGGTGCTGCGAGGTTCCCAGTACCTACCGCTGCATCCAATCATCAAGTTCTATACTTGCTGTTGCTCAGGAAGACCGTGCTGCACAGCTCTCCACACCCGCAGTGATCTCGGTGGCACAAAGCATTCACATGCGCCGCTTCTCGCTGCTGTCTTCCACCTCCTTGTTTTTGCCCTACTGCCACAGGCGCGTTGGCTGCTTGCCTGCGCGTTTTCCCCCCAGTTGAGCTTCTCCGGCCCTCGGCCTTCTCACAAGCAAATTCAGGGAGGCCAACCTGTCTCACCGTTTTATTGTGACACCTGGTTTCTTTTCTCCCTGCACAGCATGCATAGCGGCACCACCGCAGTCAGTCGGGCGTCTTCAGCCGCTCCAGACGGTCACCATTTTCACACGCCGACAGCGGCCTCGCGACCGGGCCACGGCTCCACTCGCCTTTCCCACCTGATCTGGAACGCTGAGTATTACCACACCACCTTTAATGCTAGGTTGTCACTTCCTAGTGGCTGCGATGGCATACCCTTGCCAGGATTTTGATCAGATTCTGTACCCGGCCGGCGGAGCTGCACTAAGGCGCAGCCGTGCGCCCTCTAGCGCCCCTCGTTTGATTAAGCTTTATGATAATTCTCTATTCTGAGTTTCAATGCTTTATGATTAATTACTACTTTTTGCTATATGGATTGCACTTTAAATTATTTTAATAAATCTTCATGGATTACATTTTACCTATGACTTCTGTGGATTTATTTCCTTGAAATGCCATTCATTGAATTAGTGTTTAGGTACTTTTACGGGCATGTCGCCTCATACAGGCTTGAACTTGAAGAGTGTCCCTGGTTCTGTGTAAGCACTTTATCGCAGTAGAAAACAGCGACCCTAGCTTCGTTCCTAATATTATTTGCTCCTGTGCATCCGGTGTGACTGGCACCATCTTGCCATGGCTATACTCCCTAACCCCGATGGCCCTTTCAGAGCTGCACATCTTATGGCCCTGTCAGAGCTGCACATCTAATGGAAGAAGGTCAAATTGGGCTCACCTGACGACCCTCTCGAGTACATTAAAATTAATTACTTGTGTGTGCCAGCTAACTCAGAGGTCACTAGAAACTTCTTGAATATACAAGAAGGGATTAGTTTCTGACAACCGCATAAACATGACAACTTTGTTTCCCTTAGAGTCGGAACAATCTCAGAACCGTGGAAACAATAGATAAGTTTCACTCAGTCAATCGTGCATGCTTCGTTTCTACAGAGTTGCACAGAAATAGAGAGACGGACGTTTCAATAAAAAGGGGTTTATTGAACAGTCTTATTTCTCATGCAAGAGATCTGAACTGCTACAATCGTGAGACAGGATGTGAAGTACAATACGTACAGGGTTGGCAGTAGGATAAAATAATACTGCAATAGCATGGTTTGTAGCTATGACATATATTCATAAAATACATACATAAATAACACAGGCTAAAATGTGAATACTCATCTGATGCTTCTAAATAGTTCTACCCCAGTGTACCTACCCTAAGTGTAATACGAGGTAAGAAGTAGGTGCTGTTTTCTAAAGTATAGCTAGCTATAGTTTTAGTTATGCCAAGAGTTGCCAAAAGTTTCTCTAAGTTCTAGTCTGCTCCATACCTTAGAATGTGTGAGGTTGGAATCTCTTTCCGGGACTCGATATCGAACACCCTGCAAGGGGAGTCAGAAACACTGGAGCTGGATTCTCTGTGAGGAGGATGACAGCGTCTGGTCAGTGCATCAGGCGGGAACTCGATCTCCTTCCGAACTTGCCGTGGCGAACCGCAAGTAGGCAGTCGAACTGGAACGTACCGGAGCCGTGGTTTGCCAGGGCAAGTACAGATATATTTGTACCTTGAAGGTTTTTAGGAATGCCTGTATTGACGTAAAAGTCGGGCATCGGAACGTCATGAATGAACCACTAAGGAATAGATGTTCATGCATAATAAATGAGTTCTTGGATAAATCAATATCCAAGCAAGGGAAATTCCTAAAGGCTTAAGAGTCTGGTTTTCCAAGAACTCGTCGTGACGTGGATTGATTGATGTAGGAGACCATGCCTGTATTTGGTTAGCATGGACAATGCCTAAATAAGGGCTGGATTTTCTATGCCTAAATAAGGGCAATGTGAATTGTACCTATGTAAGGGCATAAATCGGTAAAGCTATATATGGAATCTAAATCTACACACAACAAGGCCTGACCCGTTTCTAAAACTTCAGGACTGCCTCCCTACACCCTGTTTTGTATTGATTAATCTTTCACTGACATCAGCTTCAGTACCTGGTTCCTGGAAGCATGCCAAAGTTATCCCTCTCCTGAAAAACTACTTTGGACGCTTCAAAACCAGAAAATGTCCATGCTATTTCTCTTTTGCTGTTCCTTGCAAAAGTAACAGATATTCATGTTAATGCCGATCTAACCAACTTGTTAGAAGAAAATCAGATTCTTGATATTTCCCAGAATGGTTTTAGGTCACAGCATAGTACTGAGTCGGCTCTTCTCGCAGTCACAGAGCAACTCTGTGGCTTATTGAAGGAAGGCAGGTCTTCTGTACTTATTCTACTCAATTTAAGTGCCGCTTTTGACCCTGTTTGTCACAACATCTTGCTCCAGCGCCTGCGAGAGATTGGGGGCATGGCTCTGTTTTTACCTGGTTTACCTCTTTCCTGCCGACCGCTCTTTTCAGGTGGTGTCCCCGCCTTTTAGCTCCAACTGGCACACTTTACTCCACGTGTCCCCCAGGGCTCCTCCCAGAGCCCCACACTGTTTAACATCTACATTCAACCATTGGCTCAGGTTGTGAAAGCTCTGGGATTCTCGTTGGCGTCTTATACTGATGACACCCAGCTTGTGTTCTCTTTTTCTGGCACTCCCTCTTCAGATCTGGCCATCTTAAAAAAGGTATGAAGGCTGTTGCAGAATGGGTGGTGGCTTACTGTTTGCAGTTGAATGCTAGTAAGTTGGAAATTCTTCTAGTAGGCAAGGATGTCCATGCCTGGGGAGACCACTGGTGGCCCTGTTCCCTTGGAACTTCCCCCTGTGATCAGACGGCTACAGTAGGCTCAAAATCCAGCTGCAAGCTTGCTGTTTTCCTTTCCTAAATACTGTTCAGCTGCGGATGCCATCCGCAAATTATACTGGCTCCAGGTGGATAAGCGTATTCAGTTTAAGGCTCTGTCCATGGCCCATGAGATCTTCTTTTGTCAGGCGTGCCCTATCGTGTCCAATTTGTTGATTCCATACCTCCCTTCAAAGTCCTTGCGCAAACGTTGATCATAATTTAGCCTGTGTGCCACGTGTCAGAAGAGCAAGGGCGGGTGGTCGGTCCTTTTGTGCTAAAGCCTCTGCCCTCTGGAATGCTCTCCTCCTTCCTTTAAGGCACATTCATAACCACTTGTCCTTTAGGAAATCGCTGAAGACCTGGTTGTTCACCATCTAAATATTATGCTGGGTCTCCTCCTTTTCCTCCGTGTCTCTCTCTCTCACAGTTGTGGCTTTTGGCAAACCTAGTGCTGGGATGCCTTGTTACTGATTCAGCCATGTGCTTTACAAATCGTATAACGTAGCACCTGAGAAGCTAGCGTAAACACTGTGTGATCAATACACATAAAAACCTCTGATTTTTTTTTTTTAAATCCCTTTCGAGGTGTCGTTATGAATAATTGTAAAGGTAAATTGGTCGAGCCTGTTGGCCAGACAGGGGTATACCCTATAATTTGCTAATACAAATCATCGCTTTGCGCTAATACACTTGCTATAAAATCTTCAAGGGTTGGAATAAAAGTCTAACCCCTAAAATTCTCACAAAGCATGGCTTAAAACATGGCTGTATATTTGCTCCCCAAATTGCCTCTCAAGAGCTGCATGTTCTGTTGTACGCAGATGACGTTGTCTTGGATTTCACCCCAAATGGTCTCCAATGAAATTTGAGTGCTTTATATATGTGTGCTGATTGTGAAGACTGAAGTGATGCCCTTCAGAGGAAAACATAATTGCCACTCTTTCAATTGGAACTTTGGCAGAATTCCTTTAGCGATCTTAAAAATATACACTTACTTGGGTAGTGTTGTCCCATAAAATTTAGAAAATAAGTAGCATCTATTACACATTGTGGATGAGGCTTCAGCCCACACAGTAGGATTGAATAAATCTATAATTCTTCTGGAAGACAGTATTTTAAGTTCTTGTTAGAAATGTCTATGGTAAAAATTCTGCCTATTTCATCTTACTCACTTAAGTAGATTCCCCTTGTTAAATGATCATCATTGAATTTTTACAAAGCAAAGATTCTCCGTAAATTACTCCCTCTATCTGCCGACTTTTATCACATGGTCTGGGCCTGCCTGGCCCCCTCACCATACTGGCAGCGGATACAGCGTGAACTCTCAGAGGTCTTGGGCAGGGCCTTGAGCTATTCCCCAGGGTGACCCTACTGGGCATTGTTGATGAGCTTGTTGGCCCCCGGGCTGACTGTACGCTAATACGTATTGCCACACTGGTCACTAAACGCAACATTGCCGGAAGATGCAACTCCCCAGATGTCCCTTAACTGGCAGAATGAAGGACAGGGTGGATCGGTGCACCCAATTGGAAATGCCATCCATGCCGCAGGAGGCTGCCAGCAAAAACACAAGAAGATATGGGGGAGTGGGGTGCTTACTATGGTATGGAGATGTGATTTATCAAGTGGTCAGTTGTAACTTAATGGTGTTGTGCAGATGTAAATGTATTTTATGTGTGGATTCCAAAACTTAGTAAGATTTTCTTTAAAAAAAAAAAATTACTCCCTCTTAGTCAAGCAATTGGCGTATAAGCATTGTGTCAGGAATTTGTAGTTGCCAGTTCATCCGCCCTAGCTATGGAAAATCTGGTTAGGTGGACCTATAACTTAATACATGCTACTGACAGCACTCTGAAAAAATGTGTTAAAGCAGGAAACCTTTGGTGTATGTATGAAAGATTACACGTTTAATGCAAATCTTAAAAAATTAACTTGCAGATGTGGACTCCTGCTCAACTTGGTCTATTCTCATAAATGCAACTCAAAGGTTTAGTTATTTCAGCGATACTACCCACTGTTTTTCCTCAAAATATATACAAATATTACCATGAAATTGTAGCCATCTGATAGAGACGTCTAGCCACAGATTCCTTAACTTAGAATATCCCCAGGCATCAGACTGGATCCGGAAAATCTTTCGCAGCAGCACCTCTGAATGCCGGGGGCGGCACCATCCGGCTCCGCCCTGACGTCGTCCACGGACATGACGTCGGCGGAGCCATATATGCCCCTCCCGGCGCGCTGACGTCAGTTTTCTTCTTTTCCGCGTCCAAGCGGGGATCCTGGAAAACCAGCAGTTCCTTGGCCTGGTTTTTGGGCCTTCTCGACACCCTCATGTGTCGTGGGAACAGTATGCAATGCCTTCCGGCTTTAAGGCTTGTGAAGCCTGTGCGGGTCAGATGTAAGACACTGACCCGCACCTCATCTGTATGTGGTGCCTCGCGTGCTCCACGACTCCAAGGACTGTGACGCCTGTCAGAGGATGAAACCGGAGTCCTTGAGGGAGTGTCGCATGAAATTGCTGGCTGCACGGATGTCCGGTCCGGCTCCCTCCCATCGCCGCTCTTCTTCTCGAGATCGGGCTCATTCCCAAGGTCGCTCCCATGACTGCTGTGCAACAACAGGTAAGCGTAAGCACAGGCATCGCTTACGGAGATCTTCCTCCAATGTCCGTGCTGCTGCCGTCCATTCCTCTCGCACTGTGCCGGGTAAGGGCGCACGGCTGCCTCCCCCTCCGTATCCACCCTTTCCGGGTGTTGGGGCAACACGTGCTCAAATGGAGGCTTATTCAAAGGCACTACAGGCTTGTTTTGAGTCGCCCCTTCTCCCTGGTGCGCCTTCGGGTCCCACAGAGGTAGCAGACACTCATGCCGGGTCCTCGTCTGCGTAAGTTTCCCTGGCACCGGCTGTGTGCGTTGACTCAGATTCCGGAGCCGACGCGACGCCACCGAGCAAGGACCCAGGGCACAGCCCTCCCAGTCTGTCAGCGCATAGCCCTGTGCAGCTTCCTGCGTGAACGTCGGAGGCAACGCCGGCGTCGATGCCGGCCCCTTGTGCTTCCTCCAGGCAGGTTGCACTGGGATCGGCGTCCCGGTCGCGTCCTCTGTGGAGGTTGTCGACGTCCAGGCGACTCCGATGCGGCGGCGATCGACGTCGGTACCAGCGTCGATTCCGCTTCCCTTGGTGGTTGCTCCCCCTGATTCCTCAGGCTGCGATAGGTCTCCAACGTGGCGTCCGTCAACGCCGGTTCTACCATTTACACCTCCTCATTTGGAACCTGATGCTTCCCTGGACTCCCCAGATCAAGGAGCCGGGGTGCAAGTTCCCTGTGTTGCCTGGCCTTCGGGTCAGTCTCTGGCTCCTCCACTCCTTATGTCTAGTGGCAGGATTAGCCTTCAACCATATCCTACTGACGCTTTGTTGTCACCTACACGGATGGTGACTGAATCTGGTGCTGCCTTCGCGCGCTATTCATGAGGCGGCTGCTGTACTCGGCTTTAAGCCTCCTGTGGTGCCTCTACTTTCTGATCCTTTATTGGATCTGCTCCATTTGGAGCATGTTGAAGTAGAACCTTTGCTACCCTTCGGGGACTCTCTGCTTGACATCCTGCGTGGCACAGGGTCAAGACCCTCTTCTGGTGACCCTGTTGATTGGGCTATTGCTCGTAGGCACTGCCCTGCTCAGGGAGATCCTCTTTGTCTGTCTCTTCACCCAACAGCTCAGTGCCTTGTTGTTCAGGCGGCTTTTGATTTACAGTCTTCACCCTCTTTGCCATTGTTACCTCCCACCAGGAAGTCTAGGTGGCTGGATGATTGTGGTCGCCGGCTTTTCGCCTCTGCCAGCGTAAGCGTCCAGGCTTTAAATACGGCCTGTGTGTTTGCGCGCGCATCCTCCGCCCTTTGGGACTCAATTGCTCACCTTCTCCCTTATATTCCAAAAAGGCCACGGACAGAATTGCTTCGTCTTTTGCTGCATGGCAGAAGCATGGCACAATTCTCCCTTAGGTCTTCAATCGATGCAACTGACTCTATAGGACGGGTCCTTGCTCGCGCTGTGGCCTTACGCCGCCATGCTTGGCTGCGCGACAATCGCTTCCCAGATCATATTCGGGATGCCCTCAGGGATCTGTCGTTCAATGGAGTAGATCTTTTTGACCGCCACGCAGATTCAGCGGTCTCCCGTCTTTTGTCCGGGCTGCAAAAAATCTTGGTGCATCCTAATGCACAGGTTGATATAGTGACCGGTTAGTGTTCATGGCTGGTTATCCATCTCTATGTTCGTTCAGTACAGCCGTTGAATCTCTTGTTTTTTTCAGTCCTCTGACTGTGTTCTTAGCCCAAGAGGACGCCCCTCCTGGGTATTAGCCTTACCCTATGTGGGGTATTTGCTGGCATTAGGTTCTAACCTTGCCTTGGTATGCTCCTATGGAGTCTTCGAGCGGACATCCTGCTGGGAGCCACTTGTCTCTTCCTTTGCTCTGTTACGCATTTGGGTTGGTCTGTCTGTAGTGCATCAGAACCTGGCATAGGTTCCGTGCCGTGTGGTGTCTATCTCTCACGCCTGGTGAGACACCTTGTTGTCGCTGTTCTTTCACATATGACACCCTATTTGCCGCTGTGCGGCCTGCTTATTATTGTTCTTATTGGTGCAACTTCTCGGTTTGTCCTCCATGGTAGTGGATTAGCATATGTTCTCTGCTATGCGTGGTCATGGCCTCTTTCTGGCCGCTTATCCTACAGCAGTGTCCATGTCGCTGCTGTTTCCGTACGACTGTTTCCGCGCTTTTGCTTGGGTTCATACTGTGCACTCTCATAGGGGCGTGTTTTCCTTGGAATATTCGCTCCTTGGGGTCCAGGGCCTTTACATTCGTACTCACTTTTTTCCACTGTCGTGCCTGTCTTTCTCCTACTCTGCCTTGCAGGGGACTGTTGTTCCTCCAAGGCAAGGGGCATATGTTGCTTACTGCCCTGGATATTGTCCTATCCAGTATTCACATGTCTGCGGGTAATCTTAACGTACCCTAAACTCTTGTTGTGTCACGCTTCTTTTTTCTGCATTTTTTCTTCCTGCTCGGTATCTGCTCTGTGTTCTTACCCGGCGGATCCGTGCAGGCTATTTCATTCATGCGGTATCCGGGGTTCCTGGCCCGGTCTGCTTCTACCACCAGCTCTTATGTGGTGTCTGGCTTGCTTGGTGCCCTTTTGGGCCGTTGCCTTCTTGCCGTTGTGCGCCTCTCAGCTGCTCACGCTGGGTTTTCGTGCTGTTCTTGACAGCTTCTGGTGCCTTTGCCTCCCATTGTTTCCGCTCTCTTTAGAGCTTCACGGTCTGGTGGTTAACTGCGCTATCATTACTGCCCTCATTGTGGTTCGTTCCAAAGGTTGACGGTGCTGTTAAGTCACCTTATGGACGACTAAGTTCACTCAGGAACTTGGTGGGGTTCAGTCGCAGACCCGCCACCTCCATGGGTATGGCTTTGGTATCTATTCTAAGTTAAGGAGCCTGTGGCTAGACGTCTCTATCAGATGCACGAGTTACTTACCTTCGGTAACGATGTATCTGGTAGAGACATAGTCTAGCCGCAGATTCCTTAAAGACCACCCGTTCTGCGAGGACCTTTTCAGGTTGGGGCTTCTATACTCTCCTCCCTTTGGGCGGATTGCCCTTTTGCAAAGTGATATTCTCTCACTCCAACACAGACTGCTTCGTTCTGTTTCTCTGCTCCATTCCGCCCATTCTCAAGATTGGGCGGTATGTTGAAGATCATGTGTTCTTTCCAAGTCTCGGCCTGGATTTTACGGTGTGAAATCTATTCATGCTTTTTACCACCATCCCGCTGTCCCCTTCTCCATTGCCTTGTGGTCTTTGACACCCCTGCGGCCTTTTTTCTTCAGATCTCTTGGCTCTGTACATTTATGGGTCCTTTATTGGGGTTGCGACGTCTCTTTCTGGTGACGCCTTGCGGTGACCTTTCCGGACTTGTTCTCCTTCACTGTTTTACTTTCTGAATGCAGACTTTCTGTCCTCAGCCAGGCTGTTTTTCCACATCCTTGTCTCCCTTTCACGTTGATTGGCCTTCGCTCTTGAAGGGTGGCTTTTCAGAGCCCGCTCTGTCTCACCTGTCAATTTCTTCCTATTTTTTCATCATTTTTGCACACTGTTCCCATATTCTCACAGTTTTTAGATGATGGCTCCGCGTTCTGACGCGGAAACGTTTCTCCAACGAAAACTGACGTCAGCGCGACGGGAGGGGCATATATGTCTCCGCGGACGTCATGTCCGTGGACGACATGTCCGTGGACGACGTCAGGGCGGCACCGGACGGCGCCGCCCCCGGCGCGCAGAGGTGCTGCTGCGAAAGATTTTCCGGATCCAGTCGGACGCCTGGGGATATTCTAAGTTAAGGAATCTGTGGCTAGACTATGTATCTACCAGATACATCGTTACCGAAGGTAAGTAACTCGTTCTACAAGCAGATTCAAAAATATCTATTTTTTACTCTGGATCATAGTGTCAGAAGAACAATTGTTATGCTCCGAGTGGGTATTTTGCCTTTGGACATCTACAAAGGGCTTTGGTCTGGTACCAGAAACACAGTCAGTACTTGTGATCTTTGACATGGTGTGATACAAGACCTAAAGAACGCGTTCTATTTTTGTCCTTATGTGACTGTTGTTGAAGCTAGAAAACGTTATATATAGTTGGCAAAATTTCTCACAAATGAGTTTGTATATCATAATGTATTTACATTTTTCTACATCTTTTTTAAACTATTCTAATTACAAAAGTGGTGGTACAATGCCTAGAGCATGCTGTCCATTTCCTCAAAAGCAGATGTCGTTGTAAGAAAAATGTCACTCCTCCACTGTGTTTTAGACTTGATAGGACAATAACAGATGTATTGATTGCATTTTAGTAATATCCGTTATTTATGATTGTATGCAAACTCCTTTTAAAGAGCTTTTCCTCCCCTTTTTGAATTTATATTTATTATATAAAGAGACTGGTAAACTATTTTTAAATGTGTCTGTTTTTATATTGTTGATCTCAGTAAAGGTCCAAATGAGTGATTTGACACTTAATCGAGCCTGTTTACAGGATGTTTTCTACATCTTTATTTGATAATCAGATAGAATTGTAATCTGAACGGGATAATGCATCTTTTCTTACTTTGAGGAAAACATCAATTGTATCCTTTATCCAGATTTTTGGTGATAGCTATTTCCTTCACCACAATGAAGAGTTGCAGAAAGTTTTTCAAGAATAGCTGTGTAAAGGTTTTTATTAAATCTGAAACAGCCTATTGGGCATGAGGATATTTAGTTATTTATGAAGTTCATAGTCTTGTTGAATTTCAATAAACTAATCAAGAGATTGAGACATAAGCGCTAGAGCAACCACTTTGGATGCTACCGAGAGGATTTTCTGTGCTCGATATTTGCCTAGTGACAATATGATCGTCACTGTGTACCTTTACCAAATATTATTGGTATTGGTTGGGCTCTGAAGAACAAAGCTCTGTTTAGTTGTTTTGTCCTTTAGCAGTTCTTCATCACAAGCATTGTTCATTCCCCGTTTCTTATCCTTCTCATACCTCTGGTTTGAGGAATGTGCAGGATGAAGTGGTACTAACATTTTAGTTAACTAATATTTTTCTGTTGGATACTTTATTTTTTTTGTATTTGTTTATCGCTCTCCTGCCTCCTCTAAGGCTATGATACATTTTGGTAACATATTTTTAGGTCTCGGCTGGCGTTAGCAGCATGCATGCGCTGCTCTCGGCATGCGAGGGCCTCTTGGTATCAATACGGATTCCGAAGGGGACTTGAAGCCCCGCCCCATCTTTCCATTGGCTTGCATCATAGCTTATGCTAAACTCAGCCTTTCTATTGTGAAGGAGGCTTTTTAATCCCTGCTTGTTGCCGCTCTGTCCGCTTTTAGCCCCGCCCCCAGGACTGGATGCTTTACTGGTGGCGTGACACTCTGCACCTTCATTACTCCGTGTACGCACCTTGTTTTTTCAGTTCGGAGAAAGCACAATGTAAACAAGCATCTGTCGTTCTGCAATGGCGACAGCTTGTTCATTGGGTTGTCTCTGAGTGGCAGAAGCAAGTTCACTGTCGTTATAATTCTAATAGAACAAAAGCTGACAGTGTTTCCTCCCATCTTCTACCCCTGATGCGCCTGTTATCAGGGGATATTTTGTCGAACGTTCGCTATGGCTTCTCGTCTTCATCATTTGTTATTCCCGACGTCCACCTTCCCGATATGATAAACTTTTGGAAACTGCGAGCAGCTTGTGTCTAAAGACAGATGTACAGCCATGTGCCAGTGGAGGGAAGTCTTCGAGGCGCTTGACGACGGTCCACTCCAAGGAATGGACGCAGCTTTCATGTAGTTTTGTGCCACGGGTTGACCCTCCTACCCCAGTGTAAATATTCGGCGAAAAGTGTTTTTCTAGTCTTTCCAGTGCGTTTTGGGGACACATGTCCATGGGTCTTTGTTAGCGCTCTGAAGTTGCCGAAAGCAGCACATGGTGCTACCTGTAATAACACACACAAATAAATAAATGAGAAAGCGGGCTCAAGGGCGCTGAATGCGGCCACATTCGCCTCTTCCAGTGAACGCACAAGCGCAGAATGAATACAGAGGACAAACGAAGGCGCACGGACAGGCAGCGTGCGGGACCGTTTAACAGAATAGAAACAATGATTTGCTTTTAATGTGACAGAAATAGCAGAAATCATCGGTCAATTCAGCAACGATCTACTTAAGACTAGGATCGTTTTACAGGCTCTCTCGATATTTGCTTTTATGTGTACATTGTGTTTTGCAGGGTGACATTGTGGGGTTAAAGACATTTTACGGCAGAAACAGTAACAAACATAACAGCTGTCCTGCCAGAGCTAAGCGCAGACATATTTTGTGGCCGAAAGTGTTCGAGCAAGAGGATGAGACTCCACAGGGTGGCAGAGCGCCCCTTCCCGCCCAACGCCCCCTCTGCTGAGCCCCCCGAGGGTCTGCGCGCCTGCCAGCCGGGTGTGCGCACCCCTGGAGGCGAAGACCATACCATGTCCGCTGTCGGGGGAATCGATCATTGCTGCTGCAATTCTGATATTTTTATTATTGTTCCCACAGGTGTAAAAACAACAGTAATAATAATAATAATTTATTGCTCTTCTTCTTCTTCTTCTTGTTTCGTTTTGAGGTTATAAATAATAATAATATTGCCTTTTGCTAATAACAATGCTACTACTAATATTAATAATACGATTTATATTAGTGTTACGATATTATTATTATTGTTAACACTATTAATATTATTATTATTATCATCATCATTATTAACAATATTATCATCACCATTTAGAACTCAGTCCAAGCGGCGTTCTGCGCGATTCTCTTCCCTGCTGCTTTCACACTTTTTGCAAAGCAAATGTGCCATTCAGCTGCACCTGAGCGTGTGTCCTTGCTGCGGTTCCCCCCCCCCCCGCTGCCTCTGAGCTCTCGCTCAGTGCCGACCCCTGCTCTCCTGTCCCTCTTCCTCCTTTCATAACACCCAACACAAAGCAGTACACTGGCGGCTGCTATATTTACTAATCTGTACATATTGTGCATCTCTTCTCTACCTCATAAGGCATCCTGTTCTTATAATTTCTCATTACGCTTCCTGTTTCTCCTCTGGCGCCCACTGGGCCTTGTGCGCATGTCACTAAACTATACTTTTTAAAATTGTTTATTTACACTTGAGTAAAATAGACCGAGAACCTTTCTGTCCTTTCATAAGGAACTCATCCACTGTAAATGCGAGGACATGGTATACCCTGCGCTTTACTCCTACTGTGCAGTTGAGCAATGCGTTCCATATTCCAGGGGCATCTGGCCACTGTTTACATTAAATTCTTCATTTCCCATTTTCTTTTGCCTCACCTAAGAGATGTCCCCGTCCCCACCCTCTTACACTCCCCTCGTAGGTGGTAGAAGTCCCTGTTCTGTTCTCCCGTTAGTCACTGGATGATGCTTGTGTCTCCAGATAGCTTCAGCTTAGTATCAAAGGCCTGATCTATGCTTTTTTTATTTACTGCTGGCAATGGAGTGTTGTAGGGGGCAAGCAATAACACTGGAATTGTGGTATGGGGTAAAGCAACAATACGGATTGGGGCAGGATGGTGAAAGGGCCAACCAATAATACTGGGAGTGAAGGGGGCAAGCAGTAACATGAACATGAACGCGACCACATCACCCCCACCTGAAGAACCTGCACTGGCTCCCCGTCGACAAAAGAATCTCCTTCAAGCTCCTGATCCACGCACACAAGGCACACCACAAAACCGGCCCAGCCTATCTCAACAGCCGACTCTCCTTCTACGTACCCAACAGAAAACTCCGCTCCACAGACCACGCCCTGGCCACGGTCCCACGCATCCGGAGAACTACTTCCGGAGGCAGATCCTTCTCCCATTGCGCCGCCAAGACCTGGAACACCCTCCCCCTCCACCTACGTCGAACCGAAGACCTGCTGACCTTCAGGAGACAGCTCAAGACCTAGCTCTTCGACCACTAACAGCTCCACACCCCCCCTCCCCAGCACCTTGAAACCCGCCCGGGTATGTGGTGCGCTTTACAAGTTACATGATTGATTGATTGATTGATTGATTGAAGCTGGTGCGGTTTGGGGTTGAAGGATTAAAGGGAGACTGTCTGCAAGCAAATGCACTCTTAGGGAGTGCTGTAACTAAAAGAAACAAGCATTTTCAATGCAATAGGTCTCGCATTTCCGATAGTTTAAGCTCTTGCCATTGTAAACGACAATGCCTTTTATTTATGTTTTAAAAACCAAAACATAAATAAAAGGCATTGTCATTTACAATGCCAATAGCTCAAACTGGCGTAAATGCGAGACCTATTGCATTGCAAATGCAATAGGTCTCGCCTTTGATTAAGTTGAAGCCATTTGCTTTGCTAATGGTATTGTATAGCAAAGCAAATGGCTTTAACTTAATCAAAGGCGAGACCTATTGCATTTGTAATGCTTGTTTCTGTTATGATTTGATTTGCTCCATTCTTTCTCTTTTCTCTTTAGGAGGTGAATTGAAATGTATTTCTACCTCGAGAATTGGAATTACTTCTCGATTAGTGATCTGTATGAAGACAGTATATTGTTTTAGAAAAAATAATTACTGAAGGTAATTAACTTTGTTCAGTTAATTGAATTTTATAAGGTATGGCATGCACAATTTGGGTGAAATATAATTAACGCTTCCTAGGAGCTTGCACCATGTTCTATGGACCACTCTGCTACTTAATACAAGTTTTGTCCTTCAGATATTCCCCTGTTGGATTTATCTTGAGCTGGGGTTGTCAGGTGAAGAAAGGGGGAAGTATCCCAAGTACTTCCATGGATGCCTTTGTTGGATGGACAGGGGGATTTCAAGGTCATTTCAGGCAGTGATAAGGAGCCAGTTTTTTCAGGGTCGGTGGTTGGAGTCAAACATGTTCTTATCAGCTACCAATGTGGCACTCTATGTCACTAAAAGCCTGGAATTTGGATATTTCAGCCTTCCAAAATAGCATGAATTGGTACAGTTCGGTTTAGAGACGTCTTCTTGGGTGGGGTGATGTAAGGGAAGTAGGCAGTGGTTGTGTTGATATATACTGACAAAGGACTTGAACTAGATATTGAGAGTTCTTTTTGAATTGAGTGTAATTCCTCGCCTGCTGCTGGGGTTGCTTGACTGAGCCAGCATGAGTGGCAGAGTTTGCATAGAAGGGATGTTGGTGTTTTTTGAGTTGAGGGACAGCAACTTTTCTTTGTTCCATTGACTTTCAGGGAACCTCTTATATTACTTCATTCAGTGTCACAGACAGCACTATAGGGCATAGTATTGGTTTAGACTAATGATGATGCTTAGGTAGTCAATTTAGGAGTCAGAGAGACAATTGTGAACACCTGTGGTGTACAGAACACGCAGAGGTAGGTATTCAAGAGTGCTAGGAACATAGGTGTTCTTCCCTTGACTGTGCATGGTAGCCTTTCTGAATTTAGAGAGGACATAGAAAACAGTTCCAGGCACTCACTAAGCTTCCACACTCATGCACTGTATACCATTATTCTGCTTTTATGTTTTGTTTGGCACTTTATTTCTACATTTAGTTACTGAAACTAAACGGAGAGTCTAGAGACATTACCAGATTAATTGCAGCCAGATCAAAATCCAAAATTTAATGTGCACCCACAAAACGAAAAGGTACAGGAATAATTTTAAAAAAACCACACATGCATGGTGAAATGGTAACAGTAATGATAGCTAAGTTATTTGTTGAGATTAATAAGGAGAAGAAAAGCAAATCTGGGAGAGGGGGTTCATGTACGGGAAAGGTCGTGTAGCAAAAGATCGGATAGTATCCATATGTCTTGCATTGGGTGAAAGTTTAACTTGCTTTCAAAAAGTCATAACATTGCCTAAATCATGTTATCCATGCCCACAATATCAGAGGCAAGATTAATGAAATGAAAGGACTAGATTACTGTCTTTAAGGGTCACTGTTTTTACCATTTAGGAGCCTAGGTGCTGTACATAGGTGACAGTTGATCTCCTGGGCTTTTAAATGCACATATTCTTTATTTGACCCACCGGCCAGATGCCACAAGCAGCATTTTGGCTATGTGGATGCCCCACCTTCCACCTTTAGTAGACTGCCAGGGTTTTTTCTCTAGTCCAGATACTAGCCAAATGTCTGCTCCTATCCTGTCAGTGACGTTAGGTAGGATGTGTGTGCGTGATTGCTGGTTCGGTTCCTAAACGAGGTGCACAAGAATAGAGGGAGCTTTGTTTGAAGCTGAGAGTCCTGCTCCAGTCCCTCTCCATACCCTTATTCCTCAAAACTGATATCACTCAACACGTCTATAATATCTTTTACACTTCATCATAAAATGGCATTAGTGTTGACTCAGGCAAGCCTTCACATATTTAAAGTGATTAGGAATATAGCCTGCTCCTTATATTTGTATGTCCCTTCTGTAAGCCTTTTTAAAATTTAGTATTGGCTCCATTTTTTTTGTTGAAACACTTTTTATTGTTTTCATAGCAACAGCTCAGTACAAACCCCGCTTCCTCCACGGTCAAAGAATGTTTTACACATACAGAGTTACCAGCCAATAGCCGGGAGAATGAGCTTCCAGCCCATACAGGCCCTCCCCCCTCCCTCCCCACCCCATGTCAGTGTGCCTCCTGTCTTTCGCCTCACTCCTGATGTGCCCCCTCCCTGCCATAAATCAGACATGGGTGCCCGCCCTCCACTAGAGAACCATGGCTTTCCCTCGCGCTTAGCCACACCCTCGTTTCCAGCGCTCACTACTACTCCCTTTCTACTCCCCATTCACCACCTCCAATAGTATTGGCTCCATAGAGCATCACATCAAACTGCCTTTACAGAAGTCAGTTTTTAGTTAATTACAATGGTATGTCTCATGAAATCCTTAGCAAATGTGAAGCTTGACTTAAGACACTGACCTATTGGTAAATAAGGGTATTTCCCAGCAGATCAGCGCTAATGAAGTTTGGTTGGACTGGGGTAGTCCTACTGGTCGTCATCAGGCCCCTTTGGAGCCTCACCTCAGAATGCCACAGAACATTGAGTCAAGTGGGTATACACTGCTGAATTATCACAGATTGAGGAGGAGACCACAACCCCCTTTTACTTAGCATCTGTATTCAGCAGAAGAAAGGAAAATGTGTCTAATTGTTTTTAATAATTACATGAGGGTGAGTGTGGAAGGGCCGGGGAGAACTGTTAGGACTTGTATGGAACAGAATCTAATATTAAGTAGCTCTAGAAAACTTGTTTGGCTACATTTTTAAATATAGCTTTATAGCCTGCTGCTGAGGGCTATGCAGGTTGGTAAAGGCCCTGGACCTTAGTTATAGGTCTGAGCCGCAGGTGAGGGCCTATAATGAGAGATATAGGACCTTTAACAACCGGTATAGCCCAAGGCAAAAGGACTTTAAGGCTATTAGAGCATTCCATGCACTAAAAGTAGAATGTTATACATTAAAAAGGGAATAACATGAAGACAAACCTTGCTTGGGGCTTATACCAGCCATTATAAGCTCAGACCAAATCATTGTCTTCAATAGAGCTCAAAACATTCCAATGTTCTAATATGCATTAATGCATCCTAAGAGAATGCATCTGATACACATCTCAGTGGCTGATGCCTATAGAGTGATTTCAAGGCATTGCGGAGTACTTTGCTGAAACCTATAGCTCAGCAGATCGTTATTACCTCTACGGTGTCTGGATGCACATCTAGAAAAACCTAATCAAGTTAGGCCACCTGAAGAAAAGCACAGCGTGTTCTATTTAATGACATGCTTACTGTAAGTTGGATAAATCGACGTGTCAGCAAATTGCCTACTGTAAGCTGGATATATTGAAGTGTCTGGAAACTCAAATCCCCACTGACTGGAGGTGTGGAACACTGTGATGCTTTTTTTCTTGAACGGTATCTGCGTGACGTCCTGGGTCTTGGGTTTTGCTATTGCTTTGCCAGTCCTCTGTTTTGGTATGAAGGTCTGATTGCCTTGTTTTTGTTCCTCTTCTATTAGGTGGAGGCATTGACTCACCAGCCCAGAGCCACCACCGTGCATGCTGTGCGAGATTCTGAACTGGCAAAGTTGCCTGAGGGAGCCCTCTCATCTATCAAACGCAAGTACCCTCAGGTGAGGAAGATGGCTCAGGGTAATTTTGACTTTGAATGAACCAGGCGCATAAGTCTTTTGAAACTTCTTAAGTCTTGTTAGAACTCTGAGAGGCCCAAATGAAACACCTTGGCCAGCTTTGCTTTTGACATGTGTTTCTGAAGAAAAAACAGTGGAACTTGTGGACGTTGTTAAGCAGTGATTTATTTAAATTAAAACGCACATGCATACTCTCATCTGTATACATACTTACTGCTTAGCATCATTTAAGATTTGTCACAATCCATTCTGTATTAATAAGGACTAGAAATATTCTTGAAACAAGTGTCTATCTGACCTGTAGTTGCCAGGTCTTGACTTTGCACATTTCAAATACATTTGCACCACTACAGTCACTGAATGCTAAACCCAGTTTGAAAGATTGTTCCAAATTTAAGTGTAGGTGTGTGGTCAAAAGTATCCTCCATTACTTAACCACTTGTGTAGTTGCCATGGGGCCATCCATTTTTCATTGTTTATTACCTTAAACTATCTTTGTATGTATTTGTGTGGACTCCAGTATGGTGGAACATAGTCGGGTGAACTGTATTGTTCTTTGCCGCCAATGGAGTCCATGTCTTGCTTAATAGTTTGATGCTGTGAGGGCGTATATCCTCCAGATGAAGCTGCAAACAAATCACTGGATTGCTTTGCCTGTCACCACAATGGCATTATCAGAATATGGGTCAGAGGTACAATTATGTTAACAGCAGAGTGTCACTAAGCTGTGGAAATCACTATCAGTTGTCTTGGATACAACTCAGTGGACTCTCAAGAACAGGCAATTTGTACAGCACTGAAACCAATATGTATGGTTGACACCTTTGAGCCTAAGGGACGCTTACCTCAGCATTTTTTCCACATTGTGCCGCAGCTTTAACATTGATGCTCTTGACTCGGAGTAAACTACCAAAGAGAACATCTGATGGAGACTTCTAGCTTCAAATTCCTTACCTTAGAATAATCCCCATGTGTCAGACTGGATCCAGAAGATTTTCAAGTAGTACCCCATACGTGCTGGTAGGTGGCATTGTTTGGCTTTGTGTGACTTCGTCTGCGTCTTTCATGCAAGAAGTGATGTGCATGATACTTGTATAGTTACCACCTCGGCAAGATGACATCAGTCCTTCTTTTCTGCTCAAGATAGCACTAATCCGATCTGATCTACGCCTCAGTCACTTTTCAATGGGCTTTTTTCGTCATTTTGTCAACCTTTTTTGAGGATTTTCTCCTGGTTTGATGGTATGTCAACCAAGAAACAGGCTGGTTTCAATCGATGTGGGGCCTGTCACAGGCGAATGTCGGTGGCAGACCCCACTTGGTGTGTTTGTGGTGTTTGGAGCAGGCCCACGACTCCCAAGACCTGTGAGGACTGCTGTGCCATGCATCCCATGGTGCTGAGCGAGTGATCCATCATTCTCCTCGCCACCTGATGTTGGTCGACTCCACGACGTTTGAGGTCCTCTGCGCTCTGAAGGTCCAGGGACTGTTTGCAAAGCTCTTCCAATCGTTTGTTGTCATAATCCAAGTCGTCAGGAAAGTCGCACAAGAAGTGAAAGAAGTCTATACGTCTTCCTAAACCTTGGCTGCTGCTGAGAAAGAATTATTGCTTCACTGTAGCTGAAGAGAGCCTATTGGGTGATTCAGTTGCAAGGTGCTCTCATACCTTGATTTTGACAGATTTGATCTGTGAATTTGCATGTACCTTGGTTTGAAGTTATCCTACAGGTCGCTCCCCTGATTTGAATTTGCTGTCCAGATTTCTTGACCGTACACTTGGATTAAATGGAGCATTTCCCCACAGATGAGGAGCCGGCTGGTCTTCGCTGTCTTCAAATTTCAGCATTTAATGCCTTCAGTGGTGATTGCAAGAACCCAGGTTGCTCTCATTTCACAAACCTGTCCTGATGAAGACCCTTATCCAAGGTTCTAACAGGCCCTCTCACAGTTTTTGGGCCGAAACTTCAACAGTCTGGATGTAATTGATTATCCACTGAGAGGCAACATTGATTTGAGCAATTGTCTCTACGTAGTGGAACAAAATTGTAGTGGTTTAGGAAGATGTAGAGACAGACTTGATTCTAAAAGAAATTTGAATATGTTTTGTTATTTTGTTCTTTATCTGTAAACTTACACACAAGCACTTTTTCTGAGCACTTTGTTGCACACCTTTGGAGCAACCTTTGTATGTGAATATTGTATGATTATTACTGATTTGGAATATATTTGAATATTCTTCACATTCAATTGTACTGTTTTGTGTGATGTAAACTTTTTTTGTACTGTTCCCTCTGCTGGTTCTACACCCACCCCACTCTTGTTGATTGGGGTATTAGGCTTAGTTGAATTCCCTCAGGATATGTTAATTGAGTTAACTTGTCCTAACCAATTGTTGTGTGCATTACTTTGTACCCAGGTCCTCCAGATTTATGGGTTACCCTATTAGTATATAGCAGTTTATTTATTTGATAGACCTGGAGAGGGAGACAAATGGAAGGGGTTTTTGGACCCTTATGGATACCAACTCCCTGAAGAACAACAGGACAACTGGTATGAGGAAGTGGTGGAGGTCAGTGGGTTAGACACCTCACCCGACACTGACCTAGTCTCTCCTCCTACCTATTGTGCAATGGTGGTGCATAGGGCCGCTGAGGTTTTGGACCTTCAGGGGCTCCTGTGCATTGTACAATTTCCTACCGCCATCTCGTTGCTCCTGGAGATCCCAGTTTCCTCACCCAGCACCCCATCCTGGAAAACTTGGTGGCCAAGCGTCCATATGCAGGAATAACCCTGATGCATTCCCTACGACTTCACCGGATATGAATTCCAAGAGGCTGGACAACTTTGGCCAGATAATGCTCTTTTTTTTCCAGCCTTGCACTCTGGTCAGGTAACACAGCCTGCCTTTTGGGACATTATTCCCATATGATATGGGACTTGGTTGCACAACTGCTGCCTTTTGTCTCGGAGGCGGCCAAAGCCATACTCTCCCAGGCTATTGCTGATGGGCGAGATGCATCAAATTTCACCATAAGGTGTGGGCTTAACACAACCGACTCGGTGGGCAGAGAGATTTCTTCTTCTTCAGAGGCCTTGTGGCACAACGCCTGGCTGAGAACAACTTGCTTTTCAGGGGATGTCCAGTCTTCCCTCATGGAAATGCCCTTCAATGGCTCTCACCTCCCCGGCAGCTGTTGTCTTCAAGCCGCTTTAGTTTGCCCTACAAGCAATATGGGCATCCAGTGGAAGGCAGGATATGCCATTACCTGCCCCTCTGGCATTCAGTGACATCAGGCTGCAGGTTTGTCCCGATTTCATACAAAGGGGCTACTCCCTCTCCTTTTGTGACTACCTCACCTCCTGTGCTACCCTATTACGATTGGCCAACTGAGGACCATCACTCCTTGCTCTGTCAAGTAGTACAGGGTTTCTTGGCCAAATGAACCATAGAGAGCGTGCCTGCATCAGAAGTAGGTCATGGTAGCTATTCATGCTACTTCTTGTGCAAAAAAAGGACTGATGACTTTTCCCTATCCTATATCTGCACCTCCTCAATCTCTTCTAGAGAAAAAAGAAATTTGAAATGCTCGTGCTTGCCCAAGTTCTGTCTGCCTCTGACCCTGGACAATGGATGGTAAAATGTAAATTGATACTTGTGTAGCGCACTACTCACCCGCAAGGGTCTCAAGGCGCTTATACGAATACCGCTGTGGAACCCATCCTGGCTTTCCCTGTGAGGCGTCCACTCATGGGCACCCCCAAGGTGGAGGCCAGGCATCCTTAGCGTTGTGGGGGCCGTTGTGGAGATTAAGCAAGCTATTGCCCAGAGTTGCAGAGTGGGACTCCATGATTGGAATAGGCACCGAGGCGAGAATTATCAGGTCCGTGAAATTTTTGAGCCCAAGACCCGCCGAGGCGGGGAATTGAACCCTGGTCCCGGGCTAGACCTCTGCATCAGAGTCTGCCACTCTAATCATTGAGCCACACTTCTCCACATGGTAGCATTAAACTTGCAGGCCGCATATTTCCACATCCCCGTCCTGCCTGCCCACAGACGTTACCTGAGATTCACGGAGGGTCAAGTGCACTTTGAGTTTGCTGTGCTCCCATTCGGCCTTATCAGCACCCATGGGGTGTTTATGAAAGTGCTGGCAGTGGTTGCAGCTCATTTGCGGAGGTCGCGGGTTCCAATCTTCCCCTAACTCGACGATTGACTGCTGAATGCGGGCTCTCCCCAGGCAGTCGTCTCCCACCTTCATACTATGGTGAACCTCCTGCATTCACATGGTATATCTATCAACATACAGAAGTCACACCTGACTCCCTTTCAGAAGCTCCTCTTTATCTGAGCAGTTCTGGACACAGTGCAGTTTCGTGCCTATCCTCCAGGATATGCAGGCTATGATTCTGATGTTTCAGTCTGTATCCTTAATTATGGTGAGATCGACGCTGAGGCTGTTGGGCCTGATGCCTCCTGCATCCTGCTGGTTGCTCATACTCGATGGAATATGCGGACTCTGCAGTGAGACTTAAAGGCCCAGACGGCACAGAATCAAGGAAATCTCTCAGACATGATGGATTTAACCCAGATCTTTTGACTGGGGGAGAATGTCTGCATTGTCAGAATTCTGTCCATCATTTGTTTGTTGTAACGCTTTTCGCCCTAAGTGTGATGGGTATTCCCAGACGTGGGACCCGTGCTCACTACGCCACTGGAGTCAAGCTATCCTGGCTGATGACGGCTGATAGCCAGAAACCGGTCCTAGGATGCTTGATTCCGGTCCAGGGAAGACATGGCTTGGCAGTTCGGGCTGGACTGTTCCCATGAGGCACAGGGTCAAGACTGATTTGCATATGCCCATGTCTAAACTGGGGTGGCGTAGTGGGCAAAAGAACGATGGATTTAACCCAGATCTTTTGACTGGGGGAGAATGTCTGCATTGTCAGAATTCTGTCCATCATTTGTTTGTTGTAACGCTTTTCGCCCTAAGTGGGATGGGTATTCCCAGACGTGGGACCCGTGCTCACTACGCCACTGGAGTCAAGCTATCCTGGCTGATGACGGCTGATAGCCAGAAACAGGTCCTAGGATGCTTGATTCCGGTCCAGGGAAGACATGGCTTGGCAGTTCGGGCTGGACTGTTCCCATGAGGCACAGGGTCAAGACTGATTTGCATATGCCCATGTCTAAACTGGGGTGGCGTAGTGGGCAAAAGAACGATGGATTTAACCCAGATCTTTTGACTGGGGGAGAATGTCTGCATTGTCAGAATTCTGTCCATCATTTGTTTGTTGTAACGCTTTTTGCCCTAAGTGGGATGGGTATTCCCAGACGTGGGACCCGTGCTCACTACGCCACTGGAGTCAAGCTATCCTGGCTGATGACGGCTGATAGCCAGAAACCGGTCCTAGGATGCTTGATTCCGGTCCAGGGAAGACATGGCTTGGCAGTTCGGGCTGGACTGTTCCCATGAGGCACAGGGTCAAGACTGATTTGCATATGCCCATGTCTAAACTGGGGTGGCGTAGTGGGCAAAAGAACGATGGATTTAACCCAGATCTTTTGACTGGGGGAGAATGTCTGCATTGTCAGAATTCTGTCCATCATTTGTTTGTTGTAACCCTTTTAATACTTTGGCAGAGGTACCCTATACTGCTTGCCAAACCAACCCATACTTATCTTAAGTCTCATTGGGCTCAACGCTCAGCCTCAAGTAGACCTCTCCAACTCCATTCACATTTTGGGGCACGACAAAAGATATGATATGGTAGTTACTGGACCGCAATTCGGTCAGCGGCAGACCCCATTCCCTTCCCCATCCCAGAGCTGACAGTGGTGGCTGATACATCACTTCTGGGTTGCCGTTGCCATCTGAGAAAGGTGAAGAATAGAGTACTCTGGTCTCCAGCGTAGTCCTGTCTTAATATCAACCTTCTGAAGCCTTTCTTCCATCCTTCAAAGTGTGGCTGGTACAGGTTCTCAAGGACAACACAACCGACATGTGGTGCTGCAATAAGCAAGGTGGGGTAGAACCACTTTGCATGATCGTTAAAGGTTAAGACACACAAGCTCATCCATCGGTGCTTAGCAGATCACGAGTGGCAGTTACACCTGTAGGTGGTTAGAGGTCTCTTCCAAGTGTGGGGAGAATCTTGGCTCAATCTGTTCGCTATCACTAAGAATGAACACTGGCATCATTTCTGGGCAGTTTCCAAGGCAACTCTCTCTTTTGGAGATGCATTCCACCTTGAGTGGAAATTGGGACTCCTGTATGCCTTTTATCTGATACCACTTCTTCCCTGAGTTCCCAAGAAGATCAGGACTAACTGGGTCCAAGCCATCCTAGTGGCATGGAGGGTATGGTAAAATGTATATGCTATCGTTGAGACAATTTGGTTGCTTGGTGCGGTACTCCGACAGTAGACCCCCTCCAGGCAAGGTTATCTAATGTTATTTGTTTTACCACTAACCCGGCAAGGCTAAGCACTGGGCACAGTTAAACAGTGCTTTTCAGCTCTTATGCGTTTGCTGGATAAGACCTCATTGTTTGTCTCCTGTTATGTGCTTTTCATAAGGTCTCCCTTCAAACTACTTCACAGCTACTCCTTGCGGATTCTCACCCTCAAGACAGTGTTTCTCATTGCCATACCTTCAGTGTGGAATGTGAGAGCGCTTCAATCTCTGTGTCAACCCACCATACACCACTTTCTTCCCAGACAAGCTGGTTTTGTGAACACTGGCATCTTTCTTGTTTTTGAGGAGGAGCAACTCCATCACTTGGACCCCAAGAGAGCGCTAAGCTTTTACATTGATTGTGCCAAAATTAACCAGGTGAACAATCTGCTCTTTGTGGGGTTCTCCGGAGCAAAAACAAATGCAAGGCTGTGTCGAAAAGAACAATCTTAATTAAGATCTGCTATGTAGTATCTAGAAGGACTTCATGCTCATTCTACCAAGGCCAAAGCTGCCACCATTGCGCTAGCATGCAGAGTCTCTGTCCTAGACATTTGCCAGGCGACTACGTGGGCATCCATCCATCCATCCATACATTCACAAAGCACTATTGTCTGGTTCACCAAGAGGTTCCTTTCACCTGCTCAGTCCTGCAGGACATTCTGGTTTCTATTCATCCACAGACCCATCTGCAAATAGGTACTGCTTTGGAATATGTTCAAAAGGTGAGGAATCTGCAGCTATAAATCTCTATCAGAAGAACAAGTTACTTGTATTTTATAACACTCCGTTGGTTAGAGACTGTATCAGCTTATTCCTCTCCACCCCTCCCATTGTGTGGATGGCCTCTGTTCTTTAATATGAACCCACATCTAGAAATGTGCACCCTGGTCCCACCAATTTTCTTTTGGGGATTTGCATTTGGGAGCGCAGACAGTCTTCAAAACAACATGTAATCACGCAAGAGGGATGTTTATATGGGCCCTGCACGTCCTTTCCATAGCAGAACAGTGTCAGTGCAAAGCCGCATGGCGCCACCTACCAGTGTGCAGAGGTACGGCTGAAAAGTTTCCGGATCCAGTATGACGCCTGGTGAATATTCAAAAGGCGAGAAATCTGCAGCTAGATAGTCTCAACCAGAAGATGTGTTAGCAAAGGTAAGTAACTTGTTCATTAAGGACAAACTCAAAATGCTTACAATCCTGTCTGCTCTGGATCTGGGCGACTGATTTGTGTCCTGTAGGATGCATATTTAAATGTACCTGTTCTGTAGTCCCACATATGTTATCTGTGTTTCAGGGTAGACCATTAGCATTTTCAGGTTACTATGCTCCCCTTCGATCTCACCAGTGCCAGTGACAGTGTTCGCTACCCACCTTCGCTGATGATCCGTATGTAACGCCCTGAACGTCTCAGGATCGTTTAACAGACACGACAATGAGGACGCAACCACTTGTGAAGGGTTAGTTCTTTTAATGAAGGCAAATAACATACAAAGAACAAACAAAAGTTATAGTCACTGGAATCCTCCAGGCTAAGTACGTTACCAGCCCACAGCACGGATGGTCCTAACCGTCCTCTGCATATACGCCGATCCCGGCGTATGCCAACAGAGGGCAGAATTGAAATGGCCGACAATGCCAATCGGTAGGCTGTGAGGGGCACGAAGAGTGTTGGGGAGAATCGAGGAGTCAGGGAAACACCCAGCCGGGGTCTCTACCTGAAGGGAGCAGCCGCTCAACCTCTTCCTCAGACTGCACCGGGATGCGGAGTCACCTCCTGGTGATGCGTCACCGATACCCCAATCACAAGCAAGACGACTGAACCGAGAGCAGCCGCTCGATCGATCCTGTGGACTTCCGAGTCTGTAACGCGGCAAACACCTCCTGGTGTGCGTTACAGCTGGCAGTCCCTGTGTCTCTGGTCGGGCTGGAAGTTACGACTCCAACCAGCAAAAGCGCCACTGCGCTTGGACTCAGCCGAGTCAAAAAGCGAGGCTCAATGGTTGACCGGTAGAGCTTCCGGGTCCTTCACAGGTGACGATGGGGCAAGACACGGCCCAGGGAGTAACGACTCGACCTACCTCCGTTCTTGCCTTACTGGAGCACCACTCCGGAACACTGCTCTTCACGAAGCAGGTACGTCGGTGTAAACACAATATCCGACAGCCTTGTACCTCCCGGTTCCTCCCTTTATAGGGCGTGTTTTCCTTGAGTTATGTAACAGCTCTCCTGTTTACATAAGGGCGTGTTTCCCTTGAGTTATGTAACAGCTCTCCTGTTTACATAACCTCTCAACCGCTAAGCATCCTGGGAGATGTAGTCCGTTTTCGCTGGTTACCGTTTTCCTCCCCTCGTATGACAGGAATTCTTGACACCGTATTTCCCTACCTCAACAACCAGCTGTTGAAATCAGGTTTGTCATAGTCAGACGTAGACCCCCTCCATATGATGGCAAATCTCCTGACATCATTAGCATTCACTATCGTCAAGCTGAAGTCACACCTGACTCCTTCACAGAGGCTCCCGTTCCTGGGAGCTGTCCTGGACAGATTTCAAAATCAGGGCATCCCTCCACTGCAATGAATCCAGGACATTCGGGCCATGATCCCAATGTTTCTGCATTGGTTCTGAATCAAAGTGAGTGCAGCTGTAAGATTTCTGGCCAATTAGCTTCATTTATCATCCACCTTGTTTGCTATGCCAGGCGGCGTATGCCGGCTTTGCGATTGAATCTGAAGTTCCAGTAGGCCCAGCATCATTAAAAGTTAAAATTAGGAGGCACTTAACTGGCTGCACGACAATGTAGAAAGAAGCAAGCTGAGTAGGTTTGGAGTCTTTCATGGCCTTATGGGCCCTCGTTAGTGTAATGGTATTCACATGTTTTGTAAGTTCATTCCCACAAGTTATAGATATGTGATTTTATAATAGATATTAGTTTTAGCATCTGTGAATTTTCAGTAAATAAAGACTGAATAATCATTGCCTCTGGTTCTTGCTACAAAACATGTAGCATTCAGAGTTTGACACCACCTCTTTAATAGATCCCATTTGAGTTTTCCTATTAACTCTTGTGGCTTTAGGGGCTCATATTAGGTTCAGAGTTGTTTTCTCTGTCAAACATGCATCTTTCGAAAATCTTTAATTGTAAGTCCTTGGTACATATAGCAGGTATTGTTCTGTACCTTAAACTTAAAGCGGACTATGTCAGAAATATCTCAAATCCTATTCTTACTTTCTCTAATGTTCTAGAAGGAAAGTTTGGCAATATTAAAGTTAAAGCCCAACGCTTGTTGTAATTTTTCCAAGCGTCTAAAGATAGCCTCAACACGGACATCTGCTCCAGAATTATACAGATCATTTCCTCTGCATAGGGCAACCTTATACTTCCTAAACCATATTTCAAAACATGAAGTTTGTGCAATAAATTGTATTTTGTGGCTAATTAGTATGGTATCCAGAGCACCAGTTGGCACCCTTTCTATTCCCTTATCCAGAGGCTAGATTTCACCATTCATTTTCAGACTAAGTTTGTAGAATATGTCTCTAAAACCGAATTTATGGTGCAAAAGTTGAATATATTCCTAGTCCATATTCTTTGAATCCAGCAGCAGTGGCAATTAACAGGGAATTTTGCTTGCTAATTTATTGAATCACTTTAGTGAATGCTGGAATCGCTTTAGTGTATGCTGCCCTATTTGGTAGGCATCTACAAGACAGGCTAAACATAGTCTAATCTTACTTTCAGGATTTTAGCATTTATCTTGGCATCCTAGTTCACAATGTTGTTGGTTTTTGTGAAGCCCAAAGTTCCAAATCCTTCCAGGGCTTTGGATAAACAGTTAAAGTAGAGCCACAGAGGGACGCTGTTGTATATCTCAATTTCTGAAGTGAATCGAACAAACCTGTCACCGTTGCTGCCAAACTGTTTGCAAAAATATCACTAACACATTGTGAAGTAGCTTTTAGGACCCACAATGTTATTATTGGCAATGACTGGGTGCTGGAATGACAACTGGTGTATAAAAAAAAAAGGGAACGGGAAAGTAAGAGAGGAGGGAAAATGATATAAGTGAGTTAGAAGTGAGATAGAGATGAGGGGAAGAGAGTGCAACATGAGAGAGCATAAAGAGATAGAAAGGGAAGAGAGATAGGAGAGAAGTAGAGTGACCGAGAATGAACGGATTGTAAAAAAGAAAGTTTTTGCCAGGGCTGCTTTTGGTTTCCACATCTGACTTGGGGTAATACTTTGTGTCAGTTAGTATTTCTTTTGTAGTATTAAGTCCTTCTAAAGTCTTTGCAAGAGTTGCTACTTGTGTGAGAAACATGTCATTAAGATTTTTTTATTATTAAAGTAGTCTAGTCTCTTTTCGATACCAGATTTGGTGGCAAACCTTCCCTTTTTAAACAGTTTGTTGCTGTTAGGATAACAGGTTAAAGTTAAAATATTTAGATTTTGCCTCAACTGAAGTGTGTTTGTTTTGTTATGCCAGTGGAACTGAGAGATGTCCCTGCTGCGTTACCACTGACAGATTTAGCACTGATGCCAGAAGAGCCCTCTGGATCTGCTCCCGGATGCGGACCAACGCCATCAGGGATGCCTTCGTCCTCCCCTTACATTCCAGTGCTGTCCTCTGCTCTACTGGCACTGCTCAATGATCAGTCCATCGTTATTCCAGGGTCTGACCTGGTGCTATTCGACGTTTGTGCTGGCACCGTCCAGGCCCTATATCGACCCTTCCTGAAGGAAGAGATGAGGAGGAACGGTTTTGTTCCCTGTAGGACGGCCCTGAGCCAAAAGAAGATTGGTATGAGGAGCTGGGTGATGCCAGTAGTCTGGACACTTCACCGGACTCTGGCATGCTTTCTCCTCCAGGCCCTGTTCGGAGAAAGGCCCATCCATCGCCGCTACTTTGATGCGCTGAATGGCGGGGGTTCTTGACATTCAGCTACCTGAAGACAAAATTCTTGGCAGAGGTGCTTCACCTAGGAGCTGATTCAGCTGAACCACTACCCTCCCCCCCCCCCCCCCCCCCCCTCTTCAACGAGTCCCTCACTAACGTTCTCCTGTGGACCTGGACAGAACCTTGCACAGTTATTCCTGTGTACTATATAATTGCCCAGTGGCATCATCCCGCCCAAGGAGACCCAGCCTTCCTGTCCATTTGGGAAGAATTTTTTTTCTTCCACTAGCGTAGCCATGCAGTTGGTGAACATCGCATGCCTCATGGGCCAATATTCCCATGCATTGTGAGACTCGCTTGCACAGCTGCTTCCCATGCTTCCCGAGGAGGGATGAGCTATCCTCAAAAAAGCCTTGGTGGATAGTTGGGATGCAGTGAAGTTCGCCATCAGGTGTGGGCTGGATACCACAGAGTCCCTGGTTTGGAGCTACATCTCTATGCCTGGTTGCGGTTCACAGAGTTCTCTGGTGATTTCCAAGCATTCCTGATTGACATGCCCTTTGATGCCTCTCAACTATTTGGTGATGAAGCTGACATGGATCTCGAACACTTTCAGGATCGCCCGGTCACTGTCAGATTCCTTGAGCTTTCCCTATCTGCCCAGTCCCAGCAACAGTCCTTTTCTCCCCTACTGCGGCTTTGGTCAGGCAGCATATGGGTGTCAGCAATACCAACTGTACCCGCCTGTACGGCAACCTGTCCAGTCCTTTAATGGACGTGGTCGCAGATCCCAAAGAAGACGCAGGGCCCATACCCAGCGAGCTGTCCAGTCCCCCACCCATCCGGCTGTTGCTGCCTCTGAGCTTCCATCCAGCACTGCCATCCTCTTGGTGACAGAATCAGGCACCACCTGCCCCAGTGGTCTGAGATTACCTCCGACATGTGTGTGCTTCAGATTGTGCTGAGGGGTATGCCCTTCCATTTGTCGAAACTCTTCCACCCTTGCCACCATCCCAGGAATGGTTGATAGAGGATTATCTCTCCTTGCTCCGTCAGAAAGTACAGGCCATTCTGGCCAAAGGAGCCACTGAGAGGCTGCCTGCCCCAGATGTCGGCTGTGGTTGTTATTCCTGCTACTTTCTGGTGCCCAAAAAGGATGAAGGCCTCCATCCTATCCTATTTCTGCACTCTCTCAACTACTTCTTGAAAACCAAGAAATTCAGGATGCTCACTTTTTCTCAAGTTCTGGCTGCGCTGGACCCTGGAGACTGGACGGTGGTGATGGACCTGCAGGACACATATTTCCACACCTTTCAGGTGCACTCACATCAGCATGGATCCAAACCACATCACCTTGCCGCTGGAGTGCCGCACGGTTCTACCCATAGCCCACTATTGTTTCATCTATATGTGAGGCCTCTTGCTGAGATTGTGGAATCCCATGGGCTTACACTTTTTTCTTATGCCTATGACACCCAAATTGCAGTGTCCTTATCTACTAAGGACAACCACAATGCAGAAGCCATTAATATCTGCCTTGCCCAAGTCTCAGCCTGGATAAACATCAATTTGCGGAGACTTAATGGGGAAAAGTCAGAGGTTTTGCTTGTGGACAGTCATTCCCGCCTTTGGGGTCCTAACCTTTGGCCTGCAGATATGGATCTGTCCCCCTGTACAGCTCAGGTAGTTAAAAATATAGGAGTGTGTCTAGATGACAAGATGACCATGCATTACCAGATAAAGTGGCGGCTACCTGTTTTGACATTCTTAAATGACTGAGGATGATCTTGCCATGTATTCCGGTTACTACTCAATGACTATGGTCCAGGCTCTGGTGGTTTCCAAGCTGAACTACGGAACCATACTATATATGGGCATTGCAAAAGCTCTAATAAAACGACTTCAAACAGTTTAAATTGCAGCAGCTCGCTTACTTATTCATCCACCCATATTCACTTCTTTGGCCAGCCTGCTACAAACCCTGCATTGGCTACCCATTGAGCATCAAGTCCACTTCAAGACCCTTTGCCACATGCATAAGTTCCTTGCTAACAGAGAGCCTGTCTATTTGATGCATTTGGTGGCTGGATACTGTCTAAATATTACACTTCGATCTAGCCTTCAGAATCTGCCAATAGTTCCTAGGATCAGAGAGTCTCATCATGGTGTATGGGCTTTTTCGTTTCTTGGCCCTAAGCTTTGGAATGAGTGGCCACTCTAAAAGAGAGCCTGTAAATCGCTCACAGTTTTTCAGAAGCACCTAAAAACCTGGTTGTTTCCATCTTCCCCTTAATTGGTTGGGTTATGGCTTTACTCTTCTGGGCTTAGGAGGAGGCTAGCGCTAGGAAGCCTTTTAGGTAGCCATGCACTTTATAAGTCAAAATAACCTGTGGTTACCGGTGGGCCACAAGCATTTCCGGTGGGCCACAAGCATTTCCAGTTATCTGTTCTCCTTTTCGGTCTTATCTTTGCTCCTTGGGTGTTCTTGAAAGTGATGGTGGTGTTTGTAGACCATTGGGGTAAGTTGGGAGTTCCAATCTTCCCCTACCTCGATGACTGCCTGCTGAAGGTGGACTCACCCAATGCAGTTGTCACCCACATCTAGACTATGGCAGACCTTCTGCATTTTCTGGGATTCACTATCAATGAGCCAAAGTCTTACCTGAACCCTTTTCAAACTCTGTTTCATCTGAGCCCTTCTAGACACAGTCCAATTCCAATACTATCTTCCAGAGTGTGGAGTTCAGGATATTCAAGCTGTGATTCTGATATTTCATCCTCATTCCTGGATTTTGGTGAGATTGGCTCTGAGGCTGCTGGGCCTCATGACATTCTGCATCCTGCTGGTAAAGTATACCCGAATGCACATTCAGGCTCCAAAGTGGGATTTGATGTCTCAGTGGGCGCAGCATCAGGGAAATCTCTCTGACCTTGTCCAGATTTCTGAGGGGGCTGCACAAGATCTAAAGTAGTGGCTTACGAACGCAAAGTGGAAGACCCCTTTCCCTTCCCCACCCAGAGCTCCAGTGGTGACTGATGGATAATTTCTGGTTATGGGGCAGCCACTTGGTAGAGGTGGAGATCAAAGGACTCTGGTCTCTGGCAGAGTCCCAGCACCACATCAACTGTGTGGAGCTGAGGGTGATTTGTATGGCATTAAAAGCCTTCCTTCCATCCATGAAACGAAGTTTGGGTTGTGTTCACGGACAACACCACGCCCATATGGTATTGTAACTAACAGGGTGGAGTGAGGGTCAAGGACGCTGTGCCAGGAGGCTTTGCACCTCTGGAATTGACTGGAGTATCAGAACATCTTCCTGGTCATTCAGCACCTGGTGGAATCTCACAATGTGAGGGTGGCTGAATTCAGCCATCGATGGCTTGCCGATCATGAATGGCGTTTATATTGGAGGTGGCACAAGGTTTCCTTCGTCTATGGGGAGAATCGTGCCTCTATCTGTTCGCCTCCGTAACAATGCGAATGGCAGCTCTTCTGCATGTTGAAGTTTCCAAGTGGTTCTGCTTGGAGATTAATTTAATCTTGAGTGGAATTTGTGACTCTTTTACACCTTTCCGCTGATACCACCCCTGCCCATGTTCTCAAAAAGATCAGGACAGACCGGGCCCAAGTCATTCTATGGCTCTGGATTGGGTTCAGAGGGTTTAGCATCCGTAGCATGAGCAGTGGTACTCTGGTCAGGCTGACCCTTTGGCAGGATCTCCTGTCACAGTAACAGGGCGGGTCTTGACCCGAGCACCCGCACTCTCCACCTTCGTGTATGGAGATTGAACCAGGACAGTTGAGTTTTTTCGATCTTCCTACTGAGGTCTGTGATGTCATTTTGGCAGCTAGGCATCCCTCTGCTAAGACCATATACGCCTGCCTTTGATATAAGTTTGTGGCTTCGTGTTCCTCACGCCAGGTAGACCCACTTCCTGCACTGATATTGGAGGTGTTGTTTTTTTTCGTCTCTAGACCTGCAAGGCATTGCCCTGGGCACTGTCATGGGTTACTTGTCGGCCATTTCAGTTATCCTGTGGCTGCAGATCAACCCTTCCTATTCAAGCCTCCGTTGTGACTCGTTTTCTGAACAGTTTTCAACACTTGTTCCCTCCTACCCATTTTGTGATGCTCCAATGGGACCTCAATCTGATCCTCACATTTCTCATGTGTTCAGCTTTCAAGCCCCTACAAAGCTGTTCTCTGTTTCTCCTGTCTATCAAGGTGGTCTTTATAGTTGCCGTTACCTCAGCCCGGAGGGTCAGTGAGCTTCGAGCTCTCGGTTACTCCTTCATACACCAGCTACTGATGGATACATCTGCCAGTGGATTCCTCACCTTGTGAATATCCCCTGCGCCAGCATTCCACGGAATTCTTTCCCCAGCTCTCCACGCCGACGTGGACGTCATAATTCCATGGCTCGGCTCGCGACTCCGTGTGACGTCACCATGGCCATAAGAGAGCCACGTTTGCGTGATGACGTCAGTTCCCTTTTTTCCGCGCTGTCGACGCGTAACGATTTTCCAGCACTCTCCTGTTACTTTGTAGTCTCCTTGTGAGTTACTGTTTCTGGAATACTCATGTCTTCGTCGAGGAAGTCAGGATTCAAGCCGTGTAGGGAATGTGGGGGTCACATGTCCATTACTGACCCCCATAACTTATATCTTATGGTGTCTTTCGTTCGACCACGACGTGGAGGACTGTTCTTGCTGCAGGAAAATGAATCCTAAATCACTGAAAAAAAGAGAAGCGAAGCTGTTCATGGCTAAGGCGAAGAAGGAGGGCAGAGGTCGAGAAAGAGACAAGTCGAAGCCGGAGTCGTCGACTTCGCACTCGTCGAAGTCGAGAAGACACCAGAAGAAGAGTAAGCATAGTTCTCGGCGCCGGTCGTCGAAGAGTAGGGCTTCAAGGTCGCCTTCGCCTCAACGTCGAAGTAAGGACTTTGTCTCTCCTTCGCCTTCCCCTTCTCCTCGTGATTCTCCGGATAAGTCACCTTCCCCCAAGTTAACTCCGGCGCAGTCTCCGGTGCCGGTGGATTCTCCAGCATCCGACGCCGAGCCGGATCAGGTTGTTGATCTTTTGCCTGTGCCTGAACGTGAACCTGTGGCTCCAGTAGAGGATTCTTCGGCTCTGGCTCCAGCTACTCCTCGGCCGGATTCGGGTATGAACCCATACCCGTGTTTCCCGAATCCGGGTGCGGATCAGACGCATTTCCTGAATGCTATGTATGGTGTTTTCCAGAGAGCAGCCTTCCCATCCGGTGCACCTTCAGGTCCCGTGGGTCCAATGGCGTTTAGTTTGGGCGTGCCGCAACACTACGCTCAGGCACCTTTTATGCCCTTCTTGCCGATGGCTCTGTCATGGCAGTTCCCGGCGCCGTCTGGAGAGCCTTCCTCCCGGCCTCGACTGGATCGCATTCCTTCGTTGGAGCCTCCCTTGACGCCGGCTCCAGCTGCACTGCGTCTGATGCCGCCGACTCCGCGTACGGTGCCGCCGACTCCGCGTACGGTGCCGCCGAATCCGCGTACGGTGCCGCCGACTCCGCGTACGGCGTCGCCGACGCCGTGTCCTCGGATCCGCTCTCGAAGAGACACTCAGAGGATTATAGAGGAAGAGCAATATCAGGCAGAGGAAGTGGAGGAAGGTGAAGTGGGTGACTCCACTGATGAATTTGAAGGTATTCAGGAGGCAAGTGGATTGGACACCACTCCTGAATGGGAGCATTCTTCTTCCAGGTCTTCTCCTCCTCAAGAGTTGGCTCCTTACCATTTGGTAATCAGGAAGGCTCCGGAGCTGTTAGACTTACAGTTACCTTCTGCGGAATATAAGCCAAACCTTTTGACTTAAGTCCTTCATTCTCCTTCTTCTATTGTCGAGCCTCTGTTGCCGTTTAATGCGGCTATCTTAGAGCCTGTTATGGATGTTTGGCGCAAGCCACTTTCTTCATCTGCGGTTTCCAGAACTGTGGCGAGAAGATATAGGATGGCTCCGGGGGATCGGAGCTTCCTTTCCTCGCACCCTTCTCCAGAGAGTCTTGTAGTGCAGGCATCCTATTCAAAACAATCTTCAGGTGCTTTTCCACAAGCTCCAGCTGACAGGGACTCAAAGATGATTGAGCAGTTGGCTAAAAAGGTCTTCTCATCTGGAAGTATGGCGCTTAAATCAACAAATGCCACTTGCTTATTGGGCTGCTACGTTCATGCTTTGTTGGACTCTGTGAAGCAGTTAGCTCCTAAATTGCCTGATGAGGAGAAGGTCTCTTATATGGAGGTTGTTGCAGACAATCAAGCTGCTGCTAGGCAAGTTATTAAATCGGGCCTAGATACGGCTGATTCCGTGGCCAGAATTATGGGATCTTCTATAGCCACTAGAAGGCAGGCTTGGCTTCGCTCTTCCGGTTTCTCTACGGTTGTTCAGGCCACTCTGGTCGACTTACCCTTTGATGGGGAAAAGCTTTTTGGGGGAAAAAGCGGATTCCGCCCTGCAAAGATTCAAGGATAGCAGAGCTACTGCGAAATTTTTAGGTTTGCAGACGCAGTCTAAGGGGTTTGGCTTCAGGAAGTATAGAGGATTTGGAAGGTCATCCTTTCGTTCCTTCCGTCAACCTCAGCAGCAGCAGCAGCAGCAACAAAATCCTCTCTACAGATCCTATAGAGGAAGACAAAGGGGTCGGCGTGGTTCTGGCCGCAATCCCTCCGCCTCCTCAGCCTCCTCTACTCCCAATGATGCTACAGGGAAGCAGCCCGAGATCCCCCATCCTGGAACATGTGAGGCCTGTTTGGGGTCGGGTGTCCCACTTTCTGCGAGGTTGGAAATCTGTCACGATGGACCTTTGGGTTTTAAACCTTGTGGAGAATGGGTACGCCCTTCCCTTTTGGGAATTTCCTTCCCCTTACCCTCCTTGCCAAAGTTTTTGCTCAGAGGACCATCTGCTTCTTCTGCAGAAGGAGGTTCTTGCATTGCTACAAAAAGGTCCGATAGAGGTTGTTCCAGAGCAGGAAAGGGGTCAGGGATGCTACTCCCGGTATTTCCTGATTCCCAAAAAGGACGGCAGATTGCGTCCGATACTGGACCTCAGAGTCTTGAATTTTTACCTGAAGCAGGAGAAATTCAAGATACTAACCCTTGCACAGGTTCTTCAGGCGTTGCAGCAAGAAGACTGGATGGTGTAGATCGACTTGCAGGATGCGTATTTCCACATCCCAATCCTGAAGTCGCACAGGAAGTATCTCCGTTTTAAGGTTGGGTCGCAACACTACCAGTTTGCGGTTCTCCCGTTTGGTCTAACTACTGCACCTTGAGTCTTCAACAAGGTGATGGCGGTGGTGGCTGCCCATCTCAGGAGGTCGGGATTCCAGTTTTCCCCTACTTGGACGACCAGGGATGGTGCATCATCATCTGCAGGTAACATCTCAGCTGTTATTCAACTTGGGTTTTTCAATCAATGTGCCCAAATCTCACCTCGTGCCCTCTCAGCGCAACCTGTTCATAGGGGCGGTACTGGACACTACTGTGTGTCGAGCATTTCCTTCTCCGCAAAGAATTCTCGACATTCAGGAGATGATCCCTTTATTCCACAATAGAGCGGTTGTTCCAGTTCTGAAGGTCCTTCGCCTGCTCGGTCTGTTCGCCTCCTGCATTCTCTTGGTCAACCATGCATGCTGGCACATGAGGGCGCTCCAGTGGTGTCTCCGCAAGCAGTGGTATCAGCACAACGGGGATCTCAGGGAGTCAGTCAGGATCTCCAGAGAAGCTGCAGCGGATCTGTCTTGGTGGAGTGTGGAGGACAACCTGTCTCAAGGAAAGCCCTTTCATCTTCCTCCACTGGTGGTCACAGTGATAACGGATGCCTCCACCCTGAGGTGGGGTGCTCATCTGGGGGATCTGGAGATCAAGGGTCTTTGATCTACAGAGGAAAGATTGTCTCATATCAATCTTCTAGAATTGCGGGCGATACGTTTGGCGCTCAAGGCCTTCCTCCCTTCCCTTTGCGGTCAGTTGGTACAAGTCCTGATGGATAACACTACCGCGATGTGGTATGTCAACAAGCAGGGGGGAGTAGGGTCGTACCGTCTCTGCAGAGAGGCTTTGTGACTCTGGTCCTGGGCTCAGGACCATCGGATTTGCTTGATGGTGCATCATCTGGCCGGGGTGCTAAACGTACGTGCGGACAGTCTCAGTCGACAGTTTTCCGCCGACCACGAGTGGAGGCTTCATCCAGAGGTAGTTCAGCACATCTTCCAGATGTGGGGGACTCCTCAGGTGGACCTGTTTGCCACTCTCGAACGCGCATTGCCCGCCATTCTGCAGTCTCCAGTTTCCGATGCAGGGGGCGTTGGGGGATGCGTTTCAGTTGAGTTGGGGCTCACAACTCCTTTAAGCGTTTCCTCCCATACCCTCGATTCCTCGGGTTCTGAGGAAGATTCGCCAAGACCGGGCCCAAGTCATATTGATTGCTCCGGATTGGCCAAGAAGGGTGTGCTACACAGATCTACTTCACCTCTCGTCGCACCCTCCGCTCCATCTCCCTCTCAGGGCAGACCTCCTCTCGCAGTCGGAGGGCAGGTTCTACACCCGCACCTCCAGAGCCTGCACCTTCATGCCTGGAGATTGAACGGGGCAACCTGAGTTCTTTCACTCTTCCTCCTGACGTGGTGGATGTTATCTTATCGGCCAGGCGACACTCCACTAACTTACATTTACTCCTACAGGTGGTCGAAATTTGTTAAATGGTGTGGAGAGAGATCCATTGCCCCTTTAAAAGCCAATCTTTCTAATGTGCTACAGTTTGCTCTTTCCTTGGCTCAGCAAGGTTGTGCTGTGGCCACAGTTAAGGGCTATTTGTCAGCCTTATCGGCTTTTCTGTGTCTTCCAGATCAGCCGTCGTTATTTAAATCTCCTATTGTTTTAAGATTTATCAAAGGTCTTACTAACAGGTTTCCACCTTCTCCCTTTGTAATGCCACAGTGGGACCTTAATCTTGTCTTAACTTTTTTGATGGGGTCCCCTTTTGAGCCCCTTCATAGCTGTCCTTTGAGACTGTTGTCTTTTAAAACGGTCTTTCTTGTAGCCATAACCTCGGCAAGGAGGGTGAGTGAGCTTCAAGCTCTTTGTTCAAAACCCCCGCTTTTAACCTTACATGATGAAAGGATGGTTCTTAGGACCAGGGCTGCTTTCCTTCCTAAGGTAGTTACTCCCTTTCATCTGGGGCAGTCCATTACTCTCCCTGTGTTTTATCCTCCCCCTCACCCTTCCAAGGAGGAGGAGAGACTTCACCGCTTGGACCCTAAAAGAGCAGTGCGCTTTTATTTGAACAGAACAAAGGATTTTCATTTGAATGATCAGCTCTTCGTGGGCTATATTGGACACTCTAAAGGCAAAGCTGTGCACAAGCGCACTCTGTCCAGGTGGATTATCCTAACCATCAAGATCTGCTACGCCCTCGCTGGTAAGGTTCCTCCTGAGGGTATTAGGGCTCATTCAACTAGAGCTAAGTCTTCCACCTCTGCTTTGACCAGGGGTGTTCCAGTTGCAGACATTTGTAAGGCCGCGACTTGGGCCTCCCTCCATACTTTCACTAAGCATTATTGCTTAGACTCTGAGATGAGGGGGGAGGGCCATTTTATGCGCTCTGTCTTGCAGGACTTTTTGGTATAGGAAGGTGGACACCCTCCTCCAGGAGTGGGACTGCTGTGGGAATCTATTCACAAGGTGAGGAATCCACTGGCAGATGTATCCATCAGAAGAACAAGTTACTTACCTTCGGTAGCGCTTTTTCTGGTGGATACAGTATCTGCCTGTGGATTCCTCACTGACCCACCCGCCTCCCCGTTGTCCACCTTTGTATACCTTAAAGGATGCTTTGTTTGACATGTTGTTTTACATTGTATCTTCTTTCTATCTGGTACACTTATAAGAAACGCTTATGTTCTTTAGCTTTCCTTTTGTATATGTACTATGTATATTTGTTCTAATGTTGTATAGTATGTATACTTTGAATCTGTTGTCGGTCCACCTGTTCGCCTCGGAGGCATGGAAAAAATGGGTTGAACTGATGTCATCACGCCGACGTGGCTCTCTTATGGCTCCTGTGACGTCATACGGAGTCGCGAGCGGAGCCATGGAATTATGACGTCCACGTCGGCGTGGAGAGCTGGGGAAAAATTTCGTGGAATGCTGGCGCAGGGGATATTCGCAAGGTGAGGAATCCACAGGCAGATACTGTATCCACCAGAAAAAGCGTTACCGACGGTAAGTAACTTGTACTGCTTCCCAGGCAAACAGGTTCATCAGACTTATGCCTCTTTCCTGCCAAAGGTTGTTACCCCATCTCATGTTGGTCAGAGCATCTTTCTGGATATTTTTTTCACTTCATCTCATCCTTCCAAGAAGAGACTCTATCATGTTTATTTGAGTGAAAAAGGGCAAAGCCATGCAGAAGCTTGCCACCTCTTGATGAAGTGTACAGTGCATTAAGATCTGCTATGCATTAGCTTATAGGTAGCCTACTCAGGGCTAAAAGGCCCATTCCACCAAAACCAAGGTCGCTACTACTGCGTTGGCTCGTGGGGCATGTGTCCTTGACATCTGCCAAGCACCTACCCTGGCGTCACTCCACACATTCACAAACCTCTACTCCTTGGACAGTCTGGTCCGTGGAGATGGGCATTTCGCCAGCCAGATCCTCCTGGACTTTTTGGTTTGAGCCAGTTTGCAGATCCTCCTCCGGGGAGATATTGCTTGGGTATGTATTCTAAGGTGATGAATCTGTGGTTAGAAGTTTCTGTCAGGAGAACAATTTTGTAACCTTCTCGAACGTCTTTTTTGGTAGAGACTCTATCTAGCTGTTGATTTCTCCCGTCACTCTCCTCCTTCCCGCTCTGCGAACGGAGCTCTTCACCCTAAGGATCCCATTAGATTCTTCACAATGGTCAAAATATTAGTTTTACTTAGCTCTGCATTTTTGGTGTGGCATTAGTCATGAAAGAAACTGAAGTCTGCGTGCTGGAGTGGCACTTACATCAGCACTGCAATGTCACTTCCAATACGGAACCGATCTACACCACCTACTGATGCGAAGAGTTACTGCTGAAGATTTTCCAGCTCCAGTCTGATGCCTGAGGAATATTCTACGGTTAGGAATCAGCAGTTATTTAGAGTCTCTACCAGAAAAGGTGTTACAGAACGTAGGTAACTTTTTCTTTTTTTTTTGCATCCCACTCTTTATATTGCCTTACTAGTTACCACTATTTCCATTCTATTCTGCTTACATGTAGGTAGAAATGCATAACTACACTCTGTTGCATTGTCTGGGTGCAGCTTTAGTTTGAAATAAAAACAAGTGGCAGATGTACACAAGGAAGGAGTCTGTTCTAATGGAACTTCTGTATACCTTGGAAGGATTAGTGCACCCAGTTTACAATTATTGGGAAGTTTCCAGTATCAATGTTAATAGCTAGATACTTGATACGGGGGATGTCAAAACATTTATCGACACAGGTGATGTCACCGAAAAGTTTGGAATTAAATCGATCTCTCTTGGGGCTCTAATGTTGTTCTGTTCATACACAGTTAGTTCTCACCTGCCAACGTCTGCTGTCGATGAGAAGAGTTTATGGCAGAATTTCTCCTATTTAATTCACCTTGTACTTGGAGCAAAGTGTATACTTATTTGTCCTTCTATGAAAACTCTGCTATGGCGACAGTGATTGAGTGGCCAGATAAAACAAGCATTGGCCACGCGGCTGTAAAAGTAACGCGGCCGCGAAAGTGATGGCGATCGCGGGAACGTGCCCTGTGGTGGGGGAGGGGCGGAGCGAGGTGCACAGTAAGGGTGCCGCGAGGAAAGCCAGATGGCGGCAGTGCGCATGCTCGTGCGCGTAACTGCAAGCTTGAGGCCAGCAAAAGCGTGTGGTCGGACTTTTAACAGCCCACTTACTAAATGTCTCGCCAGAGCAGCGCATGCGCTGGCTCAGGCGAGACCTAAAAAGGAGAACCAAATCAGATAGGAGGGAAATCTGCTCCTTTGTCTTTTTAAACAAAGCAGTAGCAGCTTGCCAAGCCCAACCTCCTCGAATGTATTAACTGAAGAGCCCATCGAAACATTGGAAATCAGAGGCAATAGAGGGGAAAATACCAGAATGTTCAGAAAGTGACATAAAGCATATCATATCTAGGTTAACTAGAGCACCTCCGTGTACCACCATGAGCAGTCTGCTGGCAAAGATTCCAGAAAAGGATCAATAGCTCAGTCCTAACCCACACCAATTCCACAATAAAAATTGTTTTCTGAAATATAGCTGGACCTGAAGAGAAGACTTCTGAACTGGAGGTAAAAAAAAGTCTTTAGGACTATGACATCTTTTTATTGCAGGAGACATGCCACCTACCCTGTGAGAATGTCAAGGATTTTAAACCAACAGCCTGCCAGCAACCGAAAATAATGTTGGGCTGAACTTAGGAAGCCAGCAGACTAGCTAGTGACTGGATAAGCTAGAACAAATGACCCAGTTGCCAACCTGCAGTGAAGCGTTGCTTGTAACACTTATCCATCTCCTCTATTACTCAGTGCACAGGGTGATAAATATATATAGACAGTGCCCCAAATTAAAGGGATTTGAAGATCTGCTTCTACGAGAACGCTGTGCAATAGGTAACCTGCCTCCATCTCGCCAAGTCATCATAGCAGGGGACCTCAAAGGAATGGCACTGGAAACGTTTTGTGCAAGAACAGGCATGATAGCTAATCTCTAAATGGTAGCACAGGGAGAACCAGTCTGCTTTTTCATTTAGTAACGACTGAGTATCTTCACTCATCAGATATATCATAATTCATCAGATGACTGGTCTCAGTTTTATAACACAAGACTCAGCTGTAGAGTCGAAAGTGACCACAATTCCAGACTACTAATGAAAGAAGCTGCGTGTGAAGCCCCACTTCGAAACTCTTCCTAGATAACCATCCAAAAATTCTAGGAAGAACAACACTAAAATGTGAAAGTGTTGACATAGAGGTCCTGTGATGCCGCAGTGTAAACTTTTTTTTCTCTCACCTGCTTATGTGCACCTCGTTTGAACCAATGCATAGTTGTTCCCTGCACCTCCTGATACTAAAACAATATTCCTCATTTTGATCATTTCATCTTGTCACGTGTACGAACCATAAGCCCTGTTTGTCCAGTGGCTATATCTCTTTTTTCCAAGACAAACTGGTTCTTCGAACAAATGGTGCCTTCCAAAGGTTGTCACTCTCTTCCAGGAAGAACGTTACCGAATACAAGTATATTTTTCAAAAGGCTTCTGGAAGATGGTCATCTGAGGATCTTCAAAAAGAATGTCATCTCTCGAATATTTAACCTTTCAAACTACTTGGATTCATCATTTCGATAATGTTTTCCAAAGGGAAGCTGGGGTGAATCAATGACCAAAAGAAAATTCAGAGATGACTACTGCAGCTGCAGAGCCTTTGAAACATTTTGACGAGGAAGAATTCATAATGGGAATAAATAAATATGGTTGTCACGCACTTTGAGGGGGCAATTATCAGCCTGAGAAATGTAAATGCACCTGGACCTATAACATCCTCTCGAACGATCTACTCAAATGCTATCCAGATTGGTGGGGGAGAACTTTGCTGGAGGTTTTTCACAAAGATTCAGTGAAACATGCCTCTTCCCTGCCTTGTGGCTGCGCTGCGTACTAGTGCCGATATGTGAGAAGGGCCAGACACCTGATTAAAAATCATACAGCTTCTGATCCTCTTAAATGTGCAAGCTAAAATGTTTCCCAGCATAATTCTCAACGTCCTCCTGGAGTGGGAAGAAGACAAAGGCATTCTGACTGTGTATCAGGGTGGATTTAGACTTGGCTTCGCCACTTTTGACCAGGCCTTCATCTTCCAGCACATAATCTCAAAATACATTAAAAAAGAATGCCTTTATGCAGCTTTCTTTGACTTCTCATCTGTGTTTGATTGCATCATCTGGAACAAATTGTGGGCAAAACTGGAAAAATATCTCTGAATCCACACTTAATTCTACTCATTGATAAGTTACTTAGAGACACACTGCGTAGATGAGGTATGGAGCAAATGTAGAACGGACCGCAAAATTTCCCATAATCTAGGAAAGGTACTGACCCCTTTCCTCTTCATTATGTATATAAATGATCTTCTCGAGAATCTTCTGATGAAGGTCTCTAGCACTCAAAAAATTCCAAATCTCTCGGTCCCGATGATAGCATACTTCTGGCGGAAACCCCAAGCAGTATCCAGTTATCGCTGCTACACATAGAAAATTATTGTAATGAGAATAGTATTTCAAGTAACAAAAGAAAAAGCAAGCTCATGGTTTGGGCCCCCAAACAAGATCAAAGCTATTTAACTGAGAAAGTTTATTTGGCTGTAGCTTTCACTCTTTCAGACTCCAGGAAATCACTCCTGGAAAAGTCCTCCAGGAAGGCTGAAGCTATTCTGTTTGCTTCTCAGCTGCTTCAGTGGATTCTGTTATAGAGATCATTAATGTCCAGTGCAAAAATTGACTCAATTACCGCCTGTGACATGAAGATACGGAGAGAAACTGGAAGTTCTTGCTTCAGATACTGCAATCAACACCAGTAGATGTGCTACAAGAAGACTGTGCATATATCGCAGATGAACTACAGTGCAGAAAGAAGTGTTCAGCACAACATGTTCATCCCATCTGAGCAACCCCAATAATAATGGCGCTCAGAACAGGTGGCACAAGAAGCAAGTATATTAAATCTACATCTATCGTGGAAACAATGTTAAGTTGTGTGACGTAAAAAGCAACACTCTGAAAACAATAGACGTTACTTATTGTACAAGAATGACAGGAAAACGTGGAAACGGTTAAAAGGATTGAGACTTTTCAGTGACATCCCCAAAAGCAACTATCCCTGAGACGTGCATGGTGGGGATGAGCGCAGGGTCTCTGTCCTGGCAAGATTCAGTTGATGGACTCCTACGACTGGATCAAGAGCTCTCAGCCGGACTTTGTAATTGAAAGTGAAAATATTGTGCACGTTCTCCCAGAGTGCAAATGGTAATCCAAGAGTTGAACAATCGCCCTTTACTTAAGTAGGAGAACAGTCCACCTTGAAGATGCCTTAAGTGCCATCCCTTATGGATGACTATTCCCCAGAAATCACCCAGAAAATGGCCTCTTTTCTTAAGGCAGCGTGAAAATCAGAAGTGCCAGTATTGTTGCCTTGACCTCGATTGCAAAGGATTCAGCACAAATGAATAAAGCGTATGCTGACTTTACTTCTCTCTGAATCCAGGGAAGTGTTCTGAGTTAGGCCAGAAGTTCAGCCACTACACAAGCCGTTAATATTGGCGGGGTCGCCTTGTGCCTTATTTTCTGTCTTCTTTATTTTATCACTGTTTCCATTCTCACTCTGGGCCTACTGTTTCCCTTAGCCTCGGTCCATCTACACCAACAAAATGAATCGCCCACGACATAAAAAGATAAAATTGTTCTCGAGACCATGCCCATCAAGATTCTACTTTAACAAAATCAATAGCATGCGTGGTGCAGGATTCCTTTATTTTACATGTGTCTTTTGTCATACTTCTCTTTTCTCATTAAGGTCAGACCTTGGGCACACTGCAGTCCTTTTTCTTTTATTTTCCCTCGGCTCACATTGCTTTCTTAGTTTTCAAAAATCTTTATATTCCTCTAAAAGTGTGTTTAAGTTTTTTGTACACATAGATCTTTAAATGACCGAATGCTTAATAAACTTGAGTCTAAGACCTCATGGTTACACGTTTAAATTCTGGCAGGCTACTCATCCTTCCAAGGTCACTACAATGAGTACTATTGAGATGGGTAACAATAAGCAGTGTTGCTGTGCTGTTTACAAGTACCTGTGCATGTTATATCTCTTTGATATGCCACCAGGCTTTGTGGATGAGTTTTGGGCAAGCAGCAGCTCTTTTACTGTAGAACAGCAAGGCTCTTTGCTGGCATTTGTAACATAGTTTCCTGGGTATTGGCAACAAGATACATAGCACTCTGCTGCAGCCGCCATTCTGCCTTTTCAACTATTCAGATGAATTGGCACTCGCAGCACCTTGCAGAACAGAGACCGCGTACAATGCTCTTACCATCCACAGCAGATTCTGCATCATCAATTTCATCCTCTCGCCAGAGATCATCACATTCCATGGTGATTGTTGTCAATTCTCCTAGTCATTTGGCCACAAACTCCCCAACCCATTGATTTCGTCCCGCTTCTTCTCTCTAGGCTTTGCTATTGGGATGAGCATCCCTGCTATTTTGTATGTGATGGAAGAGAAAATGACTCCAATGTATGTGGTAGCTGAGGCAGAAAGGTGTTTAACTGGACCTCTGCACTGCATTTTTTTTCTCAGCCTCCACTGATAGGGTTGATATTCTGTCGAGAAGATGGAAATGTTAGAAAGGAAATATTTCCAGCTCTGATTAGTACAGGATGGGCAAACAGATGCATATGAAAATGCTTCCAAGTAAGTGGCTGCAACAAAACTGGCAACTTGACAGTTGACAATGACATGCACCAGGGCGATTAAAGGTCAATCAGAAAGACTGCTCATTCTGCTATGGCAGAGTGCAGCTGCTTTTTTACTGTGCGGTGTTCTTTTGAAGGAGATTTCTAAGGCAACCGTTGGGCTTATCTACTTCTTTTAACAAACCATGTTTGCCTTCATTCAGATGCCAGCTCTAAAGTATTAGTTGTTCAGCCCTGTTTTGGCCAGGGTCGATCATTTTTGCTTATCCAATACCTACTATATCCTAATTTGTTAGGTTATGCTGGGCTATTATCCTAAAATAAATAATTTGCTGAGGGAATAGGAGGAAAAGCAGTTTACCCACAGTAATGTTGATACTAAAGGATCTTGTCTTTCCCTGCAGATTCATTATCACTGACCTTGCTTCCCATCAAATCTCATATCTTCTGACATCCACTAGCCTGAACAATTCCAGTTGACTCCTAGGATATCAGATGCCACACTCAGATGTGACACAGTATAATACAAAAAAAACAAACCGGGGTCCTGGTCATAGGTTCTAAATTTCAAAGATAATGACATGTCAGTAAGAATTAAACACACACAAAAGTACGTCTAGTCATAGAAAAACTGTTCTTATATGTAGAATAATGCTTTTTTAAGGACAAGAACCCTCACCCACCCAAGGGTGGCATGCTTTATTATTAGATTCCCTCCTCACACCAGGAATGCAGTGTGCCTGGTTTGGGCTACAACTCTCCGACGGAGAGGAGCTGAGGTGTTTTATAGTTCAGGATGAGCTCTAGGTATGTGTGCGAGGCAGAGTGCTATATATGTAAAGGACAGTGAATCTAAAACTCTCGTGGTAGGCTAAATGTAAATTTTATTCTGGTGCCCCCAGTAGCTAGGATTTTGGCAGGTTTTGGAAAAAAATCCTCCTCTTAAATTGTCAACGTATTTCTGCCTTAGGGTAACCCAACTATGGGTTCTGAGGGATTCTTCAGGACCAGTTCTTACAGTCACTCTGTGATAAGGATCATAAACTTAAAACCTGGTGCTGATCTATTGTTAGTAGGCCAGAAGATAGTCAGTGGCCCACAATTTTGTTGTCAAGGGGTCCACCATTGTAGTATACCATAAAGAAACAAAGGACAACATTAAAAGCATTCTCAACACATAACAAAAAATGGAAAAGTCCACTGCCAAACTAAAGTCAGTAGACCTGGGTGACAGTACCCACCACCAGTGTACACACTAGTTCTGGAGGATGAGTCATGAGCGATCTTACCCTCAGTGTGGGATTTCTGCTCATTCTCAAGCCTAATTAGGCCTCCTAGATCGCAAGGCTGTATAACACAATTTGTAATGAACAGTGAGTCAATAGTGATCAAGGGTTGTATCTGACTAGTATAAAAAAGTGGAGTACAGGCATCAAAGGATAACCACACATATCCCACTCGATCCACATGTAGTGTCAAAATGATTGCAGACATTGCTTAGCCCCCTCCGTTATGCTGCTAATATGGGGTAACAATATAGTGTGCCATTAGGCATGAAATAGTCCAGATACATATTGTCATGCATAATGAAGGTAATCACAACGAGTTGTGTGCTCCTCGATCAGAGCTACGTTCAGTCTGTTATGTCTTGCCATGCTCCCCAAAACTACCATTAACCATGAGGTAGTGCCTATAAAAAATACAAAGTGTTTAAGCCATGTGTAAGGCCTGTCTCTAACAAGGACCATCCCGTAGTCAAACAGTTAAGGAATTCACAGGAATACCTGATAGCAGTCTGCGCGTCCTCAATGTAGCTTACCCGGCAACTCTGCTTCGCCACTCGCATCTTTATTGAAGGAACGTCTATCTGCACGTGGCGTGCTCAGCCTATCAGGCAGAAGGGGCATCAGGAATCATAGGATATGTAGACCCAATGCAAAGATGGCACGTCTCTTGTAAAGGGACGTGTATCAGCACGTCTACTATCACGCTCAATCAGTGTTGAGGGTGGTGTTCCGAGGAACCAAGGGATATGTAGTCCTAGTGCCTAATCAGGGCAAATAATTTTAATTGTAATGTGTGAGTCGGTGCATCTATCATCATGCTCAATCAATTGTGAAGGGGATGCACCGAATCAAGGGTTATGTTGTCCCGGTGCCTAATCGTGCCATAGATTATGATTGTAATGTGTGGTACATGTCAGGGTTCAAATGCAACTATAAGAAACCCATATTATTTGGCAATGAGCTTGCCATAGCAGGCAGTATTACAAGGTAGGAGAACTCAGGCTTAAGTGAACCCAATGATGAATTGCAATAAGTATAAACATCCATTAAACATTGGTTCTCTGAGCAGAAAACCCCCCAAAAAATGAGGATTCACTTGGCAGACAACAAGGAAGAGAATGAGAACAGCAATCCATATGCCTGGTTGCACAAAATGCTAGAATCTAGATCATTACAACCAAGTCAAGTGAAGGTTTAGTCATATGTGGGGTGAAGCGATCCCGTGGGAACGCCCAGCTTTACTGAGGGTTTATCGCATATGGGGCGAAATCACATGTTCATGTGTCATTTTCAGAAAAGCCACCATGCGATATCTTGTGCGGGAATTAAATTAAATGGTCAGTGTAGGATAGTCCACAGGATATCTTAATTCAATCCATATAGATGACTCTTCAGTCTGAAGATCCAACGCTGTGACCTCTGGAACAGTAAGTCCTCTAAATTCTGTGAGGTATTGTGGGGTTTGTCTATAATCGTCCATTTGATGTCCTCTTCCGTGTGTTTAGACATTACATAATGTCTAGTCAGTTTCATGTTTTATTTTTGACACTTTTTAGAACTGCGATGTTCAACTACCATAGTCTTTATCTTGTGGGTGGTCAGGCCCACAATATTGGAGTTTGCAGGGTCACATGATCAGGTAAATTACCCACTGGTATTGCAGCTATTGTGGTTGTTCAACATCCAAAAGTTCTTAAGTCACAAGTCAATCTGAGATGATGACTGTGTCAGATGGCAGAATGAAGTGTCCTTTGACAGAGGGTTGCGACCAAAGGCTGTCTTGATTATATCTCTCTGTCACTTGTGGTCTAGTATGAACTACCATATCTTTGATGTACCTGCTCCGTTTCAGGGCAAACAAAGATTTTACAAGGTGGCCTTTACCTGTGTTTAGAATATGCCAATTTGTTGATAACCTTCTTCAATGTGTCAGCCAAGCGGCTGAAGGTGCTCGTGCAATCCTATCTGTCTGAGCTGCATCTTGGGAGAACCTCGAGCAGAGCATCCCATGGCTAAGTTCAGTGGCATGTTTCTTGAGTTTGTCAAGTTATGTACAGTTACTCCTTAGTCTTAGCAATTGACCCACTGGGAGTTTGTTGTGGAGGGCATGTGGGTGAAAACTGTTATATGATTGCAAAGCTTTCAGAGTCGATGTTTTATTTTTAAATAGCTTTGAGAAAAATACATCTTTGGGCTAGAGTAGTAAGTCTAGGAATGGTAGTGAATCCTTGCTGTATTTGCCGGTGAATCGGAGATTTTTGTCCTGGTATTCAGCCATTCTGTGAAATTGTTCAGCATGTTCGGGTCTTCCTCCCAGATTACCAGGATGTCATCTATGTATCTCTTCCATAGTTTGAGGTTCATTTGGAGGGATTCTCAGCTGCATGTCAGTAAGAACGACAGATCTTCAGTGTTCCAAATTGAATAGGCTCCTGTCAGGGCCAGACTGGGAACCAAAACCGGCCCTGGCAAAGTGCGCGGCCGGGGCTTGGGGCTGCCGCCGAGCTCTTTGCCTGGGCCGGTTTTTGGCCGATTTTGTTACAGGGCCGATTTTGCAGCTATGCTGCAAAAACGGCCCTGTAACAAAAACGGCCCCCAGGAGCTCAAAACCGGCCCCCACCCGTGCGGCGCACCGGGGGATTGCCCGGTGCCCGCTACGGCCAGTCCGGCCTGGGCTCCTGTGTAGAAGAGAGAAGGATACCATCAAAGTCTGAACATTGCAAACATGTGCGCCTTATATTTATTATCTCTCCAAGCACAAAGATCACTGCTGCATTAAGTTCAATATTAAAAAACAGTCCATGACTAACTTTGGCAATAGGGTCCCATAGTCTGTTGAAAGGTTTGTTATTTATTCTTAACAGAAATGTAAAATGAGGTTACTTTGCAATCATTGTATCAAATCCCACAGATGGATTTGCAGAAGGGCTCTAATCCAGAATTTCTTTTTGTATAGCACTCACCATACTGCTAGTGATTAACTGGGTGAGTGCTCACTTTATTGGATCTAAGATCTGTGAAAAAGGTAGTATTTAAAAAATATAATGCTAATTAGAACGATATTTCTGAATATTTTCAGTTAACCCTTTTTCCTTGTGGTAGTTGTCGCTTGAAAAGGATGCTGCCTTTTTAAATAAAAGTTGACGCCCCAAGTAATTACCCATCAGTTTTGATAAACATTCTACCCATGATTTTACTTAGTCTGTTATACTGCTTTCGGCATTTAAAGAGTAATTCAAAGGGAGGAAAACAGCAAGTGACAGGTGTTCAAACTGTTTAGAAAACAAAAATGATCTACGAGCCTCCATCGTTCCCTTCAAAGCACATGGGAACACATTAGTATTCCAATGTGGACGCTCTGCTCTCACAAGAGGCTGTAATTAGGCAGAGGGTGCATTGAAACGCAGGTTAATTTGTGCTGAAAGAAACATATTCAACTGATGCATTTTATGCGGAATTGTGAGCAGAGCTTACATTTCACAGGGTGCTTCCTGTAATGAATTTCTTAGAGGAGCAGCAGAGCAAATACCTAGTTAATGCGCCAGCTGTGCTGCAATTGGTTTCTTATGGCTTTTGTTCACTGAAGGCTTATGCAAGGAGTTATTGGAAAGTAAGACAGATTCCTAATGTAATTATTGGTGGGAACATCTGACTTTACTATAATTGTTTACTGAAGACTTCAAACTGATACTATAAGGGCGCAGCCTGGCGGCTAGCATAATGGCTGCTTCTCCCCTGGATCCCGGTTTCCCTGCTGTATCTCTGGCCATTGACTGCCAAGGAATTAGAAGCGGTTGCGCTCTCCACTAAAGCTGAAGTTTAATCAAGATGGCTCCCACTGGTGAGCAGAGGTGCTCTGATGACGCCTACCACTGAGAGGTGAGCGCTCATTTGACTAAGGTGCAGGCATGCTGCTGTGTCAGAGGAGTTTGATGGACTTCTAGCCGCAGGTTCCTTATCTCTGAATTTCCACACATCAGACTGGATCTGGAAGATTTTTCATGAGCAGTACCCCTGTGTTCCAGTAGGTGGCGTTGATCGACTCCATGCAGCGGAAGCCACGTCGGAAGTGACGTCCGCATCACCTATATAGGTTTCAATTCGGTGGGTTGACTACAGTTCTTTTCTTTCCACAACAGCCAGCGCTACTCCGAGAGAAGAGCTACCCAGTTTCCGTTTTTGACAGGAATTTTGCAACATTTTGTTGACCGATTTATTGAGATTTTTTTCCTCCTGGTGTGTCAAGGAAGACAGGATTTAAACTCTGTGGCACCTGTCACCACACCATGTCAGTAACAGACCTGTACCTTGTGCGTTTGTGGTAGAGACTTCTAGATGCAGATTCCTTACCTTTGAATTTCTCTAAGCATCAGACTGAATCAGGAAGATATTTCGTGAGCAGTACCCATGCACGCCGGTATGTGACGTTGATCTGCTCCGCGTCCGGCGGCGGCATCATCCACGCCGGAAGTGACGTCGTAGTACCTATAAAGGTGCCACCTTAGCATGCTGATGTCAGTGCTTTTCTTTCCGAGCCAGCTAGCGCTGATTCAGAGAAGGGCTACCCCTCTGTTGTTTTTTACAGGAATTTTGCAACATTTGTCGACTGTTTTTTGAGGTTTCCTTTGGTGTGTCATGAATGTCATCATGTAGGACAGGTTTTGAGCCCTGCAGAGCCTGTAACCCGGCGATTTTGGTGTTGGATCCTCACCTTGCCTGTCTGTGGTGCCTGGATCGCAAACCACAACACCAAGTTGTGCTCCGCTTGCCGGGCCATGTCACCAAAGGCTTTAAGTTAGCGGTCCTTGAATCTGCTAACGACCTGCCATGCGACACTGCAGAAGTCGTGCTCACGTTCAAGAGGAAGGTTTCCAGCCTGTTACAGGAGTCCGAAGTCCTCTTTGTCCCACTCAAAATCGGGCACCCAGGTGAGAGGCACATAAACACAAAAAGTCCAAGCACTCTTTGACCTTACCTCCTCTGTCTGCCGACGCGACGAAGGAACATCGGCGTTCAAGACCTGGTTCCTCTGAACCTGCGCAATCTCCGCGCATCCCCAGTGTCCAAGACTGCCTGCCCCACCTCGTTTTGAAGCAGGAGACAGAAGCCAGTCAGTAATCAACTTTTGCACTGTGAAGCAGGATGCAGGGCTTACTGTTCTACAGCCCTTCATAATGAATCATTGCCATTGCAGTCTATGACAATTGACATCAAGGAACACTACTTGGTATAACCAATTGGACTTTGTAATCCGTACAGCCGTGTGATTTCACGTTGTTCTCTCTCGCATTACTACTGCAATGGCACTGCCTTAGGCATCCCTACCAAAAAGCTCTTGATGTGTCAACATATTGATACTGATGCAGTCTGAGCCATCCTTGGCAATATAAATATGACTACATCCAACACAGACTCCAACTCTACACTGGTTACACATTTAAAAAAGCTGCACTTAAACCTTTTTGCCCAGAGATTTTTTACTTAATAAATCCTCGGTGCCGGGCCCAAAGTTTTAACTATATAGATCTGTCACGAAACTACTCTCATCCTTAAACATCTTGTCGTCTCCAAGTTAAATGCGCCAAATGAGGTTTGAAAACCTTCGGGGTCTTAGGCTTCAAACTATGGAACAAGCTGCACTGGCCCCTGAAGGATGAAGCAATTTGGCTCAAATTCAGGAACTCTTTAAATACTTGGCTTTTTGATTACACCCTTTAGACAGTGTCTAAGCAGGATTGTTTACCTTGGACCTCTCTATTGAAAAGGATTATTCACTGCTAAGAAAATGAAGATAGATATAATAATTTAAAAACACGAAAAGTGATATAACCAAGTGCATTACTTTTTAAACCCATTTCGCCAACTGATTTCCTTGGAACAAAATTGGTTCCTATAGTTGTGTCCACGATGGAGGAAGAGGCCATTTCACAGCCTCCACTCCATATTGTTCACGCGGATCTTGCAGTCTGTGACAGTGCATTCATTCTTGGGATTTAAGCAGCTGATTAAAAAGGACCTTCAGATGTTCAAGAGGATAGCCTGTTCACTTGAAGTGAGAAATAAAGCCTGACAAGTACATAATCCTATTTTAAGCGTGTTATTATCAAACAAATATTTTTATGGCAGAAGAATATAATTTTAGTAGATGCCAAACAAGGTTGGCGGAGGATGCTTAACAACTTCATGGCTGTGCTCGTGCAACACTGCATCAGAGCTGGAAGCGGTCGCAATGTAATTTCGCCTCCCTAGTAGGATGCTCCGTTGCCATAGCAGCAGCCTGGTGACTCATCGTGGACCAAAAGTAAACAACCAAAAGCCTACATATGGGCCACCAGAGGAACAATTACACGGATTGAGATGTCTGTTTTAGTTTCCTTCAAGATTAAGCCATAAGACAAAACCCACTGGGGCGAGCAGGAGAGCTGTCCAGTCATATACGCCTTTGTTTATTTATTAGATACAAACGTAATGTGCCTTTTGCTGTTCTCAAAACTCAGGAGAGCACTCGGAATGGTGCAGTGTCAAAGACAGAATACACGATTGAAGTCCACAGCAGTAACTGCTTTAAACGGAGCTTTGAAATTATGACGCCTACAGAGATGGGCATATTTAATTGCAGCACCCAAGTCTGTTTCAGAACGGAATCCTGAATGCAGGCTCACAAATAGGCCCTGCTGATTAATACGCTTAATAAGCAAGGTTAGTCTCATACAGCTTGTAAAATATGATAATCATCGACATTTTGTTCCCTCTAATATTAGCAGATTTCTAGACTCGAGAGTACTTGTCCGTATGGCTGCAAGCACTCTTTCAAATGTAAAACCATGCTTCACTCACTCTTTTACGTCATAAATAGTGACACTGTTAACATTACACTCATACAAATTGCAGATGCATGCATTGAAAAGCACGTTTTCTGAGCTCCCGGGTTGGCACCGTATCTACAAGACCACTTCCCTTCCCATAGATTTCTCAAAAGGAGAAAAAATAGAGCTATTAGGAAAAGGAGTGGGAGGCGACATCCTCCATATGTCTTGTTGCCATTAATGTGCCGCTCTCAAAGGCTGACTACCTTCTTTCTTTTGATTTCACACACAGTATATTAGGAAGTCGGATCAGTACTTAAACCTTGCTGGATAAAAGTGAAAACTAGACCTAGAACTGGGGTTTGCCTCGTTATTTACATTTCTGTTCAGCAGTGGCTCTGAATATTACGACAGTGTCAGAGAGTAAACCTTGAAAACACTGGTTTTTAAATACCCGCCTCAAGTCACATGGATTGAGCTAGGAAAGCGAGTCTGAATTCCTCCAGGGGGTTTCAGGTATTCCCTCCTCGAGAAAAATGTTAACATATGGAGCCCTAATTTGCATTAAAGGGCACATTTATGAAATAGATTGGTTTAAAAGACGTAGGTGCTAAAGGGGCACTCATGAATTACTTTATTTCCTTGTGCGCCAAGCATGACTGGTATTACCCGGGGCTATTGTGGGTTAAATTCTTCACGAGGCTTCAAATAAAAGGTGAGGAAACTGTGCATTTTCATCAGTTTCCCTAAAAATTGGCTAATTTGACATACAGATTACAGTCAGCTAAAGGTAGGAATTCAGTTCCATTGTTCTATCATTATTTGTCCTGATAAGGAGGCCGCTTTAGCTGTTTTACTCAACTCATGTTTTCTTCAAAACAATTTTAATAAATTTTCCAACTGTCTTATTGGCATTTATCAAAAATATGCTTCTGATGTTGCTGATTCTTCCATGTCTTCTTACAATACTATTTACCTGTCCAGCAAGAAATCTCGCACCCTCGAATGTGCTTCATACTGTTTACCAGAATGTTGCATGGTGGCCGCAGGGCCCTTTTATCGTCCAATGGAAAAGGAGGGTGTTGTCAGACTAGGCAGGTAGTCCAGCAACATTGACTGATATGTAGCGGAGAGAAGGGCTATGGTACCTAGGCCTCAGGCAAGGAGTCCTCTGCCCTCACCGCCCCCCAGCTCTTTTCAGTTGTCTTGGAATCTATGTGAGTGTATGTCGGAGCTGGCGCTGGGCTCTTGTACCTAACCTATGAGTGGCGGTGTATACCTGCCGCCATATGCGCCTGAGTCCACAGGGTACAATTCTTAATCTCACCAGGACTGCATGCTGGTCGGGGTGTACAGGATATGCCATTTGTTCAAAACTAAACCAATTCAGAGCTTTCTAACTACTGTCTCGGGGGTAATATGTCTCTCTAATATGTCTTTATGTGTGCGGGGGAACACGGGATCAAAGCCACATTGGGCAAGCCCCACCCCCCTACATGTGGGAAGTGAGCAGCCAAGGTGTCATCCCATATCACATACCCATCAAAAGTTAGTCTGACCGCTGTCCCCCTACAGGAATCCATGTACAAAAAGGAGCTCAAGAGGAATACAGAGCAGGTCGCCCCCCACTCACATTATTACAACACAATATGGACCTGATCCTTTAGCTGAACGTGATAATTGGAATTCCCTTCACCATTATTGGTCACACAAGCTTGTGTGAGTCAACAGCAGCTACAATTATACTGTCTGTTGCGAGGAATCCATGTTTGCATTTATAAAAACTTGTACTCAGTTTCTCCAGTCAATCCCACCAAGTGGTGTGAAACATCAACAGATAAGAAAAAGTGGTGAAAAGATTAGCAGTGCCTCACAGGAGTAACACCGTGGGAGTGTGCAGATAGGTTCTCACCCGCACACTCAGGTTCTCATTATCAGCAACTGCCAAACCACAACAAAAGAAGTGTGAAAAAGTCAAACATCAACGTGCTCAGTGTGGTGTATCGTGAGGCCGGCAATCGGGTACCTAATCCGTATGCCCGACCTTACCAACCCAATTAAGGAATAACGGGAACTGAACATGAATACCCCTATTCCAAAGATAAAACGAGCTAGACATCCACTGGCTAACCTATTTTATTATGTGCTGTGGGTCTGCTCACAATAAAACCAAGACACACTGTTGCCAACTATCTGTTTTGTTATAGAGGGCCAACATGTTTCATTGCCAGAGGTGAACTTACGGCAATTTCTTCAGGGCAAGGGTCAGTTCTCGCCACACTGCAACGTTTTTAGCGAAAACACCTGAGGTTTTGAGTGGATGCCATACACTTTCGCTAACCCGGCTAACTTTAAGCAGCTGTGGAGACAGACTCTGTGAGTGTGGACACGCACACATTTGCTAAAGAGGGGGTTGCAGGTATGCCCAGGAGGGGCAACAACCCGGTAAAATATATATAAAAAACGTTGCAGTGTGGCGAGAACTGACCCTTGCCCTGAAGAAATTGCCGTAAGTTCACCTCTGACAATGAAACATGTTGGCCCTCTATAACAAAACAGATAGTTGGCAACAGTGTGTCTTGGTTTTAATGTGAGCAGACCCACAGCACATAATAAAATAGGTTAGCCAGTGGATGTCTAGCTCGTTTTTATCTTTGGAATAGCGGTATTCATGTTCAGTTCCTGTTATTCCTTAATTGGGTTGGTACGGTCGGGCCTACGGATTAGGTACCCGATTGCCGGCCTCACGATACACCACACTGAGCACGTTGATGTTTGACTTTTTCTTTACTGTTTCACACTTCTTTTGTTGTGGTTTGGCAGTTGCTGATGATGAGAACCTGAGTGTGCGTGTGAGAACCTATCTGCACACTCCCATGGTGTTACTCCTGTGAGGCACTGCTAACCTTTTCACCACTTTTTCTTAACTGTTGACGCTTCACACCACTTGGTGGGATTGACTGGAGAGACTGAGTACACGTTTTTATAAAGGCGAACATGGATTACCCACAACAGACAGTATAATTGTAGCTGCTGTTGACTCACACACAAGTTTGTGTGACTAATGATGGTGAAGGGAATTCCAATTATCATGTTTCCCTACAGGAATCCCCAGTGAGGCGCCCCAATCTCTCAGACCAAGGCTGGTTTTTCAAGTTTGCCATCTTCTCGTGAGTCACCGGCCTGGCTCATGGTGTCTGAGGGTTGGTTCATTTTGTCCACCACTTGCGACCACAGGTCCGCTATTGGCTCCTGCGCATCCCAAGGGATCCTCTATCTGTAGCGATGTCTCCTCTGCTTGAGCCCACATGGTCACATCTGACCTAGGTCTCCGCATTAGCCCCCGCATTGGACTTGCATGCAATTGCTATTGCTATGCTCCTCTTAGCCAGTATTAGTGCTAAGTCAGGGATCCTGTTCAGCAGCGGCCCCTGCAGGTAACAGCGGTGGGGCCAGGTTGGGGGGGGATTCGACAGACTACCATGAGGGAAAATTAATTCCTATGTCGAAATCAAATCACCCCACCCGGCCAAACCGCTCTTAACTGCACGAGCCGCAGCTGATCCTGTTCTCCTTTGGTTTGGGTAGAGGGAACGCTCCCAATAGACACATTACGATTGTACTCTAGTGTTCAATTCAGGATTGCATTTAGCCTCCAGCAAACAGTGGATGTACTGTTCCTATCAGAAAGAAAGGAGGACAGAACGATGGATGAAACAAGGGGTGTGAATTTTAATGATTACTTCTTGGTGCCCTCACACATCCCTGGGGATGTCATGCTTCATCGTCAGGCCTGTTCCTCCTTGGGGGAGCGCTGCAATGCCCTACGGGCCCCAGGAAGGCTCCCTTTAGTGAAGATCTTTTTATCTTTTCCATATGATGAGAGGTGTATAAGTGAGAGCCTTCCTGATGTGTGGGGTGGAGTGATGGTGTATGTGAAAGTAAAGGAATGTTAAAACTCTCTAAGAGATACCTGGTTGGATTTTAATGTGATGGCTCTGACAGGATTATAAAGAAACGTGAATGGGTCAGGACTACTGTAGGGGCGTAATGTACCCAAGTACCTAAAATCTGTGGGTGTGGTCAGGTCGACATGTTTCACGCCCTATTGCCCACTAGGACGCCCTCAGAGAGATCTCCGCTAACACGACATCATTATGCGGCCTGTAGGGCATTGCAGTGCCTACCCTATGAGGAGCGCACCTAATGATGAAGTATGACATCCCCAGGGATGAGTGAATGCACCAAGAAATAATCTTTAGGATTCCCACCATTTGTTTCGTCCACTGCTCTGTCCTCTTTTGTTCTCTAATAGAAACACTACCTCCACTGTTCGTTGGATTTTCGTTTTCGAGGCCTAGGCTCATTAGACAAACTAGCTATCAGCTCCTAGTTTGTTTTGAGTTGCATTTAGCCTTGTCAGGACTGCCCCCCAATACATCTGGAGTAGGGCACACTCCCACGTCATATGTCTAAAGTCCATGCCCAGGGTTGCTCAGCGGGGACATTTCCCAGGCTTGCCCCCATAAATGGCCTTGATTTTGTGCAGAGTCTAGTACTTCCTGTACGTGTAGTTGAAGTGAAAGCATTTAAGGTGAGTGTTGCAGGACATGATCTGTGAATAGGCCAGTATTCTACCCCATTTGCAATCAGTTATGTCGCTATCTAGCTCTGTGCTTCATCGTGCCCTAAGGGCATCCAGGGGTTTCCTAGCATCGCGTTTAATGCTTTATAGAACCATGTGATCAGGTGTCTTCCAGACCCAATCGTCGGAAGCAACTGGAGCACTGTGTGGGTTGGGCGTTCCCTGTCACCTACACCCCATAGCTCTCTAAATGTTCATGAAAGCGCCTCGTAGGTGAGGAATTGGTCTGATGGCAATTCGTTCTGTGTGGACAGGTCATCTAATGGGATGAGGGTACCCATGTGGTAGCAATAGCTAACCGTTACGATCCTCGCTTCTGTCCACACACCCAGTTGCCCTGCCGTAAAGAAGGGTATGGGGTTACCATGGTTCAAGCCTACTAGCGGGAGTGTGGGTGCATAGAAGTACAGAGCTTCTCTGCCGTTTGAAATGCAGTGATCAGCAGGAGGACCGGCCGCAGGATCTTTGGTGCGGGCTTGAGCAGCTTGGTTAGGAGGGCCCCCTTGTTCGGTCAACATCAATTGGGCCGAGCTTCATCTTGCCTTCCCCACCAGCTACCAGGTGGTCCGCTGGAGCTGCGCCACTGCAAAATATAACCCGAAATCTGGGACTGTCCGTCCGCATTCGAGTGGTGGGCAGCGGAGAGTGTCAAGCGAGACCCTATTGTGGCCTCTGTCCCAAATTAATTCGAGGAGTAGGGAGCCCAGTTGTCTGAACCAGGTTGCTGGCACCATCACTGAAAGGTTTGCAAAATAATGTAGCAGCTGTCGGAACATCACCATCTTGGAGATTGCGATGTATTCCATGAGGGTAACCTAAGTCATCTCCAGAAGGGAACGCAGGACCTGAAAGAACGCTTCTCCACTCCCAGGTTGCCCTCCTGAAAATCCGCAGTCTCATGAAAGACCTGGATGCCCAGATATCAAAAGGTGTGTCTCATCCAGAGAATGTTCCGCGAACACCCAACAGGCTGAGGGGTATCATGGACCACCAGGGAACATATAGATTTTTGTCTGGTTAACCCAGAGGCATGAGTAAGTCACAAACCGCTTGAGAAGCTGTAAAACATAGGCTATGTCCTTTTTCCCATTCTTCAGGTAGACCAGCATATTGTCTGTATAGAGGGATATGGCATGCTCTCTCTCCTCTACCATAATTCCCCTGCCTCTGCCCGCTAACCAGATCCTCCCCACCAGTGTCTCAATTGCGATGGAAAATAGGAGGGGTGACAAGGGGCACCCCGTCTCATGCCCCGATGTATGTCTTATGGGTCCGAGATTGTGCAACCCGTTTTGACTCTGCCAATGGGGTTCACATACAGTAGTCACACTCACCAGACCCAGACCCAGACCGAGCATAACTGCCTCCAGGAAGTCTTACCGTACAGTGTAAAAGACCTCTAGGTCAACCAACATGATCATGGCCCGCGGGTTAGTCCTCACTTCATGGTCATAAATAATGTGGTATAGCTGACGAAGATTGAAGGAGGTGTTTCGTGCTGGGATGAACCTTTTGCACATGTTTGCATGCACAACATTGTTGAATTAGTTTCCCTGAACTAAACTTGTTTTCACATCAACCTTCGCACAACATTATCACAATGCCCTGAACATCATGTGCAAGGTCTTGTTTTGTACTATGTACAAATGTCATCACTATCTTCATCCAGGGGGTGACAGGGTTATCTACATATCCATAACATCACTAATCTATACGCACATCGCAAGGCTGCTGTCTATTAGAAAAGATGAGCATCCCCGATAGGTTAGCAGAGGAGGCACTTCCGCTGACATAGAGGTCTCTGCATGCTGAGAAATCACCACTCAGCAGTCTGACATCTCGTGTGGGGTGTCCGGTTTGTGACCAAGACTGGGTCCTTCACTCTATCCCATCAGATAATGGGATTGGTTTGTCCCTTGGAGGGATTATTGGATGTACACCTACACACACTCTATGTACACTTATATTAGGGTTTGCATCGTGGGAGTATGCTAGATTACTGCCTTGTTTTATATGCCTGCATATATACATTGTTTCAGCGCCATGGTAGAACTATATCTGCTATTAAATCTTTTGATCCTTGTAATCACGTTTAGCTTCTGTCTTCTAATCATTACAGCACATGTATTTTAAGCAAGAATAACGATGGTTCAATAAATATTATTGAAAACATCCCACTCTGTATTATATGTATATTTCTCTGAGAATAAGTGAGCACAAGTGACTGAGCGAAAGGTTCTGTACTGTTTCCATGATCCCTGGGTTGTCAGGCTTGTCATATTCAGTGGTTGCCAGAAAACCATTCGCTCCCCAATAGGTTAGGGGGGTTTACGGTGGCACTGTGAGCTAGCTGGTCTCTAGGCCAACCTATCCTGCGGGGGTGTCTGGAATCAGTCTAGACACCAAGCCCTTAGTTTATGTTGTCCAAACAATGGGCAGATCCTACGGATTGGTAGGAATTACATGACATCTTAAAGTATGTATTGAGCATCGAGAGGAGTTAGAAGGCCGAGGCAGTGGTCTCCGGGGTGTTGAACTTGGGTAGCGGGAAGACCAGCATCTCCCAAATCGGGACTGGAAGGAGTTCCAATGCAAATGCCTTAGCATACAGCGCCTCTAGCCTCAGAGCCAGCACTCTAGTATAGGTGACATAGAACTCTGCCGGCAGCCCATTTGGTCCTGGCTAAACAACAGTAACCATGTCCCCGATGGCATACTTTATTTCCTGAGTCCGAATTGATCTCCCCAGTTCCCCCGCCTCACCCTCGGGGAGGCATCTGAGTAGAGCACCTCTTCCCCCGGGACAGCAATCTGGTGATGGGAGTGCCTCTGCCTTTTGGTCAAATGAGCCAGGCCAGCAGTCTCCCCAGTCTACCCTTCTCCTCGTGCACTCAGTTAATGTACTGATTATAATTGTGGCATCTGAGGCACTCCAGAGCTACATTATATTGTTCCCTGGTTTCCAGCGACTAGGGGAGAGCATCCGGGTCGGGGTCTAGTTCATTATCCAGCCTATGGAGTATGCCATCTAGCTGTGTAAGTTCTTGGTCAAGCATGTGGCGGATCCCCACCGTCTGGTTCAGACATTGCTCCCAGATCACCACCTTGAAGGCCTCCCATTTGACCAGGCAATCTAAGGCTGTCCTTGGTTCATGGCAAAGTATTACACTATGATCTCCCGCAAAGTATCCCACAAGGGGTCATCTGTTAGAACTGCTGAGTGCAGCTGCCATGTTGGAATCACTGGGTGATCATTGACAGGTTGAAACAATAGTAGATTGGGCGATGGTCTGAGAGAGTGTGGCCTAGATATTGTGTAGGTCACATATCAACACAGCCTCCTTGAGCAGATATAGTTGTCCAGCCTTGTTTGGACCTTAAAAATGGTAGAATAATAGGAGTAGTCCCTGTCTAAGCCATGCTGTGGGTGCCAGACGGCCTCCAGTATGCCATCCTGTCTCTCATGCCCTCAGCCGCCCTGTGGGCAGGTGCCCCATGCAACGGAGAGGTATAGTGGTCCAGGGTCGTGTGCACCACACAGTTAAAGTCACCATGCACCCGAAACAGGGCACCTTTCGTTAAGTGGCCCAGCTGTGTTGAGGGTGATCCCAGGAAGAGTTCAATGACCTGATTTTGTGCTTCCTCACTGTCCAGCACCACCTGTCTACCGCACAACCGACCCTTCACCAGAAGGAGCCATCCCTCCCTGTCTATTTTGACGGTTGGGAACTCGAATGGACTCTTGACCTCACCCATATTAATGCCCCCCAAAACATGTGCCGCGTATGGTGTGCCGTGAACTTGCCCTCACCAACAGCGCTGTATGCACTCAGCATCCACTTTTTTGATGTGCGTCTCCTGTAGCATGGCAGTGTGTACTCCCTGCCTCTTACAATGCCGCTCCCAGCCCCGACCCCCCTCAAGGCCTCTCCCCCTTCCTTTACCTCCATCCCGAGACAGTAAACCACAAAAACATTTGCCCCACCACCCGACACTAGAGCAGTTCAGCAACGACTGGCCACTCAAACTTTAATATTCTGAAGTGCAAGTAGCACACTTTTTTGCTATTCCAGCTCCTCATGGGTAGGCTCAGAAAGAAACGAGACTCATGGTCCCCTTTCCTTTGCCAGTCCCAATATTCTGTTCACTGCACCTAAGGGAGGCAGAGATCAGATGTCGTTGGGCAGCCCACTGCAGCTTCGAAATTAACACCAGCACCTCCTCATGCATATGGTTCTAGGCAGGTGGTCACTGTGCAACTGTATATATGTATGGGCTTTCGGTTGACCCTCTTTATCCATTGGTCTGTTCGGTGTCATTCACATTTCGCATCTAACCAGTACAGCCTTACAGCATGGACCTGCAGGTCAGCCCACCTCCACGCTTCGTCAGAGGTAGTAAGCGCTATATATAAATGCAATTTAAACACCTCAGCCATTGGCTCTCTTTGCTGTGAGTGATTGCATTTCGGTTTTGAGTCTGTACAGCCCCCCTAAAAATAATCCATATCAGTTCTATGGCTGGTAGTCTCTGTTTTCATTTCATTTCTTTTTTCAATTGATTATTTTGGTGATAAGTAGTTTTTAGGTCTCGTCTGAGACAACTTATGCGCTGTCTCTTCGAGACATTTAGTAAGTGGCTTTTAAAAGTGCCACCAGAGGCTTTTGCTGGCCTCCAGCTTGCGTCCACGAGCGCGTGCACGTCCACAGCTGCCATCTGTGTTTTTATTGCTGTAATCAGGCTCCTCTGCTTGCACTACCCACTCCCTTTTCCCCCTCCCTCCTGGTCAGCTTCATTTGTGTCTTCTATCGCTGTGAATCATGCTTCTCTGCTTGCACTTCCCCTCCCTCTTCGTCAGTTTCATTGGTGTCTTCTATCACTGTGAATGCTCCTCTGCTCGCACTCCCCCCTCCCTTCTCCCCCTCCTTCTTCGGATATTCTGTCTGAACTCATTCTTCGCCCATACTAGATTTTATGAAGTTACTGGTTCCCACCCATTTATTTAATTGTTTTTTTCTGAATTTTGGAGGTTCTCGCATTTGGAAGTGGTTTAAAAACGGAGCTTCTTGAAATTACGTTCCTGTGTGAACTGTCACACCATTAGGGCTCTAGAAGACACTGTAAAAGACCACAAGAACTCTAGCTCGTCCGTCTGCTCTGACGTAGCCTGTCTGCAGCTGGGTAGCTTATGACCCTCTTTCATAGCACCCCCACTGAAAGGCTCTTAACAGAGAGGTTGCTACTTGGTGCTATTTTGACATTTTTTGCTAAATTGCTCTGTGTTCTGCTTAGAGTTTTCCCCTGGTTTTGTCCTCTCCAATTTTACTAGCAAGCTTAAATTCGAGTTTGAGAGCTGCTTCACCAAAAGTTCGCTTGAAACTAAACAGACCTGATCTGCCAAAGCTGCCCTGGCAACAAGGTGTAAATATTCATGATGGAAATGCTCTTCAAAGGACTGTTTAGTTTTGGGTGTCTCGCGGGGGTACCATGGCACAGCTCTTTGCTTGGGTACGGTATTCAGTGGAGGGCCATAGCTTCATTTATGGAGCGCGGCCAGCTATATGCATACTACTCTGCAGCATAAACCTGGAGTAAATCCGTAGCTGTAAGAGTGAGATCGCCACACACCTAAGGCACTCTTATGGATTCTCGTGGACTTCAGTTACGGGAATTCTGCACCAGAAAATAATGGCACTGGAGCAAGGTGGCATTCTTTGAATGAAACATTAACGCACTATTCAGTTCTCATTTCCGCACTGATTTCGTCAGTTTTCCCCCCACATTTCGCGCTGTTTTCTGCTGACATATTCAATTACGATTTACGTGGTGAAATGTGTCCGTAGAAAACCTTGGAATCCCGATTTGGGAAGAAACTCCCATTTCTACCCACCTTTCACCGGAGGTCCCCTTTAATTCGTATTCGGGTACACCACATCGTCCCTTGCACGAAGATAAGACGATTTTAGATTGAGGACTGTCACATTTATATGTGATACTTGCTGTTATATAATGTTATACACCTGGAGCTTTGCTACAGTGGAAGTTATGTTTTTTGTAGCGTTATGTTAGATATGCCAGTAGCAGGTTCAAGTCTTGGCGTCTGCTCAACAACCTGTGATTCTAGGCAAATCACATAATCTCCCCGCAACTACCAACAAGCATTGGCATAGCCAATAGGTCTCGCCTTTGGGACCTTATAAGTGTTTAGCCATGCAACACTTGCTGTTGTTGCACCAAGGATATTGTGCTGGATAACTAAACACTTATAAGGTCCCAAAGGCGAGACCTATTGGCTATGCCAATGGTTGTTTAATTTATTCATTTGTTTTGCAAGCATGCATGCTGCATTTGGACCTTTTTGTATTTTATCACTTTTTAAAATTATTTTAGAAATTTAATGTCTATTACATATGTTTGAAAAAAAAAGTATTAAAAAAATAATTTTACAAAAAAGCTGATCTATTGGATTTGCCAATGCTTGTGCAAAAAGTGTTTAACATCCTAGGCATTGCACTTTTTATTTTTCCAGGGAGATCTAACTCATTGTATCATGAGATTCTATTTGGAAAAGGAAGGGTGGTCAAAATAAATGACATTCAGCTCTCATAACCTCAGTCTTTAGTCAGCAAAGTTATGCCTCACATAACTTACTGGATCATACAGCAGTACTACTGCTCATGTTGGAGTCCTTACAAGTTCAAACAGGGTACCAGTTACCCCATTATAGCAGTCGCAGGACTCAGACAGCCTTGGTGATGTCCAAAAAAGTATAATCCAAAGAGAGCATGAAATTCCTCTCTGCATGTGATGAATTAATATCCTCAAATTCAAGTGTCCTCTGGCACCCAGAAGCCAAAATAATCAATAAGTCCTCATGAATTACCACTCAAAAACAGGTGTGACTTAGAATTTGAAAAATGCATTTTGTCCCTAAACATCAGTGTGTGTATTTCTGAAAATAAACGGACTTCACCATCAACTGTAATCTTTTCACTTTGGAAAATATACCTTGTTCCTTAAAATAAATGCTTACCATTTTCATTAGGAAAACCATGAAACAGCAGCTTTTCATTTTAGTAAAGAACCGTTTCATTCTCAAACATCAGCTGGTCATTTTCATGAAGAACTCACATGTGCTACTGCCACACATGAAACTGATTTTTCTTTGCATGGCAAGCTATTGCCACGCCATTCTATACCAGGGAAGGCCATTACATAACCGGCGTGCTCTCAGTTATGCTAAGAGTTGACCACAAGTGATGATCACCTTTATGCCAAGGAGGGGCACCATACTGCCAAGTGTGACCACAATTTGCCAAGGCTAGGGAGCATTGGGAGAGTTTCTGTTGTGTTTGATTGCATACTGACACATCTGAACTGTAAGGAGGTCATTGGGAACAAGGCAGAACATGGCTTGAATGGCTTAAAAAAGGAGGACTGGATTTCATTCTGTTGGCTAGCATCTCCACAGCCGTTGTCCCATCAGACATAACAGAGGTGCTGAGGCTTTGCAGTTTCCTCCCAAAGACTGAGATTTATGCCCTTACCAGGTCATGAACGACTATGCTCACATCTATGGTTGTTGCTAGAATCTGACAAAACACAACTGTGATTGTCACCATCTGTCATTGAACCCCTTATGACACTCGAATGTAAAGACCTTAAAGGAGGCAGTGAAAGTCTTGCTGCTCAATTCAGCTTGCAAGAACGTACTGACAGATATGTATTCCTATCAAAGAGAGATTCACCAAGAATCTGTGGGTAGGGCAAATGTGGGATTATGATGTTAACCTGGGTCTTTCAGCTAGTGATTGGTTAGTCTCTTAGGACAGCTGAGATGTGTATAACATATTCCAGGAGAAGGTATACCCATCTTCAGTTTGTAGAAAATATTCCCAGATTACTCTTTTTATTCTTACTTGCTTCTGTATCAGTGGTGTTTACCAGCGGGATGACAGTAGTCTCAACTGCACTAACAAGAGATCAAACAGCTGATGTCTGATAGTGTATTTCCCCACTCGTGTGGTTGCACATTTGAAGTTGACAAACAACTTTCTGTATAATTTAGGATTCACCCTCCATGTGACCTAGACCTCCGAAATTCTGTAGCAGTTGATGCAGTTTATCATTAAAGTTCTAAACACAACCTCTGGAATGACTCTGTAACTTGTGAAGTTGTTGTCGGACATTCTTTGCAAAGGGCCAGCTATTCCACCTAGATTTAAGATTGCTGATCGTAGTTTTCTTTCGCCTGCTTAGCCAGACCGCCTCGTAGGTAATGAGCTGTGTGCTGATGATCTGTGGTGGACGACAACTGAGTAGTCCTAAGGCTACCGTGGCTTAAAGTCATTATTGATGCCTGCCCTTCAGGGTGGTGGGTACTCAGGGAGACTGCCTGATCAGCGGTCTTTGGAGGCCACAGAAAACTAGAAATATTGTTCATTTTTAGTAAGATGTTTGTCTTTCTCAGGCTGTTTTCACCATTCTGTGCAGAGCAAAAGTGAGTACACTCCCTAGCAGCAATGTAACACTGATGTATTACATCAACCACACTCCAGGAATGTCAAACCTTGGATGTTAACTTCACCTCTAATGGATTTGTGGAATTTATCAAGAGCGTGCCTTTGATCTGATACAACCATTTGCAGTAATGTTTTTCTCTGCTCCCTGCTATCACCTAAACATGGTTGAAATTTCTATTTAAAGGGCTGTCAAGTTATTTAGAGGCATCTAAGTTCTTCAGCTTCTTGATGGCTGGATTTCTTCCAAGAAAGGGGGTGTAACTGGTGATCAAATAGGACAAAGAAACAGCAAGGTTGAATCTCCTTGATCTTTTGACTATCTTTTGCAAGACGAATCACAAATTCTTGGTCTGTTGTATGGCAGTGACATTAGGGAGCTGTATTGTACTGATTTGTATCATATTTTTTTTTTATTAAAGGAGGATCATATTCATTAATGCTTGCCTTTTACTTTCTGTATAATCCCACACTTATTTTTAATATTTGTAAATTATCTTCTCCATAATTACAAGCTATATTGAACCCCTGTACTGACAGTATGCAGCTCATTCTGTATTTTGACCCTGTCAGTGGACTTCTGACTACTCTCTCTACTCCTGTTCAGCTCCCATGTGTCATTAGTTGGGAGCAACTTCCTCAAGGTAAAGGGCACCAGCACCAAGTCAAGAATGATCGTAAGAAACAATCCCTATTGGAACCTTGGTCATCCTGTTTTAGGTTCTTCTCTCATCCCCACTGCGAAAGTCAGAAATGAATGCTTTGTCTGTAATAGTGATAACTCGCTTCGTGGAGAAGGGCATTGAGACGCTGGAAATTGCTGTGAGGTGCTGCCATATCTGGAGGAACTGCGGGGGCAAACGGGTGTCGCTGCTGGTGTTGACCGGCTGGTGCACGGGACTCCACAGACCAGGAGTCCGTGCGTGGATTCAGCTGTGCTGCGGTCCCCCCCACCTTTCCTTGAAAAATGCTTGCGGAACCCGCTGGCGCGGGTCCCGCTTCGTGGAGAAGGGCATTGAGACGCTGGAAATTGCTGTGAGGTGCTGCCATATCTGGAGGAACTGCGGGGGCAAACGGGTGTCGCTGCTGGTGTTGACCGGCTGGTGCACGGGACTCCACAGACCAGGAGTCCGTGCGTGGATTCAGCTGCGCTGCGGTCCCGCCCACCTTTCCTTGAAAAAAGCTCGCGGAACCCGCTGGCACGGGTCCCGCTTCGTGGAGAAGGGCATTGAGACGCTGGAAATTGCTGTGAGGTGCTGCCATATCTGGAGGAACTGCGGGGGCAAACGGGTGTCGCTGCTGGTGTTGACCGGCTGGTGCACGGGACTCCACAGACCAGGAGTCCGTGCGTGGATTCAGCTGCGCTGCGGTCCCGCCCACCTTTCCTTGAAAAAAGCTCGCGGGTCCCGCTTCGTGGAGAAGGGCATTGAGATGCTGGAAATTGCTGTGAGGTGCTGCCATATCTGGAGGAACTGCGGGGGCAAACGGGTGTCGCTGCTGGTGTTGACCGGCTGGTGCACGGGACTCCACAGACCAGGAGTCCGTGCGTGGATTCAGCTGCGCTGCGGTCCCGCCCACCCGCCCACCTTTCCTTGTAAAAAGCTTGCGGAACCCGCTGGCGCGGGTCCCGCTTCGTGGAGAAGGGCATTGAGACGCTGGAAATTGCTGTGAGGTGCTGCCATATCTGGAGGAACTGCGGGGGCAAACGGGTGTCGCTGCTGGTGTTGACCGGCTGGTGCACGGGACTCCACAGACCAGGAGTCTGTGCGTGGATTCAGCTGCGCTGCGGTCCCGCCCACCTTTCCTTGAAAAAAGCTCGCGGAACCCGCTGCCGCGGGTCCCGCTTCGTGGAACCCGCTGCCGCGGGTCCCGCTTCGTGGAGAAGGGCATTGAGACGCTGGAAATTGCTGTGAGGTGCTGCCATATCTGGAGGAACTGCGGGGGCAAACGGGTGTCACTGCTGGTGTTGACCGGCTGGTGCACGGGACTCCACAACCAGGAGTCCGTGCGTGGATTCAGCTGCGCTGCGGTCCCGCCCACCTTTCCTTGAAAAAAGCTCACGGAACCCGCTGGCGCGGGTCCCGCTTCGTGGAGAAGGGCATTGAGACGCTGGAAATTGCTGTGAGGTGCTGCCATATCTGGAGGAACTGCGGGGGCAAACGGGTGTCGCTGCTGGTGTTGACCGGCTGGTGCACGGGACTCCACAGACCAGGAGTCCGTGCGTGGATTCAGCTGCGCTGCGGTCCCGCCCACCCGCCTATCGGACCACGCCTATATTTTACATCTTGGTTGCCGCTGCGCGGGACGCGCCGGACGAAGCCCGGACCAAGGGCCGGCCCGTTTGAGCCCGTTAGAGACCGAGTGAGGCCGGGTCGGGCCCACCCTCTGTGAAACAACTACCAAGGTCAGCCACAACTATTTACCTACTTGTTGCCTGTAACCAAAGGGGCTGTGTTATACTTGGTCGAAGTAAAATCACCCTATAGCGTGTTTTGGGGCCATAAGTTAAGTATAAGTATAAAACAATCTTAATTTGTATAATGACTGCTGCTCCTAACGCGGGACGGAAGTCCCTGGTCGGCACATTAGACCAATTTCTGGTAAGAGTGTCATCTATTCTGGACAAAGAAATTGATTACACCGAGAAACGCTTGTCGCTGGGTTCTCTTGTAGATGAGACGTTCCTCTCTGGGTCTTTTGACTCATGTACACTCTCCGGTTCGTAACATGGAACAAGGAATCGCTAATGATGCATGCCCCCTAATAGGCGCGCCGGGAAATAACTCTCCCCTCCACGAAAGATCAATTAACTGTAACCCAGACTCTGAAGGAGCTAACCTTAACACCAGGTCAAAAATGGGACAATCAGATCTAACCCAAATCGCAGGTGTGCCCGAGAGTGTGAAGACCCGGTCCGCCACGAACCGGACGGCAAAAATGCCTCTACCGAATATTAAGGAGAACATGAAAAACTCGAGACTGAAAAGGAAACGCAAAGAACCGTTAAACGGTGGACAAACCGCGAAAGTAAGGAGAACTATCCCTGTGGATATTCCTGAGAAGTCCCCTGCTCTCCCAGAAGTAATTGTAGAATGTGGAAAGGAGGGAGCACCAATACCCCCTACACTAGCCCCACCCAAGGATTTGCTAAATGCAGGAGAGGATTTTGGGGGAAAAATTGAGACAATATTCTACAAAACCTGCCAACCTATTTATGATAGATTGGATGGTATCGAAAGTAGACTGACTTGTTTGGAGTTGTCGTATTCGTCAGCTCAGTCTCGACAGAAAAATGCCAGTAAGTGTCAGGCGTGCACTAAATTATCTGGTACGTCTTCTAACAAAGTGTCATAACTGTCAACGAGGCCATTATTTCTATTCCAACTCCAACTAAAATAACTTCGCCAGAGTTGGGTCAGTTAACCCGGGATACCACCAAGACTACTATAATGGGCAACATAGCGAGTGGGGGGAGTATAGTGATGTCAACTAGTGACAGTCCAGTAGTAAAACAAGTAGGAAGGGATGCATCTAATACCCCGGCAACCAGAAAATTTCCAAGTATACACCTCCCCTTAGAGTCGAGACCATATGTGATAATCTTGGCTGGAGTTAAGCCTCTGGGACTTGATAGTAGGGAAGACTATGGGGAATTGAAGAATAAATGTGTGTACTGGTTAAACTCCAATCGCCCCCTTCCCCAGCATGTTTCAACAGAAATTCTTTTTGTGCGACGAGTCAATGGGGTAGGGCCAAAGAGAAAAACAATAGAAGGAGATTGTATAATAATCAATTTTAGAGATATTCGGGCAGTGGAGCACATCTGCAAATGGCAGAATTCCAATCATCGTACACCCATCCTTTCCCTGCCCTTGTCCTTCTTCTATTGCGAATATCAACAGCCCAACCCAGTGGACTATGGCCAGAGAGGCTCTGACATCTGGCCTAGCTCCAGTAGAGGACCAAAAGTGCAGTGTGAGGCAAACGGGTCTTCCGGATTGGAAGACTGTGATTTTTTATTTTTTTTGAAAAATTTTTATTGTGCAGAAAGAAGGGTACAAGCACGGGCCTACAACCGCTTGGGCCGGCCGCTAGCAGGTAAAAAGTTCAAACAGTGCAAACACAATGACTGGCCCACCGGGGCTCCGCACCCTACAGAAGCTCAGACTGCACATAAAGGAAAATCAGGATACACCATTTTAACATAAATAACAACTTAAAACAAAAAGCAAGGCAAGAAGACATGAGATGGGCGTCGGACCACAGCAGGGGCACTTCCATACCCGACCACCCGATGGCAGTCAAGAATAAGGGGAACTAAGAGGTAGGGGGGGAGAAACGGGAATACCAAATCTATACTCAGATGTGCCAGATAAGTAAGGAACCATCCAGGATCAGGGGGACAAGGCTACCTCAGACGTTTCCACCAGGGGGGGAGCACAAATACTTCCACGATACACATTCCACTGCCCCCAAATTCTACTCCAAGCCCCGGGTTTACCACGAGCCACATACACAGTCTTTTCCCTGAACATGCACCAGTCCATGTTCTCCTTCCAGACAGACACGGTGGGGGCCGCTGCGAACCCCAAAGCTGCGCTATGTCCCTCTTTGCTATCATGTTCCCCAGGGCCGCCCACCGAGTCTGGGCCGCGTTATAGTCATTGGGCTCCCACACATTCAGGACACAGCGACGCACCTCCGGCAACAGCGTGACCCCGGTGACTCGCCTCATAACCTCATGCACCTGACGCCAGTATTCCACCACCTCGCGGCACTCCCACAGGATGTGGAGAAAGGTGGCACTGAGCCCACAGCCACGCTTACAGAGCCCGTCCTCAGAAAACCCCATCGAGACCAATCGGGGACCCGTCACGTAAACGCGATGGAGAATCTTAAGCTGGACCAAACGGAGACGGGCCGGGATGGCAAACTCCTTAGGAGATGACAGCGCGGACTGCCAGTCCTCGTCGTCCAACTCAACCCCATCCCCCGTCCATGCCTCCCGTAGACGCACCAAGAGATCAGCCCGATTATTTATCAATTTTTTATAGATCAAAGAGATAGTACTATCGGGAACGTGACCGTCGAGTATGCGGTCCTCAAGGGGCGAAGAAACAGGGACCGTGGTCCCTTCCCCAAAAACCGAGAGCAGGGCATGCCGAACCTGAGCGTAGCGGAAAAACTCCCTCTCACTAAGCTCATACTCACTCCGGAGCGCCGCGAAGGTCTTGACCGCGCCTTTAACCCACAGATCCCCCACTCTGCTAATGCCGATCGTGTCCCAGTGCTCAAAGCCTTTCGTCGTCCAGAGGCTCCCCAGGCGGTCTGAGGCGAACAAGGGAGTAGCACACGTTAAACACTCACTCCAGCCCGTCGCTACATTCGCCGCCTTCCACACCCGTACCGCAATTCTAGTAGGGCCCGTGAGGGTCCTACCAGCCGATCGGGAGTAAAGCGCTCTGTTATAATTACCGCCGGGAAGCAGGAATTTATCCATCTCATACGCCGGGTTCAGACCAGGGGCATACGTGGCATGGTTAATTGCCGACAGTTGGGAGGCCCAATAGTACCGTCTAATGTCAGGAAGCGCGATGCCCCCGTCATACCAGGGGAGAGTAAGCTTTGCCAGAGCGATACGCGCCCGCCCGTCCCAAACCAGTCTCCTCTGCAGACTCTCCACCTCCCGAAAGTAGGCCACCGGAGTGACATCAAAGAAGTTCTGAAGTGCGTAAAGAAATCTGGGAAGGGACATCATTTTAAACAGGGCCGTGCGACCAAGCGGAGACAGGGGCAACTTACACCACCGAGCCGTATCCACCCTCAAACGTCGGAGTGGAGACAGGAGGTTCTGCTCATAGCGGACCGCCGGGTCCAACGAAACATATACCCCCAGGTACTTAAAGCCGGATGAAGACGTTTGGATAGGAAGTAGAGGCGGCAAAAGGGGAGGGCCACCAGAGATAGGGTACACGCAAGATTTGGACCAGTTAATTATCAAACCCGAGTTTCTCCCAAAGGAAGTAAGGACATCAAAGAGAACATTAAGCGACTGTCGTGGCGAGGTGAGGTACAAAAGAATGTCATCCGCGTACAGCGAGACCCGATCCTCGAAGCCCGGGGCCCACCGGATCCCTCTGATCGAGGGCTCCCAGCGGAGCCAGGCGGCGAGCGGTTCCAAGGCAAGAGCAAAAAGCAGAGGGGACAACGGGCACCCCTGCCTAGTGCCCCTCCCGAGAGCAAAAGGCCGAGAAGCCCGCCCATTGACAACCACCTGAGCCATTGGTCCGGCGTAAAGAAGCTTCACCCAGCTAATAAATCCCTCCCCAAAGCCAAACTTCTCCAAGACAGCCCAGAGGAATGGCCACTCAATGGTATCAAAGGCCATCGTGGCGTCTAAGGAAACCAATACGGCTGGTTCAGAAAAGTACTCCGCCCTAGCTAGGACGCCGTGCAGACGCCGCAGATTAAGAGCAGTATTACGGTGGGGGATGAAGCCGCATTGATCCGGATGAATCAGATCACAGATAACGCTCAGCAAGCGGTTGGCAAGGACTTTAGCAAGGATTTGGGGTTCTGCGTTTAAGAGGGAGATAGGCCTATACGAAGCACAGCGGTCACGTGGTTTACCCTCCTTGGGAATCACGACTATAGTCGCCAGACGCTGGTCGGCGGGAAGGGAACCCCTCTCGATCGATTCCTGAAACATACGACGAAGGAAAGGCGCGATTTTATCCGGGCGTAGTTTATATAGTTCGATCGGCAGGCCGTTGGGGCCCATGGCTTTGCCCGAGCGAAGGGAGCTAATCGCAGTAGCAATCTAATCAACGGACAAGGGGGCATCCAACTGCTCACGGTCCTCGACGGATATGTCGGGCAGGGCAATGTCCCGTAGTAGAAGACGAGAGTCGTCTTCATCTCTATCAGACACCGGGGAATACACCGCCCGGAGGTGGTCAGCAAAACATTCCACAATCTCGCCAGGCTCAGTCGCACACACTCCATCCGCAACCCGGAGCTCTGGGACCACACGATTCACTCTCTCCTTCCTATCCAGCCAAGCAATCAATTTACCAGCCTTATCCCCGGCATCATACAACCTGCCCTGCTGCTCCCTATACATGGTCTTGGCAGCGTCAGTGACAAGGGACTTGTACTCGAACTGCTTCAGGCTGAGGGCATGTAGCCCATCCGGGGTGACACCCGTCTCCAAGGCCGCCTCCAACCCCAAGATGTCGGTCTCCAGCTTCACCACCGCCTCCATCTTAACCTTCTTAGCCGCCACTATCTGGGATAGGGCTTGCCCACGGAGTACTGCCTTAAAAGCTTCCCACAGGGACACTGCAGACAACACCGACCCATCATTCTCATGGAAGTATTGGTCAATCGACTTGACCAGGCTATCGCGGATCGTGGGGTTCCGCAGGTACCAAGGATTAATAGGAGCGATCCGCCCAGCAGACCGCGTCCCAGTGTCAAAAAGCAACCACAGTGGGGAATGATCAGAAATACCCCGGGCCAGGTGCTTAACCTCTCGAATCCGGGCAGTCTGGGCCGCGGGCATAAGAAAGTAATCCAATCTGGAGAGACTTCCATGTGCCCCAGAGTGAAAGGTGTACTGACACTGTGTAGGATGCATTAACCTCCAGCAATCTACCAGACCGAAGGTCTCCAAGAATCCGCCAAGCCACGCCTGGGCAGCAGGGAGGGCCCTGGGCGGGTGACGATCCCGGTCGCCCGAGACTACCGAATTGAAATCCCCACCCATAAGCAGAAGGCTATCAGGAAGCTCAAGCAGCATTCGACCCAGGTCTAAAAAGGTGGAGTTCTGGAGGCCCGGGGGAACATAGACAGAGACCAAGGAAAGGGACTGCCCCTCCCACCGCCCAGTCAAAGCCACATAGCGCCCTCTATCGTCCGGGACTACCCTGGTGATCTCCAGCGGAAGTGAAGAACGCAGGAGAATGCCTACCCCTCTAGAGCCAGTGGTGAAACCAGAATGGGCAACGAGTCGGTAACCCCCCCTGTTCATGGCATGACAAACGTTACCCACCAGGTGCGTCTCCTGTAAAAACACCACATCAGGAGACATACGTCGCAAATACTGCAGCACAACACCCCGTTTGATACGATCCCCCAATCCATTGACGTTCCATGACATCAACCTCAACCCGTCCCCCCCCCATCCCCTCCAATAGATCAAGGGTCCCTCAGCAGATAGCGCAACGCCCAAAACTGGAACGGAACAAAGACCTCGCATTAAAAACAAAACACACAAATCAAAACCCCCCAACCCCCCCCCAGTTCCAACTCCCCCCACCCTGCACCCCTGCGACCCAAAAAACCACCCCAACTTGCAGTGTGCCTGTCGCCCCATAAACCCTATTCTACGGAAAGACCCCGGAGGAGGAGAGGGACCCGTCCCCGACCGCCCCCCACATAGATCATAATGAAACAAAATGCAAAAAAGAAGTCGAACCCAGCCGAACAGTACAATATGGCAAAGTCAAGGACCAAAGTCACTCCGAGGGAGACCCGCCACCCTCGGTACCAGCAAAGGGCCCAGGCCGGTCCCCGCGGCCCGGCAGCGAGTCAAGCCAGTCACTCACAGTCGCGGGAGAGTCAAAAAAGGTAGTCCGATCGTCGTGTTCCACTCGGAGCCTAGCAGGAAAAAGCATGGAGTACTTGAGACCCAGGTCGCGGAGGCGACGCTTCACCCCCTGGAAGCCCATCCTCTGTTTCTGGACAAGTTGGGTGAAGTCCGGGAAAAAGTTAATAGTCGCATTCTCGTGGCGGACCGGGCCATGGGCCCGCGAGGCCTGCAAAATCACATCTCGGTCTCTATAGTAGAAAAGTTTGGCAACAATAGGCCTCGGGGGGGCCCCCGGCCGCGGCCGACCGCCCGGAACTCGATGGGCCCGCTCCACGGCGAAGAACTTACTCAGGCCAGTGGGGGCAAGCTGCTTGAGGATGAGCTCCTCCACCATGAGATCCACCGGATGGTTGTCGGAGGTCTCCGGGACGCCTATGACGCGAATGTTATTGCGGCAGGCCCGTCCCTCAAAGTCCTCCAGCCGCCGGGCCATCAGATCGTTGGCCGACTTGAGGTCGCCGAGAGTGGCCCGCTGGTCCGACACATCCGCAACCAGGGTGGACGTCCGCACGTCAAGCGATTGAACCCTCTCGTTGGTCTTAGAGAGATCCGCCCGAATCAGTGCGACATCAATAGCCACCGTGTCGATTTTACGGGCCAAGGCCTCATATTGCGTAGCAATGGTCTCCTTGATGCCGTTGATGGCGCCCATAATGTCCTGCAGGGACAGATCCGAAGAAACGGACGGGCCACCACCAGCGTCGTCCGGGGGGGCACCGGCCGCTCCAGGGGACCCTCTTCCTTGAGTATAGCGGTCCATGTTGTTCGTCTGGGCCGGTCCCCCGCGGAGGGATGTCTTAGTCTTACGCCCCTCGGGGCCCCCCCTGCCACCCATGCGAACCACGCTCACCAACGGGGACCACCGGCCAAGCGTCAAGGGGGGGCACCGGCAACTCAGTCAGGAGCCACACCAGAGACCGTGATGAGGCCGGGCGAGAGAACCAAAGTCAACGGGCACACTGGTGGCAGGCGGAGACAAGGGCATCCAGCAGAGATAAACAACCAGCCGCTCCAAGCAGTTACGATCTCCAGCCCCTCAGGGATACAAAAGTGAAACCGAAAGTAATGGAGCGGCTGCTGGCACAGATCCGCTGCCGCTGTTGTTCAATTACGCCCCGGCTCCACAGTTCACCCTCGCACCGGGCACAGCCATCGATTGGGCCACGAAAGTTCAGACCACCTTAGATCAGGATTCCCAGGTCCGATTCGATTTCTGAAAGAAGGTCAACGTTCAGCCAGAATTCGCCTTCCAGATTCCATCAGCCAAGTCAGGATAAAGTCAGGATAAATTCCGAAGGAGCAGCGAGGGTCCGGGGAGCCCTGTGCTCACGCGACCATCTTGGATGCGCGCTAGGCTCCTCCTCCTGGAAGACTGTGATTGACGATTAAACCCCCATAGCAAGTGGAACAAAACAAATAAACCAGATATAATTACTATAGGAAGACGTATAGCTTGTACCACTGTAATTGAGGTTGGTGAAGCTGCAAATGAACTTACTGGGATAACAACTTTAGATCAGCACCAGAAAGGGGAGAAAAGCCGACCAATAACAAGGACTGGGGCAACATTTCCATCGAGTCATGTCACAGTCCTAGATGGTCTAGCTGGAAAACAAAATTGCGAAGCTATATCTCACGTGAGTACTTCCACTAACAATCTGGTTCACTTAGAAAGGGAAAGCCTAGGCCTTCTACGATGGAGCCCAAGATCTAACAAGGGAAGAATCAATGAGAGTGGCTCATTAACTATAATCTCATGGAATATCGCAGGTCTAGGCTCAAAAATTACAGACCCGGACTGGATTGGTTTTATATCCCAATTTGACATATGCCTCTTTCAAGAGACATGGTCACTAGATCCCCCGCCATGTAATGGATTCCTTAACTTTAATATCCCAGCCCTAAAAAACGTAAGAGGTCGACCGTCTGGCGGCCTAACCATATGGCTAAAGCAAGATCTAGGTTGTCGAGTCACTCAAGGACCTAGAGTCAGCGACGACATCCTATCTGTAAAGATTGCTCCAAAGTCTGGGATCAAGTTAGAAATTTTTAATGTTTATGCAAGAGGTCTGCCGGGGGGAAAAAGGTCTCCAGTTGTAAAGTTACTGGAAGAAATAATTGATTCCCTGCCTTCGAATATTTTACCCATCATAGCAGGAGACTTTAATACTTCGTTTGAGCCTCTGGACTATGACATATCCCAGCTCACCTTAGAAGAAGACGCTAGTTGGGGAATTCCACCCCTCGAAATCGCGCCTGTAAAAAGGTGGACGGAGGCGGCAATCCAGTTAAATGGACTATGTTTAGGCAACCACATGAGAGCAGTTAATGGCAGAAGTTTGTCTGATAAATTCGGGACAAATACTTTTGATAATGGCCGCAGGGCTAGTAGAATAGATTATTTGCTCATCCATATGAAGCTTTGGCCCCACTTTACTGACATGAAGGTAGCTATTCGTTTAGAGAGTGATCACCACCCACTAGTTTCATTATTTAATATGTCCTTACTCTGCTACACACCACCGCAGCTAGGCACACGCGAGCCTGAATATCTTCTGTCCAACAACATGCGCCACCTAAAATGGGATCGGATAGCCGAAGACCCAATTGCCCTACTAGCAATGAAGAAAGAAGTTATGTCTGCACTAGTACCACGGGATAGCCCGCTAGTGGACCAAAGCCCCAGCCAGATAGTGATGGAAACTCACAACAGGCTTTTTGCGGGCCTGCGAAAATATTTTTTTAAGCCCATCTCTAAAAGAAATCCCAAGCTTCATAAAAAAGAGGGTTGGTATAATAGCGATTGTAGGAAAGCCCGGGTTGAACTTGGTAGTGCACTTAAACAGAAAGATCCCCTACTTGTTAGATCTGCTAGGTCACATTATGGAAAGACATTGAAGGAGGCAAAGGAAACTTGGGATAGCGAAATGTGGAAGGATCTCCTTGATGTTTGCAGGAACAAGAATAGCAAAGAATTTTGGGACATATATAAGTGGGACAGGGGCGGCATAGCAGAGCGGCCACAAAACAATGTGGCGCAGAACGCATGGGTTGCTCATTTTAAACCCCAGTATGCCGGACCCTGTGAAAATACCCCCAGTGAGACCCCCAGCCATGTATACTATGATAAGGCAATATTTTCTGTAAAAGATGTGGACAGAGCCTTAGACAAAGTGGTTGGGGGAAAAGCTCCTGGTATGGATGGTATTCCCGCGGACATGTTTATCAACGACAGAAGTCTCTGGTCTAGCTATATTGTGCGACTCGCTAATGCAATTGCACAGGGAGCTGACATCCCTCCCTCGTGGAAGGGTGCAGAAATTGTCCCAGTAGTTAAAAAGGGGGACAAATCAATCGCAAGTAACTATAGGCCAATCAGTCTAATAGACTCGATCCAAAAGATTATAGGCCGAATGTTCCTGCATATAACCCAAACTTGGATAGACGATCAGGATATCCTAAGTCCAATGCAGGCAGGGTTCCGATCACGGACAAGCACAATTGACCAAGTCTTCCGTTTTGCCAATCTATATTGGAAGACGGTGGTCCTGGGGAATGGTGCCCTATATGCAGTATTCGTGGACCTAAAAGCAGCCTTCGATTTGGTCCCACGGAGAAGGCTCTGGCAGGTTCTGAGGGAAATGGGCATGGCACCCGAGCTTCTCACCGTGATTATCCGTTTATATGAGGAGAATGTTGCTAGGGTGCGGTGGGGGGGCGGGGGGGAGGTGACCGAGGACTTCCCGGTTGGCAGGAGAGTGCGACAGGGGTGCGTTTTGGCACCGACCCTGTTCTCCCTTTTTGTCGACGGGGTAGTCGGTCGCCTCTCATTGACCCCCACTGATGCCCCTACCTTGGCTGGTGTACGCATCCCTATCCTCATGTTCGCGGATGACACCTTAATTATCTCGAAGACCCCGAGTGGTTTACAAAAGGCCCTCGGATGTTTTGAAGAATTCTGTATAGAAAGAGGCTTGGAAGTTAACACGGGAAAAACAAAGTTCATGTCATTTAACGGATCAAAATCCTTTAAAGGGAAAATATATATGAACAAGTTACCCTTGGAGGAGGTTACCTCATTCACTTATCTGGGGATAACACTACAAAAAGATATGCGTTGGGGCTGCCAATTAGACCGTGCCGTGTTGCAACACAAACAAAAAACAGGTGCTCTCCTGTCTAGATTCAAATCTTCATTCACTAAGCCAATCTCTCCAGTTCTTGAAATCTACGGGGCGAAGGTCCTTGGCTCATGCCTCTACGGGGCTGAGCTTTGGGCCTTCAGTAATTTGAACAGTCTGAAGGTCCTAGAAAATGCGTTTATACGCAAGGTTACAAATCTCCCTTCTAGTACGCCACTGCGACCCCTACTGCTGGATCTAGGCAAAAAACCATTAGAACATCTGGCAAAGCTTCGTCCAATATTATACTGGCGCCGACTTTGGTGTACTGACTAACTTATCCACTATAGGAGAGGCTTTTTGGACTTAATTGAATCTGACAGATCTAAAAAAATAACATGGCTGTCTGGGATAAAATCTCTTCTGGGTAGCATAGGCCTGATTGAACTTTGGAAAAACCCTGTAAATGTTGTCTTCCCCACCAAAGAAAAGCTTAAAACACTGTACTGGGAATGGGTCTACAAGCTGGAAATTACCCAAGGTCTTTCCACTCATCTAACAGGTCGCTTCCTTGATCTAAAAGCCCATCCCTTCTTAGAGAAGTTTTGGGATCTCATTGAAAAAACTTCAGATCGTAAGCTATACTTTCAATTACGTGTGGGAACATTACCTGTTGCAGAATTTACCTCTAGATGGGGGGGGGGCAAGGTACTAAAAGTGATAGGTGCCACAGATGTGTAGAAGAATGTGAAAACATAGGACATGTACTATTTTTCTGTCCAATGTACGTAGCTCCCCGGAAAAAGTGGATAAAGCCCATCTGTAGATCCTTGGGTATCAGAAGATATGCTACCGCGCTTCGCATCCTATGCACCAATCCCGCACCCCCAATTTGTATAGCGGTGGCCAAATTCCTAGGGTGGGCATGGGGCATAAGATCAAAAGCTTTGAAATTGTATTAAATTTTTCGCCATAAAATATTACTATCTTTGGCCAACACCATTTGATGTAGTTACCATATGCAGTAAATTTAAGTAATGTGACCATTCAGTCACACAATGTCATTCTCTGTGTAACACAAGTCGATATGGGCTGGACTCACTCGTATACCTTTGACTTTTATCTTTTTATAAACAATAAGCTTGACGGTTGTTTGTAAATTTAATTGCAATTTTATCCTTTTTTAGGTAATTTATAAAAAAAAAAATGTTTATGTAATGCTTGTAAATGTGCTTTTATGACTTAATTGCCGAATAAAGCTGATTGAATGAATTGATAACTCCATATGTAGCCAAATCAATTCAGGGTTACATTTGCACTTCCATCAACAGCATCCTTCATGTAAGATTGTATTGTTTATTCTACCTGACTGGAAAGCCTTGGTCATTAAAACGTGCATATCCTCCAGGTTGGATTGTTGCAATGCATGTTATTTGGGTCTGTTGTCATCTATAGCTAAACTCAATCTATTCCACAATATGGCAATCCAACTAATTGGGGATTTTGAAAGGTATGATCCTGTGTTAGAATCTAGGAGAGGGCTGCATTGGCTCCCTTTTACCCAGTAAAGCTTGTATGAAACTCTCTATGTGGTCCACTAGAGTCTCTACATATTGCTCCAGTCAAGAGATCTGATAGAGACTACTAGCCGCAGATTGCTTAACGTAGAATTATCCCCAGGCGTGAGATTGGACCCGGAAAACTTTCTTGTCCCAGCATCTCTGCACGCCGGTGGGGCGGCACCACGTAACTCCGCCCCGCCGTCTTCCGCAGGCATGACGTCAGCGAGGTCACAAAAGCCCCACCTTGGCGCACTGACGTCAGTTTCCTTGTTTTCCGCATGCAACGCGGATCCGGATCGTGTTCCTGGCCTGTTTTCAGGCCTTCTTTTCACGCTTTGCGTTTCTTTTTGGGAACAGTGTGCGAATGCCTTCGGGCTTCAAGACGTGCTCGTCCTGCGTGGGCCAGATGCCGGCGACGTACCCTCACCCCATTTGTATGTTGTGTTTGGGGGAGCACCATGACTACACGGACTGTGAGGCTTGTCAGCAGCTGTAGCTGAAGTCCCGGCGGGAGCGCCAGATGAAATTCCTCTCGGCCCGCATGTCCAGGTCAGCGTTTTCACCGCGTCCGTCCCCCGCGGATGGGTTCAAGAACCGCCGTTTCCGTCTGACATCGTCCCTCTCCGAGGCCGCAAGGGCGTCGCTCGCCTGTTGATAATTGTCGCAGTTTGTCCACGAGGCCCGGTCCCCGCCCTGTGGGGGGCACGGGTTCTCCGCGGGTCGTGCGGCCTCGCGCGTTGCCACCCTACCCGCCATTTCCTGGCGTGGGGACGACCAGGGCCCAAATAAAGGCCTATGCTGCGGCCCTGCAGGTCTCCTTGGCTCCTCCTCCTCTTTCTGGGACGTCTGCGGATCACTTGCCATGACGCCGCGTCGTTGCCTTTTCCCAGGCGTCTTCCAAGGGGGGCTCTTCACCGTCCCCGCGCCCACAGTACTCCCCGGAGGCGCCTCAGGCCCCCCACTTGTCGGTCAACCTTCCCCCATTCCGAGCTTGGCCTTTTCTTCCTCCGGTTGGGCTGGGGGACGGCCGGCTTAGCTTACAGCCGTCGCCCACGGAGGAATTGCTCTCCTCACTGCGTTGCCCTACGGAGGCGAGTGCTGCCTTGCCGGCCGTGGGGATTCTACGCATGGGAGACCCGGGTGCCCATTTCCCCGCGGATCATTTGCTTGAGGTTCTCTATCAGGGCTCTGGTGGACAGGAGCTGCTTCTTCCCTTTGAAGCTTCGCTCCATAATTCTCTCTTGGGGGCATGGGGGCATCCTGCCACGGGGGACCCGGTGCCCCAGCCACTCCTGCACCGCCACCGTCCTGCTCCGCATTATCCTGTCTGCCTTTCCTTCCACACTTCTAGCAGGGGCCCTGTTCTGCAGACTGCCTTTCCCTTCTTGCCATCGGTGTTGTCTCCTCCGTCACGGGAGGCCTGGTGGTTAGATTCATGGAGGCGCAACATCTTCGCCTCCTCCAGTGCGGCCTTGCGGGCGCTCAGCGCTGTGTGTGTTGACCATAGCCACTTCTTGCTTGCGGGATTCAGCGGAGTCCCTTTTGTCTTGCGCTTCTCAGGAGGGTGCCTGCGCTGATCTGCGGCACCATGTGTTGGATGGCCGGGATGTGGCGGCGTTTATTCATCGCTTGGCTCTGGATGTCTCTGAGGCGCTTGGTCACACCATGGCTTCTTCAGTGGCTCTCGTTCTGTTCCGGCGCTTTCATATACTAGTGCCTCCAGGATGGCTATTGCCTTGACTTGCTCGGTTGTTCCTCGGGAGGGGGGGGTGCTCTGCTCTTTCCCTGCTATAGCTTCGCTGCTTTGGCCTTCTGGTACTTTAGTGCCGACTGGTGCTGTCGCCTTGGCTTGCACAGTTGTTCCTCAAAGTGGTGCTCTGTTCTTTCCCTGCTATGGCTTCGCTGCTCTAGCTTTCTGGTACCTTGGTGCCAGCTGGTGCTGTTCCTCACCCCTTGTTTCTTCTGTTTTGTTTCTCTGTTTTTCGCACACTGTTCCCATGCTCTCCTCAGTTTTGTTGTGGCGCGTAAAAGTTCTCCGAAGCAAACTTACAGCGCGCCGGGGTGGGGCTTATGCGACCTCGCTGACGTCACGCCCATGGAAGACGGCGGGCGGAGTCGCATGGTGCCGCCCCCGGCGCGCAGAGATGCTGGGACAAGAAAGTTTTCCGGGTCCAGTCCCACGCCTGGGGATAATTCTACGTTAAGGAATCTGCGGCTAGAATCGTCTCTACCAGATACATCATTACCGGAGGTAAGTAACTTGTACTTCCATGCTTTAGGGGTCCCAGACCAGGAGAAGAGCAATCACGACCAACCTTTTCTGTTAATCTTCGATTCTTGTTGTTGGGACGGAAAAGTCCCTAGCAAACTCACAAAAAGGTCACAGTGGAGAATTAACAACCAAACGCGGTACTACTCCTAATCACAAATTTCACAAAAAATACCGCAATGGAAGAATGTTAGCAAAATAAGGAAAAAGGAGACTTAAAAAATATATATCCAAAAACTATCAGAGAAAACCCATGGACAGTGTAGAGTTTAAAGACGAGAACCCTCACTCACCAGAATGGTGACATGCTTCATCACTGGGTCCCCTCTTGTACACAGTGTCCGCAAGGTACTCTGTGTAAGCTACAACTCTCCCACAGGAGAGGAGCACAGGGTGTTCTATACTCCAATGTGAGTGTGTGAATAAGGGGCAGAGTGCAAAAAATAATAATAACTAATGTGACTTTAAAATCATCTCTCATGGTGGACATGTGCATCTGCCCTGAGTACCCCAAAAGCAATGATGTTTGGATCCCTGGTGCTGATTTTTGTTGGCATGAGTGAGCACTGATCTTGCAGGTAAATCATGGATTATAGTCTATTTAGACTGGGAGGGAGGCCCAAAGCACTACACTCACAGTGGTGAAAGGCTACTGCGTTTTCCAGGAGTTAGGATGTATGAGCACGTTATTGGCAGCATATCTTTTAGTGATCAGTAGAAATGAACAGGTATTTTTACCTGTTTCACTTGTGTGAGGTCTAAAGGCTCACTCTTTTAAAGTACTTCTGCTGTGTGCTTAACTTTCTTTTAGCCTATATCACAATATGTTGTGCTGTGCAATGCCTGTGTTGTATGCATCTACTGTGTGTATGTGTGCCCATGAATAGTACAATGCATGGAACATTCTGGGTTCCATTTTGGGAGACCCAGTGCTGACTGCAGGAGCATGTAGTGGTAGAGGAACCCCCTCCTCCCTCCCAACAGATTTGTAGATTGTAGCATTGCTGTGAGCCGGGCAGGACACACACTAGAGGACTTAGAGCCAGGAAGGAGAGCACTCTTCAAAGGGTGTCTTTGATTCAGAGAGAGATCAGTGAAAAGGGGTTTGGTCACATCTCCAGAAGTGGATGGGGCTGAAAAGGGAATCGTAAAGAGCAGGGCTAGGTCCCTGTCGTAACCTTTTGATATACATATCACTGTGGCTGACAACCAGGTGTTAACCTTTGGGTGCTCTCATGGCATGTGTTGGGGGGCTGTTATATTTAAAGTCGCTCCTGCTGTGAATTTTTTTGGGGAGGAAGGGTATGGCAGAGGAAAGATGACTCTTCAAAAGGAAGCAAACCCCCAATACAAATTTCAAAGACCCTAAATCACATTTGGTTTCTGGAAATAGACTGTAAAAAAGGAACCTTAAGGCCCACAAAACTGTCTACTGTCAAGCAACCAGACTAGCTGTGCGACTACGGGAAGCTCTGCAAGACTGTTGCCTGTGACCACTGCTGGAGGCTAAGGCCTTACAGTTGCCCAGCTGGTGATGGGATATTACCCAGGGCATCCAAGACCACCTGCCCCTGGAGCCTGTGAGAAAGAGAGGATCTGGAGGGAGCAAGGTCCATATGGTAGATCCTGTTGAATAGATCCCTGTAGCGAGATGTAGGGACACAGGTTTTGCACCTATCAGGTTGTTGCCCTTGTGCAGTTGGCAACCCACATATTCCAGAAGAGGCCTGCAGTGAACTTTGCTGCACTGATCGGGTGAGTTGCCCATGCACAGGTGTGAGATGGCGACTCTGTATTCCAGAGGGGGCTGCTGTGAAGAGTGCCATGCTGATCAGACTGTTGCCACTGTGAGGTGAGTTGGCACACTGTATGACAGAGAGGGCTGCTGTGAAGAGGAACCTGCTGCTGTGCCTATCGGGTCATTGTCCGAGTGAAGAACAGGTGTGGTGATCTTGTATGCCTGAGGTGGCCACTAGAGGAAGACACGGAGCGCAACCTGGTGGATGCCATTGTCAACAGGATAGCCCGTCTTGGTGACCCCTGCAGGTCAGAGCCCTGACTGAGGATCCAGAACAACTGACAATCCCTCCCACCCGCTTGAAGGGAAAACCAGAGGAGACTTACCGTTGCATCAGAGGAGCACCGAGGACACTAAGCTGCAGATCCTGCACAGCTGCATTTGTGATACTCACCTGAGGTAGCCTTTGCAGCTGCCACACCCATGACCGAGATTCTCTTGGAGTATCCGGAAGTACTACTCCTGCTGTTGCTGGTAAGACGGAGCTACAGGCCAGAAGGCCCCGGGGGAACTTGTCCTACAGATGGCGCTGGAGCACTTTTGACTTTTCTAATAGAGCCGGGGTGGGACTGCTGAGACTGGCTGCTAGTGGGGCCTAATCTAAATGTCATCTATAGGGAATTGGGAATAACCACTACCGCTATCGAGAGAGAAATGGGACTCGGGACTGGCATTATACACTAGAGTCCTGACCTCAGTGCGCTGTGTGTATTGTTTGTGCAAGTTGGGTTTTACTTTGTGTTGACATATACATACTGCTTTTGTCATAAAAGAAAGTATTTGACTTGACAATCACTTATTGCTACTTTGAGTTGTGAGTCTGTGCTCATCCCCTGTGTCTACTTTACCCTCCTCCCAACCCCAAAAACTTTGGGCTGCTCAACACGTGCTACCACTGAAGTCAAGTGCTGAATGAGTACTTGGCCCAGTTTTTAAACATCCCGGGCCCCAGGACATCAGGAGTTAAAAGCCCCAATCCCCATAGTTCCGCCTAGTAGCTCCTGCTTGCCTGTGGCCCTCTGAATGAGGTTTTGATACCCCGTTATTTTATTTGTTTTCTCTTTCCTCCTTTCTCCTCTGATGCTAGAGCATAAAGCATTTTAGTGACCATGCACTTGTCGACATAGATTTCTTTTGGATTTTAGAGTTACTTTTTGCCGATAATTTGAAATGTATAGAGCTTGCCGAAAAGAGGATTCACAGAAAAATGCTAGATAACTAGTGTTGGAGCGGAAGCAAAGGGATTAAAATTCACGGTTTACCGACATCAGGGTTAGCCCTTGCTGCTCACATCTGAAGCAATGGATCTTTGTCATTGTTTTAGAGAAACGTGATGCGTGCTGATGTGACACGTGTTGAGGTGACATGTGTTAATGCCGATGATCCGAGGCTCGTCGAGTACGGTTGAGGCGAAGACGCCAGAGCCCCGCAGAGGCGCTGAAGCTGTCGAAGGGCTGTGCCTTTGCCGCATTGCCCCACCGCCACTGGCTGGTGAGAGTGAGAGTGAGAGTGCCCATGGGAGCCCTAAAGCTTTGTTGCACTCTTGTGCCCCTGTCACACCGCGAGGAGTCAGGCCGAGCTGTCGGCCTCTGCCATGTTGATCAGCTCTACAGAGCCTTCAGAAAGTATACAGTGCCCCACAAAGGCGCACAGAAGTGGCCGGGGTGCACGTGACCCAGCCTTTAGGGTATTCTCTCCTCTTCCTTGCCTCCCCCCTTTGTTACCTTCAGTGTGAATGGTACACTCCTCAGTTCTGATTTTGCAGTGGTGCCCTCTTCCGAACGCTGTTGAGGCAGGGTGAAGGGGTTGGGTGGAGTGTTGCTGGTTGAGTGTTATTTGGCAGCAAAGTATGGGTGCACAGGGACGGAGAAGAGATTGAGGCTGAGTCTGCTTAGGGGCCGGCTGGCCGGCCGATGTGGCTTTCGGGCTGCAGTTTGGGTAGCACTCTGGAGCCCAAAGCAGCTGAGTAAAGTTGGCCAAGTTGGTGGCCTGGTTGCAGCAATTTTTGAACTGCCAATGACTGGTACTGGAACCTGCATCGAGGTTGTACTGATACTCACTGATTTTCTTTTTTTTTCTGGACTAAAGTCAATTTAATAAAGACGTGTTTATTTTTTTCGTCCATTTTATACATCCCAGTTAAATTTGGTTCAATACACCTAAACAGCAGCCAATGCAATCGTTCACAAATGGGTATGAGTTCACTCATTTCGGTCATTTACATCAGTGTATGTGATGCCTTACGTTGTTTACTATACTTAAGTAAGTCTCCTCCACCTTTAATACTGAAATCGACAGAGATGAAAGAACAAGGGGAAATTAGTTGATGTACAGCAAAACAGAATAACGAAGCGTCGACTGGAAGAGATATCCAAATATAAGCCTCGTTAAAGTTAGCATTTTATCCTCTATGGTTAGTTATGTAACTTGGTTTTTTTTGTTTGTTTTTTAAAAACATATTTTATTAAGCTTTTATATTACTATCATAAGAGTTCAACAGAGTTGAGCATACATGCTTACGCAAGTTCCACTTTATTTTTTGCTTCAAATATTATCTCAGCTGGTTAGCAAGTCTTCAAACAATAGAATGATAACATCTAACTCCCCCTCCCTCCTGCATCTGTCGTATAGGATGGAGGGAAAGGTATTCTTAAGTCAATGCCTATGTCAATGGGGTCAAGAACGAGTAGAAGCTACAATGGTCTTCTCATTCTCATGATCTCGCCCATGGGGTGAGGACCTGCTCTATTCATCCCCTTCTTTTGCTTCCTGAGTCTCCGACCCCATTTGTATTAGCTCATGCAATGTGGTCTCCCAAGCCCTGGCTACTTCAATGTGTTTCAGCCCTCTCTTGGCTTCTCTTATCAGAATTCTGCCCATTTTATTAATTCCGCCTTCCAAGTAGTCACTTTCGGGCCCCTCATGGATTTCCAGTTCCTGGTTATCTCCCGTTTTGCTAGTACTAAAGCTAAATCCTGGAATTTTTTTGTGACTTTGTTTTTCGCTGTGTGGGAGAACCATCCTAGTAGGCAATAGGCTGGTGAGCAAGATATCTCCTTGTCAGTGACCTCTCCTACTATCCGTAGCACTCCTTCCCAATATTCCCGTAGGTGCGACAATGTCCAAAACATGTGTAGAACATGCACCTGCATTTCACCACAGCTGGGACAAGCTGCTCCCTCTACCTGAAAGTATATGCTTATGCGTTCTGGAGTCAAGTAAGCCCTATGAAGGACATAGTAATTTATCAGTCGAAAACATGCATTCCTGGATACCTTAGGGGTCCTGTCTATTATTTTGTCCCAATCTTTCAGTGATATCGGGGTATCAAGATCTCCTTCCCATTTGTGGCGTAGTGCTTCTAGCGGACGCAACCCATCTGCCTGAAGTGCTGTATAGAGGCAGGAGAGTGCTTTAATGACGCCTGCAGATAAGGCTATGTAGTAACAGGACTGTTTGGGTGGGGGTTCTGTAGCGAGCGCCAATGGCCATCCAGTTTCCCCCATGTGGCAGTGCATGTAGAATGTCTAATGGAATGTCTGGTGAGTATGGTGTCTCCACTCCTATTTTTTGTAGTCCACGATTCCAGCATGTAGCCTGCACTCTTAAGTGCCTGAGGGTCTTTCCCTGTGAGCCTGTTTACTCTGTGGAATATCAGTAATAGTTCGGACAGAGGCGGGTTAATTACTTCTAGATTTTCTGTTTGCTGTCTTTCAAGGGCTATGTTTCGCACCAACTACTGTGATTGTGTCGCTATATAGTAGGACTCGAAATTAGGGACCGCCATACCTCCCGCCCCTGTCGGCCCTTGCATTGTTGCAAGGGCAACTCTCTTGTGCCCCAGATAAAAGCCCGCACCTGGGAGTTTAGGTCCTGAAAAAGGTAGCAGGAATCTACAGTGGGAGTACATTGAAGAAATAAAGCAGGCGGGGAAGACCTATTATTTTAAGTAGCGCAATCCTGCCAGCTGCAGAGAGCTGCAAGGTCCGCCAGAAGTCTACAGATGTTCTCTGGCCTTGTACTGCCCTCCCTATATTGCCCTCATAGAAGTCAGGCCAATTATGATAAATTCAAAATCCCAGATGTGGAAGGCAGCTAGGTCCCCATTGCAAGCCTCCAAGGACCTTTGCTAGCTCACATTGAGCCCCGAATCTCCTCAATAGGGTCCGGGCCCCCGCCAAATTTTCATCTCTGCCGACTAAAAACAGATCGTCTGCATAGAGTGCTATATGATGATATACTTGCCCTACCTGCAGTCCTCAATATGCCTGTCCCGTTCTGGCTGCCAGCGCAAGAGGTTATATGGCCAGGGCGAATAGAGGTGGGAGACTGGACACCCCTGTCTGGTGCTCCGCCCTACCGGCCACCTCCGCGAGATGATCCCCCCCCCCGTGCGCACCCTGGCCTTAGTTCGCCATGACTTCGTACAACTATGTCCACTCTAAGCTGACAAATGCTTTTTCTATGTCGACAATAAAAATCGTTGCCGCCTCTTGGTTCTCCCTATTTGCCTTCAGAACAGTAAGGAGGCGTCTAATATTGCCAGCTGTGCTACGAGTCGGGATAAACCCCGCCTGGCCCTCATGTACCAGCGCGGTCATGAAGGGCAATAGTCTAGTGGGGAGGATCTGGCTTAGAATCTTGTAGTCAATGTTCAACATTGGTAACGGGCGGTAGGCCGTCCTGTCATGCGCTTCTTTATTAGGCTTCAGTATGGGGATTATAACTGCCTCTCATGGAGTGGCTGGGAGAGAACCCGTCTCGACAGCCCCCTCATACAGTTTCGTAAGTTGAGGAACCTATTCAGCAGAATATGTTATAAAATTCCACTGGGAGCCCATCAGTTCCCGGGGTTTTATTGCACACCATACACTTAATAGCAGCAGCTATCTCCTGGGTTGTGATGTCCCCCCCCCCCCCCAGTGTATCTGCATCGTCGTCTGTTTGCGGTAGCTGTAGCTCTGCGCGGAATAATACTCAGCAAATGTCCTATTAATCCTTTCTTGCATATAAACTCTGCTGCCGTCCACAGTTTCTAACTCCAGAATAGGGGAGCCTCTTTTAGTTGGGTGAGCCAACCATGCCAACTAAGATCCTGACCTATCTCGTTCTGCATGTGTTTTGTCTATGTAGGTCTTAAAGTCAAATCAGCGAAGTCTCTCCGCTTGCGCTGCTACCTCCTTTTTAGCCTCCAGAAGTTCCTTCTGTACCTCAGGATGGCACGGTCATCTTAGCTCTGTTCCGTAGGCACTCCTCTGCTTTTCTCACACCAGTCAATAGGGTTTGTCTAACCCCTTTGGATTCAGCAATACAGTTACCCCGTATCACAGCTTTAAAGGCATCCCATTCTATTTGGTGGGTTGACGCCGTCCTGGCATTATCAGCAAAATTGTGAGTGATTTTGGTTCGAATTGTTCCCCGAAATACCTGATCCTCCAATGCCTCTGGTCTAAGTTTCCATGTTGGAATTTAAGGTCTATGGCGCGCCCATTCCAGCTGCAGTAGCACTGGATTAAGGTCCGAAATAGTGCAGGGTTGTTCAACAGTGTTGACCAAGCTGTGCACATCTCGTGAGGAGAGGAACAGATCTAGTCTAACATGAATCTTGTGGAGGCACGAAAAAAAGGAGTACTCTCGGCACTGTGGGTTCAGGCATCTCCAGGAGTCTATCAGCCCCCATTGCTGCTGACAGTTAGCAAACATTTTGGCTGTACAGGTTGTCTGGGAGTTCTGTAAGGGAGGGTGTGAGCAGTCCATTAAGGTGTCTGTAACACAATTAAAGCCTCCCCCTATTAGTGTCGATTCTATCAGTAGCAGGGCTAGGCGTTATGATACTGTCGCAAAAAATACGTTTTGGTCGACATTCGGGGTGTATATATTTATCAGGGTGATCTCCTTACCCTCTAACCGCCCTCTCACTGCTATATATCTGTCCTCTGTGTCTATTACAGAGTCTGTAAATTGGAAGAGGACCCCAGCTCATATCGATATAAGTACTGCCCTGGCATAGGTCGAGTATGTGGTGAAGTACGCCAGACCTCTCCAATGCCTGCCCTTCCTTATCAGTGAGATGTGTTTTCTGTAGTAGTGCGAAATGCGCCCCTCTTCTCTGTAGGTAGGAGAAAACCTTGTATTGCTTCACCATGGTATGCATACATCTGACATTCCATGTCAGGCATTTATAGCCCTGAGTACTAGTCATGTGCATGCTAAGTACAAGGAAAGTGCCATCCCCGCCCTTGGCGTATGGGCGTGTCTACCTTTCTAAATGTGGCCCATCTACGTTCATGTATGTTACTGTGTGGCTTACTATGCCCCTTCCCCAAAAACGAAAACCTATTTCCCCAACTCCCCCACCCAGGTCAAGCAGCAAAAGGCTGCTCGCCCAAACCATGCATATGCACAATACAATACGTGGAAGATCTCCCACAGTTTCCTGTGGCATATTGGGGTGTGCCATGTAGTCCCTCAGCGACCAGGCCCTCACCTAGCTCGAGTATTGGTTGATGTGAGACACTGTTCAGGGTGGGTGCTTAAGACACCTCAACAGCTCTTGGGGGCAAGCCTCTTGGCTGCAGTCAAGGTCATAGTTTGTCGCTCATCTCTGACCTGACCCTCCACATCCTATATGATATCGTCCACTGTGCCCGGTGTGACCGTTGGCATCTCAAATCTTGAACTTTCAGAAGCATTTGAGTCTGGGTCTGACTCAGAGTCCCGAGTAAGGGAACACCGCTCTGCCGTCTCTCCATCTGCCTGACCACCACTTAGCTGTGCTATTACCTCCATAGCTCTCTGGCGTCCCAGGCTGGCCTCAGCTCGGGACTGCGCAGTTTGGCTTAGCTGCGTTTGATTTTTTCTGCTCTTCCGACGCTGCCGCTGCCATACTCCTTCCTCCGCAGCCGACTTCGGGTCTGTTCGAGCTTCTAGCCATTCACAAACATCTTGCAGAGATTGGAAAAACTGCACTCCATCAGGGGTTACCACGCGTAGTTTTGTGGGGAATAGCATTGAATACTGACGTTCGAGCTGTTGCAATTTCTGCTTTACTGCATGAAAGGATGCTTTTCTTTTCTGGACCTCTCTGGAGAAATCGGGGAAGATGTGCACTATTGCATTGCTAACTATTAACTCTTTTTTCTCGCGCGCCTGGGCAAGGGTACAGTCCCGATCCTAGAAGTGCAGAAGGCGCGCTATTATTGATCGTGGGGGAGCGCCCAGCGGAGGAGGTCTAGCTGGAACCCGGTGGGCGCTTTCCAGGGCAATGAACTCCAAGAGACCCTCAGGAGCCACAATCTCCCTTAGCCATTGTTCCATGCATTGTACCACATCAGCCCCTTAAAGTTTCTCGGGCATGCCCATGACCCTAAGGAGCCACAATCTCCCTTAGCCATTGTTCCATGTATTGTACCACATCAGCCCCTTAAAGTTGTTCGTTGGTGGTAACTTTCTCCGCCAGTTTCTTATGGTCATCCTTGAGTAGGGTAAGGTCTGTGCCAATATTGTCGATTTTTGAGTTCTAATGCTTCCCTGGAGGCATTGATAACTTTTAGTATATCCTGCATTGAAGAATCACTGTTAGGTCTTACTGTCGCCGGGGCAACTGCGGCCGCCTCCCCAGCCACCTCTGTGCTCTGTTTGTGGCGCTACCAGGCATTATTTCTGCATATTGTGAGTCAGTCTCTGTTTAGGATGGTGGATAATTCCCCTGTACTGGGTTACGACTAAAGGCTCAAGGACTTCCCCTGGTTTAGATTTAAGTATAATCCTAGACTCTGTGACCAAGCTCCTTCGCAACCCGGGAGTGGATGTTCCAGGGCTGGAGCGAGACATTGCCTGGGGTTTGGTACCAGTTTACTCATTCCCTGACAGACGCTCTTACGAGCTGCTTAATGGGTGGGTATCAGTAGGGCGGTATGCCGATTCATGTCTAGAGTAGAGAGATCACCATTACATCCTTGCCTCTCTCTTTCTTGCTCTGCAGGTCGCAATCCTTCCAAGAACGCCCTACCTCCCAGACAATACTCCGAAGGGACTCTACTACTTACAGCATCCTTCTTGATTTCTTCCTATTTCCCTTTTTCCCCCGGGCCCAGTCTCCCGCAGCTGGGTTCTTTTTCCTCTGCTGGGGGTTATGCTCTAGGGAATTAGGGATTTTAACTGCTACCATCGTCCCTGCTGAGATCAAGAAAACAGGTTAGTGGCGTTTCTCTATATGTGTGCTACTGACAACCTGGCAGATCTGACCGTTAGGTTTTGGGATCTCCCCCACTGACGTGCACTGAAGATCACAAGTCTGTCCCAGGTAGTACACAAATCTACATGGTAGGTGCGTCGGCCCTGTGGGGAACTTCTCATGCGTGGTCTGCCTGTAACCTTTCATGGCGCCAGTCTCACCACCTTTTATGAGTTGGCTTCCCCTATTTAGTGTCGGGATGTTGCACAGTCATTGGTAAGCCAGTGTTGTAAGCAAGTAGCACGATTGAAGGGAAGATTGTGGATCTGCCCCGGTTGCGAGTATGCTGCTGCCGCTACGATGTCCCCTGCTCCCATTCCCAATGGTAGCTCTCCGTGCCGTAACAGCTGCTCTGATTGAGCGTAGTAACCCCTCAGACTGCCGAGTACTGTCCGCCTTTTGCTGCAGATCGGTGTGCTGTGCAGTGGCTCCTCGGGTCTGTCTGCATGAACGCATCCCCACTACACCCTCTGTATCAGATGTCTGCCTTTGTTGCTGCACCAGCGCCTTCTCAGGTTCGATGTGCCGCAGCTCACCCTCTTCAGTTGGTTGCAGAATTCCTAATGTGGCGCTCTATGGCCCTAGGCCCCTCGCTGCAGGGGCCCTCTCCTTTAGGTCTTGCAATCAAAGCCTCCTGCGAGATATCGGTTGAAGGCTGGTGGCAATTGGCAATGTTCCATTTCAATAGCTCCGGCTCCTCCCAGTGCTGCTGTTGCGCGCAGCAGATGCTTTTGCAACTGCCCTAGCAGCCTGGCAGGGGCAGTAAGCTTCGCCGCAGCCGCGCTTCGCTATCAGCGCTCCTCTCTTCCACTTTCATTCGGGCCCAGAACGGGTGTCCATGGCATTGCCTCGCCCCTCAAGGCCCCTCGCGGCCAGCTGCTGTCTTCAGTTCCCGACCTCCGCCCTGGATGTTGGTTTCGGCGGAGGTCTTTCCTCAGGCTCCCCGTTTGCCCCAGAGTTTCAAGCAGCTCTCCAATCGGTGCAATGCCCCCAGAATTAGCTCGGCAGTATGCTGATGCCCAATCGTGCAGTGGTGCTCGACTCCTCCAGGTCGCGGTGCCTCACTCTCTACTCTCAGGGGCTCTCCGCTCCAGCCTTCATCCGTCGCTGCTCCGACTCTCCTCAAGCTTCTGTGGGCCTCAGCCGCACCTTCCTATTGCCGCCCTGTCAGAGCCCTGTCGTCCAGGCCCTCTGCCGCCAGCGATTTCGGGGTGTACAGTTGTCGGAGCCGCCTCCGACTAGGCAGTGTCCTTTATGATAGTGCCCAGGAACATTATTTAGACTCTTGCAGGTTTGCAAGAGGTCAGGATGGCGCCAGATGGGGCCCGGCCGCGAGGAGCTCCGAATAGAGCTTCTTACTCCATCTGCGTTAGGCCACGCCCCCACTGATACTCACTGATATGGATTCGTGTTTGCTTAGCACTACTAACTCTTCCACTTACCTGTTCACTTATCTACCTTGACTGCCTTGGTTGGCTAGCTCTTTTTTGCCTGTGTAAGCGGCTTTTCGTAGCTAAGGCCATCCTTTTATTAGATAGCCCGATAAGATGCTGTTAAGGAGATTATGTTCTGGTAGAGGGATTGCTACAACCAATTCCTCCAATAACCTCCTGAAATAAAAAAAAAATCCATGTATCGAAAGAAATCTCAGTTGTCTCACCTGAAGTTTCATCCTTCAATTTTGACTTTTTTTCCCCCCAAAGAGTGGTATTGAGGAAGGAAAAAAAGAGATGGCCATTGCTAGGGATCAAGTAGCTGACGAGCCATTAGACTTCTTCACGCCAGGAAGCCCAAATTGCCCCTTTCTGCAAAGTTAAGTTCTCTTTGTAGATCTCTCTGTGTCGTAGAAGTAGTGGAAGAAGTTGATGTTGGTGCTGTATCCAGGGTAAATATCCCTTTTAGTGATCTTGAGACGGGTCCTGTGGATGCTGAAATATTTGTTTCTGTTCCAAATAGTTGTATTGATCCGATCTTCAAAATTGGCTCGTCTGGTACGCAGGAGCTGGTTCTAAGTCCTGTTCAGGCAGATCTTTCGGACACCCAATCTGGGTCAAGATGCCTTTCCAGTCTCAGAAAATATGTCTCACGTGGAGAATCTTTCGGAGCCCTGAAGGGGACCCCAGTGCGTTGGAGGACTTTACTCTGCCAGAGATAGGTGTCTTAATGACAAGAATCGGCTGAGGAAGGCCTGTTTGAAATCGTCTGCTGCTTCTGGGGGTTGACCTGTACCAGGTCTCGCAGTGCTTGCCCAGTCGCCCTTCTTTGTCTACTTTGCATAGTAATACGCCTTTTTTGAGTATCTCTAAGTTGAATTCAATTAACTCAATGAATTGTGAATCAGGCGTGTCCTCAGGAGCACAAGTGTTTGTGAAGCTGTTTCATCGAAGAGGAAGGGGTAGGTGGGGGAAATCCCTCATCTGACATTATGTTTTGTATTGAGAATGTTTTAGCTTTGATTTTATCTTTATTAGATAGATCAGCTGCTAATTAAGATCATGTGTGGGATGTGTTGTCTCCAATTATGGGGTCTAGCACCTTACCTCATATACCTATGTCAATTGCAGGGACAAAAGGTAAAAGAGGTGAAATCATAGGTTTCCCAAGCCAATGTGAACTGTCGGACTCTTGATGATATGACGGCCATTGAAACCTTAATTGAAAAGATTCCTCTGGCTAGGGACATGTCCATGTATTCCGCTTTTATTGATTTCTCCACAACGTTTGACAAGGTTGACCGAGGGACACTGGGGAGAAAATTGTCTGCATTAGGGATTTCTGCTCATCTTTTGAGGCTAATAATTGCCTGGCACTCCTGTGCTTGGACTCAGGACTTGATGGCAGGGAATCAAGGTTTGTCTAGTTGGGTGGTGACACACAATGGCTTAAAGCAGGGGTGCCTCTTCTGTTTTTCACTTTATACTCACAATTTGCTTTGTACAGTTGGTCAGATAAAGGGGTATCCACCTAAGTTAGGTTTAATGAATGTTAGACGTCTTCTTTATGTAGACAATGTTATTTTGCTGGATCTAACCCCCATAGGCCTTCATAGGCATCTCTGTGTGTTGGAGAAATATGCAGAAGGACATTTTTTAAAAATAAACAAATCTAAGATGAAAGTTATGATTTTTAGACCAAAGTAGTGAAGAATTAGGAAACATTTTAATGGGTCCCTGGGGAGTGTTAAATTGGAAGTGGTGTAGTTTTATTCTTACCTCTGCAAAATCATCTTATGTAACTGCCTAAACAAAGTTCGTGCAAATTACTGTAAAAGTAAGGTGCTGTCCCGGGCTTCTGCTATTCACAGATTGTATAAGTGCTGTGGGCAAAGGCACTTTGCACATGTTCTCTCGGTCTACAAGACAAACATATCGCCTTCACTGAGTTATGCCTGTGAAGTGATGGACGAGCGGCACTGGTCCTTTTTCAAGAAAGTAAAGGGGAGCATATGACGCAAAATTTGAATTCTTTGGCTTCTCCATCTGCTCTCTGGCTTGAATTTGGATTACGTTCCACAAGGGTGCTTGTTATGGCAGTTGTCCTGAGTTGTGGGAACAGTTTACTGGTGGTAAAATAGGTTCTATTCGATCTGCATTAAAGCTTGAAATTTTTCATAGCTTGAAGGGAAGAAGTGCACTTTATTCTAATAATATAAAAGCTCTGGAAATGTTTGAGATTAGTCAGAGCAGGGATGTTCCTTTCCCAAAACCTTTTCTATAAAACTTGATAAACATTTTTTAGTACATAGTGAGTAGAGAAAGGGGTGTTTTGCTTTGTTCACAGCATGTAAGGAATTAAATTATAATAGAGAGTGGCATTTGAAAGAAAAAAAACAATCATATTTTTTATGGAATCTCCCACATGGTGTACGGCGAAACATCTTGTTATTAAGGTTGCATTTGCTTCCTCTACGAGTTATCACAGGAACATGGTAAGACATACCAAGGGATGAGAGCTTTTGTGATCCCTGCCTGAACCGTGCCTACGACTTAAATCATGTGATCTTTGTATGTCCACCCCTTCGTTTTGCACTTTGCCACCTTTTGAGACTGTTCTTTTTGAAGCATAATATAACTTCGGCAGTTGAGGCTCACCAATGTGTATTTGCCCCTAACTGAAATGGTTTGCACAAAAACGTTTTAAATGGGTTTTAAATTTCATATGTTTATCTGTAATTGCTCTCTCTACCTCCCTCGAATTGCAGCGGAAGGTAAATGCTATTATGCAATGACAAGTACATTTAGCGCTCTATAGGCTATGTGTTAAATTGGATGCTCGACAGATGTAATGGGATTATTGCACTTTATCATTTGAGAGAACAGAACTGCTTCTAAGCTCTTGCCCCTTTCAGCACTTTATCTGCTCATAAATTCTTTTTATTCTTTGTATTTTACTATAGAGTGTATTGTATTTTGTATTGTCTTGAGCATCCAACTGTTCTGCCATAAATTGATTTTATGGCGTTATTGCAATATTTCAGCTCTTGCCATTTTATAGTAGAGCACTGCATTTAGTATTGGTATTGCGTATTTGTAGTTAATAAGATTGTATATATTCTCTGTGATAGCGTTTTGTACTAGATTTGTCACTTACACATATTTTGGCCTTTTGATGGTTATACCTATGGATCTTTGTATGTCAATTTTGAATGGATGAAATAATTAATTTTTTGATTGTGTTTCCTGTTAAATGTTTTTCTTGTGAATGTTTTTAATACCGTTGTATTGAAGATAAGGATGAATTGTTGTATAGTTTTTGTGGATCTCTGTTGAGGTCCATACCATACTATATAAAAATGTAATTGAATTCTAGAAGATCAGGAGCTGTGTATCACATAAAAGTAATATATAAATTATAATCACAATCCCCAATCAATTTTCAGTCAATAATGAGAGTTTGATACGAGTTAAACGGTTTTATTAATTAAAACTTTTAATAAATCATCTTCATTAAATTATAAGCTACTTCATATTAATATCAATCATCACTATGTGAACAGAAATCAAAAATCAATATTAGTTAATCACATCATATAATAAATTCTAACAATTTTTTATTTTAATGTTTTTTTATTTTACAGAGTTTTATATAGCGCGAACTTGACCCGAATCGGGTATCGGATCGCTTTACATAGCACCAGTTGTATTACATGAGGACACATTCATTTTTGTTAGGCACGGGGGGATTAAGTGATTTGCCCAGAATCACAGGATGTTCAGCGTCATTGCCGAGACTTGAACCCAGTTCCACAGATTTAAGGTCGACCGCCCTAGCCGTTAGGCCAACTCCTCTCCCCAATCTGGTGTAAATGAAATCCGTCAGAACCCATAAAGAGTTCTAGTTTGAGAGAGTGAGAGAGAAGCATCAAATTTAGCATAAAAGTCAGCCCAAATAGATCAAAAGTATATCAAAGAACTACTTCCCATAAAGAAAGGTTCAAGAAAACTCAGTCTCAAAGTAACGTGACATAAAGTCTGTATATAAGTGTGTGGAAAGTAGTAACCTACTCTACGAACTCGCACTAATATAGACAACACTGTTGCAGTTTTCAGTTTTCTTCCACCTTCAGCCAGCCAATCAGTTTTTCAATGCTTTCATGGGAATAGGATCACTCCTCCTCCTCTTCTTACAGGAATACGGTAGTCCACAGGCAGCAGTGTTTGCAACTAAGCTGTATCATTTCTAAGTTCATGTGGGTCATTCTCCCATTCAGGTCTACTTTCCTACTTTTAAAGTACATTTCTAACCTTCTAATATTAAGTTTCTAAACAATGGTATATGTAGAAGTTGAAACACCAATATAACGAAAAGAAAACATTTAGCACAAAATCCATTCATATACTTTAAAAATGTTGCATCTTCATATATGTACTCTTCACTACCCCCATTACAAGACTAATTTGTAATCATTTGTTAACAGTGATCTTTGTGTAAATAGAAACATTCTGCGGAAATATATGAAAGCATATATTCAACTATTATTTATTATTAAAAACATGTTAATGGAAAGGTCATGAAATAAACATTTTATGTGCATTTAGCGTTTCTAGTCAAGTCAGCTTGCTAGGGAATGTTACGAGTAGTAACTGCTTTATGTTCCTATTTTTTTAAAAAGCCACCTCAATTGCTGTCAATATACCAAAAGCCAGCCTCTGGAGATCTTAAAAATCGTAGCCGGTCCTGGGGATTTTTGTGTGTTTACTCTGAAGGCCTGAGACGCACACCTCTGATTGATCTGTTGTGCTGAGCCAGCTAAATGCCAGCTACACTTACTCAGTGTGAAGGCATTTTGGTTCACGGTCAATTCATCTGAAGTGAAAGATGAGGAACTTTCTCTGCACCTTCCCTTTCAATAAATTATGAGCTCCCCTTACTTGTGAAAAAGTATTGCTAATGAAATGTACTGGGTTGAAGCGCTTGGCGAACTTCGAATTTTAATCCATAAATGCATTACTGCCGTGTCGGAGATTAAGTATGTAGATCCCATCGACAATGCCCGACTCTGGCAGCTCGCCCATGTGTTTTATGACAGAGGCGGAGGAAGCCATCTTTGAAGGTGACCTTCATGAGAAGCACTATGTTGTTTCTAAACTGATCTTCCCTCAGTGTTCGCGTTCCCTTTTCTTTCATTAGCTGCCTCATGTACAGCTGTTTGCCACCTTATGTTCTTGTCAGAATTGAACAAGCATTGGCATAGCTAATAGACTGATGTTGGCACCTGCCTTTTGGTTTTGCCAATGCTAGTTTGTTTTGTCGTTGTTTTTTTCCAAACGTAATTGTTTGTGAAGCTACCAGGCCGTTATCATTTTAGAAAAACAATAATTGGCTAAAAGCACACATTTTATTTTGGTCTCAAAAGCCACACTTTCTCACGATATTCCCTGGCAGTTAAGGGAACTATATTGTGTGTCGATGTGCTCCTTGTGAAAGGCAAAGGGCCAGATGTACTAAAGTTTTTTGCAGGTGCAAATGGGTTTTAGACCCGTTTGCGACCGCAAAAAACTTGTGGCCCATGTACTAATCCTATTTTGCGAGTCGCAAATCAATTTGCGACTCCCAAAATAGGATTAGCGAATTTTCTATTAGGAAGGGGTGTTGCATGGGGGTCCCTTCCTAATAGCGACTCCTGAAGCTATGTATGACTGTTTTGCGACTGCAGTTGCGGTTGCACAACAGTCGCAGTTTACCACCCTCCACAGAAGGGTGGGAAACCGCTCACAAATGGGAAGGGGTCCACAGGGGACCCCTTCCCCTTTGTGAGTGGCTCTGGAAAATATTTTTAAGGGCAGCAGTGGTCCCACTGCCTGCCCTTAAAAAATGAAACTGAAAAGCTTCATTTTTATTTTTGAATGCACCCTGTTTTCTTTAAGGAAAACGGGCTGCATTTAAAAAAAAAAGACTGCTTTATTTAAAATCAGTCCCAGACATGGTGGTCTGCTTACCCCAGCAGACCACCATCCCTGGGAGTGCCAGCCATTCCCAATGGGGTCACAAATTGCGACAGCCTCATTACTATGCATGAGGCATGCAGTTTGCGACCCCATTGGGAATCGCAAACAGTGTCTCAGACTCGCAAATTGGTGAGTCGTACATCTGGCCCAAAATGCCTTTACTCACAAGGAAGTTAGGCATTGGTTGAAATGGGCAGACCCACTACCCGATTCTGTATGCTTTAGTGGGCTGAATCAATATGAATGACACATTAGCAGACCAATGGATGAAGTGGGCGTGCTGAAAACCGTGTGTGTGTGTCTGTGTGTGTGTCTGTGTGTGTGTGTCTGTGTGTGTGTGTGTGTCTCTGTGTGTGTGTCTCTGTGTGTGTCTGTGTGTCTCTCTGTGTGTGTGTGTGTGTGTGTCTCTCTGTGTGTCTCTGTGTGTGTCTGTGTGTGTCTCTGTGTGTGTCCACACAGACTTCCTCAATCATGAAGGAAGGCGCACTCACGAACCGGTTGTTCATTTAAATTTATTTACATTCGGACATGCAGCCTGACGCGTTTCGTTCTTTGCGAACTTTATCAAAGGCATAGTCCAGCATTGATCTTCACACAAACCATTCGTCCATTCGAGGTTTTTAAAATCTTGGCCCTCATTGGACCTCCTCCGTGGATGCAAGTTGAGGCATTATGGGACTTGTGGTTTGCACGAACATTTTCACAATCAAACCCTCCAGTGGGTAATACCTGGTCTATTGCTGTCCATTTGAATGTTGCACTTTTTGTGCTGATTCGTTCCATTGCAGCCCATTTTCAAAGCTGACTAGGATACCAGCCAGGATATCAAATCCTGCTGCGGTACTTACCAAATCTAGTGCATGCTGGGAACTGTAGTCGGACATTGAACTACCTTTTTCCTGATTGCAGCAGGGTCAGCTGATCTCCCACCAATGGGAGCGCCATGGGAGATTCAAAGGTGGGAGATGGTGATAACGAGTTGACAGCGGCATCTGAGGAAGGCTTTGGCCGAAATGCATTATGCTACGCTGCAACCTGTGAATAAAGGACTTCCCTCAAAATTCCCCGCTTGGTCTTGGATTGCTTTCGGAGTGAAGTGATAGTTTTGGTGATATTTTTCGCGCTTGCCAGTAGCGCGATACAAGGACCCGTCCATGAAGTAGTCCTGGGATATGCTGGCACACAACTGTTTTTTTGCACCAAGGGATTGGTATTTCCAGTGACCACCTCAAAAACGGACCTTGTCAGAGGCTGCTGCCATTGGCAGACTGTGATTACACGGGGAAGTGAGTATGATTTCAGCTCGCTTCGCGGTCCTGCCTGTTCCTGAATTTGAGGCTGGACGTAGGGGACTTGAGGGGGACCTGAACACAGTTATTGCGCGATCACCAGCTGCTACACGGTCCCCCCTTTGCAAGGCAATATCAGCGTTCACAAGGACAATATCAAATCCTGCTGCGGTACTTACCAAATCTAGTGCATGCTGGGAACTGTAGTCGGACATTGAACTACCTTTTTCCTGATTGCAGCAGGGTCAGCTGATCTCCCACCAATGGGAGCGCCATGGGAAATTCAAAGGTGGGAGATGGTGATAACGAGTTGACAGCGGCACCTGAGGAAGGCTTTGGCCGAAATGCATTATGCTACGCTGCAACCTGTGAATAAAGGACTTCCCTCAAAATTCCCCGCTTGGTCTTGGATTGCTTTCGGAGTGAAGTGATAGTTTTGGTGATATTTTTCGCGCTTGCCAGTAGCGCGATACAAGGACCCGTCCATGAAGTAGTCCTGGGATATGCTGGCACACAACTGTTTTTTTGCACCAAGGGATTGGTATTTCCAGTGACCACCTCAAAAACGGACCTTGTCAGAGGCTGCTGCCATTGGCAGACTGTGATTACACGGGGAAGTGAGTATGATTTCAGCTCGCTTCGCGGTCCTGCCTGTTCCTGAATTTGAGGCTGGACGTAGGGGACTTGAGGGGGACCTGAACACAGTTATTGCGCGATCACCAGCTGCTACACGGTCCCCCCTTTGCAAGGCAATATCAGCGTTCATAAGGACAATATCAAATCCTGCTGCGGTACTTACCAAATCTAGTGCATGCTGGGAACTGTAGTCGGACATTGAACTACCTTTTTCCTGATTGCAGCAGGGTCAGCTGATCTCCCACCAATGGGAGCGCCATGGGAGATTCAAAGGTGGGAGATGGTGATAACGAGTTGACAGCGGCATCGGAGGAAGGCTTTGGCCGAAATGCATTATGCTACGCTGCAACCTGTGAATAAAGGACTTCCCTCAAAATTCCCCGCTTGGTCTTGGATTGCTTTCGGAGTGAAGTGATAGTTTTGGTGATATATATATATGTACTAATATTAAAATATCTTGGCTAACGTCGAACCCAAAAATGCAATAGTAAGCTCTCATTAGATATGTACATTTCATAGGCTCCAAAGTTGCGATGTTCTAGGATATAAATAAAGATTAATGGTGACCCCCAACTTGGGTCCTTCTGTGGCAGTCGTGATCTCCGACGCAAACAGATGAACACAGGCGAACTGCTGTGTGTCCAAACCTGGAAAGGTGTCAGTTCTTTTCTAAGACCCTATCCCATTACCAAAACCTGTGTTAAGAATACATCCTGATGCTCCCGCCTGTGTTTTTGGGGACGATCTTTTTTTAATGTTTGTTTTTGAAAATCCCTTCGTTTTTACTTCTACAATACCAGCCTGTTTTTGTCTAAAAGATCTTAATTTCAGAATAGATTTTTATGTTACAACTAGTTGTAGAGCTCCTAACTTGTGCAGTATCCTGGTGCTTTGTGTGGTACAATCAAATTAAAGGGAGGGAAGGAGAGAAAGAACAGAAAGCCTATGGGAACCTACATGATGATTAGTGTCATGATGCATATGGAGTTTATTATGGGCTATATGATTGTTTAGCTGGGTGTGGATATACCACAGTGTGTTGGGCTGATCTGTTTATGTTCAGCTGGAATGCGGGTTGATTGGCGAAGTGCCTGGGTATGTTTAGAGCCATAGTAATGTGGAAGGTTTTACTGTGTGAGGATCAGCAGGGTATGTGGACAACTATGGGAGAGGGTTACAGTGCTAAGTAAGGTCTTTTATAGGTTGTGTTTGGGTACGTCATGTGTAATATGTGGGGGAAGGTACTTGAGGGTCTCTTGGGCTGTATGTGATGGTGTGTTTGGGCTGTGTGTGTAAAATAATGCTGATGGCTGCAGGAGCTCATATGGGGATACCTGGGGCTATTCTGGCAGTTTTGTGGAGTAAGGGTGAGCATCTGCTAAAAACTGTATAGGAGTTTGTTGGGGCTGTTTGGGGGTATTGGATGGTTTTAGTTGGTTCTGTTAGATGCTAATTATCTGTCCCGAGACTGTCTAAAGGTTTGCTGAGGCGTTGGCTGGTTATGATGGAGGCTTTGATGAATTATGTTTGCATGTGGGGTTCTGTTTGAGACTGTTAACAAATCTGTTTGGAGCGTTCAGTGAGCAGCTTGAGCCTGTAGTTTTATTTTGGGAATTATGTTGAAGTCGGTATGGTGCTGTGGCAATCTATAGCTGTACAAAGATCTCATGGGCGGTGTGGTCGCTTCTGTTTGAAACTGTGAAAGAATATGTTGGAGGGGGCGATGTAAGAAACCTTAGAGACGATTATGAGGACATGCTAAGGGCTCATATGGTATTATGCCCCTCTTTTACACTTCGGTAAAAGTTAACACTGGTCAAAGGTATTAATTCTCAAAATGGAATTAAAGAGGACAGCACTGTACCAGGTTTGTGGTTGAAAGTGTCTTGGCATACTTCTTTCCCAATAGTATTCGATTTTGCACCAAAGTTAGTGTGATATCATTTAATTGTTCTAAAATCGGATTTAAAACACAAATATTTTAATTAATGATAAGTATGTTTTCTTTTGGCGGCGGCAAACGATCGAGATTAATGAGCCTGGTGCCAAGACACGTGTTTATATGCACTATAATAAACTTAAAATGACAGGTGGAAAAATAGATCTTTTTTTTTAATCCACGCCTTCACACTTGTTTAAAAAGGTTGCATTGTTAGGTTTGATTGGATTTGGGCATTTCAATTGATGTACACATTAATTTACTTTATTCCCTACCTTCCTATCAGGTTGTGACCAGACTCATTCACCTGCTTGGCAAGAAAATCCTGGGCAACCTCCAGCAAGGAAGCGGTACCCTTACTGGTGAGAAACTCTGACCCCCTAAGTAACAAATAAATAATGCAAGGACTTTTTTAATCACTGTGGAATTTGTTTTTGTGCCATTCTGCGGGTTTCTCAAATGTTTCCCAAATTTTCAGTGGTCCTATAAACAAATTGTCGAGCCATGACCAGTAGTGAGCACGAAAGGCAGGTGCATTGGGAAGAATCATTAACAGATTGCCTGTTCCAGCAACAATTTTGTGCACTAAATTGATACTTAGGTGCATACAAAGTGCAGCCTGTCTGGAAAAAGGCTTGTCTCAACTAGAAAATATATGGTCCATATGGGAACAAAGAAAGGAGGAACGTTTAAGTGCCTTTCTACCTGATACATAACCAGGCAGGTTTGCCAGTGCAAAATATGCAGGGTTAGATGTCATGCATATGTGCACAGAACCATGAGTTCCATACATTTAGGTGTGTATGCTTTGGAAATTGTGTGACTTTCAGAAAAGTTCATAAATTAGATTAAACCATAGTAGGAAAATCTTCGAGTTGTGCATGTGCAACTCATAAGTGGGTTTGTAATACCTAAACTATAATGTCGTAATCTGTAAAATCACATTTAATATCTAACAATATATTTTGAAAATAAAACTTTGGCTCCTGTTTGCTTGTTTTCCTGTGAAAGTTGCCTGGGGAAAGAGCTGCTTGTACTCTCATGCACCCAAATCCTCTTGTTATTTTTTTTTTTTAACTAGTGATTCTTTATTGAAGTCTAAAGCGTACATGTTACAAAAATAGAACAATTAAAAGACTACAACGGATTCAGAACTCTGCTGCCAGACTGCTCTTACATATAAAGGCTCAAGCCCACATCTCCCCTGCCTTGAAAGCCCTACATTGGTTACTGGTTGCCAGAAGATCCATATTCAAGCTGCTTGGTATCACCCACAAAGCGATGCATAGAACAGAACTGCTCTTCATCAGAAATCAAAATCACCAAATACATTCAGCAAGGAAACTTCCGCTCTAGATTGGCACCTCGCCTCAAAATCCCACCATACAAGAAAAAAACCATGGGTGGCACATCCTTCTCTGTTCAAGCAGCCAACGTATGGAATTCTTTACCACGAAGCATAAGATCCACAGATAACTACTTTGTCTTCAGAAGACTACTCAAGAGTTGGCTCTTCCCCACATAACAACCATACTCAAACATAAATATATAGCATATCCCTCTGTATATCAGCATTTATTTGAACTATAGATGCACACCTACATATGTGCATTGCTTTGTATAAACGTGTATTCTAATTGTTTTAAATATATAGATATTTTTATTTCTGCTTAACAAATGTACATATTACTTATAGTTATATTATTCTGTTTAACATGCATATAGGTGACTGCATAAATAAGTAAATCGTTTATCATAACTATCTACAATTGCTTCACTATTGAATTACAATTTTTTTTAACTTAAAGTACAGCAACACTTGAAAGTCTTAGTTTAATAAATACAACTTAAATCTACATATATTACCTTCCTTATACATATATACCTTCCACGTACCTATGTATCTTTATATTTATTACTTTGCTTCCTAATTCAGCATATCCAATGCACTACCCTGTATCTCACCCTATACTTCTCGCAGTATATCCTCTACCTCCACTCTGACTCATCTCAAACCTCATTCTAGTACTCGTTCCTGTCCACTGCCCTATTTCTCACCCTATACCTCTCTCAATATAACCTCTACCTCCAATCTCTCATTCGTCCCAAACTCCATTCTGCATCATCTCATACCTCTTTTACTATTAACAGTTCCCAAGTAAGCCTTCCCTCTGACTCTTCCCCCTCCACCTCAACCAGGTTTTCTCCAATCTGAATCTAGCGTTATCACAACCTACTCCTCTTCCTTGGACGAGCCAGTTTCTCATCTCCTTTACATGGTCTCAGACTAGCAGTAAGCCGCCCACAAAAGGTAGTGCCTCTTCCGCCTATCGGGCCTGTCACAAGCTGCAGCCGGAGATTATTAATCATGCCCGGACTACAACCTCCCCAGTCCTGACAAGGGAGGTGGAACGAGACACCGCCTACCTTGATAGCTGGATCTGCGAGATGGTTAACTCGCTAGCACACATTTAAAAGATATCTCAGGCTAGATCTTGCCCTACCGCCCCATGGTTTGATGCCAAGCTTAGCACCTATAAAGGTCAATGCAAGAAGCTTGAGAGAGCATGGAGACGGAATTATCTCACAGATGACAAATCTGCATACAAGAATTCACTAAAGTTGTATCAGGGGAAATTGCACCTTGCCAAAAAAAGCTTCTACGACACTAGGATCATGGAGGCGGACAACAAAGCAAAGGAAATCTTCAAAATTGTAGATTCCTTCCTGTGCCCCGCTGTCACTTCCGGAGCCTACACCCCAACGGCAGAGTGCTGCAAGGAACTCAACCTGTTTTTCTATGAATAAATCATGACTATTCAAAACAGCTTCCAGAACCCAGCACCTCTATTATAGAGTCAAGGGTCGTGGCTATCTACTTCCACACCCACGTATGCCACCTTAGACGTCTTTGCTCCCATCTCCCTCGCTCAATCTGTAACAGCATTAAAAAGCATCAAATTCCTCTTCCCCCTTGATCCCTGCCTCATTACAGTACTAAAGCTGGTGGCACCGTCTATCAATTCCTCTGTGAACCACATATTTAATACCTCGCTGGCTACAGGGGAGGCTCCTTCTATGAGGAAAACGGCCAAAGTCTTACCACTGCTAAAAAAAACTGAAGCAGACCCTATGCAAGCAGTAAACTACAGGCCTATCTCCTTTCTCCCCGCTTTCTCTAAAATTCTGGAAAAAGAAGTTAATCGACAATTGTCCAGGTATCTGGAAGATAACAGTATTCTCCACCCTACTCAATCCGGCTTCCGTCCCCAATTTAGCACTGAGACCGTGCTCCTTGAAGTTGTAAAGCACGTCCTGAGCACCCTTGATAGGGAGGTAAAGCCATGCTCATACTGCTTGACCTTACAGCGGCATTTAACACCGTGCCCCACCTCAAGCTGCTGGAGCGCCTCCACGAGATAGGGATCAGACATTGGGCCATCAGCTGGTTAGCATCATTCCTGGACAGGCGGACTCAAAGTCTAGCTGCCACCGTATACAGCTCAAGCCAGACCCCTGTCAGTGGGTGTTCCGCAGGGTTTGGCACTCAGTCCTACTCTGTTCAATGTATATTTGACATCCCTTGCTACTCTTGCAGAGCCTCTTGGCTGATTTCTTGCTGTCTTACCAAGGTTTTTCCGTGGCTGGAGTTGCACCATTTGAGATGCAACCTGGATAAAACAGAGATTGTGACCTTTGGAGTTGTCCCCCACAACTTTGTGGAAGCCTGTTGGCCGAACAAACTTCCGCACCCTGGCCCCCGCAAAACTGTGCCAAAAATCTCGGTATTAAAATAGATAGCGCCCTCTCCTTCCTCCAGCAGATTCAAGCTCTTGCCGGGTCCTGCTTCAGCGTGCTTCGCATGCTGAAAGAATTTCTTCTGCTTTTATCTGAGGCTGCTGGCTGAAAGGTAGTGGAGGCCCTGATTACGTCTAGATTAGACTATGGGAATGCACTGTAGTTAGGCCTCCATGACTATCTCCTCAACAGACTACAGGTGGTAAAGAATTCCGCAGCAAGACTGCTGCTCGGACTTCCTCCCAGGTCCCACATCACCCCTCACCCAAGGGCCCTGCATTGGCTTCTGGTGAAACAGAGGGTGGCATTCAAAGCCATGGTCCTTATGTACAAGCCTTGCATGGGACAGGGGCATCATATCTCAACGAAAGAGTCAGTACCTACACCCCCGTCCGCACCCTTCGCTCTTCCTAGGTGCGCCTGGCTAAGGTGCCCCGTATTGATTGTCTCAAAAATGGCGGGGGATCCATTTCCTATCTGGGTCCTCTCTTTTGGAACATACTCCCACAACATCTTCAGCTTATGGACAGCCTTGATTTGTTTAAGAACAGGCTCAAAACCTTCCTTTTTAACAGCTAAACCCTCGGTTTGCCCGTTTCACCCCTTTGCCAGCGCCGGGACACTCTTTGGAGTAGCTGTGCACTTTATAAATTAATATAACATAACATTACTTAGCTGTCTTGGCCATGTGTCCTATGCCACGGACATCATGTCGAGTGTCCAGTAGCCAGCCTACTATCGGCATACCTTAAGCCTCCTCAGTCCCTTAGCATGACAGACTACTGAGGGTTTTGGGCTTCAGAGAGCCAATGGCCACGCTACTGTATTTGAGGCGCCTCATAGTAGAGCTCGTAGTGGAATGTACTGTTTATGAAGTGCCACTCTCTTGTGACCCAAACCCATTTATAGTCAGAAAGGATGGAATTAAGTCCTTTAAGAAACGCTTGGGCAGGGAGACAGGCAGCACAGAGAAATGGTATAATATTCTAGGCATCCCCAGTATTTTTGCTATTAACACACTTTCTATATGTGATAATGGCAGTGAACCCCAAAATATCGAGGTACTGCATATGCTGGCGACCACCGCCCCCAGGTTCCCCTGGGCAAGGCCATTTTCAGAATTAAATATTTTAATCCCTAGGTATCAAAAATTGTCAGGTTGCCATTCAGAAACCAGGAGAGGCAGTGCCTCCTGTTCCTGATGTGAGAGTCTCCTAAGGGGGAACAACAGGATTTGGCCAAATTCAATTTCAAGCCCGAAACCCTTGTGAAGTCTTCAAGCATTTCCATCACCTGTAGGAGGTCTCTAAGTGCGTCCCACAGGTACGCTAGTGCGCTGTGGCCATCGTTACAGAAGAGGATGCTAGGGCTCCATTGCTAGGACAAAAATGATCTGCAACTGTGGACATCCTTGCCTAGTGCCTCTGTGCATACCGAATGCTGCAGAGATATCTCTACCTGAAGGGACTCAGACCACTGGATCCTTGTATAGTAAATAATCCCAGTGCAATATATCTGAAAGAAACAATTAGTTATAGACTCCTTACCTTAGAATTACCCCCAGGCGTCAGACAGGATCCGGAAAAGGTTTAGTCAGCAGTACCCCTGCGCGTTGGAAGGTGGTGTCGGTCGACTCCATGTTCGTCGTCGGCGTCGTGGACACTGGGGTGACGTCGGGGTAGCTACTTAGATGCTGCCCTCGTGCGCTGATGTCAGTTCTGTACATGACTTGCCATGCCAGAAGCGCAGAGCCATGCAAGACACTGACTACTGGTGCACAAAACTAGGGCCCTGGAAGGATAACCTTAACCCTAGAAGTCAGTTCGCAGAACGGGGAGGATGGGTGAGGCGGTAAGGTATCTATAACTAACCTATGTTTCTTACAGATATATCATTACCAAAGTTAGTAACTTGTTCATCTGAAAGAAAGTTAGTTATAGATTCTTTACCTTAGAATAGGTACCCCAGCAATAACAACCCCGGAGGTGTGTCTGCGAACCAAGTTCACACCAGAAATTCCTGGAGAACAGAACAGCCAAAGAAGCCGTCTCTCCGGACTTGGCTGTCTAGGAAGTAGTGTTTGGTGAACGTGTGCAGCGATGCCCATGTAGCTGCCTGACAGATGTCATTCAGGGGGGCTCCTCGTCCCAAAGCCACTGGAAGGTTTTTTTGGCCAGGATTTATTCATTTGTTTTTTTAGGTCTCTGCCTGACGTAAGCAGCGCATGCACTGCTTTCGTCATACGAGGCTTCTTGGAATGGATACAATTCCAGAAGCCTCGTCCCAGCTCCGCCTTAAGTTTTGATTTGTGCGCATTGTTTTGCGTCACAAACTATGTCAAAGGTAGTGCAATGATTGCACTGAAGGCATGTCACTCCCTCATTGTTGCCACCCTGTCTCCTTTTATCTACGCCCTGCGGGATTGGATCTTTTACCCGCGGCGTTACACTAGTGCCTTCAATTACTGGGGAAGCACTATTTGTTTCCCCTTCCGTCTGTCTCTCTCAGAGACATAGCTGCTTGTTTTTTGAGGCGTAATAAACAGCCGCTGCCTTGTTGTTTTAACTTGCCTGAGCGCTTGGCTGGGGTTCTTTAATTAACTTCTATTGCCGTCACATTTTCGCACAACGAAGCCTATATGTCTTCGGAACCGCGGTTAACTCTGCTGCAGCCAGTAAATTAAAGACAGACTTTTTTTATTCCTTGCTTAGACGCTAAATTAGCTCCATATAGTACGAGAAATCGCCCATACCCCGTAAATACCTTTCCGTTGCTGTCACCTTGTTGCGATTCCTGCCCGTGCTCTAGCGGCATTTCTGTTCCAGTCAAGGCGCATTCTTCCTTAGAGCCGCCATTGCTTGTCTTCGTCTGTTTGAAGTTGAGCGCTTGTTGTTTTAACTTGCCTGAGCGCTTGGCTGCGGTTCCTTAATCAACTTCTATTGCCGTCACATTTTCGCACAACAAAGCCTATTTGTGTTCGGAACCACGGTTAACTCTGCTGCAGCCAGTAAATTAAAGACAGCGACTTTTTTTTATTCCTTGCTGCGGCCTTTCTGTTCCAGTCAAGGCGCATTCTTCCTTAGAGCCGCCATTGCTTGTCTTCGTGTGTTTGAAGTTGAGCGCTTGTTGTTTTAACTTGCCTGAGCGCCTGGCTGCAGTTCCTTAATTAACTTCTATTGCCGTCACATTTTCGCACAACGAAGCCTATTTGTGTTCGGAACCGCGGTTAACTCAGCTGCAGCCAGTAAATTAAAGACTGAGACTTTTTTTTATTCCTTGCTGAGATGCTAAATTAGCTCCATGTAGTACGAGAAATCGCCCGTACCTCGTAAATACCTTCCAGTCAAGGCGCATTCTTCCTTAGAGCCGCCATTGCTTGTCTTCATATACTCTGCATAGGTTCAGCAGTCTACCTATTTCTGTGTGTTTGAAGTTGCAGTACTTGCTTTTTGGTCAGCTATTTAAAACCAGTTAAAGGCAGCGGTAATGGCTACTCTCTGCCAAGGATCTCTTACAGGTAAGTCACGTCACAAATAAAAAGTTTGTCTGTCGCCTGTTTACCATACTGTACATCACCCTGTGGTAGCTTGTTGAGGTTCGGTGGGCAACACAGTGAGGCCGTCAGTTATGAACCCTGCATGCGGTACATGTGACACATGCTATGTTGCTTGTGAACCGACAACAGACGTAAGACATCTTTTTTAAGTACTGCCCTTCCCTTCACTGTGAAAAACAAGCTTTCTATACATTTCTGACAGCAGTCGGAGTATCGTGTGTCTAATTGCTCGTGTGTTTTTTTTTTTTTTGAAGGAGTTTGTGTGTGTATGTGCATGCGCGCACAATTGCCTGTGTGTTTTTGAAGGAGTGTGTGTGGGCACAACTGGCAGTGTTTTTTTAAGGAGTGTGTGTGCGTGCGTGCGTGTGCGCGCACAATTGCCTGTGTGTTTTTTTAAAGTGTGCACGTGGTGGGCAACACAGTGAGGCCGTCCGTTATGAATCCTGCATGCGGTACATGTGACACATGCTATGTTGCTTGTGAACCGACAGCAGACGTAAGACATCTTTTTTTTAAGTACTGCCCTTCCCTTCATTGTGAAAAACAAGCTCTCTATACATTTCTGACAGCGCTCGAAGTATCGTGTCTAATTGCTTGTGTTATTTTTTTTTAAGGAGTGTGTGTGTATGTTCTCTACCTCTCTATCTACCTCTCTCTATCTACCTCTCTCTAACTCTCCCTCTACCTCTACCTCCCTCTACCTCTCTTTACCTCTCTCTACCTCTCTGTTTACCTCTCTGTTTACCTCTCTCTCTACCTCTTTCTACCTCTCTACCTCTTTCTACCTCTCTCTTTACCTCTCTCTACCTATCTACCTCTCTACCTATCTCTACCTCTCTCTACCTCTCTCTCTACCTCTCTCTCTACCTCTCTACCTCTCTACCTCTACCTCTACCTCTCTACCTCTACCTCTCTACCTCTACCTCTCCCTCTCTACCTCTACCTCTCTACCTCTACCTCTCCCTCTCCCTCTCTACCTCTACCTCTCTACCTCTACCTCTACCTCTCCCTCTCTACCTCTACCTCTACCTCTCTACCTCTACCTCTACCTCTACCTCTCTACATCTACCTCTATACACCTCTCTAACACTACCTCTACCTACGTCTCTCTACCTACCGCTCTCTCTCTACCGCTCTCTCTCTACCGCTCTCTCTCTACCTCTCTCTCTCTCTCTACCTCTACCTCTCTACGCGCACACATATGCACATTTATATATGTATGTAAATATATGCATATGCGTTTATATATCTGTATGTGTGTATATATATATACATACATACATATATATTCATCTGCATATCTATATAAATACAAATATAAATGCATGTATATATATATATATATATATATATATATATATATATATATATATATATATATATATGTTATGTACATAAAAGTTTGAAAAAAACTAATAAAAGCAAAGCTAAAAAGCCACCTAATTACAAACAGAATTGCTTTAACTTGCACGAGGGCGAGACCTATTGCATTTTCAATGCTTGTTTGACAGGTTAACTATATTATCACATTCATTGTCCTATAATCGCTGACCATACACAACAGCCACATGTTTAGAAGTCCCATTACGTGTTACAAGTGTTTGTGTCATCATGTGCTTTTCCAATCCATCTCTTTATGATGTGAAATTAAACCACCCATAGCTCCCATCCAACATCCCCCTAACCTGGCCAACCAATAAAATAAACAATTTAATCAAATAATTTTATACAACGTAGACACTTACACAAAGCACCATCTCCAAGCTTTTATAGCCCATTCGAAGGAATTACCTCTACTGTATACATCAAGGAATGAGTACCTATCTTAGGGTATTTAACTCATAGTGTTGTCAAGGGGAATCTATGGGGGGGGGGGGGGGTGTTAATCATTCTTGATGGGCATTACATTTTTAAATAAAAAGTCCCTCCTATAAAGTGCATCCTCAGGCCTGCTCTCTCCTTTCTAAGAAGATGTGTACTTTCAGATTTTGACTGGAAAACAAAATGTTTAAGACAAGCTACAACCCTTGTTGGGGGTTGGGGTGGAGAGGGAGGAATTTTTCCACAGGGCTACTGCATATGGTAAATTGGCATCTAGTGTAGGACATTAGGGACAACTCGTATCCGCGCAGGAATAGATTCTGTTGATACGTTTGGGTGCCAAATACACTCTGTTTAGAATACTGACTTAAATGTATTTAAACCTTATATTACTTGAGAGTTTGAGGGTGTTTGGGGACCTCTTTCCACTCGTATCGTGGGATATGAATTGTAGATCTGACTCCCATTTCCTGTGCAAGGCTGTCGTAGATTGGTACTTGCTGTGTTGGTAGCTCGGTTTATCCATTTAACCAATTTAGTACCATCTCCCATTGTAAATAGTGTTTGGTACACCTCATGTGTGGGAGGTTCCTCCAACTGGACTTGAAACAAGTTCCTTAGGACGCGTTTTTCTTGTGCATATTTCGATGGTGTCCCGAAGTAATCTTATAATCGTTCATAAGCTCAGGGCCGGCTTTAGCACTGTTGGCGCCCTGTGCGACATTGTTTGTTGGCGCCCCCCCAATAAACACATCTAACACGGATTCCCTCACTACCACTATTTAACAGTGCTCCTCAAGTCTTTATAACCACTCTCTCTCAGGCTGATTTAGTTTTATAGCGCCACTCATACCAGTGTAGGGTGTCAGAGCACTTTAAATCACACACAAATTGGCACAGAGACAACCATTCTTGTGTAAATCAGTGTATAGACAATGTTGCTTAAGACAGAGGACTGCAAGGTGTAAGACTCACGTCATATATAGTATAGTTTAAGAGTCCATGGTCTGGAAAAGCAAAAATTCAGAATTTAAAACATAACATCATTGTTAGGAGTTCTCTTTAATAATAAAAATTGATTTCTACCCAAATTAACCCTTTTTGAGAGTTTAGGATAATATATATCTTGGAGTTTGAATGCAGCTCTTTAATGACAGTTAATTGCTCACTGTGCTATATTAGGATGTTAACTTATAAACTGTAAGTAACTAAAGGATGCCTGGGAGACCAGCAGCAACCCACTGACCTATTTACATTATATGCACTTTGTGATCTGTATGGTACACATTCTTTGCAGCCATTAACCCACTGTACTGCCTTACGATGAGTTAAAACTTCCACTACACAAACCTTCCATCTCTCTCCAGCAGGAACATTAATCAATGTAGTGATCTTGACGTTTTTATTAAGGGCTGAAAATTGCTGGAAGCAAGAAACGAGGCAGCACGTGCTTTTAAAACGAATATACTTGCAAACAGGGCGCCCCTACCCCAAGTCAGCTCCCGGTGCTGTGGCACCGATCGCACCGCCCTAGAGCCGGCCCTGCATAAGCTCCATACAGTCTAATAGTTCTCCATTAACAAACAGTCAGATATTGTCGACTAGCCCTTATCTGGCAGGGCGGTTCCAATCAGTCTGGATAGGGATACCAAGGAGAGGGATTGAGGGGCTTAAAGGAGTAGCATCAATCAATCAATCAATCACAAGATTTGTAAATCGCACTACTTACCCGCGAGGGTCTCAAGGCGCTGAGGGAGAAGAGAGGGGGGGGTTGCCACTACTGGTCGAATAGCCAGGTCTTGAGTCGTCTCCTGAAGGTCAGCAGGTCTTGGGTCTGTCGTAGGTTAAGGGGAAGGGTGTTCCAGATCTTGGCGGCGAGGTGGGAGAAGAATCTGCCTCCAGTGGTGGTTCTCCGGATGCGCGGGACGGTGGCCAGGGAGAGGTCGGCGGAGCGGAGGTGACGGTTGGGAACGTAGAAGGAGAGTCGACTGTTGAGGTAGGCTGGGCCGGTCTTGTGGAGTGCCTTGTGTGCGTGGATCAGGTGTTTGAAGGATATTCTCTTGTCGACGGGGTGCCAGTGCAGGTTTTTCAGGTGGGGGGTGATGTGGCTGTGGTGTGGAATGTTGAGGATCAGGCGTTTGATGAGCTTGGTCGGGGCTCCTGCGTAGAGGGAGTTTCCGTAGTCGAGTCTGCTGCTGACGAGGGGCTGGGTGACAGTTCTTCTTGTGTCTGTCGGGATTCACCTGTAGATCTTGCGGAGCATGCGTAGGGTGTTGAAGCAGGAGGAGGAGACTGCGTTGACTTGCTTGGTCATGGTGAGCGTTAAGTCGAGGATGACTCCCAGGTTGCGTGCATGGTCGGTTGGTGTCGGGGGTGCCCCTAGTGACGAGGGCCACCAGGAGTCGTCCCAGGCTGATGGGTTGGAGCCAAGGATGAGGATCTCCGTCTTGTCTGTGTTCAGCTTAAGTCGGCTGCACTTCATCCAGTCGGCGACGGCTTTCATTCCTTCGTGGAGGTTGGATTTGGCGGTGAGGGGGTCCTTGGTGAGGGGGAGGATCAGTTGAGTGCCGTCGGCATAGGAGATTATGTTGAGGTCGTGCTGTCGGGCGATGCGTGCGAGTGGAGCCATGTAGATGTTGAACAGTGTCGGGCTGAGGGAAGATCCCTGGGGTACGCCGCAGATGATCTCGGAGGCTTCGGATCGGAATGGGGGGAGACAGACGCTCTGGGTTCTGCCGGAGAGGAAGGAGGTGGTCCAATCCAGGGCCTTATCTCGGATCCCTGCGTCGTGGAGGCGTGTGCATAGTGTGTGGTGACAGACAGTGTCGAAGGCGGCGGAGAGGTCCAGGAGTATGAGGGCCGCCGTCTCGCCGTTGTCCTGAAGGATCCTGATGTCGTCTGTGGCGGCGATGAGGGTGGTCTCGGTGCTGTGGTTGCTGCAGAATCCTGACTGGGAGGGGTCCAGGAGATATGAGCGTCATGAATCGTCGGAGACCCACCAGCACTAGTATTATTAGAGGGGGAAAGTGAGAATTGGGTTGTGGACATCTGGTGAGGAATATTAGTGAATGCAAAAATCAATTTTTGAACCTCACTGAATAATTATCTTTCTCTGAGATAGAATGATCCGCCAGCCATTTAGCTCGACAATAGCCTCCTTTCCAAATACATTCACAGAGTAACTTATCCAGGTCCTTAAAAAAGGAATGAGAGAAAGTCCAGGGTAAATCGGGTAAAAACAATATAATAAGCGTGGCAGCACCAGCATTTTAATCAATGCCTCACGGCCCATAGCTACCAGGGCTAATGAAAAACAAAATGCAAATTGGGCTTGAACTGCTCTTCCCAGATTGCCATCACGAATATTGTGTATTGAATTATGAATATTTATTCCCAAGTATCGAAACATAGTGGGTTCATAGGACAATCTAGTATCTAATTGTATAGACAAAGCATATCCCGAGCGCTGGTGAGAAATACTGGATATGGATCAGTTGATACATTATATTATAATCAATGAGGAGGGAAAAAGAAGCTGTGATCCATTCGGCTTCCAATGGTTAGTACAAAAAATCAAAAGAGGGAGAATGGACCACTTGTCCTGTGTAACCAGGGTCTCGGTTATGTGGGAACCATCATAAAAACCCTCATAAACGTACACAGGCAATAGGCGGTATATCTTGATTCTCCGCCTTAGTGTACTGTTACAACATAATCATTGGGTTTTTTATTTTGTGTATATGCTGACCTCCACCTGGAGGGAGACCAACTGGTTTGTCAGTAGGATCCAGAAATGAGAAGAGGGCGTGTGTGTGCTAAAGTGTAGTGAGTTAAAATTCCTTACACCACGTCATCATAGGTATTTATTGGGAGTTGTGATGTGGGAAATTCAAAACAAAGTGGTGCGTGTGTAGATCTCGTTACTAATCTACCGCACTGGCGATGGTCAACATGTTTCAGCCTCGTGGTATACTCTAGAGGCTTTCTTCAGGACCGAGGTGTGATCAAGAGCGCATTTTGGCTCTTGGTGTGGTGGTAAACTCACCACTTTCATTTTCGCGAAGTCAGATCAGTAGTATCTGTAACTGAAAAGAAAAAAGCGTAGTTGTGCCTCTTCTCTTTCATTCTTATTACGAGTGATAACCCATGTTTAATTTACTGTACATAGTAGTTACTGGAACAGTTACACTCAATCATATCTCAAAACTCTATGACTATAATAAGTCGGAGCATGCGTTTAATTAATGCAAGAGATTAACATGGGAAAACTTAGTATCATGAGGTTAAAATAGCAACTTTCTCAAGGTTGTTCTACAGAGGATAGAGTGATCAGTCTGCGTGATTCTTATCAGACCGGTTGGAATGAAGGGCATTGTATTCGTAAAAGTGCCAAAAGTTTATCTAGGCCCTGGTTGTTAATATACTTCATGTCATAGGTTGTCTTAAAAGTCAATGCCATTGTGGGGGCATTTTAGTATAGAAAGATTGTGGTTTAAGGCAAGACCCCATTCAGTGTACATACGTAGACAATAGTGACCTATTTGTGATACCGTAATATTTACGTTACCTTCTTAATGCTGTCATGCGCTGCCTCAGGGTGCCGTTGAGCAAATGGAAACCCAATTCTGTGGAGATTAAAAAGGATTAGTCACGTCTTACTTATGGTGAGTTTTGTTGTAGCGTGGTCTCCTGAACACAGCTCACCGGTTCCTACAAGATACTGGCTTGTTTTGGCTCTGTGCGCGGTGCCCCAGGTGACGCGGGCCCGTGCAGAGCTCCTATTTACCTAGGGTGCTGGGAAGAAATAGTAAAGAGACTATTCTGAAGATGCTTGGTTGGCACGAGGGGTTGGCATCCGTGGTTGGTAACATGGTAGAAAGACTATTCTGGAAATAGTTGGACAATTAATACAGAGGGTAGTTTAACTTTTAAACGACCAACATTAATACTTATTTTCGAAACAATGTATCATTTCAAATTAGAAAAATCTGAAGATGTGATAGGAGTCATTATGTGAAAAAAGTCATTATTTGAAAAAATGGTGGGTTATTTGCATATTCTCTGGTTTTGATGTAAATTGTTGCGTGAATTTTATATGTTTCAAAATCAAATTAAAATTCCGTCATTATGTTTCAGTTTCACAGTGAACTTGTGTCTATGCTTGTGCCATGTAGTTAATCAATTTGGTGTCACTAGGTTAGAATTGTTCCGGGGACCATGGTGTCCCAATGTTGACGACTCAGTGGTCTCATGACTGATAATGTGTGGGGACTCATGATAATGCGTGCCAAGGTATATTATCGTTCAGTCCCACTGTATCTGTCTTAAGACGATGGATCCAACACTGTTCTTTTTCAAAAAGAACTTGTTTGGCGTTGTTGGTCTTAATGTGTAGTGTTTCTAGAACTACCCAGTTAAGGTCATCGGTGCTGTGGTTACTTTCGATGTAGTACTTGCTCATCTTGGTGGTTGCTCTCTTGCAGTTCACGTTGCTTTTATGTTCACATATACGTTGCTTGACTTTGCGGCATGTCATTCCTATATAATTTAGTTCACAGGGACACACGATCATGTAAACCACATGTGTGGTATTGCAGTTAGTGTGGTGACGTAATGTCCATGTGAAGTTAGGTAGAAGCTGCAGGTTCTTGGTTGCTTTGGTCAGTTTACAAACTGAATATGTGCCACACGGATAGTGTCCTATTACAGGGCTCAGGTTCCATGCTGCAGTAATGGTCTCTTTTTTCATAGTCGTGGCAGGTTTTGTGTGAACCAGGAAATCTTTAATGTTTCGTGTCCTTCTGTTCGCGAATCTAGGTTTTGGCCTTTGTAGGGTATTAGATGTAAGGATCCTGCTGTTCTTATTTATAATTTTCTTCACAGTGTTCGTTGACGTTCAGTAAGTCCTCTGGTGTTTCTCGTGAAGAAGTTTCAAGTAAACTCTCCCTAGGTTGGTTGCGGGCTATAATTGTGACATTTCCTTATGGTCTTCACGGGGTAGTTCCTCATCTCAAGTTTGTGCCCTAATTCTTTTGCTTGTGTTTTGCAGTACTCTTGTCGACTACAGTTGCGTTTAAGGCGCAAAAATTGACTATATGGCAGATTGTCTCTCAAGGGGCGAGGATGAAAGCTGTTGTAAGAAAGAATGCAGTTTCTTGCTGTAGGTTTGTAGAAAGTCTTAGTTTGGAGGGTGTTGTTCTCAGTGTAGGTCGTGACATTCAAAAAGTCTAGTTGTTTCTTGTCCGATGTGCAGGTTAATCTAAGACATTCATCTCTGGTGTTTAGCCATTTGAGGAATTCCTGTAGTGTTTCCTGGGTGTCTTCCCAGATCATAATGACGTTGTCTATGTAGCGTCGCCAAAATCTCATCTGTGTGAGATATGGGTTGTTTTGATTTTGTATTTGTTGTTGTTCAAAGTTCCTCACGCATAGTCAGGCCACACTTGGGGCAAATGTACTGCCCAAAGAAGTTCCGTGACATTGTTCGAAACAGTGTGCCATCATATTCGAAGTAGTTTTCGGTGAGAGCTAACCTACAACACTCAAAGACGAAGTGTCTCGGTGTCCTGTAATCCCATTCTTCAGAGAAAAGGATGTCTTCCAAAGTTTCTAGGGTTTTCTGTTGTGGGAGGCTCGTGTAGGGACTCTCTATATCTAGTCCTACCAGATACATGGTCCTTTCATCATAGTCTTGTCCTTCCAGTTGGTTAAGGAGGTCTTGTGTGTCCTTCAGGTATGTAGGTGTCTTTTGTACCAAGGGTCTGAGGAACTGGTCTGCAAATTGTGACAAGGGCTCTAATACCGACCCAATTCCCGAAACGATTGGGCGCCCTGGTGGTGGTACTTTGTTCTTGTGGGTCTTAGGTAGTGAATAGAAGTAGGGTACTCGTGGTGATTTTGTTATGAGAAAATCTGCTTCGTGTTTGGAGATCCATTGGTTGATCGCAGCCCCTTCTACCATTAGTTCAACAGTTTGCTGTAATCTTTTTGTGGGATTGGTTGTGATCTTTCTGTAGAACTTTTCATCTGAGAGGAGATCAAGACACTGTTTATCATATCCTTGCTTGCTTAGGAGGACAATTGCTCCCCCTTTGTCCGCTGGTTTGATAATTAGTTTTTCATTTTTGCGTAAGTCATTCATGGCTCTTTGTTCTTCCTTCATAATGTTGATGTAAGGTTTTTTCGCATTCGGTCTGATATTCTCCACCTCCTTCATAATGTCTTGCTCAAATGCCTGTATTTCCACAGGAATCATGTGGCTAGGCGGGCAGAAGGCTGATTTTGGCTTCAGATTGGTGTCACTCTCTGTCCATAAAGAAAGCTTTGAATTAGATTTTTCTACAAAATTCTGCCATTTCGCATCCTATTTTAAAGATATCTAGTGGGGGTGTGGCAACAAAGCCAATTCCTTTGTTCAATACTTTCTCTTGATCTGCCGTGAGGGTGATATCGGTTAAGTTGATTACCAATGATTCATTGAACTGGGTCTGGGTTGTTCTTTGATCATGCTGCGAGTGTGTACCTGTCTTTCCTGTTCGCTCCAGGTCACTCCTCTTCTTCTCCCTCTCTGGGTATTTGGGCCTCTCCCTAAAAAAGTTAAGTGGTTGCATGTTCATCATTGGTCCCATTGGTTGTGGTCCTTGGAAGTACGGGTTCATCCATCCCTGAAAGTTTGGCATGTAGGGTTGGCAATTAGGTTGTGGGTGATCGAAGTATCTTGGCGTTTGCCAGATGTTGGCTCTTCGGCATTGGTTCCGTCTGTATTGGCCTTTCCCTCGTCTTGGGTTTGTTCCTTCATCACTGCTCCAGTCGGAGTTGTTGCTGGTGGTCTCCCCTGTTGAGTCTTCATCTCCCTGTTGGTCCGGTATGACATAATCGTCTCTTGAATAGGGGTGCATTTTCTCCAATGAGAACCGTTTCAGGTCTTTACTCAGTTTCTGAATTTTGTTCTGGGTAATATAATCTTTCGTCTCGTTCATTTCTCAATTTATCTCTTCCAGTCTTACAGTATACAGAGATTTGAACTGTCGTTTTCAGTTTGGCTTCACTGACTTGTATTTTGATTGTAAGTGCTTCTACAGTCTTGTTGCTGTTTTTATGATTAGCACCATATAGTCTCTGGTGCATTTTCACGATATTGAAGACCAGTCTTTCCGGAAGGCAATATCTTTTAGAAAGATGCGTGGGGCATTGTGTACCCACCGCCGCCGGCCCCCTGGGGGCAGCATTCGCACATAGATATTCCTTCATTATAATGCCATGAATGTCAGTCCTCACTTGATCTTTTTTTGTCTCAGTCAGTTCTTCCCATTCGTTAGTTTGTGTTAGTGTTTGTGCCAGGTCTTTATCTTGCAGCAAAGATGATTCAGATAGGATAGCGTTTACTTCTTCCTCTGTGTAGCTCAAGCCTTGGTTGTCCGCCATTTTACCAAGTTTATTTGATTTGTTTTCCTACTTTTTTGTGCAATTAGAACAGTATCACAATTTGTGATTAGTGTTCTTAAGGGATTGGCAGATATCTGTCAATCACCGTGATAGGAATTCCCACAGCTGTGAGCTGCTTTAGTATATTATAATCAATGAGGAGGAAAAAAGAAGCTGTGATCCATTTGGCTTCCAATGGTTAGTACAAAAAATCAGTTGACACATACCCCGGATATAATGGCAAAGTCTTTGAACAATTGTGCAATGAGGGATAATTCTGATAAACAGTAAAATGTCATTTCATAGAAGGATGCTATAAGTAGTGAACCATGAATCTGTTTCCTCCAATGTACTCAAATGAGCTTAACTTGACGGCCAGTGGTTCTATGACGAGCCCAAATAATAATGGTGACAAAGGACAGCTTTGGCACGTGCCCCTTCTTGCTTTAAAAGAATCAGAAATACTTTGCCCAGTCTTAACCCTAGCAGTACTATTCAAGTATAGAATTTGTATCCATTTTCGCCACACCGGGTCTATCCCAAATCGTTCCAGTATGGTATTCATGTAGTCCCAATGGAGCATGTCAAAAGCTTTCTCAAGGTCTAGGACGACACATGCCACTTTTGTAAACAGTGTCACTGCACCATCCATGACATCAGAGCCTACGCATATTAAACGGAAGTATTCCGGTCGGGAATAAGACAGTATGTTTAAGTCAGGGTAAGTCTTAGAGCAAGCGAGTAGCCAATAAGTTAAAGTGAATCTTAAAATCCGTGTTTAATATAGATAGCGGGCAGTAGGAGGACATGTCCACAGGATCTTTATGGGGTTTTAACATGGTGGAGATAATGGCTTCATTCAGTGTTAATGGAATGGAACTTAAAGTGAAGGAGGAAGTATGTAGTGGAACAAGATAGGGGTGCCAGTTGTAGAAACATAACTGGTAAAATTAGGCTGGGATCTCACCTTAACCAAGATCTTCTTGCGTGGGAGGTCTTGTAAAACATCTCTGATCTGTTGCAATTAAAGGAGTAGATCAAGCACAGCATCAGCCAGGACGGGTGGCAGACGGATTGGGCAAAGAAAAGCATCAATTCTATTCTTAGAGGTATCCTCTGGTACCTGCCATAAGCCACTCTAGAATGTAGCAAAGGCGTTGTTAATAGCTAGTTGGGTAGATGCTGTGTCACTGGATGGTAAACGGATATTTTATGGATTGCAGTGGGTTACTGTCAAATTAATTAAATGGGCAGGTAAACAACACTTTTTGTACCCATCCTGATGTACCTTGGCTTGATATGAAGAGTAGTTAAACATCGCCACTGTCTAAATACTCCATCTTCCAATTGGGTCACTTGCAATCGCCAAGTTGTTATAGGAGTTCAGGTTCTCCTACAAGTTAATACCATAGTCAATGGATTGTGGTCAGAGATGGTCTTTGGAAAATAAGAGATCGATGTAATGTGTGTGTGATTCCCTGTTGTGCATATAAATCCATCCAGTCGGGAGTGAAGTTTGTAGACTGGTAAATAAAAGTAGTAATCTCGGGTCAAACAATGACAAAAATACCATGTGTTGAAGAGGTCCCAAAATTCCAGCCACCGACAGAAAGCAAAGGCATTATTTACTGATAGGGACTGACTGAGTTGGGAGGGAGGGGGTGGATCTATTTAATGAAAGTCTAACACACAATTAATTTCTCACCTCAAAATCCAGGGGGTAGGCACCAAGTTTGAAAGACAGTGAGATACAAGATTCCTAAAATTAGATTGGTCAACATTTAAGGGATATATGCGCCCTAAAATCAATTCTTTCTTATCTAAGCGTCCCTTTACCACCAGATAACGGCCTTTATCATCAATACGAACAAATTCTCCCTCAAATGGGTACCCCAGGCTTGATCGCGAGCAAAACACCCCTTGTTGTATGCTGCGTAGCTTGTGTCATATAGCCTGTGTCATATATTTGCCCTTTCCATTTATGCTTTAATATGGAAACCTCTGGTGTCAGTAGGGGTGTTTCTTGTTGGAATATTACTTTAGCCTTCCAGGGGAGAAAAAATGTATGTGTCCTGTAGCACTTTTGTCGGGAGTTCATCCCCCTGACATTCCATCTGACTATCTTATATTGGGTAGTGAACTTGAAATAGTGCAGTAAAGATAGAAGTAGGTCCTGGCAGACTCCAAGGGCTCGGTGGAGAAAATTGGAAAACGTGTAATTTTTAAGTGAGACTGTATCGGGCTATTGATGGGTTGTTGCAAACTAGCATCAAATAAACAGAACACAATATTTTCGTCCTTGCCCCCACCTAAAACCAAAACAAAAGCCGGTACCGTGGCCCAAAGTAAGCAGAGAAGCATACAAAAGGGGGCAGGCATATCAACACAAGAGAGTGGACCAGAGTTGCTTTTTGGCCCGAGTGAGGGCCTCTCAGCGCCTCAAGGGATCTATCAAGTAGTCGCTTATGCGTCCAATTGGAGAGCAAATTTCGGATCTCTACCAAGCCTACAACAACGTGTCCTGAGGCATGGCGTTTAACCCACCCTCTCAAGGAGGGAGATCGTCAATCACTGGGGCTCAACACTCTGCCTCCAGACTGCCCTTCACAATTCACGATACAGCTGGTCGCTATGTGTTCCGGCCCCGCCTCTCAAAAACAGCGGGCTGGGTTGCCAAGGTGGGAATCAACCAAGATGGCCTGTGAGGGCTACACCCAATGCCACACAGTGCTAGAATAAAAGCAGATGATCAGTAGCTTGGCTGTGGACAGCCCATCCACTCTCCTCTGGAGACAGCCACAAGCAGGAATGATAGGCTCAATCCAGGTGTCATATGCTGGATTACGCTGGCGTTGCAGGGCTCCTCTAGTCTGCACCTGGCAAGCATGGCAGTTTAGCCACGCCCCCCTGGTTTGAGGGAGTAGTAGCTGACCCTGCGTAGCCTCTACCAGGCTCTCTTGGGAAAGGAGGACTCAAATCTGATAGAGTAGTACGCTGATGAGAAAAATATGAAGGGGTAAGCAACTTGGTGGTCTATTCTCAAAAATGTTTTAAAGTATTTAAAGTAGGCCTCCTGTAGTACTATTATATGTTCCCTTACATGCCTTTGTGAATTTAACCCAGAGCATCTTAATTCGAAATATTCATGCACAATTAGTACAAATAGAAAGCACGCTGCTCTCCCTGAATTTTTACTAATCAAGAGTACGTACAAGAGCAGTCCCATAGTTGCCACAATTAACAGGGTACTGAAATGGAGGGCTAGGTCAAGAAAGGACATGGAAGGCAACAAGAGGCAAGGGCAGAAGTAGAGTAATATAGGACCGAGGAGGAGCGCGAGCAGCTCCTGGTGAGCACCATTGAGATTGAATACTGAAAGAAGTTTTTCTTTGGTAAAAAACACACAGATTCTAGATTCAAACAATTCGTCAGGTGAGATTATTTTCTGGTACATTTTCAGGATTATGCTGCCCGCTAACCTTTTATTACTATTTTTTTCTCATTTGATCTCAATACACAGTTTCTCATTTGCTAGCTCTTCTCTGGCCGTTAAAACCGCTCCAAGGTTATGTTTTAAGTTCAAGGTTGACGGGGACATCTGTGAGTATGTGTGCAGAGGGGGCTCATTTATTACTCTGCCTGATCTGCGGATTAATGGAACGTTTCCATTTCCAGTCAGAGCCTAGACTTGTCTGATCTATGATTAATTAATTCACTGGGGGCTTTGAAACCAGTCGTCCAATGTGCACGTAAAATCATCTCATTAATTCAAAGTCTTATAATCCATGTTGATTATGAGGTGAGCCTGGTGGTTTGGCATGAAACATTTCTAAGCTATATTTTACAGAGCCCACTGTGCCCTGTTACGTTTTCTGTTAGCAAGTATAAGCAAACAGCCTTGGCTAAACGTGTAGTTTCCTTACAAATTGGATAAGGTGTTCATTTAATATGAAAGTTTGTGCACCCACGTGTGTACAGTATATTCAGATAATGCAGTCCCTGAAAGACTACTTAGCTTAAAAACACACAATCTTACTTTTTCATGATGTGACAACTTTTTTTAGGAGACGGTCTCAATATTGAAAGATCACCACATGCCAGGCACAAAGCCTACAGAGACCTATAAAAAACAGGATTATTGGTCTGTATCATGAATTCAGGTTCCATCCTGTCCACAACGCTATTCAGTCTCTACATGGAACCCCTTCGCTACCTCCTGAGACAGCGAAACCTTTTGTTTCATCTCTATGCCAACAACACTCAGCTTTACTGGTAAATCTCCTTGTTGGATGACATAGTAGAGCTGGCAAAGGCAATCGCTGTCTTCATGCATGGTTGATAATACAGCATCTCACAAGGCTTGATTATAGCAACTCCTTATTGTCGAGCATATCCAGAATCTATCTGAATACATTGAACATAGCCTTCACCACGGCCGCCTGAATTGTAACCAATGTCAGAAGATCAGACGATGAGGTCCTTAAAGTGGCTCTCTATGGAATCCAGAAGCTTATTCAAACTGGCCAGTATTATCTCAGGAGGCTCTGCATGGGAACAGAGCATAGTACTTAGCACATAAATGAACTTTCTCTGAAGGTACACACACAAGTGAAGAGTAATCTGAAAACTCCTTCTTTTAAAAAGGAAACCGCACTGAAACAGGCTTTTTTCAGGAGGTTTTCAGCAAAGTATGGGACTCTGTGTGGACATTCAGGATGAAGTTGTGCTATGAAGATTTCAAGAAATATCTGGCACAGTTTCTCTGCCAACGTCACTTCAGTTGAAATGGGGTACCCTTTGACCCTACATTAGCTGCCAAGACATGGTGGTTCCGATAGATCCACCTTAAAATCTTTTGTTTTTAAACAGTTGACACCAATGCACAGTCCCCACTGACTTCAAATTTGTAATTTTGATTCGGACATTGTCTGGGTGCTTGACTTTTCTGCTAAAGTAAGACTATATGCTTCCCTACGTTTGAATCACCTTTCTTTTCAGGGCACATTTTGAGCTTTTTAAACTCTTTTTGTTTGTACTGCGTACTGAATCTCATGCTCCTATATAAAGCACTCTGCCGCCTGTTAAGGTCTGGTTCATTCTATAAAAGACAACAAAATAAATAAGCAGGTTTGCAAAGGGGTCAATTATGAGCTGTGTGAAATTTACAGCACCTGATCAATAATAGATGGAATAAGTCCACGACTCCTGGCTAAAGTTAATCAGGTCAAACCAGCTGAAATGTAATGAAGAAAGACCTGGTAAATGTCTTTACATGTGGGTTTTGGTGCCCCATTTTTGGAGGCTAAACTCAATATCAGTTATTGCTAGTGCTCAAAATAAATACCAAACCCTGGGATTTGGGGTTTTATTTAGTACAATTACCACAATTGTTTCACCCACCTAACACTTGCTTCATTTTTTTTCATTTTTATCATGCTAACACTGTCTCTCTCTGCTCATTTTCCTGCCTTCAGTGCCTCTCCCCCTCCCACTGGACTTCTCGCGCTGACCCCGCACAGCCTTCCTCCCAGTAACCTACTTAATGGAGAGTGCAGCCGCAAAGCGGATGCACCAAAGCCAAGCCCCTTCTGTGCCCTTCCGCACCTGGACCACGCCCTGTGCCAGTAACCCTGGATCTCCGCCCACTCACAGCTACACCAACACCGAGATATCAACCCTGCAATCAGGACCCTGCCATAACTACTGCAGCTGCGCATTCCCACTCTCAACAGCAGGACCTTTCTCCTTCCGACACTGTCTCTTCTCCTGTGACATCAAAACTCCCACTCACAGGCCCACATCTGCTACTACTGAGCCGTGACAACTCCACTGCCTGCTGATCAACACCCGATTGCTCCACAAACACTCCACCGAGATCTGGAACACCATCACCTTCCTCACCCCCAACGTAGTCTTCCTCACCTAGACTTGGCTTCAACCAACTTCTGCACTTGACATCGCCACATCAAACGGATACAAGATTATACACCAGGACTGCATAAACAAACATGGAGGTGGAATAGCCATCATCCGCAAAGAATCCCCCCACTGCTCAGCTGTCACCAATTACACAACCCTACCATGGAACACCTCAACTTCCAACTCAACACTGACCTCAAGACCACCGTCAAAGGCACTCTTGCCTATAGATCACCAGGACCACATCCCGCTTTCAACTCCGAGGAACTTTATCTTCGTCAGAGACCTCATCTGTCACCTGAACGACGCAAACACAGCTGCCCTCCTCGAGAGCAGGAGCAACCTCTCCCAACTAGTCACCGATACCACTCACATTCGGAGGCACACCCTCGACTCCATCTTTACAGCCCGCAACAGAGTCAGGTTCACCCATGTCACCAAACTCACCTGGTCGAACCAATCAATCATCCACTTCACCTTCACAGCAGTTTCATTGCCTCCACAAACCAGCCCAGTACCACCCACAGGAGCCAGAGCAAGATACCCGAAAACAAATGAAATTACGTCGGCTCCTCCCTTCCGGATACCACTGCCAACCTCGAAGAGGCTGTCAAAATTTTCAAAGCCTGGATCAATTGCTCTGACAAAATCGCCCCCATCAAACCCACCAGATCAGGCAGACCCACCAAGCACACCAGCTGGTACACCCCAGAACTAAAAACCTCCAAACGCAACAGCAAGCATCCAGAAAGGATTTGGCGCTCCACCAAACAGCCAAACGACTGCACCACCTTCAAGCTGGCACTCAACAACTACCACCAGCACCTGAAATATACGTAAAGGAATGCACTGGCCACCTACGTCAAAGCCAGCTATAACTACAGCGAAGAAATCTTAAACATCATCAAGGAGAGTTCTCCAACACCATAGCAACCGAAAACATCATCACCCCTTCCCAAGATCTCTGTGACACCCTAGCAGACTTTTTTCACAAGTTGTCTAACCTATGAACACTTAGACCCCCAACCTGCCGACACCAGCATCTGCCGTCTTCTCCATCTCACTGACTCCCACACAAACCTCAGGATCATAACATGGGAACAACTTACCACACAGATCACTTCTGCCATCATGAGTTCCATCCACTCAGGAGCACCCAGGGACCCCTGTCTCCACCACATGTTCAATCTGGAGGACAATATTAACAGCAAAGAACTCCCTGCCATCTTCAACACTTCCATCACCTCTGCCACTTTCCCAGAGAATGGAAACACGTGGAAGTCAAAACACTCCTCAAAAAACCATCCACAGACACAAAAGATCTCAAGAACTTCCAGCCAATCTCTGTGCTCCCTTTCCATGCCTAAGTACTGAAAAAAAGCCATTAACCGCCAACTCACAAACTACCTAGAGAGCAATGACCTCCTGAACTCATCCCAATCTGGGTTCCTCTTGAACCACAGGTCAGAAACCGCCCTAATCTCAGACACCAACAACATCAGGACTCTCCTAGACCTGGCAGAAACTGCCGCCTGATCCACCTCTCGACCTCTCAGCCGCCTTAGACACCATTTCCCACTAAACCCTCTTGGAAGGGCTGCACCAGATGGGGATTCAAAGGGATGCCCTCAAGTGGATCCCACCTTTCTCACTGAAAGTACCCAGAATGTCCACCCTACACCTTGGACTCCCAGAACATCATTTGCAGAGTCCCCCAAGGATTCTCTCTCAGCCCTACCCTATTCAACACCTGCATGACCCAGTTGGTCATCATTGCCAGGACCCATGAACCGAACATCATATCATATGTAGAAGACCCCTAGCTTTTCTTCTCTCTATCCACAGACCCCTCCACCACCAAGGCCATCTTCCACCTGTGTTTGACCAGCATCACCCTCTGGATGTAAAACACCTGCTTCAAACTCAACACCGACAAAATGAGGTACTCATCTTCCGCAGCAACACATCACCGTGGAATGACTTCTAGTGGCCTGCAGAACTGGGACCCTCACCAACACCCACGGAGAATGCCAGGAATCTCTGCATCATACTGGACAGCAATTTCACCAAGAAAAACCAGATCAGAGCAGTATCTCCAGCCTGCTTCCTCTGGCAACACTCTCTACATAGGAATCACCTCACACCTGCTAAAGAGACTACAAACCATTCAGAACTCGGCTGCCAGACTCGTCCTTGATCTCCCCAGACGGGCCCACATCACCCCACATATCAGGAAACTCCACTTGCTCCCCGTCCACAAGAGGTGCCAATTAAAGATGCTAACCCACACCTACAAGGCCCTGCACAATCAGGGACCATCCTACATCAACCAACCTCATTCGCCGGAGCAAGAGCGGCAAATGCTGTTTCTCCTATCTGGCTGGCAAGACCTGGAACAGCCTCCTCCTCCACCTACAGACCTCCCCCTCCCTGCAAGAATTCAGGATCTGAAGACCTCGCTGTTTGACTAACTCTGCCCAGCAGCGGAAACCACCAGTGCCTGGATACCCTCACGGATGATAAGCAGAGCTCTACAAATCCCTTTGATTGATTGACCACCAGCCTAATTGGGGTACCCATAATTGGGACCTGGCAGCAGCAGTAGATCTGGTGGTATTATGCTTTGCCAGGGACAATCCCTTCCGCCTATAACACCCATAAACTATTTGGATATTTTCTGAATACACAATTTGTATTTTGAAGGCTACTTGTTTTGGCAACAAGGCCCCGGTTCTGAATTCATGGATTCATTCTGGTCTCTGCACAAACAGGAGTTTGGACAGTGATCAAAGTTCAGTGTTCGTGACCGTACCCACCCAGTTTTCTCAGAAGAGATTTTGCTAGATAAAACATGGAAAGTTGCGCATTTGTGTTATATATGTCAATCCAAGGTGGGGATCTTGGAATAAAAGGTATTTACACTCCCTGTAAATACCCCACAGTGTGGAATCTTTAATTACTGGGTGCCGGAAACCCGTCCTCCTCTTCTGCCCTACTCTGAATCCGTGCCTAAACATGGGTGAAGACAAACACCGGTAAATAGGTGAATACCTCCAAATTTAGGACATTGAGGGAATTTTATATTTTCCTAGTGGTCACCCATTGACTCTTCTCGTGCCCTTGGATTGCATAACATCTGACATAATAGATTTTCCGTGGCACTCAGTTAAATCTGGGTGCATACATCTGTCAGTGTGATTTCTGAATGGGGATCACGAAATACAAACAACAGTACTATTTTTTTCAAACATAAGTTGAACTTGGATGCACAGGATGTTTAGAATCAGGCCCTCGGGTTCCGGTATACGGAGCTCTTGCTATCAAGTCCTAAATTTGAGTATGTTGTGTTATCAGCACTTGTGTAGTGCACTTTTGCTATTTGTATTGTGCTTTCATAGTCTGGCCGCTCATTCCATCATGTGTCTCATTAGTCTTGTGAGGTTACCTTTGTTTAATAGAGATTTGTTTGTTAAATGTCTAGTTAGATAAAGGTTCGGTTAATGTCGGGTAAATTGAATTCAATCTGATATATATGTTTGCTGTGTATTATTTGCATAGATTGCTGTGCTGAAGGACTTAGCAATTTATTTTGATTATCTGGGTGGGTCACTGTGTATTGCTGCCCCGGGCAGACTATTTCCAAGATGGGCATCTCTAGCTTTGATGCTGTGCGCTTGATTCTGAGGTATGATTAAACGGTAAACTACCTTCACCCCGCATCCGTGACCCCGCATGCTGTCACAACGCGGTCGTAACAACGACCGCGTTGTGACAACGCATACCATTACTCCGCAAGTCGTTACGACGACTTGTGGAGGGGGAAGAAGGCGTTGGATTTAAAATCCAACACCTTCCCTACAGTCCGCACAGACTGGAGTTGGAATAGTAAATTTTACTATTCCAACATCCAGTGCCCCCCCCTCCACAAGTCGTTGTAACGACTTGCGGGGTAATGGTATGCGTTGTCACAACGCGGTCGTTGTTACGACCGCGATGTGACAGCATGAGGGATAATAGTATGCGGAGTGAAGAGGCATATTCGACTAAACTAATGTATCTGAATTATTATAAGAAGTATGTAGGTGTGGTGAGGAGAGAGCGCTTTGGTGCTGAATTGTGCCTTTGAGGATATTGTGAGGTCTGTCTAGCGTATTATGTTGGAGTAATGGGAATTAAATGTACAATTGGAAATGTGCAACTGGAAATATGTTGTGTTCTCTATATTTGTTTTTTAGTATATAACACGGTTTATTGATTTTGAGGAAAACATGGTTAAGAACTATAACAGAGTAGAGCAGGCATTATTATACAGCTTAGCATCATGCTCAAGAAAACAGGTAGGCGAATCAGATACAGTAATCTTGCTTAGACCCTGCAGTAGAATAATTTTTAGACACATACCCCATATTTTAATATTTTTGGGGGCATCCCCTGGATTTACATGCATGTTCCTCTGCCATGGCACAGCAATCATGCCGTGTACCCAGTCCTGTACATGGGTAGCCCAGGCAGAGTGCCAATGGTGGGCTAGATCATGTTTAGCGACCATAATTCCCATTGTCATTGGGGTTCTGGTAGCCCACAAACCTCTCCGTTCATCCCTTTGTCCCAAAAGAGCGATCCTGGGATCATCTATTACCCCTAAGCCTACCACCGCTGTTAAGAATCAAATGAATACAGGACCAGTATCCCTGTATGATTGGACAAGTCCACACTATGAAAAAAGGTGTGTAACTCCATTCTACATCTAAGGCAGTTGGGGTCAAGGCCCTGTTTCATTTTGCTGAGCCTAGACAGGCTGTAATATTCTCTGTGTAAGTATTTCAACTGGATGAGACACAATCGCCTAGTAATTGCCAATATCCACGGTTCCATTTTTGCCTCAGCCCAATCCACAATCTCTAAAGGGCCAACATTTTGCACTCACCTGCCTCTCAATGCCACCAGAGGGTTGGGGGTATTATCTACCAGTATGATGTAAAGTCTGGAAATGCCCCTGCTCTCTGTAGTGGGCAGTGTGATTTGCGCCTCTAGTTGATTGATTTTTGTAAGGGAGCATCTGTGTGCCTTCAGCTATGGCATAATTGTAAATATCGATAAAATTGTGTGTGATGCATATTAGCACATTGTACATCCCCACCAAATACAGAGAGGGTCGGAAATGTTCTCCCTTCCAAACACCCTCAAGCCTGGAGATGCTGATAAGGCCCCATGCTTGTGAACCAGCCAACTTTACTGTATGTTCCAGCCAAGTGCAGTTTCAGCTGTCAGGATTGATGCCAGCAGGCCAGGGTTGTCTTCGTCGTCACAGGATAATCTAATTGTGAGTACCCTACAGTAAGTGCAGACAGCCATGTGACCCTGTGCACTCCAGCGCCGATGCCTAGGTAGGATCTTCTCGGTCTGAGAATAGATAATCATTCACAGGGATAACTTGGCAAGTAATGTAATTGGGCATCTGCTGGCCCCAAACCCCCTTCGTATGGTGGCAAAACACTTCTTGTGTGCTATTCGGGATTGATTGCCGTCACAAAAGAATCTCAGCATTTCCGATTGTAACTTTTGAAAGAAGGACAGTGGTATTTCTTCTGGGTAGTTATTCTGGATTGTTTTGTTGACCATGCTTTATTGTGTCTGATGATAGAGGAATGTGACATATATCAGATCTTTGTTGCTTGCACATGGCAAGATATATCTACTGTGTATTGATTGGGTGGTTTTGTGGTCTGTCTAGGATTTGGGTGATTTTTGTTTGTTAGTGACCGTAAATCTAAGCATGTGGTGTCTGACAGGAGCTCAGCGGAGTGTGTGGCTGACTGTGGGACAAAAGCGCATAGTACAAAATAATGATCCTTTGAAATTCTTAAAGCATAGTCTGAGAACACATTACGTTCATGAGATTAATTTAAGTCCTGAAAAAAAAATTGCATTTTGAAAAGCAACACCAAGGTATGGAAGGTAATAGGCGGTTTGGGTGGGAACAGATTGTTGTATGTTTGATGGCCACATAGAGATAGATATATAACAGTCCTCTCACATGTTGTGCCTTGATTCTGATGTGTTTTTTTATGATGCATTTGCATGACGTGTGCTGTCTAATGTTACGATGTGTGTGTTTACATTCTTTTTGTGAAAACATTTGGACGCAGCTTGTTCTGTGTCTATTGTGTTTCTTGTGGGGATAATGTTTTATGCATACCTTCCTAATGTGCACGTGCAACATAAACTGGCAGTTTCCAAATTCAGAAGCTCCTTTCAAGGGCTAGTCTTAATGTCTACTGTATTCTGCAGTCTCCTTTGCCTAAAACCTTTCTCCGTTTTCCTTGCATGCTCACCAGGCGACTTGTTTCTCTGAGTACTCCAGCTAGTGTCTCAATCAGTCAACACACCATAGTAATATGTCCGTTTCATTAATGTGTCAGGTCATGGACTTGGTCTTGGACTGATCTCAACAAGCAGCAAGTGGGATTCTGGCAATCCTGCCAGCAACCTGTCTACTGTTGCCATCCTGCCAGTGTCAGACGACGTGCCCATCACTGCCTTTACTTTGGAGCTCAGGCATGCCCTCAACGCTGTTGGTAAGAACTCTGCCTGATTCTATGTGCAGTTTGTCACTGAAAAGCTAAACTGGGAAGTGCTTCATTCAGATGCAGTTATTTATTGAATATAATTCGTATGGTGCCAGTAGTCTGGGTTACGGCGACTGCTGAAGCAAACTTGCAATGATGTGTAATGTTGTTTGCTGCTGTCTCCACACAGAAATATCGAGGATAATGAAGTGAGTAACAGTCTGCGAATAACACAGTGCCTGTGGTTTGAAACAATTTGTTGCAGTGTGCCACTATGGAAGCTACTGGCTGTGCCTGTTGGATATATTTTGCTTCCTCCCCTACTGTTTGACTCTATTATTAGTACTATTAGTAGTAGTAGTTTTATTGTTATGTTATTATTATTATTGTTGTTGTAGTTATTGTTATTATTATTACCATACCATTTGACACCTCTATTAAAGACAGTAAGTGGCACAGAACCCATAATGGCGGGTACAGTCCTTCTGCTCCAATATTCCAAAGCATATGTTTCGCCCTCTTTATTTTAGAACATTCTACCCCCAGTTGGTCTCTTGGGTTACAATGGTTATTAAAGGCACTCACTCTTGTTAGTGAATAACTTGGGTAGGGGGGGCCTTTACCAACTATAATTGCCCTTGGCAGCCTCTATAACGCTTAATATTTATTGTTAATGATGACGATGATAATGATGCTAATAACAAAAACTTGTTTTATATGGCACTATTTATCTTAGTTTTGACTAGCTGTAACAGGTGTTACAGTTACCCAGTTAAAATTTGATTGCAGGAGTAGTTTACGAATTTATGACCTGCAGGTGACATTGAATGGCACCAGCGAGTACTTAAAACTGTAACTGAGTGTGCTGGCTTGAGTAGCTTGGCCTTTTTTAATGGTGGATTTTTTATTTTCGTGTTAGAGTTACATCATAATACTTTCAAAAGAGACCATATAAAACTTTATTTTACAGCTCTAGCAAAACTATTTGTTAATTTTTCCATGGACCTCACTTATCCATCACTTATCTTGACTTAATCAGACAATGGTTGGGACCCTTTGGTCGGAGAAACAACTCCCTTCTCTTCAGCCAAGGACCGGTTTGTGTCAGACCCATTTACCCATTGTTTGAGACAGTGGACATTCACATCTGGAATTAACGATAAGCATTTTTTGCACCGTCATGCCATTGAATATTGGGTACATTGTTCCATCTCCTAGGGTATAATTCCATTGCATTACAACAGGTGCATTGCTTTCAGCACCTGGTTGGGTACTTGTTGAATGTAGAAACCAGCTTGAAAAGGCAGCTACCTCCAATGACAGCAACACATTCCGCATGATAATCAAATAATCTAGAGAAGTATTCAACTTCACGTTAATATTTGCAAGGTATTCTTTTTTAAGAAAACCATTTTGAGTGTGTTGGAAAATGTCCCTCTGTGCAGGGTCACCCCCCAACCTTTTGCCTTACTCCTCCACTTTTTCTGACCTTTTTGTTGGCCGTAGGATTCTGAGCACTTTACCACTGTTGAATTGCTTGTGCTCTCTCCTCTAAACATGGTAATATTGTCTCATACCCTACTGGCAGATTTAATTTACTTATAAGTCCCTAGTAAAGTGCACTACATGTGCCCTGGGCTTGTAAATTAAAAGATACTAGTGAGCCTGCAGCCCTGATTGTGCCACCCACTTAAGTAGCCCTTTAACCATGGCTGAGGCCGGCCATTACACAACCTGTGTGTGCAGTATACTGCCATTTCGACCTGGCAAAATCAATCTTTTGCAAGGCCCAAACTTTCCCTTTTATATACATATATCATCCTTAAGGTAGGCCGTGGACAGCCCAGAGGGTAGGGTGCAATGTATTGAAAAGGGAGGACACATTCTTTCAAGTTTTACATGTTCTGGTAGTGAAAAACTCTCAAATTCGTTTTTCACTACTGCAAGGCCTTTCTCTCCCGTAGGATAACATTGGGATTGCCTTATTCCATTGTCTAAGTGTAATTCTCAATTGCGAAGAGATAGACTTTCCAAGTTTGGTGTCTCTGGAATCCTAATTTAAAATCCTAACTAACGGTGAAGTCTGATTTTAAATTACAATTCTGAAAATTCCACTTTTAGAAAGTTGGGGTTTTCTTACTTTAGCCATTTGGTGCCTGCTGCCTTTCCCTGACCACCTGTCTGTGAAGGGTGACAGCTGGGCTTTGTGTATTCCCCCTAGACAGTCACACACAATGGAAGCTCAGGTGTGACTTGATGAGCCATCCTGGCAGGATGGGAGGGAGGAGCTGGACCCTGCCTCACACCTGAATAGGCTGTGTCCTGTCCCCACACAAAGAGCTGCATACCACTCCTCTCCCAGCAGAAAGGTAGGACCTCTGTGCACTTCAAAGACCACTATTTGGACTTGTGAAGACTGCCAGGAAGAAGACTGCTGTGTTGCGAAAGGGCTGTTGTTTTGCTGGACTTCTGCCTTGCTGTTCTGCCCTGCTACCTGCTGTTCCCCTGCCTGGGTGAGAAAGACTGGACCTGCATCACTTGAACCCAGCTTGACTCCAAGGGCTAGTTGGCTGGCCTCCTGATTTGAAGTCTCGGGGTCATAAGAGACTTACAACCACCCTGCTTCTGCACCTGGACTCTGCCATCAATGAGTCTGCACTGCCAAGTGGCACCATCCTAGTCCTCCACCCTTGGAAGTGGGCCTATGGTGCTGGTTCCAGAGGAACCAACGCATTGCTGCTTCGGTGTGGATAAAAACGATGCATCGCCTCCTCTGTGTGGATTGGAACCAGCGCATCGCCTCTGCTGCGTGAATCGGCACGACGCTTGGCCTTTGGAACCTCCACTGTACAATGCACTTCCCCATCACAAGGTCCTCGAATCCCTGTCGACAGCAGCCTCGGTGACAATGCCAAAGCCTCCAAATAGCAGCTCAGTTCTCATTGGAGCCAATGCATTCCCACTGCTGCGCAGATCAAGACCAGCGCATCAGCACCGCTGCGTGGATCAACACTGATGCCTCGACTCTACCATGCGTCCTCGACGTAGACGTACCCAAGATTAAGGCACTTTTGTTCAGCGGGTCTCACTGGTCCCTGTATCTGACCTGCACTCCATCGCGGTGGGCCCAAACCTTTGACTTTTTTTGTGGTCCGACGTGACCAGATTTCCAGATTAGCACTTTTTGCTTCTAGGTGCTATTTTTACCTACAAAGTTTCAAATTCAGTATCTCAAGGTCTACATAATGGATTTTTGATGTTTTGTTCTTTTTTTCTAACATGGTGTGGAATGAAATTTTGCCTAGCTGTAGTACAGGTAAGTTTCAGTTCTATTAAGGACACAAAGGCAAGGTTATGCCTTCTTCCTTTGTTGTATTACAAAAGCAGCCATTTTTTAAACCGCAAACTACTTTTCCCATGAACAGCATAGAATAGCAAAAGCTCAAAACGTAAGTCCATCTTCTCTCTTCGCAGCCCTCTGCAACTTGGTCCTACTACTCTGTTCACTCCTCCTCTTTCTTCGTGCGAACAGCTCCAGAACAAACTTCACGCATCCTGTTTGGAATCATGGTTCCTGCAAAAAAAAAAGCATCATTAGAATTCCACTTCTAATCTGAGTGACACAAGGGGAATCAACAAAGAGAGCATTGACACACAAAGCATATGCACATGTACAATTCAACAATGATAGATCATTCTCTATAACCACTAAATCATGTTACTTACACCAGAACGGGGGAGGGTCCGCGTCCTTAGTGGTCACCGGCCGGGATAATCCTTGCCTTTGTGTCCTTAACAGAATTGAAACTTACTTGTACTATAGCTAGGCAAATTTTAATTCTATGTCAGGACCAGAGGCTCAGATTATGCCAGTTTAAAACGTATCCACAACCAATTGCACTACTTCCAGCACCGGCTTAAAATAAAACCTCTTAAAGGTTGAGTCTGAGTCGGCAGCGTGCATCAGATCTACTGAATGTTCTTCAAGGAAAACGCCTTTGAGGCCATGGCCCTTCTAGCTGAGTGGACACCAAATACCTTTGTATCAATCCCTGCCTGCTGCATAACCTTGCGCACCCATCGTGCTATGGTAGGACAAGGAACCGCCTTTAACAGCTTCTGTAATGCAATACACAGTTGGGGCCGACTTGCTCAGTCAATTCCACAAACGCTTGGAGGCACTGTACCACACACAGCTTGGGGGATTCCCGGAAGGCCGGGTATGAGATTATCCTAGGATTGCACTTGGTCCGTCTGCTGACTATAAATGAAACCCCATCCAGGGAGAGCACTCTGACTGAGATGTCCAGGGCCCTTACGTCTGACACCCGCCGGCAAGAAACCAGGCACAAAAGCATCGCCAATTCAGCTGAAATCTCCTTGTGAGACAAAATCCTATTCGGTTTCCAGGATAGGAAAAAGTTTAACACCAGATTCACATCCCACAGTGCAGAGTAACGTGGCTCCAGCGGAAGGCATAGACTAATCCCCCTGAGAAGCCTGCAGACCAACTGGTGTTCCCCCACAAGAGCTCCATTAATGGGGGAGTGGCCCGCAGAGATTGCCGATCGTAATGTATTGACAGACGCCTAGCCTTCTTGTGCGAGTCCCACCAAGAAATTGAGGATATGGACTACACCCGCGCCCACAGGATCGACACTCCGTCGCACACACCAACAGCGCCCTCTGTACCAACCAGATCATTACCTCTTGGTCGTGCTGTTCGCCCATGCTCTGGAAAGGAGTGACTCTGCATGTCCCGAAAAGCCTATGATCAACCAATGTCGCCTGAGATCCGCCAGGCCATCATCCGCAATGTCCCTTCCATCACCAGGCGAAAAGGACTGAGATCTGGATTCAGCAGGATGTGAGGAAAGTGGGGGAGTCGGATTGGAGAATCCCAAGAAAATTCTAGAACAACCGGAAACCACACTTGGGATCTCCAAAGAGAGGTAATCAACACAATCTCCGCCTGCTGACGGCGTACCTGGGCGGAGACCCGCGTGATCATGGAGAACGGAAGGAATGCGCAACCCTGTTCTCGCGCCAGCCCTGGAGGAATGCATCCGTCGCCTCCGCCTGAGGATCTGGCCCCCAACTGATAAATCTCGGCAACTGATGATCCAGACGTGACGCAAATAGACTGAAAAAGGACCCCACTTTTCCGACAGCTGGGAGAAGACCTGTGGGTCCAGTTTTACACACTGGAGTCCAAGAGGTGGCGAGAGTGCTAGTCTGCCATCTCGTTTGACCGACTCGGAAGATACTCCGTTGTGACTGATACTTGGTTTGTTAGGCAAAAGTTCCAAAAATCTTTGGCCAGGTTCGCCAAGGCGCGGGATCTGGTAACGTCTAAGTGGTTGATGTACCTGACTATGGAAATATTGACCATTTTGAGAAGCATGCAAGACTGCACCCTGTCTTTGGTCCAACACTGCACCACATATGATCCCATCTGGAGCTTCAGGCAATTTATGTGCAAGGATTTTTCTGTTTTTTCTGAAAGAGGCCATAGTTATAGATTCCTTACCTTAGAATTACCCCCAGGCGTCAGGCTGGATCCGGAGAATCTTTTTCGTAGCAGTACCCCTGCTCGTCGATAGGTGGCATCAATCGACTCCGCGTTAGGCGTCGTGGTCGCCGCGCTGATGTCGCAGTGTCTACTTAGACGCCGCCCCTGCACGCTGATGTCAGTTATTCCTTTTCCGTCCCAGCCAGGGCAGATCCGGAGAGAGTGTGCTTCTAGTCACTTTTTGACTAACTCTTTTTCAACTTTTGTAGACCTCTTTTTTGAGTATTGCGACTCCTGGTGCAAGAGGGATGTCCAGTCGTCGGCCCAGTTTCAAGCCTTGCGACTCCTGTCACAAGTTGATGTCGGTCACCGATCCGCACCTCGTTTGGCTTTGGTGCCTGGAGCACGACCACGACCCTAAGTTTTGCTCGCACTGCCGTTCGGGGTCCCAGTCGAGGGAAGGTCGCGGGACCGGTCGCGGAGCCATCACCATTCGTCATCAAAGTCTGCGCACTCATCGGGTAAGTTGAAGCACAAGAAGAAGGCGAAGAAGCATCGTCGCTCTTCGCCCTCTTCTCGTCCATCGGTCAACGCGACGTGGGACCCAAAGCATCGCCGCTCTCCGGCTCTATCCTGGGAGCCCGCTGGCACGCCTCCGTGATTTCCTCCCTTTCCAGAAAGAGCGTCCCCAGCCCAGCTTTGTGCATTTTACCAAGCCCTCCACTCCATCTTTGGGCCGCCCGACTCTGCCATTGCGCCTTCGGGCCCCACGGACTCGAATAGGGGCTCTAGGCCTTCAATGCCGGCGGCTCTGGCCTCGGCGCCGCAGGGCCCCCATGGATCCAGGCCTGGATCCGGATTGGTGCTGGTCGACCACACGGTACCTTCCCCGTGCCGATTCCAGTGGCATCGCCCCAGACGCCTCTGTCCCCCCCCACCCCCCCCCCGCCGACTTGGACACGGCGCCGGACCGACGTCAGTACCAGCACCAGAGGGCACTTTTGTTCCACTGTTCATCCCTGGCGTTCCCTACTGTCCTGAGTGGCAGCCAGTGGAGGGTGAGGAGGACTGGAAGGGGTCTATTGACCCTCTTGCAGACCAACTTGAAGAGCCAGACTGGAGTTGAGTGATGCCAGTGGTCTGGATACCTCCCCAGACCTTGGTATTCTTTCTCCCCCTATCGTGGCTACGGAGGAGGGAGCCTACTACAATGTGGTGTTGTGTAGGGCGGCTGAGGCCCTGGGCCTAGAGCTTCCTACGGTGGCTGTCGGGACTAACCTCCTGCCTGAGGTACTTCAGCCGGCAGCAGCTTCTTCGGAGCCCCTGCTGCCTTTTAATGAGGCCCTCATTGACATCCTTCTGGGCACTTGGTCCAAGCCCAGCACAGAGGATCCTGTGGACAATATGATTGCCCGACGCCACCGACCGGCCTTGGGCATCCCGATTTTCCTCTCCCAACACCCCACCCCTAGGAGCTTGGTGTCCAAGCCTCAACCTCAAAAGGCGTATTCCATACAGCTCCCCCAGATAAGGAATCCAAGAAACTGGAACATCTTGGGAAGACGCTGTTTTCTTCCACCAGCTTAGAACTGTGGTCCGTGGACACCGCATGTCTCTTGGGTCGTTACACTCACACTGTGTGGGACATGGTTGCCCAAGTGCTGCCACATTGGCTGGAGGAGGCCCGAGCCGTGCTCACCCCCGCTGTTGCAGAGGGTCGAGATGCAGCGAAGTTCACCATCCAATGTGAGCTGGATACCGCCAACTCGCTAGGTAGAACGATTTCAACATCCGTGGCCCTGAGGCGCCTCGCCTGGCTGAGGTCCACTGGCTTCTCTGGGGATGTCCAATCAAATCTTTTGGACATGCCTTTTGATGGCTGTCGTCTGTTTGGCGACAAGGTGGCCAACGCGCTCCAGCGTTTCAAGGATTCTAGGGCTACGGCCAAATCCTTGGGCCTCGCTGCCACCTCTCGCCCCATGCAGTCTGCCTTTCGCCCCTTTCTTGGCTACAGAAGGGGTACCCCACCACATTCCCACAGGCCTGCGCAAGCTACCCAGCCTTTGCGCGGCTGGGGACGTGAAACCCAGCATTGTGGGTCTGGGGGGGCCAGTGGGCGGGCCAGTCCTCCAATGCCCCCCTGCAGCAGCCTCAAAGCCTTCCTGGTCCAAACTTTCAGGGCCAGCAGTTGCCAGTGGGCGGCAGGATCCGCCATCACCTCCCCCACTGGCGCAACATCACGTCGTACAGGTGGATTTTTCTAATAGTCTGAAGGGGATACTCCCTCCCCTTCGAGACTACCCCTCGCATCATGCTACCTACATTTCATCACATGTTGGAGGGTCATTTGGCCCTTCGCCATCAGGAAGTTATGGCTCTCTTGGCCAAGGGAGCTAACAAACGTGTCCCCGTGCCAGAAGTAGGTCATGGTTGCTACTCCCACTACTTCCTGGTACCAAAGAAGGACAAAGGCCTGCATCCTATCTTAGACCTCAGGGACGTTTACCGCTTCCTCCGGAAGAAGTTCAAGATGTTAACCTTGGCTCAGGTCTTGTCTGCCCTCGACCCTGGAGACTAGATGGTAGCGTTGGACTTGCAGGACTCTCACTTTCACATCCCCGTCCTGCCTGCCCACTGTGTTACCTGCGGTTCACGGTAGGCCACAAGCATTTTCAGTTTACCGTTTTCCCCTTTGGCCTTACCAGCGCACCTCGGGTGTTCGCAAAAGTGATAGAAGTGGTCGCGGGGTGATCTGTACAGATCAGGGGTTCCAGTCTTGCCCCATCTCGATGACTAGATGTTGAAGGCGGGCTCGCTCCAGGCTGTCATCTCCCACCCACAGACTGTGGCGGACCTCCTGCGTTCGTTGGGTTTCACTAACAACATGCCGAAGTCGCACCTGCTTCCCTCTCAGAAGCTCGTTTTCATCAGAGTGGTTCTGGACACAGCACAGTTTCGGGTCTATCCCGCATATTCGGGCTATGATGCCGATGTTTCAGCCTCTATCCTGGATTTCGGTGAGAATTACCCTGAGGCTGCTGGGCCGCATGGCCTCCTGCATCCTGCTAGTGGATCATGCCAGATGGCATATGCGGGCTCTGCAGTGGGACCTGAAGTTCCAGTGGGTGCAGCATCAGGGGAATCTTTCCGATGTCGTTCAGCTCTCAGAGGGAACTGCAAGTCCGTTGCAGTGGTGGCTCACGAACTAGAAGTGGGTTAGCAGCAGAGCCCTCTCCCTTCCCCAACCAGAGTTCACAGTAGTGACGGATGCGTCACTTCCGGGATGGGGCGGCCACATGGGGGAGGCGGAGATCAGAGGCCTCTGGTCTCCGGCGGAGTCCAGGCTCCACATCAACCTCCTGGAGCTCCAGACGATTTGTCTTTCACTGAAGGCATTCCCTCCCTCTGTCCAAGGAAGAATAGTGCAGGTGTTCACGGACAACACCACCGCCATGTGGTACTGTAACAAACTGGGCAGGGTGGGGTCGTGGACCCTATGTCAAGAGGCTCTTCACCTTTGAACGTGGATGGAACATCAGGGCATGTCCCTGGTGGTTCAACACCTGTCAGGTTTCCTGAATGCCAAGGCGGACGAACTCATGATGGATCATGAATGGTGTCATGGAGGAGGAGGGGCTTCCACCAGGGCAAATCCTTATGCACCGCTCATTAGTGGCAACTTTGACCGCTATATAGGGGGACATGTCCACAGAGCCAAAGCAACATCTTACCATACAGTATCTCCATGTTCTGGGACGAGGTAGGCATCTGGTCCGCTGGTTTGCAGCGTCTCTACGCACACATGCAGCGATCACATTAGAACCACTCTGACACAAATGGGAGACTGATCTAGGGAGGCCATTAGAAGACAGGGAATGGGAACGGGTATTGAAGGGACCAGTGTGCATCCCCAGGAATATGAGGCTCCGACAGATTCAGTTGTTTATCATACACAGGGCATACCTTACGCCGGAGGCTATCAACAGGTACTTCCACCGAGTAGATGCAGTGTGTCCCAGATGCATGGGTGGGGCTTGTCCACATGCTATGGAGCTGCCATAGGATATACACTTATTGGAGCATGATCAGCGAGCTGCTACATATAAGTACCGGTCGTAGCTTGCCCTTTGAATTGGAGGTATATCTACTGTGAGAAGTTGGCCTGATGTATGATGTCACTAGTTATAGTGTACACCTTATATCAGTCCAAATACCCTTATGGTGATTGGTTGTAAAGTCAACCTTATAGACCAGCTATCCTAGTGGTAGCATGGACAAGAGCAGTCTTAGGCTAAACTCTGAATGGCATGTGAAGCCAGCTGTGATACCATATATAATCCCTTGAATACCAAATGAAAGGACACCACAACAGATATATATATAAAATAAAGTGTATTTATTCTAAGCAAACCCTCAGCACTCTTTATGAGTTTAGAGGTAAGTACAACACAGTCTTATTAATGCATACAGTAAGTCACACAGGTAAGTAATACAGTTAGGCCCTAGGGGCCACGCAAACCATATACTAAATAAGTGGTATAAGAACCACTGTCACGGAAATAGAATAGGCCTAGGCCTAGGGAATCGCTGGGGCTACACTACACTAGCGTTAGTTAGGAAGTGGGAGGCCCACGGGATTCGTGTGCAGAGTGGAAACACTCACGCGTAATGCGTAAAAGTCAATAGCAATGTTATAGTTTAGAAATAGATAGATTTAGGACACTTCCGGAGTAGCTAGGAAGTGGAGACTTGAAAACTAGACACTAGGATAGTCACTATCCTGATGAGCACCGGAGTACCCAAGTTACCTAGCCCACAGGCTGCGGGTGCATAGGGGTGAAGATGCGTCGTTTTCGTCGTCGACTCCTATGGATGCCTGAAGAAAGATGCTGACAGGCAGTCAGTGAAGAGTGTCCGGTGGATCCCAAGGCTGGGATCAAGAAGAGAAGAAACCTGCAAGCAGAAGGGACAGAGTCAAGGTCACTAGCCAGTGACCACGTGGAACCAGGAAGGAACCAGGCGATGTCGTGAAGAGTTGCAGGTGAAGGGGAAGCTTGTCGCTGCAGCCAGGAGGACCAGGAAGCGTCGAGGACGACCAGGACCAGGAGGCGAGCTGTCCCACGAAGGCTCTTGCTGTCGGCGGCGTCGAAGTTGGACTAGGACTCACCAAGCCTTGGCAAGCGGAACCCACGAAGAACAAGGGACTTGCTTCTGGTGCAGACCAGGAAGGTCTGGGGTGCTTCTTCTTTGCAGAGAAGCGGGAGCCAGTCTGGAGGAGCCAAACCAGCACAGAAGATTTCAGGGAGCGTCGTCACCAAGGCCACTAGCCAGCGGGCAAGCAACCGGACAGACGCGGCAAGCAGGAAAATGCTGAAGGGCCCCACGCAGGACTCGTGGAGTGTGGGGGGCTGGTCTTCGGTGCAGATGGTGCTTGGGGTTGGGGCTTCTCAATCCCCGGTGCACAACATCGAGGGTACCTCAGAAGCTGCGCTGTAAGTTACTAGCCACTTTTCCCAGGTAGCCGGTCCCACGTCGCTCGTCGCCTCCACGGATCTCAGCTCTGCTGCAGATGTGGATGAGGGTCGGAGAAGTCTGGAAATCAAGGCTCTGGTCGGGCTCTGCAGTCGGTTCCTCGTCGAACGTTTCACAAAGCAAAGGGTAGTCTCTTGATGGTGCCTGTTTGCACAGGGTAGCCACTCCTTGGCTACAAGGGAGATTCTTCAGTCTTCTTCTTTCGTCGAATGTCGAAGGTCCAGAGTTTCTGTTCAGTTTTGCAGGTTCAGGATAATCTAAAGTCTTGAGGCCCAACTCCCACTCTTATACTAATCTGGGGGGCTGGGATACCTGCTAGGTCACGCCTTATGGGTGGGACCTGGGAGGGGGTGGTTACACCCACTTCCCTTTGTCCAGTTTCGCGCCAGAGCTGGGGCTGGAGTGCCCCAGCGCCGGTTTGAACTGGACTATGCAAGGAACACCTTGTGTGCCCCAGGCATGTCTCATTCCTTTCAGCCCACCCTGCCCCAATACACTAAAGGCTGTCTGGGGAGGTGCTAGCACCTCCCCAAGCAGGAAACCTATTGTCCAGGCCTCCCTGGCTGGGATCACTCCCAGCAGCAGGAGGTCAGACTTGTGTCTGTGGCAGCAGCATCCATTTTGTGATGCTGAGGCTTTGGTTAGAGATAAACAGCAAAGTAGGATTTTAACATGTCTCTCCCTCTAGAAGGGAGGAATAATATCCTCATCACCAGAAATGGTATGGGGGTATTATTCCAAAGTGTTAGACACCTTACACGACATGTTTTGATAAAGCCAAACCATAGTTACCATAACCGTTTAAGATTATAAGGCACTTTAAGAGTATATGGTAGGCTATATCATAGAACAGCTATAAGGACAAGGTTCCGAAAGCTGCAGACAGGCTCAGCTCATGCTAGAGCACCATCTCACATGTTACCAAGCACTCTGCCTCCAGGATTGTTAAGGCCTGCCATAGGAGTGACTGATAGGTACACATGTGTCTATATATAAGGGTAGATATAGGTATACTATATCTAAGCAAGGGGTGATTACACGACCTTGCCCCGGCTGAGTGATCAGCCAGTTGTGTCTGATTGGAAGGCCAGACCAGGGGTGGCATAATACATGCTGCAGCCCCTGGGAGGCCTAGGGTACACCTATGCCCTGGGTACCTAGGGTACACTGTACAGGGTCCAATAAGGTGATCCTTACCAATTGGTTATGTACCTAGGGTACATGGAGTCCATTTTACAGAGAGAGCAGACAGCCTGAGACCCTGAATGGCAGGATCTCAGGCCAACTAAGTCGAAAAACCAGCTAGACACTAGGCAAAAAGTTGGGGGTAACCATAGTCAGATATCCACCTTCCTACATCTACTGCAACAACTTCGTAGAACCCCGGCCACGAAGGTGACATCCCGATTTCTGGATCTGGGAATAGCGGTTGCCAAACGGTTGCTCACCAAAAGATGGAAGGCACAGGACCATCTCCCCCTCCCCCCCCCACCACGTGCAGGCATGGAGACACTCGCTCTATGCCTGGGCCAGGGCCAGGGCAGAAGGGACCGCCATTAGAAGGGAGGAAACGTTGGGACTAAGGAAGGAACCAATAGCTGCTCAATGGGAAGGTCTACTCCAGGCGCTCCAGAGGGTTGAGGAGGAACATTCGAGGGGACAATCTGAGGGGAGAGACGTGGGTCCAGGGTAGGCACTGGAGTCTGCAATCGGGTGTGGCCGTGTTGTTTCATATTTTATGATTCATGTTCCATGCATGTATTGATTTCGCATCACTATCAATGGAGAAAAGGATAAGTGGCGCTATAGGGGGATAATAATCTATCTGTCATGCCGGACGAGGTTACTGGGGAAGGCAAGATGAGGGGCAGAATGGGGACACCATCACTAGCGCCGGTCTGAGTTGAGATCGTTGGGATTGTTGGGGGTTAACTTTTTTTATTCTGCTATGTCTGTTTGGAAGTCCATATGGCACTAACGGAAGGACTTATACACTGGACTCTCGACACTAAGCAGTTCCCGAATAGGGATGTATTCCAGACACGGCAAGAACTGAATGCTATTCTTATGTTTAATCTGGTGCGGCGGCTGTGTCTTGGACGGGTACAAGACCCAACATGTATGTGGTGAGAACCTGTACTTATTGCGTTTAGATGCCACCATGTATGGAGTGTACACCATTCATGATGTCTTTCAAGTGTCTGTAAATCTTCGAAATTTCAATAAATAAAAACAGATATAAAAAAATGGATCACGAATGGGGTCTTCACTCGGAGGTGGTGCAAAGTCTCTTTCAGCAGTAAGGAGAGCCTTGGTTAGATCTATTAGTCACCGAAGAGAATGTGCAATGTCAGCAGTTCTGCACGTCGGAGTTTCCAATGTGGCAACGTGCTCAGGGACGCTTTTCGTCCTGAGTGGAATTGCAGTCTCCTGTACGCCTTTTTGCCTGTACCACTTCTATCCACAGTGCTGAAGAAGATCAAGCGCGACCAGGCCCAAGTAATTCTTGTGGCTCTGGATTGGCCAAAACATGTCTGGTACCCCGAGCTCTTGAGCATGGCCATCGATCCTCCAATCCGACTGCCTCTTCGGGAGGATCTTCTGTCGCAGCATCAGGGAACAGTCCACCGCCCGAACCGATCTAGTCTCCACCTCCTTGCATGGAAACTGAGCGGCGACAGTTTACAGCATTCGACCTTCCTCCCGAAGTCTGTAATGTCATCTTGGCAGCCAGGCGTCCCTCCACTAAAACGGTATACGCCTGTAGATAGAACACATTTGTGGCATGGTGCACGGCAAAAGCTGTAGATTTCCTTTCTGCCCCTCTTGCAGAGGTTCTCCTCTTCAATCTTTTTTTTGGCCCAGCAGGGCTCTGCTCTGGGCACTCTTAAAGGCTATCTTTCGGCCATTTCGGCCTTTCTTCGCCTTCCTGATCAGACTTCTCTTTTCAAGTCCCCTATTGTTAACAGATTTCTGAAGGGCATTACTCATCTCTTTCCTCTTTCTCCTTTCGTAATGCTTCAGTGGTACTTGAATCTTATCCTCACTTACCTTGTGTGCTTCCTTTGAGCCACTACATAGTTGTCCTCTTCGTCTCCTTACTTTGAAGACTGCTTTCTTGCTTGCCATCACCTCTGCTCGCAGGGTGAGTGAGCCTCAAGCTTTATCGTCCAGAACTCCCTTTCTTACTGTCCATTCAGACAAAGTAGTCCTCCGTACTAGGCCCTCTTTTCTGCCCAAAGTGGTTACCTCTTTCCACATAGGTCAGACCATCACATTTCCCACTTTCTTCCGGCCTCCGCACCCTTCCTAAGAGGAGGAGAGACTCTACCATCTGTACCCAAAATGTGCGCAGTCTTTCTAACTTGACCGCACTAAAGACTTCTGGGTGACCGATCAACTCTTTGTGGGGTACGTGGGCGCCAAGAAAGGTTGGGCAGTGCACAAACGTACCATCTCTCGATGGGTTGTCCTTTGCATTAAGAACTGTTATTCTTTGGGTAGAGGGGAATCTCCAGTAGGACTGTGCACCCATTCTACTAGGGCCACGGCAGCTACTACTGCTTTGGGACGTGGAGTTACACTAATTGACATCTGTCAGGCAGCCACGTGGGCATCCCTGCACACGTTTACTAAGCATTGCTGCCTGGACAACCAAGTCCGTAGAGACAGCTTTTTCGTCCGTTCTGTTCTCCAGGACTTTCTGGTGTGAACTTAGTTCACAAACCCACCTCCAGGGTTGGTATTGCTGGGGTATCTATTTTGAGGTAAGGAATCTATAACTATGGTCTCTTCCAGATGAACAAGTTACTTACCTTCGGTAACAATGTATCTGTAAGAGACAGTAGTTATAGATTCCTTACTGCCCCACCCATCCTCCCCGTTTTGCGAACTGACTTCTAGGGATAGGGACTCCCTTCCAGGGCCCTCGTTGTGTGCACCAGTGGTCGGTGTTTTGCATGGCTCTGCGCTTCTGGCATGGAAAGTCGTGTCAGAACTGACATCAGCGTGCAGGGGCGGCATCTAAGAAGATACCGCGACATCATCCCGGTGACCACGACGCCGACGGCGAACGCAGAGTCGACCAAGGCCACCTACAGACGCGCAGGGGTACCTCTACGAAAAAGTTTCTCTGGATCCAGACTGACGCCTGGGGGTAATTCTAAGATAAGGAATGTATAACTGCTAATGTCTATTATAGATACATCGTTACCGAAGGTAAGTTACTTGTGCGATAGTGCAAGGGGCCGGGAAATATTGACTGAATTGAGGAAGAGAGTAGGCCTACCAGGTGAGCAAGCTGGCGCAGAGAAGTTCTGGGCTTGGCCAAGGTCTGACGCCGCTCGTGCCTTATCCTCGCCATCTTCCAAGCTGGAGGTCTCAGGTTAAAGGAGACAGAATCTTTCGTAAACCTCAAAAAGGTTGCACACGGAAACGAGGTCAGAAGGGATTTCTTTTCATTGATAACGAACCCCAACCCCTGCTATAAGTTCACCGCTGTTCTCAAGTGTTGGTTCAGCTTGTTGGGACACTGGGACAGGAAGAGCATGTTGTCCAGGTAGACCATCATCTGAATGCTCTGTGCGCTCAGAAATTCTACTGCCAGCGTGAGGACCTTTGTGAAACACCACAGCGCCGAGGATAGCCCGAAAGGCAGAGTGGTGAACTCGCGACCTGGCCGTCCCACCTGAACTGCAGGAAACGGTAGTGGGGAAGAAAGATCGGGATTGTGAGTTACGCATCCTTCAGATCCAGCCAGACCATCCAGTTGAGAGGTCTCAACACATAACAGAGAAGGTGGATACTCTCCGTTTAGAAGTGGCAGTATACCCCCCACTCGTTGAAATCCTTCAAGTTGATCACTGTTCTCCGGCCCCCGTCAGCCTTTTCGACTCGGAAAATATTACTGACAAAACCATTTGGGTGCTCTACTGAACGGCAAATCGCCCCTTTTTAGATAAGGGCGGGGACCTCGTCGTCTTTCAATTCCATGTCTCGTTCGGAAGAGACACTAGGACGGGCCGTCTGCTGAGGACAACCATAGAACTCCACCTGAAAGCCCTGCATTGTGTGAGGTACCCAAGCGTCGCTTGTGATAGAAGCCCAAGCCGGGACAAAAAGCACCAACCGACCTCCCACTCACAGGTTCGCTGAGGGCAGCACACTCACCTTTGCGAGAGGTGTTGGATTGACCTCTGTAGTCTCCGCGGCCTCTGAACTCTGGTAGGGTAGAATATGTTGAAGCGTGCGCTGTCCTGGTATTGCCCATACCCGAAGCCTTGCCCCTTCTCAGGGTTGGAGTAGGAGTAGCGGCCGGTCGAGCAGCCCATGCCACAACTAGCCCCATGGAAAACCCGAGGAGTGAACTTACTAAGTTCTTTCACGAAGGGGTCCTCAAACAAACCCCCTTGAGACTCCAGCCTCAGACGAGGCAGGGTCCCTCATCTTAGGGTCCACCTTTATTAAAAGGGAGCAACGACAATCTGTAGAGAGTGCACATTTCACGTTTCCCAGAAACACGATGGCATGCTGCTCCCATCCTGACAATACTTACAGGGGATCACCGAGCCCGAGGACTTAGCCTCCTCGTCCTCGTCCATGTCCATGATCTTGGTTAAAGGGCCCACTGCGTCCGGAAGCTTGTCCTGGCAAGAGTGCCTGGACTGATCAATACCCGTCTTAGGGTCCTTGACAAACTTGGCCAGGAACGTCGCCATGTTCTGGTCAATGTCCGGTGTAAGGGCAAACTTGCCATCTAAACTTGGGTGAGGGCATTCTGCCTGGAGGATGTTGTGAGCGTCCTTCTCCATGGGCTTTACGCAGACGGCTTGCAACATATTTGGCCACCTTATTCCCCGGTACCCAGTCTGTTGATCGTGGATGGACGATGTCACCCGGGTCTAATATGTCCGAGACACCCTCCGGGGCCGAAGGGGGAACAGGGAGCCACGGTCTAGAGGGGGCCGAGACTTCATCTGTATCCCCAGGGCAATCTCCATTCTCTTGGGGGGGTCTGCGGTGGTGGTGCATGGAGGGGTCGGCGAGCTACCCAAGGGGGTCTGTCAGCGCTGGTTGAGGGAGCACCTGCATCAAAAATGCCTGTTTCAGGCTTGCAGAAGCATCTATGTCCACCCCAAGGTTGCACTGTCGTTTGGGGGGGTGGGGGAGGTCTTTCTCCTCGGGGTGATTTGAGGGCCTTTGGGTGGTCTGGCTTGTGCATAGGTCATTTGGCACACTCTCGCTCAATCTGCGCTGAGAGGCGCTGTTACAAAGCCTCCATGGCTTGATTGAACGCCCTATAAATAGAATCGTCCACTGGCTGATGAAAGTCATCGTCCCAAGGGAGGAAGGACAAGGAGTCCTACTCCTCGAACTGGTCCTGATCCGTTTGGTGAGGGGTGGGGCACCCACAATTTTCATAGCAGGCATGCACTTAAGTGCTGGGAAGCACCGGTTGGAGCACGCAGAGTCTGACTACGTTTTTAGGCTGGGAGGGGGCCCAGACAAATATGGGTGAGCCAGAGGCACACAATTCATGAGCAGAGCGTGGGACACTTGTGCCCTGATGTATTATGGACCACTGCCACCCGAGAAGAATGTCCCACATGGTATCAATATCCGCAATTAACGACCCCTCAGGGTGTTCAAAACAGCATACAGACCCCTTAAGGTGTAAGAAAACGGGGGGGCAGTACAGACCCACAGCAGGGTGTCACACGGGTGGCTGGGGACAAGGCTGTGCTCTCTACAGGACAGCGCTGGTCGGCTCTCTACCCTGAGTGCCAAACTCAATCTGCCCATAGTGATGCACAGCGCCCCCAATCGGTGGGAGGACCTCACCGCAGCAAAGAAATGGGCCGCAAGTGGCGTCAGTCACGCAAATGCATCCTGCGACTTGGAAATCCGAGGAGAAAGCAGATTATGTCAGGCGATCCCAGAAATCTGGAAACAACAATGTTCACAACCACCCCACAACGGGAGAAGAAGATAAAATGACTTAACTTCCTGCTGAGCAGCGAGGAAAGGGGAGGCGGGAACAGAGTAGTAGGACCAAGTTGGCACAGGGCTGCGGATAGAGAAAATGGACTTACATTTTGAGCTTTTGCCATTCTCCTGCTGTTCATGGGAAAAGTAGTTTGTAGTTAAAAAAAATGGCTGCGGTTGTAATAAAGCGAAGGAAGAAGGCATAATCTGAGTTTATGAGGTGTTTTTTTACTGTATGAAGTGCCTCACTAATACTTTACACATTGCCTGACTGTTCTGTGCCAAGACACCAGAGGGTGAGCACAGTTTAATTTAAGGTTTGCTTGCTTCTTACCCTGACTAGGATTGAGGTTGCTGCTTGACTAGGGCTCATACCCCAGTGAAACCATATCAAAAATACAAACTAAATGATCTTATTAATAAAACATTCTGACAAGTATAATAGTGCATGTACATACTTTTCTTGATCATAGTTATAAGAAGTGTTTGTTTCTCTTTCATTGGTGCTGGTTTTAATGCTGTAAGCTCCTTTCTGAGCTTGCTTCCAATACTGCACAGAGCTTTTTGTTGAAAGATGTGGGTTTAGGCTAAAAAGCTACATCGCTACTCCTCATCAACTCAATCCGTTGGACATGGACAAGAATGGTATTTTGTGATGAATGCGGATGTCATCTTGCAATGGTGCTGTCACCCATTGATGAAAGTTTATGCTGGAGGACAAGTCCTCATCATAGAAATGATAAAATCTAGCAGTTTGTCTGGGGTCAAGTAGCCTATCATATTGTTCCCCTTGCGCTGGTGCACAGATTTGGTTAAATACCATGGTATCCATATAAGCGGGGACAAAGACAAAGTGCTTTAAGACAATGATTTTCCCCACCTCCATATGACCAAACCTTTTTCTCAGATAGACTTCTGGATTAAACTACTTATCCATTTCTGGTACGAAAGGCCTTTTTCAACATGATAGTCCTAACATTAATATTCCTTTGAAGGTCGGATATGACATGTCGCCTTCTAAACCACCCCGCGCCCAACGAATATGGTATGGTATGTGTCGTAGGGTTGACAGATTGGGTAGCTAAACTATACATGATATGTTGATGGTACACTGTACAATAGTCCACCACCACTGCATGCCGGAAATAGGAAAAGGATCTGAAACAAAACACAAATTACGCCCAGCTGCAATTCTGGTGTCGTGTAGTTATATTCATTATATTTTTTTGCATTGAAAATACACTCCTGTAATGCTGAATAGATGTAACCCCGACTTCAACCCCACATGTAAAAGATGGTGCTTCTCCTCTCCTCACTCTTCATTTGACTTGGAAAAACCCTCTCATTAGCAAATTACTATAGAAATGCAATAGCAATATCTCCTCTGTTGATGGTCCTGGGTTTTATGAAAATCATTCCTAAATCCTGAAGAAGAATCACTACAACTTTGCTGCTTCTTGCCTAAAGACGAACTGCTAAGATTTGGAAGGGAGCTGGCCCCCTTCCAAGCTCACCGTCCTACAATAAAAAAAAAAGTGGCAATGTGTCATTAAACGCAGAGACTTTTGCTAGTCTTCAACCTCTCAGGTCTACAACAAAAGACATACGAGACCCTCTTCATTGTTTTCTTGCTGTCCAGGAATCTAGTGGTTGTAATGGTGGATGACTTTTTACATATTATCAGCTTCGTTGTTATTTTTGCCATTCATGTATGGAACTTGGTCAGAAACCGTACTCTGTCTATGTGTGTGCTATAACTCCCCGTCAAAAAAAATGCTGGCATAAAAACGCACAGTCCTCTTGTAATCTGGAATATATTAATGTTCCATATTAACTATTATTGATAGGCATGGGCACATTGACTACATCTTTTTATGTCTGCTTGGTATAAGATGTTCTTTTTTTGTGTAAAACTTAAAACAAAATAAAAAAAAGTTTACGCTCCACTAAAGTGGACGATTGTTTTCAGTATTTAGTGTGACATTTATTTGCTGGGGGTGGTAAAAATTAATTGCTCATCAGAAATGCGAAAACAGCAATTCTGAAATGTTTGGAAAAAGAAATGTTTTTCACCTTAGACCTGCAACAGTCATCTGGTTTTGGGTGGGTTAGCATTTCAATTGTTGGACTTGGGCATGTTTTTTATTGGGATCTTCAATAGTAAAGCTTGTTTTGGTACACGGTGGGTGACTGGCACAGACAATTGTGCGTACATTTACGTGGGATTCGTGACATGGAGCCCGCTTTATGGTTTGAGAGAGGTGCCATAATCACTACTGTATTCCTGTCTTAGTCACTTTTTCTGTAGAGGCCGATGATGGTGGATTTCAAGGAACACAAGGAGATAGGAAAGGCAATCTGAAAAGAACAAAGCTAGAACCTCCATTCCCTGACTCCCCTATCAAGGACACTCTGGAAGTTATCCTCAAAATACTAAATGATGTTCATGACATAGCACAAAGAGAAACATAGACCTGCTGCAGGTGGACGTGGCCAGTATCAGACGAGATCTCAAAGAGCTTAACCTGAGAATGTCGAATGCTAAAGGTAGAATTAACATGGTAGAAGGTCATATTTCAGCGCAAACTAAACATCTCCTTAAAAATAAGGCAATTTTTGCCTCCCTTAAATGGGAGGTCACTGAACTGGAAGACTGTAATCAGCGTAGCAATCTTAGAATCTTTGGCCTTCTGGAAGGATCCAAAAACAGGGACCCCCTCAGTGATAACCTTCTTGGAGTCCTGGATCTCTGCAACTCTATGCATTACCTTCACAAAAGACTTCAAACTTGAACGTGCCCACATGAACTCCACCTTTATATCCAAGAACACTACTAATCCACGAGTGTTAATCTTCAAACCTTTGCGCCACCAACACTCTGAGTTTATCCTGGCTCATATGCGCCGAGTTAAATTAATCGCATGGCATGGCTCCAAAATGTCCATATCCCAAGATTTTGTCAGGGTCACGGTAGCCAGGAGAAAGGGCTTTCTGGCATTTAAGAAGACGCTTTCGGAAAGAGCAATGCAACACTCTTTTGCTGGCCCTTCCAAATTCAAGATAGTCTACTAAGGCCAAGCTTGCATCTTCTCGAAACCTGCCGATTTGGAGACTTTTTAAAATAATACCTTTGAATCACATATGGATGACTCACAAAGTAGCCCCAGCTAGTGGCTCAGTCACTCTCGAGGTCTTCCTTCGCATCCTATCAACCTTGCACTGGTGCTCTGGTTTTCAAGGGACAACCACAGTGCTCATGTTGGGGTCTCCTAGCACAATGCAGTACCAGCTCATAGTGTTTCAGTTCATATGGTGGAATGTTGCTGGTCAGGTCCCTATTGGCAGCATGTTTGTTTTGTCTTGACTGGTTTCTCCTTTTTTCTTGTATTTAGTTGGTTCTATGCGGCCTTGAACTTCTCACAGACCTGTACAGCCTTTTACATCTCATGCTGTTCTTTTTCTTGAGTCATTGCATGGCTATGGAGCTTTTGTTTATCGATGATCCCTACTGTGCAGGGATGCATGCTCCCCTTGGGAGTACTGCATCTACACCCAGTACAGATGCACTGATCTCACTTATATCTTTTAATCCGTAAGCTCAACTTTCTGGGGTGGTGTTAGTCTGTTCTGTTGCAGTTAACATTGTGCCCCAACTGTTTTCCTTTGCAGGCAACAGTCTTAACACAATAAGATGAATACGTTTGAGTTGTGTTTTGTGGGTGAGAACAGTTAGTCTATTCCCCCTCAGTTGGTTGCTTATATATTTGAGTTTCTCCTGCATCTAAACATTATATGCTCCCAGTTTTTACTAGGTCTCAACATAGTAGGGGCTCCTGCTGTTAATGGTTATCCATTCAAATGTTCTGGCTTGGGCTCAGAGGGCTCGCTACTAACTCCCGTTCCTGGTGTGGCCAGGTATGCTCTGTTTTATTACTTCCATGCTGCTCCCTGTAAATGATGGTTAAATATTGCAATTGCCTGCTACAGGCCAGTTCCCCCTTATGAGTCCTATACTAGGCTAGTCTCATGACCAATGTACAGTTCAATGTGGGGGGCCATCGCTCTCCCTCTCATTGTTCTTGACTCCCACAGCCCCGTACCTTTTATCATATAGAATCTTTATGACTAAATGACCAAAGCCTCTTAACGGCTTCTTTCCTTCCCTCATGAAAGGGTCAAGTTTGGATTATTTGGTCTTACTTTACTTCTTGCACTGTTTGCACTTTCCCACTTGTTTTCCTCCTTCGGAGCCATGTGTTACTTCTCTCACACCATTTATGCCTTCAAGATGGGTAACTCACTACTACAACTCACACTGAATGTTGGTTTCCTATTATCATGAATGGTGAATATGAATCAATTCTGAAAGTCATTTCATTCAACACTAAAGGTCTCAATCATTCAAAAAAGCATAGGAAAATTTCTGAATATTACATGAATGGTGACATGGTTTTCCTCCAAGAAACTCAGATTGGCTATAAAATTGCCTTGTCAGTGCATAGCGACTGGATGTTTGACTTGTTATGCTCTGCTGCAATTTCTAAAAAGAATGTTGTGATCACCTTAATCTCACGGAACTCCAGTCTATCAATTGTTGCAGTAGAGCAGGGCGATAAGGATAGATGGCTAATTACTCGACTTCAAGGTAGTGGAACCAAGATATATGCAATAAATATTTATGCCCCCGCGATGGAAGATCCGCATTTTTGGTCTTCCCCTTGCAGCTAAATTGGTAGTGTTGCCCCTATAGCTTACATTGTTCTAGGTGAGGATTTCAACTTACCTATGGACATCACCCTAGACAGAAACTCAGCATTTAGATAGAGTTGAGAAGGCTCATAAAGCAATGTGTTCCCTATGTACCTTTAACACCCTTGTTGATGTCTGAAGGCTCCATAACTTTACAGGTAATTACTTTTCCCCTCAACACAATGGTTAAAGAATTGACTATATGTTGGCCGACCCCTCTGTCCGGACCATGCTGCTATTTCTGTCTCCTTTTGGATCCTACCCACGCAAACTAGAGCCCGTTCATGCCGAATGAATACTGATATCCTGGAGGATGACTCAGATGTGCGTGAACTCAATGAGAATTTAGCCTTGTTCCTACAGGAAAATAGGTATTTGATTTTCTCACCTGTTACACTCTAGGACACACTAATGGGCTTTTTTCCAGGGGGTCAAGTCATAAACAGTATGGCCAGGAAAAATAAGCAAATCAAATCCTCACTGTAAAAGCTATCCGCCAATATTAAAGCTATGGAAATCTGGTACAGACTCTCTAGAGACCCACTAGGTATGGCTAACCTAAAAAACTAAAATATGAATATAACACTATTATTAGTAAACGCTCACACTTATGACTGCACTCACAGAAAGGCAAAATACTGTCCTATTTAAATGAAGACGTTAAATGCCTAGCAGCATGCCTAAAGTTTAAAAGTAATTCATCTCTAATTTATAACATTAAAGACCACCAAGGAATACTTAGGACAAGAACAGAGGATATTCTCAATGCTCTCCAGAAATTCTATGTGGGGCTTTATAACCCTTCTATACCCAACCCTAAAGATATGTCTAAAATTTCTCCAAACCCTTCCCAAAGGCTACAAAAAAACATGGGGTGTCCAATTAAGATTTCTATGATTTCCTAAAAATCAAAGTTAAACTCTCCAAAGTAGAACCCATCCTATAAACAACGTTTTTCTCCCCTTCAAACAACTCCAATCTAGGAGCTATGTTGCATCCAAGATTTATAAATTACTAGAAAGCAGTGCCCCTGTTCGTCACCTGACTTGCATTCCAAGAAATGGAAGCTTACTGACTCTGACCTATGCTGGTCATGCAAACAAGCATGCATCGACCAAGATCATATGTTCTTCGCATGTATATGTTTCTGTTTAAAGTCCTTTTGGGATGGGGTTTCTGCCCAATGGTCGAATATCTTCAACTTCCCCATTTCCTTAAGTTTTCCATTGATTATGCTTGGTACTCGCGCATCAATCCCCCCGATTGAGCACCCAGATTCGGATCTCGTTCTTTGCGACCTACTGCTCACCATCATGCTAAAGGTCACCTTAGCGGACTGGAAGTCTGTTAAGAATGTTTCATATTATATGTGGTGGGCGTAGGTAACCTACCTCAGAAGCACGTACATTGCTGAGTGAAAGTGCTCTAGCAACCCCATTACATCACAACATATATGGTGAGTATTAGATTCTTTCATTCAACACGGGTAGCAGTTTTTAAGGGTTCCCTCTTGCACTGACATTTCTGTTTCATATATCAAATCTAAGCCTGATTAGGTCACTTTTACCAATGTTCTACATGGCTCCCTCTCCTCTTTCTCTCTTTTCCCACTTCGTTGTTGCTCCTTATCTATGACTTGCCTTTCATCTCAGCCTACCTCTCTCTCTTCGCTCTCTCCCATTTTTTGGGTGATCTTAGTTGGGTGGGTGTATTTATGCAGTTCTGGATTATTTGTTAGGTGGAGTTAGCAAACCTGTCTTGCTGTATTATTCGCTCTGTAACTTTGCTACTCTCATGTTTCTTTGGGCAGCCGATGCACCAGATTTTCATCTTTTGTTTGTTGTTCCTTTGGTATTTTCTCAAAAACTTCAATAAACAAATCTTTAGGAACCAAAAGACAGCTCAAATTGCGTTTGATTATAAACCCGAGCTTTATATCGAAGATCATTCTCTTTTTCTTCCCACCTTTGGTGTGCCACAATTTCTTTCTTTCTCCTTAAGTGAGCACAGACCACTAAAGAAAAGTAACATTTTGCAGCTTTTTAATAAGTATCTCACTTTAACAATACTTTATTAATAATGTGAGCTCAAGACTCTACCCTCACACTTGCTCATATAGTTCTAATCTTAGCCATCTAATCCTAACTGCCGTTGTTGTTTGCCATGATAGATAGCTGAAGATCACTGCAGCTGCAAAACATTTATTTTAGTTTTTGTCTTTATTTCAAAGTCTACTTTTCTTGCCTCACCGGTACATGCTGTTGCCTTTCTCTTGTGAAAGCATTTTTCTGAGTTTGTCATTTATCTTCCCGCACCTTTTGTTAGCTCATCATTCCACACAAGACGAGAAGGACTGAAATAGGCTAAGGAGCCTTTTTCTCAACCATTGTTTCCTGGACAACAAGATTTCTGACATGAACACCCATTCAGATTGTTTCATGACTGAGTGAAGACTATTACCATGGAAACTGCAGAAGATGTAGTCTAAGAGCCTGTAGCATAGATCAACATATGTCTCCTTTCCCATACATAATTTGCTAGATTATAATTGCATAATATATTCTATTTAATATACTGTAGTATCATTGATATGTAATATGTATATAGAATTACCAATCTATAAGAAAGAGATAATTTAAGGAAGTCAAGAATATCTTTGAGGTCCCATTATTCCTGCTGATTGGCTATGTTGAACCACCTTGGGAGGGTAAATGTGACTGCAACACAGGAGCATGATGCCTTCCCAAGCCCTGCCAAGCAGGTTAGTACTACTAGAGATGGCAATAGTTATTGGAGAAAGTGAATTTTGAAGCTTGCCATTGAAAGGAGCCCAGGCTTGTATGGAATAATTTGTCCTTCGAGAGCTTAGCCCGAGTGGTCCCATGACCTTGACCCTTTAGTCTTATAAGACTGGCTTCTACAACCAAAGACAGGCCAGAGCCTTCAGAGAAGAGATATTACCATTGATGTGATCTGGTGCATGGGATTCTCAATAGTGTTTATATGCAGTCCATTCCCTCTGGTTATTTTGGGTTTATTAAGGGTTCTTGTTACCTCTGCTGGTTCTTCGCAGACCAGGTTCGTCTGCTTTGGCTGTTGTAACCCACTTGGAGATTTTACTTGCTGGCCAAAACGTATGCCTTGCACATTAGCATATTGCTGCTTACCTCCAAGATCCAGCTTTTTGTACCAGATCCGTACAGAAGACACTTTCTGTCCCAAAATACATCAAACCTGTTGAACGCAGAGCATCCCTCTCTCTGAAGGCTTCCAGAGGCTGCAAGTAACAATGGTCTTTCTCCCAAGAGCAGGAATAGATCTCTACATAGAGCTGGTGGTAGATGATAGGGTAACCGCTACAACTTACATTCATGTGTCATTTAAAAAGAGTCTTGCTGTGATCCATTGTGTAGAGTTGTGCTTGTGTCTTCAGCCAATCACTACTCGTGATTTGGTGGCACTCGGACGATCCCTGTTGCTTGTTTGGGACTAGGACAATTTTCGCCTGTAGAGAAAACTAACCTTTCTTAGGCACATCCATAGTATTATGAAATCAAGCACTACTAAAGAAATGAATGCCTTAGGTAACAAAATTAAGGTGATAATGTGCACACATTTGTCTTTTATGTGCTCAAGTTAAACATGATCAAGCTCCCAAAAAACATGGAACTTTTGATATTTTCATACAATCGGTATACAAAATATCTTCTGTTGATAGCACCATAGCATGTAAATTCAAATGTTATAGTGGAGGTTGTGGCAATATCCTCTCAGAATTGTAGAATTAAATCAGATATTCAGTAATTATATTTCTCTCAATAAAAATGTGGAATGCAAACTTTGTTAGTGAGGTCCTAGATGAGTACTGAGGTAGATAGGTGTGACATACTCCAAAGAAGGTTGTCCAAAAATAATGTACTGTGCTTTTTATTTACACCAATAATATATGTAAACTCCAGGAGTAAGAGAGGTAAATATTTCTGGAGGATTATTAAAATGGTGAGGTTATTGTCCCAGTAATGTTGACCAAATATATGCTTTGGGGTACTTTCTACTTTCTCGTAAACAGGCGACCTGTCAAACAGAACAAAGATGCTTGGGTGTGTCATATTTATTTTCACATGGTAAACTATTTAAAATTAACAATGTTGCCCAGGAATGCAAGGTAAAAGTAAACAAGCATTGGCAAAGCCATGGGTGAGCTATTGGCTTTGGCAAGCAGGGGAGTGTGTGGAAATGGGCTGAACTTAAAAAGCACTATGAAGCGTCCAGCACTGGCCGCTTAATAGCGTTTTTGAGTTGAGTTTGAAGAGATAGGGAAGGAAAGAGGGGGATCAGAATGAGGAGCAGGATGAAAAGAAACAGGGAGGGATGGGGTGGGGATAAGTTAAATAACAAAAAAGAGTCTCAACACATTTCAGGTGTCCAGCAGCAAAGTACTAGTGGATAGAAACTTCATCACTATCTCCAATAAGAGCAGGCCAGCTAAAGTAGCGTCCACTCAACGGATTGTCCAACCAAGTGATTATTTTTTATTTTTGGACAGTATTGCACCTTGATATCCTCAAAAATGAAGTACAAAATGCAGGCACTAATCCACTGGTACATGAATGAATGAACGAATGAACGAATGAATGAATGAAAAAAGTATTTGATAAAGCGCACTTTGGCCAAGCGGCTTCCTGGCGCTGAGAGCTCTGGCCTACAGTCACAGGGGGAACCCAGGGCAGTTAGCAGGAGTACGCCTGAGAGAACAGGAGGGTTTTCAGGGCTTTACAGAAATGAGAATAGATAGGGATAGAACGCAAAGATAAGGGAAGACTATTCCAGAAACGGGGGCCAGAACAGAAAATCTGGTACCTCCACTTTAACCGTATTTAAGGTCTCCAATTCCCTTATCTATCATGGAATTCTGTGTAAGGATAGTGAAACAGGTTTCATGCTCTGGTACATTGCTGTCCCTCTTGTTCAGTTTTATAGTTTCTAGTCCCTGTGGCAGTCTGCCCAATGCAAGTCTTTTAGTCCTCCGCCAGACATGGATGGTCCCGCAGCACATGTCTGGTCTCTCCCCACCTCTTCCCGGGATCTGTGTACTTACTTCGAGTGATTAGTGTCCAGCTCCAGTCTTGGATGTTACAGTTACTGGACCGCTACCAGGAGACAGGCTGTTGGCAGGCTCTGGCATCGTTGATGGTCCTCGACTGTCACAGGCCCCAGCTTCGGAGTATATGGTATGTTGATGGGGCCAGAAGCGACAGAGCCTCGTTCTGAACTTCTCAGGCTGCAGCTAATCACTATTTCCACTTTCAGTCATGACATTGTGGATTGCTGGTTTTGGGGCCCAATGTTCATGTTCTCAGTGGTGCAGTCCGCCTGGGCACACTTTGTCAGTGCTAAGCCACCAGACATGTTCAGGTTTATGGTGGCACCATCTGCTTGAGCATACTTTAAGATGGTGCCAGAGCATAAGCCAATGATGGCATGAGAGGTGACTCTCTGGCTTAAAAGTCTCTTCTGCAGACCCACATCTCTTGCGGCCATTGTTTCTTGCTTTCCCAAGTTGTCTGCACCTCCTGTGGATTTGGCCACTTTTCCATCTTTCTGGATTTAGAACTTCCTTCTGTGGAATTGTCAAAATACTGTTTTTTTGGTTTTTTTTTAAAACAAATTTTATTGTGTCAATTTGACTATCACCACGCAGAGCTCTGTAATCCAGAGGCGTCTGTCATATCTCTTATACATTTACATGCAGGCAAATGACAATTGTATATTCAAACACCCTCAATTACCCTTCCCGCAACGCCCCCCTCCCCCCCAACACCCTGTGATCGCACTACCTCCGCCTAAACCCGCTCTCCCACTTCCATCCATCAGGTTCCCCCCTTGCATTACTCACACCCCCACTTGCCCCCCCCCCCCCCCCCCATGGCCACTGACTCCTATGAACAAGTACCCCTATGGGTTGATCTCCCCCTCTACCGGGGGCTCTAACCAAATTCCCCGATAGTCTGCCCAGCGTTTCCAGATCTTATAATGTTTGCGTGGGCACCCCCTGGCCACAAATACAGGCTGCTCCAGCCCCATACAAAAATCCAATCCGTTTTTCCATCCCGTCATAGAAGGGGCTTGTGACGCCTTCCACTCCCTTGCAATATCCCGCTTGGCCAGGGTAAACCCCAACAACATAAGATGACGTTTGTATACGTTACCCCCTATATCCTCCATGATGTGAAGTATAGCCAGCCGCGGCGATCGGGGGAGCTCCCACCCCAACACTTCCGAGAGGCACGCCAACACTCCCTTCCAAAAAATCTAAAGATGCGCACTGCCATATAGTGTGCAGGAATGTGCCTTCCTCCCTACCACACCGCAGACACTCCGGGGAAGCAATCAGTCCCGCCCGCCACAACCGTGTCCTCGTGAAGTACACCCTGTGGAGGTACTTAAACTGGACCAAACGGAGCCTCACGGCTATTGCTGCACCTCGCGGCGCTGCCAGCACCTCCCTCCAGTCCTCCTCCGCGAGGGCGCCCACATCTGCCTCCCAATCCCCCTGAAGTTTGCTCAGTGTGGGGGAACTGTGTATGACCAGGGATTGATATATCCTGGAGATCTTTTTATCCTGTAGATCCCCAATGAAGACTTTCGCCTCCAGTGGGCTAAAATTGGGAAGCGACTCCAGGCCCACCAAATCAGGCGAGAGGGCGTGCCGGAGCTGGAGATATCTAAAAAATTGCTCTCTTGGCATATGGAACTCCCTCTGTAAATCCTGAAAAGATTTCAGTGTCGTCCCTCTTATGACATCACCCAGTGTTAAAATGCCAATATCGTCCCATCCCTTGAAGCCCTGTAGTGCCGCCGCTTGGGGCAGGCGCCCGTTATGCCACAGGGGGGTCTTCCGTGTCAGGGTTTGCCACCATCCCATACGTCGCAAAGCCTGCCTCCAGATCTGGAACACTACCCGTGTGGCCGGTGGCAGCGCACCTCTCAACGACGCTGAGTATAGGAGCGTATGCAGCGTGTGACGCCCCATAAGCTGCCTCTCCAGCGCATACGCCGGATCCCGCCGGTCCCCATACCACCATTCATTAAGAACTAACAAATGCGAAGCTTGGTAGTATGATAGGATGTCCGAGGTCGCCAGCCCTCCACAATATGTGGACAGGAAGCACGTTCGTATAGCCACGCGCACCCTACCCCCTTCCCACAGGAATTGTCCGAGCACCGAGTTCACCTGTCTAAACCAACCGGGCTGGATATGGTATGGGTGATTCTGTAGCTGGTATAGGAGCCGAGGGAGCGCCACCATCTTAAATATTGCTGATCTCCCATACAGAGTCAGGGGAATACGAGACCAAGATTTAATGTCTGAGCGGACGTGCTCCCACACCGGAGCCACATTCCGCTCCCATGAGACCGCTGGCACATCCGTCAGAAACACCCCCAGGTACTTCAGACCCCTCACCGCCAACTGAACTGAGGATGCCCACGCGCCCACTCTCGTGCGCTCACCCAGCTCCCACAAGGTGGACTTGCGAGGGTTTATATACAAACCCGACGTTTCCCCAAAGATTTGCATGATGCGCAGAAGCTGCGGCCCTGTCCTGTCCATATCCATAAGAAAATGGAGAACATCTGCTTATAGCGCAATCCGATCGGACAGACCCGTGGTCCATTCAAATCCCCGGACCTGCGCGTCCATGCGTATCCACCTAGCCAATAGCCAGAGCGAAGAGGTACGGAGACAAGGGGCACACCTGCCTCGTACCGCGCCCCAAGGAGAAGGTAAGAGAGGACGCCAGAGCTCCGTGTAGAGGAGCGTTATGTATGAGAGGAAGCGGGGACCCAGATTGATTCTACGTAACAATGCGAATAGGTACACCCAGCTGAGGGAGTCAAATGCCCTATCCATATCTGCAAGTAGCAAAGCCGCCAGCTCTCCCGTCATCTGTATGGCTGCCACCGCCACCTGCGCCCTCCGTATGTAATGTCTAGTTGCCCGTTGGGGCATAAATCCCGCCTGGTCCGGGTGCACTAATGCAGCGATATGAGGCAAAAGACGATTTGCCAATGCCTTCGCCAATATTTTAGCCTCCACATTTAACAGGGATATGGGGCGATAGGAGGCATGTTGATCCGGGGGCCGACCCGGCTTATAGAAAACTACCACTTCCGCGTGCCTCCAATCCGCCGGGAGCACCCCCCTTTCCCTGACCTCCTCCACGACTGCTCGATAATACCGGGCCACTTGTGTACTGTACCGGCGGAAGAATTCACTAGGAAACCCATTGGGTCCCGGTGCCTTTCCCGAGTTGAGCTCCCCCAACGCCACACCCAGCTCCTCATCTGTCAAGGGGGCCTCCAACTGGTCCCTCACCTCATCTGACACCCCTAGGGGAGGCAAGTCCGCAAGGAACTCATCTATGGTGGTACCCGGTAAACATTCCCGCGGGGCGTACAATTCTGCAAAATAAGCAGCAGAGCTCTCAGCTAAAGCTGGGGGATCTGTAATCGGCCTCCCTGCAGAGTCCCGTATACCCGGTAGTTCCTGGGCATGGAAGGTACCCTGACAGAGACGGTGCAGCATTTTACTAGACTTGTCCCCCCATTGATATACTCGGCTACGCGTCGCCAGCCAGATCTGACCTTCCTCATCCAACAACAGGGCACTCGATGCCTGCTGCGAATATAGTAATTGCCGCATGTTGTGATCCCTCCCAGCCCCTAGACACTGACGTTCAAGAGCCTCAACTTTCGCCTCTGCTTGAACCAGTTCCTCCCTACGCTTTCTACGAGCCGCCACACACCAAGATATATCAACTTCACGCAGGGTGGGCTTCATTGCTTCCCATAAACTCGCAGCACTAGCGACCGATCCCTCGTTCTCCGACAGATACCGAGCAATCGCCTCACTCATGTGGGCCCCATACTCTGCATTTTGCAGGTGCCAGGTGCATAATCTCCAACAAAACTGTTGCTTCCCCCTACCGAGACATATCTCAATGGATACCGGAGAGTGATCCGACAGGCCACGAGGCATGATTTCTGCTGCCACCACCCTATCCACTTCCGCCCGAGGAACAAAGATGTAGTCAATCCTAGAAAGTGAGTGATGAACCGCCGAGAGGTATGTGTATCCCTGCCGATCGCCCTGTTTTCGCCTCCATACATCTATCCAATCCATTCCCATAGCTAGCGAGTGTAGTTTCGTGGGAATACTACCCCCGGGGTTACCCCCAGTTCTAGTCCTGTCTTTTAGACAGATCCATCACATCGTTCCAGTCCCCACCCAGTACAGATACTCCATCCGGCATATCTGCGCGCAGGGTGAGCAGCTTCTCTACCAGGTTCCACTGTAACGGAGGGGGGAGCATATACACTGACCAGGGTTAGGGAATCCTCCCCAATTCTACCCCTGATAAATAGATAACGCCCCTGTGGATCAACCCACTGTCGTAAGTGTACATATGGAACCCTACGGTGTATCAGGATCGCCACTCCTCTCGAGCCCCTTGTGAAGCCAGCGTGGAATACCTGCTGAAAGCCATACCGCTGTAAGCATAAGGCCTTTGTTCCCAGCATATGCGTTTCCTGTAGCATCAAGACATCCGCCCCTGCCCTCTTTGCCTGATGAAGTATCGCCCCACGCTTGATTTTGTCGAGGGCCCCCCGTACGTTCCAACTAATAATCCGGAGACAGCCCGGTTTTAAGTGGCTATCCTGTGGTGTTCCTGTCATGATAAGATGTATATCTCAGCCCAGCAAGTTGAGTCGTGATGGTGCGGTGGTAAAGTACAAGTGTCCAGCGAAAGTGCGATCTGAAAACTAAAACAACCCCTCCCCAACAAACCCCCCACCCCATACCCCAAAAAACCATGAAGTATCTGTCGCGGCGGGATCGGGCCCCATCCCCAACCCCAACAGGGGGGTGAGGCACGCCCCGACCAATGGATCCCCAACTCACAGCCCTAAGTAAGTCCCCCACCCCCACTGTCGTGGCCGAGAGACCCACCCATATCGTATCTCCCCCTAAGTAAACAGCTGCCTCGTCCCCACAATGCCCCATCAACATCCTATATTAGGGATCAAGAGTCTGGCGCCCTGATACAGAGCCCCCCCGAGAGGCGACGCCACCGGACCGGGGGCGCCCCCGGGATCTGGATCGTCTGTTGCTTTTCGGGTGTAGCCCCCGGGGCCCCTCCTAGCCTTCCCGCTCGATGATGAGTCGGACTCCCCTCCCGGCGGGGAATGCGGCCTCACTCGCACCGTCTCGTCTGTCCATCTAAACACCTCCTCCGGGGTGTCGAAGAAGTGGGTGCGGGAGCGGAATACCACCCTAAGGCGCGCCGGATAAAGCAGGGCATATGGGAGCTTAAGGTCCCGCAGTCGGGCTTTCGCCGCAGTGAAAGATTGGCGCTGCTGCTGAAACAGTCTCGTATAATCCGGGAATATCAGAATGCATTATTATAGTGCAAGGATTCCTTCACCATAGCTTGCTTCAGGATAGCGTCCCGGTCTAGGTAATTTAATAACTTGGCTATGATGGGCTGCGGACGAGCCTCCACCGGCGGCTTCTGCACGAGCGCTCTATGAGCCCGCTCCACTACAAAACACCGGGAAAAGGCCTCCGAGGGAAGCCAGCTCTCTAGCCATTGCGTCAGAAATCGTTCCGTGTTGCCTTCTTCACAGCCCTCCGGAAAGCCAACAAACCGAAGGTTGGTGCGTCGTGCCCTTCCTTCTGCATCCTCCACACGCAGTGCAAGACCCTTCTGGACGGTCTCCAGTTTAGCGACCCTCTGCTTCAATGTAGTAACGTCGTCCTCCACCCCAGAGATCCGGGAATCAGCCTCCGTGATGCGGGTCACCGCCGATCCCAGATCCTGCCTTAACAACATAACGTCCGCACCAACCGCCCCTATCTTCGCGTCCAGCATATCTCTTGACTGGGTGATGGCCGCCAGTAGGGCTGCGTTGTCCGGTACGGCCCCCGTTGAGCCCCCGGAGGCCCCTGCCACAGCTCCCAGGCCCGTGAACTTGTCTATAGGGCCTTGCTTGCCCGATCCGCTCCCCCCTTTGTCTCTTGTCATAATGGCACTCGAGGTCCCGCTCCACACCAGGAAGAGTCAGGCCGGGCACAGGCGCGGACACCACTAGCTCCCGCGGCCCGACCCTGCCACCGAATGGGAGCCCACCCGCAACCACGTCCGCACCCCTCTACCTATCTGCTCTCTGTATGGCCCCTCCTCTCCAGGAGCCCCCTACTTCTAAGCATCCGTGGATCCACTACCAGTGCTCGGGCTCTATGTTCAGGGGTAGGAGGCGCGCCGATATTCCCGCTCTGCAGTGCACAATTGGCGCTGAGGCCCAACCGGAGCCCACGCTGCACCCCTCCAGGGAGGATAGGGAGCCCTCGTAGAGGATTAATCCGCGGGCCCCCCGCTCTTCTCAACGTCGCCTCCCGTCCTCCACCTCCAGTACCCACTCAGGGGCGCAGGGCCTCCCTCCACCAGAGCCTCGAATTGTCCAGTGCAGGGGGGGGAAAGCTGCCACCCAGCTCGAGCCGCCCGGTCCCTGCCCCGCGGCCCGCTTCAGCCGCCGATCCCCCACCAGTTCTCCAGAAGGCCGAGGATGCCCCCAAGCCCGCAGGCCAGTCCCATGCGGTCCGCCCGACCGCCGATATGAGAGTTGCGCCGTCCCTCACTCCACCCCGATGGGGGGAAGGAAGCTCCTGTCCCCCTCCCGCGGGCCGACTGCATTGCCGACCCCCCAGCAATAAGGTGTTCCGAGGGGGGGGGGGGAGAAGAGGGGGCCCACACCCCGAGGCAAAGACCTGCGAGACGAGCCTCTGTACCGCCGGACTCCCCTTCAGGCACAGGATCAAAGCCACTCAAACGCTGCCCCCCCCCCGCGGGCCGACGGCACCGCCGATCCCCCGCCTATGGAAGCAACGTCTACGTGGGGGGCGGCACACCTCCAGGCCCGGGCCCACAAGCCAGAGCGGCGAGCACCAACCCCGCCTGCCGCCCACACCACCCAGTCACAGCTCCCCGCTCGCTCCTTACCAGCGCGGCCTGTTCTGACCGCCGAGGCTCCGCTGCAGTCTGCGTCCCGGGCTACCCACCAAATCGCAGGGCCCCCTTCAGCTCACGCGCCGGCCCACCCGGATGTCCGCTAGTGTCCAGGCAAATCCGCGTTGTCGTGCGGCAACGGGCGGGCCCCGCAGGCAGCGCGTCTCTCGGTCGACTCCGGCTGAGCCAGCTGCAACACCCCAGCCTCACCTCTCCCTACTAGGCCGCTCCCGGGCACCACGCACTCGGTCACCACAGGATATCGCGGGCTCCCCAGTAGTTCTCTGGGCAATTGCAGGGAAGACGCGGCTTCAAATCATCCGCTTCTCATCGATGCCATGCACGGGGAAAGAAGGATAACTGTCCGATTATCGGTGGGCTGGATGGAGCTCACTCAGCACACGTCCGCCATGTCTGGCTGCCAAGCCACGCCCTCCTGTCAAAAGACCGTTTAACTGGCTTTCTTCACCCTGACCAGTCTAACGTTGAGCCTGTACTTCCTTATAGTGACTGTCTTTTCGATGTCCTGCCGGGTGCTTGGGCTGCACCTGAAACAGGGTTCCCTGTGGATCGCTCTATTTTTCACACACATCGCCCAGCCTTAGGAGAGCCCTCCTGTCTCCTAAGACATTCCTCTACTAGGAGTTTTGTGGTTCAGGCTGCTTTAGCCACCCAAAATGTTGGTTTTCTTCATCCTGTCCCTCCAGAAAGAGACAAGGAAAATTGACGCTTGTGGTAGGCTAATTTTCTCTTATTCTAGCTCTGCCCTGTACTTTCTGAACACTTCTTGTGCCCTCGCTTGCCTTCTCTTCCGGAGGAAACCAGAATGCTCTTGTTCCCCTGGTATGAGATGGGCAACAAGCTGCCACTCTTAGCATCTGCTGTGGTATGGATACCACCATTTCTGTTGGTCAGGCTATGGCCTCTTCCATATCTCCACATCGGCCTGCATACTTTCAGATTTTAGGAGGCTCTGAACTACTTTAGTCGACATGCCTTTTGATGGTGCCTCTTCTGTTATGTTGTGCGAATGCACTATAAGCTTGTTCCCTGTATTCGGGGACCTTATTTTGAATGTCTTAGAGTCATTTTGGGAGCTATCTGATATAGACACCTAGCCTCAGATTCCTTAACTTAGAATATCCCCCGGGCGTCTGTCTGGATCGGGAAAATCTTCAGCAGTATCTCTGTGCGCCAGGAGACTGTGCCGCATGGCTCCGCTCTGACATTGTCCACGGATATGACGTCAGTGGAGCCATATAAGTCCCTCCCGGCGCGCTGACTTCAGTTTCCTTCTTTTCCGCGTCTCAACGCAGATCTAGGAGAAGCGGTTCCTCTGGCCTGTCTTTCTTTTCAGGCCTTTTAGCATCCGGGAACAGTGTGTGATGCCTTCGGGCTTCAAGTCGTGTGAGACCTCTACGCAGCAGATGTCGGCGACAGATCCGTACGCGATCTGTATGTGGTGCTTGTGAGATCATCCCCGACTCCGTGGAGTGCGACGCCTGCCGAAGTCCCTGCGGGAAAGTTGTTGTCTGCCTGGATGTCCCGTTGGGTGTCCACGCATCGCTGGTCTCCATCTCGAGCTGCGGCTCCTGTTCGGGACATGTCACGGATTGGTCTCAAGGACGTCACTCGCCTGACGCAGGTAAGCACAAGAAAAAGTCACGGAGGTCGTCGTCCTCACATAGACGTGACGTCTGGGCCCGCTGCTCCCGGTCTTCGCCTGACACTGGCCCTCAGAAGTCGGACCCCACCTATCCACCGTTTCCTGGTGTTGGGGCGACTAGGACTCAGATGGAAGCCTATCTTCGGGCTTTGCAGGCCATCTTTGGGTCACCCCCTCTCACTTGCACGCCTTTGGGCCTCACAGAGGGTGTAGGGACTCAGATTGGGGATTTGACAGAGGGTTCGCCATCGGCGCCAATCGAATGCCCTCACTCCAGTTCCGGAATTGCTGTGACATCCGGTCATGGCCCGGAGATGCTTCCCAGTCAGACGTCAGCCACAGCCCTCCTATTGCGTCACTGCACAGCCCTGTGGTGCTCCCTGCGCTGTCGTCGGATGTGGCTGCAGCGGGGGGCTTGACTGCGAGTCAACACCGTTCCACACAGCAGTCTAACATCTTAGTGGATGTTGAGTGATTGCCGGCCCGACGCCAAGCAGTAGAGTCCCCTTCAGCATTGGTCGACGTCAATGCGACGCCGTCTCTACGTCGTTCGTTGCTGGTGACATCCTCTGTTGTTTCTTTGCTAGCTGAAGGTGCGACCCCTGAGGGTTACCCCCCGCCCTCCACAGTGCTGTTTGCAGGTTCCTCGGAACGTGCACCTGTGGAACACTGGCAAGCCCTTGGTCCTCTGACTGCAGAGTCTTTGTCGTTTGGTGGACGTGTTAGCCCGAAACCGTCCCCTACTGATGACCTACTGTTGCCACCTAGAATGGCCACCGAGGCTAGTACAGCGTTTGCGAAAGCTGTTAGCAAAGATGCTGACATCCTACAGTTGCAGCCTCCATCAGTCTCTCTGCCTTCTGATCCCTTGTTGGATCTGCTCCACCAGGGCACCATGGATGTGGAGCACTTGCTTGGCGGGTCATTGCATGACATTCTTCTCGGGACTTGGGCGATGCCCTCATCGGGAGACCCTGTGGGTCGTGCTATGGCACATCGTCATCGCCCGGCTCCAGATGACCCTGTCTGTTTGTACCTCCACCCTAAGGCTCAAGGGCTGGTAGTCCAGGCAGTCCCAGCCTCACTGCCTTCCTCCACTCCTCCGTTACATCCTCCCACTAGGGAGTCTCCCTGGTTGGAGTTGTGTGGCCGACATGTTTTTGCGTCAATGAGCTCGGGACTTCAGTCCTTGACATCGTCTTGCGTGTTTGCCCGTGTTACTTTTGCCCTTAGGGACTCGGTTGAGCACCTCCTTCCCTCCCTTCCGGAAGGCCCCCGGGCTGACCTGGATCGGTTACTCCACGATGGTCGAGAACTGGCACAGTTTTCCATTCGGTCAACCATGGACACCACTGACTCTGTGGGTCGGGCTACGGCTAGGTCAGTTGCTCTGCGTTGCCATGCCTGGCTGTGCAGTAGCAGTTTCCCTGAAAATGTTCAGGAGCGACTAAGGGATTTGCCCTTTGATGGGGCCACCCTTTTTGACAGTCATGCTGACTCAGCGGTCCGGCCTCTCATGTCTGGGCTCCCACAATTTCTGTATGTTTCTAGTCCTTATTAAATTTGTTCCAGTGTTGTTACTGTTTTTTCTGGTATCCGTCTGTAGTTCAAGCTGTTCTTTCCCAGACGGACTATACCGCTAGTCAGCTGTTTCTGGCCTTATTTGGTACCGCTAGTCAGCTGTTTCTACCTTGTTTTGAGTCCTCTGTCTACAGGCTAGTCTCAAGAGGTGTCCCTTGCTTTTTATAGGGATGTGACATATCCTATGTGGGGTATTGGTTGGTTATCATATAGCCACTCTTCCTTGCCCCAGGACGTGTCTTCCTGGATGGTATAGATCCTTTCGGAGGCCTCTGCGGAGTCCTCTTAGGATGGTTATCCTCTGTCCCTCTGGAACATTTTCCTATGGATCATTCTGTAGTCTTCTCGCTCCCTTTCGCTCTACCTACTGTTGTGGGTCTTCTCCTCTGGTGGCACCCACAGGATTGGCATGGCTCTCTTGGGGCTATATGTTTGTGTTTTACGGTTGGTCTGTAATCCTCTCCTACCTCTGTCGATGCAGACTTCTCCAGGGTCTTGTTGGGCTTCTGCCATGACTTGCTCATCCCGGCGTGTTCATGTCTTCTTTTCTTGCCTTTGGCTGTTTTTTTGTGCTTTTCGCTGTGATTCCACCCTTTCTTTGCCTATGTTGGCTGTCTTCGGCATAAGCGAGTGTCCCTTGTTGGCATGTGGTTCTGTTCCACTTCTGGAACAGTTCCTATTCCTTGTTCAGTGCTGACACGGTATGTGAGTGCACACTGGGTATGTTCACAGTCATGTGGTGCCTGCGGGTCCACCTTGCGCCACGAGAGTGGGCTGCGTTCTCCTCTTGTGGTATTCTCTACTCTTCAATCTCTGATGTTAGGAAGTGCTTGTGTCTTCTCTCACGGCTCAGACACTGTCTGGTTTTTTCCCCATTGGCAGTGGAGTCTACAACAGACGCGTTGCTGCTGCACTTTGTCTTGTACCCCTCTTTTCCTACGCACTTCCCCGGCAAGGGCTCCAGTCCCTTTGCTCATTGCTGACCAGGGGTTCAGGTCCCTCTGCTCCTGGCCTTTGCTGATGTTCTCATTGGAAGTTGGTAAGGCTGCTCATTGTCATTTATACAGTACTCTGTATACGGTTACAGATACATATTTCTGTCTATGTATGTATATTACTGTATTTCGACATATGTTATGTCCGGCTATGGTTCACATCAGTGCTGTTGGTACTAATTGTGCGGGCTCCTCTCTTTGTCTAGTGCGTGCTCTCCGAGTTCCCCTTGTCTTTCGTTTAAAAAAAAAAAATAAAAAATATTCTTGTGTGTGTGTGTATATATATATATATATATATATATATATATATATATATATATATATAGGTGTGTATATATATATATATAGGTGTGTATATATATATATATATATATATATATATATATATATATATATATATATATATATATATATATATATAAGAATATATACATGTCTACATCATGCTGAAAGCACACAGCAAGAATCCACACATACTAGGGTTTGCACTGTTACAGTATCTGGGATTTTTTAGCCCCAGATTGAGTCTTTCTCTCTCTTTCTTTATCTCTCTCTCATGAGCACGAGCCTTATGTGTGTGCTTGGATTTTGCCCGTGTCTTTTAACCTTTGTGCCTCTGGGTATGATTGCCAGTTGACTACCTGGTGCAGAGTCTGTGTCTTTCTGCTACCGCATATGTGCTGCTGTTACGTTTCATTGGGCTGTTGCATATGTGTGGTGTGGTTCTCGCGGTCCACACTGTCTGCTTATGTGTATCCCTGTCATCCACATACATGTCTCTCCTGGTAGTCCTGCTTTTGCATATCTATACATGGTGACGTCAGGCCCTCTACATGTCATTCTTAGCATCCACTATTGTGCATGCTCAGTTTGTTCGCTATGACTTTGTCATGCTGTTTTGTCCTTTCTCTGGGATCTTTTCTAGATCCATGGGATCCTGCACTCAGTTTGACTTCTGTTTCTTATTACTGAAGGTTATGGAATTTCTTCCTTTGTGCACTGACCATTCTGGTTTCTATGATTTCCTTTCATCCCTTCCTGGACGAGAGAAGTCTCGTACCCTCCTTTGATGGACTATGGTGCCATTGCCTCCCCTTGTTAATGCCCCATTACTGAGCTTAATGGGTCTAGTGTCAGTCATGCTGGCGTTTGCTGTCCCACATGTTTTAGTTAATATTATTGATCGATTAGTTCTCTTTTGGAACTTGGTGGTTTGAGTCGCAGGCCCTCCTCCAATGGTGTATAGCTTTGGTATCTAATCTAAGTTAAGGAATCAGCGGCTAGATGTCTCTATCAGATGAACAAGTTACTTACCTTTGGTAACGATGTATCTGGTAGAGACACAGCCTAGCCGCAGATTTTAATGCCCGCCTGTTCTCCCCACTCTGCGAGGGCCTTTTCAGGTTGGGTTCTTACCCACTGGTCTTTTTATAGGTAGTTCTAGTCTTCCTGCGGGTTGGTCTACTTCATCTCCTTCCTCGGTCAGGATGTCTCTTCCTGTTTTACCTGTTGCTTCTCAACCCATTCTCGCAATTGGGTGGTGGGCTCTTTTATCCTTCCACGCTCTTACGCCCTGGTTCTTCCAGTGTGGGTATTGGTCATCTCCTTCTCCCTCCACCCCACCCATTTTGTTATCTCCAGTTCTTTGGGGTCTATTTGACTGTGCTACAGGCAATAGGTCATTTATAGGACACATTGTTCCAAATTCTCTGTTGCAGATATGTGGTCAATTGCCATGAGTCATGTTGTTACAGTCTTGTTGCCCATTACAGTGACATTCATATGGTTGCAGACTGCTTGTCGTTTACCATGACATTAATTTCCATTGCTGCTTTGCCTCAGAGGAGGGTATGGTTTTTCGCTTCTGTGAGGTGGTTTTTGGGGGCGTGTACTCTGCTCTCTCCCTTCAGTCCCTTATGGTTTGTTGTGTTCTTTCTCTGACATGCATAAGGATGTTTCTCCTCATTTTATTCTTCCTTGTCATTGCTATTTTAAAGGTAGAAAACTGACGTCAGCGTGCAGAGAGAGACTTGTCTGGCTCCCCTGACGTCATATACGTGGACGACGTCAGAGCGGAGCCATGCGGAGCTGTCCCCCAATGTGCAGAGGTACTGCTGAAGATTTTCCGGATCCAGACTGATGCCTGGGGGATATTCTGAGTTAAGAAATCTGCGGCTAGACTGTGTCTCTACTAGATACATAGTTACCGAAGTAACTTGTTCATCTATGCACTTAGTATCCCCGTATAGGGACTTTGCCTTCATCTTTCTCTGACCCCTCCATATGTGCGGCACTGGTACAGAAGGCAGGCACACTCTTGGCCTGGTTCACTTTTGTACCAGTCTTCAACCCTCCTCAGTGTGAACCTCTTCTTTTATGACAGTAGAATGTATTCACTCTGTCCTTCCTTGGTTACCCTTATTCTTGAAGTGTACCTCGTTCCTCCACTTCTTCTCCTCCCGCACACTGGCAGAGAACGTGGGTTACCTTCAGAGGAGTGGATATACTTTTGCTGTAGCCTGTATGACTTGTGTGTCTACTGGAATTTCTTAGTTTTTTATGTGTATATTTATCCTTATATACATTTATATTTGGATGTCTCTGCATGTATATGCCTGTCTCTTGAATGGATCTCTTGTAGATGTCTTTTACTTCAGGTATGTGTATGTGTGTGTTTGCACATAGTATGGCCTTCTATACGGTGAACGTCGCTGCGTTTTACCTACACCTTCTTGGCGACCTGGTTCAGCCTTCTTGGTTGCAATTGTCTGTTTCCCTCCTTCTCTCAATGAGCATCTCCATTACGTTATTTCGGAAGATGCCTTGTACATCTATCAAGGTTCTCAGTGTAAGAGTGGTTTCTTTTACCATTCTTGTTTTTCTAACAGTGGTCTTCAGCATTCATTGCTCTCTTTTTCTTTTCTCCATCATTCTATGATTGGAGATTTCTTTTTGTTAGAAATCTGTACTCGGGATAGTTTCCTTTATGATCGGTGGGTGTTCTTTATTCGTTGGATGTGTTCACTGCAGGTGAGCTTGCTGTGTATGCTCCTTCCATTGTTTTTGAGCCTGGACTCTATGGACTGCTGTCCATGGTCCCTATGCATCCCCCGATAGTAGGTTGTATGCCATTTTGGGGCTGCCTCTTTTTCTGGTTCTATACCGTAATTCTCACGGTCTTGTTGCTTTCTACTTTCCATAGTCCTTCTTGGAGGTCAGTCCTTTGGTCAACATCTTGCTTCACCTATTATTTATTGGATAGTGTGGTCCCTTTTATCGTTTGGACCTACTCCTATTTGGGGATCTTTGGTGAGGTCAATTTGCAGCCCCACCTCCAAGGATTGTATTGCTTGGATATCAGATCCTAAGATAAGGAACCTGCGACTAGATGTTTCTATCAGATGGACAGGTACTTGCCTTCGGTAACACCTTATCTGGTAGAGAGGATCGAGATACAGATTGAACTGAGGGCCCTGTGGTGTCCTAGATCCCCTCTTTGCATTCTACTGCGGTTCTTTCTATCTAAACTTGTTGATACAAGCTTTTTCCCTCTTTGGCACACTGTATTCCTAGACTGTTTCTCTACGTGGCTTGTGTTTTTGGTGTGGAAATAGTCACAAGGAAACTGACGTCAGTGCGTCGGGGGAGGCTCTTATGGGCTCCGTTGACGTGACATTCGGAGACAGCGTAGCTGTAGAGTCCTTGACGCCCTCTACTGAAGTGCAGAGATACTGCTGAAATCTTTTCCGGATCCAGTCTGTCGCCTGGGGAGAATTCTAAGATAAGGAATCTGTGGATAGATCCGGTCTCTACCAGATAAGGCGTTACCGAAGGTAAGTAACATGTCTGACGGAGGCAACTCTTTCTTCCAGATCAGTCACTTAACCTCCGGGAAGCTGGCTGTCCGGCAGACACCAGCTCTGGTTGCACCTTAATCGTCTGGGTACTCCATGGAGCACACCCATCTTTGGTCAAAGAGAACTTAGAGATGGAACAACAAGTGGGTCAGTAGCTCAACTTTTATATGTACTCAGCAGAGAGGGGATGTGTAATCTCTGTCTGCTCTTTCATAACCAGTTTAGGTCAGTTGTCTTTTCACCTACCTTTCCAGACTGTCTTCCATACCCAGTCTTTGTAAAGACTGATGCTCCTCACAGCAGGGGTTATCTCCAGGCTGGAGCACAACAGGGCTCCAATGTGTTGTCAGGATTCTGCACCTTGCTATCTATCAACAGCCACACTTAACAATGATCAAAAAGAGGACAAAAGGCTTGCCTCATCTAGTGGACTCGTCTTCGTTTGAACACAGATAGCAGTTCCACCATTTCCCCTACCATCTACTAAAGGGAATTCTCAGAAAGACTCATTAGCAGCCCCTGCAGCAAAAGGATGTAAAAGGGATTTCTAAATCCAGGCCTCTCTCCTTCTTCCCTACTTCAGGGTCTGTGGGCCAGATTTCAACCCTGGCTGGTGACCTGCCGTCTGTTAGGTTGGCAAAAGTCAACTTTTACATCACTCTGACTGCACTACAGACTGTCAAATTGTGAGATCACTGCTGGCCAAAGGAGGAGTTTTTATATAATCAAAAGCAAATAATGACCCTAAGATTTTCTCTGGTAGTGAGGGACAGAACTATAGGACATCAGGCAGTCTGCTCTAAATAAGACAGGTGGTCTGATGTTCTTACTCTGACGGGATTTGGCAGTCAGAGTAAGCTTTCTGATGGAAGCAAACGTGGGGGCCCTTCCACTGCCAAGATGACAGCCCCACACATCTCATGATTGAGCAGGCGGACTGAGGTTTTGGCGGAAAAGATTTGCTGTCCAATTTGTGACAGAGTACCTGGTCCACTGCACCTCTAAATCAGACATTAAGTGCCCCCCACTCAGCTTCAGGGATGTCAACAATACATTTCCATTGTCTTGGGAACAAACTCACCTCCATTTATGCCAATAAACAGGCCAGGGGCATCAAGGCGCCAGGCTTCCATTACTCTAGTTCACACATGCACACAATATATGCACAATGAATGTCACACATAGAGGTACATGCAGACATGCGTGGCGTGTTTAGTACTAGCACCTGGATTATCGTGTAGCAGCAGAACATTACATGAGTGGGCCAGAATGTCTCGACCCCCTGATTTTAATAAAATTGTCTGTTCTTATTCACAGGTTCACTAAATACAGTACACTGCCACTGCACTACAAGTTAAACACTTGACAAGGACACTAGGCCACAGTCTAACCAATGAGAGCACACATTGTGTCCCCCTCCAGCTCCTAGACAGGTACAGGACCCCTTTCTCATGTCAAAGAACTGGGATAGGCTTTTGCGCAATGAATTAGCATGAGGATCGGACCAAAGTTTAATACCAGGATATCATATTCTCAAAGTGAGTATATAGAGAAAGGGAACACAACTTCACAGTGCTGGGTTCATTTTTCTCCCAAAAGAGATTGAGGCTCAAGAAGGGAACAGAAACTTAAAAACGGCTCACAGTTAGAAAGAATTCAAGTACTACTTGAAAAGGGCAACCAAAATGAAAATAAAGTAGGAGTTGGTTATGAGAATATGGACATTAGTTCCCTGGACATTGCCACATTAAGTGGGCTCAATTTGCTCAAAGTACTTAGAATAATGTAAAAATCGCCCCAGCGATTAGATCGTACAGCCACTTGAATTTATATTTTCAAGAGTCCTGTAGATGTTACGAAAATCACACAAAAACAATATGAAAACATATACCCATAGTGTTCCAGCTTAGATGTTTTTATTGATTGTATAGCAAAAAGTGCTGTTAAAAGCATAAGTGAGAAATATACAGTAAACAGAAATATCCCTTCCCCAAATTGTGAACAATGATGGCCTCCTTCCCCTCCCCTGCATCTTCTTTCCTTACTCTACCAAGCCTACACCATTAGAAATATCATTCAAAGCACACACTCTGGTCCCAGAGACATATGGGAGCCATTTGTGAGCTGGCTGGGAACTGTGGATATAGCGGAAATATAGATGGGGCCCAGGAGCTCAGGGGTGAAGCTGTGAGAAGAGGTCTGGGCTACCAGAGACAGTCCGTGGGGCGGTACAAACGGGTGAAGGTCCCATATGAGGATTATCCCTTGTCCTATTTGCCTGGATACGCTACAGAACCCAATGCATAAAGTATTACCGTACTGTTTGACACTCCCAAACTAAGTCAAGCATGGTCACCTTCATGCGGAAATGCTTGCGACTGTGTCACGATCGCTGCTGTTTATTCCTTTTTACTGTTAAGATCAAGCTGTACGATATTACTATGCAACAAATGCCACTGGTTCGTATTTCTGTTAAAAAATGCAAATAAAAAGAAATAACAAAAAAAAGAATTATCATTCAACATCTATCAGACGGCTGTATGAGCCAGAGTGTCCTGTACACTTTGCTTCGGAGTCAGCTGGGTAAGGACACTTCAGTGTTCTTACAAAATGAATGTTGAGAATTGCGTTTGTTATTGAGTGATAATCCGTAGTGTCTTTAAATGCTCTGGGTAAGAGAGTCCTCTAAACTTAAAATTTTAGGAGGGGAGCTCTGACCTGGTCAAATCCCTTAATTAGACTATCTACTTTTGCTGTTAGTCCTTAGTTTCTCCTTTGCCAACAAATGGCAGATAGGCCCAGCCCAAGTGTCTCAAGTAAACCCTTCCCATTTTCAACACTTAACAGCTTAAATTTCCTTTTGACAGCTAAAGGAGCAGGCCAAATTGTTTCTGAGTCATCACAGATAGACCCCCTGTTGCTTGAGATCAAAGACCGAAAATGAGAACTTCAGGGGTTGAGTTTACAGTTCTGCTCAGAAGCTATCAATGAGATTGAGACCCTCCTTTCATTAGTTTACCAATGTGGGCATCTCCGAAACGCATGCATCAAAGTGGCCTCTCGTGGCATACCTACCAACATTGATCGAATTGGAGTGGTCTTATTTGTGGATTTTAGTCAACATATAATAAAATAGTGCCTCCCTCCTGTTAACCTGCTTTTATGTGTCTTTATCAGAATCAGATTTAATGACAATTCATCCTGTCCATTCTTATGTCAGGGTTCACCGGGATATTCTGAATCCTCTGTGCCACTGGATCTATATGAAAAGAAAGAAGCAGTGACAAGGCATGACCAGTGCCTGTTGATATTTTCACAGAGTCTCACAGGCATCCATTAACCCTGACCCTTAGACTTTATAACCTACAAACACCCAGGTTTTATAGCCCTTTTCTGCATCAGCATGGTCCAAGACCACTGACCTAAAACTCCAGCCTGCTAGGTCAAACAAGATCTTGACACCAAGACACAAGAAGATTTCTGATTTTACTGACCATCTATAGTTATCCCGAGTGTAAATATTTTTGGGGTATTTTCATCTCCTTATATGCCCCTAATAAAGCCTCATTGATCTGGCTGGGCAAGGGGCATTAAAAAAGCACATGATGTTGTGTGATGATCCCAGAAACCGGTTTCACATCAGTATTTGTTTTTAAGCATTTAATTTTGAGGTACTGGGGGTGTTTCATGGTGGTTACAACCTCCAGAGGTGACCGCATCGGTGCATTATTAACATATCTAAAATAGGTAGACTTCATACACAGATATCATAATCACAAGCCAGCAGATTAACAGATTGTACACGCACATTATCAAGAACAAATCAGCAGAGTTTGTCGGTTCCTTCATCAGACGTGCTGTCCGAAAATGAGAGACTTCGCAGTCAAGCACGGCATGGTGGTCACTGGGGACGGTCGGGTACTGTCTTTTTTACCATGGGTTTTAAATGGTAGCCAAATCCGTTCAAACTTGTACAGTCAATCGTTCCATGGCATGAATGTTCCACACCTTGGTCCACCACAGTGTGAGGGTCACGGGTTCTTCCATGTGTGGGCAATTGTGAGTCATGCTGTTAAAAGGAAGAAGGTAAGTAGCCTCCTGTGGGAGCCGTGTAGGAATAAACAGAGTTCTCCCCATCCCCACTCGGTAAGAGAACCAATAGGGTCCATCGGCAGGATCACTGAGCAGAACAGGTGAATCTGTTGAAGCACCTTGCTCCGGAACCGCTTCAGCAGCGGACACTTCCCCCATATATGGGAATATGTGCCCGGTTCCCACAACCCTTCCAGCAGCGGCCAAGGGCACACATAATGACATGTATTCATGTTGAGGTGAAGTGCCATCTTTAAGTAATTTATAGGAGTTGCTTTCTGTTGACCTCATCCATTATTGGATCTCCAAGGCCCCACACCCAAATTTATTGATACGTGTGCTTGCAAGCAGAGAAAGGCCACAGAGTACCGAGTATAGGCAAATAATGCCTTTTTCGGGTACCCCTGTGAGAATAATTGTTGAAGAGGAGTTCTAGCACTACTATGCTGTTCTTTTATCTGTGAGTTTGCCCAGTGAAGGAATTGATTGAGGCGTAATTCACACGCCACAGGAAGCTCGAAGAGTTGTCTGCACGTGTGCCTATCTAGCGTGTTCTCATCTTGGTATACATCTCCCAGTTGTGGGGGCGCTCCCCCTCTCCAGTCTTCGAAGTGGGGGTCTATCATGCCTGGTGAGAATTCCAGATTCCCTGTAGTGGCAGTGAGCAGAGAGGGATATTTGGTGGCTGTCAGATGGCGGTTAATTTTGTACAGTGTTTCAGGAGTGTGGCATACAGTTGTAAATGCTGGGCCAGTAAGCGGTCATGAGGTCTCAGCCACTAGATGTGGTTTAAGGGATTGGTGACGCAACCCTGTTCGAGAAGCACCCATGGGTTAGTGTACGGAAGATAATGCCAGTCTAAGGCAGATTGGGGTTGGCCTGCCCGACTGTACTGCTCTATATTGGGAAACCCTAGGCCCCTGTTCGCTTGTACAAGTATAAATATGGGTACCCACAATGTAAATTATGCCATTCAAATTGTAATAGTTGGTTTTAAGTGTGAAGGATGGTCTCCTTGGGCATCCATAGGGGCAGAGTGTGGGTGACATATTGCAGTCGGAAAGGTAGGTCATTTTTATACTGTTAATATGGCCAATCAATGAGATCTCCAGACTAACCCAGTGGTACAGGTCTCTTTGGAGCGCCTCTAGCACTGGCGGGATTTTGCTGGCATATAGTGTGTGGATTTAATCTAAAAGGGAGATTCCCAAGTAGTGGAGGGAAAAAGCATCCCACAGTAAGCCATGGGTAGCGAGCAAACATCGAGAAACTCTATTAGGGTCTGCCACTCCCACCCCATGGACTTTGCATGGTTAATGCAAAAGCCAGGAGCTGTTTTAATCCACTGCAGCTCTTCCAATAGGAATGGGAGAGATGTGGTGGGGCAAGTGAGGAAACACAGGATATCATTGGCGAATAGCACTAGTTCGTGCTGTTTGCTATCCACTTCCAATCCTCTAATCTCAGAGTTGAATTCTATGTGATGGATAAGGGGACCCAGATTGAGTGAAAATGTAAGTGGTGTCAGAGCGCACCCCTCTCTGGTATCCATGTGTAACAATATTGGGGCAGATAGGGCACCGTTGACCTTAACGTGGGACTTTGGAGCTTTATAATGTGCCAGGATGTAGGTCACCATAATCTGAAAGAAACACGTTAGTTAGATTCCTCACCTTAGAATATCCCCAGGCGTCAGACTGGATCCGAAGATTTTTCGTCAGCAATACCCCTTGCGCGTCGCTAGGCGTCGTCTGCGGCTCCGCGTCCGTGTCGTGCGCCGGAATGACGCCGTCGGAGTACTTAGACGCCGCCCTCGCGCGCTGACGTCAGTTCTTCTTTTTTCCGCGCCAGTAAGCGCAGATCCGGGAGAGCTACCCCTTTTAGACTTTTTTGACAAAGTTTTTTGATCCTTTTTGATCTTGTCTCGACTCTGGTGCCGGTAGGATGCCTGGTTTCAAAGCCTGTGCTGACTGCAACCGCTTGATGTCGGTTACGGATCATCACCGCCGGTGCCTTTACTGTTTGGGCCTCGACCACGACGCGGAGTCGTGTTCGGACTGCAAGGCCCTGACCTCGAAGGCTAGACGGGAGCGGTCCCGTAAGCTCCTCGAGCTTCGCCACTCTGCTCCGCGCCCCTCTCGATCCCGGTCCAGGAGGAGGTCCAAGGATCGGTCGCGGAGCCGCAGCCGACGTCATCATCGCTCGTCTGGCTCCAAGTCTTCGGGTAAGTCGAAGCACTCCAAGAAGTCCAAGAGGCGACACTGCTCTTCGGACTCCCCTCGCCGGTCGCGCGACTCGGCCGAGGGTCAGGGTGGTTCCACCCCCGCGGCTCCAGCGGTGCCGCAGGCGCCGCGCAAGTCCCCATACCCGCCGGTCCCTGGGACTGACGCGGCGCCGGCGGAAGTCAGTGCCTTCCTCGCGGCCATGAGGAGCCTGGCTCCGCCGTCGACGCCCGCTGGCGCGCCTTCGGGCCCCACGGACCCGACTGGGCAACCTTGCATGCCGGCGGCGCCGTAGCCGGCTTCGGCCCCGACGCCGCAGGTTCCCGAGGGACTCGTCCCCGAGTCCCCGCCGACTCCGGTCGACCTCGTCACGCCTCCGACGCCGGCTCCGCTCGGCGTCGAGCCCCAGTTCAGCCCCGCTCCGGATCCGGCGTCGATACGGCATCGATGGACGCCGCGTACGGCGCCGTTAGAGACACATTATGTCTATCGTCCGGCTACGCTCCTTCCTCCTGTTTACCAGGAATCGGATGACGGGGGCGACTGGGAGGGGTCCGATGACCCTATGGCCGTTCAGGCCCAGCTGTCACAGGACTGGGCAGATGAACTGGGGGAGGCCAGTGGTCTGGATACTTCACCAGACACTGGATTCATCTCTCCTCCGACTGTGGCTTCGGAGGAGGGTGCTGCTTTCTCTGTGGTGCTGCGCAAGGCGGCCGCAGCCCTTGGGCTTGAGCTGCCTGCCGTGGCTGTGAGGACTAACGTCCTTACTGAGGTGCTTCAGTCTGCAGCAAGCTCCACTGAGCCTCTGCTGCAATTCAATGAGGCCCTCATTGACGTTCTGCAGGGCACCTGGTCCAAGCCCTCCACAGTCCCTCCTGTGAACAGGAACGTCGCCAGGCGCCACCGCCCTGCTCCGGGCGACCCCAGTTTTCTGTCCCAACACCCACCCCCGAGAGCCTGGTTATCCAGGCTTCTACCTCCCAATCCTCCTTCCCGACCGCTCCGCCGGACCGGGATTCCAAGAGACTGGAACAGTTTGGCAAAAAGCTGTTCTCCTCCCTTAGTTTGGGTCTGCGGTCCTTGAACACCGCCTGTCTTTTGGACCGTTATTCCCACTCTCTGTGGGATACGGTGGAGGACGTGCTGCCCCTGTGTCCGGAGGAGGCCCAGACACGACTTACCCAGGCTCTGGCCGATGGGAGGGATGCAGCACGACATGCAATCCGATGTGGGCTTGACACTACGGACTCGCTGGGTAGGGCGATTTCTACCACGGTGGCGCTTAGACGTCACGCCTGGCTGCGGTCCACGTCCTTTTCGGGGGATGTCCAGAGCACTCTCATGGACATGCCCTTTGATGGCACTCGCCTTTTTGGTGAGAAAGCGGACAGTGCGCTGAATCGCTTTAAGGACTCCCGGGCTACGGCCAAGTCCTTGGGCCTCTCGGCCCCGCGGTCGCAAACTTCCGCCTTTCGCCCCTTTCGTGGCCAAGGAAGGGGAGCCTCCTCACGTACGCCTAGCCACCAGCCGCAGAACCAACCTGCGCGCGGTCGCGGTCGTGGTTTCCGCCGAGGCGGTTCTGGAGGATGACGCGGTCAGCCCACATCCACCCCGGCAGCATCCGCCTCCAAGCCTTCCTAGTCCGAGCTTTCCGGCCCATTCCTCGCCAGTGGGCGGCAGAGTTCGCCATCACCTGCTCCACTGGCGTACCATCACTTCGGACAGGTGGGTGCTGCAACTCCTCCGAAGGGGCTACTCCCTCCCCTTCGAGACGACTCCTCCAGCCATGCCACCGCAGCACCACCGTATCTCGGAGGATCATTTGAATCTTCTGCGAGAGGAAGTTTCGGCCCTCTTGGCCAAAGAGGCCGTCGAGCGCGTTCCGAGCCCAGAAGTAGGTCGTGGTTGTTATTCCCACTACTTTCTGGTTCCCAAGAAGGGCAAAGGGGGCCTACGCCCTATCTTGGACCTCCGGAACGTCAATGCCTTCCTCCGGAAGGAACGGTTCAAAATGTTGACGTTGGCTCAGGTTCTAGCTGCCCTCGACCCTGGAGACTGGATGGTAGCGTTGGACTTGCAGGACGCATATTTCCACATCCCCGTCCTGCCGGCCCACCGGCGTTACCTGCGGTTCACGGTGGGCCAGGAGCATTTTCAGTTCACCGTGCTCCCCTTCGGCCTCACCAGTGCCCCTCGGGTGTTCACGAAAGTGATGGCGGTGGTCGCAGCTCATCTGCGCAGATCAGGGGTTCCAGTCTTCCCCTATCTCAACGACTGGTTGTTGAAGGCGGGCTCGCCCCAGGCAGTCGTCTCCCACCTCCAGACTAAGGCGGATCTCCTGCATTTTCTGGGGTTTTCCATCAACATGCCGAAGTCACACCTGAGTCCCTCTCAGAAGCTCCTCTTCATCGGAGCGGTTCTCGATTCGGCGCAGTTCCGGGTCTATCCGCCGGAACAGCGGGTCCGGGATATTCAGGCCCTGATTCCCATCTTTCGGCCTCTATCCTGGGTTTCGGTCAGGCTAGTGTTGCGGCTTCTGGGGCTGATGGTCTCCTGCATCCTACTAGTGCATCACGCCAGGCGGCGCATGCGGGCTCTGCAGTGGGACCTGAAGTTTCAGTGGGCCCAGCATCACGGCAACCTGTCCGACCGTGTCTTGATCTCGGAGGGCACTGCACAGCAGTTGCAGTGGTGGCTCACGGACCGCGATTGGGTCACGGGCAAGAGCCTCTCCCTTTCCCCAACTGGAGCATGTCGTAGTGACGGATGCGTCCCTCCTGGGATGGGGTGGCCATATGGGAGAGGCGGAGATCAGAGGCCTCTGGTCTCCGGCGGAGTCTCGCCTCCACATCAACTTGTTGGAGCTGAGAGCGATCCAATTTGCACTGAAAGCCTTCCTTCCCTCTGTCAGGGGAAGTGTCGTGCAGGTGTTCACGGACAACACCACCGCCATGTGGTATTGCAACAAACAGGGCGGGGTGGGGTCGTGGACCCTTTGTCAGGAGGCTCTGCGCCTCTGGACATGGCTGGAACACCAGGGCGTCACCCTGGTGGTTCAACATCTGGTGGGCTCTCTGAACGCCAGAGCAGACGAACTCAGCCGCCGGTGCATGATGGATCACGAATGGCATCTGAACTCCGAGGTGGCACAAGGTCTCTTTCAGCAGTGGGGAGAGCCTTGGTTAGATCTATTCGCCACCGACGAGAACGCGCAATGTCAGCAGTTCTGCGCGTTGGAATTTCCAAGGCGGCACTCGCTCGGCGACGCTTTTCGTTGCGAGTGGAGTTGCGGTCTGTTGTACGCCTTTCCGCCTATACCACTTCTGCCCAGAGTGCTGAAGAAGATCAAGCGCGACCGGGCCCAAGTCATCTTGGTGGCTCCGGATTGGGCACGAAGGTACTGGTATCCCGAGCTACTCAGTATGTTGACCGATCCTCCGATACGTCTGCCCCTTCGGGAGGATCTTCTGTCGCAGCAGCAGAGGACGGTCCTCCACCCGAACCTGTCCAGCCTCCACCTCCATGCGTGGAGATTGAGCGGCGGCAGTTGATGCCATTTGACTTGCCTCCTGAAGTCTGTGATATCATTCTGGCAGCCAGGCGTCCCTCCACAAAGACGGTATACGCCTGCCAGTGGAACAAATTTGTGGCATGGTGCACAGCAAAGGCTGTGGATCCCCTTTCCGCCCCTCTTTCTGAGGTTCTCCTCTTTCTTCTTTCTTTGGCCCGGCACGGCTCTGCCCTGGGCACCTTGAAAGGTTATCTTGCTGCCATCTCTGCCTTCTTGTGGCTTCCTGATCAGCCTTCTCTTTTCTACTCCCCTGTAGTTACACGCTTTCTAAAAGGCATTACTCACACGTTCCCTCCTGTCCCTTTTGTAATGCCTCAGTGGGACTTGAATCTTGTTCTCACATTTCTAATGTGGGCTCCCTTTGAGCCTCTTCATAATTGTCCTCTTCGTCTGCTGACGCTTAAGACTGCTTTTCTGGTAGCCATCACCTCGGCTAGACGGGTGAGTGAGCTCCAGGCTTTATCATCAAAGCCTCCTTTTCTCTCTGTTCATCCGGACAAGGTTGTCCTTCGGCCTCGTCCCTCCTTTCTTCCGAAAATGGTGACCCCCTTTCATCTTGGGCAGTCTGTCACCTGGGTGGACAACCAACTTTTCGTTGGATACGTGGGTGCTAAGAAGGGGAAAGCTGTGCACAAACGGACCATCTCTCGGTGGGTCGTTTTGTGCATCAAAATTTGTTATTCCTTGGCAAAAAAGGATCCTCCTGTTGGGCTGCGCGCCCATTCTACTCGGGCCACAGCGGCTACTACTGCTTTGGGACGGGGTTTCCCTTTGCAGGACATCTGTCAGGCGGCGACGTGGGCTTCGCTACACACGTTTGCCAGGCATTATTGCCTTGACAGCCAAGTCCGGAGGGATGGCTTCTTTGGCCGTTCTGTCCTCCAGGACTTTCTGGTGTGATCTTGGTTCGCAGACCCACCACCGGGGATGGTATTGCTTGGGTATCTATTCTAAGGTGAGGAATCTAACTAACGTGTTTCTTTCAGATGAACAAGTTACTTACCTTCGGTAACGATGTATCTGTAAGAAACATTAGTTAGTTAGATTCCTCACCGACTCACCCATCCTCCCCGTTCTACGAACTGACATCTAGGGTTAAGGCTATCCCTTTCAGGGCCCTAGAATTTTTTGGCACCAGTGTCGGTATCTTGCATGGCTCTGCGTTCCTGGCGCGGAAGGCTATGTACAAGAACTGACGTCAGCGCGCGAGGGCGGCGTCTAAGTACTCCGACGTCATTCCGGCGCACGACGCCGACGACTGACGCGGAGCCGCAGACGACGCCTAGCGACGCGCAAGGGGTATTGCTGACAAAAAAATCTTCCGGATCCAGTCTGACGCCTGGGGATATTCTAAGGTGAGGAATCTAACTAACTAATGTTTCTTACAGATACATCGTTACCGAAGGTAAGTAACTTGTTCTTTGGGCCCAGCCTGGTTTTCTATAGGGCCACCCGGAGAAGCTGCCAGGTCACCCGATCAGAAGCCTTCTCCGCGTCTATTGAGAGTAGGTTAGAGTGTGTGTGTGTGTGTGTGCTCGTGTGTGCTCGTGTGTGCGCGTGTGTGTGCTCGTGTGTGTGCGCGTGTGTGTGTGCGCGCGCTCGTGTGTGTGTGTGTGCGCGCGTGTGTGTGCGCTCTGCCACATCAGTTGCCTGTACATTGTCCCTGGTCTATTTATTTTGTGTGAATCATCACTGGTAATTAGAGAACAGCAGTGGCCACATTGTGTGGAGGTGGGAGACCAAAAGAAAAGTAAATAGATTTTAACGTCAAAGTTGAGCATCGTAATGGGCCGGTAGGAGGAGCGAGCTGAGTAATCCTTACATAGTTTCAATAATAAAGTAACTGTGGATTCCATCATGATGGGAGTCGCCGTTTTGGATTGCAAGAAAGAGCTATAGACCCTTGACAAATTGTTCCAATTAATAATTGGCAATATGCTTCGTAAAATGAGAGTGAGAACTGCTTTCATTTGTGATATAGCGTCCCTCACTTCGTCTGGTGTGATTGAATCCTCCAGCTCCTGAAGGAGTGTGGGGTCTAAGTGAGGGAAGGCAAAGTCCTGCAAATAGTGGTTCTCAGGTGTTTGTAAATATAGGTTGGATTTAGTGCAGTGCAAAATAGTAGGATGTGAATAGCTCAAAGATTTCAGGAGTGTCCGCATGGGTATTACCATTATCATCTGTAATGGAGAAAACATGATTCCTCATCAGTTTCTGTCATAACTTATAGGCCAACAGCCTGTTGGCTTTGTCTCCCTTCTTGAAGTATTTGTGGTTGACATATAGCAGCTTCCAAGCTGCGTCTGTCATAAATAGCTGCTCTAATTCCCCACGAACACGGTACAGTTCCTTTTAAACCTTTGATAAGCCTGTGGTCGTATGCTGGAGAAAGGAGCCTCCAAGTACACCTTTTGGCCGTGGCCAGTTTAATGAAGGTGGATGTGTGTTTTATGAGATCCCCCAGCAATACCGCCTTGGCTGCATTCCACAGGATTGCACAAAAGACATTTCCAGTATCATCTTTAAAGTAGTATTAAAGAGCATTCCATATCGAGTCCCTCAGTGCTAAATCCCCAAAAGTTGTTTTATTGCTGTACTAACTGGGGTCCAATCGCTGAGGTAGGGCTCCTACGTCAAGCAGTAGGAACAACCGAGGATAGAGGGACGGGGTCTGTGTTATAACACCAACAGAACGTTCAACCTCTGCGTTTAGAATCGTATTGAAATCTCCCTCAACAATTAAGCCGCCTGTAGTAAAATGCGATATCTGTGGAAAAAGCGAATTGTAGAACTTGTTATTGCCATAATTGGGGCTATAATGGAGTAGAGCGTAAGTGTATACGAACCCATGCGGGCTCTCGCGCCCATCACCCTGCCTTCCTTGTCTACATGCGTGCAATTCATGTTTATGGACAGGCTGCGCCAAAATAAGAGGGCACTCCCTTTGTTTTTTGTGCGATTAAGGGCATGCAATTGAAGTGGGTACCAAAAAGAATAGAGCTGGTTGGTGTCTGGTTGAAGTAGGTGGGACTCCTGAATCATGGCTATGTCTATATTGTCATGTGGAGCTGGTTTAAAAGTGCCGTCCTTTTCATCAGGGAGTTCAGCTCCTGTATATTTAGTGAAGCTATGTTAAGTTCCTGCATTGATTAATGAAAGAGGGTCATTGTTTCAGCATCGCCAACATCCGTATATGTGCCAGAGGACTCCATCAAGGCTGTGCTGCCAACCCCCCCTCACCAGCATCCTACAACCCTGTCATATCCACGAAGGAAGAGCACCTGCACCCTTGGAACAAAAACATGGAGTATACAACACCATTGGTGAAATGAGAACCAAACCATGTATAAGTACTAATAATACAAACAAAAAATAAAACCTCACATAATGCCAGAACACATTAGCTTTGGCCAAGGGAAGGGGCAGCCTTCGAGTTAGTTTTGAGGCCCCTGCCCACTCAGTCAACAGAACAAAGGCTATTGCTGCAAGTCCGTGGGAGCAGCCACCACCTGCTAGTCCAGCATGTGTAATCCACCAATTCCATTTTGGGGGAAAGGGGAAGCAGTCATGTATAATCCAACACCGTTAAGCACTAGTCCGCTCCAACAAAGAAAAACCCCTCCTCTGCCATCACCTCAGTCACTATCCATCGGTGTAAGTCTGAATGTTGGTTGTGACGGGGTGTGGAAAACCTGGGCGAATTCTGAATTGTCTTCTCCTTGTCTTCTGCCATAGAGCTGGTTTTAGAGATCCCAAGGTCGCAGGCGAATCCCTGCTGTCCCCAATGGAGGGGGGATGCATGTGCAGCAAGACTCGGGCCTCATCCGGTTTCCATGCAGCAACTTGTTACTTGTTATCGGTAAAGATCAGTCAAAACGGGAAGCCCCGGTGGTATTATAGAATCGTCCTCTCTCCAAAGTGGGGCAGTACATCCCTAAAATTCCATTGTTTAGCTAATGATGTTTGTACAGATATGTCTTGGTAAAGGAAGATGATGACGCCCCTTAAGGTTATAGAGTCCTGCTTCCTGGCCACCTTCCATATTGCTTCTTCAGCTTGGTAAGCGTGGACCCTGCTTGATATGTCGGGAGTGAGGTGGCTCTGCTGTTGATAAGAAGAGAAAACTGTGAGTGCAGTCTAGTGTGAGGTCAGGGCCTGTAGTATCTTGGAGGATGTAACAGAACAAGGCCTGTACATGGCTCTCGAGTTTGGAATTCAGGATGGTGGCACTCACCCCTCTGATCCGAATGTTGTTGAGGTAGGAGCGGTTTTCTTACTCCTCTAATGCTTTGGATAGGGTTTGATGGCGAGTTTCTAATGCCGTGTCTCTCTTGCTCTTAGTCCTGTTGTGATACTGCCTCTTCCACCAAGTCCAGGCGAGTTTTGGCATTCTTGGCTGACTGGCCAAGCTCCCAGTTGGCCTTTGTAAAGTTTACATGTATGGTCGCAATCTCCTTTTTTAGGTCAAGCCTAGGCAGCGCTGGCGCTGTCTCTTTGAGACATGTTGTATCCATTTTGTGTGCTTACAGCCAGCCCAGTGCCTTTTTATTTGTCCCTTCGATTGTCCTTCAGAAATGCTTGTGTGCTAGTTTATAAACCTACCTCTTTGTCCCTTCTTTTTGTGTTTTGTTTCCTCCCACGGAGCAGCTACCAATTGCTGGTATCTTTACGCTTTTGTGTTTGTCTTTGGGGGACAATATTTTTCTTTGTTCCCTACTCGTGTTTGGCCATCCCTCTTCAGAAGTGCATGTGTTTTCTCACTTGTTCTGAAAATGGCCTGTAAATCTTTGTCTCATCTAGTTAATTTGTCTGACTTCAAAGTGAGAGGATTTCACGGTGTGGTTTGCCCGTCCCCCAAACTTCTCCCACTTTGCGGGATGAGCCATCCCTCCACTCTCATCCCGTCTTGTTTTAATTACTGTCGCTGTCACACCCAGCATCTGACGCACCCTTAGCTCTTCTGTGTCTGTCGTAAAGAGACAAAGCTGACAAGCACTTCTGTTGCAAAAGCCCCGGACTTCCTCTGAGTGAAAAACGTTGTAGTCTACTCGCCATTGCTTCCCTCGATGATCATGTAAATTGCGGGCCTGTGGCCATCCTCCCTCCAAACTAACGATCGTGTAGACTGTTGTATACTTATGTCAACCCCCGCACCCTCTGGCTCCAGGTCGGTCTTGTCCCATGCGCTTCTGTGCACCCCTCCCGCACCACGCTGCACAATGTCATCTTGCCTGTGTGACTGTACCTCACCCACATTGTTGTCCCTGCAGTGACCAGATACGAGTAACACTGCACAATCCCTCCAGCACACACAAGCACACACAAACACACACACACACACTCACACTCTCTCTCTCTCTCCCCCACACACAGCAGAAGACACAAATCACTGTGGTAGAAGCCCCACACACAGACACAAACATACAAGCGGACACATGCACATCACTCTTCCAGGGGCATGCACCCACATATCACAGCTGGAGACACAGGAATAGTGCAGGTACACACACAAATCACTGCATGAGGCGCACTCTCCTCTGCATGATACACTGGCGCCACTACCAGAGGTGGGCTCAGGGGACAGCACCGTCTCAATGGGCAGCCCCCAGTTTCAGCTCAGGGTGTTGGCTGCACCGATTTCAGCTCTGTGTGTTACTTCACCGCAACTGAGAGTAATTGTAAAAAGGTAAGAATGCTGCCACCTACTACGGGGTGCACCGCACTGCTCTCTCTGCTGCTGCACAGTGTGTTGCTGTCTGTATCATTTGTCTTCTATCAGTCCGTGCCTCTCCCATTCGGATACCGGGATTCCTAGGCCTTAGCCTTGCAGCTCCCTGTTTGTGCCCTACTGCCTCTGTCTATAGTTGTGTTGCTCTATATATGTTCCTTGTTGCTGTCAGTAGTCGTACTGCTTCTGCATTGTGCTCTATTGCTGTCGGTATGTACCTTGCTACTATCTATGTTTGTTTTGTTGCTCTGTATGTGTGCCATGTAGCAGCATGTATGTGCTCTGCTTTTTTCTTTTTTTGTTGTGCTACAATCTGTATGTGTCCTGCAGTGGTCTTGGTGTGCCCTGCTGTTGGTTATATGTGCACTGCTGTTGCCTGTATGGTCCCTGCAGCTCTCTTTAAGTGCCCTGCATTTCTCTGCATGCGCTCTACTTCTGTCTGTATTTGTTGTGTTGCTGTCACATTGGTTCAACCCTCGGGATCGGATTGTTGCTAATTGTGGTAATGGCATAGGTCATTAGGAGGATCAAGTGAGGGAAGGAAAGGAAGGGGACAGCAGGGAGGGAGATCTGCAAAACACAAAGAACACGATTAATACCATACCTATCTTCCCTAACTTCTTGATAATGCCTCCCTATATAGATATGCTTCATAAACATACCACAATATCTGTGTACCTGTAAAAGAAAAGAACGTGCAGCTTTATGGCGTAACTCTTCGAATGGTGATCCTAACAGATGTTCTCTGTGGTTGGCTACATTAAAGGATACACAGCAACAAGGACATCATAGGACAATAACACAGCATCACCACTGGGCACAGGTTTCTCCCCAATGCATGTTACACACAGTCTAGTTTTCTCCCCGCACCTATCCCAAGCAATGCTCCACCTTGCTTCACAGGGAGAGCGCGTGGTCCGCTCGCTTATAAGGGATCCCTGTTAAAGATAGAGTCAAGAGCACACACAACACAACAATGAACATATATGAGTAGCCACAGAGAGTATCTTGCCAACGGGGTTCTAGCCTCCTCTTGAGGTCAGAATCCCGATATAATGAATAGCGCTACTTTAAGACGTATGGATAACGAATAATAACTGTGTCAAGCTATGAGGCCAAGGATAATGCTGCCTTACTGGCCAGTGACAATTGCAAGGAGTTTAGCGTCTAGAATTGTTCCGTAATACAGATAAGCACCGGAAGCCTCCGGGACTGATTATCAATCAATAGTCAAGGAGTCGGTGGCAACTTTACCCCTGACGTCGAGGGCCACCAAGAAATAATCACTTCCCCTTACTCCGCATGAGCATGAACGAAGCTCTCCAACGGAGGAGGGGATGGAGGGAACAGGGGGTCTGTGTCGGACTCGGTGCACTGCACCCTTACCGGACCTTCTACGAGACAGGAGGCGCTCTCTTCACGAGGAGTACCTCGGATCCACCACCACCTGACTTCCGCACTGGGGCTGCACAGACTCCACCGCTACCGCAACGCTGGAATACTGCTGCTGGAAGGAATTTCCGACGCTCGGTGTGGCTGCGGCGACGTCTTTGTAGCGGACGCTCGTGCGTGATGACGAATCTCACGGCGTGCGTGATGCACGCCCGGGGCGTCTGGGTAATGTAGTTCCGGTGGGAGGGGTTGTCCGATTTATCGAGCGTGCTCGAGCACGATCCGTAACAGTTGCTCTGTGTGTGCCCAGCAGTCGTCTGTATTTGCCCATGTTGCTCTGTGCATGTGACGTGCTGATATCTGTATTTGTTGTGTTACAACTTGTATGCTTACACAGCGGTCTCTGTGTGCCCTACGGTTATCTGTATGTGCCTTCCTGTTGTCTGCATTTGTTATGTTGCTCTATGTGTGTGCATGGCAGCTGTCTGTATGTGTCCTGCTGCTGTTTGTATCTATTGTGTTGCTCTCTGTATGTGCCCTGATGCTGTCTGTATTTACCTTCCTGCCAACTATATCTTAAAGTTATAGATTCCTTACCTTAGAATTACCCCCAGGTATCAGACTGGATCCAGAGAAATGTTTTCATAGCAGAACCCCTGCGCGTCGGTAGGTGGTGTCGGTCGACTCCGCGTTCAGTGTCGTAGCCGCCAGGATGACGTTGCAGTGTCTACTTAGATGCCACTGCTGCGCGCTGACGTTAGTTCTTCCTTTTCTTCGCTAGCCAGCGCATATCCCTAGTCCCTTTTTGACTAACTCTTTTTCGAACTTTTGTCAACATCTTTTTGGAGTCTTGCGACTCCTTGTGCTTGAGGGATGTCCAGTCGCTGGCCCGGTGTTAAGCCCTCTGACACCTGTCACAAGTTGATGTTGGTCACCGATCTGCACCTCGTGTGCCTTTGGTGCCCGGAACGTGACCAAGACCTGAAGTCGTACTCTGAATGCCGGGCCCTGAACCTAAAGTCTTCACAGGAGCAGTGCCGAAAGCTTTTGGAGTCCCGGCAGTGCGCTTCGTGCTGTTCAAGGTCCAGGTCGAGGGGATGGTCGCGGGACCGGTCGCGGAGCCATCACCATTCATCATCGAAGTCTTTGCGCTCATCGGGTAAGTCGAAGCACAAGAAGAAGGCGTAGAAGCATCGTCGCTCTAAGCCTTCTCCCCGTCTGTCAGCCAACACGACGTGCGACCTGGAGCTTCGCCGTTCCCCGGCTCTGTCCTTGGAGCCCGCTAGGACAACTCTTCGCTTCCCTCCTTTTCTTGGAGCCGGAGCGTCCCCTGTCCAGCTTCGTGCACTCTACAAAGCCCTCCACTCCATCTTTAAACAGCCGACTCTAACGGCACGCCTTAGAGTCCCGCGGACTCTGCTGGAGTCTCTAGGACTTCAATGCAGGCGGCTCCGGCCTTTGCGCCGTGAGGTCCCCATGGATCCATGCCTAGATCCGGATCGGTGCCGGTCGACCTCACGGTACCTTCCCCTGTGCCGATTCCAGTGGGTACGCCCCGATGCTGGCTGCGCCCCCAGCCGGTGTCGACCCGAGCCTCACCCCTGACTTTGACAAGGCTCCAGACAGACGTCGGTACCGGCGCCGGAGGGTACTTTTGTCCCACTGTTTATCCCTAGTGTTCCCTACCACCCTGAGTGGCAGCAGTGGAGGGTGGGGAGGACTGGGAGAGGTCTGTTGACCCTCTTACAGACCAACTTGAAGAGTTGGACTGGAGAGAGGAGTTGGGTGATGCCAGTGGTCTGGATACCTCCCTAGACCTTGGTATGCTTTCTCCCCCCTACCGTGGCTACGTAGGAGGGAGCCTCCTACACTGTGATGTTGCGTAGGGCGGCTGAGGCCCTGCACCTCGACCTTCCTACAGTGGCTGTCAGGACTAACCTTCTGATTGAGGTGCTTCAGCCTGCAGCAGCCTCTTCGGAGCCCCTGCTGCCTTTTAATGAGGCCCTCACCGACATCCTTCTGGGCACTTTGTCCAAGCTCAGCACAAGGGCTCCGGTGGACAGGGTGATTGGCCGACGCCACTGCCTGGCCCTGGACGACCTGCTTTTCCTCCCTCAACATCCTACCGCCGAGTGCTTGGTGGTCCCAGCCTCAACCTTAAAAGGCGCATTCCCTACAGTTACCCAGATAGGGAATCCAAGAAGCTTGACCATCTTGGGAAGAAGATGTTTTCTTCCGCCAGCTTAGGAATGGGGTCGGTGAACACTGCATGTCTCTTGGGCCATTACACACACACTGTGTGGGACACAGTTGCTCAAGTGCTGCCACAGTGCCTCCGGAAGGAAAAGTTCAAGATGTTAACCTTGGCTCAAGTCTTGTCTGCCCTCAACCTTGGAGACTGGATGGTAGCATCGGACTTGCAGGACGCTTACTTTCACATCCCCGTCCTGCCTGCCCACTGGCATTACCTACAGTTCACTGTGCTCCCCTTTGGCCTTACCAGTTCCCCTTGGGTGTTCACGAAAGTGATGGCGGTGGAGGCAGCTCATGTGCGCAGATCAGGGGTTATAGTCTTCCCCTATGTTGACGACTGACTGTTGAAGGCGGGCTCGCCCCAGGCTGTCGTCTCCCACCTGCAAACTACAGCGGACCTCCTGTGTTCGTTGGGGTTCTCTATCAACGTGCCGAAGTCTCACCTGATTCCTCGCAGAAGCTCCTTTTCACCGGAGCGGTTCTGGACACAGCGCAGTTTCGGGTCTATCCTCCCGAGCAGCGAGTCCGGGATATTCGGGCTATAATGATACTGATGTTTCAGCCTCAAGCCTGGATTTCGGTGAGAATGACCCTGAGGCTGCTGGACCTCCTGGCCTCCTGCTGGTGGATCATGCCAGATGGCACATGAGAGCTCTGCAGTGGGACCTGAAGTTCCAGTGGGTGCAGCATCGGGGGAATCTTTCCGATGTCGTCCAGATCTCGGAAGGGACTGCAAGTCAGTTGCAGTGGTGGCTCACGAACCAGAATTGGGTCAACGGCAGATCCCTCTTCCCTTGCCCAACCAGAGTTCACAGCGGTGACTGATGCGTCACTTCTGGGATGGGGCGGCCACATTGGCGAGGCGGGGATCAGGGGTCTCTGGTCTCCAGTGGAGTCCGGGCTCCACCTCAACCTTCGGGAGCCTTGGGCGATCAGTCTGGCACTGAAGGCATTCCTTCCTTCTTTGAAAGGACGAGTAGTGCAGGTGTTCACGGACAACACCACCACCATGTAGTACTGCAACAAACAGGGCGGGGCAGGGTTGTGGACCCTATTTCAAGAGGCTCTTTGCCTTTGGACATGGCTGGAACATCAGGGCATATCCCTGGTGGTTCAACACTTGGCAGGTTCCCTGAGCGCCAGGGCAAACGAGCTCAGCCGCAGGTGCATGTTGGATCACAAATGGCGTCCTCACTTGGAGGTGGTGCAAGGTCTCTTTCAGCAGTGGGGAGAGCCTTGGTTAGATCTGTTCGCCACCGAAGAGAACGCGCAATGTCAGCAGTTGTGCACGTTCGAGTTTCCAAGGTGGCACACGTTCGGCTATGCTTTTCGTCCCAAGTGGAGTTGCGGCCTCCTGTACGCCTTTCCGCCTGTATAACATCTACCCAGAGTGCTGAAGAAGATCAGGCACGACCGGGCCCAAGTAATAATTGTGGCTATGGACTTGGCACGAAGAGTCTGGTACCCCGAGCACTTGAGCATGGTCATCGATCCTCTGATCAGACTGCCTCTTCGGGAGGATCTTATGTCGCAGTTGCAAGGGACCTGTCCAGCCTCCACCTCATTGCGTGAGATTGACCGAGGACAGTTGACAGCTTGTGATCTTCCTCCCGAATTATGTAATGTCAGCTTGGCAGCAAGGTGTCCTTCTACTAAAACGGTATGCACCTGTAGATGGAACAAATTTGTGGCATGGTGCACAGCAAAGGCTGTGGATCCCCTTTTTGCCCCTCTTTCAGAGGTTCTCCTCTTCATTCTTTCTTTGACCCAGCAGCTGGGCTCTGCTCTGGGCACTGTTAAAGGCTATCTTTCGGCCATTTCGACCTTTCTTCGCCTTCTTGGTTTTTCTTTTCAAGTTCCCTATTGTTAACAGATTTCTGAAGGGCATTACTCCTCTCTTTCCTCCTTCTCCTTTCGTAATGCCAAAGTGGGACTTGAATCTTGTCCTCACTTATCTTATGTGTGCTCCCTTTGAGCCACTACGTCTCCTTACTTTGAAGACTGCCTTCTTGCTTGCCATCACCTCTGCTTGCAGGGTGAGTGAGCTTCAAGCCTTATCTTCCAGACCTCCCTTTCTTGCTGTCCATCCGGACGAAGTAGTCCTCCGTACTAGACCCTCTTTTCTGCCCGAAGTGGTGACCTCTTTTCACATGGGTCAGTCCATCACATTGCCCACCTTCTTCCTGCCTCCACACCCTTCCAAAGGACCTAAAATGTGCACTGTCTTTCTACCTTGACCACACTAAAGACTTCCGGGTGGAAGATCAACTCTTCGTGGGTTATGTGGACGCCAAGAAAGGTCGGCAGGGCACAAACGTACCGTCTCTCGATGGGTCGTCCTATGCATTAAGATCTGTTATTCTTTGGCTAAAAAGGAACCTCCAGTAGAACTGCGCGCCCACTCTGCCAGGGTGACGGTAGCTACTACTGCTTTGTGATGTGGAGTTCCACTGATTGACATCTGCCTGGCAGCCACGTGGGCATCACTGCACATGTTTACTAAGCATTACTGCCTGGACAGTCAAGTCCGGAGAGACTGCTTTTTCGGCAGTTCTGTTCTCCAGGACTTCCTGTTGTGAACTTAGTTTGCAGACCCACCTCCGGGGTTGGTATTGCTGGGGTATCTATTCTAAGGTAAGGAATCTATAACTACGGTCTCCTTCAGATGAACAAGTTACTTATCTTTGGTAACAATGTATCTGTTAGTTATCAATCAAACAACATTTGTTGAGCGCACTACATACCCGTGAGGGTCTCAATCTGCTGGGGGGGGGGGGGGGGCTACTGATCGAACAGCCAGGTCTTGAGTAGCCTCCTGAAGGTCAGCAGGTCTAGGGTCTGTCATAGGTTCAGTGGGAGGGTGTTCCAGGTCTTGGCGGCGAGGTGGGAGAAGGACCTCCCGCCGGTGGTTGTTCTTCAGATGCGCGGGACGGGGGCGAGTGCGCAGGACGGTGGCGAGTGCGAGGTCAACGGAGCTGGCGGTTGGGGGTGTATAAGGAAAGTTGTTTGTTGAGATAGGTTGGGCCGGTCTTGTGGAGTGCCTTGCGTGTGTGGGTGAGGAGCTTGAAGATGATCCTCTTATTGACAGGCAGCCAGTGCAGGTTTCTCAGGTGGGGGGTGATGTGGTCGTGCCATGGTACATCGAGGATCAGTCATGCCGAGGTGTTTTGGATGCTTTGCAGTCGTTTGATGAGCTTGGTCGGGGCTCCCGCGTAGAGGGTGTTTCCGTAGTCGAGTATGCTGCTGACGAGGGCCTGGGTGACTGTTCTTGTATCTGTCGGGATTTACCTGTAGATCTTGCAGAGCATGTGGAGGGCGTTGAAGCAGGAGGAGTAGATGGCGTTGACTTGCTTGGTCATGGAGAGCGTTGAGTCGAGGATGATTCCCAGGTTGCGTGCGTGGTTGGTGGGTGTCGGGGCTGTCCCCAGTGCCGTTGGCCACCAGGAGTCGTCCCAGGCTGAAGGGTTGTAGACGAGGATGAGGACCTCCGTTTTGTCCGTGTTCAGCTTCAGTCGGCTGGTCTTCATCCAGTTGGCGACGACCTTCATTCCTTCGTGGAGGTTGGCTTTGGCAGTGATGGGGTCCTTGGTGAGGGAGAGGATCAGTTGAGTGTCATCGGCGTAGGAGATTATGTTGAGGTCGTGCTGTCGGGCGACGTGTGCGAGCGGGGCCATGTAAATGTCGAACAGTGTCGGGCTGAGGGAGGAACCCTGGGGTATGCCGCAGATGATCTCGGAGGCTTCGGATCGGAATGGGTGGAGGCGGACGCTCTGGGTTCTGCCGAAGAGGAAGGAGGTGGTCCATTCCAGGGCTTTGTCTCGGATCCCCACAGCGTGGAGATGTGCACGTAGTGTGCGGTGGCAGACGGTGTCGAAGGCGGCGGAGAGGTCAAGGAGGATGAGGGCCGCGATCTCACCGTTGTCCAGCAGTATCCTGATGTCGTCGGTGGCGGCGATGAGGGCAGTCTCGGTGCTGTGGTTGCTGCGGAACCCTGACTGGGAAGGGTACAGGATTCTGTTTTCTTCGAGGTATCGGGTTAGCTGTCTGTTGATGATCTTCTTGATGACCTTGGCCGGGAACGGGAGCAGAGAGATGGGCCGGAAGTTCTTGAGGTCTCTAGGGTCTGCCTTGGGTTTTTTGAGTAGGGCGTTGTTCTCGGCGTGTTTCCAGCTCTCTGGGAAGGTCGCGGTCTCGAGGGAGAGATTGATGACGTTACGCAGATGGGGTGCGATGGAGCTGCTAGCTTTGTTGAATATGTGGTGCGGGAATGGGTCTGACGGGTAGCCGGAGTGAATTGTGCTCATGGTCTTTATGGTCGATAAAAAAACAGGGGAATGATTCTGTTCTGGAGTACAGAGGTAGGAATCCAGAAGTGTATACAAAACATGTAACCTCTGACACCATAATTCAAAATTTGTTTTATCTCCAGGAGCATTTTTTATTTATCCCTGGGTTGTAACTTAATACATTGAAGCATTTTTTGGGGTTTATTTTTCTCCAAGATGTGTTAACCCTATGCAGGACTGGCTAGACAATTACCTTCTTGCCTTAGTTCTTATATAGAGTGTAAACAAAAGACATGTTCAATACATAAGACATATTTACAATAGACAAACATCTTATACAATTTACAAACATGAAACATATTGATACTGCCAAGTAGCAGAAACTGTACATTTAAAAAGTAATCATACTCCTTTCTAAATAAACAGTGCAGGAACTGTTTGGGTGATCCTCTCTGAGGTATAAGACCGACGCGTTTCGACCTTCTAAGTGGCGCTTCTTGTGACAAAGGTCTTCATCAGGGTAAAGCTTAACCGGGGTGAGTCTTTATCAAGGAGGACTTGTAGTACCAAATTTGGTTTTTGTGGGCGACGTGGAACTTCTTTGAACCACACTCAGGACGGCAAGTAGCCTGTGCACGCTCACGTCCTGTACATACAGGAGCTGACTGGATCAGCTTGGATGTGTGAGACCGCTACTTCCAGAAACTGCTTTTGCTGGATACGCGGGACTTCTAATGGAGACTCTTGCTCTCTCGTGCATCCGCTCAGTATAGCGAAACATCCATGGAAATTAGTCCTGGGAACTTGCACTGGGCACGCTCACTCTCTCGTTCAGCAGCGTGACTCATCAAGTGAGTCGTGGAAAACAATCACTGTCATGGTCTTGATGGTGTCATCGATGCTCTCGCTGGTCCAGGCTAGCAGGGGGTCGTGGTCGATGGTGTGCGGAGAGACTGTTGTGTTGATTTCTGATGGGGCTGTCTGGGTGTTGAAGCTGTCGTGGATGTCTGCTATCTTACGGTGGAAGAAAGTGGCGAGGGAGTCGCACAGGGCTTGCGACGGCGTGATGTCGTTGGTGTTGGAGCTGGGGTTGGAGAGTTCCTTCACGATGTTGAAGAGCTCCTTGCTATTGTGTGCGTTGTTGTCAAGGCGGTCTTTGAAGGAGGTCATCTTGGCAGTCCTGATGAGGTGATGGTGGTTGCAGGTGGCGTCCTTGTGGGCTGCGTGGCTGTCTGGAGTCTGTTAGCTGTGCCATTTCATCTATAGCTTCCGGCAGGCTCGCTTGGAGGCTAGGAGTTCTGGGGTGAACCAGCTGATCCTCTTGCTGGTGTCTCTGTGGGGGGGGGTTTCTTCAGTGGAGCTAGGGTGTTGGCGCAGTCGTCGATCCAGCATCTGAGGTTGCGGGCAGCGTCGTCTGTGTTGGAGGGTTCGTGGGTGGGCTGAGAGCGAGGTTTGCGCGTAGTTGGTCTTCGGTGGTCTTCGGTGATTTTTCTCCTAGATTCTTTCCTAGATTCCTTCTAGGAATTCTCCTAGATTCCTTACCGCCCCAGGAATAGGGACTCCCTCACAGGGCCCTAGTTTTGTGCACCAGTGGTCTGTGTCTTACATAGCTCTGCGCTTCTGGCATGGCAAGTCGAGTCCGAACGGATGTCATCGTGCAGGGGCGACGTCTAAGTAGACACCACAACGTCATCCCAGCGACCACGACGCTGACAACAAACGCTGAGTCGACCAACGCCACCTACCGACATGCAGGGGTACTGCTACAAAAAACATTCTCTGGATTCAGTCTGACACCTGGGGGTAATTCTAAGGTAAGGAATCTATAACTTTATTTATGTCTCTTACAGATACATCGTTACCGACGGTAAGTAACTTGTTCTTTTGTTGTTACTCTCTATTTGTACCTTGCAGCTGTCTATATGTGCCCTGATGCTGTCTATATTTGTTCTGTTGTTTGTATGTGCCCTGCTGCTGACTGTAGTTGCTGACTATATTTGTTGTGTTGCTGTCTTTGTATGCTCTGCTGCTGTCTGTGTGTGTCCTGCTGCTGTCTGTGTGTGTCCTGCTGCTGTCTGTGTGTGTCCTGCTGCTGTCTGTGTGTGTCCTGCTGCTAACTGTATTTGTTGTAATGCTGTCTATGTGCCCTTTTGCTGACTATATGCCCTGCTGATTCTGTTTGTCCTGTTGTTGTCTGTGTGCGTCCTACTGTCATTTATCTCTTTTTGTTTTGTTGCTGTCTGTGTGTGCCCTGCTGCTTCTTGTATCTGACTTTCTTTTGTCTATATCTGCTCTGCTGCGGTCCTAATATGCCTCCTTCTGTCAGCCCTGCTGCTGCTCGTATCTTACTTGATTCTGGGTTTTGAGCTCTCTGTGCTGTATATATCCGATGTACAGCTGTCTTACATGCCTTTTGTACAGCCTCCCACCATCTATTTCTGCTCTAAAGCAGTCTGTATGTGGTCCCAGATTTGCTAACATTTTGTGTCGGGGTTATGTCACTTTTTTTGTTTGACGCAGCCTGACACAAAATTGATTTCGGGATTTACTAAACCATGCAAAGCTCAATGTGCTGGATTTAGTGAAAAAAGTAACAGTGCATAGCTCTACCTTGAATTACATTGCATTGGGAGGCATTCCATCGGTGGAGCACGGGCTTTATTTTTCATTCACCTATGGTTTCTGATGCAAACCCAGCTTTACTAAAGTCTGTAGACCTGGCTTTGCACCAAATAGTGCGCCTACGCAAGGCTAGCATTATAAAGGGAATTTTTTTTTCATTGCTCCTTGTTACTTCAACTTTGAATGTGTGCTGCATTTTACAGCACACATACAGAGAGGAAAAAGTATCTAAAAACAGAAGTTATCCCTTCCTGCACAAAAGCTATTCTGACTACAACACAGGCACCCTTGTGCTGTGGTGCAAAGGTGCCTGCATTATCGCTATGCTGCCACTAGTGCGCCAGTGCAAGAAGTGTGACATATATTTATAAATATGTCACATTTCTGCTCTCTCCCTTTTATGCAACGCAGTAGAGCAAGTTCTGGCTCTTAATGGTGTTGAACGGGGCACGCCATTGTATGCTTGTCTCAACCCCGCACCTTTCGGCTCCCCATCACTCTTGTTCCATGCGCTATTTTATTATCAAAAACACATGCAATCTGCACTTACTTTACACCCACAGTACTGTAAAGCAAAGAAAAAAAACCTCTTGCAATGGCGAGACCTATTGAATGTGCCAATGCTTGTAACTTCTTGGAGGAGTGCCTGTATGTTCCCCTTTGTAGAAGGTGAGGTGAGATCTGCCACATCTGTGCCGTTCCCCACTTGCACTCCCTCAACAGGCCCCCTGTGAGTCGCTCACCTTGGTGAGTTTGGTGCCACTCAGCATTTCATTGATCATGGCAGCTCCCTTGGGCTTACTGCGGGAGGAATGAGGGCCACAACTCATGAAGATCATGGTGGCCAACAATTCAGGGGGCAACCACCAGTTGAACCCATCTGTAATCAGGTTGTATCCAAGACCACACTCAACCAGAGGGCTCCACCCCCCCACTGATCTCCCAGCTGTTTCCATTGTTCTTGCTAGCAGCCATCACCAGTGTCCAAACATTTCCCGCAGGACTCTCTGCCATGGTCTAGATTTCTGAATGAGCTGGGTGAGCGCACTCAAGCACGGCCCTCAGCGGCGGACTCCTCTGTGGCATCATGGTTGCCATCTTGAGAGCGCCGCAGCAAGCTTTCGCCTGTCTGGGCCCAACCCCTTCCCGCCCACTGAAATGCTCACCGGGTCCGCTAGGGCCCCCTGCTACCGCGGTCATAGCTCTGGCCGCTCCAGCCTCTCGGACAGTTTAGCTGGTGGTGTCAGGCAGCATCAGAGGCCCCGGAGCTCAAGCAAGGTGTGCCATCTTGGGTCTCAGCCTTGGTCACGCCCCCTAAACATCAGTATTGAGGAGAGAGATGGGCATGTAGGAATTGGAGTGTGTGACATCTTTTTCTAGCTTTTGTGTTACCAATAGCAGGCTAAATTCATGGATGGGTTATGTTCAGTAATCCTCTGAGCCAATAAAGTAGTTTGGTTTCCTTTAAAAAATCTATTTGTATAATAATCTTTTTGATTGCTTTGATGGTTCCTCTGACTGGATCGGGAAATTTTTTGACTTGTTATGGATTAGAGTTTAGGCAGTGTGGCATTACCTGTAGTCTAATTGTGCCTTCTCTTCAGAAGGTTCCCTTTAACTGAGTCTTACATTGTCTGTATCTCTTATCACCTTCTATTACTGGTTGGCAACCACCAGCAATATCTTTTATAAGCGTGCTGGTCATATTTGCCCTAAACTTACTGGGTAATCTTGTATTGCCTTTTGTGAGCCCCTTCAAAGCAACAATGTTTAATTCTCAGTAAACAATTTGCCCCCATCATTAAAGTAGGCAGCTGCGAACTAATGGCTTATTTCTTATCTATATCCTCTTGTTCTATTTCTGGTTTCTCCTTGCTGCATATTCTCATCTCATTAAGTGGTGCTTTGGCCTCAACCAGTCGACCCAATACCACAGCTTTAAACACATTACAATGTAATCTTTGATTAGTTTCATGTGGTCACCTTATTTTTAGTAGCGTGCAATCCCTTGCCAACTATCATTCACTGTGCTTGTTTGTTTGGACACCCTGTTCAATGGCAGGCAGAGGTTGTGTGTAAATCTTAGTCTCCTAGAATTGAGCTATGATCTGGAAGTAAAATGCCTCCAATACTTGTCAGTGTCGTTTCTCTCTGCACCAGATGGGAGCCCATGATTCTTATATTATTAATCCTTGAACTGTTATCTATTTATTTATTTTTTTCTTGGAGCTCAATAAGATGGTCTTCCAAAGAAAGCATCTATCCCCCAATATTGTTCCCATTATTCTGTTTGGTTCACAGTGGGCTGCAACTCATTGTCTCTGTCTTTGTTTTCAGTCTGCCCTCTTATTTCATACAGACCGAGCATTACTTTTGAGCCGACAAAGTGTAATTCGGTCTTGATCTCTTTTAGAAAGCCCCCCATATTATACCTTACGACAGGTGCATCACCACCTCGTATTAGTAGTTGGGGAGGAGACCTGGACTGGCATTAGGTTTCTGCTCTTTGTACATTTTGTTCTAAAGCTGCTTTCAAGAGTATGTTTTTGGCTCAAGGTCAATTCCGCCCCCAGTCATTGTGTGGTTGTGATTCTCTGCCATGAGTCAAAGTGCCGGTGGAAACACTAGCAAGATTCACTGTAGGTAAGGGATGTTGAGAATTCCCAACTATCCATTTCACCCACTTGAGGTACAAGGTGCAAGTTGAAGGAAGAGCGGGGAAAGGTTCAGATTTAAGACTCCCTTTATAGTTTTGTCTTTCTCCTGCAGTCTTTTGCAAAGATGCACTATATGAGCATATGTGCATACTGTTGTCTGAATTTGACCTGTTGCAAGTAGCACAATAGTTTCTGGCTGTTGACTTGTTCAAATGGGCAGAGAACAAGTATGTGGACCAAAGGGAACTGTACGATTCTTCCCTTCCATCAGAACTCCTGGGACGTTCAAGGATAGTGCAAAAGCCTTTATGGTATCAGGTAAAGGACTGTCATATTACTCACAGGTTTCCGGCGCGCACTCCTGCAAGACGGCTACAACAAATCCTTGCTCTTTTTTATTCCACCTATCTCACACTCCTCTTACAGTTACCTCGCACTGCATGTGGAGTAATTATTCACTTTCTAACCAAGCATGTGGGTACCTATCAATAGAAAATACAATCTACTTCTGATGTATACTTGTAACCGCAAATTTCTCACCTTGTAAATAACCCCACTCGCCAGACAGGATCTGGAGATTCATCAGTTCCCTCATGCACCAGTAGGTGATGTCATACGGCTCTGCATTGGGTCTTTTCCTTTCCTGGAAGTGACGTCATGACCACATAATAACCATCACCTGTGTGTGTGTCGAAGTCAGTTCCTTCCTTTCTATGCTTTCAGAACTGAATCCAGAACTGGCTTCCTCAAAGCTGACTGAAAACCTTGACTGAATTTTTCCAGTGTGCAAGGGACATGTCTTCCTCAAAAACGACAGCATGTAACCCTGCAACGACTGCCACAACTAGATGTCTGTGATGGACCCTCACATGGTCAGTCTCTGGTGTCTGGGCTCTGCTCATATCTCAAAGTCATGTAGCGACTGCTCAGCAAAATACAAAGGCCATCCAGAACCATAAGGTCGACCTCTATGTCATGACCATCGTAGAAAGTCTTGGAAAACCTGATTCCGGTCGAGAATGTTGATGTGTTTGTTAGACCCAGCGGTTGCTGGCCGGCTGGGACGCATCAAAGCCAGACAGAATCCGCCATCCAATATAGGATGAATACTATACACTCGTCCGAGAACCTATGCTCACCCTTGGGTAGCTTAGCACAGAGTAGTCAGGCTTTGCCTCAGGGTCAAAGTATTGGCACCACACCACCCTCGCAACACACTGAGAACACTACAAATAGATTCCACTCCGTATGTATAAAGCACTGGTCTTTGTATTACGCACACATTGAAATCAAAATGACATATACATTACAGTTATTTGTAATTCTCAAACTTTCCCATTAGCAGCAGAACAGCATTCACTTGCTCTGTAATCTCCTGAGCCTCGCAAGCAACATAAACCCATGTGTGTACTTCCCCGACATGTTCACAATCCAAGCAATCTCTCCTGCATCGTCGGCGATAGAAACATATATGTAGGCTCTTCAGATGTATACCACTTTACCGCTAGCACATTAGCATGAAACACAACATCCCCAATATTTCATACCCGCACAGTTGTAATGGTTAAGAAATAACAGATTTGACTATGCCTCATGACCCAGCCCCTCATCCACTTAAACGACACCAGCCAACTATACACATTGCCTTGAGCCCCTAGTTTATGGCCTTCTATCAGGAATTCACAGATGTAGCTGTTCCCCCAGCACCCAGATTTGGATTGGAGACAGGCTGACAGGCACACAGAGCCATGAGCACAGAAATGCCCACTTGCCCAAAGTGGCATTTCAACATTGGTAATGCCGAATCCACTCAGACGACTGGAGAGGATTTAACATTACTAATTCATCTACATCAAACCCTATACTGATACTCATGTGCACATAGGAAATACTGCTCAATAGCCTTTCCACTGGTCCCCCATGTTAATCAATGTGAGAAGCAGGCCCCATCATACCGAACACACCATCCGGTGGCATTCACTACCAGGGCATGTAGCACATCCGCATCCATGCCCTGCCTCTTCCCGACACCTTACCCCTACCCCCAGGAAGTACTCCAATATACCAAGAGACATGCAGAACCTTGGCAAGTAGCTTTTTAAATGCCAAGCTGAGTAACAGTAACCTGCAAACACAGGCCCCTCCAGGGCAAACCTGTGGCACTTTTGAAGAGCTACGTCCATGGGTGGCACAACCAGTGCTGCAGGCCCATGGAGGAGCATCTGCATCACATGACCTAGGCAAATGTCTTAGCCCTAGACAAGAAACTTACAGCTAACTCAAATGAGTCAAATATGTATACACCAGTCACCCGTAGGTATATATGACCAGCACAGTGCATTGGCACTGGATGGTAGTGTCACAAGTGTTCAAAGTCCTAAGCCTACCACATAGATCAGTGGAATGCCAGGAGGGACAAAATCAAAAAAGTTGAGGGGAAAGCACCATAGAAAGGGCCATCACAATCAAAGTCATAAGGTAAGTTAAAAAAAAAAAAAAAGTTGTCATCCAAACAGGGCTCTTGTCTTCCCAACACTCCCAGCAAAAGAAGTCACCAGAACATCAGGGTATATCGAAGTTACAATCTCAGTCTGCGATTCAAAACCAATTTTGGCTTTACTTCCTGTTAGAAATGTGGGTCTCTAGTTGGCAGAGGAATGCACCTTTGTCCAAGTAGGGATCCTTGCTTCTGGTCAGGGTAGGGAGATGCACACTTTAGCTAACCCCTGCTCACCCCCTTGGTAGCTTGGCACAAGCAGACAGGCTTATCCCAAAGGCATTGTGTAAAGTATTTGTACTCCAGACACACAGAAATAGAGTGAAAACACCACAAATGGACACCACACCAGCTGAGAAAATAAAATTATCTTTATTTAAACCCAACAAGACCAAAAAGACAAAAATCTAACATACAGGTAGTAAAATAGCAGTTAAAAACAGTTATTTCCAAGATAAAGCTTGTAGAAAACAAATAGTTCCAACTGGGGCAATAAATCCAAAGTACTGCGCCGACCGCGAAGTGTGCAGAGTGGGGCACGGAGTCTCACGGACCCCCAAACAGTACCTTTGAAGAATGAAGTCTATGACGATACACGGCTTTGTGTAGGAGAGGCGTCGGTGCAGAGGTTGAGACTGGCTCCCTGGCTGCCACAGGGGAGGCGAGGCATTGTGTCCACGAGGAGGCGACGTGCCGAATCCAGGACAGGGGAAGTCGGGTGTGAGGCGTCGGTTCTGGGGAAGTGATGAGAAGTCGATGAGTTTGTGGAGTCACCCTCGGCAGTCGTCAAAGGGCATCTGAGCTGTGGTGCAGGTCGGGCTGTGCCTCGTGCACTACTTCACTAGTGGTGCCCCGGGCCTCGCTGCAGGTCGTGGTGTTACTGCGGGATCGCTGACTGCGTCGGAGATTGATTTGTTTGCTTCTTATAGGTTTCACTCAGCTCCCAAAAGCAGGACCAACCTCCAGAGGCCCAAACCTGGAATAGGCACCTCCTGGCAGGTCAGAACTCTCAGCAATAGAGTTCCGGGGTGCTGGGAGTGAAATCTTTTTGTTCCTGAGACTTCAAAACAGGAGACCAGCACACACAGACCCCTTTGTGATTCATCTTTAAGTAGGTTTCTCAGCAAAGTTCCAGTCTTTGTCCTTTCCGTGGTAAAAGCAGCAACTGCGGCCAACAGCCCACAGCAAAAGGGGCAGTACGCACATCTTTCAGGCTCTTAATCCTTGGCAAAGGTTCCTCTTGAGTCCAGAAGTGATCTAAAGTTCTAGGGTTTAAGGTCCACTACTTATACCCCATGTTGTCTTTGGGCTTCCTTGTGCAAGGGTCTCTGAGCCCAGTCCAAACCAGTTCTGTCCTCACTGGTGCAGTATGACCACCAGGGGTGGAAACCGCATTGTGCAAGGGAGACAGGCCCTATTCACATGCAAGGAAAACTCCGCCCACTACTCTAAATCCAGCCAAGGTCTATTCGGCTCATCTCGGAGTCATCCAGGAAGGGCCTGGCATACCACAACCCCCCCAGTGGCTGTCTACAGTGAATGTACATCCCCAGCACCTGTCACTCCAAAACCAGACAATCCACAAACAGGCAAAGGCGCACAGAATGGTTAAACAACCCCAGTCACAGATACGGGTTGAATCCATCATCGTTCTTTAGCTCACTTCGCCACCTCAGTTCAGACCAAGCTATATGCAAATCAGTCTTGACCATGTGCCTCATGGGAACAGTCCAGCCCTAACTACCAAGCCAGGCACTCCCAGGACTGGAAACAAACATCCTGGGACCAGTTTCGTGACATCATCCCATATCACTTGAATAGTCTGGAGCACACCCATAATATTTCTCACTTGTTCTTTTCTGAATTCATCAAGTTCGGCGTGCATGCACCCTTCTAATGCTCCGTTCCAGTAAGCACTTGTAATGATACTTCCAAAAATATGGACCCGCCTTTTGTAGATCCGAAAGGGTTGCACAGCCTTATGCACTAGTGTTTGAATTTTATCCACTTAAACCACAGTAATAAAGTCTTTATTCTTGTTAATCATGCTTTTATTCATAGTTAATCCATCACGCCAAAGACTCGGAATTCCACAATCTTATGCATCTTGCTTATTCCAAAATTGCCCATCCAGGCCTATTCTAGAACAATTAAACAGATTTCCGAGTTCTTCTATTTACGATCTTTACACCCAATGCATTTCGGTTTATTTTAAACCTTCTTCAGGGGTATCTGTAGTATGTAAAAAATATATATGCATCTGTCAGCCACAAGATTATAGTAATAATAACATCCAATCACTAATTTAATCATATAACGATAACATGGAAAAATCATCTTAAATAACCCCACGATGAACTAAAACATGGTGTAAATTAATCCACCCCTCTGCTCCCGCCCGTGTAACATCCAACAAACAGAAATGCGTTTATACTTCTGTCATTATTACTGTGCCTCTCGCTTTTAACCCAAATTGCCCAACACCAAACAACCCCATATTTCCACCAAACTCATATGGTGTGCTCATCGCTGTATGTAAACTCCATATCAGCCAGGCTAGCTTGAATCCATTGGCACAGTGAGCCCGGGACCCACGTCTGGGCATACTCTTTCAACTTAGGGCGAACAAAGCAAACACAAGGAGATGATGGACGGAGTGCTGAAACTTTTCAGACACTCGCCCCCAGTCACAGATCTGGGTTGAATCCATCATCGTTCTTTAGCTCACCATGCCATCCCAGTTTAGACCCAGCTATATGCAAATCAGTCTTGACCCTGTGCCTCGTGGGAACAGTCCAGCCCGAACTGCCAAGCGAGGTCCTCCCTGAACTGGAAACAAGCATCCTGGGACCGGTTGCGGGACATCACCCTTCATCAGTCAGGTTAGCTTGAATCCAGTGACACAGTGAGCCCGGGACCCACGTCTGGGCATACCTGTCGCACTTAGAGCGAGAAAGCAAAAGTCACACAAATGATGGACGGAATGCAGAGCAAATCAAACATTCAACCCCTGTCAATAGATCTCAGTTAAATCCATCGTTCTTTTGCTCAACATGCCACCCCAGTTTAGACCCAGCCATATCCAAATCAGTTTCAGCACTGCACCCTGCCCATGGGGTTACCTTGGTACCTGTGACGGGTTGCCTCCCGCGGCTCAAGGGGTAACAGGAAGTAAGGACTGGTGGACCCCGGTATCGAGTGACCATGATGTTATCCCCTTTCAACAGGATGAATGGACACTCGAAACGGATGCATACTTTCCAGGGACCGTAGCAGGCACGGAGCCCTTTAACTGGGAAGACCGCGAAGGACACACCCCGCCCCCTGAGGACGTCACAGGACTCAGAGCGTCAAAAGAGGGAGGAACCAGGAAGTCGACGGACGGCGATCCCCGGAGCGGAGAAGAGAGCGAACGGAGTGGAGACGGAGACGAGGAGGAGGACGGAGCCCGAAAGAGAGAGACCGGAGAACAGAAGAGTCCACGAGCAGCGAAGCCAGGAGGCATAGGATCCGGTGCAGCGCCCTGCCACGTTCCCAGGGGAGGAGCGTGGCTTGGACAGGTACGGGACCGGGTAGCGGGGTGGGTAGGACGGCGGGAAAACCCGCGTTAAAACTTCCGACCCGTGCGGAACTTTCTCCCTTTCTTGTGTTAATACCCCTCCCCCTTCACCGGTAGAACCACTCGCATACCTATTCGTTTGGAACTTGAGCACACTGAAGGTGAATCCCCACACCCTGGCCCTGGTGGTAGGATCGAGATCTCTCGCTTGTTGACACTAATATAGTCCCTTGTCTTCCTTTGTTTTGGGGCGAGTAACTGGAACCACACCTCAAGACGGCTGGGGAAGACCGAACCCGCAAAACAGACGAACCAGAAGACCCTACGGGTTCCCAAGCATCACGGATCCAGCGGCTTTTGCAAGGGACAGACTTACAAGTCGGACAAGGAGAAAGATAATCCCAATAAAACCTAAGCTTAATCGAGCACGTCTAGAGTCCCTTATTGACAGCCCGTCACAGTACCTGAGGGGTGTCTTACATCTAAGAAAACGGAAGGTTAGTGCCTGGCAAGTAGGTGTACTTGCCAGATCGATATGGCAGTTTAAAACTGCGCACAGACACTGCAGTGGCAGGTCTGAGATAACTTTTCAGGGCTACTCATGTGGGTGGCACAATCAGTGCTGCAGGCCTACTAGTAGAATTTGATTAACAGGCCCTGGCACACTCAGTGCACCTTACTAAGGAGAACCAATAGTAACAACAATTTACACAGGAAGTACTTGCACTTTGACACTGATCAGCAATTCCAAAGTGCCCAAAACATCTAAGCCAGCCAAGACAAAATCCAGCACAGCATCACAAATACAGGAGGTAGAGATAAAATATCTGTGGAAACCCCGCCAAAGATGCAAAGTCTAACACTTCCGATCTAACCTGAGTTTCTAAGTCTATGGGTGTTACCGCAGCAGATCCAGGCCTTCAAAGAGGCCATTCTGCAGAATTTTGTTGCCCTATTAGATCCCACTAGCATGCCTCCAGGCTCTATGGATCCGAGGAAGACTTCAGTCTGGTTACTGCCGGTGGATCCTACGCCGACTGAGATTCTCAACCCCATTCCGGGGCGGGCAGCAGCTCCAAATCAGAGAACAACATTGAGACTGATTCTGATTCCCCCGTGTGTCCACGTCACCAGTGACTCCACGGACACGTTCACGGAAATTACGCACCCCATTGGGTCGAAACGTCAACGTGCTGGTGATAATCCCGACCCTACTTTCTCCGCCCCACGTGAAATGGAAATGTAAAACCCCAAGCGGCGCAGAGCTTTGTTTACCAAGAGATAGATGTCTTTTGAATGACCAGTTTCATCATATCGTACAGCACTGTATATATCCTGTTGACGTTCTGCATTTTTTTCGCACCTTTTTTCACAGTATCACTTGCGCCGTTGGAACAAATTGTATGTTCATGAACTTTGACAGCCTGTTAATTTCATTCCGACTCCATAAATGTAAAGAACATATGGATTTATCCTTAACTAGAGATTTTGATTGATTTAATTTTGGTGTGGTTTTGTGCTTGTTTCTTTGATTCATGGTATTTGCTTTTTCTTCACTTTTCATCGATTATTGCTGAAAGGTTTGAGTATTATTATTCAGTAAATCTAGAATAAATTCTGTACCTGACAGAACCAACATTTTCCACATTCCAAATTGTTTTAGGCATAGATTATAAAACCAGGGTCCAAGACTGAAAGTGCTGGAGTTAAGTAATTCTGAACCCTAATTGTTCAAATATATGTAATTTCATCAAGTTTTATCAAGGAATTATAAAGTATACAGAAATGATTGTAAAAAACTGACGTTCTACTGTTAATTCCTAATATGATTGTAATTTCGAAGGTTATTAGTATTTTTCAAGCTGCCAGTGTCACGTCATATGACTTCAATAAGCCAACTCTCTGACACCAAGCAGGACATTGCTGCTCTTACACTGCCAGGTTGGCTGCTCTTGAAGACTGGCTTTGACTATAGCCATCTTGCAATATTTAGCATTGGCCAAAGGAGCCTAATTTGACTAGTAGTCTTTGTGCTGAATTACACATCCCCAAGTCTCCCTTCTCTTGGAGCATTGCTACAGGTTTCTTACATCATGAGATTTTGAAACCGGCCAAACACAAATTTAGAATTGTTGACCTGATGTTGTTACTAGCTATTTTGTCCAATACTTTTTGATAACGTCCTTCTTCCCAGACGGCAGATAGACCACTAATTTTGTTATGGTACGTCTTCAATTTAATTTTTCTTTGACAAATTTGCATCATGCATTGGAAGTACTATAACGACTATATAGGGGTGCTGCAGCCCGCCACGCACTAATTAGGTAGTGATGGCTGAAGGGGTGAGGGCAGAGAGAGGGTTACAGGGAACACTTGGGACTATGTGCTGTAAAGAGCTAGTCTGCAATGGCAGTGTCCTCAGCATTAGTCCCTCCAGAAACAGCCCTGTAATATAGTCATCATTTTACTAGGCATCAAATCCCATTAAGCATTCATGAAATGAAAATGGTAAACAAATGGAGCTGAGCAGACCCTGCTGGACGGTGACAGCAGTGCCCTGGGAAAGTGGATGACCTTTATACCTAGCAATAATAGCCTCGGCAGCGCCTAGCAAGCGGCTCAGTAATGAAGTGGCATTTCCCAAGGTCGCGAGCAGCTGGGGGTGACGCTGAAGCTTAAAGAGCATCTGCAGAATATTTTCGATTTTTGCCTTCTGCCACTCACTCGTTACTAATCAGCAGGATTTTGTAGCTTTCCCATCCTATTTATGCAAATGCATTTTCCATTAAGTAAAATAGAACTACCACTGATCGCTCTCGATGCTGCTAAAAGAAAATCTTACAGGACCAGGTTGGTGTAACGTCTGTTTACTTTATTTGCATAGTAAATTGCTGTGATCAGTGGTGCTGCAGCGAGGCATAAAGCAAGTAGAAAGGTTGTGATCTTAAGATGCAAAATGTGAATCAGCAATCACATTATTTTTGGAGAATAATCAGTAATGTTATTGACTTTAAAGGCAAAAGTAGTTGAGGTTGTTCCATTTCCTGGCAAAATACTCCATTGAAGACTGCATGAGTTTGTGTCAGTTCCTTGGCAAACCTTTTTTCCTAACTTTTAAACCGTAAAACTGTGCACTTACTTGTAAAGAGATCTGCGCCCTATGTGTGAAAATACAATATATAGTCAATCTAGGATAACATATGCGCCTCAGATGAGCTGTGGGTAGCTGATTTCTAATAGCCTTTATATTAAGTCTGATTAGCATATGCAATGGAGTGCTATAGGAAGGACAGTTAATCAGGTGGCTGGAATGCAGTCTGTTAAGTCTGGTGAAGAAAAGCCTCTCCTGAAGATCTTGTAGGTCAGATGAGCTACTTTTTAGGTGGGACATCTGGAATGGAAGGGATAACAGCGGTGCCACTTTCACGCGTGAATAGTGTTAGTGGCAAAGGAGTTTGAAAGTAATTAAGCAGTAATGTTTAAAGGAGAAGGCGCTTGCAAGTAGTAGAGTACTGGGGCAGGTCATTGAGTTTAAAAGTTAAGGTGTGCCCTGCCCTTCTTCCTCTGTGCACCCAACCCCATTGCACAATCGCTTTTATGAAGTGGCATGTTTATCAAGTTTTACTTTTCAGAACCTGGGGGCATATGTATCAAGCGATTTTTTACTCGCAAACGCTGCGATTTGCAAAAAACAGCATTTGCGAATAAAAAATCGCTAAACGGTATGTATGAGCCATGTTTCAGCGCAAATTTAAGGAATCGCTAATTTTGCGATTTCCTAACTTTTCGCAAGCATTTAAGAAATCGCAAATTGCGATTTCTTAAATGACATGTAAAAAGCACCCAAGTTGTGCGAATTATCCTTAAGAAATCGCAAATTACCACCAACTTCCAGTTGGTGGTAATTTGCGATTTCCTTTCAAAAAGCACTTTTTTTAATTTTACAAAGTGCCACATGGCGCTCATACATGCCCTTAGGGCATGTATGTGCGCCATATGCACACACATGCTAATTTCAGGGGTGCATCAGGGTGTCATCATGACACCCTTGCACCTTTGAAATTATTCTCAAATAGCGATTAGCAAATTGCGATTCGCTATTTGAGAATTACTTCCCATTCATTCCTATGGGTCTCCTGGCCCATAGACATGAATGGGCAGGTATTCCTTAATTGCGATTTCGCAATTTGCTAATCGCAATTAAGGAATTTTAAGAAATCGCAAAAAGTTTGCAATTTTTTAAATACATCCCGTTTTGCAATTCTCAAATAGCGATTCTTTAAAAATCGCTATTTGAGAATCGCAAATGGTGATGTTGATACATATGCCCCTAGGTGGGAGCTATTTAATGGACATAGCATGGTTAATTGAACAGAACATAACACAACACAACTAGCAGACTAGCTGAAAGCCCGTTATCGTTATTATTATCCCGCATATCATCTTAATAAAATTGAAATATCTTGGCTGAAGCCAAACTTAAAAGCAACCAACTTCCATGAAAGGTTGGGGACCTACTTCATTAGCATTGAAAACGATGCAGTGAAAATACTTAATTTCCTCTCTATGTGTCAGACGTTTGCAAGTGGGAAATTCTTTTCTATAAAGTCTTTTGCCTGAAAATCAACAGACACACATTTCCTAAACATTCCATTTTAAAAGCTCCATGGGTGGAATTGTAGACTGACTTTGACCATGGATTAAATATTCCCATGCGCTTGTCTTCTAGGTCCAACGTTGCTTTTGACCAGTGACAACATCAAGCAGCGTCTCGGCTCTGCTGCACTGGACAGGTAAGCTATTCTTCCCAAGTTTGCATGTTCTTCATCTTTATCAAGTTGACTTATCATTGATAAATTGAAAAATTATTTGCCCTCTTCCTCTCTGTGTGTATGCGACATAAATTAGATCCCCCACAAATCTCCACTTTTCATGGTCTGGCTTGACAGCTCAACTGTCTCCAGACACTTATTTGATCATCATTAGCGAAGGGCTTTGGCTCCGCACACATGTTGGGAGCCACAAGAACATGTTTTGATTTGGCAGAAGTTGTGTGCTTCCACAAAAAAAGAGCTTGCCCTCTAGCAGCTGTGATCATTTTGTTTATTTATCCAGCTACCCAAGCATGAAATTTCAGGAGGGCACATGGCGTTGGAATGCCATATAAAGTGCCTTAAATAACTAGATCATTTATGGTGTTTTTCTTTGGAAGCAACACAGATGGGAGGAGGGCACTCATTAACCAAGACCTCCGACCTCCTGGTCAGAGAACTCTGCTCTCCCCTCGCGCAATTCCGTTGTTGCACCGCTGCCACTGTCCCCTCCACCTCTCAGACCTGGTAGGTGTTCCAGGCCCTGTTGGTCTGTCTGGTTTGTGTCAATCGTGCCTGTTTTTCTGTTTCCTTTATTAGTTTTTATTTTTATTCTTTTCTTCCTTATATTCTTCTATTTCTTTTACTCTGTTGTGCCTTATTGTGTCCTTTTTGCCCTGTGTCCTTTTTGCAACGTTTTTCCCCACCGCTGCTGGGCCGCTCCTGCCTCCCTGCTGTGCTCCCTCATCTGTCCCCTGCTTAATGGCCGCCGCTGCGCGAATAGTTGAGCAAGAACTCTGACCTTCTGGTCAGAGAACTCTGCTCTCCCCTCGCGCAGCTCCTTCTTTGCACCTCTGTATCCTTTTTGCTCTGTGTCCTTTGCTTGCTTTTTTGCCCACAAATACTGCCTCTGCGGCCCCTCCCACCCCCCCTTGCTGGTTCCTGCTCCCGCCTCCCAGCTGCACTCCCTCCCCTGTACCCTACTTAATGGCAGCTGCTGGCGCACCAAAGGCAAACCTGTCAGTGCCCGTCCGTGACCCGACCAGCGCCAGGGACCCTGGCTGTTTCACTCCCCACCGTTACGACTCAGCCACCCTCCTTGCAGTCAACCCCGGAAGAAACAACAACTGCCAGCTGTCGACGCAGGACACCACCCACAACCAGTTTTCCTGCCGACACTCTCACCGAACCTTCTCCAACCTCCGCACCCCCCATGGCCACAGCCCACCCTCCGGATGCCCAGTGCACCTGAACTTCTGAGGTGCGTCCTCCTCAACGTGCGCTCCCTGCTCAAACACGTAGTAGAGATCTGGGACCTCCTCAACACCCTTTCTCCAGACGTCGCCTTCCTCACGGAAGCCTGGTTCAACTCCACCTCCGCCCCCGACATCGCCACCGCCATCCCTGACGGATACAAGATCCAGAGAAAGGACCGCCCCAACCATCCAGGAGGAGGACTCACAATGGTGCACAAGAACTCCCTCCTACTCACCACTTCCAGCACAAACGACTCCTTGTCCCCACGGAACACCTCCATTTCCTGATCCAGACCAGCCCCAGAACGACCCTACACGGCACCCTCGCCTACAGACCCCCCCGGACCACGAGCCGCTTTTGGCACAACCGTCACGGACCTTGTCGCGCCCCACGCCATCACCTCCATGGACTATATACTGCTCGGAGACCTGAATTTCCACCTCGACAACCTCCGCAACCCCAACCTCTCCGCCCTCCTGGGCAACCTTGCCAGCATCGGACTGAACCAGCTCGTCACCACCCCCACCTAAACGGCAGAACACACCCTCGACCCCCATCTTCGCAAGAGGGAACAACATCCGCTTCAGCCACACCACGCTTCCCCTCTGGACGGGCCACCACTGCGAACACTTCTCCTTCGATAAAACCACTGCTCACAAACCTACACCACGCCCCCGCGATGGAATTTGAGTAAAGTCACCGAGGTGCACCTCAACTCCACCAACAAGCATGACCCGCCTCCCACCACCACCAGCGTCAACTCTGCAGCCAACGAACTCCACAGATGGATCACCAACTGCAAACACAAGCTCCCCATGAAAGCCACATGGTTCACCACCTACCTCCGAGAATCCAGACGCACCTGCAGACGCCTCGAGAAATTAGGGAGAAACACCAAAACCCCGGATGCTCGGACCACTTACAAGAACGCCATAACAGAATGACACCAACACATCAGATTCACCAAAAAGACCTTCATCCAGGACAAAATCCTCACCAACTCCAGCAACTTGAAGGAACTCTTCAGCAGCATCCAGGAATTCACCAAACCCCCTAGCGAAGCCTTGGACGTCACCCCTTCCAAGGACCTCTGCAACAAACTCTGATCCTACTTCCATCTCAAGATCAAGTCCCTCTACGACAACTTCAACAAACAGACACCTGATGCCAAAACCATGCCCACCCCCAGCAGTGCCAGCCAGCCTACCATCTCTGCATGGACCCCGGTCACCAACGAATACACAGCCACGACCCTGAAGAGCATTCACTCAGGAGCCCCCACAGACCCCTGCCTGCCGCACATTTTCCACAGAGCCGCACTCGCCAGAGCACCTGAGCTACAACGCACCATCAACGCCACCTTAGAATCCGGCACATTCTCCTACGACTGGAAATGCACAGAAGTCAAACCCCTCCTCAAGAAGCCCTCTACAGACCCGACGGACCTCAAAAACTACAGACCCCTCTCTCTCCTCACCTTCATGGTCAAAGTACTGAGAAGATCGTCAGCAGCCAGCTCACGAACTACACTGAAGACAACTCCTAATCCGGATTCCACAGCAACCACGGCATCGAGACCGCCCTCCTCGCCACCACAGACGACATCCGTACTCTCCTCGACCAGGGCCACACGGCGGCCCTCATCTTACTGGACCTCGCTGCAGCCTTCGACATCGTCTCCCACCGCACTCTCACCACCAGACTCCGTGACGCTGGCATACAGGGAACTGTCCTAGACTGTATCCACTCCTTCCTCACCGGCCGAACCCAAATAATCAGACTCCCGCCCTTCCTGTCCGAACCCACAGAGATCAACTGCGGAGTACACCAAGGATCGTTGCTCAGCCCCACGCTCTTCAATATCTTCATGGCCCCCCTCGCTGCCATCGTAAGACAGCACAGACTCAGCATAGTATCCAATGACGACGACACCCAGCTCATCCTCTCCCTCATGAGGAAACCCAACACCACCAAACACAGCTTCCAGGAAGGAATGAGAGACGTCTTATCCTCGATGAGCAGCAGATATATTAAGCTCAACTCGGAGAAGACACAAGTCCTCGTCCTCGGACCCACCCCCTCAGCATGGTACAACACCTGGTGGTCCCCCGCCCTCGGCAGCCCCCTACTCGCACAGACCACACCTGGAACCTCGGCATCATACTTGACTCCTCGCTCACCATGACCCGACAGATCAATGCTGTCGTCTCCTCGTGCTTCAACACCCTCCGCATCCTTTGCAAGACTTTCAAGTAGATCTCCCCTGAATCCAGAAAGACTGTCACCCACGCACTCATAACCAGCATACTGGACTACGTAAATGCCCTCTATGCCGGAATCAACAAATCTCTGCTCAGGAAACTCCAGACCATCCAGAACACCGCTGCCAGGCTAATCCTCGGCATCCCGTGACATGAACACATCACCCAGCACCTACGAGGCCTCCACAGGCTCCCTGTCGAGAGGAGTCACCTTCAAGTTACTCACTCACGCCTACAAATCCCTCCACAACACCGGACCCCAATACCTCAACGAAAGAGTCTCCTTCCACGCACCCAAGAGAAACCTGCGGTCTGCTGACCTCGCCGAAACCCTGCGCATCTGCAGGGCCAGATAAGGTGGAAGAGCCTTCTCCTACATCGCGGCTAAGACCTGGAACAAACTCCCCCTCAACATCAGACGTTCTCCCACTCTGCACACCTTCAGGAAGAGCCTCAAGACCTGGCTCTTTAGCTGATTCAGAGCTGCACGGCCTTCCGGCCCCACGCCTTGAGACCCTCACGAGTGAGTAGCGCGCTTCACAAATCCCTGATTGATTGATTGATTGATTGATTGATTGATTGATTAGCCTACATGGATTTTTAGGTCTGGCTTGACAGTGCGACTGTCACTTCCCCATATCACCTATACCTATATTATTCCACATCTCTTTGCTTCCACACAAATACATAACTATTCTGATACTATTACTTGTAAATTCATGTTACCATAGAACATTCCTTTAAAGCCAGACTTATTGGCATTGCTTGTTTTTCATGTATGATCGTGCACAATCTATGGTTCTCCAGTTGGTAGCCCATTTGTTCTGGTTAGCAGCCTCTTCATAGTTTGGTGGTACTCTAGCCACATACTCTTCTCTCTCACTCCATTTTATTGTTGGTCTTTCAAACAGTCATGTGAGGATTTTAATTCTTCTTTCTTTTACCATTCACATTCACCTGTAGGAAATTGCCTTGGCTCTGTTTCCTCTGATAATGTTAGCACTGCTGATTCAGCAACTGGATCTCAAAGATGTTGTTATTTTAGGCCAAGGCTAGTGGACTGGTTTTATGACCATTAGTGGTGTCTTCTGTTGGTTGTCTACAGTTGTAAATTATGCTGCAGGTCTTGGTGCAGGCTGTACCATTTATTTTACCCCATGCTTAAGTTGATTGGTCTATAGTAAAAAAGCCTCACCTAATTGGTGTTCCCATGGGTTCTATTGTGTTTCATATCTGAGCTGTCGAAGCAACTTCACAGTGGTTTCACATGTTCAAAGATGCAATTCTTCCTTCTGATTAATTATCTAAAAATAGCCACAGGCTACTGCATTTTATAATTTCTCATGCAGGTTGGTCACCTGGCACTTAGTGGTATCTGGGTGGTGCTGGCCATTGAGCAACACATGTTTCAATACTAAAAGTGACATGCATGCTCTGTAAAAGCACAGCCCACTCGTGTGATGAGTTACTTTTGTTTCTGCTTGCCACAAATACTAGGATTTGGAGCTCTTCCTATTTACTTTAGTTTTTTTGCCAAATCTTTTTGTCTCTTTCTACTCTTGTTTTCTAGAAGCTTCTTCTGGCATTCAAGGGCTTTAATCTCTGATCCAATTGTAAGAGGCAGGTGCCTGACCTTCATTTCTTGAGCACAGTACTCAGGCAAGCCATTCATGAAAGAGAGGATTATGACCCTGTTTTGGAATGTTGGAAGGGGTCCACATAGTCATTCCCCTCTCAACACTGAGTTCACTATTTTTTTTATTTTTGTGGTATTTTATTTTATTTATCTAGCACGTACTACAAAATAGATAGTTTCTATACCCTATCAGTCAAAAAGTCTTTATTCGGTTTAGTACAAACCATAAAAGCATACTACAATAAATACATATTAAAAACAGAGATTTCATTAATAACACAATACCAACAATAAAAAGGGTACAGTTCATTTCTTCAGGGTACGAATTACCACAGTTAAAAAACTTGCGATATTAAAGGTTTCCCAAACATTATTTAAAAGCTGTAGATACAAAAAAGCAGGTCTCACTTGGACAAAGCCTTTATCTTTTAAAATTGGAATTAAGAAACGTTTCCTGATGTCAATAAAGTGCTCACAAAAGAAAAAAAGGTGTATAATGTCCTAGGGGGAGAAATTGTCACAGGAACAAGGGCCAGGGTCTAGCACCCTTTTCCAATCTGTCTTATCTCCGATCAAAGAGTATAGTTGATTCAACCTAAATCTGGTTAAAAGAAAACGATGATTTGAGTTTGTTACGTATCCCAGATAAGGTTCCATAAGAGGTGTTGTTTTACAGAGCTGGTGGCTCCTAACGGAACCCTTAACCAGCTCCTTCTCTTCCCTTGCCAAAGAGGATATGCAACTATAACTTTCTTTGCACCAGTTGATGTCGCCTTTTACCAAAGTCTCGGGAGAATGATACAGCTCTGGTCTCCCGAGATTTTTGGCCAGGGTCCGAATGTATTTCAACCAAGGTATATACGAGCCATAATCAAGCGAGAGACAATCTCTCAGAATGGTGTGGTTCAAGTGTAAATCCGGGTTAAGCCAGATACTAATCCATTTCAGGATCGGGGCCAGGGCAATGCTGTCTTCAAGGTAACCAATTCCTAGTTCCTGGTGGACGATATAATTAGCCGTGCAAATTGGTACTGAGAGGAGATTTTTAAAAAATCTATCCTCGACAGTCTGAATGCTTTTAGCATTTTTAATGCCCCAAACCTCAGCTCCGTACAAGGCTATGGAGAGACACTTAGCCTTGTAAACTTGGATAAGAGCCTTCAGTGGTCTGGCTCCCAGTTTTCTTGCAAAGCCCAGGACTCCTACTGTAGCTCTTGAAAACACAATCTTTTTTGCCTGTATCTGGGTTACCCCGGAGTCTCGATCATCAAAGAGGACGCCCAGATAAGGAAAAGAAGAGACTCTCGATAGTTGATGGCCCCCACAAGAAAAAGTTTTGGATTTGGCAGATTTAGGGCCAATGACCATGACATGAGATTTAACAAAATTGACAGATAAGTCCAAATCCTTCATGAAATCAGCGAAAGAATTTAACAGAAGCTGAAGGCCCACTCCCGTTCTGGCGATTAAGGCAGCATCGTCAGCATATAAAAGGGCAGGGACTAAATGTTTCCCCGCATGGGGGATATCTTTACATGAGGCGACAAGGGTAGTGTCCAGATCATTTATATATAAGGTAAAAAGGAGAGGTGCCAAAATGCACCCCTGCCTAACCCCATAAGATATAGGTATGTCTTTGGTACAGTTTCCCTTTTGGTCATAACGAACTGTGGCTATTAACTCTCTATGTAGGTCCGCTAAAAAATAAACAATCTCTTTATCAACACCAAGATCTAGGAGCATAGGCCATAGTTTTGATCTATTAACACGGTCAAAGGCCGAGGACAGGTCCATAAAGGCAACCAATAAGGTTCCTTTTTTGGCCACCGTGTATTTACCAATTAAGAGTTGTAAGTTTAAACATTGGTCTATGGTACCCATCCCTTTCCTAAATCCATACTGGACCATAGAGAGTTTTCCAGATTCCTCTAGCCAACCATTTAGTTGGGCAAGAACAACTCTCCCCAGGACTTTCACTGAGGAGTCTATAAGAGAAATTGGTCGATAGCAGCTCGGGTCGCCTCTATCCCCCTTTTTAAAAATAGGGACGATCACCGATTTCGCCCATGTTGATGGGAGGCCCTTTTGACATGCATTTATGAAAACATTAAAAAGAATTTTAGACCAGAGTTTAATATCTGATTTAAAAAGGTCAACCGGGACTCCATCGGGTCCCGGGGCCTTATTACTTGTCATTTGTAAAATGGCATTTGTCACCTCTGTTTCTGTGAAGGTCAACGTGTAATTATCAGTATTAAATAAGGGCCCCGCCCTTAAACCATCTCCATCATAAACCTGTTTAAAATGAGCATACCAGGCATCCTCTTGGATGCCGCATTCAAGCTCAGTGTTACTTTTACCATTAAAAAAAGGTTTATTTATAATAGACCAAAATTTCGCACTATTATTAATGACATCAGTGGACAGTAAATCATTCCATGCATTTTCCCTGATTTCAGTTTTGCGTTTCTTCTGAGCCAGTTTGTAGGCCTTCCTACAGATGGCGATTTCCGCTCTGTCCGGTGGAACCGCTTTAAGAGCTAACATAAGCTTCCGTTGGGAGAATGAGCAGCTGTGATCAAACCATTTCTCCCCAACTTTGGGATTATCCTTACATACTTTTTTAAGATCACTGTTCACCTGACAGCAGATTTTTTGATAAGCTGTCAACACTGCATCACTACAGATCCCATCTTGTGAACACAGAAGTAATTCGTCCCCAACCATCTCCCACAGATTTTTGGTGAAATCTTCTGGTACCAACTGACACCATTTCAGGCGTCGCATTTGGTCTGTCGGCCTTATGTCCAGTAAACTGACAGTCGGTTTATCCGCTATTCCTTTTTTAAGATCATCGATAAGAGTTAACTGGACAGGATTATGATCGCTAAAAGTAGACCAATTAACCTTATAATGACTTACATTACCAACTAAATTTGATGTAACAAAAATGTAGTCAATGGTGGAACCTATTCCACTTCCTTTAAAGGTCGGGATGTCATTTATATCATTTGCGGGATAAACTAAATGATTCCCAACTAGAAGCTCGTCTAAAAGAATCCCCTGTGGTGTATGTTCAAAATGGGAGTTACCTTGATCTTGTGGACCTAAACTGTCCCATATAAAACAATCTTTAAAACATAGATGAACATTAAAATCACCAAGCACAATAACCGAATACGGATTTTTACAAAGTTCATTATACGTTTGTAAAAAATCAGATAGACTGCGTAAGTGTTCATTAGGCATATTCTGAATAAACGAATTATAAAAATTTACTATAAGCCAGATCCCATTTAGGTTGGAATTAATTTCGACTGCTAAACAGTAAGGTGAACCCGTTACCACTTTGCTATATTTGCCATCAATAGTTAGTGCAATAAGGGTCAAAAGACCGCCTTTAGCCCTTCCCCTATTTGAGGCAACCGCTGGTGACCAAAAGGCACAAAAACCATCAAGTAGAAAGGTGTTTTCAGTGTCCCAAGTTTCTTGCAGGCCAATGATTTCATGACCTAATAGAGTGTCCCTCCAGATAGGGTCATGCAGTTTGTTATTTAATCCAGCTATGTTCCAACTAAGGACGCTTGTGCCAAGGGGCGTTTGAGGGATACTGACAGTTGCATCCACTCTTTCATCATTGACAGTCCCCAATGCAGGCATGACATTTTGTGTGTCCTCTCCAAGTATGGTTGATACAGAACCACCTGGTGCCATGGCCTCACCCTCCACAACGGGCAAGTTCTCCATGCTAAATCTTATAGTGTCCCCATAATGCAGTCAATCATTAGAGTCTAAGTTACTCAGGGCCTGAAAGCGATTTGAAATGGCAAGACCCTGAGGAAACTGGCTTTCAGGATGACTTACTCTGGGCTCCCATAGAACACTGTGGGGTAATATTTTCTGTTCTTTATAGAAATGGCCCAATGAATGGAGGGTGATACCCTCACCAGTGTAAGGAAGCAGAGTGGCTTTTGATAGGATGTTATGCACTATATGGGGATTACTAAAATTTATTAATACACAATCCCCCTTTATAGTCTTGCGTGATCGCCCAACCCAGGAAACTCTTCTCGCGGTTAAAATCAGATGAGATAAATGTACTGGAAAGCCAAAATTCCTATTTAGCCACGATACTGATTTATTTTTAAGAGATTCATGGGTTTCAAAGGAGGAATTCTGGGCAACATCCTTAAAAGGAGGGACATTTTTTAACACAATGACAAAAGGGGCACAGTCAGGGGGGAGATCTGGTTTTACACCTCCCAGGTGTGTACTTAATGTTGCATCATTTTTGCTTAGGCAACTGCCAAGGGGAAAGGTAATCTTCTCATTTACTGATGGAACAGTCACCGGTGGGGCTGTGCTATTTAGAGTATCCTTTGAGTGCCTCATGATATCAACAGAGACAGGTGGGCCCTCCGCGGCTTTGGTCGGGTTCTCAGAAGAAATGGTCTTATTTGCCAAGAGATTACGTAGACCCTCAATCTCGACAGATAGTTCGCCAATTTTGGTAACTAGGGGTTCAACAATTTTCAAGATTTTAGACTCTACGAGGCCTAACAGGGATTCAAGTTGATCAGAATCTAACTTAGCCATAGGATGATTAATAGTGGCTGTATCCTTAGTGGCCTGAGTAGTTGGCACAGAGCCCGTCTTCTTATGATTGCTTCGTGTGGGACCCTGTTTAAGATGAGTCAGTTTGCGGGATCTTAACATTCTCTGGGATGGCCGTTCCGGAGAGTCTTCTACAGTCTCGTTAACGTCAGTTGTTAAATCTCTATTAACTTCAAGTAGATCCTGATCACTAGGGATGTGATCATCCAAAGGTGTTAAATCATTCTTTCCTTTTTCACAATTTGTGACATGGGGTGAAGTAGAGAGTGCAATGTCTATATCATTCAGCAAAGGACCAGCAGGCAAAAAATTTGAACCATGACCTAGTGATTTGCGTCTATCACTGTTTATTTTGGTGACAACTTTAACTAGGTAGTTATCCAACGTAGAGATAGGCGCTGATTTTCCTCCTGCTATCACTTTAGCCATGTTTTAATGTACCACTGAAAGGGCCTAAAACTTCAATTAAACTTTCACAAATGCAGCGACGCCAACATGTGTCAATATACCTAATGAAACTTATTAACCACTCAGTTAAAACAATCCAAAGTCTTACGGTTTAGTGGAGGGGCCCGTCCCGGCCTCAATCGGTCCTCTGAGGGCCACAGAGGGCCCGCCCTTTGCCCGGGCTTAGCCCGGCGTCCGCCCGCGCGCGTCCCGCGACGCTGAGGGAGCACCAGAGTTTTAAGCGCCTCCGGGCGTGTTCTTCGGCGTCAGGAGCCGCTGGGGCACCTGGGAGCGGTAGTTTTCCCCGCTCTGTGGCAGCGCGGTGAGGCGGCGGCGAGAGGAGCCCAGGCAAAACAACGGCGAGACTCCAGGTGAGGTGGAGGGGACACTGACAGCACCTCACGGTCCCCTCGTTCGACTTTCCAGCTTACCCTATCAGATGAGAGCAGTATAAAACAAACGAGGACCAGGAATTATCGCACTACAGAACTAGCGTTACATCAAGAGCCTTCCTGAAGTTAAAGAGGAAGGATTTATTTTTTACATCTCCAGGCCATGAATTCCACTTTTTGAGGCTGTTCACTGTTAGAGCATAAAGTGTCCTTGGAATAGTTAACAATTTGATGCCAGCCTTTACCCTATTCCAGGAAGCAGAAGCAGGTTTTCCTTTCCCCACCTCCTTCTTTTCACTTCCATCTTTTCTTCTTCCTCTTCCTCACTAATCCCTTTCATAGGCCCTTCCTGAGTCACTTGATTCATTTTCCTTAACCCCCATCACAGCCTCTCACCATTCTTACATCCTGCCCCCTCTTCTCTTTCCCCCCTTTATCCACGACAATCCTTTCTTCTCTTGATTTGCTATTAAATTTTGCACTTTGAGTAACCAGATTGTATAAATTGCGCTGTTATCTATTGTTTTCTTGGACCTGTTTGCTACCTCATTTTTATATATAATCATGTGACCATTGTAAAGCTCTCTGATACCCTTGGGTCCAGCCAGCGCTATATAAAACCTTTTAAATAAATAAAATAAAATAAATAAGGTTAAGTCTCTGAGTGAGGCAGCCACCAGCACTTTTTTTCTACTCAAGTGTCAATCAGAACTAGTCACAAAATGCGTAGACACGTACTCAATGTTGGCAGGAAAGGTTTGCCTCCACAGTTGGTATATGAATGTGTTTCTTTCCAGTACTTCAACACCTACTTCATAAACATAGGCTCCCGCTTTCACATTTAATTACTTTTCAATGAGCGTTTAACTTTGCATCCTGGATGTTTCACCCAATTTTGATGAATGCTTTCCCAATCTTTTCAGGTCAGTGCCAAAAACTTTAATTGGGAGGGGGACTTCTCTTTTCAAAAATGAGTGGACAATATACAGAATATGGAGGCTCTTTCCCAACTTCACAGGGCCTTATACATAGTGTCTTTTTGTCTTTTGTTCTCACTCAGGCAAAACCTAAAATGAGATTCCAACAGTAGTCACAGATTTTGGTTTCAGAGACAATGAGCCATGATAAATTGAACTGTAGGCCTTTCTCGTGGGAGATCCAGTCAGGTCGAATTGGACCAAGGTTCAATGTGATGTCGGATTGGCCCAAAGAACAATGTGACGGGACCCGACTTCCTATGTGTGATGGTCACCTGCAAGATCTTTCCATCAAGCAAACTGAGCTTTTAATGCTTAGATTTTCACATTGTGTTTAAAATAGATAGTTATATATATATATATGTTATCACTTTTGGGTGTGCAGTTGAGAAAATCAAATGTATATCCATTTGGGGAGTTTGAAGATGTTTGACCCTCTGAAGCATGTCAAGTGAGGGCGATATAACCAGGGAGATTGATTGTTGCTCGGTTTAAGTTCCTGATTCCATAAATCTGACTACATTGCTTCTATTAGAAATGACAGACATAAAAATACCTACGCCTAGAATAGCAAAAGCATTTAAAAAAAATACAAATTGTTGAACCAGTCCTACTCCTTTCATGCAGTACCATTCTGAAACCGTTTATATGATGATCGAAGTGTGGTAAATAATTTAATTACCGGGACTTAATTTGATGCGGAAAATCTATAATAATAGCTCAGTAAAATAAGAGGCAGAATCCGTGGTATTAGAGGTTCAGAACGGGTTTTATTCCTATACAAAGGAACATAATTCGAATTATGGGCCTTCTATTCCATCACCACGAGAGTTCAGGAAGGAAGGAACATATATTATTGACAGATAAGCAGTTTTATAGAAAATACATTACAGTGAAACAGATGCAGGAGGCGTAACAGTTGATATCAGAGATAAAAGCATACATACGTAACTAAAATGGGTGTAACTAGGCGTAACTAAAGAACGTCATTAGATGTGATGTCATAAATGGGTGGTTCCATGAAAGAATTTCGCAATGTCAGCAAAAATACTTGGCAGAGATGCGCGCGCAGCCGCATGACGTGTGATTGACGTGCAACTAGAGGGTGAAAGGGACTTGACATTTAGCTCTACATGTGGAGACAAAAGTCTGGGGTTATGTCAACCTAATCCCAAATCATATCTAATATCCTATGTTTAAAGAACTGTGTTATCCAAAAAGAGAGGTCTCTTAGGATAGAATCTTATTCTATACTGACTATACTGACTGTTAGTGCGTGTACAAGCGTCTAAGTGTCTACACTAGATGCGAGGGGGTAGGAATATTCCATGGTAACAGGGCTATGAATTACTTGCATGAGGGCAGCGAGGCCTGGCCCTTTGCACGGTAGCTGGAGGAATGTTTACCTAAACTACTAGACAGGAATGCATCGGATGAGGAGCGGAACAGAGCAGATAATCTTGAAGGTGAAATACAGTTTTTGGCAGGCAGATAGGCCGACAGGCCGAGTCAGGCACCGTTAGCCGCGCAGGGAGTAAGACAAAGTTCATGGTCACAGATGCAGGCTCAGACTGGAGCTTTCAGAGGCAGAAGGCAGGAAAAAGCTTAATGGCAGAATCAGGGCCTACTCGCCTGGACTGTAAAATGGGATAAATGAACCATATAAAGCCGGTGGCCTTTCATACTTAGGAATAGAATATCCGGCCCATTCATGGCGGATCTGAAAGAGGACATGTTGACGGTGGACGCACATGTGTTTGCGTCTTCATAACTGGAACTGGAGGGAACATACATGTACTTGTGATTTATACATGAAACCGTTGGGGTCCAAGATAGGGGACATAACCGACCATAAAAATCCATATTTCCACATTCCCTCCTTGTCCCCTACTTGCCCTTAGGAGATATCAATCTTCATCAATTCATCAATCTGTTCATATAACATCATTTGTTCTTCTTTCTTCTTCCGGGATCTTGAACGAAAACTTGGATGTGGGATACACGAGGTGGCACATAGACCACAAATCGCTGGCCCACATTGTAGACATAAGCAGCAACTGAATAGTATGAGAAAGCCAATACCTAGGAAGGATAGTATTCTCCATCCCCAGGCTGACAACACGCCCCAGAACCAACCGGACCAAGTCCAGGTGCCTGGATTCTGGTGTATCTGGCTTACAATCTTATGAAGGCGGGTTATGGCTTTATATACTGACGGCGAATTTTCTGGTATGAAAATGCAACAACTTGATCCGATGACCCTACAAGCTCCGCCCCTATCGGCCAGGATGACGTCAAGGACAAGACGATTTTGAAGCACAACAATCCGCATAGCAGACTGCTCTTCTGTCAAATTGCCTAAGGCGGAAATAGTTTCGTTCACTACTGCTTCAAGGGTTCTGGTTAATCTACGTATCAACTTACTATTAGTGACTGTACCTATATAAGGAAAGAAACCTTTATTGAAATCTGTGTATTTCTCCCATGCTGTTTCAGTGTAATCGACTATTGGGAGATCTCTCTGCTGTCTATTGTGTACTAAATGAGTATTTCTATGATAATCAGGAGGAGCTAGGAAAACAGGTGGTAGAAGGAATGCTATGTAACAGGTACCATCCCAATCTAAAGGTAGGCGTATATATGCGGTCTGTCCACATATAAAGTAGGAATGACGAGAAGCTCTAAATGTAGACTTGCCTTGATCACTGAATTTTATCACAGTGGTGCATTTACTATGGCCCATGTGTATGGAGCCATTCTTTCTTATGCATAGTTCCCCTTTAACTGGGAATACGGACATGGCGGACAAAATTGTAGCTTCAGATTCAACGTTCAGGATCATGAGGTTAAGTGTAAAATTACCTAATCCATATACTTCATTTTCTAGATCAGTTCCTGTTCTTTTGGGAAGTCCCTCCTTGTTAGGGTAGCAGACTTTAAGCAAAACTAAGTTCAGGTTTCCCCATACCCAGTTGTCTTGATAAACTGCTAAGTTTGAATCTAAGGAATTAATTAAACTAAACCATGCTCCACAGGAGCCATTGTGTGTGAACGGATATGGAAAGAGGGGCAAAACTCCCTTATAGTTCTGATAGGGAGGGAGTCGGCCACATATCCAACAATTTGTAGCATTGCTAGTCTGATGGGAATGATGTAACATACTAATAAAAGTGTTGTTGCGCAGCGCAAATCTATATGACAACTCATGCGGGGGTAATTCACTAAAAGAATGTTCAGCAGTAACATTATAAACATGTTTAGAAATAGGATAATATATGTGCAACAATATACTTGCAGCGATTATTAAAAGACATAAGAAAAATAAAATTAATAACGTCACTGTGCAATGACTACGCAGTGATTTACAGTACGCATGTTTTTTCAACTTCATTTGATTATTTCTTTCTCTATTCCGGTCCAGAGGATACATGTCAGAGACAAATTCAACCGATTCACCTTGGAGAGGACTTAAACAATCAAATTGTCCGACTGACTGGACCTCAATTTTAGTCTGTATAGTTCTGAGTTTGTTTGCTCAACCAAAGGGAGCTTTGAGTCTGTCTTTGAAGAAACACAGGGTTTAGTCTCTATATCGGATGGTAGTCCATGAAATTTCTTGATATGACTCGAATGTATCCAGCCTTTGCGACCTTCGATCTTCACGGCTGTCCTCGTGGTGAGCAGAACAAGTTGAGGCGATTTCCACCTCGGATCCAGCTGAGTCTTCCGGTCAAAATTACGCACCAACACCAAGTCCCCGGGAACTACGTCGTGGGGTTTCACCTCGGTGTTGTCGGGAAAGGCTGCAGCTACCTGTGAACGACAAGATTGTAGTGCAGACATCAAGGAAGCCAGGTAATCTGTCAGCATATTACAGTCAACGTCAGTTATTTTACGAGGTATAGGGGTCCCCCACATATTTGGTGGTCTACCGAAGATCACCTCATACGGGGATAGCCCTGTTCGAGAATGTGCTACCATTCTCATGTAAAAGAGTGCGACTGGTAAGGCTACTACCCAATCGACACCTTTCTGTCTACATATTTTGGACAATCTAATTTTCAGAGTTTGATTATGTCGTTCCACGAGACCTGCTGCCTCGGGGTGTCGGACACAGTGAAATCTCCATTGATAACCTAACAAAAGTGAAACGTGTTTCATTAGTTCGGATGAGAACGGCTGGCCGTTATCTGAGTAGACAGCACGTGGTAAACCGTACCGTGGGAAGAATTCTCGAACCAACTGTTTGGCAGTAGTCGGGGCAGTGTAATCTGAAACCGGGTATGCCTCTGTCCAACGGGAAAGAGCACAAACAACTACAAGAACATATTTGAATCCTCGACATCGTTCCATCTGGATATAATCCATCTGGAGGACTTCAAAAGGGTGATCAGGAGGCTGAAATCCACCCTGTTCTACGGGAATGCTTTTACCTGGGTTAAACTGACAACAGATCATACAGGTACGAACTTTTTGTTTAGCTGCTGCTCGTAAATGTTTGTTGAACCAAATGTGTTGAATGCTGTCTAGCATAGCTTTTTCTCCTAGGTGCGCTGGACTATGTATTGTATTAATGATAACTTGGACCATTGAGTCGGGAAGAAACCATATAGATTTTTCCTTCGTCATCCATCCCTGATCAGTTTGGATCCCTCCTAATTCAGTCCATTTCTTTATTTCTTCTGGTGTAGCATGTGTCTGTATGTCAATTACGTCAAGAGCGGGATCCTTAACCGTCATGCAATGTGTTGGCGTCAGAACTGTTGTCTTTGTCATGTCAGATGTGTGAGTTTTATTCTGAGCAGTCTGTTTAGCTGTTCTGTCAGCTAGATCATTGCCTTGGGAAATGATATCAGTAACTTTCGTATGAGCTTTACATTTCATAATTGATATTGCAGTGGGTAGATGTATTGCATCTAATAAGGCATGAATGAGGGGTCCGTGCTGAATGTGGGCACCGTGAGAAGTTAAATAACCTCTCTCTCGCCACAGCACGCCGAAGTCATGGACGACTCCGAATGCATAACGTGAATCTGTGTATATGTTGACTTTCTTATTTGTGGCTTGAATACAGGCTTGTGTCAGAGCGATGAGCTCTGCTGCTTGAGCTGACAAGGTATTAATACAATTTGTTTCAATAATTTCAGTGTCTGTTGTGACTGCATACGCGGCCACTAGCTCTCCTGTACTTGTTCTCATACATGAACCATCTACATACAACGTCAGGTCTGGATCTGTCAATGGGACGTCTGTCAAGTCTTGTCTGGGTTTCGTCGTGATAGTGATAACTTCAATACAATCATGTGCTAGTGGGTCTGTTCCGTTTACTGGCAAAAGTGTGGCAGGATTCAATGTACTACAACGTCTGATTTCTATGTGTGGCTGAAACAATGTCAGTTCGTAACCGGTGAGTCTTGCTATAGTCAAGTGTTGTGTTTGCGTGCGGTTCAAGAGAACCTCTGCTGCGTGTGGTACTTGTACTGTCAATGGATGTCCTAACACTATGGCATCGCTTTGTCTGATTGCTAAAGCTGTCGCTGCCACTGACTTCAGGCACGCAGGCAGAGCCTGAGCTACGGGATCTAGTGTACTAGAAAAATAAGCACATGGTTTGTGTGATCCTGCTTGTTCCTGTGTGAGTACTGACAAAGCAGTACCTTCGCGTTCTGTAACAAAGAGTGTAAACTGTTTACTGTAACATGGTGTTGCTAGGACAGGTGCTTGACATAAAGCTTTCTTTAAACTTTCAAAGGCGTGTGTATGTTCTTGAGTCCAAGGGAGGACAGTCGATGTGGCTGCCTCCTGTGTTGTCAACTGAATGAGTGGTTTTGCTAGAAATGCATACTGAGGGATCCACTGCCTACAATATGAAGTGAGGCCTATAAAAGCCCGCACCTCCTTTTGTGTCTTGGGTACTGACATGTTATCAATTAACTGTATGCGGTCGGGTGTAAGCTGCCTTCCCTCCTTGGACAGCGAGTGACCAAGGTAAACAACTCGCTGGACACAGAATTGCAGCTTAGAAGGGGACACCTTGTGCCCCTTTTCGGCCAAAAAATGTAAAACCGTCAGTGAGGCTTTTTCACATTCAGGTTCGCTTCTAGCGGTGATCAGCAGATCATCGACATATTGAAGCAGGGCAGTGTTGACTGGCATGTGGATACTGTCAAGTTCTCGTTTCAGTGCTTGGCTATAGATGCTGGGGCTTTCTGTGAATCCTTGAGGTGCGCGTGTGAATTTAAAGCTTCGTCCATTTAAACTAAATCCGAACAAGTATTGGCTTTCCGGATCTATTGGGACGCTAAAAAAGGCATTCTTGAGATCAATTACAGTAAAAAATATTGCTTCGGAATCAATGGCTGTCAGTAATGAAGAAATGTCTGGAACTACGGGGTATTGTGGTACAATACATTTATTTAATTCGCGCAGATCAATAACCAATCGATATACTGGCGGGGCTTTTGGATCAGTTCGTTTAAGAATCAGAATTATCGGGGAATTACATACATTGGAGTCGGTTTCCACAACCACTCCTTGGGTAATAAGCTCGTCAATGATTTGCAGTAAAGCCACTACAGCATCTGGGGGTAACTTGTATTGTCGCATTCGTGGTAGTACCACTCCTGTCTTTAGTGTGACTCGATATGGTGTAATGTTCATGCAACCAACATCTGTAGGGCCTTGTGCCCATAAATGTGTGGGTAAAGTCTGCAGTCGGTAATCCATGTCTCGGGACACATAGTGCCCTTTGAAATCACGTAAAAACAATCTTACTCCTTCCGGAGAACAACATATTATAGCTCCTAGAGCTTTCAATGTTTTTATACCTAACAAGTTTTCTGGACATGATTTAGTAAGCAATAAATCTGTAGTTCGTGTCAAAGGACCAATCGTAAGGGGAAGAGGCTGTGACACTTCGTTAATGATAGGTTTTCCTGAAAAACCAAGGGAAATATTCTGTGAGCCTGAGAGGGGTGCCCCTGGAACTTCACTACGTTTTATGGTTGTTCGGCTTGCCCCTGTATCAAGTAAAAATTTTCTATCCTGGCCTAATAGTTCACTGTATACATAAGGTCCTTCTTGATCTACAGGGACCTCGATAAGGGGTAAGCCAAGTTCCCTCTCTAGGCTGTTTCATGAGTATCGTTGATAATCAGGATAGTCATACTGTGCAGTCTGGTACATCTGTCGTGTCGTTGTTGGTGTAGCAGCAATAGGCTGCGGTGATGGAGCTGGCATAGACTGTTGCGGAGCTGGCATGGCCTGTGCATGCTGCGGAGCTCCTTGTTGGTTCTGATCCTGTCTAAGTGGTCGTGGTCTTTCTTTTGTATTACCTATGGCGATATTATGTTTTAAAACTGGACAATCGTGTACATAATGACCTGGCTGTTTACAATAGTTGCATGTCCCTTTTACAGAAACTGCTGAAACACTGGACTGTGTCATACCGTTTTTATGACCGTCAGCTGGAACTGTCTGGGAAACTAGCATTTTCATTTTCGTGTCTTTCATGCGTCTTTGTTCATGTTCTTGTTCCTCTCTAATTCTATTGTGATGGTACTGTAGCATTTGTAACATTTGTGACGGAGTGTTACCTTGCCAGGTACTCTCGAATTTCAATACTCTATTCTTAACTTGGGGCAAGGCATTTTCAACTAATTTTGTCACAAACAGATGTGGATACGATTCGCTACTTGCTTTTATTCCACTATTTATACCAAAACATTTTTCGAATCGGGCATAAAAGTCACTAGTGTCTTCATCTTGCTTTTGTTTACAGGCTGAGATTGCACCCCAGTCTTCCTTTTTCGTAGTTAATAAACGTGGCAGTACCTGTACTAGTAAACCTGGTAGTATTTTGGTCTTGTCCCCAAGCCCTAAACCTGGACCTCGAGCTGTTTCTTCGTTTTCTAATGCTGTCCAATCTATCTTTTGGTCTCCCACCTCCCAATCCTTTTCTTTCAGTTTTTCATAAATGCCCGCAGGCATTAATACCTTTAATATTTTCATAATATCGGGATAGGTATACTCTCCCATGATCAACATGTCTTTAATTTCACGGTGGAAACCCGCTGGGTCTTTGTCATGACTGGGTACCACTTTCTTCATTTCTAATAGTTCCATTTTAGATATGGGTGTGTATACAAACACACGTTTAAACTGATTGTCATCACCTTTTATCGGGTGCACTTCGCGTAAGGGATTCTGTCTATCCATATAATACGTCGTTCTTTCCTTGATGGGCAGTGAGACATGTTCGGGGCATTCAAAAAGAATATACTGCTTTCTGGATTCTAGTATTTCTCTAATTAACTCAGTACCTGAACCTCTCCATTTATTCGTGAGTAATTCAGTCAATATATCAGGTAAGGGACCAGGATCGGAGTGTTGGCTTTTATATAGTACGAGGAGTTGTTGAATCATGTAGATACCAGCTAAACGCTGTTCATCTGGGTTGAGGTTCAAAAACGTGTGTGCTAGTGTATCATCACTATATTTTCCGGGACTGTCAACCCAGTGAACGGCTGACCTGGCTAATTCTTGTTCGTCCATAGAATCGAGTATATGATAACCCCTTCGTTCTCGGAGCAATTTGTCAGCGGCTTGGAACGCATGTTCGGGGGACCTTATATTTATTATAGGTGTTTGGAAATTTCTGTTATTATCTGGACGTATCGGACGTATCGGATCAGTAAAGCATCTAGTATTATTACAAGATCTTCCTCTACCTACATAGGCCATAGTTTCTAACTGTCCTGGGGGCAGTTCTATTTCTTCCTCCTCTTCGGTTTGTTCAGGCTGGTCTACTGCTAATCTTTCTTCGTGTATTCGTTCTACTTCTTTGCGGATCTTTCGGCACATAGCTATTATACTTAATCGTTTATCATGTCTCCCTTCTGATATATTCCGACTCCATGTGGTAAGAATTTGCATTTCTTCCGGATTTACCCCTGGTCGGTCTTGATTTCTGACCACACAATTTATGAGGAAACGTAACAGTTCCCCCTGTATCTCCACTTTCTGGTACTCCATGGCTCTATTAATACTTTCAGAATCTCGCCCTGACTGGACAAAGTGATATATATTTTCTAAATGTGTAGTCATTCCTGGTAGCCTCCCTAAATATATTGCAGCTCGTCGGATACGTAATGATGCCAGCAGCATTTCATCCTTTTTGCCGGGCACAGGATCATATCTACAATCTATTAGAAGTTCCTTAAGCGTGTCTGGAGTTACTAGTTTGGGCGTACGTTGGTGGGCTAATTCTTGAAAGGAAAGTTTATTTACTCTGGGTGGCGTGGAAAAAATGTTTGTTGTACCTCCTGTAGCACCGCCTGGGGTGCTGGGTGTGAAAGGATTCGTTGAACGTGATATAGCAACCATAGTTGTGGGTACAGCTGTAGAAACAGATGTGCTTGCCGGAACTTGTGTCGGAATTTGTTGTTGCGGAGGTACAGACGGAGGGTCTTGGCGTTGAACCCCCTCGGCAGGCGGTCTATGTGGTGCAGTATTAGCATACTCGGGAGCTGCGTCGTCTAAATAAGAGGAAAGGAAAACATCTTCTGCGGTTCTGGGATGCCCTTTGGGATGTGCTTTTATCGGAAACAATGGGGGTGGCAAGTCTTTGGGTATCTCCAGAGTAGCCTTAGGTAACCCTTCGGCCAGAAGAGGATACATACCATTCATAAGGGCATTTCTTTGTCTGTCTACTTGTTCTGCTTTTGCTCGGGTACCTTCTTCAATTAGTAGATTTTCTCGCATTTTATCTGAATTCTCCTTACTCTTCTCTTCCTGTCTACGTGCTTTTTCTGTACGTCTATACGATTCTTTACGCCATAATTAAATGGCATCTTTCTGTGATTGCCTAGCTTTCTTTTTCCATAATTCTTCCTCTACTTTCATGATGCAATCTGCATCCCAGGTCCCAATTGCGGGCCACCTCTGACTTTCTGGTAATTCCTTGGTGTAGTCTACCCATAAATCAAGAAATAATATGGCGTCTAGGCCGTGTTTATGATACATGAAGTACCCTGGAGTGTCCCTAGGAGGAATGGGAACAGCTTCTTCGAGTACCCCTTTTCTAGTTTTGATCTGTCTTAATTTCGAAAAGAGCGGCATATTGAAAACTGATCTGATACCTAATTTTGAACACGTTTAATACAACAAAACACAATAATGAACAGTCAATCACACCACAATATGCAGAACGTATTTAAAACATTTAACATTTAATATTTAATGAACAACAGTGATGGCCATTTAGGGATCTAGTCACTAAGCATAATACTCGACACTAGCTAGGTAATTCTGAATTATATACTAGACATACTTGATATACTGCTGAACAGTACAGATACACTGCTGAAACAGTGCAGACCGGATTTGTGTACCCAAACCCGTCTTGACCGGCACAACCTATGTGCACGTCAGAACGCCTCCCCGATAATGGTACTCACCGGGTAGCTCGGAACGGAAGGCCTCGGAACTGAACTGAACTGGACTCGGACTCGGACCGGACTGGACTCGACTCGGAACTTCGGAACTTCGGAACCTGGTGGGCCTCTGTATACCTCGGATCTTGCTCTCTCAGCTAGGCTCTGGTCGGGATACTTCGCACTTCTCACCGCCTCGTCTGGGTGTTGATCGCAGCCTCAGTTACCCCCGCTCGGCAGGAGGGAGATACAGGAAATCCTGTGGGTACGCGTTGTTGTCCGTCCAGCTGTGACAGGAGACCGGGCCTGCAACGCACCTCCGGCGCGTGAGATGAGAAAGTGTCCCTGTTCGGGCGCCATTTATGTGGTAAATAATTTAATTACCGGGACTTAATTTGATGCGGAAAATCTATAATAATAGCTCAGTAAAATAAGAGGCAGAATCCGTGGTATTAGAGGTTCAGAACGGGTTTTATTCCTATACAAAGGAACATAATTCGAATTATGGGCCTTCTATTCCATCACCACGAGAGTTCAGGAAGGAAGGAACATATATTATTGACAGATAAGCAGTTTTATAGAAAATACATTACAGTGAAACAGATGCAGGAGGCGTAACAGTTGATATCAGAGATAAAAGCATACATACGTAACTAAAATGGGTGTAACTAGGCGTAACTAAAGAACGTCATTAGATGTGATGTCATAAATGGGTGGTTCCATGAAAGAATTTCGCAATGTCAGCAAAAATACTTGGCAGAGATGCGCGCGCAGCCGCATGACGTGTGATTGACGTGCAACTAGAGGGTGAAAGGGACTTGACATTTAGCTCTACATGTGGAGACAAAAGTCTGGGGTTATGTCAACCTAATCCCAAATCATATCTAATATCCTATGTTTAAAGAACTGTGTTATCCAAAAAGAGAGGTCTCTTAGGATAGAATCTTATTCTATACTGACTATACTGACTGTTAGTGCGTGTACAAGCGTCTAAGTGTCTACACTAGATGCGAGGGGGTAGGAATATTCCATGGTAACAGGGCTATGAATTACTTGCATGAGGGCAGCGAGGCCTGGCCCTTTGCACGGTAGCTGGAGGAATGTTTACCTAAACTACTAGACAGGAATGCATCGGATGAGGAGCGGAACAGAGCAGATAATCTTGAAGGTGAAATACAGTTTTTGGCAGGCAGATAGGCCGACAGGCCGAGTCAGGCACCGTTAGCCGCGCAGGGAGTAAGACAAAGTTCATGGTCACAGATGCAGGCTCAGACTGGAGCTTTCAGAGGCAGAAGGCAGGAAAAAGCTTAATGGCAGAATCAGGGCCTACTCGCCTGGACTGTAAAATGGGATAAATGAACCATATAAAGCCGGTGGCCTTTCATACTTAGGAATAGAATATCCGGCCCATTCATGGCGGATCTGAAAGAGGACATGTTGACGGTGGACGCACATGTGTTTGCGTCTTCATAACTGGAACTGGAGGGAACATACATGTACTTGTGATTTATACATGAAACCGTTGGGGTCCAAGATAGGGGACATAACCGACCATAAAAATCCATATTTCCACAGAAGACACAACCCAAAACTGCTATCCTTCTGGAAAAACATGAAAATCATTGTATTCAGAACTTATCGTACTAAATATTCTCTCTATCATCTGTTACCTAAGCTTATAATTCATTTGTTATAGCTCTTGTTTCATGTGAGGCATTTCCCCGGCCATGTGGCTAGTGCCCTAGGTGTAGTCCATCTCTCTCTCTCTCTCTCTCTCTCTCTCTCTCTCTCTCTCTCTCTCTCTCTCGAGAGAGAGAGAGAGAGAGAGAGAGAGAGAGAGAGAGAGAGAGAGAGAGAGAGAGAGAGAGAGAGAGAGAGAGAGAGAGAGAGAGAGAGAGAAAAAACACGAACACACCATATTAGATAGAAGGCATCGGTAATAGAGACATTCACAAGCAATGTACATCCTATTTGTCTGTAGTACCTTTATCAGAGACTACAATAAAAGCTGGAGTATTTTGTGTTAAGAATTAGATGTCTGGGCTTCAAAACTCTGACTTATAGATGCATTGGTTCAAATCCCAGCAAAGTCTCATTGCTTATATGGTGCATCGACAGTTGATACAGAAGTAGAAATATTAGTGTCATAATTATGCATTTATAATGTTGAAGCATACAAAAACACCACACGCAGCATAAAATTGACAAAGTACAATGATGGCACAGGAATGTTGAAACATTTAATGTTACACCCTTCTAGTGATCACATTGTGTAGAGGAGGTAAAGAGTACACTGGATTTGAACAAATGTGTTTACGGCTAAGTGACTGCAACACACTCTGGTGCAGTGGTGTCTGGGTACATTTGAAAGTGGTGTGACGTAAAATTAGCAGTGGAACGCACCGTGGCGAGTGAGTGTAGCCAGCGAGCCCGAACAACCCAAGGAGGGTTCGGGGGGGTTCTCCTCCCAAGAAATTTTAGTGCTAGCGAGTGAGTCCCTACATATTGAAAAAGCGGAGAGTTGCTATCTGAAAGAAACACGTTAGTTAGATTCCTCACCTTAGAATATCCCCAGGCGTCAGACTGGATCCGGAAGATTTTTCGTCAGCAATACCCCTTGCGCGTCGCTAGGCGTCGTCTGCGGCTCCGTCGTCGGCGTCGTGCGCCGGGATGACGTCGTCGGAGTACTTAGACGCCGCCCTCGCGCGCTGACGTCAGTTCTTCTTTTTTCCGCGCCAGTAAGCGCAGATCCGGGAGAGCTACCCCTTTTAGTTTTTTTTGACTAAATCTTTTTTGATCACTTTTGATCCTTGTCTGTCGACATCTGGTGCCGGTAGGATGCCTGGGTTCAAGGCTTGCGAGGATTGCCATCGACTGATGTCGGTGACCGACCACCACCGCCGGTGCCTCTACTGTTTAGGCCCCGACCACGACGCGGAGTCGTGTTCCGATTGCCAGGCCCTGACTTCGAAGGCTCGGCGGGAGCGGTCCCGCAAGCTTCTCGAGCTTCGCCACTCGGCTCCGCGTCGTGCGCGATCCCGGTCCAGGAGGAGGTCCAAGGATCGCTCGCGGAGCCCTAGCCGACGCCACCATCGATCGTCGGGCTCCACGTCGTCGGGTAAGTCCAAACGCTCTAAGAAGTCCAAGCGGCGACATCGCTCTTCGGACTCCCCTCGCCGGTCGCGCGACTCGGCCGAGGGTCCAAGTGGTTCCACCCCCGCGGCTCCGGCGGAGCCGCAGGCGCCGCGCCCGTCCTCATACCCTCCGGTCCCTGGGACTAACGCGACGCCGGCGGAGGTCAGTGCCTTCCTCTCGGCCATGAGGAGCCTGGCCCCGTCGTCGACGCCCGCTGGCGCGCCTTCGGGCCCCGCGGGCTCGACTGGGCGACCTTGCCTGCCGGCGGCTTCGGCCCCGGCGCCGTCGACGACTCCGGTCTCGACGCCGCAGGTCCCCGCGGGGCCCATGCCTGGGCCCCCGTCGACGCCGGTTGACCTAACCACTCCTCCACCGGCGCCGGCGCATGAACCACCGACGCCGTCACCGGCGCCGCCGGCGCAGACGCCTACACCTCCGGTGCCGCCGACGCCGACGCCGTTGGTGCCGACTCCGGACGGCGTCCAACCCCAGTTTAGCCCTATTCCGGACCCGGCGCCGCAACGGCGTCGACCGACGCCGCGTCCGGCGCCGCTTGAGACCCTTCATCTCTACAGTCCGGCTCCGATCATTCCTCCTGTTTATCAGGAATCGGACGACGGGGGCGACTGGGAGGGGTTTGAGGACCCTCTGGCTGTTCAGTCGCAGCTTTCACAGGACTGGGCAGATGAACTGGGGGAGGCCAGTGGTCTTGATACATCGCCAGACACTGGATTCACTTCTCCTCCGACTGTGGCTTCGGAGGAGGGTGCCGCATTTTCTGTGGTGCTGCGCAAGGCGGCCGCAGCCCTTGGGCTCGAGCTGCCTGCCGTGGCTGTGAGGACTAACATCCTCACTGAGGTGCTTCAAACCGCAGCAAGCTCCACTGAGCCTCTGCTGCCGTTCAATGAGGCCCTCACTGACGTTCTGCAGGGCACCTGGTCCAAGCCCTCCACAGTTCCTCCTGTGGATAGGAACGTTGCCAGGCGCCACCGCCCTGCTCCGGGCGACCCCAGTTTCCTGTCCCAACACCCCACCCCCGAGAGTCTGGTTATCCAGGCCTCTACCTCCCAATCCTCCTTCCCGACCACTCCGCCGGACCGGGATTCCAAGAGACTCGAGCAGTTTGGCAAGAAACTGTTCTCGTCCCTTAGTTTGGGCCTGCGGTCTTTAAACACCGCCTGTCTCTTGGACCGTTATTCCCATTCTCTGTGGGATACGGTGGAGGACGTGCTGCCCCTGTGTCCGGAGGAGGTCCGGACACGTCTTACCCAGGCTTTGGCCGATGGGAGGGATGCAGCGCGGCACGCCATACGATGTGGGCTTGACACCACGGACTCGCTGGGTCGGGCGATTTCCACCACGGTGGCACTCCGTCGCCACGCCTGGATGCGGTCCACGTCATTTTCCGGGGATGTCCAGAACACCCTCATGGACATGCCCTTTGATGGCACTCGCCTGTTTGGTGAGAAGGCGGACAGTGCGCTGAACCGCTTTAAGGACTCCCGGGCTACGGCCAAGTCCTTGGGCCTCTCGGCTCCGCGGGCGCACACCTCCGCTTTTCGCCCCTTTCGTGGCCAAGGAAGGGGCGCCTCCTCACGTCCGCCCAGCCACCAGCCGCAGAACCAACCTGCGCGCGGACGTGGTTTCCGCCGTGGCGGATCTGGAGGACGGCGTGGTCAGCCCACATCCACCCCGGCAGCATCCGCCTCAAAGCCTTCCTAGTCCGAGCTTTCAGGCCCATTCCACGCCAGTGGGCGGCAGAGTTCGCCATCACCTGCTCCACTGGCGGTCCATTACATCGGACAGGTGGGTGCTGCAAATCGTCCGAAGGGGCTACTCCCTCCCCTTCGAGACGACCCCTCCAGCCATGCCACCGCAGCTCCACCGTATCTCGGGGGATCATTTGAATCTTCTCCGCGAGGAAGTTTCGGCCCTCTTGGTCAAGGGGGCCGTCGAGCGCGTTCCGAGTCCAGAAGTAGGTCGTGGTTGCTATTCCCACTACTTTCTGGTTCCCAAGAAGGGCAAAGGGGGCCTACGCCCCATCTTGGACCTCCGGAACGTCAATGCCTTCCTCCGAAAGGAAAGGTTCAAGATGTTAACCTTGGCTCAGGTTCTAGCTGCCCTAGACCCCGGAGACTGGATGGTAGCGTTGGACTTGCAGGACGCATATTTCCATATCCCCGTCCTGCCGGCCCACCGGCGTTACCTGCGGTTCACGGTGGGCCACGAGCATTTTCAGTTTACCGTGCTCCCCTTCGGCCTCACCAGTGCCCCTCGGGTGTTCACGAAAGTGATGGCGGTGGTCGCAGCTCATCTGCGCAGATCAGGGGTTCCAGTCTTCCCCTATCTCGACGACTGGTTGTTGAAGGCGGGCTCGCCCCAGGCAGTCGTCTCCCACCTCCAGACTACGGCGGATCCCCTGCATTTGCTGGGATTTTCCATCAACGTGCCGAAGTCACACCTGAGTCCCTCTCAACAGCTCCTCTTCATCGGATCAGTTCTCGATTCGGCGCAGTTCCGGGTCTATCCACCGGAACAGCGGGTCCGGGATATACAGGCCCTGATTCCCATCTTTCGGCCTCTATCCTGGGTTTCGGTCAGGCTAGTGTTGCGGCTTCTGGGGCTGATGGCCTCCTGCATCCTACTAGTGCATCACGCCAGGCGGCGCATGCGGGCTCTGCAGTGGGACCTGAAGTTTCAGTGGGCCCAGCATCACGGCAACCTGTCCGACCATGTCTTGATCTCGGAGGGCACTGCACAACAGTTGCAGTGGTGGCTCACGGACCGCGATTGGGTCATGGGCAGGAGCCTCTCCCTTCCCCAACCGGAGCATGTCGTAGTGACGGATGCGTCCCTCCTGGGCTGGGGTGGCCATATGGGAGAGGCGGAGATCAGAGGCCTCTGGTCTCCGGCGGAGTCTCGTCTCCACATCAACCTGTTGGAGTTGAGAGCGATCCGTCTTGCACTGAAAGCCTTCCTTCCCTCTGTCAGGGGCAGTGTCGTGCAGGTGTTCACGGACAACACCACCGCCATGTGGTATTGCAACAAACAGGGCGGGGTGGGGTCGTGGACCCTTTGTCAGGAGGCTCTGCGCCTCTGGACGTGGCTGGAACACCAGGGCGTGACCCTAGTGGTTCAACATCTGGCGGGCTCTCTGAACGCCAGAGCGGACGAACTCAGCCGCCGGTGCATGATGGATCACGAATGGCGTCTGAACTCCGAAGTGGCGCAAGGTCTCTTTCAGCAGTGGGGAGAGCCTTGGTTAGATCTATTCGCCACCGAAGAGAACGCGCAATGTCAGCAGTTCTGCGCGTTGGAATTTCCGAGGCGGCACTCGCTCGGCGACGCTTTTCGTCACGAGTGGAGTTGCGGTCTGTTGTACGCCTTTCCGCCTATACCACTTCTGCCCAGAGTGCTGAAGAAGATCAGGCACGACCGGGCCCAAGTCATCTTGGTGGCTCCGGATTGGGCACGAAGGTACTGGTATCCCGAGCTACTCAGTATGTTGACCGATCCCCCGATACGTCTGCCCCTTCGGGAGGATCTTCTGTCGCAGCAGCAGGGGACGGTCCTCCACCCGAACCTGTCCAGCCTCCACCTCCATGCGTGGAGATTGAGCGGCGGCAGTTGATGCCTTTCGACTTGCCTCCTGAAGTCTGTGATATCATTCTGGCAGCCAGGCGTCCCTCCACAAAGACGGTATACGCCTGCCGGTGGAACAAATTTGTGGCATGGTGCACAGCAAAGGCTGTGGATCCCCTTTCCGCCCCTCTTTCTGAGGTTCTTCTTTTTCTTCTTTCTCTGGCCCGGCAGGGCTCTGCCCTGGGCACCCTGAAAGGTTATCTTGCTGCCATCTCCGCCTTCTTGCGGCTTCCTGATCAGCCTTCTCTTTTCAAGTCCCCTGTGGTTACACGCTTTCTGAAAGGCATTACTCACACGTTCCCTCCTGTCCCTTTTGTAATGCCTCAGTGGGACTTGAATCTGGTCTTGACCTTCCTGATGTGCGCTCCCTTCGAGCCTCTTCACAATTGTCCTCTTCGTCTTCTGACTCTTAAGACTGCTTTTCTGGTAGCCATCACCTCGGCTAGACGGGTGAGTGAGCTCCAGGCTTTATCTTCAAAGCCTCCTTTTCTATCTGTTCATCCGGACAAGGTTGTCCTTCGGCCTCGTCCCTCCTTTCTTCCGAAAGTGGTGACTCCATTTCACCTTGGGCAGTCTGTCACCTTGCCCACCTTCTTTCCGCCTCCGCATCCTTCCAAAGAGGAAGAGAGGCTCCACCGTCTGGACCCAAAACGTGCGCTCTCCTTTTATCTGGACCGCACAAAACAGTTCCGGGTGGACGACCAGCTTTTTGTTGGGTACGTGGGCGCTAAGAAGGGGAAAGCTGTGCACAAACGGACCATCTCTCGGTGGGTCGTTTTGTGTATCAAAATTTGCTATTCTTTGGCAAAAAAGGACCCTCCTGTTGGGCTGCGCGCCCATTCTACTCGGGCCACAGTGGCTACTACTGCCTTGGGACGGGGAGTCCCTTTGCAGGACATCTGTCAGGCGGCGACGTGGGCCTCGTTACACACGTTTGCCAGGCATTATTGCCTTGACAGCCAAGTCCGGAGGGATGGCTTCTTTGGCCGTTCTGTCCTCCAGGACTTTCTGGTGTGATCTTGGTTCGCAGACCCACCACCGGGGATGGTATTGCTTGGGTATCTATTCTAAGGTGAGGAATCTAACTAACGTGTTTCTTTCAGATGAACAAGTTACTTACCTTCGGTAACGATGTATCTGTAAGAAACATTAGTTGGATTCCTCACCGACCCACCCATCCTCCCCGTTCTGCGAACTGACATCTAGGGTTAAGGTTATCCTTTTCAGGCCCCTAGATTTCATTTTTTGGCACCAGTGTCGGTCTTTGCATGGCTCTGCGTTCCTGGCGCGGAAAGCTATGTACAAGAACTGACGTCAGCGCGCGAGGGCGGCGTCTAAGTACTCCGACGACGTCATCCCGGCGCACGACGCCGACGACGGACGCGGAGCCGCAGACGACGCCTAGCGACGCGCAAGGGGTATTGCTGACGAAAAATCTTCCGGATCCAGTCTGACGCCTGGGGATATTCTAAGGTGAGGAATCTAACTAACTAATGTTTCTTACAGATACATCGTTACCGAAGGTAAGTAACTTGTTCGTCTGGGCAAGTGAGTGAAATTCAATGGCAAGCTGGTATTTGCACTGACGAGCATGTCTTGTTGCATCAAAGAGAGTGGAGTACTGTTTACAGAGCAAGTCTAAGTGCTCATGCCTTAGTGAGCGCATGCATGCAGGTTGCAGCATTGAGGCGCATCAAGGGAAGCGGAGTGCCGGCAGCCCGACTGGAGGTGCAGTGAGGGAAGTGAAGTGTCGTTTGTCCATGTCCTCAGAGAACGGGGAAGGGGCAGGGCTTTAAGTGGGATGAAAAAACTGGGGGAGTCTCTAGAAAGGATGTGGCAAACCAGTTAATTGAGCGTGGCCAACACAATTAGGGGCATGGCCGAAATCTTGAGGCACAAGCTTGCTATTCAATATATTTTGCCTGGTTTACTTGTCTAGATAACAGTCACTAAATTAATTGAAAAAATAAAAACATGTGTCTAATATCGCCAGCAGTCGAACAGAGCCCTGGGTTAATTATTTAGTTAGTACTTTAATCCGGGCAACTCGATTCACTTCATAAGACACCTGAGCCTACTTGCCCTGTTTATAACAAGATAGCAGCAACTCCTTCAATGTACTTTGTGCGCCTTTTCAATCAGGTGTCATTTATTTGTTCTGTGCATTTAACTGCAGTTTTCAGCTTTGCATAGTACTACAATCAACTACAATCAACGAACTACAATTGATGTATAGCCATGAAATCATCCATTGCTCCTCTGCCGACAGGCTGGCGGAGGGACCTAAAAACTGTATGGCATCCTCGACTCGACACTCTCCATGACAAAGCAGGTCAAAGCCGTCTCCTCCTCCTGCTTCAACACCCTTCACATGCTTCGCAGGATCTTCAAGTGGATCCCCACCGAAACTAGAAAGACGATCACCCAGGCCCTCATCAGCAGCAGATTGGACTACAGCAATGCACTCTACGCAGGAGCCCCGGTCAAACTCCTGAAACGACTCCAACGCATCCAGAACGCCTCCGCACGCCTGATCCTCGACATCCCCCGCCGCAGCCACATCACCCCCCCACCTGAAAGACCTGCACTGGCTCCCCATCAACAAGAGGATAACCTTCAAGCTCCTCACCCACGTACACAAAGCACTCCACGACGCCAGACCAGCGTACCTCAACAGCTGACTCGGCCTCTACACCCCCGCCCGCCAGTTCCGCTCCGCAGACCACGCCCTCTCCACCGTCCCCCGCTTCTGAAGAGTGACTGCCGGTGGCAGATCATTCTCCCACCTCGCCGCCAAGACGTGGAACACCCTCCCCATCCTCCTACGGCAGACCGAAGACCTCCTAACCTTCAGGAGACTCCTCAAGACCTGGCTCTTCGAACAGTAGCAGCATCCCCCCCCCCCCCGTGCCTTGAGACCCTCACGGGTATGTAGTGCGCTTTACAAATGCTATGATTGATTGATTGATGTTGGCCGAAATCGATGCACCGAAACACTGAAAAAACAAGGCCCAGCACATGCCCTTATACAGTTAAACTATTGTCCTAAATCAGTTTTTAGCCTGCTCCCATCAGTGTTGCACCCCAGATATGTCCGCGCCATATAAATCCGAATTTGGCGTGCATGTTGCAGGCACACATGCAGGTGTACAGTACAGCACACATAAATTCACACATGCGGACACCTACAGATCCATGTACACACACAGGCCGAGCGCAGCACGCAGACACCCTCACCTTTACACTTTTCTTTACCGTCACACTCATACTAGCACACCCTTAAGAGCGCAGAGTTTGCAGGATGTAACAGTCTTTGTGAAAATCCATCGATCACAACCAGGAAAAGTGCATCATGTCTCCGCATTCCAGGCATACAGGCAGCACTTTTCATGCTGGAGTGCGTGTAAATCACGAACAAGAACAGAGCGATAATGTACTGAATCCCCACTCCCATGGGTGAACATTCCCAGGCCAGCAGCAATTTATACAAGACAATCTGGGTCACACTTCTCTGGGTCACACTTATAACAAGAAGGAAGCGACAACGGGTGAAATAACTATTGTCCCACTAACCTGCAGTCTAGTCGATGGACTGTCTCTGGGAACTCGACTTGAGCCAGAGTCGTCTCTGCAGTCAGTGTCCAATGTCTAGCTGCCTGGAAAGTTGATGTGACACCGTGGCTTCCAGAATGTTACACCATCAGTGCAGAGACGCGCGGTAAGCAGTGTGAGGTCGAGTCTGCGCAGACTCGAATCCTCGGTTCCCGCCTGCCACACCCCTTTCCCAACTCGTCACAGGGTGGGTCCCACCACACCACCACACCCTGTAATGAGTTGGGAAAGGGCTTTATTGAGTCCTCTGGTGAAATTGACATGGGCACACCTAGTGTAATAGAGCTATGGAATAGGGCCAGTCAAATATATTCTCCCCATATTTAGTCTTCAGAAAGGAACAAAATATGTACTTCTGATAGATTCATACACTGCAGTTTACTCACTTATAAATATTCCCTCCAGGTTTTAGAATAGTCCTGAAAACGTTTTCCCCAGCAGTGGTCCTCTAGCGCTTACAGGTGGTGCCACACAGCTCCTGCTGTAACTCTGCCTCCTGAAATATCACTTGATTATATTAGGCACCAACCATCCATCACATTGGCATCATTTTCCGCTTAAGTGTATTCAAACAAATTGTGAAACGTGGCTTTGACTCCACTTACACTGTTGCCTTGTCTAAGGATATGGGTGTGATGCTGTGATGACATATTTGGATCCCTTCCACTGACCCTTCTGGAGATAGACAGGCTACGGTCATGAACATGCTGTTTGATGGTGACTGGTTATTAGAGTGGGAGGTCAATGTCTCCTTGGAATATTTCAAGAACATTAGGGCTATTTCAAGATCTTTAGGGCTCATACTCTTTGCATGGCTTCCCTATGTGGGAATTTCAACAACAGTAACAAGATTTCTGTGGTTATTCCAAGGCTTTGCAGTCCCTCCAACAGCAGACATCTCCGCACATTTAAATGCCAGAGCTAATTTATGCTCCATTAAAGGCAGGGATGGATCTAGAAGGTGTCGGCAGGTGCAGATCCAGTCCTCCCAACCTCTGGGCTCTGAACTCCTCTAACTTCACATCCTCATGACATCACTCTCTGAACACAAAGGACTGCCAGGTACTGTAGCTGAACCCCTGGGGCTAAACCCTTCCCTACCTATCCTCACCAGACTACCCCCTTGCTTGAGAGGTGGCTCACCACCTTGTGCTTTGATCTCAGCAGTGGAAATCTTTGCCTTGCTGAAAATAGGGCTATGGAAGCTCTACTTCTAGAAGAGAAGGACACAGAATTTTACCTCGTGATTCTCCCGAAGGATCGAGGCCCGGGGCCTACTCTTGACCTTCAGCCTTTGAGCCTGTCCATTTGGCACGATTTTAGGATGCTGTTTCTGTGATAGGTCCTGTTGACCTTATCTGCGGAAATTCCAGGGCCCACCTCTTATCGTCTTCTTATTCTCCCCATCCACAGACACTATTCCAGCACTTCCATTGTGTTCGTCCCCTTTCATTGTGCTTCCTCCCATGTGGATGACAGTCCCACATGTCTTTACAAAGATGCTGGATTTTATAGCTGCTTTGTTGTGGAGGGCATGGCTCCAGGTATTTCTATACTTGAATGACTTTTGGCTTAGATGCAGATATTTCAATCGGTGCACCAAGATCTACACTGATGGATGGGCTGTTCCAAACTTCTGATGGTTTGTACATTCTGCCCACACCAGGCTCATGCCACAGTGGCAACAGAGGCCCCCTGGCTTTGTTGGGGAGCCCATCTAGGCAACTTGATAGCACAGCACCTTTGGTATTTTGGATCAGCATCTGCATATAAATGTGTTGAAGGTGGGTTTCTTTTTAATGGAGGCATTTCTCCTTCTATATTAGGAAGTGCCATTTAGATCCTGTCGCGCAACACCTCCAACATCCATTATACTAACAGCTTCGCTTCAAGTCACAGCGGCGGTATTGGTGAGTGGCCGGCCTGCTGTTGCGATCAGACAGTGGCTGGCTGACAGAGGCTGTGTTCACACTAATGGCATTGGAGACAAAATTAGAAGTAAAACAACGTGTTTATAAAATAATATATATATATATGATTAAGCGCTTTGGGAACGGGGCGGAGCCCCGATGCCCTCGGGGAGAAACCGCCACTGCTCTGGTGGTAAATATATTGTTGAGATGATGTTGAGGATGACTAAGTGTGACCAAGAGACTAGATAGGGGTAGAAACACCTGTTACTTAAGCCAGAACCAATTCCATGATTCGCTGATTTTTATGGAATTTTAGTTGTGTGGAATGGGGGGGTTCATTGAGGTACTATAGACTATCCACCTAGCAGGGTGACAAGCTTGAAATGACGTGTGAATGAGTCCCACACAAAGTAGTACGTGGGAGCTTGGAAAACAAACTGTTCACACTCCTAATGACATTCTGAAAGCAAGGGAAAGCACGAACTCTACACTTAAGAGGTGTTTAAGAGTATCTGATGTCAGAACACTTCAAGCAACAATACCGTTAAGAGATACAGAGGGTAAAAGTCCAAACAGATTTTTAATTACATGAGTAAATACTGACAAACTTCTACAGAAATCAGAAAAATAGAAAGTTTATATCAATAGATTAGTTTGGCATTGTGGACACTATGTTGGGTAACGATTCAATTGTGCATGTAGGTACAGTGACAAGGAATCCTGCCAGTTGCAGTTCAAATAGCAGGTCCCTCAGTGTGAAGGCAGATGCCCTCTGTCGGCTGTCGCTGGATGATCACAGTAGAACTATACCCCCAAGTGTCAGAGGTGATGTTCTGTAGATTGGGGTTTTCATTTGTGGATCTCTTTGCCAAGGCCCAAAACAGGAAGTATCCTTAGTTGTGTGCTCTACGCTTTCTTCGAAATGGTTACCTGGAGGTCACCTTCAGATTCAAGTAATCTTATAACCTGCTATACTCATTTCCCTGATCTTCTATTCTCAGTACTGCGGAAAGTGCGAGAGGATCACGCACAGCTTATTCTGATTGTTTCATATCAGGCAAGGTTGATCTGGTATTCCGATTTGTTGGCACGTGACATTTGCATCACCCTTCTTGTACCATGCAGTACAAACCTGCTTTCGCAGCTGCATGATCACACCCAACCCAAATCCAGTGATAACGGAGTGGTACTAGTTAGAGTGCATCTTTGTTTCTTCCTCCACACCCAAAAGCGGATTAAGAGCAGCTGCATAGAAACGACGACAGACAACCGTGTTTTATTGCACTGTCTACACTTGTCAGGACAGTATTGATGATCAGCTCTTTGCCTTTATAATTTTAGCTCTAAAAAACACAAAGTGGTGGCCAAATACACTATTTAACACTGGGTCATGTTCTGTTCTAAATCTGCTCTGCTGTAGCCAAGAAAGATAGCCTGGTGGGCATTTGTGTCTATACCACTAGAGCCATGGCTAACTCCAAGGGGCTCTCCATAGGCTTCCTGGTTGCCTAGGTGTTTAGGTTGGCAATATGCATATTTTTGCCAAGTGGAATTGCCTCACTTCTTTTTCAGGGAGTGATGGTACCCTGTCCAAGCTGTGTTGTATGATTTTCTTGCATAGCCAGCACTATTCAGTCCCACCTCTAAGGGAGGTTTTGCAATACGGGATATTCCTGGTTAATTGTTGTATGGGTCGACCAAGGTTTTTCCACTGTGGTATACTGGTATAAATCAAAATGACTACTCTAAATCCTCAAGACCCTCATGAAATACAGTACAGTTCAGTACAGTGCACAAATGTACTTTTATCATTTCCATACACCCACTCATTGACTGTCCTGTACTCTTACTATTTGCACAAAGGGACTAGTCCCTCACTTTTATCAGTGTCACTATTGTTTACCTAAGGAATATTCAGCATTGTGTTTCTTGTCTGTATGAGTCGGGGTGCGATTCCCAACTCTCCATCTATCCACCTTATTCCAAGCCTTGTATTGATTTATGAAAAACCTAGTCTTTCCTTCAATTTTGCTGGGGATAGATTATATATCTTTCTTTTGACCTCTTCAAAGAAATGTCTCAATATTTTGGCATCATTGAGTATAATCCAGAAGTAACACTCTTTTGAGCTTCCCATACTCTGTGATTTGCAGTAGCACATCAAGGTCACTTGGGTAGTATTCTTGCGACTGTGCCTCATCGAGGTGGACCACAGCTCTTTATTTCCCCCTCAATTGAGTCAAATTCTGAAAACCCTTCAATGCCACTTTCATTTGCACCCATCCCCCCTACCACCAAAGTTGCACTTTACAACCATAACATTTTCCGGCAGTTCCAATAGCTTTTGTGCATCCATTGTCTGGATTAAAGCTAATTACTGTGTCCACAACCTGCATTTATTGAGATTTCAGGCTTCCAAGGTTGTTTGCTTTTACTTCTCTTCACATTTTGACACTTAGCTGGAATCATCCCTGATCACATTAATAACTATGGTCACTTTTTTTCATTTGGATTCCAGGGAGACCCGGTTATTTTGCATAGCCTTCATGATGTCATATGTGGTACAATAAACAAATGATGGACGGAATGCTGACAATGCAGACATTCTTCCCCAGTCAAGAGATCTGGGTTAAATCCATCGTTCTTTCGCCCACTACGCCTCCCCAGTTTAGACATGGCCATATGCAAATCAGTCTTGACCCTGTGCCTCATGGGAACAGTCCAGCCCGAACTGCCAAGCCATGTCTTCCCTGGACCGGAATCAAGCATCCTAGGACCGGTTTCTGGCTATCAGCCGTCATCAGCCAGGATAGCTTTACTCCAGTGGCGTAGTGAGCACGGGTCCCACGTCTGGGAATACCCATCCCACTTAGGGCGAAAAGCGTTACAATAAACAAATGATGGACGGAATGCTGACAATGCAGACATTCTCCCCCAGTCAAGAGATCTGGGTTAAATCCATCGTTCTTTTGCCCACTACGCCTCCCCAGTTTAGACATGGCCATATGCAAATCAGTCTTGACCCTGTGCCTCATGGGAACAGTCCAGCCCGAACTGCCAAGCCATGTCTTCCCTGGACCGGAATCAAGCCTCCTAGGACCGGTTTCTGGCTATCAGCCGTCATCAGCCAGGATAGCTTTACTCCAGTGGCGTAGTGAGCACGGGTCCCACGTCTGAGAATACCCAGCCCACTTAGGGCGAAAAGCGTTACAATAAACAAATGATGGACGGAATGCTGACAATGCAGACATTCTCCCCCAGTCAAGAGATCTGGGTTAAATCCATCGTTCTTTTGCCCACTACGCCTCCCCAGTTTAGACATGGCCATATGCAAATCAGTCTTGACCCTGTGCCTCATGGGAACAGTCCAGCCCGAACTGCCAAGCCATGTGGGCCATCTTACGGTTACTGTCTCTCCCATCAAAGAGCTCTTGTTTTCCTATAGTTGAGGATAGTTTCCTTCCCGGCTGCAATAGGTAATTTCTACTTTTTGCTGACTTCATTATTCTTGGAAGTTTTATCTGTCACCGTAGTAGTAGTTTTGCACCTAAACTCTGGGATATAGCATATCTCCCTGCCTTTCCCTTTTTTTGTGGCACCAGTTCACTCCTCTTTATTCCATTGCCTCACTCTTTGGCAGTGGAGTATTCTTCAGAGATGCAACTTCTGTTGCGCACTTAGTCACTTGCTTAGTGTTTCATGGACCCCACGAGCAGTGTGGAATCCTCTTCTCTGGTGCGCAGCCATGTAGTGAGAATATGCCCTCTGGATCTAACATCTCTATACATCACCTCAACTTTAGCATTGTGGTATCACATTGAACCTCACCGGCATCCTACTGCGATACCTCAGGAAGGCTTGCCTATATTCGACATGGGGGTCACTGCTCAGTAACATCCTTCCTCTTGGCCACCTTGTGGATCTCTCAGACCTTCTCTTCTCTGTGATCCTAATGCCCTCCTCTCAAACACTCAGTCTTTCTTTTCTCATTATGGTGTCACATGATGGTGTCCTTTCCCAAAAGACCCGAAACGATGCATCACATTACAGATATGAGCAGAAGTTGCTAAGTGTGGCACTGAAGCATGCAAACTTTCCTTGGGGTTTCAGATATAATACTGACTTGTTCTTGGCAATCTTTTTACAGGTTAATGTAGGCTTCCTAGAATAGAAGAAACTCTGATCTTTCACATCCTCTCTGCTCACATTCAAGGCCCCTCAAGTACTGGGAATATCTGATAGAGATGTCTAGGCACAGATTCCTTATCTTAGAACAGGGATACTCAAAGTGCAACCCAGGGGCCGCATGCAGACCACCTGACCTTTAATTGCGGCCTCCTGGTGAACATCCAAACTGGACTGCTGTTCACTTGACCGAGCAGAAACATACAGAAAGCTGTGAAACAAACGGGCATACTTTATTTACATGATAACTAAAGTAACCGTAAAGAAGAAAAAGTGTCCTAGACAACTTATCTTTAGGAACTCCTTTAGCTTTAAAGACCTCTTGCTCTAAACATGTAAAAACATGATAATCTCTCCACACTTCAAAAATGTGTATTTTATTAACATGCATGAGCGTTTTACCTTAGTAGATCAGATTATATCACTGCATTGAGCGGCATTTATTAGCAGTGGTAGTTTTCAACCATGATCTTTGAAACATTAATAGCCACCCCCATTCTGAAAACAATGCCATTAGTGAACCAAGAGGCGAGTCATTTATCAGATTCACCTTGTGTGTAGCCTTGGAGCCACATTATAGTTCGGTCTCCCCGTTTTCCATTTTTACAGATTTTTACAGAAAAATACAGACTCAAAACACTGTCTGTCCTGTTTGTAATTATTTTTAAAAGCGGAAAAATACAGATAATTTAGCTCTTTTCGAGTGATTCACCATGCTGAAATTAATGACTGTCAGGCCAGTTACTGTACATATTGACAGCATGGGAAGATACAAAGCTCAATGAAATGTACTTAAATGACTGCATATCTCAACATGTATATGTATTATACTAATTTGTTAATGTGGGTTAATTCATTTTTTTACTTTTGGCTGTGTAAGGTCCTGAAACCTGACAAGCATCAAAGTATGAGCCCATGTTTAGCCGTTAAATAAATACAGAAATATACGAGTTATACCCTCATCTGTTTACATACCACAAAATAAATATGGATAAATACTAAGAAGATGGCCCAAAAATAAATATGGATAAATACAGATGGAAATGTTCCTAAATGAAATACCATAAAAAAACCAGGAGCCCTAATTTTAGTTTATTAAATAAAGCACAAGAAAAGGTTTTGTTCAGCACACAACCTGACCGTATATCTTTAAGGGGCTTTCATATGTGGTAATGAAGAAATGGGAGGCAAAGTGAAATTAACCAGCACTTAGGATCAAACATTTTTTTCAAGTGGGGAAGCCAGGACTGTTACCAGGTTTTCTGGTTTTACTGGTTTGGAATTCAGCCACCAGTTGAGTATCTCTTTGCCTCTCAGGTTTTACATCAAAAGTTAATGCTTTGACTTTAATTCTTGGTGCATGAGAATAGAGCATTGGTGACAGACCGAAGTCATGTGAAGGATTAGTTTGTTGTCTACACCTAGCATTTGCTCCACTTCCCTCTACACACAACTTTTATCATCCTGACGCTCGCATTTCTGGCATCAGTGCGGCTCTTAGGCATGCCACAGACAATTCTTGAGCAGTAACCTTGCATGCCGGTAGGTGGAGTCATTCAGCTCGGCTGCATTCACTCAAGATGTGATGTGGACGGTCCCTAAAAAGGCGCCACCCCAGCATGCTGACATCAATTCTTTTCATTCCATGCTAGTCAGCGTAGATCTGAAAGAGCTGCCCCCAGTCATTTTTTAACTAAGCTTTTTATGATGTTATGTCTTGATACTTTTCTGAGAGTCCTTTCTCCTGGTGTGTTAGTGCATCAACTCAACAAACCAACGGGTTTTAAACCCTGTGGTGCATGCCACAGTTTGATGTCTGAGACAGACCCACACTTGTTTTTTTTGTGGTGCATGATTCCGAAGGCACTGAGGGAACGTTCCCTGAAGCTCCTCGCTGCCCAACGTCAGACGGCACTGAGACATTCTTGATACCAGTTGCACAGAAGGTCTTGGGATTGCGCGCGGTGCCACTTCCGATGATCGTTAAAGTCAAATCATTCTTCGACTTCTCCGTACAGATCCAAATCGCAGGATGAGGCGTGGGAATGACAACACCGCTCAAGGCCTCACTCCTCCAAGGAGCCTGTGTCTGGGTCACCTCCCAGAGTTCCCAGAGAGACCCCTCCCATACTCAAAGAGTTAAACGAGGCCATGCAACTCATATTTGCACTGCCCGACCCCTCTGGGATGCTTTTGGGCCCCATAGGCTTGGGAGGGGCTCCTGCTGTATTTCTGCCAGCAGGTTCGCCCTTGGCACCTGTCATGTCCCACGGGTATGGTGTTGGGTCTGGAGTAAGCCCACCCATGAGACCATGACTGTCCATGGAGCCTGCTCCAATGCTGTCGTTCCCAGCGCTGCCAAAGCCCCACTGCGGCGCCGACCCCATCGCCATCCCTGATTTGGATACCTGGCCGGATCGGCGTTGCCTGATGTTGACTCTGGCACCGGCGAGCGAGTCCATGCAGTGCCTTTTTAATTGGTTGGCCTGGAGAAGTGAATGCTTGGGAGGAGTTAGAAGACCCTTATTCATTCCATCACCCCCTAGATGAACCAGTAACAACTGGCATAAAGAATTAGTGGGGAGACCAGTGGGTTAAACATCTGGACTTCGGCTTGGTCTCTCCTCCTACCCTGGCTACGGAGGAGGGAGCCTCCTTTAGAATGGTTGGTGTGGAGAGCAGCTGAGGTCCTGGACTTTCATTGGCCCTCAGTGGCAGTCAGGGCGAATGTCTTGATGGAGGTGCTTAAGCTGGGAGTTACCTCTTCAGAACCTCTCTTCCCATTCAACAATGCCCTCACTGATGTCCTAATTGGCTCCTGTGCAAAGGGCAATTGCCCACTGCCATAGCTCCACTCCTGGGGACTCCAGTTTCATCACCCAGCATCCCACCCCGGAGAGCTTGGTGTTCCAAACCTCCACCTCAAGGATCAACTCCAGCATGTGCCCTACCACTCCACAGATAGGACTCCAAAAGGCTGGATACCTTTGGCAAGAGGATGTTCTCTTCTACCAGCCTAGCACAGCGGTTAATGAACACTGTCTGTATTTTGGGCTGATGCACCCACACTGTGTGGGAGTCAGTTGAGGAACTGCTGCCCATGGTACTTACATGCCATGCCTGGTTGAGAACCACAGGCTTTTCAGAGGATGACCAAACATCCATAATGGATATGCCCTTTGATGACTCTTGCCTGTTTAGCGAAAAGGCAGACTCGGCGCTTGAGTATTTTAAAGACTGTAGAGCTATGGCCCAGTCTTTGGGGCTGTCCATGGCCTTCAGCCAATCCCAGTCTGCCTTTCGTGGCATACCAACTGCACCCTTTCCTGTCCCCTACCAACACCAGTAGACTTCCCAGTCTTTTTGTGGCTGCGGTTCCCACAAACCACGTGGGAACAACAGCCAGAAGTCGGGCCTGTCCACTATTCCCTTGGTAGCTGCAGCCTCAAAACTCCATTAGTTTGCCCTTATGCCAGCACAGGCACCCAGTGGGGGGCATGGTAAGCCTTCACTTGCCCCACTGTGAGTCCATAACATTAGACAAGGGGGTTTTACAGATTGTCCGAAGGGGCTAATCCATCCTCTTTCTGGAAACCACCACACCCATGCCACCCACTTACGATCATCTTGCCTTGCTCCATCAGGAAGTGTTGCCCCTTTTATCCAAAGGGGCTATTTGGTGGTTGTCGGCATAAGAAGTAGGCCATTGTTGCTATTTCTGCTACCTCTTGGTGCCAAAAAAAGGCGGAGGCGGCCTCCTTGTTCTAAAGATGTGCCTTTTCAAGTTCTTCCTGAAGAAAAAGAGGTTAAAGATGAACACCTTTGCTCAGTTCCTGTCTGCCCTGTATTGTGGAGAATGGAACTTAGTGTTGGATTTGCAGGACTCGTATTTCCACATCCCCATCCTGCCTGCAGAATGACGTTACCTCCAATTCACGGTGTTCCAGGAGCACTTTCAGTTCACTGTGATACCAGTTTCCCCAGCCACTCACCCCTTCCGAGGATTCAGACTACGTTACTATCAGAGGCACCAATATGGGCTCCGCAGCAGTAAAAGCAAGCCTACCGATCCTTTCAAGTTAGAGACAGAGAACCAGCCTGCCAACGTACAGGCCCCAAAGAGCACTACTCAACCCATACCCCCGCCTGCCCTCCTGCAGTTGCCGCAAAACCATTTTAATTTGCGCTCTATGGCACACGATATCTTGGTCGAAGAAGGGGTCGAAGAAGACTGCGAAATTCCTACTACCCTTTGTGATGCCTCAATAGAACCTGAATCCGGCCCTCACATTTCTGATGTGTTCTCCCTTCGAGCTGCTACACAGCTATCCTCTGCGGCTCTTCTTGGTGGCCACTACATCAACCAGGAGGGTCAGTGAGGTGCAACATCTATCGGACCATCCTCCTTACATCAGCTTTTTCTCTAGAAAACTGGTTCTTATTATGCATGCATCTTTCATGCCAAAAGTTGTCACTTCTTTCCATGTTGCCCAAAGTATCATTCTACCTAGGCCTGGACGGTAAATTCCGTTCCGCTCGCGTAATTTGGGTAATTTCGCGTTCCGTGGAGAACGCGGAATTGCCCAAAATTCTGCGTTCCGCGGCTTTGTGGAATTTTTTGCTTGTTCGTGTTCTCAAAATGCATGTTCGCGGAGATATTTGCCCCCGAGCACACAAACAGCGTTCGCGAACCGGAAAAAAGCATCGCGAACAAGCAATTCCGAGTGTTCGTGGAATTTCTGCGTGCTCGCGGAGATTTTTTACCATTTCGCAGAGCTTTGCCTAGCGTGACTACGCAAATTCCGCCCACCTCTAATTCTACCTACCTTTTTCGCTCTGCCTCACCCTTCCAAGGAGGAGGAGAGACTAAATCGACTGAACCAAAGGGAGTTCTTTCCTTCTACATTGATCACACCAAAGACCATCGAATGGCCGATCAACTCTTGATTGGGCTCACGGGAGCAAAAAAGAAAAGGCTGTGTGGAAGCAGCCCATCTCTCGATGGGTTGCGCTCTGCATTATGATCTGCTATGACCTAGCAAAAAAGCAGCCTCCTTGAGGAAATATGAATTTTGTGATCAGTTATGTCCCCTATCGTAGACCCCAACGGCTCCATGTGCATACTATAAGTACATGTATGTTCCCTCCAGTTTCAGTTATGAAGACGCAAATACATGTGCGTCCACCGTCAACATGTCCTCTTTTGGATCCGCTATGAATGGGTCAGATATTCCATTCCTAAGTATGAAAGGCCACCGACTTTATGTGGTTCGCTTTCCACATTTTACAGACTCAGGCGAGTAGGCCCTGAATTCTGCCATCAAGCCTTTTCCTGCCTTCTGCCTCTGAAAGCTCCAGTCCGAGCCTGCATCTGTATCCATGAACTTTGTCCTACTCCCTGCGCGGCTAACGGTGCCTGATCCAGCCTGTTGCCTGCCAAAAACTGTATTTCACCTTCAAGATTATCTGCTCCGCTCCTCATCCGATGCATTCCTGTCTAGTAGTTTAGGTAAACATTCTTCCAGCTACCGTGCAAAGGGCCAGGCCTCACTGTCCTCATGCAAGTAATTCATAGCCCCTGTTACCATGGAAGATTCCTGCCCCCTCGCATCTCATGTAGACACTTAGACGCTTGTACACGCACTAACAGTCAGTATAGAATAGATTCCGTCCGAGAGACTTTTCCTTTTGGATAATACAGTTCTTTAAACATAAGATATCAGATATGATTTGGGATTAGGTTGACATGACCCCCCAGACTTCTGTCTCCACATGTAGAGCTAAATGTCAAGTCCCCTTCACCCTCTAGTTGCACGTCAATCACACGTCATGCGGCTGCGCGCGCATCTCTGCCAAGTATTTCTGCTGACATTGCAGGATTCTCTCATGGATCCACCCACTTGTGACATCATGTTTAATGACGTATTTAGTTACGCCTATGTTTTCGCCTTTTTTCATTACGTATGTGTATTATATCTGTATTATCAGCTGTTACGCCTCTTGCATCTGTCTTAATGTAATGCTTTCCATATAAATACCATTACTTGTCAATAATGTATTGCCTTCCTTCCTGAACCTTCATGGTGATGGAATTTGAAGCCTGCAGTTCGAACTGTAATTCCTTTGTAGAGGAATAAAGCCTTTTAGAACCTCTAATACCACGGATTCTGCCTCTTCTATTTACTGAGTTATTCTTACTAGACTTTACCGCATAAAAAATAGTACCGGTAATGAAATATTTACCACATAAATTGGCGCCCGAATAGGGACACTTTCTCATCTCACGCGCCGGAGGTGCGTTGCAGGCCCGGTCTCCTGCCACAGCTGAACGGACAAAAACGCGTACCTGCAGGATTTCCTGTATCTCCCTCCGGCCAAGCGGGGGTGACTGAGGCTGCGATCAACACCCAGACGAGGCGGTGAGAAGTGCGAAGTATCCCGACCAGAGCCTAGCTGAGAGAGCAAGATCCGAGGTATACAGAGGCCCACCAGGTTCCGAAGTTCCGAGTCGAGTCGAGTCCAGTCCAGTCCGGTCCAGTTTCAGTTCAGTTCCGAGGCCTTCCGTTCCGCGCTACCCGGTGAGTACCATTGTCGGGGAGGCATTTAAACGTGCACATAGTCTGTGCCGGTCAAGACGGGTTTGGGTACACAAATCCGGTCTGCACTGTTTCAGCAGTGTATCTGTACTGTTTAGCAGTATATCTAGTATGTCTTGCATATAATTAAGTATTATTTAGTGTTAGTATTATGTCAGTAACTAGTTTTCTATTAGTTATCATCGTTCGTTAAACTATTAAATATTAAATGTTTTAATACGTTCTACATATTGTGGTGTGAATGATTGTTCATTATTGTGTTTATTGTATTAAGTGTGTTCAAGTAATAAGGTCTAAAAATGCCTCTCTTTTCGAAATTAAGACAGATCAAAACCAGAAAAGGTGTACTCGAAGAAGCTGTTCCCATCCCACCTAGGGACACTCCAGGGTACTTTATGTATCATAAGCATGGCCTAGATGCCGTGTTATTTCTTGATTTATGGGTGGACTACACCAAAGAGTTGCCAGAAAGTCAGAGGTGGCCCGCAGCGGGGACCTGGGATGCAGATTGCATCATGAGAGTAGAAGAAGAATTATGGAAAAAGAAAGCCAGACAGTCACAGAAAGATGCCATTGAATTATGGCGTAAAGAATCATATAGACGTACAGAAAAAGCACTCAGACAGGAAGAGAAAAGTAAGGAGAATTCAAATAAAGCCCGAGAAAATCTATTAATTGAGGAAGGTACCCGAGTAAAATCAGAACAAGTAGATAGACAAAGAAATACCCTTATGAATGGTATGTATCCTCTTTTGGCCGAAGGGTTACCTCAGGCCACCCCGGAAATACCGAAAAACTTGACACCCCCATTACTCCCGATAAAAGCACATCCTAAAACAGCAAAAGACGTTTTCCTTTCCTCCTATTTAGATGACGTAGCTCCCGAGTATGCTAATACCATACCACACACACCGCTTGCTGATGGTGTTCAACGTCAAGATCATCCGTCTGTATCCCCGCAACAACAAACTCCTACGCCCATTCCCACAGGTCCATCCGTTTCTACTGTTTTTCCCGCATCTACAATTTCTATCTTACGTCCAACGAATCCTTTCTTGCCCAGCACCTCAGATGGTGCTACAGGAGGTACGACAGACATGTTTGCCACACCGCCGCGAAATAAACAGACCCTTAGAGATTTAGCACTCCAACGTACACCCCAACTAGCGACATCCGACATGTTTAAAGAAACATCTTGTGGATTGTAGATACGATCCAGTGCCAGGTAAACAGGACAGATTGCTACTATCATCACTACGTATACGACGAGCTACATTGTATTTAATGACGATACCAGGAAAGACCACGTCCACCTAGACAGGATCAGAATCAACATCAAATCCCTCAGCATGCACAATCTAGGCCGGCTCCGCAACAGCCAGCTCCACAACAGACCGTAGCACCACCACAAGTGCAGCCTATTGCTGCCACACAAGCAACAACGCAACAGATGTACCAGTATGCACAAAATGACTATCCCGATTATCAGCGTTACACATGAAATAGCCTAGAGAGGGAAGTTGGCTTACCCCTTATCGAGGTTCCTGTAGATCAAGAGGGACCTTATGTACATAGTGAACTATTAGGGGAAGACAGAAAGTTTTTACTTGATACAGGGGCAAGCAGAACAACTATACGACGCAGTGAAGTTCCAGGGGCACCCCTCTCAGGCTCACAGAATATTTCCCTTGGATTCTCAGGAAAGCCTATCATTAATGAAGTAACGCAACCCCTTCCACTTACGGTTGGTCCATTGACACGAACTACAGATTTATTGCTTACTAAATCATGTCCAGAAAACTTGTTAGGTATAAAAACATTGAAAGCTCTAGGAGCTATAATATGTTGTTCTCCGGAAGGAGTACGATTATTTTTACGTGACTTCAAAGGTCACTACGTGTCTAGAGACATGGATCACCGGCTGCAGAATTTACCTACACATCTATGGGCACAAGGCCCAACTGATGTTGGTTGCATGAACATTACACCATATCGAGTCACACTAAAAACAGGAGTAGTACTACCACGAATGCGACAATACAAGTTACCACCAGATGCTGTTGTGGCTTTGCTGCAAATCATTGACGAGCTCATTGCACAAGGAGTGGTTGTAGAAACCGACTCCAATGTATGTAATTCCCCCATAATTCCGATTCTTAAAAGAACGGATCCAAAAGCACCACCAGTATATCGATTAGTTATTGATCTGCGCGAATTAAATAAATGCATTGTACCACAATATCCTGCGGTCCCAGATATCTCTTCATTACTAACAGCTATTGACTCAGAAGCAACGTTCTTCACTGTAATTGATCTCAAGAATGCTTTCTTTAGCGTCCCAATAGATCCGGAAAGTCAATATTTGTTCGGATTCAGTTTGAATGGACGAAGTTTTAAATTCACACGCGCACCTCAAGGATTTACAGAAAGCCCCAGCATCTATAGCCAAGCACTGAAACGAGAACTTGACAGTATCCACATGCCAATTAACACTGCCTTGCTTCAATATGTCGATGATCTGCTGATCACCGCCCGAAGCGAACCTGAATGTGAAACAGCGTCACTGACGGTTTTGAAATTTCTGGCAGACAAGGGGGACAAAGTGTCCCCTTCTAAGCTGCAATTCTGTGTCCAGCAAGTTGTTTACCTTGGGCACTCGCTGTCCAAGGAGGGAAGACAGCTTACACCTGATCGCATCCAGTTAATCGCTAACATGCCACCACCCAAGACACAAAAGGAGGTGCGGGCTTTTATAGGTCTCACTTCATACTGTAGGCAGTGGATCCCTCAATATGCATTTCTAGCAAAACCACTCATCCAGTTGACAACACAGGAGGCAGCCACATCGACTGTTCTCCCTTGGACTCAAGAACATACACATGCCTTTGAAAGCTTAAAGAAAGCTTTATGCCAAGCACCTGTTTTAGCAACACCATGTTACAGTAAACAGTTTACACTCTTTGTTACAGAACGCGAAGGTACTGCCTTGTCAGTACTCACTCAGGAACAAGCAGGATCACACAAACCATGTGCTTATTTCTCTAGTACATTAGATCCAGTAGCTCAGGCTCTTCCTGCGTGCCTGAAATCGGTGGCAGCAACAGCTTTAGCAATCCGACAAAGCGATGCCATAGTGTTAGGACATCAATTGACAGTACAAGTACCACACGCAGTAGAGGTTCTCTTGAACCGCACACAAACACAACACTTGACTATAGCGAGACTCACCGGTTATGAATTAACATTGTTTCAGCCACATAGAAATCAGACGTTGTAATACGTTAAATCCTGCCACACTTTTGCCAGTAAATGGAACAGATCCATTAGCACATGATTGTATTGAAGTCATTACTATCACGACGAAACCCAGACAAGACTTGACAGATATCCCTTTATCAGATCCAGACTTGACATTGTATGTAGATGGTTCATGTATGAGAACAAGTACAGGAGAGTTAGTGGCCGCTTACGCAGTCACAACAGACACTGAAGTCATTGAAACAAATTGTATTAACACTTTGTCAGCTCAAGCAGCAGAGCTCATCGCTCTGACACAAGCCTGTATACAAGCCAAAAATAAGAAAGTCAACATATACACAGATTCACGTTATGCATTCGGAGTCGTCCATGACTTCGGCGTGCTGTGGCGAGAGAGAGGTTATTTAACTTCTCATGGTGCCCACATCCAACACGGACCCCTCATTCAAGCCCTATTAGATGCGATTCATTTACCTACTGCAATATCGATTATGAAATGCAAAGCCCATACAAAAGTTACCGATATCATTTCTCAGGGTAACGACTTAGCTGACAGAACAGCTAAACAGACTGCTCAGAATCAGACTCACACAACTGACACGACAAAGACAATAGTTCTGACACCAACACATTGCATGACAGTTAAGGATCCCGCCCTTGATATAATTGACATACAGACACATGCTACACCAGAAGAAATAAAGAAATGGACTGAATTAGGAGGGATCCAAACGGATCAAGGATGGATGACGAAGGAAAAATCTATATGGTTTCTTCCCGACTCCATGGTTCAAGTCATCATTAACACAATACATAGTCCAGCGCACCTAGGAGAAAAAGCTATGCTAGACAGCATTCAACACATTTGGTTCAACAAACACTTGCGAGCAGCAGCCAAACAGAAAGTACGTACCTGTATGATATGTTGTCAGTTTAATCCAGGTAAAAGCATCCCCGTAGAGCAGGGTGGATTTCAACCTCCCGATCATGCTTTTGAAGTCCTCCAGATGGATTATATCCAGATGGAACGATGTCGAGGATTCAAATATGTTCTCGTAGTTGTTTGTGCTCTTTCCCGTTGGACAGAAGCCTACCCGGTTTCAGATTACACTGCCCCGACTACTGCCAAACAGCTAGTTCGAGAATTCTTCCCACGATATGGTTTGCCACGTGTTGTATACTCAGATAACGGCCAGCCATTCTCATCCGAACTAATGAAACACGTTTCACTTTTGTTAGGTTACCAATGGAAATTCCACTGTGTCCGACATCCCGAGGCAGCAGGTCTCGTGGAACGTCATAATCAAACCCTGAAAATCAGATTGTCCAAAATATGTAGAGAAAAAGGTGTCGATTGGATAGTAGCCTTACCAGTTGCGCTCTTTTACATGAGAATGGTAGCACATTCTCGAACAGGGCTATCCCCGTACGAGGTGATCTTCGGTAGACCACCAAATATGTGGGGGACGCCTATACCTCGCAAAATCACTGATGTTGACTGTAATATGCTGACAGATTACCTGGCTTCCTTGATGTCTGCACTACAATCTTGTCGTTCACAGGTAGCTGCAGCTTTTCCCGATAACACTGAGGTGAAGCCCCATGATGTGGTTCCAGGTGACCTGGTTCTGGTGCGGAATTTCGACCGGAAGACCCAACTGGAGCCTAGGTGGAAATCGCCTAAACTCGTTCTACTAACAACAAGGACAGCCGTGAAGATCGAGGGACGTTAAGGGTGGTTGCATTCGAGTCATATCAAAAAATTTTATGGACTACCGTCCGATGTGAACACTCAACCCTGCATTCCCTCACAGACAGACTCAAAGCTTCCCTTGGTTGAACAAATGAAAACGGAACTTTATAAACTGAAATTAAGGTCTAGCAAGTCAGACAATTTGATTGTTTAAGTCCTCTCCAAGGTGAATCGGTTGAATTTGTCTCTGACATGTATCCTCTAGACCGAAATAGAGAGAGAAATCGACAGATGCAGCTTAAAAAGCATGCGTATTGTAAATCACTTCGTAGTCCCTGCACAGTAACATTATTAATTTTGTTTTTTCTAAGTCTTCTGATCATCATTTCTAGTATATTGCTGCATATGTATTACCCTATTTCTAAACGTGCTTACAATGTTACTGCTGAACATTCTTTTAGCGAATTACCTCCGCATGAGTTGTCTTATAGATTTGCGCTGCACAACAACACATTCATTAGTATGTTACATCATTCCCATCAGACCAGCAATGCTACAAATTGTTGGATATGTGGCCGACTCCCTCCCTATCAGAACTATAAGGGAGTTTTGCCCCTCTTTCCATATCCGTTCACACACAATGGCTCCTGTGGAGCATGGTTTAGTTTAATTCCCTAGATTCAAATTCAGTAGTTTATCAAGACAACTGGGTATGGGGAAACCTGAACCTAGTTTTGCTTAAAGTCTGCTACCCTAACAAGGAGGGACTTCCCAAAAGAACAGGAACTGATCTAGAAATTGAAGTATATGGATTAGGTAATTTTACACTTAACCTCCTGATTCTGAATGTCGAATCCGAAGCTACACCAATCTTGCCCGCTATGTCAGTATTCCCAGTTAAAGGGGAATTATGTGTAAGAAAGAATGGTTCCATACACATGGGCCATAGTAAATGCACCACTGTAATAAAATTCAGTGATCAAGGCAAATCTACATTTAGAGCTTCCCGTCATTCTTACTTCATATGTGGCCAGACCGCATATATACGTCTACCTCTAGACTGGGATGGTACCTGTTACATAGCATTCCTTCTGCCACCTGTTTTCCTAGCTCCTCCTGATTATCACAGAAATACCCATTTAGTACACAATAGACAGCAGAGAGATCTCCCGATTGTCGATTACACTGAAACGGCATGGGAGCAATATACAGATTTCAATAAAGGTTTCTTTCCCTATATAGGTACAGTCACTAATAGTAAGCTGATACGTAGATTAACTAGAACCCTTGAAGCAGTAGTGAACGAGACTACTTCCGCCTTAGGCAATTTAACAGAAGAGCAGTCTGCTATGCGGATTGTTGTGCTTCAAAATCGTCTTGTCCTTGACGTCATCCTGGCCGATAGGGGCGGAGCTTGTAGGGTCATCGGATCAAGTTGCTGTGTTTTCATACCAGAAAATTCGCCGTCAGTATATAAAGCCATAACTCGCCTTCATAAGATTATAAGCCAGATACACCAGAGTCCAGGCACCTGGACTTGGTCCGGTTGGTTCTGGAGCGTGTTGTCAGCCTGGGGATGGAGGATCCTATCCTTCCTAGGTATTGGCTTTTTCATACTATTCAGTTGCTGCTTATGTCTACAATGTGGGCCAGCGATTTGTGGTCTGTGTGCCACATCGTGTATCCCGCATCCAAGTTTTCGTTCAAGATCCCGGAAGAAGAAAGAAGAACAAATGATGCTATATGAACAGATCGATGGATTGATGAAGATCGATATCTCCTGAGGGTCCGTAGGGGACAAGGAGGGAATGAGGAAATATGAATTTTGTGATCAGTTATGTCCCCTATCGTAGACCCCAACGGCTCCATGTGCATACTATAAGTACATGTATGTTCCCTCCAGTTTCAGTTATGAAGACGCAAATACATGTGCGTCCACCGTCAACATGTCCTCTTTTGGATCCGCTATGAATGGGTCAGATATTCCATTCCTAAGTATGAAAGGCCACCAACTTTATGTGGTTCGCTTTCCACATTTTACAGACTCAGGCGAGTAGGCCCTGAATTCTGCCATCAAGCCTTTTCCTGCCTTCTGCCTCTGAAAGCTCCAGTCCGAGCCTGCATCTGTATCCATGAACTTTGTCCTACTCCCTGCGCGGCTAACGGTGCCTGATCCAGCCTGTTGCCTGCCAAAAACTGTATTTCACCTTCAAGATTATCTGCTCCGCTCCTCATCCGATGCATTCCTGTCTAGTAGTTTAGGTAAACATTCTTCCAGCTACCGTGCAAAGGGCCAGGCCTCACTGTCCTCATGCAAGTAATTCATAGCCCCTGTTACCATGGAAGATTCCTGCCCCCTCGCATCTCATGTAGACACTTAGACGCTTGTACACGCACTAACAGTCAGTATAGAATAGATTCCGTCCGAGAGACTTTTCCTTTTGGATAATACAGTTCTTTAAACATAAGATATCAGATATGATTTGGGATTAGGTTGACATGACCCCCCAGACTTCTGTCTCCACATGTAGAGCTAAATGTCAAGTCCCCTTCACCCTCTAGTTGCACGTCAATCACACGTCATGCGGCTGCGCGCGCATCTCTGCCAAGTATTTCTGCTGACATTGCAGGATTCTCTCATGGATCCACCCACTTGTGACATCATGTTTAATGACGTATTTAGTTACGCCTATGTTTTCGCCTTTTTTCATTACGTATGTGTATTATATCTGTATTATCAGCTGTTACGCCTCTTGCATCTGTCTTAATGTAATGCTTTCCATATAAATACCATTACTTGTCAATAATGTATTGCCTTCCTTCCTGAACCTTCATGGTGATGGAATTTGAAGCCTGCAGTTCGAACTGTAATTCCTTTGTAGAGGAATAAAGCCTTTTAGAACCTCTAATACCACGGATTCTGCCTCTTCTATTTACTGAGTTATTCTTACTAGACTTTACCGCATAAAAAATAGTACCGGTAATGAAATATTTACCACAGAGTGCTTTTGGGCCTACTCCACCAGGGTCAAGGCCGCTACTACTGCATTTGCTCACTAGGTGCCTGTCCTGAACCTCTGCCAAACTGCTACGTGGGTGTCACTCTACATGGTCACAAAGTACTATTGCTTGGACAGTAAGGTCTGTCGAAACAGGAATTTTGCCTGTTCGGTTCTCCAGGGCTTGAGTCTCTAACTGAATAACATGTTCTTTACCATCAGTAAAGTTTTTTCTGGTAGAGACTCTATATAACCGCAGATTCCTCACAGACCTTCCCATCCTCCCCACTCTGCAATCTGGGCTCTTCTCCCTAACATCCCATTAGAATCTGCCCACTGGTCAAAAAATTTGCTTTATATGGCACTTATATGGGCACTACGACATTACTTCAGACGTAGAGCCTATCAACACCACCTACTGGGGAATATTCAAAGGTGAAGAATCTGCGGTTAGATAACATTTCTACCAGAAAAAGCGTTACCAAAGGCAAGTAACATCTATCATGGAGAGGTGATATCAGAGGACTCTGGTCTCGGGTGGAAGCTTGCATCTACATCAACTTACTGGAGTAGCGAACAATTCGCTTGGCGCTGAAGGCGTTCATCCTGTTCATCAGGAGGAACAGGTACATGTGCTCAGAGACATGATGACCGACATGTGCTACTGTACAAACAGAGCAATGTCAGGTCGTGGGTCCTGTGCCAGAAGGATCTACATCTCTGGAAGGGGCTGAATGCTCAGGGCATATCCCTGTTCGCCCAATACCTGGCAGGGTCTTTGAACGCGAGGGCAGACTAACTTTTCTGCCATTGCGTAGCGTATCACGAAAGGCAGTTACACTCTGAGGTGGCACATGGCTTTTTCCAACAATGGGGAATACCTTGGCTTGATATGTTCACTACTGGAGAGAGCGTGGAATGTCAAAGCTTTTGCATGTTGAAATTCCCAAGGCCATCCTCTATAGGAGACTAATTTTGCCTACACTAGGTCTTGAGACTCTTGTACGCTTTTCTGCCCCTCCCTCTCCTGCCCAGAGTACTGAGAAGGATCAGGAGACCCTGCCCAAGTCTATGAAGAGACAGTGAAGAGAGTGGGGTACCTGGAACTTCTGGCCATGAGCGTTTGTCGTCCAATCTGGCTGCCCTTTCAGGCGAACCTCCTGTCGCAGTAGGGTAGGGTTTTGCACTCAAGGTTGCACATCTTACACAGTCCACACAGCTCGCTTATTAATTTGGCAAAAATGAGAGAGGCGAAGAATGCAGAGATTGGAACCATAACCTAAGTAACATAGCATCTTCAGTGGGTATACATTTACAATTTATCTAATTACATTTTATGCGCTTGCAACAGTAATACATTGGCAATAAATGATTAATGTTTTTTCTAATGTTGCCTCCCAACACATTGCATTACAGTGTCCATGAGTACAGGTTGTCCAGCTGGCTTGGGCAGCAGGAGGATATCCATCGCATTGTCCTGTACCAGTCCGACAGCTCGCTGACTCCCTGGACCCAGCGCTGCATAAGACAAGCGGACTGCATCCTGATAGTGGGAGTCGGAGACCAAGAGCCCACTGTTGGAGAGGTGAGTTGGGCCCACGTGGAAAAAATATAAGCCACAGGTCCCTATTATAGTACAGACAGGCCTGCAAAGTACTGTCAATGATGCTTTGAAAAGAATGGGTAATAGCATCTGTAAATACATAGTGCTTTGTACGCTTTACAACATTCCATTGGCCAGGTGGAGTGCTAGACCATTTATAGTTAGTCGAGGGCTGTAGTGCAAAGTGTAGATTGTCAATTTGGATAACTCTGAAATATCTTGCCTTTTATAATCCAAGATATGCCTATATAAAATTATGCAAAGTAAGTATTTTAAAATGAACGCATTCCATAGGACCGGGGAGCAGTCAGTACAACTTGCTTCCTAATTTGGCAAAAATAGAGGGATATTGAGCAGTTGTGGGTACCATACACCAGGTGTGCATAAGTAGGTCAAGGATGGCTTGCCCCATGTCAGATTTTCAGGACATCAATTTACATAACCAATTACTTATGCGTTGGTTCCTGGGAATACGAACCTGTTGGACAACCCTGGACTTGACAAATGCTGAAAATGTAATACTATGCGAATGGCAGCTAACTGCTGTTTCCTGCCATTTGGATATGATGCTCACTTGGCAGGTTCTTTATCATCTCCTCACAGAGTTCATGGATCTGTTAATTGGCACATGGCTTGAAGAGCCTATTAACTCAAGACGTAGGGCATTGCCCACACAACTTATGTCCTATGTTTTTGTGCAATGACAGCGTGACTCCCTGGTATGTGGGTGGTGCTCTAGTTCTGTCACAGCCTGTTGAAAAAAGATTCAGGGTCTGTTGTTGGGATAGTTAGGAGATGAGTTTGTTACAAGTACCCAGCATCTATCTGAAGTAAGTTTAGAGGTATGCAACTTCCTCTTCCTTCTCAGAAAAAATTCTTTATCCCTTCCACCTCTCGCAGCCATCCCGGTACTCCTCTGGTACCTTGACAATGGTTGACTGTTGAACTAATGTCTCACCATGCCTACAACCAGATGCTAAACCTATTAGACCAAGTTTTGGCTGTCAAGGGAACAATCGTAGTTTATTATCTGCTGTGCCATTCCAGTGTATTTGCTTGCTCCTTAATGTAATATTTTATATGATGGGTACTAAAGCCATCACATAACTAATATTGGTGTGTTTGTTTGTGTAGCTGGAAAGAATGCTGGAGAACACAGCGGTGAGAGCCCAGAAGCAGCTGATTTTACTCCACAAGGAGGACGCACCCCCGCCCTCCCGCACAGTCGAATGGCTCAACATGAGGGGCTGGTGCTCTGGCCATCTCCATATCTCCTGCCCCAGGAGGGTCTTCTCTCGCAGAAGCCTTCCCAAGCTGGTAAGAAACGTTCATTTGGTGGAAGCTGCAAGTGGTGATTGCTTAACATCACATAAGTGTACATGCTGTATTCACAGTGCTCTGGGAATACACGTGAAGCATGACTTGGGACACATGCCCTTTCCGGGTTCTTTTCAGGGTAGTTTGTCTACATACTGTTTGGATAATTTGATACGGAAATCTATTGAATGAGTCACAAGTAACTGAACTGCTAGACACAGTTATTGATAGTAAGTTCATCACATTGCCTCATTCTGTCCTGGTTACATGTGTGTGCCTGGCTACTGTGCCCGATCCAGCTGCCTCCTGGTGGTGTTAATAAGTAGGTAACCTGATCATTTTTTACGTTCATCTCATGGTGGAGTTGCAAACTTTTCTCAATGGTTATTGTAGAGTGAAAATTGTTTATGCCAGTACAAATAAAGATGTGCTCAAAGTAGCACGTTGTCAAAAAAGTACATTTATGGGACAGATTCACTAAGCAGATGGAAATACCTGTTCCGAACAAAGGGGCCCAGTCTTAAATCCTGGAAGTGTATGAGTTTCATAGATATTCCAGTATGGCAGGTATCTTTAAACTAATAAAGTTATGCAAGGTTCCGGTCTGGTTTAGGTTTCACGTTGCAGTGCCTTTTGCCATAAATATCTGAAAGAAACACGTTAGTTAGATTCCTCACCTTAGAATATCCCCAGGCGTCAGACTGGATCCGGAAGATTTTTCGTCAGCAATACCCCTTGCGCGTCGCTAGGCGTCGTCTGCGGCTCCGCGTCCGTCGTCGGCGTTGTGCGCCGGTATGACGTCGTCGGAGTACTTAGACGCCGCCCTCGCGCGCTGACGTCAGTTCTTCTTTTTTCCGCGCCAGTAAGCGCAGATCCGGGAGAGCTACCCCTTTTAGTCTTTTTTGACTAAATCTTTTTTGATCACTTTTGATCCTTGTCTGTCGACATCTGGTGCCGGTAGGATGCCTGGGTTCAAGGCTTGCGAGGATTGCCATCGACTGATGTCGGTGACCGACCACCACCGCCGGTGCCTCTACTGTTTAGGCCCCGACCACGACGCGGAGTCGTGTTCCGATTGCCAGGCCCTGACTTCGAAGGCTCGGCGGGAGCGGTCCCGCAAGCTTCTCGAGCTTCGCCACTCGGCTCCGCGTCGTGCGCGATCCCGGTCCAGGAGGAGGTCCAAGGATCGCTCGCGGAGCCCTAGCCGACGCCACCATCGATCGTCGGGCTCCAAGTCGGCGGGTAAGTCCAAACGCTCTAAGAAGTCCAAGCGGCGACATCGCTCTTCGGACTCCCCTCGCCGGTCGCGCGACTCGGCCGAGGGTCCAAGTGGTTCCACCCCCGCGGCTCCGGCGGAGCCGCAGGCGCCGCGCCCGTCCCCATACCCTCCGGTCCCTGGGACTAACGCGACGCCGGCGGAGGTCAGTGCCTTCCTCTCGGCCATGAGGAGCCTGGCCCCGCCGTCGACGCCCGCTGGCGCGCCTTCGGGCCCCGCGGGCTCGACTGGGCGACCTTGCCTGCCGGCGGCTTCGGCCCCGGCGCCGTCGACGACTCCGGTCTCGACGCCGCAGGTCCCCGCGGGGCCCATGCCTGGGCCCCCGTCGACGCCGGTTGACCTAACCACTCCTCCACCGGCGCATGAACCACCGACGCTGGCGCAGACGCCTACACCTCCGGTGCCGCCGCCGGCGTTGGTGCCGACTCCGGACGGCGTCCAACCCCAGTTTAGCCCTATTCCGGACCCGGCGCCGCAACGGCGTCGACCGACGCCGCGTCCGGCGCCGCTTGAGACCCTTCATCTCTACAGTCCGGCTCCGATCATTCCTCCTGTTTATCAGGAATCGGACGACGGGGGCGACTGGGAGGGGTTTGAGGACCCTCTGGCTGTTCAGTCGCAGCTTTCACAGGACTGGGCAGATGAACTGGGGGAGGCCAGTGGTCTTGATACATCGCCAGACACTGGATTCACTTCTCCTCCGACTGTGGCTTCGGAGGAGGGTGCAGCATTTTCTGTGGTGCTGCGCAAGGCGGCCGCAGCCCTTGGGCTCGAGCTGCCTGCCGTGGCTGTGAGGACTAACATCCTCACTGAGGTGCTTCAAACCGCAGCAAGCTCCACTGAGCCTCTGCTGCCGTTCAATGAGGCCCTCACTGACGTTCTGCAGGGCACCTGGTCCAAGCCCTCCACAGTTCCTCCTGTGGATAGGAACGTTGCCAGGCGCCACCGCCCTGCTGCGGGCGACCCCAGTTTCCTGTCCCAACACCCCACCCCCGAGAGTCTGGTTATCCAGGCCTCTACCTCCCAATCCTCCTTCCCGACCGCTCCGCCGGACCGGGATTCCAAGAGACTCGAGCAGTTTGGCAAGAAACTGTTCTCGTCCCTTAGTTTGGGCCTGCGGTCTTTAAACACCGCCTGTCTCTTGGACCGTTATTCCCATTCTCTGTGGGATACGGTGGAGGACGTGCTGCCCCTGTGTCCGGAGGAGGTCCGGACACGTCTTACCCAGGCTTTGGCCGATGGGAGGGATGCAGCGCGGCACGCCATACGATGTGGGCTTGACACCACGGACTCGCTGGGTCGGGCGATTTCCACCACGGTGGCACTCCGTCGCCACGCCTGGATGCGGTCCACGTCATTTTCCGGGGATGTCCAGAACACCCTCATGGACATGCCCTTTGATGGCACTCGCCTGTTTGGTGAGAAGGCGGACAGTGCGCTGAACCGCTTTAAGGACTCCCGGGCTACGGCCAAGTCCTTGGGCCTCTCGGCTCCGCGGGCGCACACCTCCGCTTTTCGCCCCTTTCGTGGCCAAGGAAGGGGCGCCTCCTCACGTCCGCCCAGCCACCAGCCGCAGAACCAACCTGCGCGCGGTCGCGGACGTGGTTTCCGCCGTGGCGGATCTGGAGGACGACGTGGTCAGCCCACATCCACCCCGGCAGCATCCGCCTCAAAGCCTTCCTAGTCCAAGCTTTCAGGCCCATTCCACGCCAGTGGGCGGCAGAGTTCGCCATCACCTGCTCCACTGGCGGTCCATTACATCGGACAGGTGGGTGCTGCAAATCATCCGAAGGGGCTATTCCCTCCCCTTCGAGACGACCCCTCCAGCCATGCCACCGCAGCTCCACCGTATCTCGGGGGATCATTTGAATCTTCTCCGCGAGGAAGTTTCGGCCCTCTTGGCCAAGGGGGCCGTCGAGCGCGTTCCGAGTCCAGAAGTAGGTCGTGGTTGCTATTCCCACTACTTTCTGGTTCCCAAGAAGGGCAAAGGGGGCCTACGCCCCATCTTGGACCTCCGGAACGTCAATGCCTTCCTCCGAAAGGAAAGGTTCAAGATGTTAACCTTGGCTCAGGTTCTAGCTGCCCTAGACCCCGGAGACTGGATGGTAGCGTTGGACTTGCAGGACGCATATTTCCATATCCCCGTCCTGCCGGCCCACCGGCGTTACCTGCGGTTCACGGTGGGCCACGAGCATTTTCAGTTTACCGTGCTCCCCTTCGGCCTCACCAGTGCCCCTCGGGTGTTCACGAAAGTGATGGCGGTGGTCGCAGCTCATCTGCGCAGATCAGGGGTTCCAGTCTTCCCCTATCTCGATGACTGGTTGTTGAAGGCGGGCTCGCCCCAGGCAGTCGTCTCCCACCTCCAGACTACGGCAGATCTCCTGCATTTGCTGGGATTTTCCATCAACGTGCCGAAGTCACACCTGAGTCCCTCTCAACAGCTCCTCTTCATCGGAGCAGTTCTCGATTCGGCGCAGTTCCGGGTCTATCCACCGGAACAGCGGGTCCGGGATATACAGGCCCTGATTCCCATCTTTCGGCCTCTATCCTGGGTTTCGGTCAGGCTAGTGTTGCGGCTTCTGGGGCTGATGGCCTCCTGCATCCTACTAGTGCATCACGCCAGGCGGCGCATGCGGGCTCTGCAGTGGGACCTGAAGTTTCAGTGGGCCCAGCATCACGGCAACCTGTCCGACCATGTCTTGATCTCGGAGGGCACTGCACAACAGTTGCAGTGGTGGCTCACGGACCGCGATTGGGTCATGGGCAGGAGCCTCTCCCTTCCCCAACCGGAGCATGTCGTAGTGACGGATGCGTCCCTCCTGGGCTGGGGTGGCCATATGGGAGAGGCGGAGATCAGAGGCCTCTGGTCTCCGGCGGAGTCTCGTCTCCACATCAACCTGTTGGAGTTGAGAGCGATCCGACTTGCACTGAAAGCCTTCCGTCCCTCTGTCAGGGGCAGTGTCGTGCAGGTGTTCACGGACAACACCACCGCCATGTGGTATTGCAACAAACAGGGCGGGGTGGGGTCGTGGACCCTTTGTCAGGAGGCTCTGCGCCTCTGGACGTGGCTGGAACACCAGGGCGTGACCCTAGTGGTTCAACATCTGGCGGGCTCTCTGAACGCCAGAGCGGACGAACTCAGCCGCCGGTGCATGATGGATCACGAATGGCGTCTGAACTCCGAAGTGGCGCAAGGTCTCTTTCAGCAGTGGAGAGAGCCTTGGTTAGATCTATTCGCCACCGAAGAGAACGCGCAATGTCAGCAGTTCTGCGCGTTGGAATTTCCAAGGCGGCACTCGCTCGGCGACGCTTTTCGTCACGAGTGGAGTTGCGGTCTGTTGTACGCCTTTCCGCCTATACCACTTCTGCCCAGAGTGCTGAAGAAGATCAGGCACGACCGGGCCCAAGTCATCTTGGTGGCTCCGGATTGGGCACGAAGGTACTGGTATCCCGAGCTACTCAGTATGTTGACCGATCCCCCGATACGTCTGCCCCTTCGGGAGGATCTTCTGTCGCAGCAGCAGGGGTCGGTCCTCCACCCAAACCTGTCCAGCCTCCACCTCCATGCGTGGAGATTGAGCGGCGGCAGTTGATGCCATTCGACTTGCCTCCTGAAGTCTGTGATATCTTTCTGGCAGCCAGGCGTCCCTCCACAAAGACGGTATACGCCTGCCGGTGGAACAAATTTGTGGCATGGTGCACAGCAAAGGCTGTGGATCCCCTTTCCGCCCCTCTTTCTGAGGTTCTTCTTTTTCTTCTTTCTCTGGCCCGGCAGGGCTCTGCCCTGGGCACCCTGAAAGGTTATCTTGCTGCCATCTCCGCCTTCTTGCGGCTTCCTGATCAGCCTTCTCTTTTCAAGTCCCCTGTGGTTACACGCTTTCTGAAAGGCATTACTCACACGTTCCCTCCTGTCCCTTTTGTAATGCCTCAGTGGGACTTGAATCTGGTCTTGACCTTCCTGATGTGCGCTCCCTTCGAGCCTCTTCACAATTGTCCTCTTCGTCTTCTGACTCTTAAGACTGCTTTTCTGGTAGCCATCACCTCGACTAGACGGGTGAGTGAGCTCCAGGCTTTATCTTCACAGCCTCCTTTTCTATCTGTTCATCCGGACAAGGTTGTCCTTCGGCCTCGTCCCTCCTTTCTTCCGAAAGTGGTGACTCCATTTCATCTTGGGCAGTCTGTCACCTTGCCCACCTTCTTTCCGCCTCCGCATCCTTCCAAAGAGGAAGAGAGGCTCCACCGTCTGGACCCAAAACGTGCGCTCTCCTTTTATCTGGACCGCACAAAACAGTTCCGGTGGACGACCAGCTTTTTGTTGGGTACGTGGGCGCTAAGAAGGGGAAAGCTGTGCACAAACGGACCATCTCTCGGTGGGTCGTTTTGTGTATCAAAATTTGCTATTCTTTGGCAAAAAAAGACCCTCCTGTTGGGCTGCGCGCCCATTCTACTCGGGCCACAGCGGCTACTACTGCCTTGGGACGGGGAGTCCCTTTGCAGGACATCTGTCAGGCGGCGACGTGGGCTTCGTTACACACGTTTGCCAGGCATTATTGCCTTGACAGCCAAGTCCGGAGGGATGGCTTCTTTGGCCGTTCTGTCCTCCAGGACTTTCTGGTGTGATCTTGGTTCGCAGACCCACCACCGGGGATGGTATTGCTTGGGTATCTATTCTAAGGTGAGGAATCTAACTAACGTGTTTCTTTCAGATGAACAAGTTACTTACCTTCGGTAACGATGTATCTGTAAGAAACATTAGTTAGTTAGATTCCTCACCGACCCACCCATCCTCCCCGTTCTGCGAACTGACATCTAGGGTTAAGGTTGTCCTTTTCAGGCCCCTAGATTTCATTTTTGGCACCAGTGTCGGTCTTTGCATGGCTCTGCGTTCCTGGCGCGGAAAGCTATGTACAAGAACTGACGTCAGCGCGCGAGGGCGGCGTCTAAGTACTCCGACGACGTCATCCCGGCGCACGACGCCGACGACGGACGCGGAGCCGCAGACGACGCCTAGCGACGCGCAAGGGGTATTGCTGACGAAAAATCTTCCGGATCCAGTCTGACGCCTGGGGATATTCTAAGGTGAGGAATCTAACTAACTGATGTTTCTTACAGATACATCGTTACCGAAGGTAAGTAACTTGTTCTTCATAGAAAGTACTATTGGGTAGTTACAGCAGTCAGGGTTCACAGACTGAATGACAGCATTGAGGATATTTGAGCGCAAACAGACCTGGTTTCATACGAATAAAAAAACTCCATTAAATGGGTACAGCAAAAAATATTTGAAACCAGGTTGTTTAAATGTTCTGGGGGGTTGGCAAGTGGCATGTCAAGATTGACATGAACCGAATTGCAAGCAAGGAAAACATTGCCTCCTGGTTTATGCCCCCAAGTGAGTGTGGTCTTTGGGGCTTTATTTAAAGTTTGGTGGAGCAGTTCCCCTGTCTCATTCTGTGGTGGGAGAAGGAGTGCATCGGCAGAGCAGGCCCTCGACCACAGGGCTCGCGCCTTCATTGCATCAGGAGAGCAGTCTTATTTAGGGCGCAGATTTTACCTGCAATACATTGCTTGAGAAAATAAGCAATAACCCCCATATGCAGATAGAAAGATCCCTGCACATCAGAGTCCTTGTTTTGCTGTTGTTTTATATTTTTGTAATTATTTTTAGAAATCCCTTTTTGGGGTTGTTTCTGAAGAACAAAAACGAATGCCCAGCAGTCAGTAATTTTAGGACGCCCTGAACGACATCCTTCTGTGATGAATGTGCTCCAGCTGTATAGCAGAGGTGTTTCACTGTAAAATAAACATCAACGTGATAGTGCACTCTAAGTAGATTGAGCATCCTGCTGCCCGGTGAGCGGAGGCAGGGCCTCCCCCCACCCAAAGGCCTCAGTAGACAACCCATGTATTTGCTTTCACGACTAGAAGTGATTTAGGTTTTCTTATACGCCAATATGTTAAATTGTATAAAAGACTATTTGTGAAATTGTAAAGCACAGCGAGCCAGTGATATTGATCCAAATTGAATGGGATAAAGAGATAATTTGGGTCTAGGATATGGGGTCCCCCCCCCCCCAAGAACTGTTGTGAGAAATGGCGATTCGTTAATCTTATTGGACCAGCAGCTGCAGAGGTCAATACCAGGGGGGCTAAATGGACCTCCCTGGGCACATTTGCGGCAAATGGGTGCATTTTTTAATAGATGAGCGCCTGGCTACAGGATAACAAAAAGTATAGAGCTTAGAGATATGGTTGAAGGTTCACCCCCAAGTAATGTTGGAAACATTTGTTGACTAAGATAGGGCCAAACTGGATAGGGCTTCCCATGTAGGATTGGTTCTAAACATTCACTCTGACAACCATTTTATACAGTACCTGCCCAAATAAGAAAAGGGAGAATTAAAGAGTAGGTGACCGCTCTAAAAAAGGGAACCCCATAAAAATGACTGCTAAAGCGAACAGATATTCATATTGTTGGATCTGAGCCCAATAATGATCTGAACCTCTTTGCTGCATCCCTGGATGCCCCCCACCCAGAGGAAAGAATAGACAAGACATGGCTGCGCTCCTAACTATTGCCTTTCTGAATTCATATTATCATAACCTATCTGATAGAGACTACTAGCCGCAGATTCCTTAATGTAGAATTATCCCCAGGTGCGAGACTGGATCCGGAAAAACATTTTGCCACAGCATCTCTGCGCGCCGGGGGAGGTACCACGCGACTCCGCCCTGACGTCTTCCGCGGACATGACGTCAGCGAGGTCACATAAGTCCCACCCCAGCGCGCTGACGTCAGTTTCCTTCTTTTCCGCGTGCAACGCGAATCCGGAGTGAGTTCCCTTGACCTGTTTTCAGGCCTCTTTTAACGCCTTTGCGTTGGGAACAGTGTGCAATGCCTTCGGGTTTCAAGACGTGTGCTTCTTGTGCGCGTCAGATGTCGGCGACGGACCCTCACCCTATTTGTATGTGGTGTTTGGGTGAGCACCATGATTCTACGAACTGCGACACTTGTCAGCATCTCAATCCAAAGTCCCGGTGGGAAGGCCGGATGAAATTGCGTTCGGCCCGCTTGTCCAGATCGGTCTCATCACAGCGTCCGTCCCCTACCTCAGAAGGGTCCAGAAGCCGCTGATTCCGGCTGCGGCATCGTCCTTCACCGAGGCCCCACGGGCGTCGCTCACCCGCCGGTAAGTCTAGCAGCTTGTCACCGAGGCCCTGTCCTCATTCTACAGAGGGCGCGGGTTCCTCTCGGGACATGCGCCCTGGCCTGTCGCCACTCTATCCGCCGTTTCCTGGCGTTGGGATTAAGGCTCTGCAGGCTTCTTTGGGCCCCCCTCCTCTTCCTGAGACGTCCACGGATCCCTCGCCATGCGTGTGGCCTTATGCGGACTTGCCGGCGGCTTCGCCCCCGGTGAGTTCGGGTTCAGGTTTTAGAGGTGTGGTGTCGTCAAGGTGCGACCCTATGGGGTTCCCCTCTTTGAACCACGGTGTCCCTGCCTCGCCGCAAAACCCCGCGGGGTTCCCTGTGGTGTCGCAGGAGGTCGACCTGACTCACGGCTCGGCCCGAGTCCCCCTCGGTCCTCTCGGCAGACTGTCTTACCGGAAGCCGAGCCGACACATTTCCGGCGCTGACGGCTTTCCTCCCCAGCCCTGGCGGCGCCACAGGTGGAGGCCGGGACCCGGGGTGCCTCTCCGAGTCCCTCTCGGTCCTCTGTGCAAGTGACTGCCTCGTCGGAGATCGATCCGGCAGCTTTTTGGCCCGTTCATTGGCCGCTTCGGCTCCGACCCCGCCCCTTTCTCCTATGAGGCACGTGGTGGTGGAGGTCGACTCGGCACCCCTGGTAAACACTTCGGCGCCGATCGAGGACACACTTGTGCCCACGGCGGACTCCCGGCGCTGTCCCTACGTCGGATCGTCGACTCTTCTCTGGATGTTCCTTCCTCTCCGGAGGATTGTCATCTCCTTGTCTCCTCTTCACCGGAGACTGGACGCCGCATCGTTGCCTTTTCCCCAGGGCGGGTTCTACGCCGTCTCCGTGTCCACAGCCCACGGACCCGCTCTCCCGCACCTTGCAGTTGATTGCCCCGCAGGCTTCTCCGGAGGCCCCGCAGGCTTCTCCGGAGACCCCTCAGGCCCCTCACTCATCCATGGGTCTACCATCCTCCAGGGGCTGGCCGTTTCTTTCTCCAGCAGGGCACGGGTTGGACAGCTTAGTTTGCAACCTTCGCCCGCGGAAGAGTTGCTCTCCCCCCCCACGACGCCCTATGGAGGCAAGTGTTGCCTTTGTCCGGGCCATCTCCACGGTCACCGGCATTTTGCAATTGGGCAACCCGGTCGCTCCACTCCCAACGGACCACTTGTTGGAGGTTCTCCACCAGGGCTCTGGTGGAGGGGAGCCGCTTCTTCCATTTGAAGCTTCGCTCCACAACTCTCTTATGGGGGCATGGGGGTGTCCTGCTATGGGGGATCCGGTGCCTCAGTCGCTCCTCCACTGCCACCGTCCTACCCCGCACAATCTAGTCTGCCTCTTTTCCCACCCCTCTGCCCGGGGCAGTGTCCTGCAGACTGCTTTTCCTTCCTTGCCTTCAGTGTTGCTCCCTTCATCACGGGAGGCCCGGTGGTTGGACTCCTGGAGGCGTAACATTTTCGCTTCCACTAGTGCTGCTCTGCGCGCGCTCTACACACTTTGAGTGTTGGCCAGGGCTACCTCCGACCTATGGGATTCCGCGGAGTCCCTTCTGTCTCGCACCTTCCACGAAGGTGCCCGCGCTGACCTGCGGCACCATGTGCTGGATGGTCGTGAATTAGCTGCATTTATTCTCCGTTCAGCCTTAGATGTCTCTGATTCTCTCGCCCGCGCTATGGCGAGTTCTGTGGCCCTCCGCCGCCATGCTTGGTTGCGGGATAGCATCTTTCGAGAGAATATTCGGGAGCGTCTTGTTGACCTGCCTTTTGATGGGATTCTTTTATTTAACACCCACGCAGACTCCGCTATTCAACGACTCTTCGCGGGGCTCCGTCCTCCTCCCCCTCCTTAAGCTTCGGCTTGTCGTTCCTCAGGTGTCTTATGGGAGGCGTTTATGCCGTCTTTCTCTTTGGGCCTAGTGTTTTTGTTGGCCAGTCTGTGTGCTGTTTGTGGCTTGGAATGCCTTCAGGGTCCTTACGTTGGCCCCTCTGTCCTTTTGGCTGCTGGTACAGCCCTTCAGCTTTTGTGGTGTGTGAATTTTGGCTGTTAGTAAAGCTGTGTAGGTCCTCAGGTTGGACCGTCTGTGTCCTATTTTTTTTTTTGGGCTGATTGGTAAGCCGCATGTGGTGATACCCACAGGTCTTTTATGTTCTTCACCTCTGCTGCGGGTTTCCTTAAGAGGTGTTTCCCTATTTTGTTTTGGGATGTGTCATACCCTAGGTGGGGTACTTGTTTCCTATTGTATAACTCTGTCCTAAGCTGGACAGGTGGGGATACCTTCTTGGGTTCCTCGCGTTTCCTGGCGTCACTGTATACCGCATGGTGCGGTCTTTTTCTTCCGCCTTAGCGCAGCTTGCGCTGCTCCAGATTCTGTCCTGCTCTGTCCGATGGTGTTTCTATCCTTCTACAGGGCTTGCCTGTCGTACATTTTGCCCTTTGTTCCTGCGGGATATCTGCTTCTGTGCGTTTTGCCTTCCCTCTTTAGCCTCTGGATCGCCAGACCGACTTTTGTCATGCCATCTACGGCGTCGTGTCTTGGTGTTTCCACCTTAGTATCCAACGTTTCGGCCTGGTGCTCTGTCTTGTGTTCCAGGGAGGCTAGGTTATTCCTGGTGTTCTCCTGTGTTCTGGTTGATGGCTTTAGGTCTGTGCTACATATTTCTCACTTCCCGGGGGTCGCTTTGTTCCCCCCCCAACCCCTCCCGGCTGCTTCTTGGGGGGGTTCTTCTCCTCGTTATCTTCTGGCCGGTCCCACTTCTCTTCGTGGGCTGGGTTGTGCCACTGGGACGGTCCTTCTCTGGGGCTTGTTCTGGGGTTCCCTTGCCTCTGTCTTCGTCTTGCGCTCGACTTGTTCTGGGCATGCTACTTCATAGTATTTACCAGCTGCCTGCTGCGCACACCTGGTAGTTATGGTCCACCTCCTTTTTTTTTTATTTTTTTTTTAAACATTTTTTATTATTTTCCAAATCAACAATGACTGTTCATTACATCACGGGTCCCCATGTTCATTAAGAGTATCTTCCCTCCCACCCCCAACTCGTCCCCTCCCGCCCCCCACCCCATGTCAGTGCGCCTCTGCCCCCTACTTCTCCCCCGATGTGCCCCCCCATCTAAGGAGATCATTTACAGTTGCTCACCCCCTCTCTGCGTAAGCAAATCATCCCTCTTGTCCATGCCTCCGGGATATGCCTGGGGACCTCCTTCATTCCCATCTCATCTCATTCCCCAGCTCCCCTCGCCTCTTGCCAATCCGAAGTGCTCCCTCCTTCCCCCACCTCAGATATCAGCCCCTGGAGCTCAACTACCAACGCTTCCCATGCCCTGGCCGTCGCTAACGCTTTCTCATCGTCCCTCCTCAGTGCCATCTGCACCCGGAGCGTACCCTCCGCCCCTGCCCATCTCACTAGTGCTGCCCTCCACCGCACGTAGCTAGGCCCCCCCCCCTGGATTTCCAGTGCAGGGTCAATTCTCTCTTAGCTAATATCAGCATGGTCCACCTCCTTGGACCTCGGTGTGTACCCGTGTGCTCCTGTCCCTTGCTTTGCTGGGGCTTTGCGCAACTGTGTCTTCCTTCTCACGTATGCGCTTATCGGCTGTGGGGCCATTCCTGCCTTGTTCCCTGCCTCGGGCTGACACCCGTTCAGCTGTCCCCTTCGCTGTGTGTGTTCTCCTGAGGCGGGCTCTGCCTCCGTTCCACCTTTTCTCCTTGGATTTGTGGGTGGTTCTTTTCTTCCTTTGGTACTCGCTTGGTGCCGTCTTATCACAATAGATAGTCCTTTGTACTCATAACTGCTAAGCATTTCCATAAAAAGAAAAAGTGCAACAGAGCTTTTTTGGTCATCACACTGAAAATTTTGAATTCTTTGCCGCGGAAATCTGTCTGATTCCATCTACCGCCTTCTTCAAAATAGAAGTGAAAACATTTATGATGAACAAATGGTTGGCCTAAAATCAAATTCATATCCTATATCAATTGATCTTAGCTTGTGTATTCTTATTTGTTGATTGTGACTCCTAGGCAGGTCCCATCCTCCAATTTATTATTTACAAACAAAGGTCCCGTGCACACGTCAGGTAAATTGGTTTCAAACAACGTGAATCAACAATAAATATTTCGTGTTAAAGCAAAATTGTAGACAGGGTCGACAAACAATAGTTGATTTGTCCGTTTTATATATTGTGAACCTCCTTCAGGAGGAAAACACCAAGAAGAAACCAGCCGACACGTGTTTCGTCAAGCGGGTAGTTACCCGTGACTCTTCAGGGCTGGGGATAACAAAACAGAACATGGTACAGTACAAAATATCCAAATGATACATTTAAACTCTAAATTTTGGCCAAAATAAGGAGTGACGAGAAATCACCTCCAGGTGAGTGGAAAAACTCTATAAGTAATATGGAAAGAGCAAAATTATGTGACTTCACACAACTGGAAGAAAAAGACCAATGGTGTCGTGGGAAAATTATTATTTTCATTGTAGTAGAAAAAACTGGATAAAAGGAAGAAAGAAAAGAAGAGAAAAATGACGGAAAAGTTATCTAAGCAGAAGTAACAGTAAAGCTATTGGAACAATTAAATACATTGCGTGTATGGATATGAGTCCATAAGAGCGGCGGGACGTGAGTGGTAGGTGAGTAAGTGCAGGCACACGTTGCAACTTTAATGATTGCAGACACAAAAGAACAAAACCTCAAAATTAGACATAATAGGAAAATCAATAAATTGGCCAAAATTGCAACTAGAGCAGATCATTGTAAAGAAGAACATTTGTCCACATGAAATACTGAATAAAGTATCCTGTAAATAAAGGAGAAAATAATATGGACCAATTTTTTTTTGAAGTGTCTTAGCAAGATTAATTCATTAGCCAAAATGAAAACTAAATGGGCAGTGTTTTCTCATAAATATTAATATAGTCACGCACATGAAAAAAGATAAAGTTACTTGTAAAATGACAAGGAACTTCGTGCCAGGAATATATAGGATTCATGAACATAACAGAAAAGGCTGCCAATTGCAACATATTTATACTGAACAAAAAGAAGGCCTAACGGAAAGTTTAAAGAACGGTTAAAGAGAAAGAAAAAACGGCTGTTAAAGACACAGAGAAGAAGACACAGTAAAAGGAGCGTAGCATTAGATTTGAGTAGTTAATCCATGGAAATGGCAAGGGCAGAAGAGTAGGAAATACCTGAAAAAGTGTCAAGATATGCGGGATCTGTGGGAGGATATAATCGGAAACAAGTGTCAATGGGGAAAAAAATGGCATGGTGTATAGCAAAAGTGAGGATCTCGTAAGCGGGGACCACAAAGGGTAAAAAAAGGGCGGGTCAACACTCACCGGAGAACCAGTGTTAATTCCAACCCGGTTCGGAAACGGGTAACAGATGTAGGAGAACAGCCAGTAGTGGCATATGTACACAATGTCGAGACTCCCATAAATATCAGGAGCAGTCAAAAGACGGGCGGATGCAGCCGTCTGCAAGGAAACTACCGGGTCAAAACAGAAGAAAAAAGGGGAAAAATTAACTAGAGAGGGAAACACTCAAAATGATAATCTTAAGTCGGGAATTTACGGATGCGCTTACCTGCACAAGCAGTAGGAGGGAGTGTTCCTTTGGTCGTTCCGGATGCAGAAGGAGTAAATGTTGCAGTGCCTCAGTCATTAAATGCGAGGAGTAGGGGCGGAGGCACAAAAAATGAAGTAGAGCGCTAGACCTTAATCCGGAGTATCCGGAAGTGTGTCAGGATCCACGATGGTAGTAATGGTAAAAATCAAAGAGGGACCGATTATCATGCATCTCTAAAAGTGGCGGGTGGACTGTCCATATATGAGGGAAAACAAAGAACGAGCAGAATTTAAGGATTGTGAAAGGTATAGGCGAAAAGAGGACAGAGTTCATTATCAAAAAATATATACAACAATGAGTTCACACACTCAGATAAACATTGACCTGTCATCATTATGCTAATGGACAAACATAGCATGGTATACAGTTTGGAAAAAAACTAATCAGTGGGAGAACTACTATAATTGAGGCAAGGTTAAAGAGTACAAAGTGAAACCAGAAAACTAGGTGTCTGGTCATTAGAATGTTATGAGCCTAAGAAGTACTGGAACTTATGATCGGAATTTTGGCCATGCTTAACAGAGTGCAAGCGCATGATCCATGTTGCTTTTTGGCGCCTCAGTCTCAATTCACGATTGCCACCCCTAATGTTAGCCTCAGTGACGTCAATTGCATAAAATTGAAGTCTCTTGTGAGGTCCTTGTGATGGACATTACGCTACATGTAGTGCCATGGGGTAGCGTGCATCTTGCTGGTGGATTGCTCTAACGTGTTCCCAGATGCGTTCCTTGAGGGGCCTGATAGTGCTCCCCACATACTGACTTTTGCAGGTGCACTCAAGGATGTAGACAACGTATTTGGTGTTACAGTTTATATTGTGATTGATTACAAAGTTGTGTCTGTTGAATCCTGCGAAGTTCTTGGTTCCATGTTTAGCCCATTTACAGACCCCACAACATCCACATTTGAAAAAGCCTCTGGTATGTTCTGTGAGCCATGTGGTGGTCCTTGTGACATGTGGCACTGTGGGGCTTAGTCTGTTTTTCAGATTCTTGCCCCGTCTGTAGGTAATTTGCGGTCGTGACGTGATCACATCCCTTAAGGATTTGTCAGCGAGTAGGACACTCCAATGTTTGTTGAGGCTCTTCTTAACAACTAGGCTCATGTCATTGTAGTCCATAATGAGCCTCACTGGCTGCGTGGTTTGACTTTTGCGGTCTTTGTTAATCATTGTGGACTCTCTCTTAATCTTTTCAATTCTCGTGGCAGCTTTATGAATTACAGTTACGGAATTCACAGTCCTCACTGCAATTTCTCCTTGCACGTACAAATTCTCCATATGGAATTGTCTCAATTTGATGTGTCGGGTGTGAACTCCCTGCATGCAGGATAGCATTACAGGATGTTTCTTTGCGATATAAACGACTGTGTAAGGCATTGTGCTTTATGTACAACTCTACATCCAGAAAGGTAACTTTGTTGGTACTTGAATGGCATGTAAATCTCATATCCATATTGTTGGCGTTTAGATGATCACAGAATTCCTCTAATCTCTCCTGGCTGCCAGACCAGATTAGGAGGCAATAGTCAATGTGCCGCCCCCAGTATACGATACAATCTGTCCAAGGTGCCCCACTCATGCCCCAGATGAATTCAGCTTCAAGGGAGCCCATGTATAGATTTGCAAAGGAGAGCGGTTCTCTGGTAAGTGTTCCTACCCGCCCTTTTTTTACCCTTTTTGGTCCCTGCTTACGAGATCCTCACTTTTGCTATACCCCATGCAATTTTTTTCCCCATTGACACCAGATCCCGCATATCTTGACACTTTTTCAGGTATTTCCTACTCTTCTGCCCTTGCCATGTCAATGGATTAACTACTCAAATCTAATGCTACGCTCCTTTTACTGTCTTCTTCTTCTCTGTGTGTTCTACAGCCGTTTTTTCTTTCTCTTTAACCGTTCTTTAAACTTTCCGTTAGGCCTTCGTTTTGTTCAGTTTAAATATGTTGCAATTGTCAGCCTTGTCTGTTATGTTCATGAATCCTATATATTCCTGGCACGAAGTTCCTTGTCATTTTACAAGTAACTTTATCTTTTCTCATGTGTGTGACTAAATTAATATTTACGAGAAAACACTGCCCATTTCGTATTCATTTTGGCTAATGAATTAATCTTGCTAAGGCACTTCAAAAGAATTTTTGGTCCAAATTATTTTCTCCTTTATTTACAGGATACTTTATTCAGTGTTTCATGTGAACAAATGTTCTTCTTTACAATGATCTGCTCTAGTTGCAATTTTGGACAATTTATTGATTTTCCGATTATGTCTAATTTTGAGGTTTTGTTCTTTTGTGTCTGCAATCATTAAAGTTGCAACGTGTGCTTTCACTCACCCACCTACCACTCACGTCCCGACGCTCTTATGGATTCATATCCATACACGCAATGTATTTAATTGTTCCAATAGCTTTACTGTTACTTATGCTTAGATAACTTTTCCGTCTTTTTTCCTCGTCCCACTCTCTTATTTTCTCTTCTTTTCTTTCTTCCTTTCTTCCTTTTATCCAGTTTTTTCTACTACAATGAAAATAATAATTTTCCCACGACACCATTGGTCTTTTTCTTCCAGTTGTATGAAGTCACATAATTTTGCTCTTTCCATATTACTTATAGAGTTTTTCCACTCACCTGGAGGTGTTTTTCTCGGCACTCCTTTTTTTCGCCAAAATTTTGAGTTTAAATGTATCATTTGGATATTTTGTACTGTACCATGTTATGTTTTGTTATCCCCAGCCCTGAAGAGTCACGGGTGACTACCCGCTTGACGAAACACGTGTCGGATGGTTTCTTCTTGGTGTTTTCCTCCTGAAGGAGGTTCACAATATATAAAACGGACAAATCAACTATTGTTTGTCGACCCGGTCTACAATTTTGCTTTAACACGAAATATTCATTGTTGATTCACGTTGTTTTGAACCAATTTACCTGACGTGTGCATGGGACCTTTGTTTGTATTTTGGGTTCCCCCTGACCTGTTAGCACTGTTTTCATTTTGTAACGATTCCCTATTTCACCGCTACCTGTTAAGTGCACCATTCTTCCTGTATACTGAAAACCCTACGCAGAAACCTTTCCAATTTATTATTGTTCTGTGATTGTCGTACCTGCGTTTTATTACTGTATCTTTACTGGTTTCTCACTCCTCCCCCCTGTAAAGCGCTGTGAAACGCTCACGGGTCATGTTCGCGCTTTATAAAACTTTATAAACAAAATAAATAAATTGGCTAAGAATCAGCCAACTGAAGGTCTGCGTTGGCATACAGAGTGCCTGTCCTGGATATTTGTCAGGCTTTGTGGGCATCGGTGCATACATTCATGAAGCACTATTGCCTTCACAATTAGGTCTGTAGGGATGGGCATTTTTGGTCTGAGACATTCCGCAGGCCCTCTCCTTTCGGAGGCATTGTTTTCGTATCTAGTCACAAGGTGAGGAATCTATGGCAAGAAGTTTTCATCAGAAGATCAACCACAGATTTCTCGCTGCCCTCCTACCTCCCCATTCTGTGTAGTGGACTGTTTTTCCATACATAACAAGCATTGGCAAAGCTAATAGGTCTCGACTATGTGAGAGCTATTGGCTGTGGCAATGTGTTTTAGCCATATTGTACACTGGTGTGGCTGCTGTTTAGCATGGCTTAAAATTAGTTGAGCGAGTTGGGGTGGAATGGGGTAAATTGAAATTGATTGGCGGCGTAGGTTGGAGTGGGGTGGATTTGAATGGGGTGGAGTTTAGTGGAGTGGGGTGGAGTAGTTTGTGGTGGGGTGGAGTAGAGTAGATTGGGTTAGAGTGGTGTGGATTGGAGTGGGGTAGGGTGGGTTGAATTGGGGTATAGTGGGGCGGTTTGGAGGGGGGTAGATTGGAGTAGGGTAGATTGGAGTGGGGTGGGTGTGGTAGATTGGGGTAGACTGGAGTGGATTGGGGTACATTGGTGTTTGATTGGGGTAGATTAAAGTGGAGTAGATTGGGGTAGAGTGGGGTAGTTTGTAGTGGGATAGATTGGGGTAGAGTGGGGTGGATTGTAGTGGGATAGATAAGAGTAGATTGGAGTGCGGTGGATTGGAGGTCATAGATTGGAATAGAATTGATTGGAGTGGGATTGATTGGAGTAGGTTAGATTGGAGTGGAGTGTGGTAGATTTAAGTGGAGTGTATTAGGCTATATCTTAAGCACCTAAATGCATATGAATATAGAGTGCTTGAAAGCGCTTTCGGTAGAATACATATGAGAATGAGGTCATAGGCACAGGTTATAATGAGAAGGGGAGTACTTGCTGCGCTTGACAAAACTCAAGTGCTTTAAAAAGTCAAATACTTTGTATTCACAGAGATGAGGTGAAATACTTCTGAGACTGAGGACAGATTTTAAGGAGAAATGGATTAAATGCTGCACTGCCCAAAATTGAGGCACTTTGAAAGTCATTATTTCCTGCCATTTGTTTGGTGCTATAAAATGAAGTGCTGAATTCCAAAACAATTAAGACAACAACAAACAAACCTGTAGGACGAAAGGTAAAAGCAACCTAAAGGTATAGCATGGAAGTGGAATTGATGGGACAGAAAAATGACGAAAGAAAAAAGTACCTTGAATCATAGCGCGAGCGACACTAATCAAATGAAATCAATTAGTACTTGGTTCATGCTCCGTAGAAATAAAAGGAAGTGACAAGAAGCATATGATCAATTAGGAGGCAGCTAAAAAGAATGACAATGAAGCCAGCAAATGGTAAGTAATGAGTGGGCTCCAAGCCCTTTACTCTATACAGTAACCCTCACAGCAACAGTGAATGCGTGTGAGACCTAAAAAGGTCCCAATCCAGAAATCTACACACTCTCACATCTGATCAGTTCTCGAGCTCCACGTCTCAGAGCTTGGACAGAGTCAAGAAATAAACTGATGTCAACATTCAGGGGTGGCTCTTATATATTGCTTATATATGGCTCCAATGTCACTTTCAGGGTGGGACAAAGCTGACATGGAGCCACACAACACACCACCTGCTAGTTTGCGAGAGTTATACTCTGAAAAATTTCTGGATCCAGTCTGGCTCCTGGAGGTATTCACAAGGTGAGGAATCTAGAGTTAGATACAGCATCCACTAGAAATATTCAGATTTGTGCTGGTATTTCTGGAGGCATGTAATGCTGCAGCTTGGTTAGATGGTACAACCTACCAGCATGTGGGAAAAATTGCTGGAAAAGTTCCAGATCCAGTAGTGCCTGTCATGATTTGGGGGTTCTCCCAGAGCTAGCTGCAGCGTTGGAATTTCTAAACCCCGGTGCAAGAACTTAGTTCAATGCACCAATACGAATTAGAAATCCTCCGAGCAATACTGTTGATTGTTTTTCTGATCACAATTAATCCCTCTAGATGAATTCAGGGACACATTTGACCTCCAAGTCCTCTTTCATAAATGAATAGGCACTCAAAATAGCACTAAGAAACAAAGAATAAAACGGGGCGTGGCCAAGACGGCTACAATGGCGGTCATGCCTTGCTGAGGCTCCACGCTCAGGCAGGCATCTCGCCCGCTTCATCACGTCGAACCTGGCTAGGAAACCGATATCTGGGAATCGGATCATGGTGATCTCTGCAGCTGATTGTCGAGTGGATCTTGAAGAAAATCGAACTTTGTCGGTTCCGGCACCCAGAATCAAGATGGCGTCTGCCCGCCTCTGACCCCAACTCCTGATCAGCGAGACCCGCACCCAGCAACGGACTTCTGTGACTCGGCCCACAGCGCGGAAGACAAGGCGCAGAGGACCGAGGGGGCGACAGTCTAGGCATAAACATCGCAGGAGGCCGCCGCGAGTTCGAGTTAAGTACCGTGGATCGAACCGGTGATCGGAAGCTGCCTCCGACTCCCTCCACAGCGGCATCGTCCAGAAGAAGATCTGGCCCCTACAAGTCTGCAGTACGTACCACAGACAATTGTTATAACATCCTTAACCTGATGGCAGGGAGCGCACTTTCCCCGCCGATCCCGACATCAGTTTGGACGCCATTCAACGCCAGGGCTGCCTGGACTCAAAATGGCGTCCGAGAGACTTCGCGGCTGAAACTGATGAGGAGAGGAGATACAGCCCGCCGCGGGGATACCACAGCGGAGAATGGGAGGTAGGCTGTGGACCCCTTGAGCCGCCCGCTACTTAACGTGTGACCCCCTATGCTGGCATGGGCCGGTCAGATGCACTGAAGGAGGGGATTGCCTGACCTTGAGATGGCTGCCTGACTGCCCGGACTGAACCCATCCCGATACAGCCTCCCTCTCCCCACTGATGTATTTGGTGTGCATTTGAGGCCTCCCAGCACCTGCCATATAGACTGTGTTCCCGAGGCGCAATCCAACGCACGCAACTTGAGTAACCATGGGGAGGTGGGTTGTGGACTACCCTTGACCGGCGGTGACTACCGAGGGGATGGCCACACAAACAACAGACAGTGCACAACACCGGAACCTCAGGTGGCAGCCTAGGCACCCGCACGGAGGCCGTGTTCGGGCTATCACCTCCCCCCTCACCACACCCGGCACATACCCGGCCCCCCCCTCCGACAGTGGCAGCGCAGCTTAAGCCCTCTGGGTGACGCCCGACATTGGCTGCTTGGGAAGGGGGGCCGGTGGTGGACCGAAGCGCAGCTTATTACACGCCTTATCCTCGTAAGGAGACACGAGGAGGCGAGCCAAAGCCCGGCTCTCTTCAGGCACGGTGCATCTCCGTCCATCTATCCTGCGCATCTGGATACCTACTGCACTTGGCGCGCGACGAGCCCCCTCCACACAGCATAATGGGGAAGCCAAAGATCACACAGAACATCACTGTACCAGAAAAAGCGCCGGAGAACCTACCGAATACTCGCGCCTCATCTAAGACAACAGCGACCCCATCGGACCATTCCATTTCGGACAAGCTCGACCAAGTACTGGCAGCTATTGAGCTCTCAAGGGTGCCCATGGAGGAGCAACTCGGCACCCTGACGACGGACATTAGCCTCCTCCGGGACGACCATCGGAAATTGGCCAACAAAGTAGCGGACGGCGAGAAAGCCCTAGCCGAAGTGCAGCCCACCATCAATACACAACAAAAAACCCTCCAAACCATCTTGGGTCGCCTAACCACCATGGAGGAGCGCGTGGACGACTTAGAAGGGCGCTCGAGGCGCTGTAACATCCGTATGCTGGGACTCCCGGAGGGAATTGAGGGTACAAACCCGGTGGAGTACATAGAAGCGTGGGTGAAAGCTTTCACTCCAAACGCGGACTGCTCGGCCTTCATCTCTGTTGAACGTGCCCATCGAGTCCCAGCCCGCAGTCCAACCCGACCGATGCTAGCGAAATTCCTGCACTTTCGAGATCGAGACGCGGTGCTCAGGGCCGCCAGACAATCGGGCACCATCCATGTCGAAAACAAAACAGGTCATGATCTTCCTAGATTATGCACGGGCGGGGCAAAGGCAAAGATCCTCGTTCCTAGAGGTGAAACGAAGGCTACGGGTGGACAATATACAATACTCCCTGCTGTTCCTGGCCCGACTCAAAGTCATCCACAAGGACTACACCATCTTCTTTGCAAACGCTGAGGAGGCCCACGACTGGGCGGATCAGCACTGCGCGCAGCACTCCAGGGAAGAGACCTCAAAAGATCGGAGATCAGGGGCACCGCGGATCAGGAGGCACAGAGTGAAGCAGCGACGCAGCGTGAAAGACATTGCAACATCACCCCACACCCTGGAATCTCCAGATTTGGGGCAAATCATGCAGGAGCGACAAAGGGCTCTGCAGTCCGTCACAGAACTGCAGGCCTCCCCGCCTGCAGAAGACATAGACCGGGCCCCACACCTCTTCTCTTCGGATGGAGACGGAGACAGCGAAGGGACAACTCCTAGAGAGGACTTAATCACGCCACCCCTGGTCACCCCCCAGACTGCCGACAACATAATTTGAGAGAGCCACTAGTAGCATACAGGAACAAGGCTGCCCTACCAGCCGTCCCTTGCTGCCCTACACTGTCGAAGCTTACTCATCCCACACACGCAGCATTTCCCCAATGGTCCTTAGACCAGACGACGTACACTGATCCTACAAAAGCCCATTCGGGGACTCGCCTCGCAGGCATGCACTACCACCCCCATGTAATGTTTTTGCACTCTCTCCCTCTATGAGAGTCAGTTTGGACGTATCGCTCCCAGCGATACGTCCTCGGTATTGGGACTGTTCCCCTTTCCCAGTTATTTGTTCACCTTCCCCATGCACCAAGACCTCCCACTACCTCCAACATGAAGGGCGGGGGTGCCCACCTACAGCTCCACATTGTTTATCTGGTAGCGTTTACTTGCAATGGAAGGGAGACCACGCACCCCCTGAGACCCATCACCACTACAGCGCAACCTATCATCCACCATGATTCAAACAGATTTTACTTTTCTAACTCTAAACGCAAGGGGGATACACACGGCTAGGAAACGCTATGCGATTTATGCCTATGTTAAACGCCAGCAGGCGCAGGTCATTTTACTGCAAGAGACTCACCTCACGTGAGGAGAATTGGGCAAACTTCAGAAGAAATGGCGGGGCACATTCTGTGCCACGACATACTCTGTATACGTGCGAGGATCCCTGATCTGGATTCGGCCAGGAGTCCCCTTTCGAGAAACCAGCAGGAAGATAGATCCCAGGGGACGATAAGCACTACTGGAGGGGTTACTGGACGGTCAACACAGACAAGGCACCATTTTGGGGGACGCTGACGAGCAACCTGGCGCATTTTACATCCTCCCCGTGGATATTAGGGGGGGATTACAACTGCTCCCTAGATCTCACACTGGACAGATCTCACCCCCCCCCCCGCCAAACACGCCCACACACACACACAGCCGGACTTTGAGCTTTGGCCACCCATTGGTCATTAACAGACACGTGGCGGCACACACATCCGACCACTAAAATCTACTCATTCCATTCTATTCCTCACAACTTACGAGTCAGATTAGACCGCTTCATGTGCACACAGACAATCCTCCCACTCATTCGACACTCTGACTACTTGGGCAGGGTCATATCGGACCACGATGCGCATGTCGTAACTCTCCGGAGGCGTCCACCCATGCCCCCAATCCACCCCATTGCGACTCCCCAGGGACTGCCTCACTGACCCAGTGTTCCAACATGAGCAATCGGAAACCATTCAACACTATTTTTCCGAAAACACGGGCCCCCACACATGCTGGGACACCTTCAAAGTGGTCTTACGGGGAGCATGCATCCGCCAAATCACAGGGGTAAGGCAAACACTAGAGAGAGCGGTACAAACCACAGAACAACAAGTGGAACGTCTGGCTAAGGCAGCGGACCAAACGTGAGATCCCCCCCACGCAAATAGTTGAAGCCAAAACCAAATACGAGGAGGCGGGTGCAGGCCTACTGCAATATAATTTTCGCGCGTACGCCACCAGAGCCCACAATGAAGGGAACCGCGCCGGCACCCTACTGGCCTGGCTCATTAGACAGGACACGCAAACTCAACCGATCACCGGCATTAGAAATACCGCTGGTGAGGTGTTATACACACAGGCGGACATAATATCAGCCTTCCATGACTACTACACCACACTATATAGGGAACCGATCTGGGACAGGGGGGAACATATTCATATCATACTGGCCACGGACACCATAACCCAGATAACAGATGAAGAACGGGCATCTTTGGACGACTCACTCACGACGACAGATCAAACACGCCATTCACCACCTGGCCAAAAACATGGCCCCAGGTCACGACGGTTTCCCCATAGAACTATATGCCACGTTCTCTCGACACTTAGTCCCACAGCTAGACGCAGTCTTTCAAGAAGCGTTGGAGGTAGGGCTACTCCCCCAGTCTATGCGGGAATCTATATTGGTGACGTTTCCCAAGCCAGATCGAGACCCTCTACTCCGGACCTCATACCGCCCCATCACTCTCCTGACCGCGGATTGCAAAATACTCGGGAGGATCCTAGCTGACATTATTACCGAGGTACTCCCCAGACTAATACACTCTGACCAGTGCGGATTCGTCCCTGGGAGAAGTACCTCTCAAAATATACACTGGCTGTTCCAGATCCAGGACAGCTTGCTGGGCAGGTTCCCACATGCGGCGTGCCTCGTACTGAATCTCGAGAAAGCTTTTGATACCCTATCATGGCAGTATTTATTCTAGGTGCTATATTGGGTGGGCTTGGGTCCCAATTCATAGCGTACACTCTGCTATTGTATACCAGACTCACTACACGGTTCAGAATAGGCCGGCACATCTCATCCCCCATCTCGATCATGCGCGGAACACGCCAGGGATGCCCTCTGTCCCCCGTCATATTTGCCATAGCCATGGAACCGCTGGCGATATGACTGCGAGAGATGGGCGAGCACTGGGGTATACCGCTGGGAGACCGTACACAAAGCGTATCCCTGTACGTGGATGATCTCCTTATCTATGTCAGGGACATCACAGCAGACCTCACTACTCTCTGGACCACGCTCGCAGACTTCGAGAAAGCCGCAGGGTTGAAGGTGAACAGAGACAAATCCTCCATCTACCTCCTACACCCGAATACACCTCACCGAGAAATTGGGTTAGGAGACACCACACTAGCATGGACGGGGGATGCCCAACGCTACTTGGGTATCAGACTCTATCACACACCTCAGGACCTCCTGGAGGGCAACCATTACCGAGCCCTTCGAGGACTAAAAAGCCAAATCAACTTCTGGCAGACTCTGCCCCTAGCCCCAATAGGAATGGTAGCACTATCAAAAATGATCATGGTGCCCCGGCTCCTTTACTATTTCGCCAAAAGTCCCGATCATCCCACCGCGCTCCTTTTTACAAGAGCTAAACTCATTACTAATCTCCTTGATCTGGGTGAAGGGCCGGCGCAGATTGGCCCTATCAACCCTACAATTGCCACGAGATGGGGGAAGGCTGGGCGCCCTGTCCTTCGAAGCTTATTTTCTCGCAGCTGCAATGGTTGTCGCGCTGGACAGCGCATCGCAACCTCTGGTTCACGCGTAACGCGCAGGTTGTTTGCTCAATCTTCCAGCATCACGGCCCCTTTATCTCACGTTCATTAAGGACGGTTTTACAGCACGCTACCAAGCTTCGCGCAACACTTATTTTCAGCGCCTCACTTTGGCATGCTCACCGATTCTGGCAACAAGCGTGCTAGTTTATTTTAGCGAATATACATTGCTTTTTCACTGCGGCAATGGACAATCGGTGCACAATGAACCTATTACCTGTCCACACCACAAGCATTCTCACAAACATCGAGAGCATGCACTGTTTTTAATTATATTACCTGTACTATTGCTCATATGAATGGTCTAACACGTATGAGTGACACTGAATGTTTATTTCACCACTTGGGGGAGATTAGTATGGAAGTGACAACAATTAACAAACAAGTGTTTTTATATTTTACATGTCGTTTTGTCCTTGTTATTTCTCTCCCTACAGGAATTTTACTACTGATGGACCGTTACTCATGGTTAGTCCATCCCCGCATGTTAAGCACGCCTTAGCGAGTGTGTAAAAATGCTTCTGATGGATACATCTGCCAGTGGATTCCTCACCTTGTGAATATCCCCTGCGCCAGCAACATTCGGAAATCTTTTGTAGCTCTCCACGCCGACGAGGACGACGTCACAATAGCATGGCTCCGCACGCGGCTCCCCTAACGTCACTGGAGCCATAAGAGAGCCTCGTCGGTGTGATGACGTCAGTTCCCTTTTTTCCGCGCCGTCGACGCTAACGGTTTTCTGGGACTCTCCGTAGCTTATCTAGTTACTCTGTATTTCTGGATTGTGTTTCTGGTCTTCTCTTGCTTCTTTCCTGAAGATGTCGTCGAGGAACTCAGGGTTCAAGCCGTGAAGAGAGTGCGGTGGACATATGTCCATCACAGATCCTTACGAAGATTGTGTCTGGTGCCTGTCGTCGGATTACGACGTTGAGGGGTGCTCTTGCTGCCGTAAGATGAACCCGAAGGATTTAAAGGAGAGAGAGGCCAAGCTGTTCATGGCGAAGATGAGGAAGGAGAAGAGAGGTCGAAGGCGATCGAGGTCCAGGTCGAGGTCGGGTTCGAAGTCGACATCGGGTCATGCTTCAAAATCAAAGAAGCATAAGAAGAAGAAGAGGCACGGCTCTCGACGCCGTTCAGATAAGGAGACCGCTCCGAAATCGACTTCTCCAGTTCCTCGGCGTCGTAAGGACTATGTTTCTCCTTCTCCTTCGGGTTCGAATCCGGCTTCACCTTTTCATTCGGCTTTGCCTGCAGCTTCTCCGGAGCGTGCTCCGGCTCCATCTCTGACGCTGACGCATTCTCCAGCTGCGGTGGAAGAGGCTCGGGTACCTGATGAGTCGGCGACTCCATTGGCTCCACCGTCGGCGCCGATTGGCCAGAGTCTGGTAATGCCTCAGCCTGAGCCTTTATTGGGCCCTTATCCACCTTTCCCTGGCCCGGGTCAAGACCCATTGCATTACTTGAATGCCATGTATGGTGTCTTTACAAGAGCAATGTACCCTTCTGGAGCACCTTCGGGTCCCATGGGCCTTTAATTTGAGGGTTCCTCAGGCCTATGCTCAGGCTCCCTTTATGCCATTCCTTCCAGCGGCGCCGTCCTGGCATTTCCCGGCGCCGAGGACGTCGACGCCTTTGCTTTCATGTCCGGTTCCGTCAGCTCAACCTCGTTCGGCCAAACTGTGCCTCCGGATCCGTGTTCGACACCGGCTCCGGCGGAGTCGTGTGTGGCGCCGCCGACGCCGGTTCCGAGGATAAGATCCAGGCGGGAGGCGCAGAGGATTTTGGAAGAGCAGAGGTATCGGGCAGAAGAAATGGAGGAAGGTGAACTTCAAGAGTCAGATGACTTATTTGAAGACTTAAGGGAGGCAAGTGGCCTTGATATGTCCCCAGAATGGGAGCTTTCTCCTCCTTCAGATGCTCCCTCTAAGGATGTGGTTCCTTACCACACAGTTATTGCAGCTCCCAACGGTTGAATTTAAGTCCAATATCTTGACGGAGGTTCTTCATTCTCCCTCCACTGTAGTAGAACCTTTGCTTCCTTTCAATGATACCATCACTGAGCCAGTTATGGAGGTTTGGCGTAAGCCCTTTTTGGCTCCAGCAGTGTCAAAATCTGTTGCTAGGAGGTACAGGGCAGCTCCAGGAGATCCGTAGTTCCTTACATCCCATCCTTCTCCTGAGAGCCTGGTGGTTCAAGCTGCCTGTTCGAAGAAGTCTTCTGGAGCATTTTCTCAAGTTCCTGGTGATAGAGAGTCAAAAAAGCTTGACCAGTCAGCCAAGAAGGTGTTCTCCTCGGCAAGTACGGCCTTGAAGTCCACAAATGCCACCTGTCTTTTGGGCTGTTACATCCACGCCCTAATGGACTCTGCAAAACAGCTGGCTCCTAAATTGTCTGAGGAGGACAGGCAGAATTTTAATGAGGTCTTGTCGGACACTCAGGCAGCTGCACGTCAAGTTATTCAGAGTGGTTTGGACACTGCGGTCTCTGTTGCCAGGATCATGGGCTCCTCGGTTGCCACAAGAAGAAGTGCTTGGCTTAAGTCATCGGAGTTCTCTCCAGATGTGCAGGCAACTCTTCTAGACGTACCCTTTGATGGTTCTGGACTGTTTGGAAAGAAAGCAGATACAGCCTTGGAAAGGTTAAAGGACAGCAAAGCCACAGCTAAGTCTCTGGGCCTGCAGGCGCAGCCCTAGAGGTTCCTCTTACAGAAGGTACAGAGGTTTTGGGAGGTCGTCCTTTCGGACCTACAGGCAGCCTCAGCAGTAGCAAAATACCCTGTATAAGACCTACAGGGGCAAGAACAGAGGTCGTCCACGAGGTCGTCAGCCCTCCTCCTCCTCCTCTACCTCCCTCCCTCTTGCCACAACAAAGCAGCCCTAGATCCACCATTCTGGATCATGTTGGTCCTATGGGGGGTCAGCTTACCCATTTTCTGCAAGATTGGGAATCGGTCACTACAGACCTTTGGGTTCTAAATCTTGTAGAAAATGGGTATGCTCTTCCCTTTCGGAAAGTCAACTTACCCCTGTTGCATAGGGATGCCTGGTTTCAATCTTTGCAGGGCCTGTCCGTGCACGATGTCGCTGAAGGACAAGCACCGTGAGTGTCTCTTCTGCCTGGGGCATGACCACGACACCGAGTCGTGTCCCCACTGCCGGGCCATGGCCCCGAAAACTTTGCAGGAGCAGTCCCGAAAGTGGCTGGAGGCCTGGGAGTCTCCCCCAAGTCGTTCCCGGTCCCGTGGGAGGTCGAGGGCCCGGTCGCAGAGCAAGCACCATCATTCAAAGTCTTCGCACTCAGAGTCAGGTAAGGCGAAGCACAAGAAGTCGAAGAAGCGTTGCCGCTCTTCGTCTTCCCCTCGCCGGTCACGGGATGCGGCTGAGGGGGCAGGTGGTGCCGCACCTGCGGCTCCAATGGAGCCTGAGCAGTTACTGTTGGCTTACCCACCATTCCCGGGTCCATCGGCGACTCCGGCCGAATTGCAAGAGTTTGTGTCTGAAATGGCACGTATCTTCGGCCCTTGCGGTCCCGTCGGCACTCCTTCGGGCCCCGCAGGCCCCACTGTTCCTCGCCGGCGCCGGCCACGATGCCCAGAGGCCTCCATGGCTCTGGCCGGGGCTCCCCGTTCTTGCCGGTGGACCCCGTACGGCCCCCATCAACATCAATGTCACCGATGGCGCTGGCGACCGACGCCGGCATCGACTTCTTTTCCGACGTCAACATGGTGCCGGAGGGATGTCTCCCTACGCCGATGGGGAACTTTTACCCTTTTATTCAGCCACGTCCTCGTCCACTTGTGGAGGAAGGGGAGGACTGGGAGGGGTTTGAAGACCCTCTCGCAGCACAGTGCGAGTCTGTCCCCGACTGGGATGAGGAGGCGGAGGCCGATGGCCCGGATTACACTCCGGCACCTGGTTCACCATCCCCTTCAGCTACTATGGAGGAGAGTGATACCTTTTCCACGGTGCTACATAGGGCGGCCGAGGCTCTTGGCCTTGAGCTCCCTACCGTGGCTGTCAGGAACAACCTACTGACTGAAGTGCTTCGGCCAGCCTCTTCTTCTACAGAACCGCTGTTGCCGTTTAATGATGCACTTACTTCTGGGCACCTGGTCCCGGCCCAACACAGGGGCCCCTGTGGACAAGGGTGTAGGCCGGCGCCATCGCCCAGCCCCGAGCGACCCTGCCTTCCTCACCCAACACCCTACACCTGAGAGTTTAGTGGTTCAAGGCTGGACGTTTAGGGTTTATCCTCCCGAACAGCGAGTCCAGGGCATTCGGGCTATGATTCCGATCTTTCAGCCCTTGTCCTGGGTTTCGATCAAGACGACCTTGAGGCTGCTGGGACTCATGGCCTCCTGCATCCTGCTGACCAACCATGCCAGGTGGCACATGCGGGCTCTGCAGTGGGACCTGAAGTTCCAGTGGGCGCAGCATCAGGGGAACCAGATCTCGGAGGGTACTGCACAACAATTGCAGTGGTGGCTCACAAATCAGCATTGGGTCAGCGGCAGATCCCTCTCCTTTCCCCAACCGGATCACACAGTGGTGACGGATGCGTCCCTCCTGGGATGGGGCAGCCACATGGGAGAGGCGGAGATCAGAGGCCTCTGGTCTCCGGCGGAGTCCCGGCTCCATGTAAACTTTCTGGAGCTTCGGACGATCCTTCTTGCACTGAAGGCATTCCTTCCCTCTGTTAGGGGGAAGGTAGTGCAGGTGTTCACGGACAACACCACCGCCATGTGGTATTGCAACAGACAGGGCGGGGTGGGTCGTGGACCCTATGTCAGGTGGCTCTACGCCTCTGGACATGGCTGGAACATCACGGCATCTCCTTGACGGTTCAACACCTGGCGGGTTCTTTGAACGCCAGGGTGGACAAACTCAGCCACCGGTGTCTGATGGATCAACAATGGCGTCTTCACTCGAAGGTGGCGCAAGGTCTCTTTCAACAGTGGGGAGAGCCTTGGTTAGATCTATTCACCACAGAAGAGAAAGCGCAATGTCCGCAGTTCTGCGCGTTGGAATTTCCAAGGCGGCTCTCGCTCAGCGACGCTTTTTGTCGCGAGTGGAGCTGCAGTCTGTTGTACGCCTTTCCGCCTATACCTCTTCTACCCAGAGTGCTGAAGAAAATCAGGCACGACCGGGCCCAAGACATCCTGGTGGCTCCGGACTGGGCTCGAAGAGTTTGGTATCCCGAGCTACTCAGTATGAGCCTAGATCCCCCGATCCGACTGCCTCTGCGGGAGGAACTATTGTCACAGCAGGAGGGGACGGTTCTCCACCCAAACCTGTCCAGCCTCCACCTAAATGCGTAGAGATTGAGCGGCGACAGCTGATTCCATTTGACTTGCCTCCCGAAGTCTGTGATGTCATTCTGGCAGCCAGGCGTCCCTCCACTAAATCGGTATATGCCTGCAGGTGGAACAAATTTGTGGCATGATGCACAGCCAAGACTGTGGACCCCCTTTCTGTCCCTCTTTTTTGTTCCTTCTTTCTGTGGCCTGGCAGGGCTCTGCTCTGGGCACTATCAAGGACTACCTTTCAGCCATTTCAGCCTTTCTGAGGCTTCCAGATCAGCCTTCTCTTTTCAAGTCCCCCGTTGTACAGAGATTCTTAAAAGGCATTACGCATATGTTCCCTCCTGTTCCTTTCATAATGCCTCAGTGGGACTTGAATCTTGTTTTGACTTATCTCATGTGCGCTCCCTTTAAGCCGCTTCACAATTGTCCTTTACGTCTTTTGACTTTGAAAACTGCCTTCCTGGTCACTATCACCTCTGCCAGGAGAGAGAGTGAGCTTCAGGCTCTTTCTGGTAAGCCTCCTTTTCTGTCGGTTCATCCGAACAAGATTGTGCTTCGTACTCCTCCTTCCTTCTTGCCAAAGGTTGTCACTGCCTTCCACATCGGGCAGACTATCACCTTGCTCACTTTCTTTCTGCCCCCTCACCCTTCCAGAGAGGAAGAGAGGCTCCACCATCTGGATCCAAAACGTGTGCTCTCCTTTTACCTGTATCGCACACAAGCATTCCGGGTGGATGACCAGCTCTTTGTTGGCTACGCAGGCACCAAGAAAGGCCGGGCTGTTCACAAGAGGACTATCTTCCGCTGAGTCGTCTTGGGTATCAAGGCCTGTTATTCTATGGCTAAAAAGGAACCTCCGGTGGGGCTGCATGCCCAATCTACCAGGACGACAGCAGCTACTACTGCATTGGGATGCGGTGTCCGACTGCAGGTCATCTGTCAGGCTGCCACGTGGGCTTCGCTACACACTTTTACAAAGCATTATCTGGTTCGCAGACCCACCACCGGAGTTGGTATTGCTGGGGTATCTATTCTAAGGTAAGGATGTTAATTGTGTAAGAGAATATAATTGTTTGAGAAGGCTTTATGCTCCACAAATATAATACAAAATCAACACAAATAACACATCCAATACTATTTCCAATCTTCAAATCTTACCTTTACTTCGTAGTTTCTGTGAACATTTTCTCAATACACCAAATAATGAAAGCATCCAGTATGAATTCCTTAAAGTATCTTTACACCTTCACACAAAGCCGAATGGTGTATCTAAAATCTTTGTTTCAGAAATATCAAGTATGAGTTGGGTAATTCATAAGGCAATCTTGGTTTCATTTCCAAGTGTGTATCGTTACAGTGACTCCAACCATTATTACACTTTAAATAGACTGTATAATGTCCACTTGTGGTAGTACTTCCAGCATGGAAAACAATAGCAACTGTTGCAAAAGTTCTTCCAGAAATAGATACTTGACTAGCAACAACATTTTTAATTTTGGTTTCCGCTTTTCTTCCATTTGGTCTACAGCGTTGTAGCATTATAATCAAATATTTTCTTTATCTTTGTAGGCATAATGTAGATAGCATTGTTGATTTACAACGAGAACAGATCATCTCGTGATCTGCTTCTTTTAGTAATTTGGAAAATGGTACAGATTTGCAGTCAGGTATTGTCAAATATAGAAATCGTTCTGTCAACTATAGTGATTGAAGTTAAAGAACACTGTTCACATTTATGTTCCCATTTGTAACTGAGTCCAAATAAACTCTCAATCTGAATTCCTTCATCTTCTAGTACTCCAAGCATAACCATCAGAAATTCTTGTGCATCTTGTTGTATATTTTAGCACTGAACGTTAAAGATCCAGTACATGTATCCAACAGTTGGCGAATACCAGAAGCAGAATGGATCTTACTTCTATCACTTCTCAATTCTTGAAATAAAGTATAAAGTGCGGAACATAATCTTTTTTCCTGACTTTCCATAATTTCACCATAAACATCTTCAAGATAAAATATAACGTTTTGATTAACATTACCATAGCAGTTGACACCAGAAGCATTTTCTAATTGGAATCCGACAACATCATCACTTGTTTGTATTTTCTGCTTCTTTACATCTTTTCTTTTCTCTTGATTTTGTTGCTGCTTTCCAACGATAGTTGATTCTTCACCATGTTTGCGTTTTGAACACACAACACGTTTCTCATAAATAGGATATTCACCTAAACTTGGAGCATAAAGCCTTCTCAAACAATTATATTCTCTTACACAATTAACATCAGCACTAACCTTGTTCTCATCAAAATCATTTAAATACAAACCAGACCACGTTCTAACTCGAGATAATGCAACATATACCATTCCCTCTTTAAACACAGTTCTTCCTACATTTATCAAAGCATTATCTACACTTAACCCTTGAGATTTATGAATAGTTATTGCATATGCTAAACAGAAGGGAAACTGCTTTCTACGAACATACATGACTTTTACAAGCAAAAAACGTACAGCACAACGCGCAATCTGTCTTACCTCTGTAATCTGATCAAATTTAACTTTCAAGAATTCAATTCCATTTCTATTTTGATATATCACAAAATCAGCAACTTTCCCCATTGCTCCATTCACTAAACCTTCTTCTACATTCAGATTATGCCTTAAAATTACCCGACAGTTTAAACATACATCTACATTTTTTTCTAAGCCAGCAGTTTTTGATACAGACTTTTCCAAAGAAACCAGTTTAGTCTGTAGTTTTTCTAAAAGAAGAATTGTTATTCCTTGATGCTCGATTTTATCAATAGCTTCAATGTGAACTATTTCTTCATTTTCCAATGTCATAAGTTCTCTATTAAATGTATAACACTCTTCCACTGTAGGCATTAAGCAAACTATAGACTTTTTTTCTTTCATTTTCTTGTACATTACTTCTGCTGGTGTGTTTTCATTTGTAAACAAGTTCTTTAGTAGACGACTTTGAAAAGCTTCTTTACCATGTTTGCTTAGAACACCAATTTTTGCATCTTTTAGAATATTTCCATAATCTTCATCTCTTGCTTGTCGCATATTCTGAGTGAGTTCTTTATATTCAAAATTTAACCACAGATTCACATTTCCAATACTTCCCAGAGATTTCTTTTTGTCTTCATGTAGAAAAGTTTTAAACCCTGGTTCTCCTTTTACAGGTGTTAGTTGTAGCAGATCTCCAAATACAATTAAATGTTTTCCTCCAAAGAGAACGTCATAATCTGTTTTTAATACCTGCTGCAATCTTAAGTGTACAAAAGCAAGCATTAAGTTTGAGACCATGCTCACCTCATCAATAATTAATAGTTTCATTTTCTTCAACACTCTTGACACTTCATGAGAAGCTTCTCCAGACAACTTCTGATATTGAAATTTACTATCATGCTCAACTGGTAACATCAGTAATCCATGCAAAGTAACTACTTTAACATTGTGTGCAGCTAATCCAGTTGGAGCTGTTACCACAGAACATAAATGTGAACCAGTAGTTTTTTTAAGATAACTGGTCAAAACTTTAATTAAAAAACGTTTACCTGTCTCAGCTTGACCACTGATGTACATCAGAAGAGGTTTAAAAGATGAACACACACATTATTTTTTTTCATGCAACAAACCATGTTTTATCTGCTCTCTCACTTTTACTTATATTTCTTTCTGTTCAACATTTAGTTGTTGTTATAACTTTTCCAATGTAATATTCTCCTCGTGTGCTTGTTGCATTGCAATTTCGACTTCATGCATAGCAATCGCTGCTTCATTTTCCAGTATTGGTTGTCCAAGAAGATCTTGACTACATTGACCACTACTTTGACTATCTTGAGAACTTTCATTAGCTATTTCAGCTGTAATAGTCTTTTCCTGTTCAACTTCATCATTCAACATTTTTAAATATGTAGGGAAAATTGTACATGCAATGCTATCTTTACATGCATTAAAAGAATCTTCGTAGCAGTCAAAGTCTCCAAGTAATTCACTTTCGCTACGCTATGGTTTAAAGAGTTGAAGTGCTAAATAGTAAAATTCTCGCTTATCTGGAGTTTCACAACTGAGTTTCTTGTGGTTTATAAGATTACCCTTTGCATGTTTTACTAAACAACCATGACATCCAACTACTGCATATTTTCCTTCTTTTAAATTCTGTTTAACATTTCTTTTGAAGCTGTAATGTTGAAGTACTTCTTACAGACATAGCTGTTCCAGATGTCGACTCCTTTTCGGATAGTATGTGTCCAATATATTAGTTTTAAGAATGTCTGTACTGTCTGGTTCATTTGCTGCTAAGTATTCAATTTCTTCTAATGATTTCAACATTCTATTCCGTGAGCAGGCAAGACCTAAACTTACCCAAATGATTCCTCGAGACTTTGAATATAAACTTGAAGAGCACAAGCGGTCTGAATATGCATAGGATCCAATTTCTCGGTGGGAAAGCATTTTCAAAGTAAAGCTGTACAATTTTTTGCTGACGCTTTTCTCTTGGGCAATTTCTTCCCACATTTGTTTCATCTCTGTTTTTTCTGATTTTGTTATGTACGATGTAACATAACGGGCAACAGCAATTGAGTTATCTGCAACATACTGGATGTCCATGTTCGCATTCCACATTTTTAAAATGACTGGATTGTAGTCATTGATATACTTTGACACTTCTGTTCTTTTTAAGTTGTAGGTTTTCTTTGGAGATTTTCGAGTTATTGTGTGCCTTACAGAAGAAAAAAAAGAATTTACTTTTACTTTACAATTGACTGGACGTGGAAAACCAAACCGACATTTGGTGTAAACTTTTCCTTTAGACTTTTATTTTCTTCTGCTGTACTTTCCACAATGGTGACTTTGGAAACGTAAAACTTGCTATCTCAAGCTTCTATCTCCTTCTTCTCTCGAAATCTCACATGTCACATACTGTTCGATGAAAGACAGTACTGTTTCATCAGAATCAGTTCCATATTTAGGTGCATCCTTGACCCATAGTAGCATATGTATATGAGGTGCACCTCTTACTTGGTACTCCTTTCTCCAAAAGAAATCGGTAACTTCTCCAAGAAGTGGATTCTTTTTATTGCAGATAAAATACATCATAGCTTGAAACCTATGATTAAAATATCTGCACACATTTACAGGATCCAATGAACACAGTTCACCAGGAGTCGTTATTTCAACATTTTTAATATTGGAATTCACTTATCTTAGAAACTCAAGCAAATCTTCCCATGCATACTCTGCACAGCTAATTGTGACAAACCATGTTGGTGTACCTAAGTTTCGTAACTTACACTTGAGTTCTCCATGACGATGATACCAATACTCATTTGTTCCACGGTGACATGCCATAAAATTGATTAACTGTGCTTCTAAATTTTCATCTGTTTTTTCAACTTTCTCCACAAATTCTTTCGCAGAAAGAAGTGATTGATGAACTCCAGTTTTAAGTATGTGGTTCACTGCATACGACAGAGAAGATAAATCACTTTCAAACAAAAGGTGAAATATGTATGGAATGCACTTTCGAAATCTAGGATCTTCAGAATATAATCTTGTTGACCGATATTCTGAAGCTGGAATACGTACAGGTCGGTCATCATGTCGTCCACCTTCTCCAGTAGGAAACAGCTGTGGAAAACAACGAGCTTCCAAGCTCTTCTCCCATACACTCATTGGAGTTCCCTGTGCTTTTTTCATCTGAAATAACTCAATGCTGCTTCCTAATACTTCTTTTGAATGCAAAGGACATATTATGTAATGTTCATAAATCTGTTCAGTCCTTGACTTGTCCACTTTCTCTATTTGACCACTTGAAATTTCACATTCATCTTCTAAACTTATTACCTTTTCATCCTCGTGTACACTTTTGTAATAAATATTGTTCTCTAAGATATAAGGTAGGCTTTTCAACGTTATTAACATCCACAAATTCTTGCCATATTTTCCGACTCTTTGTTGGTACACCATTTACTAGAATGACTACTGCCTCATTTTCCTCTTTCTCTCCAGCAATAGTTTCAATATTTTTCTTAAAATCCAAAGGTAAGTACACCAATCTTCCTTTCAGCCCTCTTTGCAAGTCTGTTGGTGGCAGTTTACCTGTTTTAGGCTCCATCCGAATTATAGTTTGAAAAGGATGAACAGATTGAATTAGAACCGACTCATATGTATTCAATTCTGCCAGTTCCTCCGGAATAGCTACTAATTCTAAGTTGTTATGTACTGCTCTAGCAGGCATTTTGTTCTCTTCTATTTTGTTGTAACAATATTTACATATACGTTGATCACTACCTAACTCAAATCGACCTTCCATCAACAAGTAAGTTCCAAATTCTTCCCACTTACTATTGTTCTCCTTTTCACTTTTCAAATACAAATCAAAATTCCTAGTTTGACTTTTATAATGACTACGTCGACAACAAACACAAACATAGTTTGGTATCTCAGAGCACACTACATTAAACCTTCCAATTTCTTCTTCAAACTGATCAGTGCTAATCACTTTCCCATCTCCTTCAACATCTGTAATTGTCAAACTTTCACTTTCTATTGACTGCTTTTCTGAACCAAAATATTGCATTTCAATATCATCACACTTTTTTTGAACATCTGATAAAGAACCATATAAAAGAGCTGTATTCAGTTCACTTAAACATCATGCAGGACTTTTTACATAGTACAGTTTCCTCACAAACTTCCGCATTTCTTAATGGTGTACTGCTAACATCCTCAAGTGTTGAAAAACACTTTTACACACACTTTTCTTGAAAGACAAGCCAGAGAATGCCCATGTTTCTCAGTATATTTTCTTACATTACATGGATCTAGTCCTTGCAACAACTTAATCTTCCGTTAAATACTTTTCTGTGTATATTCTCGTAGCAAATTTTGCATTATATCAATAGATTCCTGTCGAATACTACAAATACTGCTACAACCCCACTTATACACAAGAGCTTGTGTACGTTTTCCTTGCACTTCTTCAACTATTAACTCTTCTGCACTTTAACCAACCAATTCCTCTTTTGGAAGGGGACAACCATCCTGAACTTCTTAGCAATGACCTCCAGTATCAACTGCAAATGGTAAACTGTTTTCCTGGAAGTAACTTTCCTCATTAAAAAAAGGCTCACTACTAGAAGTATGTTTCCAATGTCCACTAAATATTTTGCAAAAGTTGGTTCTGTTCACAAGTCTTTTTCTTCTACTTTTCTCTTTCAACACTTTGATAACTTTATCGAATACTTTGATCCTCTTCAAAATCACAATGAATAACTTCTGTTTTAAAGTAAAAGCAGTATCCACTATACTTTCGATATGCTGCTTCTGTTTGAATTGCAGAACTTTCTTTTTATATTTGCCGCATGTTCTCATTAAATTCTGAATCACTCTACTTCGAAAAAGTCTTTGACGAATTTCTTGAAACTGTTTTTGTCTCCGGGTAACAGATACTGTTTCTTTATCATGTTTTCTTTTCCTTGTGTTTGAAATTGAAGTCTCCTCCTCCTTACTTGAAAAATTCTTCTTTTTACTTTGTGTGATGTTATTTTCATTAAATGTTCGTAATATTTTTTTCAGAAATTGTCTAGTGATTTTACCAGAAGAAACTGTTTGTGTAGTGCCCTCATTTTTTTGTAATTCCAAATCTTTTCTTTTCTGCAAATATAAATGCTTCTTTTCTTGTCTTTTTTTCTCAGTTCTTCTAGGCTTTTTCAAATTTTTATCAAAACAAAATAATTTTCTGAAGATAAAAAAATAGATTCAATTATTTTTTACATCAGCTCAATATATTACAATAATAACATACAATTACATAAATTCTACTGACGGCTTCCAGAGGCAGTGCTGCAATGTGATGGAGCACGGCAGGGGAGCAGTAGGATGACGGGTAGTGCCATAGAAAATACAGCAAGGATTTATTTAATTATTTACATACACCTTTACAATTTACATGTAACTGCACTACCTCATACTTTTCACCTCTCCACCACACCCCACCACCCCACACACTTTCTGCAACCCACCGCAGACAACTTTATAGATAATATTTTTAAAAATTGTAATCTATATACTTAGGATGATATTGCCAAACAAACGGAAAAATTACCATTATTAGCCTAACAATTTTATCTACAACTTCGCAAACATAACACTGCACCCAAATCTTTAATTGGAGGTGAGGGAGTCTGAGCACCGGCAGTTTATTTTTGGGGGCCTCGAAACGGATCTCTATGGGGCTCTATTTTCGGGCCTTGCGAAGGTAGTCCGTTTTTTTAATTGGACTGTAGTGAGACAGTGAGACCATGCACATTGCTCACTACTAAAAAGTGGAGACATCATGCCAGGTGAGTCGCGTTGTAGGAGAAAAGAAATCTTTTAAAGAGAGCCATTTTCTCTCACGATTTCCCTTCTCTTTTTGCAGCGCAGGAAGAACATCATCGTGGCGTGATTAGCAGAGAGACCACCAGGCGCACAACGCCCATTGCCCCGGACTCCCTGAGACAGCTTCCCAATAGCACACACAGATCCTCACCCGAGTACTTCACAAGTCTTCAAAAGACCATTTGCTTGTAAATGATGCTCTGTTTTTTTCCACCCCTTTTTAGAGGCCCTACATCCCCACTCTGCCTATTGCTGAAAGAACTAGCCTCCCCCGAAAGTTTGCTCTGGTTGCGCCTTTGGAGACGACCACACGCGGCCAACTCCAACACAACCCTGCTCTCACCTTTCACAGGGTGTTGTTGTAGAGCTACGAAAACACACGCTTTGCCTGGCTCACTTAGGGGCATATTATCAAAAACGGCGTTAAAATTATCGCCGCTTTAGCGGCAGTAAACTGCTGCTAAAGTGGCGATAATGAGCTTGATAATATGCCCTTGTGAATTCCCATT